>NW_020874439.1:2500000-3750000 GCF_003935025.1 Abrus precatorius | reverse complement strand
TTGTTTTTGAAAAAATTATTTAAAATATGAAATATTATATTTTTAATAAAAAATTATTATTTATTGGTTCTTAAATTCAGTTTTAATAATTAAAGTTAATAAAATTGTAATTTAATTAGTAGGTCTCCATTAATATTGTAAATTTTATTTATAATTTTTTTTAATAAAATCATATAGTTGGTCACTCATGAGTCATAAAAGGAGAAGGCGCGGCGGGGACAGTCGTGTGGGGACAGGGACATTTATATCTCAGCTAAATCTCTCTTTTACTGTCCAGAACGAATATAAAATTTATTATTAATAATTATTATTTGTGACAAATTTTTTTATATTGTCGCTACTATTATTAACAATAATGACTTAATTAAAAATCATTACTAATAATAAAAATATATTATATTATAAATAATTATTAGTAATATACGGTATTAATGATTTTTTTTTAATTTTGAATTCATTACTAATGTATATAAAATTAATACTTATACTTTTATCACTAATTTTTGAATATGTTTGATATAATGAAAAAAAGAAATATCAATTAAAAAATTTGTTTTTAGTGATTAGTCACACATACAAGTTTTTCATAGACTAACCTCTCTGTCCTCATGCATGCTTTTGTAATGGTCACATCAAGGAAAATACAATTCTTAACACCAACCATCCTTGAGCTTCCCCGAAGAAGAAAGCATCTATAGATGATAATTTTTTGTTGAAAAATTATTTAAAATATGAAATATTATATTTTTAATAAAAATTTAAACTCAGTTTTAAACATTCAAGTTAGTAAAATTGTAATTTAATTAGTAGGTCTCATAATTATTGTAAATTTTATTTCATAATTTTTTTGATAAAATCATATAATATTATTTAAGAATATATATTTTTTATTTAGATTATTAAAAGTTAATATAACATTAAATTGGACAAGATATATCGGTATGACACATTAGGTACGTACTAATAATTAATAAACTAATGTGCCGACGTGAATCTAGACACATATGGTTTTTGTTTTATTCATTTTCAAGGGCTTTGTCTCTTCCTTTCATGTTTCAGCACGCAAAATTCAGGGTTAATTGGCCACAGTTTAATTTTAGTTAGAATATTCTCAATCGGTTGAGAATTCATCATCTTTTAACTCGTAAGAGGCACAAAAAAAATCAATTTGTCCGTACCCTCACTTAAATTAGACACTTACAACTTTTATTAATTCGAGCTATTCTTGCTTCATAACAAATTCCTGAATCTAAGATGCAAAGTTAATGACTTGGGGATGGAAATCATCTTCGGTTTAAGTGAAACGTCACATTTTAGTTTATTTTTGTTTAGTGAATGTTTGACTTATATAATCGAGTATCAAATTAGACGTTAGAATAATAACTAAATTTTAGAATTTTAATTATCATATTTAAATATTTATTTAGAATTAGAGATTTTATAACAATTAAATTTAGCTCATTTTAATTCTTAATTTACATTTTAAGAATTTAAATTTCTAATATCATAATATTGTTATTTTGCATTTTTTACACTTGCTGCAAACTATATTGTTTATGTTTATTAAATAATAAATTATTTAATACTTTTCTTGAATTGTTAGATGTCAAAGAAAATATTAAAAATTAATTCAAGAACTATTGAGAATATAAGAGAAACAAAAAAGAGAATACTAGTGCTAAATACAATGGAGTGATAAAGACTCAGTAAAAAGTATACTTTTGAGACGATTACATCATGAGACTGATAAAAATTATTATAATCAATTACGTCTTACTAAACAAGTTTTTTTTATGTTTGCAACATTTTACGTGAAAGAGGAGGACTAGAAGATACTTATCATGTGTAAGCATAGAAGATCTCAAAATGAGAGTTCTCAAAAATACTTATATTCAATTTATATTTTCAATTTTGAGAATTAAATTATATTTGTGAGTATTTGTATACTTTCATCTAATTTATGAGAAAGATAGTGATGTAAGAATTGCTTGATTCCTTGAATGTGTGAATCATTCCTAGAGCAACTTCATTCACCAATCCTTGATTCCTTGAAGAACAGTGTAATCAGATAAGAATTTGTAACGAAAAAAAGTGAAAGAAGAATGAGATGGATATTGGCGCCTCTCTCAAAGGGAGATATGTCATAGGATCTTTATCATAATGGAAGGATCCACCAATAAGAAGTAAACTCAAGGTTTTTATCAAGATCACTTGAGAGAAAAGGAGTTTATCAAAACTCACTAAATTTCATCAAATCTAAAAAATGAACCAAAGATACCAAAATGCAAAGAAAGAGTAGCTTTTATAGGCAACAAGCTACACTAGCTATTGAGCTAGGCTCAACTACACAAGAAGGCAAAGTCTAAAGTTACAAAATACACTATGAGACCTAAGAATCATGAATGATACAAGAGAAATAGGAATAAGTTTTCAAGGTGTGACCTTCTATGGGCTTGAGCCTAAGGTGACTCACTATGCCCACAAGCTTGCCTAGGGCTTCTTTGGTCTTTTTAACCCTTGACCTAGTCATAGGGCCTTGAAGTCTCTCCAAAGCATCCCTCCTCATCATAACATAATATTAAATTTTAATAATAAATTAAATATAAAAAATAAATTTACTGTGTCATAATTTTTAGAAAAGAAATATTAAGTTATAATCTTTAACGATTTGTTTAATAAATATTTTGTATTTTTAATTAATACATTATTTTAAAAAAGTTATTAAATAAAATGCTAATGCAAAATTAAATTGTTTTTTAAAAATTTATTCTTACATCACACTATAGAATTTGATTTAAACTTAGAATTTTAATTCTTTGAGTACGCTAAATCATTCTGAACTAATTCCAATTATGATGGAATTGAAATTGAAATTGAAATTACAATTCTAAATGTTGATTCTAATTACATGCACCAAACGAGTCCTAAAAGAAATTTAAATTTGCTTAAACCAAAAAGGGTTTCGTGAAGGATTTTTGCTTACACATAAAAGTCATCTTCATCCACTTTTTTTCTCTATTCAAGTTACATTAATAAAGTGTTCGAGCTGGGTGTTTGTGAAGGCAAATCAATAGGGAAGATGTAATTTCTCCTCATTCCCTTTGGTTGATAAAATTATTCATAAGTTGACACAATTTTTAAAGATATATACTTTTACAGGGAAATTGTGACATTCAGCAGCATATGGTATTTTAACTCAATCAACAAAAACTTAGGTAGTGTTTGGGGGAAGAAAATTTTTCTAAGTTACAAAGTTCCCTGTCAGACTTTCATTGTAAAAAATAGACTATGTTCTTTCAAGGAGAAATACACCTTGAAGTTCAGTAGCACAAATATAGCTTTTGACTAAAAATAAAGGATCCTAGGCTCATACACTTTGACAAACTATAGACTTGTAAAATTATATGTCTTAAAATCCTGTTGGGGGAAACTACTTTTTCAAGGAGTTTTGGAGGGCTTAGAGAAGAGTCCTTCCATGCTGAAAAAACTACATTTCAAGGAGTTTTTAGAAGGAGACTATATTTCGAGTAATATTGAAGGGTTTTAAGAAAGCTCATTCTTTGTCAAAGTGGGTAGCCTTTCGAGGAATTTTCAAGGATTTTCAAGTCCCTGACTGCTGGAATTGCTCGAAAAATATCAACTAACAAAAAAATTATTTTAAGTTCATGAGACTGAATAAACTCTCAGATTTCCCCAGAATTGGTTGAAAAATAGGAACTAATAGAAAAAATTTTCTTAGTCTACAGGACTAAATGAACTTCCAAATTTCCCTCAAAATAACTCGAAAAATAGAAATTGATAGGAAAAATTTTAAGTCTATAAGACTAAATGAGCTCTCAGATTTCTCTCAGAATTGCTCAAAAAATAGGAACTTATATGAAAAATATTCTAGGTCTACAAGAAAAATGATAAGGCTAAAAAAGTAATATCGAAAGAATTATAAGGTTCAAAGTAGTTACCATCAATTATGGTTTAGAATAATTTAAGGGAACGGTGGTGGTTCATTTGCCTATAAATACTACAAAGCGTGACATCATCGAGGACTACTTTTTCATTCAGACATTGCACCTAAAATTCTTGGCACGCTGAAATTCTACATTACGCCAAACACCAACTACCCGGAGTTTCACGACTGCCATTCATTGTGAGGAGCTGTACGTTTATCTTTCTGCACTTTAATTCTAGTTTGTTTATTTTGTTTTGCACTGTTTAGTTTCCTGTAATTATGTTCTTGATTTAGTACATTGGTGTAAACTTTTTTACATTCAATTCAACATTTTATTGCTATCTAGCCACTATCTCTGCTTTGTTATTTGCTTTATGATGTTTATACAATCATTTTAATCACAACACAGTTAAAAGAACTCAAAAGGACCTAAAATCCTATCTCCAGATTGCTCTTGGATTTATTTGTTTAATTTACGATTTTCATTGTAAACAAATTGGCATGCCTGATATTATTTAGTGTGTTTTTGTGCTTAATTGAATGATTGCGTGTTTTAGTGCATGCTATTATGTAACAAATGTTGTATTATGGCTAATAAAGGAAGAAATAGTAATCTTAGTAATTTTGGGAATAGTAACTCAAGGAATGATGATAGTAACATTAACCCATAAAATAGTAGTGGTGGTGCTAATATTGCTATACAACCAGCACTAACGATGGCATTACCAACGCCATCATCTCCTGTAGTTAGCCAGCTCATGGTTATTATGCCAAACAATCCCGACATAAATTCGAGTCAAAAGCCAGGTGATCCGCCATTCGGTCTACCCCCTATGTCTATTTTGTCCATTTTTGGAGTACAAACATACTCTAATCCTGTGGTGACAATCGTGTTGGTTGAAATCACACCATTCCACCAGGAATGGATGCGGTTAATATCATTCCACCGAGAATGGGTATGGTTGGTGGAGTACCAGAAACGCAATTTGCGTTTAGAGCTTCGAGTAAGGATCTGATTCTTGTTAGCTCTTTTTCAAATATTGCCTTACATTCCATGAGGCAACAAATGGATGAGAGTAACTACGAGAGGGTTAACATGTTGACTCATCAGATGATCACTGTGATAAATCCTATAGTGGAAACTACTAATGCCAGCTAACGAGTTTTAGCTGAGCAGATGCGTCGAATTGCCGACACCTTTGGGGCACCACAAGTCCTTATAGGAAAAAGGCAAAACTTTGCCTAAACTCCTTATCAAAATGCACCAATTTTCAATCGAAACGGTCCAGCTTTCTGAACAAAATGGTCAAAATTTTGACAAAAACTTTTTGAGATAAAATGAGGGTAATTTCTAGGTGGACTAACCCTTGATTATTGCTTAAAATCAAAATGATGATGAAGTGTTAGTGCAAGTTAGATAAAACAATGTAGGGAGCATCAACTTAATCACCAAAACAACCTAAATCCTCAAACCTACAATATGGTCGAACAAGTGTTGAACCAACACAGCTTCGATGTAGGGTATGTTAATCGACCTTATTTTGTCTATGCATTTTCTGATGCGATTCTACAAGCTGAGTGACCTCGTGGTTGGAAAGTCCCACATAATAATGACTTAATTAAAAATTATCACTAATAATAAATTGCTATATTATTATTAGTGATGATTGAGGAAGGTGGTGTGGTGTTTTAGTGTATGAAAAAGAAGAGGTTTCCACGAAATTTCCCATCATCGTTTCGAATCATCTCAGGTCCAAGTCAATTTTCTCTTCCCAAATAATCAATGATAACTTCTCAGTCTTCCCCTTCATACAATTAATGTTCTCATACAAAGAAACTCTATTTTCCATAATAAAAATACTGCAATTAATGTTGATCGTAAGAAATTTAACTTTTAAATCTAACTTTTAGCGATTATATTTTAGTATCGAATATAAAATTTGTACTAATAGTTAATCATTTGTGACAAATGTTTATATTATCACTAATATCATCAATAATAATAATTTGATTAAAAATTATCACTAATAATAAAAATATATTAATTATAAATAATTTATTAATAATATATAATATTAATGATTTTTTTATTTTTTATTTTAAGTTCATTACTAATATATATAAAATTAATACTTATGCTTTTATCAATAAATTTTTACTTTAATTATATTTTTAGTCTTTATACTTTCATGTGTATTTAAATTTAATTTGTAAATATTAAATATTAATTATTAATATTTAGTATCTTTCAATTTTTAAAAATTTCAAATTAAGTTTTGTATCTAAAAATTTTATTTAATAATTAAAAAAATATAATAATGATATGACGTTTTATTAATTAATTTACACAAACAAGTAAATAAAAAATCTAAAAAATATAATAAAAATCTGAATTTTGAAGTAGACTTAATTTGAATCTTAAAAAAATTAAAAAAATTGAAAATAAATAGTTAAATAAAGAAGTCTAAAATCAAATTATATTAAAATAAAAGAATAAAAGATAATTAATAAATCTAAATTTATTTAAAAATTTAAGTTTAATTTTTTATTTAATAGATCAAATCATGGTGACATTAATAGTAACAGATTATTTCTCGTTAAAAATTTAATGTATCTTTATTTATAATAAAATATGAAAATGAATTTTTATATTAATAATAAAATATATTTTTTTAAAATTAATTTTAATTATAAAAACAATCTATATACATCACATTATTGATATCAATTATTTTATTTTTTATTAGTTTTATATTATAAAATTTGTAAAAAAAATTATTGTTACTTATTAGTCACAAATATTATATATATATATATATATATAATATGTTTAATACAATAAAAAATAATCTTTAAAAATATTTATATTTAAGAATAGTTTTTAAAAATACGACTCGAAGGAATAAAAATGTTCATTCTAACTTTCGCCATTTATGTGCTTCCCAATTAGGTATCTTAAATATTTAATAATGTTTCTTTTTGACAAGTCAAAGAACATGTTAAAATATATGGACATTCTTGTCTTCATTTATGGTGAAATGGGCTAACGTGTATTGTGGAATAATTGTGAAGGGGATAAATGTGACATGATCACAAATAAAATGAGTAAAACAATGTGATGAAGTTATCTACACACGTACATGATTTTTGTTTCATTTATTTTGAAGGGCTCTTTCATGTCTTAGCAACCAAAATTTAGTGTCTATTGGCCACAGATTAATTTTATTCTCAGTTAGTTGACAATTCTTCATTCCTTAACGCATAAGAGGCACATGAACTTTAATTTAGAAAAAATATTAGAGTATGTTTATTTTTATTTTGCTTATACACAAAAGTCATCTGCGTCCACTTTCTTTTTTTCTTTGTTCAAGTTGCATCAACAATGTGTTCAAACTGGAAAAAGAATAGTAATAAGTAGAATACTATAGTATCTATATTTATATCAGCATTTTAAAAAATACTCGTATTTAGTCCATATTTATGTAAATAGTAATATCAATTCCTATTACTTTTTGATTATACCCGTAAACTCATATCCTACTTGTATACGTGTATATATAAGATAAATATTCACAATAAAATTTTGTAATAAAAAATTATACGTGTATATATAAAAAATTATACTTTTTTATTCAAAGAAAAAATTAACAAGTAAGAATTAATAATATTTTTTATATTTTATATCTTTTCAAAAACTTCTTTTGAATATAAATAAATAGTAATAATAATAATATTTAAATTCAATAGATTATAGTTATTTTTCCAATACACATGTTTCATGAAAAATTTTATTTTAAATTGAAATATAAAAATAATTTAAATATTATTAATAAATAATAACTTTCAATAATAGTAGGTGATTGTAAAATTTATAAAATATTTACAATATATTTATTATTCATCATTCACTTTATGACTTAAATATCAATATAATTTTATTAAAGAAAATATTTGTGTGAAAACTATTTTAAATTGTTTTATATATAAATAATTATTTTTAAAAAAGTCAATCTCATATAATTATATAATAATTAAATTGTATTATTTTAGTTAAACGATATAAAATAGTAAATAAAATTTTCTGTTAAAAATATAAATCAAAATAATTTTTTAGTTTATGTTATCAATGAATATATTTTTATATTAATCTTATATAATTTCATATAAGTAATATAATAATATAAAAATTTAATACATAATTGTAGAATAAGTTTAAACATAAATAAAATTTTACATAAATAACATAATTATAGAACAAAATAGATACTGAAATATTCATATCTGCACTCATTCTTATTAAAATTTATATATATTTAGATAAATTTTGCATGCACCATCTATTACTCTACCCATTATCATGATGCGAAGGCAAACTAATGGAAATAATTTTTCCTCACTCCCTTTGGCTGATAAAATTACTCACGAGTTAACATTTTTTTGCTGAACAATTTGTAAAGACAAACTTTTACAGGGTGAGTGCGACGTTCGGCACCCATATATTAAACAACAAAATCTTAGGTAGACAATAAAAGGTTAATAATTGAGTGCTAAATTTTTGGTCTCATGCTAAAACCAACTACGCAAGCACAAACACTTCAAGATTAAAAATTTTAAGAAATAAAACAGGCTTATTAAAAGAAATAAAACCAACTATTCAAGCACAAACACGTCAAGGTTAATTTTTTATATTTTTAGTCTTTAAAAAAATTATTTCTTTTTTCATTATATCAAAACATGATATATATATATATATATATATATATATATATATATATATATAATATTTGTGACTAGTCATTGAAAATAATCTAAACCCTAAATCTTAAACACATATGAAAATATAAAAGCTAAAAATATAATTAAATTAAAAATTGATTGATGAAAGCATAGGTATTAATTTTATACACATTAGTAATGAATTTAAAATAAAAAATAAAAGTAAATCATTAATACTGTATATTATTAATAAATTATTTATGATTAATATATTTTTATCATTAGTGACAATTTTTAATTAGGTCATTATCATTAATAATATTAATGATAATATAATTTTTTTTATCACAAATAATTAATTATTAGTGACAAGTTTTATATTTGTTAATAAAATATGATCATTAAAAGTTAAATTTCTTGCAGTAATATAAAAATTATAAGACAATTTTGGTCATGTGAAGGAGAGGTAAATAAATTTAACAACCAACCTATATTATTTCAGTCTAGATGTGATTCTGCTCAAGGGCACGAATCTCATTCAGCATGGTACATGATCATTTAACGTCAGTGACGTTAGCATGGACAAATTTCCTTTTCAAGCTTTTCATTAATTTTATTCATTTTCTTTCTTTTTTTAATAACTTTCCTTCATGATATAATTTATTTAACTAAATTCCATTATCATTTCTTATAATAAAATTAAGAGAAATTTAGTAAAATTTAACAACTCTATTGACAAAATAGATTAAAATCTTATAAAAAAAGATAGAATGACAATTTATCTCTCTTTCATATCACTACCATAAACTAATATATTTATATTATATGATATAAATATTTTATGAAATATATTCAATTAATTATTAAATAAACATTTAATAATAATTTTATGAAATATTTCATTATAATTAATATTTTAATATCTTTATAAATGATAATTTTACTCTCTTATTTGTAATTAAGATATAATACGTTATTTGTACAAATGAAAAGTGTTTTGAGTTTTTAATTTAATGTATAGACACTGAATATTATGAATAAATAATGGTTAAAAAACTCTTTTCTTTATAATAGTAAAATGAAAAAAGTGAGAGCAAAATAATTTAATTATTTTATTATTATTTTAATTTTTTATTTAGCAAACTATACTGAGAAAAATATATGTATCACTTTTCATAAATTTATTTTATGATACTTATAATATATATATATATATATATATATATATATATATATATATAATGTACCTTACGAATGCATATAACTTATTTGTTATATGCATATTTGTATATTATATAATATAATGTAAATAAATAATATGCTTTCTTGAACAAATAAGTTAATAAACTTTTTATTTATCTTTCTAACTTATTTATCCATTCGTAAGTTCATGACTAACTGAATATTTCGTATTATCAAAGTTCATTATAATTTTTTATTTTTTATCCAAACTAAATTTCGTGTCCATGTTATATTCGATAACATCCTATGTGACCTAAAGTGAAAAATAACAAAGTTCATCCATAAGAAGATGAAGATTGGGGCATAGATCAGTGGTAACTGTCAATGCATAAAATCGGATTCTTCATCTAATCTGTAAATTGTAATAACTAAAAAAAATACAACAGACGTACAACAAGAAAAAAGAAGACAACACCACCCTCAGCAGAATAGTGTTTCGATAATAACAATTTGGCACATAGGAGTTTTTTATCTATCGTGTTAAGTACTGGGACATGGTCATGGTACCTAGAAATTAAAAAAAGACCCGTAATTTTTGTCAAACAAAAACTTATTATTACATATTAATTATAAGATTCAGTAATTGAACTTATTAAAAATTATGTATTTTTTTCTCTAACATAATTAATGGACAGGTGACCAATTACGATGTTGTCTATAAGTGTGAATCCATTTGCCTTGTCTTTCTGAAATTACAAATTGAAGCTTATAACTCTCCACAAATTTGCTGATTCTTTTCTGTAAGTGGAAACAGATAAATGAGTTCTTGATAGTTAAACGCAGCAAAAATTACAAAAGTAATGATCAAGAAGACCAAGGTGATGATGCAAATGGTCAACGAAACAAAGGGTCAGTGGTAAAACTGACACAACACGAGCATGAGTAAGGTAGAAATGAAGTTGCACTAGGAAGTAGACGATAGGCATCATTGGAGTGTGGTGTTCTGTGAACAATTTTTGGCGACGAAAGAAATGAACATCTTAGCAAAGATGTCTCCTAGTTTTTTCAAAACTTTTCTATTGCCGTTTAACATTCGCGAATGCATAAGAAGACAATAAAAGGTTTATATAAAAAATTGAATAAAGTGAACACAATATATTAAACTAATGAGATACTCAAGGCAATTTGGCATAGAATATGATCAATAACAATTTGGAATATTAGTTTCAAGGCACGAAATCAACTGCTATCTATAGAGTGATATTTGCCTCCAGAGATGTTGCTATGGTTGATGACGATACTCTGATACAATGAAACTTTTAAATTTCTTGTCTAGCAATAACAAGAAAATTTCTCTCTTGAACTTGAAATTTAATAACCCTCAAACTTATATGTTACACACAGTAAAAAAAAAATGCGTTAAGTGTTCAATAACAACGATTATTTATAATTAATGATTTAAATGCAAGTGAACAATTATATATTTTTTACTTCAAAGTCATATCTTTAAAACTAAGAGATGCTATACAGAATTTTAAAGCCATGTCCTTTCATCATTTGGTGTCATCAAAGGCATTGTATGTGAACAACACACTTGTTTATAGTTTCAACTTAGTTCCTGTACAGCCTTCATATGTAAATGACTTGTGCTATAGGTCTTCCCATGTTTTCTTCTAATTTAAAATGAGGATCATATGGTGTATTGGATTCCTTAATTTTAAGATGTTCAAACTTTTTTAACATCTCTGTGATGTAACGAGATTGAGTTAAAACAAAGCTGATGTCATATTTAAGCACCTTTATGCCTAGTATTGTATCTACTTCATTCAAATCCTTCATCTTGAATTTTGAAGTTAGATACTCCTTTGTTTGACGAATCCCTTCTAAATTCATCCCAAAAATTAGTATATCATCCAGATAGATTGTTACTCCATACTCCTTAGTAAATTTAGAATATATACATCTATCTGCACTATTATGTGAGAAGCCATTTGATAATATTACAAAATTAAACTTATCATGCCACTGTTTAAGCGCCTGTTTTAACCCATACAAAGACCTAACAAGTTTACAAACTTTTTATTTTATTTTTGGGTAGCACATAGCCTCCTGGTTGTTCCATATAAATTTCTTCATTAAAATCTCCATCAAGAAAAGGAATTTTAACATCCATTTAATGTACATGAAGTTGATAAATGGATGCTAATGCTATAAAAGTCTTAATAGAAGTCATTCTTGCCACAGGTGCATAGGTATCAAAATAGTCTAGACCTTCCTTTTGTTTAAACCCTTTCGCTACTAACCTTGATTTGAAGATTTGTAGTGAACCATTTGTATTATACTTTCTTTTAAATACCCACTTGCATCCTATAGGCTTTGATCCTTAGGCAAATCAACTAAGATCCAAGTATTATTAAATAATATTGAGTTTATTTCATCATCTACTACTTCTTTCCAAAAGGCAGTATCTATAGAGGTCGTTGCCTCTTTAAATGTTTGAGGATCATCTTCTACATTAGAACAATATGAATTTTGTTTATCATAGAATCTCTAGTTCCTTCAACCAAAAAAGTTATAGCTTGAGAAGAAATAAAGTCTAGACCTAAGTCTTTCTTTATTCTCACTTTTTGGCTCCTTCTTGGTTGAAAATAATTCATTGTTACTTAGTCTTTTATTGCCTTGATTTATCACTACTTTATGACAATCTTCTGTATTCTTTTAGGATATTCCAAATTAGGGTTTAAATCACCAATGAATTTATCTTCAATAAATTTTACCTCTCTTAATTCAATGACTATATTAGACATTGAGTTCAAGATTCTATATGCCTTAGAGTTTTGAGCATATCCTATGAAGATGCCTTTTATGACACTTGGCCCCAATTTAGTTTTCTTTTTATTAGAAACACAATAAAAGGCTTAAACACCCACATACTTTTTAATAATTTAAGTTTATTTTTCTTCCTTTTCATGTTTCTTATGCAGAAATGGAGACAAATGATCCGTTCTAGGTTCATACTCATCAAGAAGTTGTAGGAAAAGAACTGCTCGGATATAATAAAGTTTTATGAAATAGATGTATAAATCTTTAATGTATTTTCATTCATTTTAAAAGAGAAATCTTGTGTTAAGAATATATTTGTATATTTCTGAAGAAATATTGTAAATTCGTCAAGTTTTCTAATTCGTGTTCCCATATTATACCATTTATACAAAGTATACAAATTTTGCTAATTATATTTTAATAATAATAATGTTAAATATAAATTAATTTCATTATGAAAGAGAGATGTTACATCTTACTATAATCATTCCAAGATGAAGACAATTTTGAAATAATTACTATAACTTGTAATGATTCAGGAACTATTGTAGATCATGAAATCTACTTACAAGAATTTGTAACTCATGACCTTGATCCATTATAGGCACATTATCAGTCGTATTAAATTCAAAGTACTTCAACATGATAAATTTGTCTGTACTTTGTCATTTATTATTGTATTTTTCTTCTAAAGACTTCCAAATCTTTAATAGCGATTGAATTGACCTTTAGAGATCATAAATTTTATCTGATAAGGTGTTGAGAAAGTGTCATTGGCATGCAAAAGTGTCCTCATCACACTTTTTCTTCAATTAGACAATCCTTTCCTTTTCTTGATCAGTTACATCTTCACCAGCATTGGAAATTTTTCTGGTATTTAGATCAAGCACCTAAGCAAGATTTACAATTGAAAGAAGAAAATCATTTTGTCGTTCCATTGGTTGAAGTTTGTCTCATCAAATCGATCTAGTTTGACAAACTCTTAATTCATGACCTTAAAAGTAATATTTTAGTTTTGAGTCATCTTTAATATAATATCTCTCTAAAATTATTAAGAATTTTGGTGTAGAAGATGATGAACAAGAATTTGAAATAATGGTTTCAAGGCACGAGATCAATGGTTATCTTTAGAGAGATCTTCACTCCCACACAAAGTTGCTATGGGTTGATGACGATACTCCTCCAAGATATAATGAAACCTTTAAATTTCTTGTCTAGCAATAACAAGAATTTTTCTCTCTTAAACTTAAAATTTAAGAACACTCAAACTTATGTTATACATAGTAAAAAAAAAGTGTGTTACATGTTCACTAATGAGAATTATTTTTGATGATTTAAATGCAAGTGAACAATTACATCTTTTCACTTAAAAGTCATGTCTTTAAAACTAAAAGATGTCTATAAAATTTGAAAGTCATATTCTTTCATCATTTGGTGCCATCAAAGGTATTGCACATGAACCAAAACACTTATTCATAATTTCAACTTAGTTCTTTTTTTTTATAGGCAAAACATATATTATTAGAGAGTTCAAGGGGAACTCAAAACCCATATATACAGAAAAAAATTACTAACTCAGAGAAATAAAAAGTAAAAATATATTTATACAAAGCTAAGACGGATGCAATTTCGTGGGTTCAAATACTAATCAGCTAACAAAATAGCTTCTCCCTTACTAATAAGTAATAGCAATTTCCAGGACCTCAGAATAATAGAATCTAGAACTTTCCTCTCATCCAAAACACCATTGGAAAATATAATTTTATTTCTATGTAACCACACTGTACTTACCTAAACAATTAATAAGCATATCCCTTCTCTTTTACTACAGCCAACACTAATCCAAGAAAGCAAGTGAGTCGATATATCTGAAGGCAAAACCAGTGAGAATCCAAGCCAACGCGCAGTAAAGTACCAGATTTGAGATGAAACTGAACATGTTAAAAATAAATGAGTTGGAAGTTCCTCCAAACTATGACAGAAGCAACAAGTTATATCATCAATTTGAACACCTCGATTAATCAGCAAACCTTTACAAGGAAGTGCATTCAGCAACAATTGCCAAGAAAATACCAAATACTTAAGAGGGACATTTCCTCTCTATAGCCTTTGCAAGGCATCTGCCGTACACTGATCTACACTATTAGGACCACCAAAAAGTTCAAATAGCCATGAATACGCAGATTGTACTGAATAACAACCTGAAAAATCTACCCTCCATACCCATTTATCTTCTTGTAGTAACTTAATAGAAACTTCATCCACAAACTCTAACGAAAGATTAAAGCTTGAGATCTCATGTTAAAAGAGTCCTCTTCGCCAACTAACATCCCAAACCCACCTAGTGCCATCATGAAAACCATTCTCCAATACACATGATTCAGCATTCCTTGCCACCGCAAACAATCGCGGAAATGTTTCACACAATAGCATCCCGCCTATCCACTTATCTCTCCAAAAAAAAGTGTGTAAACCTGCACCCACACTATTATCAAACTTCTCATCCAGCCAAGAATTTCCTTGATATATTTCAACTTAGTTCTTATATTGCATTCATACATAAATGGCTTGTAGCATTGTGAATGTTACAGTGAAAATGTTTAATGACCATTTCATTTTTCTTAATCATCCAGTTTAAAACTTATAAATATATTTCATGTACTTGTTGTAATGTCACGTCCTTGTCAGCTTCTTCTCCATGAGTTTGGATGCTCTCTCAAATGCGCATCTCCACTAGTCAAACGTGATCGAGTGAATGTGGATTGTATATATGCTACCTATTTTGGTAATTACACAGTTCAAAAAGTAATTATAAAATTATTCAAACAATATTCTATATCAAAATTATTTTTTTTTATGCTTGTCATAAATTTATTTTTACTCAAAATTAATTATATAAAATTATATTTATTTAATTTTAAATTTATACATGCAAATCCAACAACACACTTTTTCTATATTATGAGTGCATGTGATCCTTGTTTTCTAAAAAATTAGTAAACATAACCTTTAATTCTTTTAGTTATTTTTATACAAATTTTTGAAAATGAAAAAAAAGATATTTTTATAATAAAAAAGTTCAATTATATTTTTAGTCCCTCTAATTAAGGATATTTGAATTTTAGCTTTCAATTTTTCTCAAATTAATTAAGTTTATTGATTTTTAAAATTGTGCATATTTTCTTAATTGAGTTTTTTTTACTTAATACTCCTTAATTCTATTTTTTACTCAAAATATTTACGAATTGAATTGATTAAATTGTCATTTATTCAAAATTACCTAACTAAAAATGAAATTTTATCCAAAAAAAAAATATTTAAATGATATAATCTCATATCTTTCAGAATCCTTTAATTTTTTTTCAATTGTTCACTATTTTTTTTTACTTTTAAACTTTTGAACTAATTTTATATTCTAATTTCATTACAAATTCTCTAAAAAATAAATTAAAATATATTAATTGAAGGTTTAAAGTCAAAATAAAAAAAATAAATTAAGATTTTTTATTTGAATTTGAAAATGCTATATACTGAAATGTGAAATTTTGGAAAGAATTACAAAAATTTGAGAACTCCAAAATAGCCTAAAATTAGTTAACTTACAAAAAAAAATAAAATACCATTTGACAATTTTTAAACTTCATATGACTAATTTATATAAAAATTTTCAAGAATGATTTTTGACATTAACTAATTTTATTTAAAAATTGTCATTCAAAATTTTTGAAATCTCATATTTCTGTAATCTTTTTACTAAAATTTTAAATTTTGTTAGATATATTTTTAAAAAAATATCATAGATAAAAACAGAATCCAATTAATTAAGTTAAAAAATAAAATATTTTTTAAAACCAAATATTTTCTTATTTGGTCCAAATGCCAAAACTTATACAATGAAACTGTAATTTATAATAATACGTTAACGAAAAGAGAAAAAGTGAGATAGGATGTATAATGTGGCAGAAAAAAATTTAGAAAAGTTATTATAATAAAAATTTCATCCAAACGGAAGAGAAAAATAACAAGGTGTGTGAAGAATTATGCCATCAAATTATAAGAAATATATATTATATATAATTTATTATTAAATAAAATTATTACTTTAACATGTATCAACCTTAATCAAATTCTTTAACGGGAGGGATGACTTGCACCAACACAAAAGAAGGCCAAAGACTAATCTGAAAATTAATTTTGAATACGTGAACTGTTCAAGACAAAAGGTAATCACTTTTATTTAGAGGCAACTGTCACTGGATATGATCATGTTGAAGAAGAAACACAATTTTTATCAAATAAAAAATATGCTTTTCTCCTTCAATCATGACCATATCATGTGAATGATAAAATACGAAAGAATACAAAAGGGGCATGCAGCGCTCTAGACCGGTAGCTGATTAGCATGTAGTCTGTAAGTTTCAATCCTAACGTGTAATCTTCCAAATTGCGACTTACAACTCTGCATAAATTTGTCAACTTTTTCAAATACTGTAATGACGAGATTACAGAGCTCTTGATAATTAAAGGCAGCAACAATAGCAAATATAATGATCCAGCAGACCAAAGTGATGATGCCAACGATGAATGAAACAAGGGTGAGTGCTAAAACCGACATAATGCTTCCCAACACGAGTATGAGTAAGATCGAAATGAAGCTGCTAATACATAACACAGCATGAATAGCCAATACTAGGAAGTAGACAACAGTGATGAGGACACAAATCATCATTACAGTGTAGTGTTCTGTGAACAATATTTTACCAGCATCTGATGCCTTAAGTGCCATAAAGGCAACCAAAGAGACGAAAAGCTTACCAAAGATGTCTCCTAGTTCTTGCACAACTTGTCTATTGCTGTTTTTCATTCACAAATGAATTATAATGTGGCATAATAATGTTTATGTAAATAATTGAATGCAATGAACACAACATGATTAAAATAATACACACCTTGAAGCTGGATTACAAGAGTTGGAATTCATTGCAATACCTCCATGCATTGTATTTATAGAGCTCTGAAACTGCATTCTTGTGGGGGTGGGAATGAGGGGCATGGAAATATCAAATGGGCTAATTGGAATTTGTACCCAACAGGTTGGCTATATATATGGAGATAGATAGATATAGATATAGAAATATTTGGGTCAAGAAGTGATTGACTAAATAAAATTGCTTAAAAGTGATATTTAGTGTTGGCTGAACATGCATGAAGGGGCGTTGAGGGGAGGAGGTAGATAGCAAATCTCACCGCGTGGCGGCGCATATGGACCCATAGATACACTCCTTCGTTGAAGGAGACAAAAGACGACCCAAGTACTGTCCATAGCAAAATTCATTTTTTATGATAACATGAATATGGTTCCATGAAAGTAGACATAATTTAAAATACAGTTAATTATACTCTAACTATTAGATTTTTTAAAAACGATAATTTTTTGCTAAATTGTAAATCATTTTATATTTAATTGAATTCATTCATCCTTTTAATAAGATATATAATATAAATATATAAAATTATAGATATTTTTAAAACAATCTATGTCAGTGTACTTTTATATATATATATAGAAAATGTCTTGTTCTATATTGTTGTTTATACTAAATAGGGGTACATGAGAATTTCGAGTGGAAGACCTAGCTTTAGGTCTATATGGAGAGGGTAAGGAATGGTTACATTACCCTTTCCATACTAATATTATTTAAGAATATAAATTTTTTATTTAAATCAATAAAAATTAATATAATATTAAATTGGACAAGATATATCTAATTAATAACTAATGTGCTGTGATGAATCTAGACATATAAGATTTTTGTTTTATTTATTTTCAAAGGACTTTTCGAAGAATCTTTCGTCATTATCAGTTGATGAATGAACGATTTTTCTCGATCTTTTATGACTTGTTCTTGTAAATTGAAGTTGAAAAGATTAAGAAATAGAACTATTATATTTGATTTGTTATTAATTGTCACGAGATGATTATTTTAAGGTGATAGCTTTCGGCTTTATCTCTTGGATCCTTTCATGTTTTAGCACGGCAAATTTAGTGTTAATTGGCCGCAGTTTAATTTTAGTTATATTCTTTAACGCGTACGAGGCAAATGAACTATAATCTAGAAGTAGTCAGGGATAATTAGAATCGTTCAATCTCTTAGGTTTTTTTTATCACAAAAACAAAGTCAATTTGTCTGTATCAGCATTTAAATTAGACACTTGCAAGACCAGTTTTACCAACTCTCTCACTCGTTTTGTGCTCGGAACCATCTACCATGAATTTGTAGGAGATATGTACATGGTTTTTGTATTCGTGAAAGGTGAAACACATCAAAAGATAATATAAAAAACTACTGCGTCTTGTTATTTACGTAAGTTAGCCTCTTAGATATGTGAAAGTAATGGGAAAAATATTAGGGTGCGTTTGAATATATTCTTTAATTAAGGGTTTATTTTAATATTGTTTTCAAAATGATGAGTTGTGATATAAATTAAATGATATTTTTTTTTTGGAAGAAATTAAAAATAATTTATTTTAATAAGTTATATTAAAAAATTATTAAAATAAGTTGAAAAAAATCTTATAAAATCATAAGTTCTATTCGTTAGCTGTTCAAAAGCTCTTTCATTATACGGGCAAATATTATGGAAGAAATATCTAATACATTTCAGGGACTTCAGCTGTTTATGGACAGCTTATGTACATAACATCTTTATATTTTATAGACAATTTATGAATATTTGTTCTCCGATAAGTTGTTTTCGTAAGCTATTTACAACTCTTACATTTTCACAAGCACATTCCCTCAAATATATTCAATATTTTTCTTCCATTAGATAAATAATAATAATAATAATAATATCTCATTTCTTTGATTAGCAAAAAAAAAAGTTTAAAGCTATTAATATAGCCTACTAATACATCCCTAACCTGCATAAATATAACTTGAGTATTGATGATGATCTAATTTTATTTAAACAAGTCATAAAATGTAACAATTTTAAAAAGTGGTTAAATGTCATAAAAGAAAAATTAAAATTAATAGGTGACAACAAGGCGTGGGAACTAGTCGAGTTGTCTAAAGATTCAAAACAAGTAAGTTATAAGTTGATCTTTAAGACCAAACAAGACTCAAAAAGTAACATTGAAAGATACAAAAATAGACTTGTTGCTAAAGGATACACTCAAAAAGATAACATTAACTATAAGAGACATTCTCTTTAGTTTCAAAGAACTCTTTAAAAATTATTATGACTTTAGTGATTCACTATAACTTAAAACTTCACCAAATGGATGTAAAGATCACTTTTGAATAGTGACTTACAAGAGAAAGTTTATATGAACAAACTAGATTATTTCTTAACCACAAGAAAAGAGAATTTGGTGTGTAAGTTAAAGAAATCAATATGTGGGTTGAAACAAGTTCCTGCACAATGGTATCTTAAACTTAATGATACCATTATGACATAAGATTTTTTAGTAAACATCATTGATCAGTATATCTATATGAAGGTCAATAGGAACATATTCATTATATTAGTCATGTATGTTGATGACATTCTTCTTGCTACTAATAATATTGGGCTGCTATGTGAAGTAAAAGAGTTTCTCTTTAAAACTTTGAGATGAAAAATATGGATGAAGCATTCTGTGTGATTGGAAAATAAATATTTTGTAACAAATCACAAAGATTGTTGGGATTGTCTCAGAAATAATATATTAACAAAGTCTTAAAGATATTCAAAATGGAAAAATGCTCATTAGGGGTGATTCCAATTCAAAAGGGAGATAAATTTGTGAAATGCAATGTCCTAAGAATGAGTCAGAAAGAAAATTAATGAAATTTATTCTTTATGTATCAGTAGTTGAGAGTTTAATGTATGCTCAAACATGCACTCAATCAAATATTAGTTTTATTGTTAGAATGTTATGTCAATATCAAAGTAATCTCAGAATGGACTATTAAAAGACTGCAAAAAAAAATAAAAATTCTTAAGTATTTATAAGGCACCAAAGATTGCATACTTACTTATAGAAGACTTGATCATCTTGAAGTGATTGACTACTCGAATTTAGATTATGCTATTTGTGTAGACTCGAGCAAATTGACATTTGACTACATTTTCTTTTTAGCTGGAAGTGCAATTTCATGAAAAAGCGAAAAAAGAGTCCATTATTGCTACGTCTACCACGGAGAAAAAATTTGTGGTATGCTTTGAGGCTACTGTTCATGCATTGTGGCTTCGGGACATTATCATAGGACTTGATATAGTTGAAAATATAGAAAAGTTACGAAGAATGTACTGTAATAATTCTGCAACTATTTTTTTCTTTAAGAATGATAAGTACTCAAAGGGAGTAAAGCACATGGACTTCAAGTACTTATCAGTCAAAGAAGTGTAGAAATAGAAAGTATTTATTGAACATATCAATACTAATTTGATGATAGTGGATCTATTAACTAAGAGATTACCCCCTAAAATATTTTCTAGCCATGTTAGGAGAATGGGCATTATAGCAAGTCCTTAATAGCATGATTGTATGATTTATATATATGTATGGATCATTTGAGAATTCAATAAAAGTATTATTTTTTCTTGTTTACTTGTTATTTGAATCGTGTTATGTACATGTATGATTTAAATATGATAACAAGTTGAGTGCTAAAAGCACATTAAAGTAACAATTTGTAGTAAAATTGATTAAAGTTTATTTGAGTTGATTTTGTGATACTTCAAAAGAATGTCGTTAAATGACTTAAAATTGTTATGATTTAATCGTTTCAAAGCAATTAAAGATGATGACTTGATAATTTCAATGTATGATACGCACTTATGATTTGTTGAATCTTCAATTATCACATAGGTCAAGTAAAGATTATTAAATTATTTTAATAATTGTTAAATGACTCATGTAACTTATGATATTATTAATTATAAAAGATAAAATTAGTAGAGTTATAGTTATAAATACAATTAAAAAGATACACTCTCCTCTCCCTTCAAATAAATAAAAGAGTAGTTATTAATATAAGAGTTATACACTATCTTACTCTTTTATAGTCTGACAGTAATTAAAACAAAAATTTTGTCTCAACCATTTGAGAAAAACTAACAAAGGAAAAGAAAGTTAGAAAAAATCCTAAGAGATCAAGAACATTTGAGGTAATAGATTTTATTTTGAAATATAGAATAAAATTAATAAAAAGTGGATAAAAAGTAAAATTATTATAAGAAAAGAGTATAATAGATTTTATTTTAAAATATAGAATAAAATTAAAAAAAATGGAGAAAAAGTAAAATTATTATAAGAAAAGAGTATACGATTCTCAATTTTATTTTTATATATGAGATTTATAAATTATGCATATCAAAATATTATATTTTTGAAGAAATTATAAAAATATGATGTTAAAAAATTGTCAACATTGTTTAGTATAGGTTGTCATAAAATTTTAAAAATCGTTGGTGATAATTTTTAAAAAAATATTAAAAATTATAAAAAGTCAAAATCACTAATAACGTTTTTTCAAAAAATAATAAAAGTATTAAAATTTAAAAATTGCTATTGACTATTTCGAAAAAAATAATAAATAATTTTAAAAGTACCAAAAGACGAAACTAGTAATATTTAAAAACATTTCATATTTTTATAATTTTTCCCAAAACAATATATTTTGATATCTTTTTTTTTTTTTCATTTTCCTCTATAAAAATGAGCTTAATTCTGACATTAATTTTATATAAATTTGAATGCTAAAATATTCACGTGCCTAACTAAGAAAAGTAATAATTCTATTGAGTGATTCACTTTAATAATATTGTATTATCGTTTATAATATAAAAATTGATAACAAATAAAATAAAAAAAAATACTTAAATGTATTTTTACTTCTTACATTCTTCTAAATATATCAATATTTTTCAATAATAATAATAACTACAAGATTTTTTTTTCTTTTTTTTTTTTACAAAATATTAGCTCTAAAGTTATGGATATAGCACACCGTTTCCAACCCTGACCTGGTTACTTTGTTATTAACTTGTAAAATTTTAAAATATTTTTTTTATGTCAAATTTTTTTGGCAATTATAAATTTTCTAACAAGTGAATATATACTTCTATATTTAAATTTTAAATAATTATATATGCAAATTGATTTGTAATAAATTGCTTTATATTATAATTACATCAATATTAAAATCATATATTATCTTGAATTAAATTATATTATTAACTTTAAAATAAATATTAATTATATTTATTATTATCTTGAATAAATAGTGGTTGTAAAAAATAAACAATTCGATATGTAATTTTAAAAAGTTTATACGATAAAATTTTGTTACAATAAATGAATTAATTAATAGATTGCAATCAACTAAATTAAATATATATAATTAAGCTTTTTTTAAATGCGAGTCATACATCATAAAAGTTTTATTTTATAATCATAAAATTATAAAATTATTTTTATTATATTTTATAAGATTATAAATATATTTTAATTAATGTTTTGTACCAACAAGTTTTGGTCAAATATTCTTTAATAATTTTTTATTAAAATATAATTTAATAATAAATTTATATTGATACTAAATATAAATAGTATTCATAACGCAGAGAAACAAGTTTATATCAATAGTAAGATACACCGTGTATATGCATGAAATTATAATTCTTTCTACACCATCACAATAACTTTCCTTAAAAGTTATTTTAACTTAATGTTACCATCACAATAGCATGTATAAAATGATAAATATTTATATTTTTATCATATATTGGAAAAAAATTAAATTTCAACAATTAATATATATTAATAACTATGAAATTAAGAGATGAAAATTTTAAAAATGAATTATAAATTATAAAAAAATATGTTGTTGAGCGTAATAAAATATATATTTAAGTTTATTTAAGAAAAGACCGTAAGAGAGAATTTGAAAGTGATGTAAATGTTTAGAACAATGGATGAAAGCGATATACCATGCAATAATTAACAAACAAACGATATTTACAAAAGTAGAGATGAATAATTGTTAATAATTTTAACTAAAAATATAGTAAATAATAGATTAAATATTATAAATTTTATAAATATAAATATTGATATCCACATAAAATTTGGAAGTTTATGTAAGGTAATAAAAAACATTTTAATATAAACATTTTTGAAAAATTTATACAATATTATAAAAAATTTATAAATATAAAACATGTGTATTTATAGAAAATCTAAAAATTTATATAAGGTAATAAAGAAATTTTAAGTAATTTTTTTCTCCAAAATTTAAAAAGGAATTGATAAAAAGGAATGTAAAAATAAAAAAGATGTGTGACTAATTGTAAAAATGAATAAGTTTATTTACTATTTTGTTTTATAAATATTGTATTTTTATTTATAATGAAAAAGTTAATAATATGATATGATATCAAGTAAATTTTAATTTTAATTCGCTGTAATAGTTACAATGAAGCAGTCAAATAATTTTAGCTCCAAAATTCAGAAATAATCTGCTTACGAACCCAAGAAAAACAAAAATAAAAAATCAAATCCGTAAAACAATAAGTGAAGGATTTTTCTTCAGAAAAGAAATTTAATAAAAGAAAAAACAAGATTCTGATAAAGCACATTAGTAGTAAAAGATTTTAATGTGAAAATTTTCAAAGGAAAATTAGAACATTTTTAAAGTTATAAAATATGAACATTTAATTTATACTTACTTTTTAGACTTTTATGAGACTAAAAAATACATTAAATTTCTCTCATAAATTAAAAATATTTTATAATTTTCTATTCTTTTGAGAATATTCATCATTTAACTTCTTACAAATTTAAAGAAATAAATTATTTTTAAATTCTACGTTGGACTAGGTTAATCATTCTAGTTACTTTTTTTATTTTTTAGAATTTTTATCAATTTAATTATTTTAAAATTAGATGTGTGTAACTTGATTCTAAGTTATAAGAAAATAAATTATTTTTCTTATAAACATTTATTTTAAATTTTACTTAAATTGACCAAAACCTGAAACTGTACTTTCTCCCATGAATTAAGTAAGCAACATAAAGAATATTAAATATAGAAGCGTGAAAGCCAAGAATATGATATTTATAATATCATTTTTATGAGTTTATTCAGTGAATGAGATGAAATTGGTCAATAGTCACATTCCTTATTTCTCATATGCTTGACCTTATTTTAAAGAAGATTATTTATGCTTCCCCCTTAAGCAGTTGAAGGCTTATATGCCATACAATGTTGCGTTTTAAAGTTGATTAGATATATCAACTGTTTGGAGACATTGACTTTCTAATAGACTTTTCAACAATTGAAGTTTCATTGCTAGGTGGTTGAGACTTCCTATCATATGTACCTATGGTGCTAGGCATTATAATTTGTACTACATGATAAAATTTCATTAATATCTTTGGCTAAAAGTAATAACAGCCACAAATTGAACATTTCTTTTAGTTTTTTTTTTTTTAATTTGAGCAAGTGAGCATTTAAGAGAAAAAGACATAAAAATGTGCATAAGGATATTTCATTAAAAGGTTAAAATATAAACTTAATATTTTAATTGATAATTAAAATTCTTTTGTCATATGTAGACTTTCACAGTACTTTATTAACTATAATTATGATTCTTATTTTATTGATTTATCTATTTACTAAATTAATAAGATTTTAATCTATTATATGTATGAAAAATTATAAATAATAATATTTGACTTATATATATATAAGTTTTTAATATCTTAAAATTTTTCATTTTTTATTTGATATTTCATTTTAATTTTTTTTAAATAGAGCAACTACTTTTTTTTGAATATTTTATTAAAATATATATTTGGTCTTTATATTTGACACTTATATATAAATTATTTTTTATATTTAAAAAATTTATGTTTTATTCGTTTTATAGGTGTTTTGTTACATTTTGTCCCATTCTATTATAACATTGAATGGTAGGAATTAAAATATAACAAAACACGTATATAAAAAATAAATCGTAATCTTTTTCAGTATATGAATTAATCATAAATAAATGTTAACCATAGAAACTAAATTTTTATTTAAATCTCCTTAAAATAAGCATATAAAGTGAAAAGAGGAAATGAGCATGAAAAATAGTTTAAAGAGGTCAAATTTTGCATGTATGTATAAAGAATAAAAATTTAAGTGCTACTAAAGAAAATTCAAATAAAAATATCAAAAATATATATAAAAGCATATTTATTTTAATATATTTTATGATTCTAACTAAAATTTATTATTTTTTAATTTTTAATTAGTATTCTAAAAGTATTAGTTAGCAATATCAAAAAATAAAGAATGCTTAAAGAGAAAAACTGTCATTTTTTATACATATAAATATTTTTTTAATTGAAAAAGTACGATAATACACTCTTATTAACTGTGATATTTAATATACTTAACCTTTCCTTCTAGGCGTTAATTATTTTATTTTATTTTATTTTATTTGTAAATTTTATCAATATATGTGAACTTTAAATATGAAAACTTTCTCCTTCCTCTAATCTCATAATAAAATGATATTATGTGACAGGCATATCGCTTTTCATACATAAAAAAATATTTTTTAAAATTAATTTTTTTAATTTGTGTAACATTTTACGAGTGAGAAATTATATATTTTAATTTTTATTAAAAAGTGTAGCATTTGATAATATCAATATATTAAATGACATTATATTTTATAATTTTAAACAGAAAATTACTGCATATAACTTATTATCCATCAGAACATTACATAAACTAAAATATTAAAAAATACAATAATCGAAACGCATGCAATACACGTTTATTTGACTACGAAGTTGCAGCACAGGTGGAGCTAGTTGGCAAACAATGAGCACTGTTTCAGCCATTGGTGATTGGTATAGTGTTAGATGCAGCATTTTTCTTTCCCATACTTGGGTTAAAAGATCGATCTATGTATATGTATATGTATATGCACATTCAAAATATACAAATAAACCACCAAAACAAGTTTCCAAAACTAACCTGCATTTTGTGCATGTACCATTTTGCACTCCTTCTTGCAACTGGTTTTGATCGTCTCTATTTCTGACGTGACTTACAACAGTGACCCGTGCTAGTGTATCAAACAATCCTAGAACAAACCCCAGTTTCAAGATATATACTAACTTTTTCAAGAAAAAGAGAAGAGATTTATACCCCCATTGGACTGTGCATACTTTGATTGATAAGCTAGAGACGCAAAGGAATGAAAGACAGAAAAGATCATGAATGTGATGATTAAAATTTGAGATTATGAGAAAAAAATATATATAATTATCAGTCTACAAAACTGATTTTAAGTACTTAAAAATGATAAGATTTTATTTTTAAAAAAAGTATTTATTATATATACTTTTTTTAAAAATAAAATCTTATCAATTTCAAAAACTTAAGACTATAAGATGTCTTTGAACCCATCTCATTGATACTTTGTTTTTCTCAATCTTTTGGCAACAAGCAAACAAAATAAAATGAAAAACGAAAATCAGATATATCTTTGGTGTGGATTTCTTGTATGATATCTCAGATGATGACGATGATCTAACATATCAAAAAATACAAAACAAGAGGTAAATGGTGGTTAAGATACAAATATATATCATGATATATGATATATATACATCCTTTTATATATAATTCAAACTAAGAATACAAACAAAACTATTTAAAAGAAAAGGGTAGAGTGAAGTTAATTAAGAACCTCAGAAAACATATTCCAATAAATTGTAAAAGTGGGGAAAATCAATGAACCGTAAATTGTATGATACACTAGTGCGGATCACAGTTGCACATCACATGAACTTGAAAAGAGGAGGAAGAAAAGTGAAAGGGAGCATCCATGGGAAGAAGAAAAGGTGTTGAAGAGAGGTAATAGAGATGAAGAATAGTAGTAGTTGTTGTTGCTGCTGTGTATTCATAATGTGGTGGTACCATATGTTGTTTGGGAATGTGAAGCTTATTATAAGAACTTGGGTTTGGGAGAGACACACCGACAAAGTGACAAATCAAATTTGATAATTGATCTGTGGTGAGTTCTTAATTTCTACTCGTTAAACATGCACATCGTACGTCAACCGTTGGATTATTGATTGGACACGTGTCAAGCATTCTGGGCATGATGAAAAGAATAAGTGCGGGGTTCCCGTGCTCAAACATGCCCTAATATTTTATTCCGTAATTATTTTACTTTCCTACGATATGGGCTGCTTCTGGGAAAAATATCCAACAAAGTAAAATGAAAAAAAAAAATGTTTTTCAAAAGTTTGTCCAAAAACATATAATAATATGTAATAAACAGTAATATTATTATTTTTAATAAAAGATTGTCATTGATTAATTTCTTATCAGGTGTCTTTTTACATATGTTAAACGATTTTTTTTTAATGTGATTACTTGTTTTCTCATATGAAGCATTTTTAAATTTCTTTGTCAAGTTAATATTTTCAATTAACAATGTACTTATAAAATCAATTTATTTAAATTATCCAACTAATATTTTATTTTATTCAATTAACATTAAATGTAATTGATTACATTCGCAGGTCACAATAAGATTTTCTACAACTAAAAATCTAATCACTTGAATTAGTTTTTATAACTAACCAATTTGAGAAAATAAATTTCCATATTATTCTCTCTAAGAAGAGGTATAATCATCCTTGGGCATTTGAAAAGTTCAATTAGCTAAAAAAATTAGCTCTATTTTACAAGATTAAATCAATGGGAGGATGAGAATTAACCAAATGCACAACCAGCTTAGAATTCAGTTCTTCTAACACTCTTTCTAGATTAAGCTTTTTAACTAGTCTAAGATTCATAAGAAGACCCCAAAGTTCACCAAATAACACAGATTCTCTACCAAGTCTTTTAATAAAACTAGTTTGAAAACTCCTCTCTATTAAGATTACAAACAGATTCATCTACATGAAACTTGAATATGTAAAAAGGAGGTGGATGTAAAAATTCTATTTTACAAATCCTATAAATTAGGAAAGGATTCAAATTTATTATTTTTCTATTAAAAATTCAATCTTTTCTATTTAATCATAAAAGTCAAATTATTAATGTTAAAATCATATTTTGCTAACAATACTTTTACTCAAAAACTATTAAGGTTATTTTTTAAACGTCAATCCAGTTTTACCACATAGGTTAAGTTATTTTGATGAATATCTCTAAATCTACGCCCCGTACGATTTAAGCTGACAAACTTTTTCCATGAAATCAAATGAAATTTTTTTATTAGAGAAGGTAGAATTGCAAATAAAATTTCTACAAATTATATTTATTTTTTTTACGAATTCTTAGAGGAATAATTCACTAAGATTGCATTATATAATTTGAAATACTTATTATGTTAGTTTGTCTTAAAGTATTTCTCTCAGTAAATGAAATAGAATTAAACTTCCAAATAATTTTTTTCCCTAATTTTATCTATCATATTAGAATATAATCCTTTTCCTCTACAAAAAATTAGAGTTCGCAAATAGAAATCTAGATTATCAGACTAGCTAATCCTAATTGTTGACTTAAGTTTTTTTTTTTATTTATCCTGATTAGTGTTTGTAAGAAATAATATATATGATTTTTCTTTATTAATCTAATAATCATAAACATCAAAAAATAATTACAGGACAATTTATATTATTATTTTGAACAAATTCCTCTCATCCTCTCATTTTTCCACCATAAAAGGATTTTTTTAAAATTTAATTTAAATACATTCACAACTTAAAATCTTATATACTATCTTTCAATCATGGATTATCATATCAACAAATTTTTTTAATTTTTATAAATAATTAATACAAAAATTGTATCCACCGTGTATTCTATCCGATGAACATCATAAAAATTCAGATGCTCACAGTGCACTAAAATTAAATTCTTAGCTAAGTTACACATAAATTAGGGTTGTCTTTGACTTGTATAAATTTTATTTAATATAAATTAGATTATAAATCTATTAATATTTAATATATTAACACTACATAGAATTTTTAAGTTCAATGAATCATATTGTTAGTGTGATTTATAATATCTATATTATCAATGTAATTTAATCAATTAAAACTTTTATTAGTAGATGTTAATCTAATGCAAATTATTAATATAACTTTTATAACCGTAGTTAGTGAAGTACTACAAAAAGTTTACATATGATAAAGACTTTTAATTAGTGTTGAAAAAATTAAATATGCATAAATAAATTTTTATGGATAAAAAAATTAATTGATAAAAAAAGTATCATAAGAATTAACAATTTTTTATTTATCAAAATATACATTTAATTACTTTGTAAGTATTATCTTACATTTAATTTTTTTTAACAAAGACTAAAATATAAAAAAGATTTATACTAAACATAAATAACTATTATCAATTACAAATATATATATATATATATATATATATATATATATATATAACCTGTTTTATGCTTTGTCAAAATTCTGACTATATTTTAAAGTAACTAAATGGCACTGAATTTTTAATTCACTTTTTTTTAAAATTAAACTTTATCATATATTATTCTTTTTGTTACTTTTTATGTCATATTTGAGAAATTTAATTAACATATATTGATAATTAATTTTTTTACGTCGTCATTTAATTATAATTTTTTTTATCAACTAAAATTGTTAATATTTGTAACAATTTAGAAAATTTATTGAACATTTTTTTAAATATAATAATAATAAATATTACATATATGTATATATATTAAAAATATTATTTTATACAAATTCTCGAGCTCCATTACTTGCAATATTTTATGCCCACGTGAGAAACTAATTGATAATTTATGTCATACACTTTCTACGCACGACTTTACTTTTATGATTTACATATTGATTTGATAAAAAAAATGATATTAAAATAATGTTTTTAATTAATGAAATGGGCCCCGGTTGCAGAGCAAGTGGATCACACATTGACCATTAAAAAATAAATTTTTAAATTTTTAAAAAATATTAACTAATATTTATTTGTGGAATATTATCAGTACACTTTTTAACACACTAAAATTTATTAAAAATAAAAAATGTACGAGAAACCTACATTAATTTAAGAGCAAAAAAAGTAAAATCTATATAATATTCGTATTTTATAATACATTTTTAAGAGTAAAAGAATATGTTACAAAATATGTGTTGCTAACATTATTTTCAGTTATTTTTAGTGACTAAATTTTCATTTTGATTCATGTAATATTAAGGGTCAAATATTTTAATATTTAAAATTTTAAAATGTCACGTTAGTTTCTAACAGCATTTAAATCTTAGGCTTAGACACTGTTAATAGACAGTAACAGAACAATGACATATCACGTTAAATAATAAGTGTGATTAAATACGTGACAAAAACAGTGTCGTATGAGATATGATATATATATACTTTTTGTTTCGTTTTAGTCCTTGAGATTATCACCTGTCAGACATTTTAATTATTAAAAATGTCACCAACAAATATTTTAATCTTTGCTCTTAAAACCTTTCAACTATCCATGCTTCTTCTTTTTCATTCTCTTGAAAATTACTCTTCTCACCATAATCATTATCAGCCTTTTCTCCCTCTTTCTTTCTTACTCGTAGTCACTCTCTTAGGTGCCCAATAAAACCTCTCCCATCACACTAACAAAAGAATTTAAAAAAGAGTTAGAATTGGTAGTTTAAAACTCTTTAGTATAGGTTGTTGATGACAATTACAATTTGTGTTACGAATTAAACGATCTTCAATTAAATTTCACATGATAAAAATGAAATTATTAGGGCACAAATAAGAATTAAAAAAATAAAATTAATAAAAGTGAAAATAGAATAGAGATAAAAAATGGCACCATAATCGTAAGATTAATAAGTTAAAGAACGATCGCTACGAGAATCTTGACTTCTTAATAAGATAAAAAAAAATTAGCTCACTTAAGAACCTAGAATTACATGCTCTCCCAAGAGTATTCAATCTCAAATTATATTCAAAACTAATTAAAAGTGTGCATACAAGAGCATATATATGTTAAACATTCAGAAACCAATACAGACATCACCCTAACAGGCTTCTTGTAGCAAAAAGTCCAAATTCAAATAAACTAAATAAAATAACTAAATTTTATCCTAAATAAAAATTTAAAATAAGTAATGACCAATATTAAAATAAATAAACTAAATATAGTAATTAAATCCTGATGAAACACATTGGAGTACCAGTTCTCTAAGAATATATAATTGACTATTTTGGTCTCTTCTAACTCTAAATTGAGCTCTCTTTCAAATAAGACAACGACTATTTTTCTCTAAGTATCTCTTTATCCTTTTTGTCTTTGCCCTTGTCATTTGTCGTTAGAACTCTTCCAATGCCTTTAAGTCTTTGTCTTCAATGTACCTTCTTTGATTCTCATTAGTTGTGGTGGTGAAGGTCAGATTCACAAGCTCAACATGCCAAAGATTTCAACAATATAAATATGATAGTAGATCAAGACGTTAAGTAGTTGCATCCAATAGATGAAGTTTTAAACCCCCCCCCCCACATCCTTTTTCTATTGTCCATCTTAGTGACTTTGATTTCTTTAGTGCTGTATTTTTTTCCTTTGGTATAATGGCCAAAAAGAAATGAAAAGAAACTTTGCTTCCCACTTTTTGTTGCAAATGCATTTATAGTCTTGACTTTGGGGATTGATTCTAGTTTCAATCTTGAATGATATTACTGATGGTCTTATTTTTCCATTTTGCTCCCATAGCTTAAGTATATTTGACTGTAATATGTGTTCTATAGTTATTAAGGATCTAATTTAAAGAAAGTATTGGGCACATGAGAGGGTGGCTAAGAGTATGAAAGAGAGAGGAAGAAGGAGGTTAAGAATGATTATGGCGAGAAATGTTGTTTTTAGGAGAATGAAGAACAAAAAGGATTGATAGTTGAAAGGTTTTAAGCGTAAAGACTAAAATGTCTGTCGGTGACAATTTTAAAGACTAAAATGGCCAACAAGTGATAATTCAAGCACTAAAATAAAACAAAAATATATATCATACCATATAAGATATTATTTTTGCCACATAATTAATCACACGTGTCATTTAACGTGATATGTCAGCATTCTGTTACTGTCTATTAACGATATCTAAGTCAACTAGGAACTTAAATGTTCGATGAAGATAAAAGTTAAGGACTAACGTGACTATTTTTAAAATACTTGTGTTACGGATAAAAATGAGGATTTAATCTACTTTTAGTCCCTAACACAAGTATTTTTATTCTTTTCATTTTTTAAAGCTTGATAAAAATTAGGATTCAAACATCATATCAAATTTTCAAAATTAAGTTGAAATAATATTTTACTAAAGATTTACAGTTTGAATATAAGTAATATTAAATGTTTAAAGTAGCTGCAACTATTTATTATTTAATTTAAAAAATTAAAATATTTTCAATGAGAAATTTATAATTCAGCTTCAATTTGAATTTTTATTTTTATTGTAATTTTATTTTAAAATTCATTATTTTTAATCTAGTTGTACTTAATACAATAGAAAGAGTATTTTTTTTATAAAAATATTTATTTATTTATTTATTTATAAAATTTATTTAATTTAAAAATATTGATGAATATATCTATATATATATATATATTTAAATTCTCATTTTAAAAAATATTTAATGTACTAATATTCATGCAGTATATGAAAAAATATCACTAGTTAATTTTGAAAAAAAAATAATATTTTTACATCAAGTTTTAAACAAAAAATTAATTTTTTTATTTTTAATTTACAAAATAAGTTATTCACTTCAATCTTTATTTTCATTATTGTAAATTTATTATTATTGTTGTTATTATATATTTTTTATTATTTTCTTCATATCACTAAATAAGAAGTAATTGGTAATTGATATGATTTGAATTTAAGATATAGTATTAAAATTTATAAAAATAAAAGTTAATTTTAATTTTATACGATAAGTAAAATTTTAAAATGATAACAGTATCAAACAAAGCTTAGGAAACATAAAATAAAAATTGGAGTAGTGTTGACGACGATAATGAAACAAAGATTGCTTAGTTTGATTTTGAAAATAAAACTAAATAAAAAAATCCATCTGATTCCGTTGTACCTAATTTGGTCCTAGAATATGTCTTCTTCTCTACTCAATTATATTTATAGTATTAGAGTTACTACTTAACGTCAAAGTCTTTTTGATGGGTACGACATAGCCATGAACATCAATATTGAATTTTAAACAGCTTTTGGGACTAGTGGCACCCCCACAACTCAAGGAAAGAGACAGGACATGTACCAAGTTTCACAGAATCTAAGAATAAAGCGTTAGAAAACTACATTTCATTTTCGATTAGAGTGAAAATTCGGAGCTCTTCTCAGTGCATGCATTCTCATGTCGTCATTCTAGGCCAGATACCTAGTCCCGGTTCTTTTTTTATTAATATTATTGAAAAAACATTTTTAAAATTATTAATATAAATATACAAACAAACAATGTTGTATGGATAGGGTTGATCGATTAATATATATACATGTATACGTAAAATTATACAAAAAAATTATATATAAAATAAGAACACATAAATTTTAAATAAGAGACTATTGAATTAGATAAAAAAAAAAAACTCAAGCCATACTTAGGTATTTTTTTTAATGCTTTTTTAATAACTAACTACCAGAATAAACAAAAAAAATAACATATCTCTTGTATGGAGTAAATTTTTTTTGCCATATCAGCTTACATTTCTTATTTAAAACAGATGAATTTTTTTATTTTTTTTAATAAACTCAATTAGTCTAAAAGAGCACCAAAACACTCCAAAACACGATACGTGTTAGTGATTTTCTACGAAACAGAGACAAAATGCATTAATTTATTTTGTTAAATGTGTAGACGAAAAAATAAAATTGTCTTTTATATTGACAAAATTCTTAGATGATGACAAGTGTCAACAGCCCGTGTATTTCATCTCTATTTAAGATGAAACCATAAGATAATGACACGTGTCAACATTTTGTTATTTTTATTTTTATATGGGACGAAACTAGTGTTATCTTCTAGATAATAAATTACGGTTACACTCTAATATCTAAAAAAATTTACCTATATAATCATACACTCGACAAATCAAAATAGAACTGAAAAAAGACTTGGAAGACTTAGAAGAAATATTACAGGTTAGTCATAAATTTTGAATATTTTTATTTTTGATAAATTATTAAAATTGAAATATTTTTTAATTACTTAAATAAATAGAGGTAGTTAAAATTGATGAATATTTACTAAATATATTTTTGTGTATGTTGGAATTAAAAATTAACTTTTTAGGTATTGTTAAAAAAATATAAAAGTTATGTTAGTAGATGTTTACTATTAACTTGTTTAATAATTAAAAAATGATGTTATATATGTTGTGAATATTTATTTTATATATGTGGAATACGTATAAAAAATATTAATTTTTTAATATAAATTGATGTGAAATATAGTAGTATGTTTGTATGTTTTAATAATAATTTATTTTTATTATTTATATAAATAAGTATAATTGTAATTGTTTATTGATATTGTATTTTTTTATAAATGCATGATGGGGGAGATTATTATTATTGTATATTAGAATAGAAAAATTGTCGTTGAAAACCAAGGTATGACATTTGAAGGTAACAAAAAAATGATAGAGATAAGAAAAGAGATAAGTTTTCTGAATTTGAAAAAAAAAATTATGATAAGTTGAATGTTAGTAATAATCACTTTATATCTAGAATAATTTCTTGTTTTTTGGTTGATTTAAGTGCTAAACACTACACTGCATTGAATAAATGTGATGATGAAGATATTGATTGTATGATTAGAGGTATCAACAACAAACAACAAAATATTACAATTGTTATTAAATTTTATATGAATATTGCATTTGGTGAGAGTTTAAAAGTTAGCTCAAATATATTGACTTAAGCTTATTAATGTTACTACTTAACCTTATAAAAATGATGAATATAAATGTTACAGAAAGTATAAATTAAATTATTATCATGATTTTTTATTTATTTTTAGTGATGACATATATTGAATAAGTGTATATATTTTCAAGGATGTGTAGATTTATGCAATTATGAAGATGAAGAAGTAAATATAAATTAATAATGTCTTTTTGTTTATATATTTTTTATATAAACAAATAATGTCTTTCTGTTTATATGTAGTTGTAGGTGAAATTTGTATTTAGGACTTACTATTAATTAAGTTATCAACTCAAATATACAAAATATCAATATTCTATAAAAAACGTATGGTCAAAATTTAAAATTTTAATATAAATTATACAAAAAAATTAATAACATAAATCAACTATAATACAATAATATGAAATACAATTATTCACATTCAATTTTAAAAAATTTACTAATTAAGGTTTCTATTTATTCATAAATTAACATTTCTCAATCAATAGTATTTTTTTAAAACTATTTTCTAAACTAGTTTTTGTCTTAAATATATGAATGATCTTTATGTATGAAATTTATTTTTTTGTTCCTATTTTACCATAACTAATTATTTTAAGTTTACTAAATATTTTTTTAACTAATGACGTAATTAAAATTTACATTTATATTTTATTATCTAATTATGTATATTTTTTCCTTATTCATACATAAATAGATCTATTTAACAACGATTTTTTAAATTTTATTTATATAAGCAATATTTATGTTTTCAATTAAATATATTAATTTTGGGAATATTTTTTATTTATTCCTATATTTTAATATATTTTATTTAAATTAAATACAATAAAATATATTACTCTTTATTACTCTTATAATTAATAAATATAATCATTAAAAGATGTGCAGTACTTTAAATTTAATAATTTCTGTCATACAATAACAACACTAATTAACAATATTTTTATTTGTTAATTTTTATTGGCCACCACTTGTTTGGTTATTAAATCATAAAAAAACAACACTTATAATTATACTTTTTATTTTATTTTATTATAAATTAAATTATATAATTATACCTAATTAAACTAAACTAATTATTATCACACTAAAATTTATATTAGATAATTAAATTTGATATTTCATAAAAATTAAATTATATAATTATAAATAATTAATCTAAACTAATTTGTATCACTCTACAAATTTATATTCGATAAGTAAATTTGTTATTTTATTAAAAATTATTTTATATATTTAAAATTATTTATTCTCAACTAATTAATTAGTATCACTCTAAAAATTTAAATTCAATAACTAAATTTGTTATATCATCATAAATTAAATTATATAATTAAAAATAATTATTCCAAAAATTTAAATTACATAAGTAAATTTGTTATTTCATAATAATTAACCAATATTAATTAAAAAATATATTTTTGAATTATTTATAAACTCAAATATTTACTACTGCAATTTAAATGTAAATTAGTATATAATCAATTTTAATACATTCAATTTTCACTTTTACATTTTTTTTATAATTATCTAAATCTGTTCTTTAATCATAAATAAAGATATCAATTTACATATTTTTATGTTAATTAATATAAAAAAAATTCATTATCATATTTATACACTATTTTTTAAATATCATTTGCTATATAATTAATCAACCAATCTTATATAACTATTTTCTATTTTTTTATTCTAAATATTATTTAACAATTTATTATTGTATTTAATTATTTTAGTTTATTTTTATTTGTTTTCAAATTTACACCTCAAATTACTATAATAATTCTACATGTAAACTTTAATTTTTTACAAATTAAGATTATCTTTATATTTCTATAAAATTACTGAAATAAATTTAAATCAATTTTTATTCTAAATATAACTATAAATATTTTTCTAATAATAAAATTTGAATTATAAAAAATTAAAAATACATAAAATAAATATTAAATACCTAGTGTTGGATTTTCCAGTAAAGATGGCAATTTTCAGTGATGTACGAGTCCCAGCGACGATGGTAGTTTGTCTGCACTACGGCATGTCTCTAGTGACCAGCTCCTACATTTTTCTTCTCCCCTATCGGTGACAGCAAAACAGGTTGCAGATTCTCCCAACGTCCTTAACCTTTCAGTTTAAGAACAACCGTGACAGTCGGCAATAGAAGCAGAACTGGACACAGTTTTGCAATGGATTACGAAAAAGATGACTCTGCTCTGTTAGAATTTTTTTAATTCATTATGTAATTTCCATTATGCAATGACTATTATGAAATTATCATTTCCCATTAGATCTTGAATTACGTTGTTCTCACAACACAATACATGGTTCTCATATAATTAAGGGTTTAGAGAGCACTCACCTAAATCCATTGTTCTTTGATGTTACCTCTCTCTTTGATGTCGTTGATCTCTTTGTATCTTCCCCAACCCTTCCTTCCTCTTTTAGCTCCTCTTGGATGATTGAAAGAAAATTTCTTTCTTGCGTTTACCGTGAGCACACTTAGAGACCGTGAAAGTGATAGAAATAGAGAAATGTTGTAACTCTTATTTGGTAACTGCTCTTTTATTTTATCTGAAGGAAGAGGGGAGAGTTTCCTTATAATTGTATTTACAATTATACCCTCTATGACTTTATATTTTATATTTAACCACCATCACATTAAATCATTAATTAGAGTCATGCTATAAGTTACATAAGTCACAATAATAAGATTATTAAAATAATCTAACAATTTCTCACTTGGCCTATGTGATGACTTGAAGATTCAATGAACTGTAAGTGCGCATATCATTGATAATATCAACTTATCATCTTTTAATAATTTAAGTTAATTGGATTATGGCGGTCACAAGTCATTTAACGACATGATTCCTTCCAAGTATCACAGAATCAACTCAAATCAAAATAGCTTTAATCAGTCATACTATAGACTGTAAATTTGATGTGTTTTTAACACTCAACCTGTTATCAAACTCAAATCATACATCTACATTAACACAATTCAGATAACAAGTAAACAAGCAGAAACAATACTTTTATTGAATTCCCAAAAAAATGTCTGCAATAATATGAGCAAAACAATCTATACACATATATGTGAATCATACAATCATGCTAACAAGGACTTGTCTATAATGTCCATTCTACCAACATGGCCAGAAAATGTTTTAGGGGGTAATCCCTTAGTTAGCAGATCCGCTATCATTAAATCAGTACCAATATGCTCAATAGACACTTTCTGTTTCCGCACTTTTTCTTTCATTGATAAGTATTTTAAGTCCATATGTTTTGCTCCCTTTGAATACTTATCATTCTTAGAGAAGAAGACAGCTGCAGAATTATTATAATACATTCTTAGCAGCTTTTCTATACTCAACAACACCAAGCCCTAAAACAAAGTTCCGCAGCCACAAAGCATGAATAGTGGCCTCAAAGCACGCCACAAATTTCACTTCCATGATAGATATAGCAATAATGGACTCCTTTCTGCTCTTCCATGAAATCGCACCTCCAGCCAACAAGAAAATGTAGCCAAAGGTCAATTTCCTTGAGTCTACACATCCAGCATAGTCTAAATCTGAGTAGCCAACCACTTCCAAGTGACTAGAGCTCCTATAAGTAAGCATGTAGTCCTTAGTGCCTTGTAAGGACTTTCTTTGCAGCCTTCTAGTGGTCCATTTCGGGATTACTTTGATATCGATCTAACATTCCAACAGCAAAACTGATATCAAGTCGAGTTCATGTTTGAGCATACATTAAACTCTTGACCACTGATACATAGGGAATAGATTCCATTATTTTCCGCTTCAACTCATTCTTGGGACACTGCATTTCACTAAACTTGTCTCCCTTTTGAATTGGAGCCACCCCTGATGAGCACTTTTCCATTTTGAATCTCTCTAATACTTTGTTGATATAGCCTTTCTGAGACAATCCCAGTAATCCTTGTGATCTATTACGGAATATTTTTATTCCAATCACATAGGAGGCCTCAACCATATCTTTCATCTCAAATTTCTTAGAGAGAAACTCCTTTACATCATGCAACAACCCAACATCATTAGTAGCAAGAAGAATGTCGTCAACATACAGGACTAAAATGATGAACTTGCTCCCACTGACCTTCATATAGATACATCAGTTAATGGTGTTCTCTACAAAATCATATGACGTGATAGTATCATTGAACTTAAGATACCATTGTCTGGAAGCCTGTTTCAACCCATGTATTGATTTCTTTAACTTACATACTAGACTTTCTTTACCTGCAGTCAAGAAGTTATCTGGTTGATCCATATAAACTTCCTCTTCCAAGTCACCATTCAGAAAGGTAGTCTTTACATTCATTTGGTGAAGCTTTGAGTCATAATGAGCCACTAAAGCCATAACAATTTTTAAAGAGTCCTTCTTTGAAACCGGAGAGAAGGTCTCTTTATAGTCTATGTCATCCTTTTGAGTGTATCTTTTAGCAACAAGTCTAGCCTTGTATCTCTCAACGTTGCCTTTTGAGTCATGTTTGGTCTTAAAGACCCACTTGCAACTGATTCGTTTTAAACCTTCAGGCAATTTGACTAGATCCCATACCTTGTTGTCACTCATCGATTTTAACTCTTCTTTCATGTCATTCAATCACTTTTCAGAATTGTAACATTCTATGGCTTGCTTAAATGAGACTGGATCCTCATCAATACTCAAGTCACGTTCATGCTCAAGTGAGTAAACCACATAGTCATTCAAAATAGTAGGTCTTTTCTGCCTTACAGACCTCCTCAATGTTATCTCTTGTGGTTCACCTTCCTTTTACTCATTTGTGACTTGCGCATTGTCAACTGATTCATCCTCTATATGTTGTTCTTGTGGGTTTGAAACATTAACTTGTTGTCTCCTTATGTTGTGTGACCGTGATACAACAAGAGGAACAACAAATTAAGAAGAGACACCAACTACAGGAGTTTCCGCACGTGTCTCTTTAATTTTCACCTTTCGTGTTTCACCACTCCTACTAAACTGACCATTTTCAATGAATCTTGCATTTCTAGACTCAACTATTCTCATACTATGGTTAGGACAGTAGAATCTGTACCCCTTTGATTGCTCAGGATAGCCGATGAAATAACCACTAATGGTTCTAGCATCAGGCTTCTTTTCATGTGGATTATACACTCTTACTTCTGCTAGACAACCCCAGACATGAAGATGTCTTAAACTGGGTTTCTTTCCTGTCCATAGTTCATAAAGAGTTTTTTGGAACTGCCTTACTAGGAACTCTGTTAAGTAGATATGCAGCGGTTTTTAATGCGTACATCCACAAAGACATAGGTATAGAACTATAACTCAACATACTCCTAACCATTTCCATAATAGTACGATTCTAGCCACACCATTTTGTTCTGGTGTACCAGGCATAGTATACTGCGCATATATGCCTCGACTTTCTAGAAGTTTCGCAAATGGACCTGAACATTGTCCACTTTCATCAGATTTTCTATAATATTTACCACCTCTATCTGACCTCACAACCTTTACCTTTCTATCTAGTTGCCTTTCCAACTTATTAATGAACACCTGTAAGACATCCACTGATTAAGATTTTTCATGCAACACATACAGATAACAATAACGTGAGTATTCATCAATAAAGATAATAAAATATCTTTTATCACCCCAATGAGATGTCAAACGGACCATAAATATCAGTATGTATTAACTCTAAGAGTTGACTGCTTCTTGTGGCTGGATTCTTTGATGTGTGTTTGGTTTGTTTTCCTTTAATACAATCCACACATATATCCCAGTCAACAAAATCCAACTGAGGTAAAATTTCACTTTTCATTAACCTCATCATTCTTTCTTTGGATATGTGACCTAACCTTTAATGCCACAAGAAAGCATAGCATTCATTACGCATATTTAAATTACTACTAATAGCATTTTCAATATGAAACATAGATTCAACAAATTTAACATTAAGATTGAAATGATATAGACCATTAATTAATGTACCAGATCTAAAATAGTATGAGTGTTTATACAAACAAAAGGTATCATTTCTAATCTTAAAATTAAAACCAAATCCGTTCAACTTTGAAATAGAAACCAAATTTCTAGCACATTTAGGAACATAAAGACATTTTTCTAGATCTATGCAACAACTAGTATACAAGATCAATCTGTAAGTCCCTATTCCTTTTATCCGTGCCTTCATTCTATTCCCCATGTATAAGAACTTTTTAGTTTCGCTTATGGGTTGGATTGAAAGAAATCCCTGCATTACATGTGACACATGAGTAGTTGCACCAGAATCTAACCACCAGGTGTTTTTAGGTACCTCAATAAGATTTGATTCAAAGCATACTGAAATATAATATATATCTTTCCTTTCGAACCAAACATTTCTCTTCAGACAATCTTTCTTGAAGTGGCCACCTTTCTTGCAGAAGAAGCATCTCTGGCACTTCTGGATTCGACCTTCACGAACCTTTAATAAGGCCTTATCCTTTCTGTCCTTTTTACCTAGCTTAGCCTTACTACTACTAGCCCCTTCATGAAATGTGAGATAGACGAAGTGTTCTTTCACCTTCTTCAGCATCCCTTCCTCCTGAACAGCATGGCTTTAATCTCCTATATGTTCTATTTATCCTTAATAGTGTTGTAATTCACTTAGAACCCAAACTCAGGAGGGAGGGAGTTCAAAATGAACTGTACTAGAAAGAATTCATTTACCTTTATGCCCATTGATTTCAACTTTGTCGCTTGATTGATCATGTCAGTCACATGGTCATGAATGGGTCGTGACCAATCAAACTTCTTAGTAGTCAGCTCAATCAATATGATACCTGAAACAGACTTGTCAGTAATGTTCGATTGTGCATACTCTTTTATCTTTGCCATAAATTTCCTAGCATTTTCAGTCTTTGACATCGATGGCTTCACATTTTCAGCCATAGTCATTTTTAGCAAGCTCAAGCTTAGCCTGTTCGACCTTTCCCAAGCTTCACAAAGAGTCTTTTCCTCTTCAGTACTAGTCTCTGTGATGGCTGCAGGCTCTTGTTCCATAATGATTGCTAGGTCTAAGTCCATAACACCTAGCTGGAATCGAACTTGTTCAACCCAATTATCATAATTGAGCCTATTGAACTTGACTACGCCATTGCTCATGCCATACGTATTCATAGGGACTGAAATATTTAATACATGCTTAAACATTTATGCTTTGAATAAACTTAATAGATTTAGACAGCCAACCATTATCAATTATGTATCTAAGTTTACTTTTGGGTAACGCCTAAATACACAATGTATCTATAATGATGTTAATAAACAACTTTAATCGACAACCAGTCACTCAAACCAATATGCAAGTCATCTTTGGATATACAAACATATTATGAAGTGCTTACACGTCTTCTTAATGTCATTAATCATATGTAATAATCCACCTTTGGGCGATCTCCTAGCGTTATAATTAATGAGCTAAATTGTTCACCCTTCATGTTACCATATAGCATCAAACAATTTTAAACAATTTATAACACACAATTAAATGCTTAAAGAACTTTTAAAGCCAAGTCACTTTGGTGACTAATAAGCTACCCTTAAAATTAAGCACTAAATTGTGAAGTTCTCATTATGATAATGTAATTTAGAATTAATTAACTTGAGAATTTAATCACTTTAAAATTTACTTTGATGTAATTCTAAAATTATCTATATATTTTATGAATTATATTCCTTATTCTGTCGTAAAATTACTATGCATGGTCGTGCTTTTACTTGATGCATTGTCGTGCTTCGATGAAGCAAGGCCATGCTTATTTTTTATGCATGCCCCTGCTTCCTGAAGCATGGTCGTGCTTCTTGATGCATGGCCGTGCTTATAATTAATGCATGGCCGTGCTTACAATATGTAAGGTCGTCCTTCCATTATGCAAGGTCGTGCTTCATTGAAGCATGGCCGTATTTGTTCCTGATACGTAGCTCTGCTCCCTGATATATGGCCCTGCTCATATTACAGATTTAAAATCTAATATTTTTAGCTTCCAAAACCTTAGGGTTTTCAATTATTGAATCAAAACAATTATTTAACATCAAAATAATGTCAATCCATCATATAAAATACTTACGGTTCATGTAATTTAGGGAAAACTTTAAATGGAGAACCAATCTCTTATGGAGAATCAACAAAATTCACAACATTTCTCTGATACCAATTGTTATAATTTTCTTAATCCATTATGTAATTTTCATTATGCAATGACTATTATGAAATTATCATTTTCCATTAGATTTTAAATTACGTTGTTCTCACAACACAATACATGGTTCTTATACAATTAAGGGTTCAGAGAGCACTAACCTGAATCTATTGTTCCTTGATGCTACCTCTCTCTTTGATGTCGTTGATCCCTTTGTATCTTCTCCAACTCTTCTTTCCTCTTTTAGATCCTCTCGGATGGTTGAGAGAAAGTTCTTTTCTTGCGTTTACCTTGAGCACACTTAGAGACCGTGAAAGTGATAGAAAATAAAGAAATGTCGTAACCCCTATTTGGTAACCACTCTTTTATTTTATCTGAAGGGAGAGTGGAGGGTTTCCTTATAATTGTATTTACAATTATACCTTCTATGACTCTATATTTTATATTTAACCACCATCACATTAAATCATTAATTAGACTCATGCTATAAGTTACATAGGCTACAATAATAAGATTATTAAAATAATCTAACATGTTCACTCAAAAATTGCTAAAACGACTAAAAAAATGGTGTTGGTATGTGAATGGCAAAAATGACAGTGGCAGGAGAAGTTTTCGAATCAAGGAGGAGAGAGGAGGGAAGAGGGTTTTGTGGTGTTGTTGCCTTTGCTGACACGTGGCCTAACTAGGAACTTTCGTCTCTGATTCAGACAAAAATACTATTTTGTCTGACTTAGAGACGAAAGGCTTTGAGTGAGCCACGTGTCAACGAAGCGGCAAAGTTAAATTTAATTTTTTTTAGCTTTTTATATTTCTTATATACGAAATACACGACACATGTAACATTTTTACTTATTTTATCTGTCTTTTAGATAAATTGGATAAATTAAAAAGAAATTAACTTCATTTAACTTTTATATGAAATATAGGCTAATGTGATAAAAATTTGTCTCCGACAAAGAATATATATTTTTTATTATGATAAATAGTAATTAAAAAATAATTAAATAATTTATTAAGCCTAGATATTCATATTGTGTATCCCATTTTTTCATTTTTTGCAAATTTTCTTTAGATATGTACCCAACGTACTTGCGAAGTATATATATTTAATACATATCAAATAACTGTTGTGTCCGTACTTCGCAGCAAACAAAATACTTTTTTTGTGCGGAGTATTTTTTTTTTTTTCACATTATAAAGTGAATCACTTAGTGAGTAAGCGATACTTTATTTATTTATATTTATATATTCAGACACGACTGAAGATTTTCATATTTTTTATTAGTGTAAATTTAAAAAAATTTGTATTTAATTTAAATTTTTTATTTAATCTAGTAAAATATTAAATTATAACTTGTTAGATATAAATTAAATAAAAGACTCATATCGAAGTAAGAGTTTTTACATCTAGTAGTAAGTGCCTTAGTATCATTAAACTAAAGTCTTGCATTTAAGTTCTTGTGTATATAAAAAAATTTTAAGTGGTAGATTTACTCACCATATTCAGATACACGATCTGGGTCAGATTTGAATTATAATCAAATGAAAAACTAAAAAAAGACTCATATTGAGTATAATAATTTTAGACTTACATTAATGTAATAAGATGAATGTATGTTATATACCGAAAATTACATTCTTTTTAATGACGTTGCTAATTGATATTGAGCCCATAGAGGCAGCAAATTAGGATGTTTAGTATAATTGTTCTTGACATTGGATATCGACCACAGAGGAGCATTCACATGCACAGCACCAGGAGCATCATTTCAACTCTTATTGATTTTTGCCCAATTTTTGTAATCCCATGTTAGATTATTGTAACTTTTATTTGTATTGGTGTGTACATTTGTTTAGATTATTATTATACGTGTAATTAGCTTTAACCGTGTAATGTATCTCGCTCTTAAAGTGAATAATTTTATTTATTTAAAAATAAGCATTTTCATTTTATGTCGCGGAAAAAAAATATCCAGACAGATAAAATATATATTGATGCATAGTTTTATAAATAATTTAAAATATATATACTTTTTATTTTTAACTTAACTTAAAGTTTTAAGTTCGAACCTAAGTAATAGTGTAGAAAAAAACTTTCGTAACCAATTTTTTTATTGATCCAATTTATCAAGATTCAAGAGTGCTTCATTTTTTTTTTCTTTAATTAGAATTATTTTTCATCGGTGATACTTTTTCCCTTTTATTGGGCAATGATTTTTTCTGGTCGAAAACCGTGTATTAGTTTATCGTGTATATTTGTAACTTTCTATGTCTTCATTTTGATTGTTTTGTTAAGATAAATTATATTATTGTGTTATGGTAATCATTGGCAAATAATATGTTATACCCATTTCTCAAACTTCAAATTAATTAGCTTGAGGTGAATTTTGAAAGGTTATACTCAATTCTCAAATTTCATATGCAACTAAAACCGCTGCAATATTGGAGGAGAATAATAGAATTGCCAAATACTATCTACTATAACTAATTTAAAAATATTTAATAAAATAAGAAAATAAAAAGAAAAACCGTATCTCAAAAAAATTATTAAGAATATTCATGCAACTCATAGACAGAGGTAAAATAAATAGTTTTTTTTTTTTGTTAAGTATCAACAATTTTTTTTGGTTAAGGATAAGTTCAAAGTACAAAAATACTTTGACTCGTTATAACTTTAAACGAAATTAATAATACATATCAAGCAATCATTAATTCAATTAATATATATAATTGATCTTTTCTATCCTAATGATACAATGAAAACGTGTTAAGAAAAATATTTTTAAGTATAAAAAATAGTTTTCAAAAAATCAGAAGAGTTGCTACTAAAGTTTATTAAAGAAAACCTTAAAAAAATTTTGAAAAATAATCTTTGAAACCAAAAGTCAGTTCAAAAGTCGTTTACTTGTAGACAAAGTATTAACATCCTACAACGTCTGTTTAAATAATGGTTACTTTCAATTAACTGTGTAAATTTATTTTAATTTTAAAAATATTTATTTAATCCCTAAATAATAAATATTATTATTATTTTAAGAGAAGACAAATTATTTATTGAAATATTAATTAATATCTTAAAAAAATTATTTTGACTTGATGAGTCTGATTCTCGCTCTTACATATCTTTAAGTACAATAGGGAATTCATGTAATTCTATCATAAAAATTTTGAAGTTGGTTGATTAAAATTAAATTTAGTAAAAGAAATTTTATTTTGAAATTAAAATTATTTTCATAAGATTATAATGTTTATAATACAAGATAACACGGTTATACATATATCCTACAAGAAACAATACGGAAGGTGAAGGAAGATCACACAACTATATTGCATGTTAAAAAAAAATTTGTAAATGAAATGTTTGAATTTCTATTTAAACTATGATTCATGTTGAAAGAGAATTTAAGATAAAGTAAGCTATATATAAATCTCTTATAATTTATTAGACAATCGAAGGCAATGTAAATCACACATGTTTGCAAAAATTTGTATAATAAAATGAAGAAATAATTAATTATTTAATTTATCAAAATTAGAAAAATGACTTAAGAAAAATTAAAATATAAAACTAATTTGATTTAATAAAATGAATAAATATATTTAAATTGATTAAAGAAAATAATTATTTAATAAAAAAAATTAAAATTTCATTTGATAAATTTATATTGCATAGAAATCAAGATAACGTTGGTATACAAAAGTCTTAACGATTTAAAGCGTATAAAGGTAGATGATAATGTGTTAATTTAATTAAATAAAGAAATATTTTTAATTAGATGATACATTTTAATTAAATAAAAATAATTATGTAATTGATTAATTTTAGAAGTTAGATTTAATTTTTAGTTGATTGATTAATAAATTAAAAATTAGAGAAGGAACATGTTTTGATTAATTATTAAGACAATTATCTAATTAATTAAAGATAATATATGATAAATTAATATTATGTAAATTCAAGGTAATGTAGGTACACTTATGCTTCATCAATTTATAATGCCTAACGATAGAAAAGTTATAGGTTAATATTATAAATTGATACATGAAATAAAAGGATATAAATTATAAATATAAAATTAAATCATAGCAATATTCTACAATTATACAATAAATAAAATAAAAGATAATAATTCTAAAGAACAAATAATTAACATATAATTAAGATATAAACAATGAAATAACATGAAAAATTATGAAAATAATTTATTGTTAATGTTAGAATGAAATAAATTTTACAAATAAAAACACAACTTAAATAAATAAAAATTATCATAATTTAGTATAATTTACACTACTTACTACCAAAAAGAGAAATGAAATGAAATTTTTGGATTTAAAAAATTAAATTTCTTTTAAAAAGGGAAAATCAGTCAAAAATAAAACTTTAAACTTGAGAAATTGAATTTTTAGAGTAACAAATTAGTTTTTTTTTTTTTTGTTAAGAGAAAAGCCATGAAAGGGATGTAGACAAGTTTCATAGATGTCATGATTAATGTTGAGTTTGCGGAAAAGAAACTTTCGTGGTTGAGGTGATTAGTTGAGGTTGAGGGGGAGAAACTTTCATGATTGATGGTAATAGGTTGAGGGAGAAAAGTTTTAATGGTTGGAGATATGGATGGAGGGAGATGAATTTCCATGACTGAGAATGGTAGGTTGAGAAAAAGGAAAAAAAATGGCAGAGAAAAAAGACTTTAATGGTGGATTTAAAATGTTGGAGATGATTAAAAGAGGGTTTCAATGACTTCATTGTATGAAACATATATTCATGGTGTGAATGTACTTGAATATACTTGAAATTTTCATAAAATGCATGAGAGACTTAATTAGAGTTCATGAACCATTTGCTTCCTCTTTCTCTCCATTTCCTTCTTTTTCTCTCTATCTCAAAAATGTATCCTCTCAAAATTTCCTAGCCTCCCTTTGATGTCTCTCTACTCCATGGTTCTTTTTCACCTTTTTCTTTTTCTCTCTATCTTCAAAATGTTCTCTCAAAATTTTCTTAGCATCTCACTTACGTCTCCCCTTCCTTTATGGTTTTATTCCCCTATTTTTGCTTTAGGGTTTTTTACAAAAGTCCAAAAATTCTAAAATTTTCCTTTTTTATGTATAAAGCAAGTATTGCTTTAGGAGTAAAATTATTTGTAATGTTTCATTTTTCAATTTTGAAGTCAAATATGAATGTTCCCATTTTGTTAAAGCAAAATTTAATTTTCTTAAAATATTTTGTTCTTATTTTATTTTTATAAAAAATAAATTCAGAAATTCTTTTAAAATAAAACTTAAGAATTTTTAAACAAAATTTGGGTATTAACATTCCCAAAGGCCCTGTTGCAGGCCACTTCCAAGAACGACACTTAATAGAATCAAACATTTCACTACCATTTAACACATCGTTATTGAAGAGAATATTATTCTATTAAAGCTAAATTGTCCATACTACCGCAGATCATACAATTACAACTTTCTTCTATTTCTTTTTTCCATATTTGATTCCACACATGCTCAATAATAATGTCTCATATAAATTTTCAAGTAAGCAACTAACACCAAACCGTTCAAACACCATGTATCACAGTCTCATTGAGATACTGCAATACAAAAAAGTTGCAATATTTTCTTATCTTCTATATCACACAACCTACAAGCTTTTGAGGAAATTGTCAATATGCGTTTGGTCAAATTCCTCTGCATCGAAACTCCATTAGCAGTAGACGCTAGCCAAACAAATACCATTACCTATAATGAAGAAATGATAAATGTAGTGATAAGTGAATTGCATACTATATTTCTTGTTATCATCATACTTTCATGTCAATATATCATTCACATTTTTGCTCAGTCTCTTACCCTCCACAGTCTCCCACAACTGCTGTTATAACTCCTCCTGCCATGAAAATAATTGCCTTCTCCAAACAAATTTTCACACTTATTGACCCATATCAAATCGTCCATTATCCACCACTGCCTCTTTATTAGTCATTGCTTAAAATAACCTTGGGTATAAATTTGTCAACGTAATATTTTTTATCTATTTATCCTTCCAAAAACTAAAAGAACAACTATTGTCAAGTACTCGTGTGACATTTGAATCTATCCACCCATTGGCTTGCTTACAGACTCACATCACGTCCCTCCACCAATCTTAAGCATTATGAGCAAAGAAATTAACATATTAGCACACGATTCATACCACGCCTGCAACACATCAAAGCAAAGTGAGTTTGAAAACTCTAATCCTCTCCAAAACTATTTACCCAACAAGTTCTATTTGAACCATTTCACATTTCTCACTCTCAAATCCTAATTCTTTAGTATGCATATTCTTTCTCATTTAACGCAAGCTATTTTTTTAAGATTCCTTCACGCTATTTTAAAGAAACCGACATTAAATCTTTACTACCTCTTTAATTACATCGGAGAGCATTTTTCAAAAGGATAAATAATGTAGTGAAATAATATATTAGTTATGTAAAATATCCATATCATTAAATAGTATAATTTTGTTTTATGAAAAAATGTATTACTGACTTTGAATTTACTCAAATAAATTTTAAAATAAAGTTAAAATAAAAAATTATTGAATATTTGTAATTTTAAAAATTAAAATAATATGTTACTGATCCTTATGAATTAGACTTCAGAAATACTTTTTGGGTTAAAAAAAAAAAGCTAAATTAAGTAGTGTCCGTGCTAATGAAAGACCTAACAACCCTATCATATGTGCTCGATTCTCAAACCGGTGACAAAACCCTCCCCTAATCAATAGACGATATCATAGTTTATTTGTATATTTCAAAAGGAAAAAGAAAAAAGAAAAGAATTGGAGTTCAACTTAACGACCCTATCTTTCAAGCTAAAACAATATTATGAGATCACTATTGCTTCAAGTTACCGTCAAATCGCTATCAATCATCAACTTCAATAATAATTATTATTTCTTATACTACATTATTCTGTCATGTACAAGAGTAACAGATATAATCTGAGAACCCAAGATAAGGACACGGCTACAAACCAGTCTATAAGAATTATAATATATACAGATATTAATATATCTAATAAAATAATTTCATAAACTCTTTTTGAATATAGACAGCTAGAGAAAAATAAGGAAAAAAAACACAAATATGATAGATGATGGAGAAAAAAGGAAATTAAATAAATAATAACTTTGTTGGATGTTTCTAAATCATAATTATCATCCAAACCATTGCAAAAATAATCAAACTGTGCCCTTTAATTTCTCCGTATCGATGAGCATGTTAACAATGGAAAGTGCTATAGCGGAAAGCTGAAAAGTATCCTTGTTTCTCTTTGTTAATGGCGAAACGACATCGTTCTTTTGCTTGAATCCATCCTCACATGTGGTAGAGGCATCAATGACTGAGCTTAGCTTGATATTTGAATCACCATAGCGCTTGGCCTTGTAATCTCTAATGGCTCCTCTAAGAGTTGAAATGGCGTCAGAATAAACTTCAAGGCAATCATCTAAGCATTCTTTGATGAATGGGTCTAAGCCCTTATTTTGGTTCAAAAGCTCGTTGATGTGAGCACTAGTATTTGTCACGTTGTGCCTTACTAGCTTGATGGAAACTAGGCCTAGTTCTTGGAGGGTTTTGGCACAGTGACTTCTACGGTCTGATTGGAAAGATGTTATGCAAAATTTGTAGCTTATGTTGGGATCACTATTTGAGCAATTCTTGCATGTTTGTCGGATGAGACGATTGGCACAAAGACAACAATGGAAAGAACTCAATAGGATTGTGAGAGTGAACAAAAGGGAATAATAGGGAGGGCTCATTTTCTTTGTCAAGAGTTAAGAGATTTTGGAGTTAATGTCTATATTTAATTGGGGTAACAATGTAACGTGGAAATTTATAGCTTGGGAAGTTGAATGTGTAGTGGTTGGAATGCTTATAAGGAAATAAATTAAATGTAAGTTGCCGTCTAAACAAGGAGGAATTACAAGGCAAGTTAATTGGGTATGATTAAAGGGTTGTAGAATTGTGGTCTCAAGAAAGTAAAAAGAACTGAGTGGGATTTTGGTTTACGTGAAGATTTTGAAAGGATTGGTTATATATAAAGTGGGAGTGACGGGAAATTAATATAGCTACTCACGCTTTATTCAATTAGTAAGTTACCTTGCCTTTTAAACGATTTATATAAGTGATTTAAGGATAAATCACATGCCATTGATCACTTTAATTAATATAGTGGACAATTATTTTCTACCGTAAAATATGAGCTATTAAAACCGATCTAACAAACGAGTAAATAAGACCTACTTGCTAACTCTTTTTTCTTACTTTGATTAATTCCTTTACTTAAAACGTATTTTAAATAAGTTGAACCATGTCATTGTCGCCATTGGGGGCAATATTATGGAGACTTGAGAGTTGGGTTCATATGAAACTTTACCAACGTTTAATGGTATAAGAAGTTCACAAAATGATGCAGTTTGAACATTGTTTATGGTGAAAAATGACAATTGTAAATAAATAATTCAAAGATCAATTTAGGGACTGGATTATGTCCTCTTTGGGTTCTTTTAAGTGTGTTGTTAACGTGATGCTCAAACTAACGGCAAGTATTAAGCAATAATAGGAATAGTAAACGTGAAGAATTGAATCAAACGTAGAGGTTCTTTACAGAAAAGTGTGAAATAAGACACAAATTGCAGAAAAAGGAACGAAAGCAAACAAAGAAGCTAGAAATAAATTGCAGAAAGGTAAATGTGCAGGAATGTAAATATGTTGGAATGTAAACGTACGACTCCTCACAACGACGAACAGCAGCCACCGTGGATCTCCTTATAGTTGGTGTCTAGCACGGTGCAGGGTTTCAGCGTTTCAAAGAGTTTAGGTGCGGTGTCTGAGTGCAAAAAGTCGTCCTCTGTAGAATGGCGCTTTGGGGTATTTATAGTCAGGAAGATCACCACCATCCTCTTCCTTTTGCGGGCACTTCTTAGTAACTGCCTTCAACTGTTATGTCCATTATCCACAATTGCTTGTGATCGTGCTATCGGTAACTGGTAGTAACCATTATCACCCGTGATCTTTTCTTTGCATAGTTGACCTTTTGCCTAATGTTGGTAACTGCTAATAACTGCTAATAACTGCTTTTGCACTTGACCTTTCAAGTCAATTTTTTTGTCTTTCGAGTTATTCTGAGAGGGTCTTAGAAAGCTCATTTAGTTTATGACCTTAGAATAATTTCTCCTTGCCTTCTCTTTTCGACTAATTTTGGGGTATTAAGAGCTTGTCTTGATCTCATGGACTTAGAATATTTTCTTTGCTCATTTCTGTTTCTCGAGCAATTTTTTGGAGTTTTGAGAGCTTGTCTTGGTCTTGTGGACTTAGAATATTTTCTTTGCTCATTTCTGTTTTTCGAGCAATTCTGGAGGGACTGGAGCTCAGCCATGTTTGTAGACTTAGAATATTTTCTGACCACTTCCTATTTTTCAAGTAATTCTGGAGGAAATCTGGAGCTCAACAAAGTTTGTGGACTTAAAATATTTTATGATCACTTCCTGTTTTTCGAGCAATTCTGGAGGGACTTTGGAGCTCAACCAAGTTTGTGGACTTAGAATATTTTCTGACCACTTCTTATTTTTCGAGCAGTTTTGGGTGTCAGAGATTTAGAAACTCCTCAAAACGCCTCGAAAAGCCATTAGTTTTTGTGGACTTAGAATATTTTCTTGTCAGTCCTATTTTTTGAGCAGTTTTGGGTGTCAGTGACTAGGAAACTCCTCAAAACTCCTTGAAAAAGGCATTTAGTTTTGTGGACTTAGAATATTTTCTTGTCAGTCCTGTTTTTCGAGTAGTTTAGAGAAAAATCAACAATGTGACAAAAATCTCCTAAAATAGCTCGAAATGTGTCCTTTTTAATAAAACTAAAGGTCTTGGATAATCTTTCAATACTCTCTTATGTTTAGGCCTATTTTTTGGCTCCTTTTTGACCCTCAAAACTTGTTGAAATGTAATTTCCCTCAAGATGATTTTTAACTTAGAAAATTTTTCTTATCCCAAACAAACATAAATCCGCTACTCAACAATGAAGCCATCGCTGTCACACACACAAGAAGTCGACGAATTTGGAGCTTTAGAGTTTATGCTCCAAATCAAATTCAAACAAAAAGAAAAGAACAAAACATACCTTACTGCTACAAGCATTCCTGAAATAAACACAGTGGAAGCGCGACACCAGCAAAAGGAAGGGTACTTTCATGAAAATCAAGAAATTAACAATGAAATTGAATGCTTACCGAGAAAGAATTCTTTTCTCACAGTTTAACAAATATAAAAGATTTAATTATGTTTTTAATCCTTATAAATTGATATTTTGTTAAAAGTCTTTATCAAATTTTTTTTGTTAAAATTTAATTTTTAAATGGTTAAAATGTTATAATTTAATCTTTCTATCAACTCTTTATGTTAAATATTAAACTAGCAGAAAGTCAACTCAACATTCTATCGTAACATACTATATCATTTAATTTTATAATATTTTATTATTTAAAATTAATATTTACAAATAAATTTTTAAATATATTTTTAATATCTACAAAAAGAAAGTCATTTACCATATATTTTTCTCTCCTAACCTCATCCTCAACCTCAAATATCTCTCATAACTCCTTCAACTCTTTCTCTCCCTTACCTTTACCCTCTCCCTCTCCCTTCCCACCACCTTCCACTTCCCCTTTAAACTCATTCCACATCTTTAACTCCACATTTTTCATATTTCGCACTTAATCTTACACTTTTCTCACACTCTCTTCTACATGTTTTCTACTCTCTCTCTCACTCATACCCCCACCCCCACCCCCACCCCTACTCCTACCCCCATCCTTGTATCTAACTCTACACTTTTCTCCGTCCCACTTTTAATATTATGATTTGGTGTGATTTTTTTGTTAGTTATTATTTATATATGTTTATATATTTTTGGATTTTGATTAGTAGAAGACTGTGAAAGAAGTTTGTGGAGCAGAGAATAGGAAGGATAGGTAAAAGGAGAGAGGGTGGCTGTTGAGGAAGTGGGGAAGAGGAAGGATAGGTAGAGGGAGAGAGGGTGGGAGTAGGTTAAGTGTTGAGGAAGTGAGGCATAAGAAGATTTGGGCTCGACAGAATTTTTTACAAATATTAAAAATATGTTTAGGAATTTATTTATAAATAGTAATTTTAAATGATAAAATATAATAAAATTAAATGAATTGACATCTTACGTGGAAGTACTTAGTCAGCCAACATTTAATATAAGAGAAACAACTTAACATTTAACACAAGAGAATTAATAGTAGGGATTGAATTCTAACTTTTTAACTTTTCAGGAACTAAATTATAACAAAAAAAAATTATAAAGACTTATCACAAAATACTCAATATTTATAGAGACTAAAAATATAATTAAATCAATATAAAAAATTATGTTATACAATTTAAAATATCTAATTTCCTTAATTTTTTTTAAATAGAAATAAACTACCACTTTGTGATAACACGATATATAATAACAATTATTAAAGTTAAAAGTAATGTGACAAATTTAAATGTATGTAAGCATCACACTAAATAATAATAATAAAATTTATTTATAAAAATTTAAAATTTATGAAGAATAAAAGTACCAAAATTAAAACTTTGACAAAAAATTTTGGAAAACAAATACCTTTACCAAAAGATACCCTCCATAAATTCTAATAGAGTTGTGAAATTTCAAATTGGATCAACTCATGGTTGATAAATTTAAACAAAAAATATTCTTTTTTAATTTTCATTTTTATCATTAACCAATAAAAAATATATTTTATTAAAGATATTATAGACCATTTGTTTATTTTATTTTATTTTTACAAATCTTATTATTAAATAACTTATTTTTTATTATGATATTCATTTAGTTATTTTCTTCTAACCATTTTACTTGTTACTTTAATTTCATACTTATTGCATAAGTATTAAAGGTATGACAAGCACGAATTTATATGTGAATTTATCAACATAATCTAAATCAATAACAATTAGCATTGGTTTTTTTATAATTATAAGTGTTACATTTTACTATATTAAAACATTGTTAATTCATTAATTTATTAGATTATAATAAATTTTAGACAAAATAATGTTTTTTCCTTCACCTTTAAAGTAATATTTTATTTTATTTTTTATTTATTTTAATCTTCTAATTTTTAAAAGATTTAAAAATATGTTCTTTGTTGTTAAAAATGTTAGATTTATTAAAATATTATCTTTTTTTGCTACTTACATCATTCATATTCTTTCTTAGACTACATTTGTAACTCTATTTGCTCATATTTCTTTCTCTTTCCCTTCCTTTTCTTCTTCTCATTCCTCTCTTTCATCCTTGAAATCTTAATATTTGGATGCAATCGAGCAACTACTAATATCTAAAAATCTCCTTTCTTAGCTTAGAGATGGCTTTTATGATGGTCAAAATATTGAAAAAGAAGTTTAACTTATTTACATATACATCCTTTCATCTTCTTTGTCTTATAACCTTATCATATTGAAAAAGAAATGTTGTTTGTTGCTCTAAGAATTTTTACTATTTGAAATGAATATAGAGTTTTTGTTTTTACCTTTACATTTTTTTATATTCACTTTTAGTTTAATCATAATCTCAATTTAGTATTAATATTCTTCTTTCTAAATTATTATCCTCAATAGTCATGCAACGTAAAAAGAGAGAGAAAACATAAATATCTTATGAGTTTGTTAATTTAATAATTGATTGAAAGAGAAAATTTTAATTTAGTCTACTTAATTTATTTTTTCTATTTTACCCTATGGTTTCATTAATTATATATGGTATAATCACCGACAATAAATTATTTATGATATGTTAAGAGTAATAAATTCTAAACACATAAATATAAACTCATTAAGATAAAATTCAATAAAAAAAAAAAGGAAATTGCAATTGTGCTTAAACATAAGACTATATAAAGTGTACAAAAGATCCACTGTAACCCTAACTATGAATTTAACTACTCATAATGAAATAATTTATTTTTTTTAAAGAAATGCAAACTAGAAGAATTTCAAGGGAAAAGACATGAGAAGAGTTCTTATCTCCAAAAGGACTTTTGATCACTTGGTCATACTTAATAAAAGTATATTACATCTTTGCTAATGATCTTCACTCCTAAAGGACTTCTAAAGTCAACTAAAAAAGTCTATATGTCAGTTGTGTGAAACCCTTTATATAAGGTGTTGAATTCAAGAAAAAATAATGATTTAGCCTCCAAAATGTATATTTTATCAACAAAGACATGACTTATCAATAGATAAAGATATGATTTGTTGTCAAATCCAAAATTCAAATTCCCTCTTGTAGGCTTCTTGAAAATCTCTAAATCAATTAGACTAGGAAAGAAGCACAACTGTATGTACCCTCTAGTACGGCTGTGCATGATCATGAGGCACCCACACACTGACTATTAAGCAAGATCATGCTTCCTACTATGCGACCCTACTTTCTATCAAATTTTCTTCAATTATGACTAAAATGCTTATTCAATTCATTGGTGACCTCACGCTAAAATGTATAAAATCTCCATTAATATAGACCAAGTATATGAAAATAAGTTATAATAATACCCCAAAATATAAACTTATGAAGACTCCACTAAAGCATTTATGACTTCGCATCCTCAAGCTGCAAAATGCAAAGTGAACATTGATGAAGTAAGCCAATTTAATGAGTTGCAAGTCAATTTCGTGGAGTAAGTTGTAGGTTTTTCACTATAATAAAGTAAAAATAAACTAATTTACCAGAATAATGTATTTACAAAATATTTTTCTTGTTTAAAGTATTTTTGTCATGCCACCTCAAATTTTAATTATGTTATTTTGTGTGATGTTGATTTTTATCTTTTATCAACTTTAATTTTTTTAATAAAAAATAAGCGTCAATTTTACAAGAGCTAATACTTAAAAGTGACGTAACAAAAAATATTTCAAGCAGAAAAAATATTTTATAAATACCCTATTTTAATAAATTTTTTTACTTTTACCTTATTTTAGTAAAATAAAAATAAAAATCAGTGTCTCACAGAACATGACACCAGTGTAAAAATGGATGCAATGTTGGATTAAATTTACATAAATATATAAAATTAATTTAATTAATCTAAACTAAAATATAATAATATAAACTAGATACATCAAATATATATATATATATATGAAGCATGATTTTCTCACACTAGTATAAAATTAAAATCTCTTACACTAGCTTTTTGTTTAACTTACATTTATCGGGTTATAATTTATTATTAAATTAAATAAAAGATTCAAATTAAGTATAAAAATTTTAGATTTATACTAATGTAAGAAGGTCTTTATATATATATATATATATATATATATATATATATATATATATAATTTTATTTCTTAACAAAATAATCCAATACTTCAAGTCAAACCAATCTAAATCTTATTGGATTTTGAAAAAAATGTACAAAAATTGAACCAATTTAAATTAATTATTTTTAATCGGTTTGTATATTATTTTTTATACTACAAAAACTAACGATTATTTCATAAAAAAAAAAAATACTCAATTTATAGAGCCTTATTCGGTAAAAGGCAAAAGTAAAAAAGAGATTTTACAATTTGAATTAAAAAGAAAAGTACGTGGATAAGTCGGAGAAAGTTAAACCCCAAGACAAAACCCCTTCACCTCAAAGCCTGCAGCATCGTTGTGTTCACACTTGTGAGTTTGTCCCAACAACATCAATGGCTAAGCTTAGGACAGCCATTGATTCAGCGTTCTATGACTTCAACGTTGCTTCTCCTCAATGCCACGATGGTTGGGCCAAGGCTGTTCCCGGCGACCCCATTCCCCTCGACGGTTCGGTCGGAAGCAGAGTGCTTCGCCCTCAGCAATTGTCGTTTTTGCCTCTTCCCATCGTCGCTTCGCTCTCTCCCACTTCCCCTAAGGATTTGGGTTCTTTCTCTCTTCAGGGCCTTCTCTTCAAATTCTCTTCCCCTCGCTGGTAACTAATCTTTCATTCTTTTCTTTTTGTTGTTTTTGTTTTGTTTTGACCGTGTTTGTAATTTTGTTGAATGTGGCGGCTAATGGGTTCCAGCATTTGAGAATTGAGAGTTTGATTGTTTCAGGTGTTTTTTATTTTGTTAATAATACTGTTTTGTTTTAAAAATCAAAAGACGTGTTTAAAAAATTATATTAATTATGTATCTTTCTTTTTTAAAACCAAAGGAAAAAGCTCAAAAAAATGTTTGTGGGCATATCTAATGTGGTTGAACGTGGTAGGAAATAGGGTCTCAAGCATTTTAAATCTTAAAGGGTTGTTTGTTTCTTTGGTTATGATAAGAAGCCAAGCTCTCTTGTTCGGTCATATTTCCTTTTCAGGGTCTTTTGTTAATTCTGTTATTTTTAGACACTGGAGAAAGCTATTTGAAGGGATTCTATTCTTTTGTTATTGATTGGAACTAACTGAGTTGTAAGCTAAAACCCCTCTTTTGTTGTACAAAAGAAGAAAGAAACAGAAAATGTATATTTGTTGGTTTGTATCTTGAAATGACACATTCATTGTGTATCTCAGTAACTACATTCAATCCACAATTCTTGACGATATGTTGACCGTTGAGTGCTGTTGTCATTTTTAAAGGGTTTAAGTGTTTCATAGAAGCCACCATATACATAATAGAAAAGAAAAGGATATGACACTGCATCTACTTCGATTTTATGATTATAGAGCCATATGTAAAAAGTGTAATCAGGCAATAATGTAAAAAATAACTGTCGGCAGATAGTTTTGGTTCTCATTTGTGTCTCTTAGCACATATCTACTGACTAAGAACTATGGCTAAGGAGTTTATGATTATTGAGTCTCATGACATGCGCTACTCTTTGAAGAATTTGAAATGATGTCATATAAAAATATAATCAGGTCATAATGTAAAAAATAGTTCATGTTGGATTCTTTGAGCATGTAAAGAATTCATGTTTCTTATTTCTCTAGGTTATTCAGTATGAAAAAATTTCCATGTTGACATTTGCAGTGTCGTTCATTAATGGCTTTGATCAGATTTTTATAATCTAGATAACTCTATTTGAGTCTCATCTTTCCATTTTGTAGGTAACTGAATGAGTCCATCAATTTATCTAGTATCTACTGCAGATTTTTTCCTGTTTTTAATCTCACCTAATAATTTGAAGGTGTGAAATTTGACAGACATGACAAATTTCCAATCCATTATTTCATGCCTCATTTTTCAAAGAATAGTGCATGTCATGGGACTCGATGATCCTAAACTCCTTAGCTATAGTTCTGTGTCAGTAGATATGTGCTAAGAGACACAAATTAGAGCCACAACTATCTGTGGACATTGGACAGTTACATTTTACATTATGACCTGATTATATTTTTATGTGACATCATTTTAAATTTCATCTCTTCAATGTACTCATACAGCTTAATTATGATCAATATACAGGTGGCTTGCAATGACTGGACAATTTCGTCCCAGGAAGTTGATTGTTGATCTAAAAAATGAGATCTCTAATGCTGAAGAATTCGATCTTTCCACTGTCAAGGATGTTGCAAAACATTTCATCAACAAATCACTTTTGTCAGTAGGGTTAACATCACAGTTCTCTTTTCCTCCTTCAACATCCGTGTTATTTGCTATAGAGGGCCATGGTGAGAAAGACAAACTGCGCAGCAAAGTGATGGTTTTTCACAAGGCATGGAATTTAATGGATTGTCATTATTTTTCATTATATCTGATATGAAATATTTAAAATGCTGGGGCCTGTTTAATTTGAGAACTTTTTTTTTTAAATTTGTTTCTTGTTTTCAAACATTTGAACAGGAACTGTTGAAAACAGCATGTTATTGTTTTCACCATTTCCTGTTAAGTTACTGAAAAATGATGTTTCAACTTTAACCATCCATCATATCCCCTAAGATGTTTGAGTGCTATAAAAAGGTACACATGTGTTTGGGATGAATTGACATAAATTACTATCAAATTTAAAATTTTATTGGTTGGTTCTTTTTTATTGTTATCGAAATCAGATAGCAGAGTGATTGAACTTTTGATTCTTGTGGGGTTGTAGCCACTAATACCATCTACAGTAGGCTGCCTCAATATTTTGGTAAATTTTGGATGTGCTGAAAACAGGACAATTTTTACTGATTTGTTTTGGTAATGTTGGTAGGAATAAGGAGTGCAGGCTTTATGATGCTGTGCATTTATTGTGTCCTTTGGCATATTTTATTGAGGTGTAATTGCTTGGTATTTAAGGACACATTTTTGTCCTTTATTTGTTGTGGGATTGATGGCATCTATTTGGTACTCAGCTTATTTCATGGTTTCCATAGGGTAGTCTCACATGGACAGGCAACGTGATTAAAAGGCTTAATTGTATTGAGCTGTCTTCATGTAGTAATATGTTACTCCTAATTTATTTTTATTGTTACTCCTTCATTCTCATTGTTTATTCTTAATTTGTATTTTACTTCTCCATTCCTGTTATTTTATTTTTTTTTAATTGTTGATTTACATTTGTATATTCTCCATATTAATGTTGCGCTGTTATTGTGTGCCATGCTTTCCTTTTGTTTTGATTCTCTCTCTATGTATCCACACTCGCACTATGGTGCTTGAGTGTATTACGAAATACCTCAAAAGGCATTTTTTCATGCAGCTTCCCGATCATGATCTTACATTGGAGGCAGCATGGCCTCAATTGTTTGTTGACCATAAAGGAAAATACTGGGATGTTCCTGAGTCTATATCTGTTGATTTGTCATCCCTTGTGTCTGAATCTGGATTGCGCTATCACTTTGGGATACATAAAAACGGTGGTGATCCACAGACAGTGAATACAACTGAGGGCAGCCCACCACTATCTCTACTGCCAGGGTTTTGTGCAAAGGCTTCCGTTTCTTATGAGAAGATCAAGGACTTCTGGAGAGAAAAGGAGGCTGAGGAACAACAGGAAGACACAGTGAAGCCTTATGATGTTCGTCTTAAGGAACCTCATGCAGCAATATCTGGAATTATTGGTAATTTCTCTATATTGATATTATTATTACTCTTTGAGATGAGAATCAATATGTTCATGTAATTGTCAATCACTCTTTCATTTGTGACATGGTTTACATGTTTCTTTAAAATTTCTTTCTTGTATACAGATGTCTTTCCCAATATTCTTGTTTCCTCTTCAATTGTTTCTGTTGAAATATGGCTTAAGTAGAAAAAAGGAAAAAGAGACTAAGAGAGGAAAGGAATACTCACATAGTTACAATGTATCAAATTATATTGATAAATGTGGTATGATGTGATACAAAATACGAACCTTTAACTCCTATTTATACCGGTGTTAGTCTTCAAATCCTAACCAAATAGAAATTGGGGAAATATAATGAAAGATCATTTTAAGATGCTCTAAATTATTCTAAGATGCAACGAAGACACAGATAATTTTTAATGCATTTATTGTATAAGCAAAATCCAAATATGCTGAATGTGAGTGCTTATGACTATTTTAATTCTTGAGTTGTTGGTTTGTGTGAACTACAAATCAAATAGGACGATTTCCTACATGGATTATATGAGGTTGATTTCCTTACTATTTTCTCATTATTGGCAAACTGAGGGATGATAGCTTGGTAGACAAGTTTGTGGCAATTATGTGTTACTTATTTTAATTTTGTTATTGGTTTGTAACATTGTAGGTAGCACCTTTACTTCATGGATCTGGAATGGGAGGAGCTTTTCTGGCAATTATTCAAGAGAAGATCTAGAGTTGTCAACAAGAAGCAAGAGATCTCGATTCAATGCTGATTTGTTTGGTTCAGTTTGCTATTCTTTTCAGCGTGGAAAATTCACAAAAAAATATAGGGACTTAACCAGGCTAGATGCTCGTCTAAATATATCTTCAGCTTCTGCACTTGCAAAGAAGATTGTGAATGGTTTCAAGAGTTCTACTGCCGATGTTAGTGAACAATCATCAGCCTCACCCCGGCTAAATTTAATCTTTCAACAGCAGGTACATACTCTCCCCCTTGATAAGAGCAAGTATCTGCTTGAGTTTAGTAATTTAAATGTTCTTAAATCAATAATAAGTTTTTAACTGCAAAAAGCATTTTAATTGGGTGGGAAGAGTACTAGAAGAGTTCTCCGACAAGTGTTTATGTAGCTTATCCAATAAACAAAATTTGAAGCTAGATATATGTAGAGTGTCTGTTTGATTTAAAAACAGTATTGATTTAAGTGAAATTCTTTTTTGTGCAATTGAATATGATAGAGATATGTGCCTAAATTTAACCTGAACTACATAACTTTATTGGAATGTGTGTTATTCATTGGAAAGTGCAATAATTGAATTTTCAATTGTAAAACAAACAAGCCCAATCTTTTGATTTTCATAGTAGGAACCAGAATTGTACACAGCTTAGGAATATAATTATGCAAATACTATGTTCTGGATCAACATACTGTAGCTGATCCAAGGCTATGATTCAGAAAGGAAAAGAAAACAAAAGGGTTTGATTTCATAAGTGTTTACTTGTAGGTTGCAGGGCCAGTTGTATTTCGAGCTGATTCCCAAATTGCACTTGGGTCAAAATATGGTGTGTCAATAGAGGATTTCATCTGCAGCTTGAGTTACTCCTTTAAGTCTCTAGAATCCGGAAAGGTAGTTGCTTGGTACTCTCCAAAAAGGAAAGAGGGAATGGTTGAGTTGCGGCTGTATGAGTTTTAGTGAAATGCAATTCTCACTTTTTTTGTAACTTTCATGGATAGACATTTTGATCCAAGAAGCTCTGCATGCTTGCTTTAAAATATGCATTTATTTAACATTTCCTACTTGCATGAAGTAGATAACCTGCTGAAATTCAACATCATTGATTTTGTAATGCAAAAAAAAGAAAAAAAATAAATCAGTTGCTTCTTTGTGTTAGCTTTCTCTTTTTCCCTTTTGGACATGAGTAGAGTAATGTACAATGTATACTTGGTTGGCCAGATAAGACTAGCAAAGCATACTACACTAGATGTTCTAAAATTCAAACCGATGATTGAACAGTGAAAGAAGTTCAAGGTTCAATAGTTCAAGTTAAATTGAGGTCAAACAGCTAGTAATAATTAGAATTCTTCGTAAGAGAAAAAGACTAATATAAAAAATGAGTAAATTTTCTTTCGTAAGTTGAAAATAATTTATATTTCTTTATTTTTTTAAAAAAAATTCACATTTAATATTTATAAAATTTAAGATGAATTGTTTTTAACACATGGGAGAAAATTTATTTATTTTTTATATTAAATTTTTTCTCTAAGAACTTAGTTTATTTAAATGAGTTTATATGATAAAGTAAATGAATTAATGTAAAATTATAAATAAAATGAAGTTAAACAATTTTTTTTTAATTAATATAAGAGAATTATATTACATGTTTTACAAGATAAAAAGTTCATAATAATATAATACATCAATATTTAAAGAGATCAAACGATTATTTAAGTCTATAGTTTAGTATTAAATATTTTAGTTATAATAAAATTAATTTTTTATTACATATTTGTTTATATATACACACAAACTTTATATTAAGAAATGTACAAAAAAATTATACGAAATAGAGATAAAATTTTTATTGTTTATTTTACAACAGTGCGTTATATATCAACATGGTAACTGCAACAATGATTAAATTTCCTCTTATATTGAGTAGGACTTGAGTTGGTATGGAGAAGACATCCTCTGAATATTTTTCCCTTCCGGTTGAAAACCAATTGAATGGTAGACCGATTTCAACTATTGTCCAGGTCGATCATCTGGCCAGCTCAAAACAACCAATCTATAAATAAGGTAATTAATTTTAATTAGTTATATTAACATAATTTGTTTAGAAACTTTTAATATAAGAGAAATCTAAATTTATAGTTTTTTTAATGTAATATTTAATTATTTCTTTATTCTTTTTTAAAAAAATTCTGACATTTTAAAACAATAATAAAATATATGTATGTATGATTCAAGTATTTTTTTACGAGACTTTGTACCAGACAATACTAAGTATGTGTGAAATTTAATATAACAAAAATAAAAATATAAGAGAACTGTAATGTAATGATGTAGTTTTCAGTAGTATGAATAATTAACTTTAAAAGAATGATATTATCTTTAATAATGGTGTACTAAAAGTTAGTGAAATATTTAATTTTATTAAGTATTGTTCTTAAAATGTGAATTAGATTAATAATCTTTTAATATGTATTATTAATTCACTTTAGAGATGTATCTTTAATAAAATATTAATACTTAACATTCTAAAATAAGTGACCTAGTAAAAAGTAAGTTATAAAAAATAATAAAATAAATAAAATTATTATGTATTATTCTCTATCCATCAACCATAATTAACCTAAAAGAAAATAGTTTAGAATCAAATCAATTCTTGAATTCGTGGAGTGATAAAGTCAGGAACATAGCAAAGACATACAAAAAGGAACAACAGGAAAAAGTGCACCTTCAATTTGTCTCTGTTTAAAACCACTCTCAGAAGTAAAATTTTAAAATAGCATTTGACAACACTTTTGGGACTAACATTGACGAAATACCATAATTTTGGAAACTCTTAAAATTACACTTTTAGAATTAGATTTTTTAAAGTTTATTGTAATATCTTTTGAAATTAATTTTTAAAAAATCTGCAATTCCTAAAATTTAACATTTTTCCGAAAAGAGAAAGAAAAATATTTTTAGAATAATTTTTAAAAAAATAAGGGTAATTTTTTTCTTGTTTAAAGGGTGGTGTATTTAGAAAAGAAAAAAATATGCAAAATGTTTGGACCAAAGGAGAATCGCAAGTCGCAACTTTCAACGTGGGTTTCTTTTGTGTTTGGCTCAAATATTTTGAATTTTGAAAATTAATTTTGCAATTGTAAAACTTTTAATTTAGAAACTTACCTTCAAAAATGTATAATTCTAATTTTGGTAACTTATTTTTTAAAATGGTTGATAATTATAAAAACTAAAAACTTAATTCATAAATTAATTTGTGAAAGTGTTGAATCCTAATTTTAAAAACTTATTTTTAGAAATTGTTTCATAAATTAGTTTTTAGCAGTATAAAAACTTAATTCTAAAAAAATTATTTTTAAAAATATTTAATGATTCTGAAAATTAATTTATTTTTAAATTGTATAGTTTTTTTAACTTGTTTAAATATTAATATTTTATAATTATTTTGTTTCAATAATATTAATATAAAAAATTATAATAATTATAAGTAGATAAGAGATTATTTATTTATTAATATTTTCTTTGAGTTTATTTTTTTTAATTTATTGCTAATAAAATTTGACAATGATAATACTAAAAATAGTGATAATGATATGAAATAAAGAAAAAATTGACTTTCTAAATTAAAATTTTGTATCCAAAATTTGTTCTTATTCTAGTCCTGTTATCTTATACCTATATTGTTTTTTAATCCAAACATTTATTTATTTATTTAAATAATAAATCCAAGTGACATTTTTATTTTTGTAAAAAAAAATAAGTTTATTAAAATAAAAATAAGACACCCATTCTTACTTTAGTTTTACTATGATATTAGAATCATGCAAATCTTTTGGTTATTAACTTTAATATTTAGTCTTTGAATCATACGTTTTAGTTTCTTATTGTCTTTATAAACATTAATAATGGTAGTGATAGAGTGGATAAAAAGAATATTAAAAGTTAAAATGCCATCTACAATATAATACATTATCTTAATTGTTATCGTTCGTTCTTCCGTTGCAATTCACGTCGCAACACTACTAAAGACAAATAATAAAATTTCAAAAAAGAACAAATCTATTCCAAAATTTAAAATAAAAATTAATAATTAATATTATTGTTAAAAAAGTGTTCAGAATACAATCCCGGTTGAAATTTTAAGATCAACATTACATCAAATTTTGTCTCCATTTTATTATTTTTGTGATTATTATTATTATCACCTGAATCTTTCATGATTTTAAAAATAATATCTAATTTGTATGAATATTACCTTATCCTATGAGGATAATACAACTGATATTTTCTCTCAAGTAATATAATAATTTTTAAAATCATGTTTCATCAACGGTGGTAATTTTTTTTCTCAAAATATCTACAAATTAAATAACAAAAATGTTTATTTAATTATGTCAAAATTAAAAATGCATTATTCTATTACTCGATCATCCCTCATGTATTATACTTTTGTAAGAATACTTTATTTAGAAGCATTATTTTATACCACTGCATGTGATTTTTTTTTCTTTTCTCTTTAAATAAAAAATGAAGAATAAAATAATTTTTTAAATTGTTTTCAACACCCTCAAAATATTTTCTTTTATTTTGAATTTCAACACTCTAGATACATTTTCTTTTATTTTAAATACTTTTAAAAAGGGCCTTAGTTCACTTTTATTTTCACATATTAAAATACCTCAAAGTTTTGAAAAGTATAATTTTTTTACAACTTATTAGATATATTAAAAGAGTTATATTTACATTTACATATCGTTTTACATAATTTTTTTTAGGCAAAAGAAAATATATTACTAAGAATAAAAGGGGTACTTCAACCTAAAATAGAGCAGAAAACAAAAGAACAGCAGCAGAAACAAGAAAGAGACTACAACCAAATTAGACTAAGGAAGACAAATTGAATGATTAAAACACCAATCAACCAAACTAAACAAATACCCCTCAAAAGATTGAGAGATCCACTGTCACGACCGCAACTGGATGCTATCCAACAATTCTTTACGATCCACCCTACCATGTATGAACATCATATAGTTCCTCTGCAGCCACAAAGACCAAATGACGCAAACCCAGACAAAAGCAAAACACTACATGTATTTTTTAAACTGCCCCAACCCCCACCAACAAAGAGCACCCATATCACAAGGAAAAACCACCTTGACCCCCAACCACCTCCAGCCAAGTACTAAACGGCATAGGACACAGTAAGAAAAGATGAAGAGGAACCTCACCCTGCATAGTACAGTAAGAACAGGCACTACTCTCCAAAGCAATGCCATGCCGCTACAATAACAATTTGCAAGGAATAACATCCAAAAGCATCTGCCAACAGAATACCAGACATTCAATTGGAGCCTTACATCACCATAAAGTTTTCATAGCCACCTTAAAATCATCATTAACACCCTGAGATCCACCCAATAAACCATACAGTCAATCATACGCAATCTTAACAGAATAACCACCAGTAGCACTACCCATCCAAGACCAATGATCTACCTTATCATAACAAATTTGGACACCCTAAAGCATATCCAACAAATTCGACATAGGAAGAAGCTCATAATCAAATGGAGTTCGACGCCACCCAATCTCTCAAACCCAACGCAACCCCTCCCATCTACCATTAGCAGCAACCAAAGACAAAGGATCCGCTGCAAAGGAATGTAGCCTAGGAAAAACCTCCTTCAACCGAACACCACCTAACCACTTATCCTCCTAAAAAAAAGTGGTAGAACCATCCCCAATACGAGGATGGACCTTTTCATCCAACCAATTACTACCTTGCTGGATAACCCATACTAAGTCACGCCACTACCATGAAGCCCTTCTATCAACAACAGAGAAATTAACAAAAGAATGCAGACCTCCATACCTCACCACAAGGACTTTGGACCATAACGCATCTGGGAAGGAGATACACCTCCAAATTCACTTACCAAGCAAAGCCCAATTAAACAATTTAACATTCTTAATTTCAAGGCTATCCCCCATTCATGGTTTGCAAACCATATCCCACTTCACCCAAGGGATCTTAGACCCTTCCTTCACCCCATTCCAAAAAAACAAGCGTATAATCTCAATGATTTCCTTTACAACCGAAGTAGGAGCCTTAGAGAAGAGAGAGAATGAATAGGAATAGAGTTAACTACCGCATTAATCAACGTCACCTACCCCCAATAGAAATATATATATTTTTCCATAAAGATAGACGTTTACATAAATGATCAAGTAAATACCTCCAAGAAGAAGGTTTCCTCGGATTTATACTAAGCGGCAACCCCAAATACTTAAATGGAAACTGCCCCACCTTACACTGTAAAAAATCAGCTACCAATTCCATAAAATCACCCCCGCATATATGCCAACAATATAGCTTTTATGGAAATTAATTTTTCTACCAGAAATCAATTCAAAGATTCTCAAGACTGCTTTAAGAGACTATAAATTCTGCACCGTAGCTTCACCAATAATTAAAGTATCATCTGCAAACTGTAACAAAGATATTTCTGGGCCACCGTCACCCATACACAACCCAGAGATCAAGTTAAGTTCCTGTGTCTTCCTCATCAACAAGTTCAGGCCTTCCGCTGCAATCAAGAACAAGAAAGGGGCAAGTGGGTCACCCTGCTTCAACCCCCTCCTAATAGAAACCTCTAACGTCAGGCTGTCATTAACAAGGGCTGATAAACTATCCCCACACACACTACCCTCCATCCACCTAACCCACCTCTCATCAAAACCAAAGCATCTAAGCATAAATAGAAGATAATCCCATTCTACAAAATCATAAGCCTTTTCATAATCAAGTTTCAGGATAAATACTTTTTTTTTTAATATTTGTGAGCAAATCAATGGACTCGTTTGCCACCAAGAAACTATCCAACATGTTTCTTCCTAGGATAAAAGCATACTGACATACCGAAGTAATAGAAGGGAGAACATTACGCAACATATTCACATGCACCTTAGATATAATCTTATACATACAATCATATTCATCACATCCGACCTAATAAGCTGCCAAAATACTTTCAAAGCAAAATTAAAGCCATCAGGACCAGGACTCTTATCCCCATCACACTCAATCAACGTACCTCGAACCTCTTTCTTACTAAATAGGCCAACCAAAGCAGTATTTTGAGTGATAGACACAAGGGAAAATTCATCAAGTAGCAATCTTGGTCTAAGCCAATACCTACCAGCAAAGTGTTGTGTAAAATAAGACACTACAGTGGCTTTTACCTCACTAACCTCTTCAACCATCTACTCCTCCACCTTTAACACATGAATCTGGTTATGCCGACGCCTCCCCCGAATGCATGCATGGAAATATTTCGAGTTCATATCTCCATATTTCTCCTTTCTAACTCTGACTTTTTGAGCTAGCAAGCACTGTTTATTTCTCCGAGTATGCTAGATACCAGCCACTAGCTCTTTTTGTCGTACCTTTTTCGAAGATGATAAATCCTCAGTCTCATTCTTAGCATCCAAATTCTGCAATTCTGACATCAAAATTGTAACCGTAGTATCTAAATCTCCAAACACCTCAAGATTCCACTTCTTCAGAGCATGTTTAACATTCAACAAACAGCCCTTGAGTTTTTGAGCTGCCCAAGGTTGATTCACAACAGCCTGCCATGCCTCTCGCACCACCAATGCCAATCCCTTACGAGTTAATCAACAGTTATTGAAATGGAATGGCTTTGGACCCCAGTTTGTCACTTTATGCTTAAGAACCAATGGACAATGATTAAAAAATCTCAACGAATAACTGTTACATAACTTGATCCCCAAAAATTACTCTATTCTTCAGAAACCAAAACCCTGTCCAATCTGCTCATCAAGGAACCATCACTTTTGAACATTAACCATAATACATCACTGTCCATCAACGCCCCACTGTAAACAAACACCTAGAAAACCAATTCTAGTAAACGAAAACATTAATTGAAAGCTATACTGAGTACGGATACGAGGGTATGCTAATTTTCTAAAACCCAGGTATGGGTATGTCTATATATAATAAAAGATAAATAAATAAAATTTAATATGGACATGATTAAATAACATAAAATTATCTAACAATCCATAAAAATTGATATAACATAAAGTGAATCACATTATTTGACAAATAAGATTTCAATAAAAATACATTTATAAATTATTCTACAATCAACAACAAAAAAGTTAAGCATTCACACTCTAACAATATCAATCTCATCATTCACTTTTCCAATTATCAGTAAAAGGCATTGCCTCAAAATTTGGTTTATTAAGGGAAAAAGTAACAACTTCAAGAAAACTCGTCCCTGCAAATGAATCCCACTCATTACCATCAATATCTTATATTTTGGTCTCACTATCATAATAATTCTTACTCTTTCTTGAGAGCAATCAAATTTTTGTATGTAGCTCTTTTAGGGTTGAGCCTATTTCTTTTCATGAGATGAATGAAAGAATATATGCTTCAATTTTGCTCACAACAAGAAGAAGAAGACAGTTGTGAAAGAACCTTTAAGGCAATAGTTTGAAGTTTAGGAAGTGCAACAGTATACATGGCCCACCATTCTTTTGGTTTCAAGTTCCACCTATCTTGTAAACAATCAAATTGACCATCATCTTCTCTATCACTTGAGAATTTAACAAATTCTTGGGTTGCCTCTAATCTTTTCTTTAGATACAAAAAGTAGTTTCTCAAACATTTGTTTCTCTCTATACAAATCTCATTGTCCCTATGTGGAGGCACTCGATTTAGTGCTTCGCCAAGCTATAACCTACAATAATTCCTATCAATACCTTAAAGTTAGTTCACTATAACCAAACAAGTAAAATAAATTGAAACTTGCAAATTAATTAACTTTATCTAGGATTTAGTGGATGAGCCAAGTAATAAAGTGATGTGTTACTTTTAGTCCACCTATCAATCAAAATGCTATACACTACTTCATAAAAGGATGAATCTTCATTTAACTCCTTGTCCTCATGTTGATATATTGCAGATTTCACTTGCTCGATTATGGAATCCTATTTTTCATAAACCAAATAAAGAGTTAGTTTATTAGTATCACAAGAATAGAGCATCTCATATATAGGTTTCGTGAAGCTCAAGATATAATCAATCTTATTCCAAAAACTGTCATTTAGAATTATTTCTTTCACAAAGGTAGCTCTTAGGACATTATCTTATTTATAATGAGACCATTGCTCACTAATCACCATGATTGAAGACTATGCTTAATGGTTTTCAACCTTTTAAGCATGATAATGGTTGATGCAAATCGAGTCTTCGATGACAAATAATTTCAAATTATTAAATTGATTGAACTTGGCAAGTCGTATAGAATGATTCATAATGAAATTTCTTATGGAGTATGCGTCATCAGCAAGTTGAGAGATTCAACTACACTCATTGTAAGCAACCTTATTGGTCAGTGTATTTTTTGAAGAACAAATAGCTTTGAGTGCAAGATTTAGTGTGTGCACAACACAAGGTATTCAAAAAATGTGAGGATGCACAGATTCCACAATAGATCTAGCAGCTTTGCAAACTAGTGCATTATCTATGATTATTTGGACAACATTTTGTGCTTCAACCTCGTCAACGACAGATAGAATGAGGTTTGGTATATAGTTCTTGTTCTTGTATTCACCAGATCTATCAATAGCTTTCAAAAACATAGGACCAGAATCACATGTTGCCATGAAGTTAGTTAGTGATCTTCTTTGTGCATCAATCCAACCATCACTAACTATGCTCACACCTTTTTCTGGCCAAGTTGTCTTTGATAGGTTGGAGTAACTTTACTATTTTGGCCTTTTCACTTTGCAAGAGTAAAGTTTTTATAGTATTGTAATTTGGTGGTAGAAAACCTGAGATTTGAGTGTTAGCAGCAAATGTATAAGAATTAACAAAATATGGATTACGAGCAATATTAAATGGCAAATCGACTGAATAAAACATTCTTACAATTTCACATGTTAAGTAATCTCTAGCCTCGTTGTTAAATGCCCTTTCCAATGGTCTTCCTCTTTTTCTCTTGCTCTCATCCACAAGTTGATTCAAACTTGTTGTTCTGGTAGGTAAAGGCACTTGTACATGTTTAGCTTTTTCAACAGCCATTCTCTCAACCTGTTTCATTTTCCCTTATAAATTACTACAACACGTCCCTTTTCCCTTAACAAATGATTCTTAATTCTAGAGTAAGAACCATTGTAAATTGCGTTGCAATAATTGCATTTTCATCTAGCATTCCCTCCTCCATCTTTCTTACATTGTACAATTATCATATAGGTTCAAAGATGACAATGACCCTTAACACTACTAGAAGCAAATTTACTATTATTGGATATGGAAAGATTGGAAAAGACATTTGTAGACCCACTACTAGAATGGTGTGAAGAAGACATTTTGACAAATCAACCTAACCATTCAAACACACAATAAGCATCCAACCTAAACAAGAAAAAACACTAACCAAAACTAATAGCACTAACCAGAACATCAGCACTAACATTTCAAGAACTAATAACATCTAAGTTGAAGCACAACAACATAGAGTAAATAAAAAAAAAGGGGCAGAACTCATACCAAGTTGAACGGAGCAAAATAGAGCACAACAACATAGAGTAAAACAAAGCTTGAATGGAGTTTGGAGGAGCAAAATGGCGTCAAACTCAACCTTGAACGGAGCTTCAACAGAAAAATAGAGAGAAGAGAAAATTAGAGGTGCAAACTAATTTATTTATCCAAGGTAGGGATTCTAAGGTAAAGTATGAACAACTGCGAGAAAATTAGAATACTAAAGCAGCAAAGTTCCCCATCCATCGAATAATAGGCGGAGGATAGATCAATACCCAGCCTGAGTGAAGTAAACTACGGTCTATGTGGCAGTAAACTAAGCTGCCCTTGGGATTTTGACTGAAAAGAATGCAAAAGCAACTGTTGGCTCAGCCCTTCTTCTCCCAAAGACAGACCTATGTGGGGATCTCTACTCGAATAGAACGCGCGAACTCATCGATGTTATGATAGTCCTTCCTTTCCTAACTGTTGAGTTTTCTTAGGTCGAGTTGAGGGCTTGAGCTTCTATGATTAGGCACAAAATGAGTTATAAAGGAAAAAATTGAAAAAGAGATCGAGGATCTATTCAAATCTAAAACTTTTTAAAAAATGACTAAAATGATATCGTTTTAATAGATATGCATATCTAAAATGTACTCAAAGAGTACCTAATATGTACTCGCGACATATTTAGTTTTTTTTTTTTTTTTTTTTGAAAATGCATACCTGTATCAGGTACATACCATATATCAGTTTTGCTCATTTTTTTATGTACCTATGCTTTGGAGATTGAAAGTAAGCCTCCACTCCTTCCTTGAGATGATGAAGCCAACCACTCGAAACCAAAGCAATCCCAGTGTTTGGCACATAAGTCTCCGTCGCAAGCCTCCAACTTAGTTTTCTAGACTACTATAAATTCCATCTCCTCTTTACGGACCCACTTTGAAATACGACATCACTTAACTTCACCACCCAACACGCTACAATTAAAGGATCCTATCTTTATTAGGGAACAATAGAGACCCCGTTACTCCCCACAATTTCACGATCACGAACCTCCATAGCGACCAACTTCTCTTTCACCTCCATTTCATTACCCCTAACCACCATTCCTACACACTAACATAGGGTAACATTGCGATTTGCCATAACCTCATCAACCACACGTTGGGAACCATCTCCTTGAAGCAAGGTCTCATCACTCGCTTGAGCTTCACCACTAGAATCAACTACTCTACCAATCTCAGGTGCTTATGAAACAACCACCCCTGAATTAGATGCACACAGTTTCTTCATGTTTCTCGCCTTCTTTAGCGAAATGCGCACATTAACTCTTTCATCCATACCAACCCCTTTGGATTCAAAGGAGTTTATTGGCTCGTGGGTATCTTGTATGGTTTCATTAGGTCCTTGGTCAGCCTAAATTAATCTATCCAAGTCAAAAGGATCACTACCTGACACCATCCCTAACTCAACTTGTGAAACGCTCGGCCGAACAATATTTCGGCCCAAACTCACCACACCAGTCCCTCACTCACTACCAAATTAGGCCCCACCGTAGCACCCACAAGACCAATGTCAACGCAACGCCCCCTTCCCCAAATCGTCCAAAATATTAACATCAGGGCCCACCTCATTAAGAGAATGCACACCATCGCCACTTGCTCCTCCTAAAATCAAGGAACCCGTATTTTTCAAATTTGAATTTCTCACTTTATCTAAAGAAATTCGTACTTGTTGCACAGAATTCACAACTAAATCAGTTTCCTTGTTTTTCACCGATTTCTTCGCACCAGCTACAATATCGCCATCACCACCATAGACCACACTGAGCTTCTCCACTGACGACAGCACAGTCTGTACCTTCACCACCTGACCGCTGTCATAGGTCCTCCAATTCCACCAATGCATCCTCAGATTGCATAGAGGAACACGAGGAAAAGCAATCAACATAAGGCGCCTTTTCAGACAAAAATTGCCCGTCGTGCTCTTCCACCAGTCTAATTGAATAAGACCTATCATTGATCAACACCCTCGTCTAATCAGTGCCTTACCAGTAGTGCTCAACTGAATTCGAGTGTAATCTAGTCGTCCCTTCTCCAAAGTAACTGCATCAACCTAAATAAAATCTCCTAACGAGAACACTATCTTTCTAGAAAAAGACTCCATCCAAGCATGGAGGGGAATCCTATAACAACGAACCCAAGTCTCCTTTCACACACACACCATATTAGGATGCCACTCACATATATCATAAAACCATTTCTCCCATAAACTCCTATTCAGGAGAATAGTATCCTCCAAATCAACACCAGCATCCGACTCCAACAAGACCATATCATCCCTCATTGTAGTGGTCTTAATATCCAATAACCCCTCTTGGAGTAACTCCTTCCTAACATGACCCAAATCCTATCGGCGGTGTAACCGTCCTACCATAGCACGTCGACAATCATCAATTACTTCAGCATCAACCAAAAAATGTAGATGATACCACGACTCTTTCTTACACACCCACTAGGTTTAGACATCACCTTACCCTTCAATAGGATATCCCCGTCTGTCACTCCTGTCCCAGATCAATCGAACGTCTGTTTCTCCCAACCTTATCATCCTCTTTCCTTGCCAGTAGCATCACCCGCGAGTGCCTCGAAAGATTGATTTACAAGCGTCGGGAACCAATAATAATATTATCCAGACTTTTCTCGAAACCCTCTACATCACGCATACCTGAGAATCTGACAAAACCAAACCTTCGCCCCATCTTATCACCTTATCACGTTTATGAGGGACGAAGACGTCAACCATTAAACCCCACTGCTGGAATATTTTCCATAATGCACTGACCTCCTGATTTTCCAACACGTTCATGAAGAAGAAAGACGTTGAATTATTTAACACCTTCCCTAGATGACCCACGAACGAACTGCCCATTTAACCCCCATTGTCCGCAATCGACCTTCCCGCAAACCCCCTTGCTCTGACACACTCATCTAAATCATAAACTTATCTTACCAAACACACTTTTATCTCCTAAGGATGTATGAAACCTTCAGCTTCTGTTGAGAAAATTACGCCGAATTTTCTTGTAATGTCAGATTTGTGGAAGTGAAAAATAAATGTGGAATATTGCACACACAAAATTGATAACGGAGTTCGGCCAATAATGCCTACGCCTCTGGACTGCTGCAGATATATTACTGAAAAGGGAATACACTCAGTGTTTACAAAACACTCAAAAATGACTCACAACCATTCACAACCCGTAACCCAATTGTACCAGAAGCTAAACTATTTTCTCTGTTTTTTTTCTCTGAATATTTTCAGTTGTTCTGCATTGTTTTGCCTTTCATTGCTTCCTTTATATAGGCAAATGAAACGCTTAATTTCAAAACGCGTTAGGCACCGAATTTCAAAACGCGTTAGGCACCGAAATTGTACGTGTTTTTCTTTGTCATGCGCCTTTTTTTCTTTGACTTTTCAACAATCTCCCACTTGAAGACTGATTTCAATCTGTCTTCACACCTCAATCAATGCAGCAGTCTTTTCTGGTCTGTTAGTCTAGCAGGCCAACTGAAGTTGAACACAACTTCAGTTTGTCAATGGTCACCACCTTTGTTAGCATGTCTGCTGGGTTCTTGCCTCCTACAATCTTTTTTAATGTCAGCACCTCATCCTCAAGCAGAGAGATCTGATGAAGTGATAACGTATATCAATGTGCTTGGTTCTAGAGTGAAATGCTGAATTTTTTGCCAGATGTATTGCACTCTGACTGTCACTATGCAAAACACTCCTCTCTTGGATGAATCACAGCTCTGTTAACAAACCTTGAAGCCATATCAACTCTTTACTGGCTTCTGTTACTGCTACATACTCAGCTTCTGTAGTGGATAAAGCAACAATCTTCTGTATCCGCGACATCCAACTGACAGCTGTAGTACCAACAGTAAAAATGTAACTGGTGGTACTTCTTCGGTGATCGACTTCACCTCCGAAGTCTGCATCTACATAGCCTTGTACTTTTAATTCTCCTTTTCCAAAGTACAAACACTTCTTTGTTGTGCCTTGTAGATACCTCAAAATCCACTTGACTGCTTCCCAATGAGCTTTTCCTGGATTTGGCATAAACCTGCTTACAACTCCTACTGCATGGCCAATGTCTGGCCTAGTACATACCATTACGTACATCAAACTTCCAATGGCTGAAGCATATGGAATCTTAGCCATGAAGTTTCTTTCTTCCTCCGTCTGAGGGGACTAATCCTTGGATAGGCGAAAGTGACTAGCCAAAGGTGTGCTAACTGGCTTGGCCTTGCCCATGTTGAATCTTTGTAAAACATGATTGATGTACTCCTCCTGAGATAACTGCAAAATTTCTCTTTACTTATCTCTCGTGATTTGCATTCCAAGAATCTTCTTTGCTGGACCTAAGTCTTTCATGTCAAATTCTTTTGACAGATACATCTTTAAATCTCTAATCTCGTTCATATCTGAACCTGCTACTAACATATCATCAACATAAAGTAGCAAGATGATATAACTTGACTTATATCTTTTGAAGAAACAACAGTGGTCGGCATTACACTTCTGGAAGTCTTCCTTGTGCATGAAGTTTTCAAACTTCCTATACCACTGTCTTGGGGCTCGTTTCAGGCCATACAAGCTCTTCTTTAATCTGCATACCATATTCTTTTTTCCTTCTTCTGAGAAACCTTCAGGTTGATGCATGTAGATTTCCTCATCTAAATTTTAAAAAATTTTCTTTTTAACTTTTTCTTCTATTATTGAAAGGAGAAGGAAACAAGAGTCAAGACGGTCTATCATCAACACAAAAAAAATTGTATAAAGATATTTCTTGCAGCACAACGACACTAATTCATATTATGCGTAATCATAGCTAAATAATTATGCGTAATCATAGCTCAAACATATAACGATGTCAAATTAAGACATTAAATTGGTTTTCATTTATTTCGTCGCATTCCAAGAGATGGGCACGGTAACACACGTAGTGTCTAAGTGTGTAGAATGAAAAAATGTTAACAACTTCAAAGGTTAGAATTGAATCCAAACATTTGAAAGTAATTAAAAATGAGAAACCAAAGAGAGGTCTTAAATGTGTAGCTTTTTTTTCCCCTTTACAATAACACCTAATCAAAGCAACATCACAATATTTTTTTAGGTAAAGTGTCTTATGTTAAACTTATAGTCATTTAATATTAAATCGTCATATTTACTCGTTATAACTAATATAATCTTAAATGAGAATTAAAAAATGGATATCCAAACATTGAGTCATGTAACTCTTCTTATTTTTACTCTAACGACGGTGTAGCTTAGTTTTGAGTTGCTGTAAGGGTCAACCAGTAACTTAATGGTGAGGGTGATGTAATAAGTTTTGTTATTTATGAGCAAGTCTAAAGATTTTATGCAAGGGATATGATTACCAAGGATTGACGCGTTTTAGAGAAATTTTCTAATTAAGTACTATATTATATTAAGAGAAAGATAAGAGTTATAAAAAAAATTAAAGGAATTAATTTTTTTTAACAAAGCTTTATTGTCTTTCATAACTTATATTTTAATTATTTAGTTATTAAGAGTTATACTTTTATGAGTTACACTTCTGTGTTAGATGAAAAGATTTTTAAGGAGGAACTATGTAGTTTTTTCACCTTTAATTTCATAAAAATAGAAAAGATAAAAACAATGCTTTAGAAATCATGTTATAATAGAAATAGATAATAGATAGATTATCCTTTTCTATATATTACGAGTCTTCTGCTTACTCTTCAGTTCCACTCCTACCTCCAAGGCCACTACATATGGCAACAACCAACCAAGACTTTGATCTTATATTGAGAGAACGCAAAGCATTTGATGAAACAAAAGCTTGTGTGAAAGGGCTTGTTGATGCTGGTGTTAAGAAGGTCCCTAGATTACGTTCCAAGTCAACTATAGATTACGTTCTCAAGCTCTTCATTTTTTCTTTGACAATAGATTAATGCTTGGTGTACATTTAATTTTATGTACATGGGTCGGTTCAATTTTTTATACAAATAGTAGAGTAAATAGTAATAAAAATTTGGTTAAAATGTTCATACAACGCAGACGTAAGCAAAAAAGAAACTAATAATTATCAATAATTAGTATTTCAATGACACTTATAATAATATTAGTTTTAGTGCTTCAAGAACCAATTCGGCGAAAACTGTAAAATTCAAAGCCGAATTTGACGTTGAATATCATCAAAGAATTAGTATGATGTCACAGATGAATTAGGGGATAAAAAAATTACTCTTTCCAGTAAATAATTTTGCTATTCAGTGGTAAGTTTTGAGATGATTCTATTATTTTGACCAAACAATGAAAATAAATATTTGATATTTTCTAGTCTAAGAGATAGATAACGATTCAATCCCATTTCTAGAGCAGCTAGTTCAAAGCATCCACCATCAACGTCTATGATGTCCCTATAGACTATATATATATTTCTACTCCTGAATTTGTGTAGTCTATAGGGACATCATAGACGTTGATGGTTATATATATAAACTACTTTACAATATATAACAAATTTGAACAGTTATGGCGGCTACAATTATTTAATCTTATCTGTTTTTGTTTTTTTATCTATGTTATTCCCAATTATATTATAGGCAAGTTGTCCCAAATACCAACTATAATATAACCTGCCGTACAGCAATTGTCAAATTTGCACTTGTAACTCTTTGGTGTCACATACACCATAATTATTCCTTGACTCTTCTATATTCTGCTCATTCTTAAAGTTCCAAGTTCACTACAAACACAAGGAAAATGGGAACCATTGATACAAATGAAATGGCAGGAACAACCAAACTTGAGTTTGATTCTACATTGAGTGAACGCAAAGCATTTGATTAAACAAAAGATGGTGTGAAAGGGCTTGTTGATGCTGGTGTGAAGAAGGTTCCTTGCTTATTCCATCATCAACATGACAAATATGAGAAGGCCTCAAATTTAGGCAACAAAGGCCATAATATTCCAGTCATAGACCTTTCGGATATTGACAGAGATCCAAGTAAGCATCAAGGGATTGTTGACATAGTCAAGGAAGCATCAGAAACATGGGGTTTTTTTCAGGTGGTGAATCATGGCATCCCTGTAAGTGTTCTTGAGGAGATAAAAAATGGGGTGCAAAGATTTTATGAGCAGGATAGTGAAACCAAAAAAGAATTCTATACACGAGAGAAAGATCCTTTGTGTACAATAGCAATTTTGATCTTTATAGCTCACCAGCACTCAATTGGAGAGATACCTTTATCTGTTACTTGTCTCCTGATATCATCAACCACAAGATTTTCCTTTAGTATGCAGGTATGTTCGTGTATCAAGTATTTAATCCTTCAACATAGATCAGTACTCAAACTTGGAGGCTCATAATTTCTATTTTTTAAAATGATAGATTATGTTACTAGTTAAGCAGTGACATGTTTTTACTTCTGCATAAACTACATGACAAACCACGGTTTCGTAAGATTCAGATGTTTCTTATATTAATTGAAAAGGCTATAAAATTGCGTCTCAATTTGCTTATATGTAGTTATAGTTCATCGTTCATCAACTACTGATTTAGAAAACAGGTATAGGATACAGATTTTTTATCACTTAATGCGTGCCCAAGACAAAATAAGAACTTATGTTTTATAAGTTTTTATCATAAATTACAGATTCAATACATTAATAATATTAAACATTACAGTTTTTCTTAAAAAAAATAAGATTTATTGATTTCTTATTGAAAAAGCAGTAATTTAAAATCAACAAAACAACTTAAAGTATAAAGATGTTGTATTAACAGTTATAAAATGCATACTGATGATACAAATTGAAATATTCTAGAATTGATATTCTGTTAGAAATTAAGAATAATTGATATGCTGGAAGAAAACAACTTTTTCATTTATCAGAACATGTATTTAAATAAAACTTCTTTAACAAACTAAGCTAAAAATATACTACCACATCTTCACATTTTAAAAAATATAAAACAAATTCAAACAACTTCAACAAACTTCCAGCTAAGACAATCAAACTTAAAGAACAACTAACAACCAATTGAATGTGAATACAACTACTGAGGCACAAACTTAACACTCCTCCTTGAATCGATAGCAGCAAACTCCTACTTTCTTCCTCAAGAACTCAAACTTCTCTTTAGAAAGAGCTTTAGTGGATATGTCTGCCACTTGTTCTTCAGTTCTGCAATATTCCAGATTAGCATCTCTTCCATTCTGTATTTCTCTAAGAAAATAGAACTTGATGTTAAAATGCTTGGTGTTGCCATGAAAAACTGGATTGTTAGAAATTGATATTGTAGCTTGATTATCAACAAAGATCTGTGTGCTCTCTCCTTTTTCTCCGTGTAAACCAATTAAAAACTTCTTGATCCACAAGACTTGATTAACAGCAGCAGTTGCAGCAATGAATTCTGCTTCTGTTGTAGATTGAGCAACAATTTTCTTCTGCTTTGATCTCCAAGAAAACATAACCTAATCCAAGAGTAAAGCAGTAACCAGCTTTTCATGTCTTCAATAGATCCAGCCCAGTCACTATCCAAAAACCATGAAAATCAAATTTATTATTATGATCAGGCATGATTCCATCATTGATAGTTCCTTTGATATAGCTTAGTACCCTCTTTGCTGCCCTGAAATGCTCCTTACTTGCACAACGCAGATTTTACATCTAGTTGAAACACCTTCCAACCCTTATGTGCTGCTATGACAATCAGCAGTCTAATAGTGTCAAGCCACCAGAGCAAATGTTTCTGAGATTCAAACTCCACATACCTGAGCATACCCTTTCACCACCAATCTGGCCTAAACACCATTGAATTTGGTTCTAAACACCAACTTCACTCCAATGACATTCTTGTGATGAGACCTAGGAACAAGCTGCTAAGTCTGATTCTTTTCAATCATTTGAAGCTCCTCCTTCATTGCATCCACCCATCTTGGATCTTCTTGAGCTTCTTTGAAACCAGCAGGTTCCAGTACAGCCACACTGCATCTGTCATAAATTTCAGAAAGTTTTCTGGCACCTCTGACAGGTTCATGATCAATGTTGTCAGTGCCTACAGAGCTTTCTCCTTTCTCTTCCCAAATCTCAGTTGATTAACTCTTTATCTTGATTTCTGCTTTTGCTTCTTCCCACCTCCATTTCTGCTCCTCAAAATGAGCATCTCTACTTACAAGAATCTTTCTTGTTTGTGGTTGGAAAATTCTGTAAGCCTTGGACACATTGTTGTAGCCAATGAAAATTTCAGGTTATGCCTTTTTTTTAGCTTGTCTTTTTTCACCTAAGGTATGTGAGAAAAGCATATGCAACAAAAAACCTTCAATTCAGACAAAGAAGGCTTAAAACCATACCATGATTCAAATGGAGTCTTCTCTTTTACAGATTTTGTTGGCAACCTGTTGAGCAAATAAACTGCAGTATTTGCAGCCCTGCCCAAAATTTTTTTGGAAGATCTTTCTCATGAAGGAAGAATCTGGCTATTTTCATCACAGTCCTATTCTTCCTTTTACTTACGCCATTCTGCTGAGGTGAGTAGGGAGCAGTAAATTGATGAGTAATTCCAGACTCACAAAACACATTAAACCTTTCTGAGGTGTATTCACCTCCACTATATGACCTCAACACCTGAATTCTACAATCACTTTGATTTTCAACCCAATTTTTGAACTTCTAGAAAATGTTAACAACTTCAGACTTGAATTTCAAAAAGTAAATCTGATAGGATGAAATTCCTACAGAGAGAAATATGAATTTATTGAACTGAAATGAAAATGCAAATACAGAAAGACAAGAGCAACACTCCTAGCAATGGAGAGAATTCTCCAAGCCCAGCCTAAGATTAAGGGAAAACTGAATACATGTCTTTCAACCCCACTCGCTATCACTTACATACTCTCTCTCTTTTAACTAACTCTTCACACATCTTGACCCACCGGCTCATCCTTTCCCGCCTTTGCCCTTGGCCAACGAAAATACACCTTTACCTGTCTGCCCTTGTTTGGTTGGATCTTAGTAGCATTTGGCCCATCAAAATAATTTACTGGATGCTCTCCAAGATGATTGAGAAAAAAGTTGTCATGTTTGCTTACCAAAATGACAAGCCTTGTGTATTTACTAAAATAAGCTAATCCTTTTTTTGAAAGACCCGCATAGAAATATGCTATTGATGCAAGTAAAGCTAATGTAACGGTAGTATTTATATAATTTGTGGGCGCAGCTAACTCCCCGTGAGGTAACTTTATTATTTTCCAAGGCAAAAGAGCCCCTGACCAATTAGAAACAAAAATAAATAAAACATAGTTCCAATAAATGGAACTCATGGACCATATCTGTCTCGCCTTGCAACTTACTGTTTGGTCCTCTAGAGCTGGCAATCCTTCCACCATATTTCTCCTTTTCAAACGAAGCAATGCATTATTATTGAAGTGGCCCAGTCTTTTATGCCAAAGCTCAGTGAATGTAACTGAGAAGTCAACCATGGCTTGATGATCCTGAAACAAGTCTTCCTTTCATCATTGTTTTGAACAAAGTCCTCTCCATCTGCTGTCTGGATAGGAACAAGACTCTGTAACCTTTTTCAAACAACTAGCCCACACTTAACAAGTTTTGATTAATTTTAGGTACATAAAGAATATCATTTATTACTTTAGTACCTAAGGCAGTCAAGATTTCAACTGATCCTCTTCCTTTGACAGCAATATTCTCACCATTACCAATCTTGACTTGTGAGGTTGCATCTCTATTAAGCTCTTTAAAAAGATCCGCATGGACGGTCATCTGGTTTGTACAACCATTGCCAATCAACCATTTCTTGTTGGTTGTAGAGCATGTGGCTACAAAGAAATGTTCTTCTTCCGGATCAACAAGTTAAGCCTCATCCCGCTTCTCCTTCAATTTGCAGATTTTTGCTATATGGCCCTGCTGATTACATTTGTTGCATCTAACGTCAAGCCTTTTCCAACATCTGAAAGGAGCATGACCTTCCTTTCCACAATGTTTGCATGGCAGATAGTTTGCTTGGCTTCCATAATCTACTTTGTTGTTTTCTTGATCTGCATCGTTCTTCCAATTGCTACTCTTACCAATCTGCAACTTTTCCTGCAAAGTTCCTTAAATAGTGGCTTCATTTCTCATCAGCCTTCTTTCTTCTTGAGCTTGTAAGGCACTCAACAGCTCTGCCAGTTGACAAATTTCTGGAGTTTTCTAATGAAGAAATTGTGGATACATACCTTCAAGGAAGAGTAACCAGAATTTTTTGAACAATTCTGGAATTTGTGAATTGTGTGCCCAACAGTCTGATTCGTTGACAATGCCAAGGAGTTTATCAAAATACTTCTTGACTATTTTGGTCTCCTTCATTCTCTGCATCTTAAATTGTCTTACTAAATTCAACACATGCATTTGATATTCTCATTTCCTTCATACTCCTGTTTGAGAAAATATCAAATCTCTTTAGTAGTTTTCAAGGTCATAATTCAAGAGACCGGATAAGTTAACTGATGGACAATAAATTAAAGGGAGCCTCGGGAACATAAAGAACATTGTGAATAGAAATAGAAGGAAGAGAATGAATAATACCAACACTTTGGGACTGAGTTTGAGATCCATTTGCCACGCTAACAGAAAGTAAATAATTAGAAGTAGAAAAAGAAGAAAAAAGAGATTTATTACTCGTGATATAATTGGTGGCCCCAAAGTCAAGGACCCAAGGGCTCGAAGAGTGAGAGAAGCCAACAAAAGAATTACCAATGAGTGTAACAGCAGCAGTGGAATCGAAGGCCTGCCAGTCTTCATACCATTTCTAGGAAATCGCTATAGGAAGGTGATGGGTTTGGATCCAAAGGCAATGGCGAAGTAGAAGTTGATGAAGGAGACACAGAACTCTGAGCAACCTAGGCAGTGCAAGGAGGTCGACCATGTAGAGTCCAACACTTATCAATTGTGTGTCTCGATATGTGACAATGATCACACCAGAGACGTCCTTTCCTGCCGTTTTGCTTGGAGGTCAATTGGTGTTCCAAGAAACCAAAGCAGAACTAGGAGGCCAAGGCTCAAAGGAGGCTTTAGGAGGAACATGAAGGAGAGTGGCCCAAGTATTGTCCATGGTAGCTTCTACGAGGCTACCCAAGATTTGATCACGAACATGAAAATATTCTGTGGGCAGACCAAATAGAGTCAAGAACATGAAAAACTTCTTGTGATTTTAAAGTTCCTCAACTAGAGTGGCAGTGGGAGGAAGCAACTCACTAAAGTCACAGAGAAAGCTAGAGACCGAGCCCAAATAAGTCTACATAGAATCCTTAATCTGATGGACACTAAGGATGGTGTTCACAAACTTGGGTAGAGTCGCCGAGAAGTGTTTGTAGAGAGTTGTTGGGTGCGAAGAGATGGGGGAATGATGGCTCAAATGATACAACACAACTAAGCGTCAAACCTTTTTCTACAGAGGACAGTCAGCCTCTGTGACATTGTCTATTGTTTGGGTAAAATGTGCTCTAATATCATGTTAAAAAACTTAGGTCTAACTCAATTCTAAAAACTAGCTCATAGGAGGAGGACTACCATATAAGGAGTATACTGACTTTATTCCTAAATAATGTAGGACATCTTAACACACGCTGCTCACGCCTAAGACTGGACATCTGGTGCATGAAATTTGCAAGACTGAACATCTACACGGATGGAACGCAACAGGACTGGACATCTATAGGTAACCCAACATTCAAACTAGGTAGGCTTTTATACCATGTTGAGAGAGAAAATACTGAGAGACATTAGAATGAATTCGTGTGTCTTGGGCAAAGCGAAACTATTCAATTTTATAGGGAAGAGTACATAATTACAAAATATATAATTACTATATTTATAAGATTCTAATAGATTCTAACACTCTAATATCGTAATCCTCCTTAACAACTTTCCAAACATTTCCTACCTCAAGATAGGATTCTATTCCAAAAGCCCAAACATGATAATTTTCACCTTCAAAGATTGGAGGTGCTTTGCATTTTTAGGTAAGGAGTTTTAGGTAGAGAGCCTTACAATGAGTAGGACACCATAATGCAACTCCAAAACTTTAAAGCTATGGGTACATAGGTCCATCTCTTTATAAACCCCTAACTTACTCATATCTCATTTCATGTGGAACTCAATTCATACTTGATTCTAACACTCCCTCAAGTGTGAACCTATCTATTCATATCAATTCCTTCCACAGGAGAAGTTTTTCTCTATCACAAGTATCCATGGTCTACACTGATCTCAAAAGAAAGCAATTATATTTAGACTGGCACCCCTCCTTGGTCTCGCCTTTGACTCTATTAGGTTCTTTGCTGCCCGCCTCAGCATCTCGTACCCTATTTGTCCTCTTCCCTTATTTACTGCAAGAAGGTGGTCTCGCACATAATGAATTCTTCTTTATTTCAGTCCTTTTTGTTTGGTCTTGATCCTTGATCTTAGATTGCTGGAGGGCAAAGACCATTGATGTTAGCAGTTCGGCGAATTCCCAACCCAAGGAGCGAGGTACGAGCTACACCAAGAATTCCATTCTTCCCCTCAAGTGTGAACCAATCTATTCATATCGGCTCCCTCTACAAGGGAAGTTTTTCTCCATCACTGAGTATCCATAGTCTACACCACATGACTATCATTAACTTAATGACACTTTTTAGGCTCCACACATGGATCATCTAGTGTCACTGTTTCATCTTCAGTGCACTTTTCACACTAACCATGAGTCCATACCATCAACTCACTCAATCACGGTTTATCTACTCATCTGAGCCAGTCACTTGAATCAACTAAGCTCTGATACCACTGTTTGGTTGGAAAGTTTTAGGTAGGGAGCCTTACAATAAATAGGACACCACAATACAATCCCAAAACCTTAAGACTATGGGTACATGGATCCATCTCCTTATAAACCCCTAACTTACTCATATGAGTCATATCCCATTCCATGTGGAATTTAATTCATACGTGATTCAAACAAACGTCTTAGATTGTATTTTTGTGTATAATAGGCTCTCAATTCTCACACGATACTCAAGCTCTGATACCAATTGTTAAAAATTAAGAATAATTGATATGCTGGAAGAAGACAACTTTTTCATTTATCAAAACATGTATTTAAATATAACTTCTCTAACAAACTAAGCTAAAAATACTCCACCACATTTTGGCAATTTAAAAAATATACAACAGACTCAAACAACTTTAACAAACTGCCAACTAATATTTATTCGAACTTAAATAACAACTAACAACTAGAAGGAAATTTGAATGTGAAAGACAGCCACTGAGGCACAAACTTAACATATTCTTCTTCAAGTTTTTACTGCATATTCTTGTAGGGACATTCTATTGGAGTATGGGAAACACATTATGAAACTGGGGACTTTACTGTTTGAATTGTTATCAGAAGCTTTAGGTTTGAATCCAAACCATCTAAAGGACATAGGATGTGCTGAAGGGCTTATTGCTCTTGGCCATTATTATCCTGCTTGTCCTGAACCACATTTGACTATGGGAACCACCAAGCACTCTGACAATGATTTCCTCACAGTGCTTCTTCAAGACCATGTTGGTGGCCTCCAAGTACTTTACCAGGATAAGTGGATTGATATTACACCTATTCCTGGGGCTCTAGTAGTCAATATTGGTGATCTTCTGCAAGCAAGTTTCCTGTTATTATTCTTTGTATACTTCCTTCAACGACTTTTAATATGTAATGGATAATTGTGACATCTAAAATTTCATTCTTTAAGGAGAGACTTCCTTTTTCTATGCCTGCTCTATGTACATGCCAAAGCTATTAACATAGTACAAACCATGTCTAAAATTATCATGGAGTTGTAGTAACTTGGCAAGTCTGCTACATGTTTGGTTTAAAGCATATAACATCTCTTATCTTTTTGAATTGCTATATTGTTGTGCCTTCTAGTGAATTAAATGAGGTTCAGTTAGGATAAGCTTAATACAGAAAGTATAATGAATTAAACTTCTCTTATAAGTTAAAATCAACATATGCATCTCAACTTTCCTAGAAGTTTTCTCATTTAACTTTTCTAAAATCTGAGGTGCATAACCTGATTTTAAGTTTTAGAAAATGTTTGATTCAGTTTACCTCTTTTTTTTATTTTTATTTCTGTTAGCTAGTTCTTGTTGAAAAGTTTATCAAACTGGGTCTATGTCCACGTACACTACACCACTAATAAATCTCTTACTTGAGCATGAAATGCTTGTTTTATTTGTTTTTATTTGATGATGGATGTGGTCTTATATGTAGCTAATTATTTGTTTGTTCGATTTATAGCTTATAACAAATGATAGATTCAAGAGTGTTGAACACAGAGTAATAGCCAATCATGTTGGTCCAAGAATATCTGTTGCATGCTTTTTCTGCACTGGTACGATGGCATCCTCAAAGCTTTATGGGCCTATAAAGGAATTATTATCAGAAGATAATCCCCCAAAATACAGGGAAACTACAGTTGCTGACTATGTAGCCTACTTTGATGCAAAAGGACTTGATGGCACCAGTGCTCTAACACATTACAGGATTTGAACTAAAAGGACTTGATGGCACCAGTGCTCTAACACATTACAGGATTTGAACTACTAAGTGTAGACCAAAAAGAAACTATTATAAAAAATAATTACATTACTCTCATGGGCACAAATGATTAGTTTTTTTAATCCTCTCTGCCACAACTATTAAAGTCTGTACTAGTTGAAATAAGTTTTAAAAACAAACTAAATTTGAACGTAACCACTCTACAAGTGATTTAACAGTAATAGAAAGAGAAAATTTAGATGTACTTCTTTTAGTGCTTTTGGTGTTAATTTTAATTAACATAAAATTTTACTTCTAGAGAATTTATGTTCATCAAGTGAAGAAAAAGTTAGATCTCACCTGAATCACTCCATGTATATCTTCCTGAGAAAAAGTTTAGTTTCAAACTTCATTTCAAAGAGGATAAATAGGCCTTACTAATATGTCTTGATCCACGTCTCGAGTCAAGTGTCGATTGTGTCGATAAGCACATTGAACTATATCACGTATTTATCAAGAACACGTTCTACCACTAAGCTAATAGCTCGTCATGTCTAATATTATTAATAATTATTTAAAATTTCATTTTGTTGAGACTATAAATGCCACAGTTTTGTTGTATTCAATGTAAACTGAGTGATTATTATTTGCAATTTAAGTCTTTTCAAGAAAAGAAAATTTTAATTAAATCTTAAAAATCTTTCTTACAGTAACACCCTTCTTTTTTAATCACCTATGCTATGAAACTTACCGTGTAAATACATTAAAAAATGTTATGTTAATTTCTGAATTACTACGAAGGATAATTTACTTTAAATAAGATTATCGTATCATAAGATAGTTACGAAAATTGTAAAAATAATTTTCAATAATTAGTTAAGAAGCGTTGACTTTATTTATTACAAACAAAATAAGAAAATTTAAGCTAACCTAACAAGATAATTTAACTTCTGTAAGATAATTTAAGTTCAGTTATTGGACGCTTTTTCGTTTCTTGCACCGTTTCTTTTTAATTATTTTTAAAATTAGTTTTTGAGAAATGTGTTTAATATATTATAAAAATTAGATTTTAAAAAAATTATAAATTACTTTTAAAAGTTCATTGTCAAAAGTAACTTTATCTTTTAAAAAGTAATTTAAAAAATAATTTGTAAATCACTTTTTAAATTTAATATTTAAAAATAATCTTACATCTAAAAGCTAAAATTTGAAAGTAATTTCTTCAAAATTTAATTTTTGATGTAAACTGAAAGCATTTTCAAAAATTTTAAAGAGTAGCAGTGCTAATGGCAAAATAAATATTACAAAATGTAATATTCCTTTACTTATTATTAGGTAAGAAATATAAAAGCCACTTCTTCATCTTTGCTCGCTTCCTTATAGACCGAAAACCATTATTAATTTATTTAAATCATTTATATAATTATTATTTACCTATACATTGGATTTTAGTATATATTTGATATATGAGGTTATCTGAAGCATTGCTAGCAACATGACTTGAAACAAACTCAAATTTGATTTTAGTGCTATCTTATTAAGTCATTCCATGCAAGAAAACGATTAATTATAATTTTTGGAAAATTTATATTTATATAATTTAGAAAATTATATTTTTGCAACTTCCTGAAATAACCTTTATGAAAAAAAAAAACAAAAAAAACAAAAGAACACGACAACCTGATTCTACCTTGCAAATATAAAGAAAAGTTATCCTAGCAGACGCTACAAACAAAGGTTAAGTTGGTAAGGAGCCAAGTCACTGATTCAGACATTTTATGAGATTCCCATGATCCTTAATTAAGTACTTATTAATAATTTAAATAAAAAATAGCTTATACTATAAATTTAATAGTAAAATTTATTAAAATAAACTGAAATAAGTAACTTATTTCGATCAATTATACCAATACTTATTCAAATAAATTAAAAACAATTTGAGTCATAAACTCTTCCAAGCAAGCCAACACCTTATACTATTGGAAAAAACAGATTACGGGTAGATTTTGAAAAAACTGAATAAAAAACTCCCTCGTAAAGAAGCAAGTTATTACAACAAAAGATAAAATTTTAACAATAATCATGAAAAATGGTTAGTCTACCACTAATACAAGTGCCATAAAAATTATCAAAAAGGTTGCCCTTTTTGCCTCACAACAGTGGCCAAATCCTACTCAACCACGGCCAATAAATCACTTGCTTTGCAGAAGCAGTGCTTTGCTTCAGTCCCCAAATCAACCTGACAAATAATTACACCAATATTTACTAATGGTGAACAAAACATTTGATTAATGAAAAATGCTGCCATCAATTATTTTTTAAGGAAAGCTGTCACAACTTCATGTTTTTTCTAGCGACCAAAACATCCACCGCATAGCTAAACATGCAGTACTTGAACTGCAAGATTCAATTCACTAATGCAATAACTACCATTACAATAGTCACCATGAATGTCAGTAATTTAAACTTGAAACAACAGTCCCAACAAGATGCAGTTTCATTACCTTTCAGAAGACAATAAATAAATAAATAGAAAACAAATGCATAATATGAAGAGGGCAATAAACAACTTGTGTGTACATCTTGTGCACACAATCTATATAGCTATGAAAATGAGTAAATACTGGTATTAGTCTGGAATTTGTATGAATCGGCATTTTTGTCCTTGAAATTTTAAAAACCCTGTTAGTCTCTAATTTTGTAAAAAGTCACATTTTAGTTCTTTTTAACTTTATTTTTTTGTTGGCATTTTACGTTAAAAAGGACTAGAGTGAATGTCATTTTACAAGATTAGAGACTAAGATTTAAAATCTCAAGATTTAAAATGCATAACCCATACAATCTTGAGGATTAATTTGTGTTTACTCCATGAAAATTTGTGCCAACTGGAACAAATCTATCAAAAAAAGTAAAGATTGTTTTCTAATTGTTCACTGACCAAAGACTAATTTGTCCTACGTTGGACAAGTCACCCTATAAAAAAGTTGGAAGTTTATAAACATTCTACAGACAAAGAGGAGCTTAAAGTCTAAACAAGTATGATATCTACCCATTCCAAGCACTCGGGTCAGAATTATTTTCCCCATAAATTGTTCTTTTGACAAAAAATATTCCTTAGCTAGCGATTAATTCATTGAAAGGAACTTTTAACAGTTAATGTTACAACTTGGAATATTATCAGATACACATCACTTTCTTTATATACATATAAAGCAAATATTTTAATGTCACTAACCTGATAAGCATTTACGTCAGTGAATAGTACCTGCAAAAGAAAACTAGAAGATTATATTTGGAACAAATTTCAACAAGCTCCAACAAATAAAAACAATGCTATTTTAATACACAGTAGTGACATATATGAAAATTTGGTTTTTGATCGAGTGTGTAATTCATATAGTCAACCTCACCTAGTGAGATAAGACTTGATTATTGTTGTTGAGTGTCACCTAAAAGCCTGAGCTTGTGGGAGTTGGTCCTTGCAACATTAATTTATGATGTAATCATAAACTGGGAAATAGGGACTGAAATTGGGATTTAAGGGTTAATCATCAATAACTCAGGAATTAATGGTTACTTGTTTGGCTCTTGAGGAATCTTATCCCAAATTAGATTCTGACTTTATTTCCTTGTCTGTGGTTTAATGTATCAATGACTCGAGATTAGGATTGCTTGAATCTAAGTTTGGGTTGTTTGTCTTGGTAAGATTTTGGGTCCTTTTGAGAATTTGAATCACCTATATAAGCATACTATCAACCTCAAGGATGTTAACTTAATATTGAACTTGAAAATTGAGAATATATAAGATTATTCTTTAATTTTTTGTCCATTTGTACTTCACCTCATGTATAGTAGTTAAACATGTACCTTTGTTCCAGCCTTTAGTTCTCCAGCCTCAGCACCTATAGTTAGGATCTGGAAGAAATATGAAAGAAAATGACCAAATTATATCGAAAACACGCGAAAGTAGTGAAAGTAAACTCAACATCAAAGGATTCAATGCCGTCCACTTACTTCTCCTGTGAGGTATCGTTCATATTTAACAGCTGACTTGGGCAACAAAACTCCATTAGATGTTTTCTGCACACAAAATATATTCACAAATCAACTACGTAACATAGAAAAATTACTGTCCACTTTTACAAAATTTTGATAGTCCATCACAAAATACAAGGCAGCTGCAGCAACTAGTTAAAATCATAAAATAGAAATTATTTTGACGATCACACAAAAAGCAAGGCCAAGAACAACATTGGAGAAAATTATAAAAAGGGATCTCGTGATAAAAATATATCTCATACAACCAAGCCCAATGATAATGTATGACCATGTAACCAACCTCACCTTGTAGGATTAAAACTTTTGTTGTTCTTATCTTTATTTAATTGTGAAAGTGGCTTTCAAGGAGAAAAAAAAAAATATGAACACTATCTTAGGTAACAGCAAACTATATATGCACAAGGAACCATAATCAAGTGAGAAATTTAAAAAGGCAAGCTTTGCATAATGATGGGAGCAATAAACACAAAATAATCACAATATTATAAATTAAACAAAAAGGAAAAAGCGATTTGTGGAAAAGTGGCAGTGTGGCACCCCTTCAAACACTAGAGTCACAAATTGGCAAAACCAAATGATACTATACCTTGTGCATCACATTATATAGCATAGAAGAAACCTTATTTATGCCCCCTTCCCCTCTCTTCAGTATTAAAAAAATGTTTAAAATATAAACTTCAACATTTGTTATGTATCCCTAGTAAGCTTCACTCTCAATTTTTATGTTACATGCAATGCAGAAGGGAATCCAGTATACTGAGCCTGAGGCAGTGATCTCAGTCTCAGTATCAGCAAAGCACTCTAACAAGATTCAAGCATAGGGAGACATGTAAGCTAATCTTCAATCATGACCTTTTGCAGTTCGGATTGGAACACATTTTTTTAATGTTCTCTTTCTTGGAATAAAATAAACTCACGGAAAGAAAGTTAAAAGTTACTAATACGAAGCATAAGTTATCAACAAGATAACATCATGATGTGACTCAATTGGGTCTTGCTTGAAGTGAACACGGTGGTGGTTGTTGTAATACATTGAAAATAAATAAATAAATAAAATAAATCATCCCATGGCCCAATCTCAACAGTTTCTCAAAATCATATCAAACTGCTAGTTAACTAAACAGAGAAGGCTCACAAACAACTCCAACATTCAGCCTTACATTAAGGCACCATGGTTGAAAAACACCAAATAGGAGAATAATCAATGCACACTATAGATCCTTCAGACTAAGAATAAACAAACAACATACCAAGTTTTTTTAAAAAATAAAAAATAAACTGATTATTTAGATAAGCATATAGCATACATCTGCTAGCTCCTCCAGACGTATAAGAACTCTATCAGCCTGAGGCACAACCTGCATTCCAAAATCATCGTAACTCAGATGAAATTTATAAAAAATAAAATAAAATGAATTTTCGAAAAATAGAAATATGGGATATGAAAAAAAGGGTTAGTGAGGTGGGTGTAGGCATGAAAAAATTACAAATCAAAACAATATTTTTAAAAAAGGAAAAACCTTGGTGGGTTCCCATTTGTCGGCAACAGCATTGACCTTCAGAGAGTTCCTTTGCAAAACTGCAAGAGACCCAGATGAGAAAAGGTTAAGAAATTGTGTGAGGCGAGAAAATTAAGGTTGAACATGAATGAGAGTTTAGATGAAATTTAAGGTACATGGGAGTCTCTTGTTGGAGAAAGAGAGGGCATTAGTTTTGTGAAGGAATGGAGTTGGTAAGGTGAGAAACGTTGATGCCATGGATAAGAGAGGAGAAACAAAAAACAAGCTTGTAGCAGCAAATTAAGAATCGAATTATGGATTTGGAGATAAAAGGGTTAAACCCTTTTAGGTTTTATCTACCGTGCAAAAAGACAAAAGAGAAAACAAAATGGGTGCCCCCAACAAATGGCTAGAAGATTTGAGAAACTACTAGAACAACGTACCTTTGATTTAAGATTTTCGAAGTTTTAAGAACATGTTTTTTTTTTAATTATTGAAGTGAAATTATTTGAAAAATAATTAGCATGTTCCTTGTTAGAATTAATTTTGCCTGAACTTCAAGATAAAAGGAAGCGAAACAAGAAAAGTCTATCACGATGCAATTTTTTAATAATGTTGTTTCCTGAAAATTATATTTTTTACGAAGGTTGAATTATATTTGGTATGATTAAAATATTTTTAAAAATGTTAAACAATATTTTTATAAATATTCTTTTTTCTAACTTAAATATTATTTTTTTAAAATATTAATATTTATTTCTTCCAAAAATATCTGTTTTTAAATTATTCTTTTATTTTCTATAATAATTGTAAAATGTTGTTTATACTGAAAACTAATTTTTTGTATTTAAAAAACTAGAAAAATAAAATAAAGTATAAAATAAAAAATTTAATACAAAATATTTATAATACAAGAGATGTTTGCATATAGTGCGTCTAAATATATAAAATTATATTAAATTTTTACATATGCTTGTGGATTTGAAAAATAAAATAAAATTCATGGCACAGTTACTTAAGTTCATCTATATGAATGGTGAGAAAATTCCATTGCAATTATTTATGAATCGCAGAGGAACCATTTCCATTTTTATTAATTTTTTTTCAACATTTCCATTTTATTGATATATTTAATATATAATATCTATGTATAGTACTCTTGAGCTTTCTTGAAGAATGTCAAAGAGTGCTACATTCTCAATTTGTTTTTAGTTTTTTCTTTTTTCTTTTAATGTTCTCAATATTTAATTCTTATATGTAATAACAAGTAATTGAAAATAATTGATTAAATTAAGTTTTTTATCTCTAAAAAAAATGGTATTTTTTTAAAATAAGTCTCGCATATTAAAAAGAAATTGTTACAAAATGACCTTCTAAATTTCACGAATTTTTTAGTTAGTCTCTCATTTGAGCGGATCCAATGAAAATTTTATATTATTTATGAGAATTCGTAATATTTAAAGAGATCAAATAAATTTTTTAGAATATTTATAGAGTCCAAATGCAAAACAAAAATTATAAAAGAACTATTTAGCAAGAAAATTATTATAAAAAATAATTTAATAAATAGATATAAGAGACTAAATTTAAAAATTGCTAATTTTGAAGGAGCCAAAAACTTAATTAAACCAAAATAAATTTTATATTTAGAAACATTTTGCATATAAAACCAAATAAAATGAGCAACATGTATAAACATTAAGATTTTTAATTAATCCTATTATTTATGTTTAAGAAGAGTTTCTTCCTTTAATCAAGAATACCAAATCTTTAACTACATAAATAAAGTTTATCTTTGGTTATTATTTTGAAGTTACAGTCACTCATTCGAATTTAATAAAGGTTATTAAAAGTGACAAAAATTAATTCAAAAGAATATTTTTATTAAACAATAAAAACCAAATTATGCGAAGGGAACATAAATGATCCTTAAAATTAATTATTGAATTTTTTAAATAAAAATACATTTTAATAATTTTTATCATAAAAGATAAGTACTAGTGTTTTCTTCTTAATTATAAAAAATAAAAATTACTTTTGCTAGTAGAGTAAGGTTTTATTTGATTTTGCATTGAAAAATTAATTACTGTATTTTTAATAAAAATACGTATTTTAATAATTTTTTTATTTTTGTCATAAAATATAATTATTAGTATTTTTAATTAATAAATTAATTTTAAATAAATTAATTACTAATTTTTTATATTTATTTATTATAGAATTTTTGTTATCGAAACACTGACTCGTTATATTCATTTAATATAAATTCTTAAATATAAAATAAATTTATGATATATAATTATTTATTATGTCTTAATGTATTATTTATTTATTTTTATAAAAAAATAAAGTATTAAATTAATTTTTATATATTGATTATATTTAATAATTTAAAATAAAATTTATCAAAGCTAATTTTATTCAACTTTAAACTAAATTAGACTAAATTGCTCGTAAACGAGATTATTAAAAACAATTTTATTAATTCCAGTAGAAATCGGACTCATTACACTAAAGCTATACAACTATAATAACTTTTTTAAAAAATAATTTTTTTATTATTTTAAATTTCTTAAAATTTGTCTAAGGAATGAAAGTTAATATTATTTATATATTAGATTTTGTAATTTTTTAAAATTATCATGTAAAATTTCTTATTACGCGGCTCAAGTACATATTTTAAAAAAAAAACAAAGATTCACTTAAAATCTGTGTCTCCCTAATCACAATAATCTAGGAATGGTGGGAACCAGTGAACTCCAAACGTTGAAATTGGGTAGCATTTTAAGAAAACAAATACAATGACAGAGGAGATAACGGCTGATGGGACCCACCCATGAGTCCTTTTGTTCCTCTTTCTATTGCAAATTGCAAACTCATCACCATTCAACCCATTCTCTCTCTCTCTCTCTCTCTCTCTCTCTCTCTCCTCCATCTACCAGATGCATCAAAGCTTCACTCTTTGTTGTAAAGCACCACAAAACAAACCTTTTCTCCTCTATTAGACTCACCCCTTTTCTCCACCCACTTTGCATCACACTCTTACTTTACTAAAGCAAAACCCTTTTTGTTCACTTCAGCATAACAATAATGATGAAGAAGAACAAGCTCAGTTACTGTGTGTTGCATTTTCTTTGTTGTCTACTTTTTCCAGCTCTTGTTTTCTCCCACCATGTCCATGGTAATGTTGCCATAGTTTTCTTTTCTTTTCTGTGTTTTAGTTTTTTGGCTTTTTGAAGTGTTTATGAGCATTTTTCATGCTATTTTGTTGATTTCAAGAACAATGTGGGAATGACAAGCAACAAATGCTGCCCTTGATCCATGTGTGTTTCTGTACTTTAATTTTTGGAGATTCTGAAAAGTTGTTTTGATATTGTCTCTGGAGTTAATCACTTGTACTTTTGAGATAGTTGCTATAATGGGTATTCCAAATGCTCCTAAATATAATTTCAAAATTATTTTTATACGTGTTTGGTTCGGTTTAATTTAAAGAATTAATCTTTACCTTTGTCAACTCTGAGAAAAGTTTTGAAAAATAAGAGATTTTTTTTAAAATAATGTGTTACCAAACGAGGGCTTAGGCTTGAAAGTTTACATCTTTCTTCTGGATCTCTGATTTCTTAGTGTCACATATTCATTTAATGAGAAGTTTCAGTGAAGGGTTCCTGTTAGTCTTGTTCTAATAGACCAAACATGATTGCTTGTGCTTGTTTGTATATGCTTGCCTTTTGTTTCCAAATTCCTAGTTATGGTCCTGGAATGTATATGTAATACTCTGAAAATAAACTAAGGATTCATACTTCAATTTTGAAATTAGTGAGAAAAAAAAATCGAAATGATAGTTGCTAGTGATGTATAGAAGGAAGAGAGCTGCAAGAGCGACATTAAATCATTAACTTCCCTGTGCATGGTATTTGGAAATTGGAAGGTTTATGTTTTTACGTTATTGAACTTAGAGCATTCAACATTGGCCTATTCTCCCATGTTTCAGCTAGTTTATATTTTTCATTTTTAATTTTCATATCCAACGGGGGTGTTGGCTAAAGTTTGGACTCTGAATTCAATGCCTTTGAATTAATTATTGAATTTCAGGAGTCTAAGTTCAAATTGTCTTTGAATTATTATGATTTACGCTTTGGCTTCTCTGATCTTGTGGAATAATCCTGCTGCTGCAAATTGCATTGACCAGATTATTGAACATTTAGAATGTTAAAAAACGTTGGTTAAATACCACACTGATTTTCTTGATAAGCGTTGTTGATTATGATTGGTCAAATTATGACCAAATGACAAAGTTCTATTATTATTACATAAATATCTCTTTGATGTTAAAACTGGTGGGGTAGAGTAGGTCATTGGTGAAACTGAAAACCCCAAGTGATAATTAATCCTCAAATAGCAAGAAGATGATGAAGTAGGAAAATGAAAGTATTTGAGTTATAATGTGACTATGCATCTGCTTTTGTTTGCAAGCTGTAACCTTATGATAATCATTGGGCAATAATGTGTCGTTTAGTTTTAACAGTAATTTTAAATTCTAAAGTATTTAGTGGTTATACACGTATAATGTTAGTAACATCCCATAAGGTCAGCAAATCCTTTAGGAAACCCAAAAGGTCATATGCATCTTTTTGCCTTAGGCTTATTAGAAACATTTTGCAGTGGGGATTCACTTCTACTGAGAAGAATATATCTATGGGATTTTAGTAAAACTTGCATTTTATAGATACCCCATGAATACAAAAGAACACAATTTCACTGGGAAGGTTTACCTCAATAAGGACATGGATAATGTATTGGTGCAAATCTGAATCATACTTTCATCAGATATGAGGAATCACTGTGAACATCAAGGCAATTGAATGGAAACATTATGAACATTTACCATACATCTCTGAATTCATATGGTTGTGTTTCTTTCTATCCTGCAGGAAACCCTGCCAGTGACATTGTGGACATGATAAACAAGAATAGAACAGATCAAAAGCTTCGTCACTTGAATGATAGTCCTGGTCTAGGCTGCATGGCCTTACAATATGTTGAATTATGCAAAGGGAACTGCACTGATAACAATGTTGTAAATTGCAAACCTCCTGAAGATGATTTCACTGAAGTGTTTGCTCCCAACTGTGGCGTAGAGTTACCAACTTTTGGCACCATAACTGGACACATTGTGGGTTGTCAAAGGAAATATTTGGAGCCAACATTAGCATATTCCCAAGTTCTCATTAAAGATAAGAACTCTTTGTCTCTTCTGAAAAACAAATCACACACTGAGGTGGGAGTAGGCCTAGTTGGACTCCATAAAGGGCCTTTCTTTTGGTGTGTTTTATTTAGCAATGGACAGACAAACTCTACATTTGTGCTTGAAAATCGTGGTGCAGGAATCCAGCAAAAAAAGGGGTGTTATAGTGGGAGCAATACTCCATGCAGTGGGGGGCACAAAAGTAGTGTTGCATTTTTTAACTTCTGCTTCATGTGTTATGTGTTCATTTTGCTGTTTAAACTTTTGTAACTTTCTCTTCTGCTTTTTTTTCATGTTAAAGCTTGGAAAATATTTCATCTTTATATATTCATTATTAGTTAAATCATCTGAAAGAATGTTTGAAAAAATAAATCTGGACAAATCCTAATTAATAAAATCTATACAGACATTCTAATAAGATCTTTATAATATCTAAATCAAATCCTATAATAATCCTAATAAATTCAACATATAGAACCTTTAAAAATATCTTGACCAAGTTTCGTCAATGCTTCCCTGACCTTATTTGCTCATGCAGCCTTGGTCTTATATGTGACTTAAAAAAAACTAATAAATCATTTATTTGCAACTTGTACTGAATCAAATTCATAATCTCCTTCCTTTCAATCAATCTAACCAAATAAGTTTGTTAGCCTTTCAAATCTAAATGCAAATTTCCTTCGGATTTTTCATGGATCAAGTAGGGAGATCAAGAAGAAATTTAGATTGTAATAAAGTCATGACTGTGATTAATTATAAAATAACAAGATCTATTGCAATTGAAGTTCGAAGCCTTATATTTATATCTTCTCAAAAATTGATTGTTTTTGTGTTCTTGATGCTCTTCTTGTGATCTTTTTTAATTCTTGTGGTTTTTGCTCTAATTTTTATTATCTTTACTTGTTTGTCGGAATAGCAAAAGAATTTACGAACTGATACTTGTTATTTGGTCTTTGTGGGACTGATATATGAGACTTTTAACTGGTCTTATAACAACATTTGTGTGATGGGTACACAAGTTGTGCAAATTTGCAATCGACAAAGAGTAATTACCATCCCAAAAGCATATGGTAGAGATAATGCTTATGCAATTCACAATAATGCATGCCAACCAATCAACTTTCTAATTAGGGAGTAGGGATGGCAATGGGATGGGTAGAAGTCCCCCATCACCCTCACAGATATCCATTATTAATGAAAATATTTTATTAATAAAAAATATTAATTTATTATATGAAAAATATATAAATCATTTCAAACTTACCCCTTTAAGTAATTGAAACTAAATTTTAGTATATTTAATTAATGAATATTTATAAGTATTCTGGATATTATACATGTATAAAATACTCCTCCTACTCCTTTTATAAAATAATATATGAAAGACTAAAGAGGTTTGGTAGACCTTATACATTTTATAATTATATAAAATATTTATTTATTTTATTTATCTTTAATAAATAAAGTTGATGACAACCTTAAATTAAAATTAGCAAGGAAATGGGCACATTTTTAACAATTTTGTTAATACTAGCTCTTATAACTAATTTTTATCATTTAAAAATCAATAACTTTTTATCAGTAAAGAAAATAGTGATTACACTTTTGTATTCTCAATCTACTTTTTTTTTTTTGGAAAAAATCATACCACTTTTTTTTGTTTAAAATCAGATTTAAGGATTGATGTTAATATTTTTCAACTTTAAAAACTAAAATATTGATAAAGAGATTGAATTCAATGACATTAAATCATGATAAAGTTAATGTGTTGTAATATTTTTTAAAAAATTAATTAACTTTAACTTTTATTATTGATTTGTATAATTTAATTGCAAATGCCATATAAAAAAATCAAAGAAAGTAACAATGAATAACTTAAAACACTTAAAATCAAAGTGACAATGCAATATTTTCTTAAAGGATATGTTAAATGTAACTTATTTTATGAGTCAATAAATGCATAAATAAAAAATACTTAAATTTTAAAAGCAAAGTTTAGTAATTTCTATGTTTTTCTTTTACTTATTTATCACTCTAAAATGTTGTATAAGAATTTAAAATATATTTAATATTCCTTTTTATTATTAAAATTATCATTTGATTTTCTATTATGTTCCCTTTATCTTTATCTTCTTTGTTAATTAATATTTCTTTTATTTTAAGTTAAAGGTGCATTTAATAAATAAAATTAATATTATCTTAAATATCTAAAAGTGACAATAAATAAAATATAAAAAAAAACATTTACATGAAATTCATATATCAACTACCGATAATTGTAAGCAGGGGTAAAAGTAGGCCAAAGTAAGCTTTATAAGCCTGAGTCTAACTTAACTCTTGTATATATATATATATATATATATACAACTTATTTAAAAACATAATGGGTTTATCCTTATATCTAAATTAGTGAACTTAAACCTTTGAATAAATAAATATATAATTTTCAAATATTGCATTATTATTATTATTATTATTATTACTAAGTTAAATTTTTAATCAAAGACTTTTTGGATGGTCTAAACTCTGGTCACTTTAGGTTGTGTTTGGTAAAATTAATTTAAAACTTATAACTTATAGAGCTTATAGAGTTTATAACTAGTTAATTAAGTTTGAGCTATTCAGTAAAATTAGTTATACAATTAGTTCTTAAGGTTATTTTCTATTAGTATAAGTGGTCTAAAATTTAAAGTAAAAAAACTATTAGAAGTTAACATTCAATAAGTTGAATGCTATTTGAAATTATTTGTCATAAACTACTTTTTAAAAAACTATAATTTTTTATTTTTTAAATTAAACAACTTTATTAATTTATTCACAACAAATTAAACTATAAAATTATAAATAAATTATAAGAGTTTATGTTACTGAACATACTTTTAACTAACTATTTTTTTAAGAAAATCTTAATTTAACTTTTTTAATAAATAAACCTATCTTACTAAGTCATAAAATCGTACACTCTCCTTTAACAGTAGTTACATCAATATTTAGCCCTCACACGATTACTAATCCTCTTATTTTAATATTATTATAACAAAATACTTTAGATAAAAATTACTTAAATAAAAGCGACAATATAATGCAGTTGTAAATATAATTATTGTAAAGTAATACTAAAAGTTATTGTTGCATTTAGATATATTATGCTATTAAACGCTGAATAATTACCATTTAAATATGTAAATGGAACTAAATAGTAATATGAAATAAATAAATAAAAAATTTAGAATTAGTTTCACTACAAAGTAAAATTCAAGAATTTAATTAAAATAGATCTTATGTTAATTCTTAATTTATATTAAAAACAAATTACTTAACGTGATTATTATTTCCTTTCATTATAAGATACTTCTTTCCATCCTTTTTATAAGAAACAAAATAAAGTTTTGTCAAAATTTTTAAAAAAAATTTAATTATTAGAAATTATTTAATGTGACTTTAGAGTTTTATATTCATTAAATAATTTGTGATATTCTAGAATTTTTCTAAAATTTTTAGGAAATACTTAAAATTGGCCTATTTTGTGAAAATCTTAGCAAAAATAAATAAATTTTCAAACTAAATCTAATTATATAGCAAACAAAGCCGTAAAATTTTTAAAATTTTATGAGAGCCTAATAATATTAGAAAGATCTTGGAAAGTAAATTTTTACAATTTGATAAATTTCAAAATTTTATTTTTCAGTATGTCTAATATGCTGACAAGAAACGAACCGATCCGAGAGCAACTTGAGTGAATTAAAATTTTAGTGACTATCCCAGTATTATTCTAAATATTCTACTATTTTTTTAAAAAAAAATTTCTCTACCTATTAAACTGAAAAAGATATATAAATTTGCAAAAGTGAAATTTTTAAGTTAAAAAAAAAGATAAAGTAATTAAATTTTTACTTTTAAAAAGTGATTGAGAGAGAGAATGCATCTTCTTTTACAAGTTTCTGTAAAGTTTTCTACATTTCTCTCTCAAATACACTACTCACCTTCAAGCTAGATTTTGAGGGCCAAAATTTGATTTTTTTTTTTTTAAAAAGCTTCAAGAGGTAAACTTGTTATCCTTATCCTCCTCTACACTTGTATGGTTTTATTTTTTTAAAATGGTGTTATTTAATTTTCTCTTCTTACTTGGATGAGCTTGAATAGGAATGGGAAGGGTGTTATCTTACTTTTATTGTTGTGGTTTTACATCTAGGATGCTAGAATCATGCTTGAAATGGAGGATTAGAAGTAGTTGAGCTAAAAACCTAAGAACCCAAATTCGCAGGTCACTGTTCACTAAATTTTGGGATTTGTATGGACTGAATTAGGATTTTATGTCTTCATGAAAGTTGTATCCCTTTTAATACTTGAAATTTAGCCACTAGTTTCACCTCAAACGGATATTTGTAACTCAAGTTATGTCCATTTTACTAACGGGTGTTCTAGCTGTCGCCATAGGAGGTTGCCCTGTTCTAACAGCCACGGATTTTGATTTACTGAGGCTTATGAGTATAAAATTAGGACTCTACTCCTTCATAAAAGTTGTAGGAAATTGTACGCTTGAAATTTAGAAATTGGTTTCATGTCAATATCTTATGTGTAGGTGAGATATGGCCAGATTACTAAGGTATGTTCAGAGTGTTAGTGTAGTTGATCCCTGTCAGAAACAGCCACTGTAACGTGAAAACTGACACTATTCTATAGGATATTTGAACTTAATTCCTTCATAAAAGTTGTAGATAAACAAACCCTTGAAATTTATAAACTGGTTTCATGTTAAAATATTAAGTATATCTTGAGTTATGGCAAAAATACTGAACCTTGTGCAATCTGCTCGAAAATTTCCCTGTCATGACTTTGATCAACTTTATTGCACAATCTATTTCGAATTAAACTTTGACCTCTACATTAATATTGTAGATAATTACGTTATTGAAATTTAGGCTTTGACCTCATGCCAAAACAGTCTATATAACTCTAAAAAATTCCAAAGTACTTAACCTTGTTCATGCTTGCCATTAGGATTCTTCCTACTCTAAGTGTGTACCAACTAGGATGATTTTTTTAAGTTAAGTGTGGGGTAAATGTGAGCTTAACATATTACAAAAAAATGGATTAACAAAACAAAGTGAGTTTAAATTCCCACAAGATAAAATCAGAGAACTATAAGGTCTAACTAGCGTTTCATTACGTGTATAGATTTCGTAGGAAATCAACTTCAAGCGTTAGAGAGAACAAACGTGGACGTAACAGATAAGGGGTGGGCTATGTAGTAAGAATTACATCATAAACTTATTTAACCTTATTTGTTGAAATTGTCTAAATTTTGTTATGATTGATGATTGTGATTTTCTTATATGCTTAATTTTGATAATGGTTTGCTTATGTGTTTGGTGATGGAAATATATGGTTGATACTTCATTAAGACATAAATTGTGTTATATGATATGAGTTGTCTTTGAGTGAACATTTATGTGCATGGTGGTTTTTCATGAGAAAGTTTAATGAAAACAAATTGAAATGATTGAATGATGGATTGAGAACTCTTATAAACTGTATTGGAAAGTTTTCTGATTGCAACAGATATTTGGAAAATTTTGGAAAATCCGTATTACAGAGGAAACTCTGTAAAAAAAAAAAAATATTTAGACTTAGAAATTTTTCTTTAATCATTCTCAAACAAATTTAAGAATTTAGAAATATAGGACTTTTATAAGAAAAAAACCAATTAGGAACTCATACATTACTCATCCGAAAATGGTATTTTGTGCAAAATAGGGAATCGGAGACTATGAATTCTGGGAATATGATGGGGAGGCCCTGAGGGAGGACTTGGGGATAGGAAGGGTAGTGGTTGGAAGCCATAAAAGGCTCAGGCTCGCTACCTGTTGTCAGGAATCCCACTGTACAAACTCTCTTGTACCTGACTGTGCTCTTACCGTATATCATAGTCAGTGAGCTACTAGGTTCATATTTGAGCGTGGATCTCAACAATTCCGTGGGTGGATTTCCATACCTAGTAGTATCAACTCTTAGCTACCCCAGCACTGATTTAAGAAACAATTCGGGCCCGCATGCATGGACATTTTAGAAAAACAAACTAGGATCATGCACCATCATCATCATTCATTGGAATGCGATTGATTTGTGAATGTTTATGATGTTTGATTTTAATGTGATGTATGAACTATTGCTCACCCTATCGTTGTTTCTATTTTCTTTATTTTTTCTATACCTGCGATATTCATTTGACTTGATCGGTTACCACCTGTAGCAGAGAGAGATGACCTAGATTCCACACCAAATGAATATGACGATCAAGCTCATTAGCCCGGAGCCACAGCGATGGCAGTACGATTGGGATAGACACACCCATACTTTTGCGGGCATACTTACTATATTTTTGAGGAGAGCGGCAGGACCCGGAGGTGGTGTCCCTATTATCATAAGGATTAGACTAACCCTTGACTTAGATAATAATAATCCTTTTCAGCCCATACCACCACCAATTTCCCCTCCAGTTGAGGAGGAAGAAATGGATATTGATATTCCAAAGGATTATGATCCTTTGATCACCGATGAGTCTAAAGATATGGATTCGGAGTAGGACTAATACTACTTTATTTTTTTTTTGTATAGTGGTAAAGGTTAGTCGTAGGTAGTATTTTGTTGTACATAGATCTTTATGGTACTTGGTAGAAGCCACTCTTTTTTATTAGTTATGCTGCTTTGTAGGAAGTCATCTCCAGTGTTACTTTTATTATTTTGAAGAACTGTAACTAATGTTTTATATGAATGTAATTATGTTGATAGGTGAAATGGTAATTGAGTTCCTCAATTAACAGTATTGTGTAATGCGGAGAATTTACTAACCATTTTACCCTTTGTATTACTGTAAAAAGGATATCTAAATATTTATGAAAGTTTACCTTAAGTACTTTATGCAGTGACGAAATTCTGAAATGTGTTATTTAAAATTTGCTTGTTAAAGTTTATTTTTGAAATTAATGGTTGAATACATTATTATTATGTATGAGGGGAAGATTATTAGTATATATATAAAAAAAGTCACTAATTCTCTAATTGAGGGTTTATAAAGTAGAGTGTTATAAGAAAGAAATGATAAATTCAAGATGCATTAATTGTTAAATTTCTTTTATACCTTTCTTTTATTAGTATCATTAAATATACAAATTACTAACTACACCATTTAATATTATAGGTATTTTTGGAATAAAATTTATATTTATGAAAAATATAATAGAATTAATTGTTTTCTTTAATTTGGTGATTTATTCTTTTGTTTCTTATAAAAACAAAAGGACCGAAGGAAGTAATATATTTACTTAAACTAATTTAAATTTTTGTAGTAATTATATCTAATTAAACACATAACTTGATGATTCATACTTTTCAAGAAACTTAACAAACTTTCGTGATCTAGAATCTCATTTTTAATCTTACAAAGTTTTTAATTGTAAACTTCACTTTTCAATTATTTTCTTAACATATAAAATCATGTTAAAAAGAGATTCAACAAATTTATAAGCATTAAAAATTTTACTGAGTAAAAAAAAATTAAAATTAGCAAAATAAATCATAAAGTATTCATTACATTATCATCAATCTTAATTTGGAATATTTCTAAACTTTGAAATAAAAAAAATTACTATGTATTATTAAATTACAAACTAAGAAAATAAATTTAAACATAAATCACAAAGAATAATAAAAGATTCGAGTAAAAAAAAGACTGAATTGCAAAAAGATTATAGTCTTTGTTCTTAAGAGAGAGTGTTACTCACATGGATCACAAACAAGTTCTTTTAAAATTCTACCAGTCTCTATTTTCACTTCAATTTTTTTTAGTCCCAAATCTAAATAGACTCTTTGTCCATTAAAAGTCCCTTTTTTAGGTCTTTATAGATAAGTTATCAATTCCTTTTTTTTCCTATTCTTTTATAATAAACAAGAACAAAGGTGTGTTTCTTGACAAAGATAAGTTGTGTACTTTATTGCTCAAGCCTTATTCATTCAATTTGAAGCTCCAAGATTATCTTACCCTCTATGTTTTAATTCAAAGATAGATAATAACTACTTTTCATTATACATTTTTCATCCTTTAATTAGAAGATCGTAGTTTTGGATCCATATTCTCAATATTAAAACTTAATATTAACAAAATTTATGTAAATAAAACTAGGTTTTTGAATTTTTTTTTATCACTAAAATTGACTTTGGTTTAAATACGACATCTATATTTTTTCTATAATAAAGTATTCATGTTTATACTTAAAGAGTGGTTTTATCTAACTATTTAAATAAAATTATTTTTTACAGTCATTTTAAAAATTTTATTTTTAAATACAAATTATTTTAAAATAAATTCTTTCAAAAAATATTATACTAAAACTAAACTGATACAGGTCTAGTTCTTTCTCCTCCTATATTTTAATGAAGCTTTGTTTTAGGCTGTAAGAAAGTGTTCATAATTCGATTTGGTCTAACTTTTCCTCATATAATCATATGAACCAATTATATTAATAACATGTGATTCAGTTTAAATGTAATATCAAAATGGAACTAACGTAAATCAAACAAAATAAAACCAAATAAAATTAATATTTTTGCAATTTAATTTGGATAAGTTTTTTATGTTTTTTTATTTATTTTAAATTATTCTAATTTTTCTAAAATTTATTTATATATATATATATATATGTTATTTTATTTCTTATTTTGATTGAAAATTAGTTAAAAATTAAGTGAATTTATTTTTAAAAAATAGAATTTATATTGTAAAATTTTATTAAAATTAAATTGAATGATTGAAAAGTTAAATGTTAAAATTTGACGTTAGAATAAGAAAGTGTGTATAGTATGTAGAATCTATGGTTGTCCCACGAATAATGTCAGGTACATTAATAATTCCTGCTAACGTCCATTGATTACACCCATTGCTAGTTACCAAATGGGACCTTTGGTTCATTCATGCAACCAAGACCAAATACTACCAACACAAATCCTTTAATGCATTTTTTAATACAGCTAAAATTTATTAAAAATTAAAAAATAGCATTAATTTAAAAGTTAAAAAAAAAGTAAAATATATATAATTTTTAATAAATTTTAATTAATATTACAAAATATGTATTAAAAAGTGTATTGTTAATATTATTGTCTATTCAATTACCATTTCAATACTAATTTTGATAAAAGGAATACTAAAATTGAATTTTATTTTTAAATATGATAAAAATTAAAAAATATTACTAAAATAGGATATCTAAAATATATTTTTTTTCTATCTAATATAAAAAATATAAATATTAATTTTTACATTGTTAATATTTTTTTATTATTAAAAAATAAATGTCAGTTTTACTAGCCGACATTTAAGATAACATATAAAAAAAATATTTCAAACAGAAAAAATACTTTTTAATATTTTATTTTAGTAATATTTTTTAATTTTTATCATATTTTAAAAATACTCAAAAACATCATATTTTCTAATATAAATTTTATATTGATTAAAATTTATTAAAAAATATATAAAAAATAATAAAATTTTATTAATAAAAAAATTTAACTAATAATAAGAAGTGTGTCACAAATAATATATTAAAACGTATGTTATTAGTATTATTCAATTTGATAATAGATTATTACGAGCTATTATTAAGGATTCAGTTTAAGTATTTAAAAATTATTTTTTATTGAGAAAATATGTTATATTAAAATATAATAAACATTTTTATTTTATTATTTATTTGCTTTGAAAAATCATTTCATTTACTAGTCTATTTAAAAATTTTATTTTAACCGAACTTTTTAGAGTTATACCATTCTTTTTAAGTTGCCTTTTTTTGTTATCTTTTTATCCTTATAGTCTAACTTATTTTTAAGTTTGTGCTAATCCGAAAGTTTGTAATTGTCTTATTTATTGGGTTTTGCGTATGTGGTTTTGGTTAGCTTTAATATGTTTTAACTCTGTAAATATATCTAAATTTAATTTTAATTTTTAAAATATTTTTCATTAATTTTAATTCTCATATATTTTCATATTTTAAAAACTAATCTTTATTCACGACTCTAGCGTGACATTTATTATATTTTTACTAGCTTAGCTAAATTTGTGTTACATCATCACCAAATCACAATAGAAATCATTTAATTACTTTTTAATTAACAAGATAAAAATCAATAAATTTTTATCGAAGGAGTAAAATAAAATTAAACCATATTTATAAGTGCTAAAAATATTTTTTTATTCATTCTTATTTAAGACTTTTCATAAATAAAAGTAAAAAGAGAAAATACACGTTTTCTTCTCTATCTATATATATATTCAATCACATTGAGTCTCCATTTGCTTTGATATTAAAATACTACTCGTGTTTTTTTAAAATAAAAACACATGTCAGAATTAGTTTAAAATATTTTAAACTCAAAAATAGTATTTTGGGTATCGCAATTTTTTTATTTTATTTTTTATTCAGTTTAATCTAGATCGTGTATTTGGATATGATAGATAAGTCTATTATTAAAATTCTTTTATTTTTACATATACAAATACTCAAACTTAAAATTTTTTTTAAATAATAATAAACTACTTATTATTCAGACTAATTTTGTTGTTTGGTAATCAAAATTTTGACACAACATTTGTTACTCCTTTGATGAAACATAAGTTAAGAAGGGAAGTAAATATACACAACATTGAATTGTGATGTAAAAAAGTTAATGTTTAGTTTTAATTATAAATAATCTGATTAGGGCTCACAACGTACACTTGCGTTCTTTACTGCGGGTGGCGGCTCATAATATATAGCATTCCTAACTCTACTTACGACGAGGACTTGTCTTTTAACTCATCATTATGAGTAAATATTTCTACATGCTTTTACCCCTTTTGGAATATTGCTAGACTCTACCCATATATAGGATGCGTTTACGTGTTTATCATTCCTTTTTACTATCTACTGTTATTCTCATTTAAATAATTTTATTTAAAATATTTTTTTATGATATTATTAATAATAGAGATACTTTATGTAAAATTTTTATAAATATAAGAAATAATAGACACGTCTATAATTGTATAGTTTGGAATAACATATGCGAATGAAAATGTATGAGATGTTTTCCTTCAATATTTTACGAAAGCTGAAAAAGGAAAGTGTGTACTCTTGTGGTCAACGAAAGAATGGAGGTTCAAAGGATAAAGACACATGGGTCAAAAAACGAAAAACGGTCAAAAAGTGTTATGATACTTTAATAATGATGTTATACAATTAATTTAATTTAAATATATTTTAATTTTTATAATTTGTATTGGCTTTGATTTTGATCTATGTACTTTTAAAAATATTTATTTTGATATCCACTGCCAGCGATATGCTAAACCACACGTACTATGGATACCATCATTTGAAGTAATATTTACTAAAATTCAATAAATATATAAAAATTTAAACTAAAGCAGTGGGCACCAATGCAGAAATTAATTAAGGCAGATTATAGAAACTAAAAGTGCATTTAAATAATAAATCTATTTAATTTTTGTATCATTCATATTAAAAAGGTAATTTAATTTAAATGAGAATTTTTTACACATTTACTCAAATGTGACATTTAAAATTACCGCTGAGTGTTCTTCGAGCTTAACTTGTGAATTCAAATTCCAGTTCAAGTGAATACAACCGTGTTAAATAATTACAAAATATTTTTTTTCTACTAACAACAATCTTACTCAACTCAAACATGATTTTTACCTTATAAAAAACATTGGAGGAAGAAAAAAAAAGAAGAAAGGGGAGGGTTGGAAGACTAAGAGAGGAACCAATGAGAAAATATTGTTTTTATTTTATAAATTATAGAGTAAAAAAGTTGTATTTAAATAAAAATAAAAATTTATTTGATAGATAACAGGGTGTGTTTAATTTTGTAAACGGCAGAATTTTTAATTTTATTTTTGTAAAGAAAAAGAATAAACTCATTACCATAAAAAAAAAAAAAGAAGTAAATTCAACTAGTCATTTACCTTTACAATCATATATAACATCATCACAACTCATCCAATTCATCTTACAACTACTATTCATATTAGTTTTATATTATTCAAAAGATAGTGATTTCTATGACTATTTCTTAGATAAACTAGTGAAATATAAAACTTGATAAATGCTTTATTTCTCCTCATCAAAGAGCATATTATTCTTACAACACAAAAGTAATAAAAAATGGATAATTAGAAAATACAATCTTTGTGTCAAGTTAAGGTAGCAATCCAAGTTGTAGTAAAATCATAGAAACTATAATAAAAAATGACACTCCCAAATAAAACTAAACTTCTTTAAAGTAATGACATGGAAACACCTGGTTCATGAGTTTGGAAAATATTATTGAACAAACATTCACAACAAATAAGATAAATAAAAAATTTAACTTTTTCTATTACTAACAACATCCAGACCCAATCAAAATCTAAAATTGATAAATGATTGGGTCTCAAATCATTAAGCCAAACACAAATTATTTTAGCAAAACATGTTTCTTTTGTATTTCTCCAATACCATACTAGTCTTCAAAATTTCTATTTGTTGGCCTAAGAAGCATATGAGTTATGATGTGTTGTGAGATACAAGTGATTTTTGAAAAAATACCAGAATTCAACTGAAACTTAAAATCATGACTCAAAATATTATAGAACTTCCAAGCTTAGAAATAATAATTTTTATATTATTTTTTAATGTTATTATTTGCATTGAAATTATCATAAAAAAAATTAGTAATATGTTAAATTTAATATTACTTTGAACATTAGTTTTCATATTAATAGATTAAGTTTATAAAAAATAATACAAATAAAAATGTAATTAACTTTTTTTATTAAGAAATATATTTTAATGTATAATAAGGTTTAATAGAAGTAAATATTAATTATAAATTTAAAACTTTATGAATCTGAGATTTATTTATTTAATAAGGTAATAAAATATTAAGTATTTTAATTTGTAAATATTTATTAGCAATTGCTTAATGCAAATATTACTAAATAACTTTAATTTTTAAATTAGTGCTCATTGCTTATAAATATTTAGAACTTAAATAAAAATTGAAGTTTATTAAAATTAATACAAGAAAAAATGTAATTAATAATTTATTAAAAAATATTTTAATGTACGATAAATTTTTTTAATAGAAGTTAATATTAAATATAGAATTATAAATTTACAAATCTGAAACTTATTTAAAATTTTATTAACTAGTAGTATTTTATTATTAAATATTTTCTAGCAATCGTCTTAAATCAATTATTATTAAATATTTTTAAATTTCTTAATTAATGTTGTTAAAGTATTACAAGGAATTGCTAATAAATGTTTAGAATTGAAATAAAAATTTAAGTTTATAGAAATTAATACAACTAAAAATACGATTAATATTTTATTAAATAAAATATTTTAATATATACTACATTTTTTAATAAAAGTAAATTTTAATGTTAATAAAATTAAAAATTTACAAATATGAAATCTTATTTCGAATTTTAATAACTATTAAGTATTTTCATTACTAAATATTTATTATCAATGATCTTAAATCAAATATTATCATATAATTTTAATATTTTAAATAGTATTCTTAAATTTTAATTATTAGCAATTGTGTTAACCAGTGTTGCTAAAATATTTATTAGCAATTGTCTTAAATTTTTATTACTAAATTAATTTATTGATCAATCTTCTTAAAATATTTATTAATTAATGTCTTAAATTTCTTAAATGTATTTGTGGTCTTAATTTTTTCTTTATCCCTAGTAATATGAGATGAGACTATTTCAACTTTGTCACTTATCAAGTCAAGTGATGTGAGTTAAGATTGAAATACATGAGATTTTATATTATGTTGGCCTCTTTATTTTATTAGGCATATGCAAATAAACACTCTTTTATTAATGCACTTATTGAACGGTGGAAATTAATGATACATACACTTTATCTATCTTGTGAAGAACGTGCAATCCCATTAGAATGTGTTGTTATCTTACTTGGACTCCACATCAATAGTCTATCGATGATTAATTCCACTATTCCTAGTAATGTAACACTTCAAAATAAGTTTCAAAAGTTACTAGGCAACAAACATGCATCAAATAATATAAGCGATTCATAAATAAGATTAAAGTGATCAACACAAAGATTTTTAGATGTCTCTTTGTTTTATTAAGTTGAGTCATGACATCTCTAGAGAAAATGTGTTTAGCCTTTTTTTTACATATGTCTTACTCATTTTTTGTGCAAATAACTTAGTCAATAAAAAATAAGTTGCTTTAACTAGTGCTGTGATTGGAAGATTGTGATTTTCCTTTAACACTAAAGCAATGTACTTTATCAGATTTGTTGTCATATGAGCAGATGACACCTATTTTCATATGATTGAACTTACTTTTCTCAAGAAATTTTATTAAGTTAGTTTGTATATACTTGTCTATATTTTGGTATTTGATTATAACGAATATTAAATTTATGCTCTATTTTTGAAAAACTCACAAACACAAGACCATTCATATATTGTTTTCTAAAATACATTTTTTGCAAAAAAATAAAGAAAGAATATTTTCAAGTGCAATGAAAACGTGAAATACCCACGTGGACAAGAAGTTTATGCAAGTATGGAGAGCCTTGAATCAGAGTAAAAAATTGGCTACAATAATTTTTATGCAATACATGTGAAATGCTTTTAGGGCCTCTCACCATCCATTGTTTTGCCTTATCGCTGCATTCATTGATTTGTAACGATAAAAAATAATGCTAATGTCATCTTGAGTCATAATATGTTTGCGTGATTTTTTTTTAAATGTCAAGTATCAATAATCCCACCCTTAATAATAATAATAATAATAATAAAAGCAACTAACAATATATTATAATATTCATTTTATGCAACGACCACAAAAAAACTTATTTATATTTACTATATAAATATGTTCCATCAACAAGCATAAGTGATTTGCAATGTCTAAATGCTTTAATATACTGATTAAAACTATAAAATACTCAATATAATATATGAACATAGGAACCATCTCATCATTACAATATGTCACTATAACATCTAATTGAATAACTGATTCTTAAACAACTTGCTAAATACTTTTTCAATGCTATGAATAAGGAGGACTTTAGTTTATACAAATGAAGATTCGAAAAATACTAATGACACTCTTTGAATAAAAAAAATTATATCTTTTAAGCATAAAAAATTACATTAATGTTTTTCCTGGGGATAAATTTTTTTTGTAGTAGTAAAAATTTACCTTCAGCATATTTTGGACCACAAATATATATATATATATATATATATATATATATTAGGCATATAAAAATTATATTAGTGTTTCTGGGATCCAACTAATTTTCTGCAACTAAAAAATGTCATTGACAATTAAAAAAAAAAACACTATCCTCATATTTCAGCTCCAAATTCTCATTTTTTGGGTAATTATTAAAACTTTTTCCGTATAAAGAAAGCATCTCATTAATTCATGCATTTCTTTAATTTCTTCCTTATTCATAAAAAAATTACATAAAAATGATATATGAATATAATTTCTTATTGAGAAATCGAGGAACCCAGGTCGAGTTAATTTGTTTTAGCAAGGCTAATTTCTTTCTTTCTTTGTGTTTTAGTTTTTGATAAATGTTTGTATAGATAAACATGTGACACTGACATTGCGAGAATTTGACAATAAAGATATAAATTTTTTTATTTGCTTATCAAATGTACGAAACAATATTTTAAATTAATGTAAAAAATTAAGATATAAGAAGCGAAATTGGGTTCTAACTTGGGAATGGGGTCTTGAGGGGGAAACATATGTAAATGTTTGGGTGGATCAATCCTAAGTCAATCCATTAGCCAACCTAACCCGTGATTTGTGCATCTCTTTCAATTGGGTTTGACTCGGTTGTTGGGTCGACATAACCTAATGAACTGCGTTATTTAATCCATCTTTTACATTTTTTTTAATTTAAGTTTAATATATTATTAGTGTAATTTTTTTACATTATTGATACATTCTAATACTCTGTGAATATACTTTTTATATTAATTATTACAAAATTAATATTTTTTGTTGATGTGGCAATTTATAATTAAGTAACAGTATAAACAACCTTTACAATATTATTATATTTAAATTAAATTCATAATTTTTTTTATATAAACATAAATAACATTCGCGATTAATTTAATTACTTCAGTTTTACCATATTTTTCTTCCCATAGTATCTTATTTTCTTTTCCCGATCTCGATTTTATTTATTTTACCCTGAGCTTTATTTTTCCTATCACTTTTTCCCTTTTTTTTTATCCTTGTCAATCTTTTAAATTTATTTTAATAATTTAATTTTACTTTGAATTATTAAACTAATTAAGGTATATGTTTAAATTAATTTCAATAATGAATTTTATGCTAAAATATGAGTCCGAGTGAGAGAAATTGATGTTAAGTATTTTTCAAACAGACTCTTGATAATTCTATTCGTTCTGAAAATAATTACAATATATTCTTTCGTTTGATTATGTAATATATTTTATTATATTACTCCCTGAAATATAAGCATTAATTGGGAAAAAAAAATCATATCAAATCAACAAGCTTTCACGTATGTTTTCTTGTGTGGATCTTTTTCTCATCCTTGTTCTATAATTTTGTGAATTCAAGAGTTCTAGTGATGCTATAACTTTACTTTCTTATTACCTTTAACGTGTGTTCTTGTCGCTGTTATAGAAACTGGACCCAACTGAAAGTTTTGATTGGAAACAGATTGTTACTCGTTCGAACTATTTATGAAATTGAAGAAGTAAAAATTAGCCAAATCAATCACGACCCCGATTAAGGTGCAAAATATTGATTTGACCAACATTTTTAGAAAAAAAAAAAAGATTTGTTTCTCAAGGTTTTTAACATTTTTACTATAAGATAATTTTAAAAATGGTTCATATATAAAATCTAATAAAATATGTAATATGGTCCTTTTATATATACTTTTTAACAATTCATTCAATATCAATTCCACAACAATTGAGTCAATGAACCGTGACCAATAGTTTTACTGATTTAATGATGAATCCAATTTTAAAAATATTGAATTTATTATTATTACTATTTTACTTCCAATCCAATTACTACTTACTATTTGTGGCAGCATGAATTGATGCCACCCAATAGCAGCTGATGTGGTTCACAAGCACATCCTCATGAAGCAGCCATCACACTCAAGATGCGGTTACATTAAATGATGCCTACAAATTAAAATCATAGTAGCATGTAAACGTAGCTGCATTTTATATCAGAACAAAGCTATTCTTTGAACAAGAGAAACTCTTAGTTTATAAAGCATGCTGAGATTGTGGGGAAAGTGAAAGGATTTGCTGGTGTTAGTGAAAGAATGAAGCACGCGCTCATGATGTAGAGCAGAAGAGAATGTGAATAATATATTCCAAGAAACAATATAAAACCCATGCATCCTCGTATTAAAAATTGAAGGACTAGAGATAATGAGAAATTATGGTTCCATTATACAAGTATTATGGAATGTATTAGTTGCCTTGTTTCTTGGGTTTGCACGTTTCCAAACACCTGTAACCTTTTTAATAATCATATTATACTATATAAGTTGGCTAGCATATTGTGGTGTACTAATTTTATATGGGTTGAACAAGGATACTTCATGCACCAAGTTATGAAGATAATTTTTCAAGTACTTATCTGTTTATGGGAAACATATATGATGATTGGGATCATCTTGCAGTTATTCCACTCTAAGTAATGATGTTAACTTGAACTTTTCCCAATCCTATTTGACTTTTCATTCTTCAAAGAAAATTCCTCCCTTGTTGATTAATTAAGGGTACCCATAAAAGCTATTTTCGTTTTCTTTAGTACCTTTGAATCTAGATGTTGTCTCAATACAACCATGCATTGTTTTTTTTTTTATATATATGTATATTGCAAGGTGAAAAGAGTAAATTAAAGTTCCTATCTTTACGGCCAGTTATATATAGTAATTAAATGTGCCACTGTCATCATATTGAACTTTGGTAAAACTCGATGACTAACGAATATTGTTTTCATTTTCAGCGACCCTTAAAACAGGCCAAACAAACGGTTATTCACTGTTTGTTCGTTTATAGAAGTGTTGAATTGATCGTATTGATCACAAACCTTGAGGAAGCTAAACTACCACCTAGATTTTGACAGTATATATAGGGCTTGTGTTTTTTAGAAGTCATATGATTCTTTTCTAACAAAACTGATATTGATACACAGGTACCTTAATATTAGTAGTTAATTTAGAAAATGGAAAATTAATTAGCATTAAAAAATTTGATAAAATATGAAAAAGCAGTGAAGTGAAAAAATTGCTTAACTTACACGTAAAAATAAAAAAATGGGGTGTATTGAAGAAAGGATGTAAAAGAGAGCGTGTGGAATGAATGGGGACCCAAACAGAGGAGAGTAATGAAGAAATGGTGGCAATGTAGGGAAAGAAAGTAAACACCGAAAAGAGAGAAGAGAGGGAGTTCTCCTAAAACCTGAGCGCATTTAATTCTCTTCATTCAAAAAAATAAATTCCATTTGGCTAACCCATCCATTACATTACATTACATTCAAGCCATAATAAACATTTAATTCATTAACCCTCAGTCCTCACTCACCACCCTCACACGTGCCTCTCACGTGTCTCCTTCTCTTCCTCTTCTTCTCCTTCTTCTTCTTCAGACACTTGCATTTCCATGCACAAACACACACACTTCTGTAGAATACCAAATGGCTTCTCCTCCACCCTTAACGCTAAACGTCGTCGGATCAGACACGTTCCCAACAGTTTCAAGTTCGCTGACACCACCTTCTCCTCGCCGTTCCTCTCCGTTACAGAACCTCAGTCCCAGCATTCTCATCATCGTAACGGTCCTTGCCGTCACCGTCATCATCTCCCTCGCACTCTGTTTCCTACTCCGTCACCTCAACCGCCGCTGCCTCCGCCGTTTCTCTTCTACCTCCGCCGCTCCATCCGCCGCCGCCACGCCTATTTTCACCTCCAGCCGCCGAATATCGCCGGAAATCCCTCATTCGTCCACTTCCGTCATTGACTCGCTCCCTCTCTTCACCTTCTCCTCCGTCACGCGCCGTTCCGCCGCCGTCGCCGGGGACTGCGCCGTGTGCCTCTCGAAGTTCCGCCACGACGACCTCCTCCGCCTCCTCCCTCTTTGCTGCCACGCCTTCCACGCGGAATGCATCGACACGTGGCTCCAATCGAACCTCTCGTGCCCGCTCTGTCGCTCCGCCATTGTCGCCGCGGATTCCGACCTCGCCAAGGTTCTCCGACCGCCGTCGTCCGCCGCCGGAAGCAGCGACAGTTTTCGCCTCGAGATAGGGAACATCAGCCGCCGCGGAACCGAAGGCGCCGCCGATGGTGGTGGCGTGCGCGGCGGTTCGAGGTCAAGGTCCTATTCCATTGGATCGTTCGACTATTTGGTGGACGACGAATCGGAGGTTCCGTATAGTCACGCTCGACGGAGGAGCGTGGACGATCATAAAGAGTTCCCGGTGGCGTCGGAGGCTCCCGGGACTCAGCATGAAGCGAGTCTCGCCGGCGAAGTTGCCGGCGTTAGAAGCTGGCTTAAAGATTACATGGATAGGGTTTCGGCTTCTATTTCGTCTCGAACGGCGTCGTTTCGAAGTTCTGGAAGGTTCTTCAGTGGTGGGAGTAGTCGGCGAAGCGACGTCGTTCCGGTCGCTGCGGATTATGACTTGGAAGGTAACCGAATTGGGGAAGAGATCAGCGAGATGTTTCGTTGGCTTTCAGGGGTATGATTGGTAAATAAGATGAACGGTTAGGACAAACTTTAAATTTTGATTATTATTTTTTAAATCATTTGAAATATCCCTTCCTCATTTGGCTTCCCTTCTGCATATTTCCTTCTTTAATTTGTTTTGGGACTTCATAATAACATTTATGTAACTATGAATATTCGGATCATTATTTTTTTTAAGGAACATCATAATACTAAGATCATATTATGAGATGAAAAGATACAAATAATGTTTTTTTCAAATCATATGATCATGTTTGTAAAAGGCGCACCAATTATACACCAAAGGAGTTTGTCTTTTTTTCTTTCTATTTATAATATGATTTTTCTTTTCTTGGTATTTACAGATTCATAAACAGACAACTCTAATAAATTGTTACGAACAATTCTTTCGCAATCAATTCAATGTCTTTCAATTTGTTGAAAGACATTTATTAGTCTAAAAGTTTAATTTAATCAAAGGCTTATTAAGTGTCATTTCTAGGATTTAATTTTTTCTTGCCCGCATGTAACGGCAATTTCATTGTCGGTAACGAGTGAAAAAGCAAGTTAAAGTAAAAATACAAAATTATAGTTTTCTTTAAAATTGAGAGTTGGATTTTTAAAGACATTACTTGTGAGAGAATGCCTACCAATGCTATTTTTATTCCTACTTATAAAATAATAAAATAAAACATTCAATTATTTTTATCATTATTTGGTAATTAATGAGTCTCTCTTTGACCATGAAAATATTTAATATTTATATTTTTCAATAATATAATTATTATTTTAAAACTTTTAATAGATAAATAAACTGAAATATTTATTTTCTACATATATAGGTAAAATAAAAAGGTAATAATATATAGATTTGACTAGGAATGTGGCTTGGGTGATATTTGTAACAAATTTGGGGTGAAGAATGATAGTTGTCTGCATTACCTAATTGTAGTGATGTCAGTAAAAATATTTGGATTTGAAAGAGAAAAGAGAGAAAGGACATGCTTTGTTCGGTGATTTATGCTGCTTTTGGATGACATTAAATAAGAGTAAAGCTATGGAGTTTCATGTGGGTGAGTACTGATGAGCGCATGGAATTAATGGTAAGTCATTTATTGCAGATTACCAACCATTTTAATGGAAAAAGGTCCTACTTCTGCCTCAATTTTAAGTCTTTGCTACGTTTTATTAATGTTGGTAAATGAAAGGGGAACAAGGTATATTAATTATCACATATACCATGATGCTCATGCACCCCTTTTCACACTACATATACATACATTTCTCAGTTCTTTCTTTTCTCTCTGTGTGTAATTTTATGATGAAAACAGCAGCATAGTGTATTTCTTTTTGTTGGGTGAATCCAAAAGAAGGTTTTGGTTTGCTTTCATACTTATGTTGTTGTTCCATTTGTTATTTTTAACTAGAAAATATACTTGTAAGTTTTTTTTTTTAATTTAATGTGCGTGCGTTAGAGTAATTTTTACATATTATTTTCAATCAAACGACGAACTAACTTATGAAGAAAAATTTAGAGAGGACTCATGTTAACAATTTTTATATAAAAAATTAAAAGTATTTTTTTGTTAGCTTTGTTAATTTTAGTTTTCAGAATTAAATTTAAGCATTTAAAAGTAGTAAGCTTTTATTGAAAAAACTACATTCATTATGTTAGAATTATAAAGTGTGATAAATATTTTATAAATAAAATTCTTCTTATTATTAATTACTTAAACTCAGCTCTAGAGGTGAAGTTAATATATTTTAAAAAATTAATAAAAATTTTAAAATAAGACGCTCACCTTAATATAAGATTTTTAATGCATTTTAATATGTTTTTCAATAAATGTTACTATTTATTTATTCATTAGCCAGTTCTCGGTAAGACCCAAGTTTTTATTACAGGCATAAAAAATATATAACCAAATGCTAACTATTGTTTTAAGGTCTCTGGTTATGACATAAAAAAATTAATAAAAATACTAATAAAATATATCTATTATGATTTGTAAGCATACAAAAGTAATAAATTTTTATTAAAAAAATACATTTATTATATTAGAGTTATAAAGTGTAATAAATATTTTTGTATTCGTTTTATTACTCTTAACTACTTAAACTCAATTCTAAAAGTCAAAGTTAATATTTTTAAAAATTTTATTAAAAGTTATAAATAAGACACTCACTTTAATCTATGATTTCAATGCATTCTATATGTTTTTCAATAAATGTTACTATTTATTTATTCATTAACTAGTTCTTAGTAAGACCCAGGTTTTTATTACATGCATAAAAAAAATATAACCAATGCTAACTGGTATTTTAAGGTAACTGATTATGACATAAAAATTGATACAAATACTATTAAATGTGTAGTTACTATGATTTTTAATGCATTTTTAAAGTGATTTTAAAAAAATCATTTTTAATTTCTCAAGTAAAACACTAGTTAATAAAACAAAAAATATAAGAAAATATATAGGAGGTATAAAAATAAATAAAGTAATATTTTATGGTTGGACCAAGCACATCCAATTTCTTCTTTTATTTGAAAGGTAATAAATAATTTAACTTGCATTATTCCTTATCTTTTAATTTTTCGAATGGATCGAAGGTGAATATTATTTTTCCTATGATTAGATATGACATGTTTCAAGCAGGTTTAAGAAACCAATAGTCGTTTCTTTTTCTTTTTGGATTGTCTAGGAATCCGACATTGCTTGATGAAACGGCAAACGTAGCTGACATTCCAAACGCAAAACTCACAAGTTTTAAAAAAAAGTGGACTCTGATCCATGAAACTAGAAACCAAGATTTGCTTTCCCTTCCTCACCAACTCTCCTTTTTGTTGAAAATTAATACTTATACAAGATAAGATCCAAGTGATCAACATGTATTAGATTAATTAATCCTTAAACTCCCAATAAATAATGTTTAATTCAGGTAATCAGAACATAGATTAAGTAAGTGGGGTGCTCTTTGATGAATCCCACAAGCAATACAAGATCTACCTTTGTTACTTTTCTTTTCTTTTCTAGTTTTTGCTTACCTCTGCGTTATATAAACATTACATACTTGTATTTACATATACACATATATTGAACCGACCCATGTATATAAAATTAAATGTACACTAAGCATTAATCTACTGTCAAAGAAAAAATGAAGAGCTTGAGAACGTAAACTATAGTTGACTTGGAACATAAACGAGAATCCAATACCATCTTCTGTGTCTTGTATTGCTTATATTCTTATCTTTGGTTGAGGTGAACAAGTAAACCAAAAAAGTTATCATTACTTATTTTTGGTCGATTATTGACTAGATTAAGTGCTTTGATTACCTAACTGATTCGCTTTCAATTTGCCTTTGGTCAATTTTATTATTATTATTATTTAAATTAAGTTATGAAGGATAGTTCTTTACGCCAATGAATATTATGCCAAACCTAAATAAAACTGCATGAAAGATAAGAGTGGCCACTTGCATGAACGTCGTACAAGAACTATAAACAATCTCAAGCTTTATTGTCATCACTGATGGTTATGTTATTGTTTTTATTTTTCATAACACTTTTGATCATGAACACAGAAAAGGATATGTTATTATATATACAAAAAGTAGTGTTTTGCCAGAAGCGGGTGTGATAACTTTTGAAACGATTAATCTCGTTTAAAAGTAATTTTTATTTTAAAAACATTCAGCTTTTGAGCCGTATATATATTTTGCTGCTGAAAAAATAAAAAAATAATATTTTTTCTCATTTTTCTTTGTCTCTTTATTTGAAGAGAATTTACTATTTTTTGAAACTATTATTATATAATTGTGTCAATTTTTTTTACGTATATTTTCTTTCTATTCTTTCACTTAATTTGATGTATTGTTACTGCCAAGCGGCAAACTACTGTTGCTTTTATTGTAAGAGTATCTGAAATCATTATTATTTTACTACATTATTTCTATGACATCTTAGTATTTTTAACATTATTTTTATGATTATTTTACTATTTTAAATTAATTTTATTTATTTGAATCTTAATTAATATTTTACATATTTATTATATTTTAGTACTTTTGATTTTTCTCACTATTTTGATTATAATTTTTGATGTAGTGAATTTTTTAATAATTTTTATTGCGTTAGATTTGAAGTTTTGAACTAAAAATTATAAATATTTGAACTTATGTCCTTAGCATTTAGGTCTAACATTTTATTTTCTTAACTTATTAGCTTAGGTTTAATTTGTAGTTGACCTCAATAAAAAGAGACATATATAATTAGAAGAATTATGATTTTTTTTTTTTACTTTCTTACTTTTTATATTTTTTGTTAATTTTTTTTTATTTTGAGTTCTTTCTTGTTCTTCTCTTCTTTTTTTTAAACTTATTTTAGCTTCTTTTTTAATGATAATTGCCTTTAAATCTACATTTATGTTTACAATTTTGATGGATGAGTAATTTCATAGGTTGATCTACAAATTTGATCTTACAAAATAATGATGTAATATTTTATATTTTAATCCAATTTGAAACTTTATTTTTACCTTCTCAATTCTATCACAAATATTTTTAATTCGGTCTCAAACCATGTTGATACGATTTTAGATAATTGACGCATATTGAATTCATTACTTGTGCGATTTTGAAATGTTCATTCAAATGGTTAAGACTTTCTATATCGGATTAAGAAGAACCGTATCAAATCAATCAAAAATACATGTTCAATCATCATTCTAGGAATTTGGATTAGGAACATGTGCTCTTTAATTTGAATTCACAGATTGGATTGAAATTGATTTCAAAACTAAATCTATTTTGTGAAGTAGAATTTGTAGGTCAATCATTTTTTATTTATTAAATTTCTTTATGTTTTAATTCTTGATTATGTTTTTACTAGCACTCAAAATTGATTTATTATTGTATTGTTAGATGTCACTTGTAACACCTCTATTTTTATTATTTATTAATTTTGTATTTTGTGTGGATTGTTAATGCATATTATTTAAAATTAGGAGAATTTTAGGTGTATGAGTTGCAACATCTCTCGTTGTAACGAGAAATGAGTATCCAAAATCAGACTCTCTGATGGGCGAAAAGTTCTTGCTGTAACTAAAATGACATACAGCAAGGGAAAAAACATGTCTGGTGTTGCTTGATGGACGAAAAGATAATGGCTTTGAAAAATAGGGTTTTAATTTAAAGAAAATGTGGAACCACAACCAAAATTTTATTAATTTTTATAAGGGCAAAATATTGAAAAAAAAAAAACTCTTAAGATTCCTGAGTTTAAGAGTTAGTTACGAATAGAGAAGGTCTTAACACCTCTATTTGCTCGTTCAAATGAACAGTACCTCAACAACTAATTTTAAATATTGACCCTAGATATTTATTTTTAGTTTTCCTTTTTATTTTTTATTTTTAAATTTTTAAAAATTTGCCTCAGGCATAAGTTGGATCTTGATATCAAATTATATTTTATTTAGAAAACAAAATAATTTTGTAAAAGAAAAAAATTATTTTATTTTTTTATTTGAAAGTTGACAAAGTCCTAATAACTTAAAAACATATTTTTATATTTTATTTTGGAAACAAAATTTTTATATTTTGTTTTGGAAAAAAGAGTTAAATAGGAAAAAGACTTTATTTTAAAAGTGATTTAACATTCTAAAATTTTTTATATTTTATTTTGGAAAATTTAACAATCTTAAAATTTAAAATTTATTTTATTTCTTTTTTTTAATTTTACTAAAAATATTTTTTTATTTTTAATTGATTTAACAAAAAAAAATTAGTCTTTATATTTTATTTTTAAAAATGATAATTAGGATGCTTAATTGAGAAAGGGTTTTTTTTTATTTTATATTTTATATTTTTTTGATATAATGGGGTGACATTGGAGGAAGAAGAATTGTAAAGAAAAAGAAAGAGTAAAGGAAGAAAAATCATATGAACAGAAAAAGTGCTAAAATAAAGAGAAAAAAAGAAATAAAATAAAGAAAAAGAAAGAAAAGTAACAGTATGATACAACATTAGCACATGTTTCATGAAAGACAGACAATATAAGAAAGGAGTCAAAAGTTGTACATTTTTCTTGCAATATCCTCTTCTTTTTTTGTATTTTTCGTGTGAAGAATTCTATGCAAAAAAAATTCTCTTAAAGAAATCCCTTCTGAAAAATCACCTCTCCAAATTTTCTCTCAGTAAAAGAAATCTGTGTAAAATTCTTTCGTGCAGGAAATCCTTATCCTTGGGTGTGCAGGTTAGTCACTATTTATAATAGGGTTAGTACCTGATAAAAGTAAATTAAGTATATATTTTACACCTTGATTATGTTTATTTTATTCTATATATTCTTAAATTAACTAAAATTAAAAATTAAAATGATGATTATTATTTACAGAATATCTTTATAATTTTTATTGATTATATATCTTTTTAATTACCCTTTTTATTTTTTGAAATTCATCATTTATTATTTAATAAAATTTGCAATCCTAACAAAAATGAGTGTTTACATATTGCCACTCTTTACTTATTTTTTACTAGATAATATGAACATCCATAAATTTCATAATATCGTTGTAAGAACGAGTAAAGAAGTGAACTAATTTTTGTCAGAGCACCAAAAGAAGATTAAACTCAAAGCATGAAAAATAATAATGTTAGAGTGGAGAGGTAATATCAAAGCAGAAAGATAACATTAGGGCAGGAAAAATAACATCAGAGTAGAAAAATGACATCATTGTAGGAAAAATAATATTAGGGCAAAAAATAACATCATTGCAGAAAAATAATATCCGTGCAGCAAAAATAATATCAGGACAGAAAAATAACATCGGAGCAGAAAAATAAGATTATTGTAGGAAAAATAACATCAAAGAAGTGAGAATGATATCGAAGAATGAAAAATGATATCCTAGCAAAACTTTTGTTTTAATCATGCATGAAATGTGATCTTAAAGATGACCAAATAGTCATTCCTTTCCATTAAGAAAATCTAGAGCATTAAATGATCCCTAATTGTTACTTTATCTCAACATTTTGAGGTTAGGAATCATGAGCATAGATCTTGCTTCTTTGTTTTTAACTCTTGATTTGGGCTAATTTCAAAACATCTATATGGAAGAAGAGATTTGGCACCTCTCATTGTTGAAACAATGAAAATTTGTCTTATCACATATTTTTTTTTTTTTACATTTCAGATATCAACTCATGCATGTCCAAATGGAAGGAGATAAGATCAAGGATGAAGATTCAAACAAATTTTATTAAGAATGAGTGAGGATTAGAATGTCAAGAAGAGATATATGAAAAAGTTCCAATTGGGAGAAAGACATTGCTAGGAAAACAATTAAGGAATAATTTTGAGCAGTTGTCCTCTTACAATTAGTAACACAATTCACACATATTAATGACTTTGACGATATCTCGCAATCCAATTTTTGGAGAACTGAACCCCTACTTCTAAAGTGATGATGCCATGTCCTAATTCGACAATCCAAATTGCCATGATTGGATAGTGTCACTTTTGCCATGATCGTCTTTTTAGGGTTTTTAGCCTAGGCAACTTCCCTTCTCTCCTTTTTTATTTTTTCCAAATTGCCCTGATTTGATAGTGCCACTTTTGCCAATACCGCTTTTTTGGGTTTTTAGCCTAGCTAGCTTCCCTTATCTCTGTTTTTTATTTCTTTTTTTTAAACCCAAATTTTTGCTTAAGCTGCCTTTTCGAGTTTTCAACTTAGCAGGCCTCTTTTAAAACCTTAAATTTTGCCTAGACCGCCTCCTTGGGTTTTCAATCTATTAGGTTTTTATTTTTTATTTTTCAAACCCTAATTTTTGCCTAAGCTGCCCTTTTGGGTTTTTGACTTATCGAGCTTTTATTTCTTATTTTTTCAAACCCTAATTTTTGCCTAAGTCATCCTTTCGGGTTTTCGACTTAGCGAGCTCTCTCCTTTTTTTTTTTTTATGGGTAATATTTCTTTACAACATTAGAGTTCATAGGGTGTGATAACTCCACGCCATCCATGTCGGTAGGAATTAGCACCCCTCTTGAGAATGCTATTTTAATAATAAATGGTCCTTCCTAATTTCAGGTTAAATCCCTTGGTGATCTTTGTGAATAGGAAGGATTTTCTTGAGCATCGAATCCCCATTTCGAAACTCTCTAGGATGAACTTTCTTTTCATGAGCTCTCTTCATCCCTTTTTGGCGTAGTTGACCATGGCACAAAGTTGTCAACCTCATTTTTTTTTTTCAATTAAGCTAGTTTAATCGGGTCTAAATCCATTCAGCTTCATCTAAGTCATCTGTTATCAATACCCTTAGGGAAGGGATTTCTACGTCAAATGGCAACACAAGCTCCATACCATACACCAATGAAAATCAGGTTACCCTAGTTGAATGACAAACCGTAGTACGATACCCATGTAATGCAACGGAAACATCTCATGCTAATCATCAAATATCACTTTATTTGCTGTCTCAACTACTTAGACGATATAGAGATAAATTGTGGTGTTGTATCTTAAAATTTATTAAAAATAATTTATTTTTATTCATAATTTAGAAAATTTTGAATAGTAATTATTTTTTCTACTTTAACTTTTTTCATGACTTCTTCCTTTTAAGTTGGATTGTATTAAAAATTAATATAACCGATTATAAATAGACTTAAAATCTAAACTTTTTATATTTGGAAAACTTATGTTAGGCAATATTAAAAATTATTATTTTGAATTTTTTAAAATAAAAATTTTAAAAATCTATTCCAATTGGTGGAGGCTTTAATTACAACTGATTATTATTTATTTGATGTCTGGTTTGGGCTTGAGAATTCCAAATTTAAAAGTGTTGAAATAATTATTACTAAGTGAAAACAAGTATGTGGTAAAAATAATACTAACTTGTGCCCTGACTGACATGTTTATATTATGTGCTTCAAATATTATAAACATGTGAGGGCATAAGTTAGTATTATTTTTAACACATACTTGTTATCACTTAGTAATATTTCAACACTTTTAAATCTAGAATTCTCAAAGACAAATCAGTAATCAAATAAATAAACTTATGTTTTAAAACTTATGTTTCCCTTTTTTTTTTTTTTCTCATCTTTCTTTCTTTCTTTTTAATAATTATTAATTACATTATAGATTTTATAGGCACTTTCTCGATTAATCTTATATAATGATTCACTTAGATTAGATGTAAATGATATATATACATCAAAAGTATATTTTTATTGAATTCTTTAGAATAATATTAGTAATTTCTCATCAAAATACACTTGTTCACAAGTGTCTCAAAATCTATAATCTCTATAGACACCAAATATTCCTAAATTTTGTTGATATTTTCTCCCCATTATCATCACTGCCAGCTAATTACCTTGCATGCGTTGAACAAACTTTGCATTCATTTCAGGCAAATTCATCATAATCCAGTTTTTCTTAACTAATATTAATTTTTTAAAAGAATTAAATCCTTAAAATTTGAGTTGTGGTACTTGCAATTTTCACAAAATTTGTACTCATTAAAATAATGATATCTAAACCTGTATGGTATGTTTGGATGTAATAGAAAATGAGTAAAAAATAATAAAGTGAGAAAAAATGAGAAATGAGATAGAAATGACGAGTTCTTTGGATGGATAAAAAGAAGAGAAAAAACAACCAGAAAACTATACTTGTTTGGGTGACTGAAAAAGAAAATACAAGACTAGATTTTTATAAAAAAAAATTCATAATAGCAATAAATATTTTATTTTAACAAAAAATAATATAATAAATTTCCTTAATTATGTAATCTTTTAGTTATTTTTATTTTTATATTATTTTCAACAAAATATAATAAAAAATTCACCACTTTTACAATTATGTAATATTAACTTACGCACTTACATATTCATATTCTGTGCTTCACATATTATATATTATATGACTTAATTAATAATTAAAAATTATTTACGCAAAGGTGCTAGTTTTATTTTCATGCTTCATACTTCCTTATTATATAAGTTATACCATATACAATAATAAATCAATTAATAGTAACTTTTTTAAATTTTTTAATATTTCATTAAGTAAATCTTCTATTTATTTTTTAAATCTCTATTTTTTTATATTAGTTTTTTAAATTTAAATTTTTAGTTTCTAAAATTAACAACGGTAAAGTTTTAGTTCTTGTTATTATGAAATGTTAAAATTAAATAATAAGGTAATGATTTACTATGTTAAATGATATATAAATGAACATAAAATGACAACACTTTAGGATTTATTAAAAATAATTTATTTTTATTTATAACTTTGAAATTTTTGAATAGTAATGTCTTTTTTTCCTTTTCTTTTTTTTATGACCTTTTTCTTTTAAGTTGAGTTGTATTAAAAATTAATATAACCGATTATAAATAGACTTAAAATCTAAATTTTTTATATTTGGGAAATATATGTTAGGCAATATTAAAATTATTATTTTAAATTTTTTAAAATTAAAATTTTAAAAATCTACTCAATTGGTTGATGCTTTAATTACAACTTATTATTTATTTGATGTTTGGTTTGTCCTTGAGAATTCCAAATTTAAAAGTATTGAAATAATTATTACTAAGTGAAAACAAGTATGTGGTAAAAATAACACTAACATATGCCCTGATTGACATGTTTATATTACGTGCTTCAAATATTATATATTATATGACTTAATTAATAATTAAAAATTGTCTACGCATAGATGCTAGTTTTGTATTCATGCTTCATACTCCTTTATTGTAGAGTTCATTAGTAACTTTTTTTTAAAAATGTTATAATATTTAACATTCAACTAATCTTCTATTTATTCCTTAAATCTGTATTTTGTTTATATTAATTCTTTAAATTTAAAATTTAAATTTTTAAAATAAACAACGGCAAATTTTTTTAGTTCTTATTATTATGAGATGCTAAAATTAAATAATAGGATAATAATTTATTATATTAAATATAAGACATTAAGATGACAATGTTTTAAAATTTATTAAAAATAGTTTATTTTTATTCATAAATTTAAAGTTTTTGATAGTAATGTTTTTTTTCTACTTTAAATTTTTTCATGACTTTTACCTTTTAAGTTGGATTGTATTAAAAATTAATATAGCCAATAATAATTAGAATTAAAATCTAAAATTTTTATATTTAAGAAACTTATTTTGGGCTGTATTAAAAATTAATATTTTGAATTTTTTAAAATTAAAATTTCAAAAATCTAGTACAATTGGGTAAGGTTTTAATTACAACTTTTTATTATTTATTTGATGACTTATTTGTCTTTGATAATTCTAAATTTAAATAACTATTTTAATTTAAAAAATTATATGATATGTATACAATCTATAATTGATATTAAAAAATCTATAAAATCCGTTTAAATACAAACAAAATCAAGACCCGCAGATTAATAATGTATAAAATCTTTAATAGATATTAAAAAATTTCATAAAATCGAACAAGTTATAGTTTAATAATTATAGTAACTTCTATAAATACTCTGAACATGCGTGTTATGTCATTGACATGCAAAAGCAATTGGTTCAAAGTGTCTGTACTTCTGATTTTGAAGATAAATATCGACAATGGCTGTCTCAAACAACGTATGTACCCATCTGACGTTGGGTAAGTGTCCATGTACTGCAGCAGAGACAGAAGAGAGTGATTCCAACAGCAACGAGGTTTGCACCCATTTAACGTTGAGTGTGTGTCAGTGCACTAGAGCTGAGATACATGTCTCTTCAATCAAGAAAAGGAAACATTGCCACAAAGGTCCCTTTGTTGCAAAAAAGAAGGCATGCAAAGACTTGGTGGTACAAGAGGATGCTCTGGTGGTACACGAAGATGATGATCCTTGGAAGATAAAAAAAGTGTTGAAAGAGAGTGATCTTGGCAATATGAGTAGGCTCATGGTAGGGAAGGATTTGGCAGAAAAGTTTGTGTTACCTGTGTTGGGTGATGCTGCTGAGATTGAGAAGGGAGTTAGTGTTATGATTTGGGATGTGGACACCTACACCATGCACTCTCTTGTTTTCAAGAAATGGGCTTCTTCAAGATGCTACATTTTTATGTGAAAATGGGTCCAAGATTTTGTTAAGAGAAGGGGCTTGAAGAAAGGGGATGAGATTGGCTTTTACTGGGATCCATATAATAGTCACTTCAATTTCTCTGTTCTTAGAGTCAATTAATATGAGATAGCTCGTGTACAAAGAGCTTAGAAATCATTCAAAATTGTGTATTTCATGTTTTAATTTCTAGTAGTTGTAAGGTTGGAGGAGTTTTAATATTCTTGCTTTCATTTATTATAAGCCTTCTCAGATCTTACGTTGTTTTTATGTGTAAGTATTATGCTTTCTATTAATGACATTTGTTGCTTGTTCCAAAATCATGGTAGGCTATCGATGAAGAAATAGATCATACAGAACTACTCATAAAATTAGTAGTTTTTAAAGTATGTTGTTTTTGTGGTTTATGGTTTAAATTCTGAGATTCTTGTAATTGAAATTTCATACTACGATTTCAATTGCATCTTGATTATGGTTACAACACGCTATGAGTTGATGCATGTGGCAATTGTTTGATGATGAAAGAGCAATTTAATGTTTACGAGCTACATATTTGGTGACCACTGTGATAACAATTTTATAATAACACGTAATTATTAAACTTTGACTAATATACTTTCTATTTCGACCACTCAATTGTGTCTTTCAAGAAAGAAAGAAAAAAGTCAAATGTCCCGATAATTTGAATTCCTAATTTTCTGCCTTCAAGAAATATCTTTATAGGCCATTTTTATTGCTGATAAAAAATTTGAAATGAAATTCTAACTAATTTGTGTTGAGTACTTTGCAACCATTGAACTTGCACATTTTCTAAGAGCTTGTTTGGTTATTTCAAATTTTAAGAGTACACAGTTTTGGTTATCTATATTTTTATTCAAGATGCTAAAAATTTATGGGAAAATGGGTCCAAGATTTTGTTAAGAGAAGGCGCTTTAAGAAAGGGGATGAGATTGGTTTCTAATGGGATCCATATAGTAGTCACTATAATTTCTCTGTTCTTAGGGTCGATTAAGATGAGATAACACTAGCAGAATAAGGTTAGAAATCATTATAAAAAGTGTTTTTCGTCTTCTATTTTCTAGCTGTTGTAAGATTGGAGGGGTTTTAATCGCTGAGTTTGGGTTGGTGATAACAACTCTAATTCATCGATCGTCACTATATATTTGACCTTTGATCAATATTTTTTTCATGTTTAAATTTAAGTAAAAATATTCAAAGATTTTTCAAACTATAATTATAAAATATAAAAATATGTATATTTTACTCATGTTAAAGTGTTGGAGGATTATATTTCACATTTTTCAAGTTTAAGAAATAAATTTAGTATGTGTCGGTGTTGGGGTACATAAAACCTTGGGCATTTAGAGGATGGGCTCTTGACTTGATATGACAACTTCATCCTCCATCTTGAGAAGACCATCAATATATTTTGGTGGCTTTAGATTAATTTACAAAATGGTTAAAAGCTATCCCTTTGAAAAATGTTGAAGCAGAATAGATTATTAATTTCATTGAGGATAATATAGTGCCAATCAAGGAATGCTCTTCATTGGTTGAAGGGCCATAAGATACACAGAATCCTTAGATATTAAAATGCTTAATTTGACTCCATACTTTTTGCAGTGAGTACAGATTTTAATAGTTATAGCATAGTAGATTAAAAAGACTAATTATTTATGCCCATGAGAGTAATGTAATTACTTTTTGGTCTACACTTTGTAGTTCAAATCCTGTAATGTGTTAGAGCACTGGTGCCATCAAGTCCTTTTGCATCAAAGTAGGCTACGTAGTCAGCAACTGTTGTTTCCCTGTATTTTGGGGGATTATCTTCTGATAACAATTGCTTTATAGGCCCATAAGGCTTTGTGGATGCCATCACACCAGTGCAAAAAAAGCATGCAACAGATATTCTTGGACCAACATGATTGGCTGTTACTCTGTGTTCAACACTCTTGAATCTATCATTTGTTATCAGCTATAAATCAAATAAACAAATAATTAGCTACATATAAGACCACATCCATCATCAAATATAAACAAATTAAACAAGCATCCCATGCTCAAGTAAGAGATTTATTAGTGGTGTTAACTTATCAACAAGAACCCGCTAACAGAAATAATAAAAAAAAGAGAGGTAAAATGAAGCAAACATTTTATAAAACTTAAAATCAGGTTATGCATCTCAGATTTTAGAAAAGTTAAATGAAAAAATTTATAAGAAAATTGTGATGCATAAGTTGATTTTAACTTATAAGAGAAGTTTGATTCATTATGCTTTTTGTATTCATTGTTAACCTTATCCTAACTAAACTTCATTTAATTCAGTAGAAGGCAGAAAAATGCACTTAAGAAGATAAGAGATGTTATATGCTTTAAAACAAACATGTAGCACATTTGCTAAATTAAATAACTCCAAGATAACTTAGACATGGTTTGTACTATGTTAATAGCTTTGGCATGTACATAGAGCAGTACATATATTCTGGTGGCTTCATTAGTCCATAGAAAATGAAAGTCTCTCCTTAAAGAATGAAAGTGTAGATGTCACATTTATCCATTACAAATTAAAAGTCGTTGAAGGAAGTATACAAAGAATAATAACAGGAAACTTGCCTGCAGAAGATCACCAATATTGACTACTAGAGCCCCAGGAATAGGTGTGATATGAATCCACTTATTTTGGTAAAGTACTTGGAGGCCACCAACATGGTCTTGAAGAAGCACTGTGAGGAAATCATTGTCAGAGTGCTTGGTGGTTCCCATAGTCAAATGTGGTTCAGGAGAAGCAGGATAATAATGGCCAAGAGCAACAAGCCCTTCAGCACATCCCATGTCTTTCAAATGGTTAGGATTCAAACCTAAAGCTTCTGATAACAATTCAAACAGCAAAGTCCCCCGTTTCATTATGTGTTTCCCATACTCCAATAGAATGTCCCTACAAGAATATGCAGTCAATAAGGTAAAAAATTGAAGAGGAATATCAATTCTGGAATATTTCAATTTGTATCATCAGTATGCATTTTATAACTGTTAATACATCTTTTTACTTTGAGTTGTTTTGTTGATTTTAAATTACGGGTTTTTTAATGTGTCTAAGGATATAAAATAAGAAATGAATAAATAGTAAGTTTTTTTTTTTAAAAAATCGTAATGTTTAATATTATTAATTTATTGAATTCTGTGATTTATGATAAAAACATATGAAACATAGTTTCTTATTGAGTGTCTTGGGTACGCATTAGAAAATTATATATAAGTGATGAGAAATATGTATCCTATACCTTTTTTTTAATCAATAGTTGATGAACGATGAACTATAACTAAATATAAGAAAATTGAGACACAATTTTATAGCATTTTCCAACTAATATAAGAAACATCTGAATCTTACCAAACCATGATTTGTGATGTATTTTATACAGAAGTAAACACGTCACTGCTTAACTAGTAACATAATCTATCATTTTAAAAAATAGATATTATGAGCCTGCAAGTTTGAGTACTGATCTATGTTGAAGGATTAAATACTTGATACACAAACATACCTACATATTATAGGAAAATCTTGTGGTTTGATGATATCAGGAGACAAGTAACAGATAAAGGTATCTCTCATATTGAGTGGTGGTGAGCTATAAAGATCAAGATTGTTGGTAAAACAGCCAAGAGATAAGTGAATGACAGGTAAATGACGTGAACTTAGTATCCTTTTCTCATTTATGTCTTTCTCACCCATCGGATGAATACTGAGTACATGCCTTAAATAATGCTAGGAATAACTGAAAATACTAAAAACTAGGAACATAAACACACGAACAGAATAGACTTGGCCAGATATAACTGACCACTAAATAATTGAATGACAAACAAGATTATCCTAAGACCCACTAAATGATAACGATAAAAAACGTGCACTTGACTAATGATAACGGATAATGGCATTTTGAATCATCTTTTCAACACTTCCCCCTTGATTCAAAATCACACACTCCTAACTGTGACCTGAAAAATTGATGCTTGACTTGAGAAAGAGACTTTGTAAATACATCAGCTATCTGCTCATTTGTGCCGCAAAATTTCAAGATTATCTTTTCATCAATTACAAGCTTCCGAATAAAATGATGATGCACATCAATGTGCTTAGTTCTGCCATGAAATGCGGGATTCTTTGTCATAGCAATTGTAGATCGATTGTCACAAAATATCTCAGTTGCTTCCTTCTGCTCAAGACTGAAATCACTAAGAATCTTTCTGATCCATAAGGCTTGTCGTGCCGCTGCTGTTGCTGCTGCATATTCAGCTTCAGATGATGATAAAGCTACCGTTTCTTGCTTCTTTGAACTCCATGTTACTGCTCCAGAACCGAAGCTAAAAACATTGCCAGAAGTGCTTTTTCGATCATCTAAACAACCTGCCCAATCACTGTCAGTGAAACCAACTAATCTGAAATTTGATACTTTGCAATACCAAATACCAAAATTCACAGTTCCTGCAACATAGCGAAGAATTCTTTTTGCTGCTCCAAAATGTTGTTTTGTAGGACTCTGCATAAATCTAGACACAACACTAACACAGAAAGTTATATCGGGTCTAGTGTGCGTTAAATAATTCAAACCACCAATCAGACTTCTAAACAATTTTGAGTTAACTTTATCAGTCCCATCTTCATGCTGTAGCTTCTCATTGATGTTCATTGGTGTGATTGCCTCCTCACAGTTTGCCATGTTAAATTTCTTTAAAAGATCTGCAGCATATTTCTTTTGGCATACAAAAATTCCATCATCAGCCTGCATAACTTGGATTCCCAGAAAATACTGCAACATGCCTAGGTCTGTCATCTCAAAAGTTCTCACCATACATGACTTAAAATCATCAATTAATAACTTTGAGGAGCCCATATAGATCATATCGTCCACATAGAGACAGACCACCAAAAGATCTCCATTACCTTTCTTCTTTAAATAAAGAGTTGGCTCATTTTCACTTCTAGTGAACCCATTGTCCAGGAAGAATGAATCAATCTTGCTATACCAGGCACGTGGGGCTTGCTTCAACCCGTAAAGAGCTTTTCTTAACCTGTAAACTTTAGTTTCATTACCACACACAGTAAAGCCTTGTGGTTGTGAGACATAGACCTCCTCCACTAGATCACCATTCAGAAAAGCAGATTTCACATCAAATTGATACACAGGTAATTGCAATTGAGCAGCTAAAGCCAAAACGATTCTCACAGTTTCAAATCGAGCAACGGGAGAATATGTTTCTTCGAAATCAATACCTTGTTGTTGTGAGTATCCCTTTGCCACAAGTCGAGCTTTATGTTTCTGGACACTTCCATCAGCATTATACTTTGTTCGAAATATCCACTTCAATCCTACAACATTCTTGCCTTCTGGAACATCAACCAACTCCCATGTTGAATTTCTTTCAATGGCATACATCTCCTCCTTCATAGCAATCTGCCATTCAGGTTGTTGTGCAGCTTCTTCAAAAGAAGTTGGGTTAGTGACCAATAAGGCAAAATCACAGGACTCATAAATTTCTCTAAGAGATCTGAATTTTCTTGGTGGTGTTTCGCTACTGCTGCTGGAGGGGCTAATTGCTAGAGAGTCAGAACTAGAGTTTGCAGTATTATTAGGAGAGGAAGGAACTGTATTTGAAGGTTGTTCATCTTCAAAATTTGCTGGAACTTCATTCTCCATGCCTCCCTTGTCAAAATCTACTTTGAATTCCGCTTCTTCATTGAATACAACATCCCTACTAATTATCACTTTGCCACTTATAGGATTATATAAACGATATGCTTTGGATTGAGGACTATAGCCAATGAAAATGCATTTTTCAGATTTTTCATCAAGCTTAGATCGAGAAGTAGTCAAAGCATATGCTGTGCAACCAAAGACTTTTAAGTGGCTTACCCGAGGCTTCTTACCCATCCAAGCTTCATAAGGTGTCTGATTAAGAACAGCCTTTGTAGGTGAGATATTCAAGAGGTACACTGCTGTTGCAACTGCTTCTCCCCAAAACTGATCCGGGAGCCCTTTTGCTTTCAACAAGCTTCTAGCCATTTCTACAACAGTGCGATTTTTTCGTTCCGCAACTCCATTTTGTTCTGGTGTGTATGGTGCAGTGAGTTCCCTGCGAATGCCATTCTCATCACAAAAAACATTAAAATCATTAGACAAAAATTCACCACCACGATCACTTCGAAGTGCTTTCAGCCTTTTCTCACTTTGCCTCTCCACCAACGCCTTAAATTTCTTAAAATTCTCAAAAGCTTCAGATTTGAATTTCAAGAAATAAACCCAACTCATGCGGCTGTGGTCATCTGTAAATAGCAAAAAATAGCGACTTCCACCGAGTGACTCTGTTTTCATAGGCCCACATAAATCAGTATGCACAAGTTCAAGACAGTGAGATGCCCTCCATGATTTTCCAACAGGAAATGACTTCCTGTTCTGCTTCCCATAAACACACCCTTCACAAAAATCAAGTTCACCAATTCTTGGCAAGCCAAAAACCATTTCTTTTTTACTGAGAAGCTTCAAGCCATTCAAATGCAAATGCCCATAACGTAAATGCCACAAATTAGCCTCATTGTCCCTCCTAACAATTAAGGCCTTATTCATTATATTTGAAACATCAAGAGGAAACATCTTGTTTTGAGTCATATGAACAGTCTCTATGATTTGACTAGATTTTTTATCACGAATAATACATGAATCGCCGTCAAACACAACAGAATATCCACTAGTCATTAATTGTCCAATGCTCAGTAAATTATGAGCTAAATTAGGCACAAACTGTACATTAAAAAGAAGTTTGACATTCCCTTGCATAGTTTTAATGCCAATTGTACCTTTTCCTTCAACCTTCATTTGCTTGTTGTCTCCAAGTCGAACTTCACTTTTCTGTGATTCGTCAAGCTCTTTGAATAGTGATTTGTTTCCAGACATGTGGTTGGAGCATCCACTGTCTAAAAACCATACATCTTCGTTGTTGCTGTTATACTGAATTGGATAATGGGCCATGAACAACTTGTTTTCCTCTTCTACATTCTCTGTAAAATTTGCCTGTTTCTGCTCTTCTCTCTGTTTGGCCCAACAATCAGCTTCTTTGTGTCCCATTTTGCTACAATACCTGCATTGAATTGAGCTTTTGTATAGGCGAGATTCACCATATTGCCCTCTCCCTCTGCCATATTGGTCTCTGCGACTGCTTCCATGAAATTGACCCCTGCCTTTGGAGGATTCTTCCTTCACTTGAAAAGCCTTTTCCTCAGATTTTTCATGAGACCTACCAATTCTGGCTTCATGGGCTATCAAAGAACTCATCAATTCATCAAAAGTATAAGTGGACAGGTCCTTAGTTTCTTCAATTGCAGCAACAACATGATCAAATTTTGACGTTAAGCTTCTTAACACCTTACTCACAACAATTTCATTACTCAAAATTTCACCATAAGACTTCATTTGATTAACAATCCCAGACACCCTAGACAAGAATTCTTGCACTGATTCTTTGTCTTTCATAGCTAAAGTTTCAAAATCACGACGAAGAGTTTGTAATTTTATAGTAATTACCTTCTTGTCGCCTAAATATTCCTGCTTCAAAATCTCCCATGCTTGTTTAGAGGTGTTAGCTGCTGAAATTCGGATGAATATGTCATCCTCAAGGGCTGACTGAATTAGCATTAGTGCTTTTGCATCCTTCTTACGATTTTCTTTTAACCGCTGATCAGGTTCTGCTGGTGTCGGATCTGGCTCTTCATACCCGTTTTCCACCAACTCCCATAGTTCTTGAGACTTGAACATCGTCTTCATTTTGAGACTCCAAAGATGATATTTTTCACCTTTGAAAATTGGAATTAGGGGCTGTGCTACTGGGTTGGTTCCATTACTGGCCATGACTCTCTTTTAATTTGGATAATTTTTGTTAGTGGTTCACTCGCTACACTCAATCTTCTCTTGAAGGACCGAAACCTGGTTTATCTTTGAGCTTTGATACCACAAATGTTGGTAAAACAGCCAAGAGATAAGTGAATGACAGGTAAATGACGTGAACTTAGTATCCTTTTCTCATTTATGTCTTTCTCACCCATCGGATGAATACTGAGTACATGCCTTAAATAATGCTAGGAATAACTGAAAATACTAAAAACTAGGAACATAAACACACGAACAGAATAGACTTGGCCAGATATAACTGACCACTAAATAATTGAATGACAAACAAGATTATCCTAAGACCCACTAAATGATAACGATAAAAAACGTGCACTTGACTAATGATAACGGATAATGGCATTTTGAATCATCTTTTCAACAAAGATTGCTATTGTGCACAAAGGATCTTGACCCATCTCTCGTATAGAATTCTTTTTTGGTTTCATTATTCTGCTCATAAAATCTTTGCACCCCATTTTTCATCTCCTAAATAATCCCTTGATGTTTTCACCACCCGAAAGAAACCCCACGTTTCTGATGTTTCCTTGACTATGTCAACAATCCCTTGATGCTTACTTAGATCTTTGTCAATATTTGAAAGGTCTCTTATTGGAATATTATGGCCTTGTTAGCCTAAATTTGAGGCGTTCTCATATTTGATTGAAGCATATTTTTGTGGTGTTCAATTATGTGCATGATTTTTCTTTTGAGTGTACATGCACATATGTTGTGGACTAAATCAGAGATTGACCAACCTTCAGCAATGATTGATGGATATATGATGTAGTAATGAAAGAAATGAAAGGCTGACTAATATGATAGTATATAAATGTTAGGTTCAGTATATAATAAATAATGAGTTTGGACCATAATGACTAATGAGAAGAGTAGATACATAATGAGAAATATAGAAATAAGATGAAAAATGTGAAAAGAGAAATGAAATGAGAAAGGAACATGATAAGAATAAGTATGAATAGTTCAGAAGTACACTTGAAGTGTGGAAGATGGAAGCGATTGAGAAATTTTAGGGAAATGAGAGTAGTGGATACTCTTCTTGAATTATGCATAACAAATGACTTTAGAAATTATATTTACTTTAGAAATGACTTTAGATTATCCGGACAATGGTAGAATCCATCATACTGTTTGTGTAGTTATATACAGAGGTTTGATCAGGCCATCAAATGCATAGAACTATGTGTACATCTTTTTAAACCATGATCAGCATGGAAGACCCAATCATTAAACTGTCGAGAGGATCAAAATCTTGAAACAAGTTAATAATTTATTAATATATAACTTAAATAAAATAAATAAATTTTGAAAGATTAAATTAAAAAATCAAGTCAATTAATTTTTAAAAATTATAATTTTTTAGAAGATCAAAATCTCATTTAAGACAATTATTAATTAACTATTTGCTTTGAAACCTTTAGGGTTTTGACTTTTGATCCATATTTTGAATTAACCAATAATATTATTTAAGTATGTGCACTGTATTTATTTTCGTGATCTTTTTATTTTTTAGTCTAAAGTAATATTTTAAATTTTTATAATATTATAAAAAATCTCTCAGTATTTATTACAAAAAATAATAAAGATTTAGTTTTAACCTCTAACATTTTTCTTCTTATGATCATTTTATTTTTATAAAAGATTATATAATTGGTTTACTAATGGCCGTGTTGAACAAATCTTTATATATCAAAAAGGGTAGTCCGAGGACATTTTTTATTCTCAAATCGAAGGTATTTTTGCAATCCTCATTTTAATATATCTTTAAATTTTTAATCACAATAAAATACTTATTAATATTTATTTATCATAACTAGTCAATAATATTATACTTTGAACTTCCTAATTTTTTAATCTATTACAGTCTTTCAAAATTTATTATTTTAATAATTATTTTAGTCTAAGTATTATTTTTTGTTAATATTTGTAAGTTTCTGCATAATAATAGTAATAATAATAATAATAATAAAATTATTATTATTATTATTATAGAAGAAGAAGATCTAAGATATTTATCATATTCTCCGTGGATGTGTTTTGAATATAGAGTCCTTTGATGTTAGAGAATCAACTATCCGCTAGACTAAACAAATTTCATTTTTGATAAACTACTATATCTTGATATGATCATCTGTTGAGACAAAAAATTCTCATTAGTCCTTTATCATCCTATCGTTTTGCCTTTCTGGTGTTTGACTTAATGTTACAGAAGAAAGATGATTTTATCTTTTCTAGATAAATGTCAGACACCTATAGTTTGTTCGATGATAATTTTATTTCTTATAGTTAATTTCAAACATCCTTTATCCTTTCCCTTTAATCGTATGTTCTATTATTGCTTTAAGAGATCTTTTACATACACTAGTGAAATATTAGTGTAAGTAAAAAAAAATCTTATATTTAGATAAAAAAAATTTCATTTAACTTGTTAGACGTAAGATAAATAAAAAGTTAAAATTAAGTGTACAAATTTTTAGACTTACACCGATAAAGATCATGTTTTATCTATATATATATATATATATATATATATAAATTTTTCAATAATTAAAATTATAAACAAACCTTTCAATTTAAAAACCTTTTATATTAATTATTAAAATATTAATAATTTTTGCTAATATAGCAATTTATAATTAAATAATAGTATAACAAATCTTTACGTTTTCGGTGCACTCAATTGAATTCATAATAAATACACTTATTTTCACAATATGCCTTTGATAAAATAATTAACATACATTTTTACAAATAATCTTTTATATAAGTAAAAGTTATTCAATAGTTTTATAAAATAGTTAAATAAGTACATATAAACAGGTATAAGTTCTGTAGTGCCAATATCCATACAATTTTGCAAATATGATGATGATGTTCTATAAACTATCTCACAAATTACTAAGGTTTAAAGAGTTTAGTATATATGATGATGTAAAGGGCTAGGTTGTGGTACTGCGCATATATAGTCATAATACATTCATACACCACCCCATCATGTCACATCTTGTGCCCATGAAAGTAGTTCATTTATTTATGAATGCAGATTTGGTGCCTTCAACATTTTCTAGTTCAAATCCTATAACGAGTAAGAGAACTGGTTCCATCCAATCCTTTAGATACAAAGTTGGCTTCACACTCAGCAAATGTAGTTTCCCTGTATTTGGGAGGATTATCTTCTGATAACAGTTCCTTTATCGGCCCATAGACCTTGGAATATGCCTTCAAACCTGGGTAGAAAAAGCATGCAACAGATATTCTTGGACCATCACGATTTGCAAGTACTCTGTGTTCACAACTCTTGAATATATCATTTGTTACAAGCTATAATTCAAACAGGAAATTAATTAGCTCCACAACTACATTTGACAATGATCATTCAAATAAGAAAATAATAATAATAATAATAATAATAATAATAATAATAATAATAATAATAAAATCAAGTCTTATCTCACTAGTCAATTTATTCATATGGTAATTAATCAACAACATTAAGACGCAAAAGGACATAACATCTCAAGCAAGATGGAATATGAGATACCCAATATACTTCAAATCAAATTGAACATATCTCAGATGTGACGAACTGGATGTACCAAAACAAGCCTAAGATGTCTTAGACATGCCATTTCAATCTGCAGGTTCCTTGGTTTGTCCAACTTCGGCATCATTGGCATGTTGTACATTTATAGTGCAAGATATATTCTGATTATCTCATAAGTGGGATACCAAGGGATTTTGTTCATGTTAACTATATCCTTTCTTATTATATCCCTAAATAAAAAGAAGCTATATTTGTAATTAGTATCCATCATAAATTAATAACACCTGCAGAAAATACACACAACAGAAGAAAAACAAGAAACTTGCCTGAAGGAGATCACCGATATTAACTACCAAAGTACCAGGTACAGGCCTTATATCAATCCAGTTATTTTGATATAGAACTTGGAGGCCACCAATGTTGTCTTGGAGAAGCAGTGTGATGAAGGAATTGTCAGCATGCTTGGTGGTTCCCATAGTCATATGTGGTTCAGGACATGCAGGATAATAATGGCCAGCAGTAATAAGCCCCTCAGCATAACCCATATCCTTTAGATGATTTGGATTCAAACCTAAAGCCTCTGATAACAGCTCAAATAGTAAAATCCCAAGTCTCATTATGTGTTTCCCGTATTCCAACAATATATCTCTGCAAGAATATGCAGTCAATTAGAAATAAAACTCAAGTGGGAATTCAATTCTAGACCTTTTCATTTTACCACCTATAAATACATGTAAGCCAAAAATTTATTTATTTATTTTTTTCAATTTGAAAGATAATAAAAAGAAATCTTCATGTAAACAAATGAGGGAACAAGCAACAAACAAATGGAGTAAAATACACAAGATACCTGCATGCAACAGGAACTTCTTCTGGTTTGGGATCAGGATACAAGCAACACCTAAAAGTATCCCTCCAATTGAGTTCTAGCCTTGAGCTGTAGAGATCAAAATTGCTATTATACAAAAAGAATCTCAATCTATCTCGTGAATGGAATCCTCTTTTTCCTTCAGTGTCCATCTCATGAAACCTTTTTACCCCATTTTTCATCTCCTCAAGAACATTCATAGGGATGCCATGATTCACCACTTGAAAGAAACCCCATGTTTCAGATGCTTCCTTTACCATGGCAACAAGCTCTTGATGCTTACTCGGATCTTTATCAATATCTGCAAGGTCTATCACTGGCATAACATGGCATGCGTTGGATGAATTTGAGGCATTCTCAACTTTGTCATGTTGATTATGGAACAAGCTAGGGACCTTCTTAACACCAGCATCAACAAGCCCTTTCACACCAGCTTTTGTTTCATCAAATGCTTTGCGTTCTCTCAATATAAAATCAAAGTCTTGGTTGGTTATTGCCATATGTAGTGGCCTTGGAGGTAGGAGTGGAACTGAAGAGAGAGCAGATGATATCTAGAAAAGTATAATCTATCTATTATCTATTTATATTATAACATATACTTCCTAAAGCACGGAAAGGATATTTTAATGCATAAACTAATATTATTTTTATCATGTAATTTTTTCACTTAGCTGTCATAATATAGTATTTTACAAAATTATAATGTATTTTAATGCATAAACTAATATTATTTTAATGCAAAAGTATAACTCTCATTCTTTCTCTTAATATAATATAGTATTTTAACAAAATTTCTCTAAACCACGTCAATCCTTGGTAATCGATATCCCTTGCAAAAGATCTTTAGACAATTTCTCATTAATAACAAAACTGATTACACCATTAGGTTGCTGGTTGATCTCTACAGCAACTCAAAAGTTAGCTACACCACTGTTAGAGTAAAAATAAGAAGAGTTACATGACTCAACTTTTGGATATCGATTTTTTAATTCTTATTTAGAACTGTATTAGTTATAAGGAGCAAATATGCCGTTGATTTAACTTCAAATGACTATAAGTTTGTGAACATAAGACACTTTACCTAAAAAAATGTTGTGATGTTCTTCATAATTTGGCTCTAAAAAATGCTACGGTAAGTACCCCTCTCAAACATTGTCTTAGAATTCTATTTTAAAAATATCATAATTTCTTTTATCATAAAAAAAAAACTTAAATTAAATGTTACGGTAAAGAAAAAAAAAATCCATATCACATTTTCATATTAAAATGTTTATAACAAATAATTTCAGCATAATTAATTGGAATCAATTATCTTATTTATAAATTTATAAAAAATGAATTACGTGATGTGGTACAACTAAAAGAAAAGGCATATTAAAAAGTTAATGAATATAAATTTATTAGCAAATAATTATATAACATAAAACTAAAATTATTATTTTACACCTATTAAATTATTAAGTTTTGTTAAAAGGAATTATATTATGAATCAATTAAACATAACGAAAATTATATTATCGTGGTCAATAAATCTGCACAAGGCATGCAGTGTTTTAATCTAGTAAATACTATAAGGATATTATTAACTTCAATTTTTAGAATTAAATTTAAGTAAATAATATATATTTAATAAAATTATAATAATATAATATATTTTTTTGCAATGAAATTTACTATTTTATCTGCCTTTTTCATCTGTAATTTATTTAAAATTTTGATGGAATGTAAGAATATAATAAAAAATATTTGGTTAGAATTTTAAAATGACAAAGAAAAAAATATTTTTTCTTAAAAATAAAAAATTAAGAAAAAAATATACATTTAAATGTTAGAATTCAATTCTATCCATTGAAGTTGTTCACACTTTTTAATCCTTCAACAGTTAGCCACTATGTGTGTTACCGTGACCCATTTCTTGGAATGTTAAGTGTCACATAAGTAGACGAAATTAATGACTCATCTAATGGTTAGATTGCAAAATACCCCATTAACAGACAAAATAATTGACTCACCTTACAAATTATCACAAAATAATAATAATAAGTAATTGTCTATTTTGATCTTTCAATGCTGTACATCACATTCTTGATTATTTAAAGAATATACAAACAACATCAAATTAATCTCTGTCTTTCAATGTCTATTTTAACATAATTAGATATTGTTATTTTATTTTTTTATTAAAATTAAAATATATAGGAAATGACAAAGAAAATAAATTAATAAAAAATAAATAAATAAAAATGAATAGAATACAAGAGATTTCTAAAAAAAGAGAATTTTCCGTAGTTGAAAAAGAAAAAATGAACATGTGGAAGGAGATAAGCATAAAGTAGAAAACGAATCTTACATACATCCATAAAAGGTGATTTCGTTGCATTTGATTCTTTCTAATAATCACATAATGTGTTCTAATCAATATAAACTTAGTATTATATATATAAAGTTGATGCAATTTTATCTGTATAAAATCTAATATATATTTGTACTAAAAATTTTATTTTATAAAGAAATTATTTTTAAAACAGAAATCAAATATACTCTTAATCTTTTTGTCTTTTTAAAAATAAAATGATGTCACAACCCCAAGGGCAAGGTCATAAACAAAATTCACTAAATCTTAGCAATACACAATAATTACTCTTAATTAGACATTCATGGATAATTATCAAGGAAATCAACATGTATTGATTGAGAAAATAATTCTTAAACAATATGAGTATTACAAAATATGTCTTAGTGGTCATTACAAAATTAATTACAGCAAAAGACTAATACATGGGAAAGTCCTAACTTATCCTAATGCCTAATCCTCCGCTTCTCTATCAGCTACTCCGGTCAGCCTGGGAAGCTGAAGCCTCACCTGCTTGATCTGCTCACGTACCAAGATATGATCATCGCAGCACAACATCACAACAACAGCAAATGTAAGGGTGAGCTTACAAAAAGAAACAACATATCAAGTAAAATAATCGTAGCAAATCAGCAAGAAACAACAATTACAGCCCATGCAGCCCAGCCCAGCTCATGCTCATGCAGCAATGAGAAACAATGTTCATCTGGCCTTTAACAGCACATTCAACAGGTTCGGTTCCGGGAGTGACCCGTTTCGGTATCTGGACCCAGATAGTACAACTCAGTTTTCTAAAGCCACATGACTACCCACCTAGCATGTGACACAGCGCCTATCATGACTGCCCTACTCAGCTCTAGTATGATGCAGAAATCAGCATATTAATAATTTCAACAATAGCAATTATGTAACAGCTCAGCTAATTCAGCAAATTTTCAGCAAATACAGCCACTCAGCAACCAGCCCGGTAATTTACTACACGTCATATTCAGCGCATTGGGTCATTCTCCCTAGGGTTTTTCACAACATACAATCACAATACTCTATCATTAGGTTATCAATTACTCCTCCTAGGATTCAACAACAATCAATCACATTAATACAACAAATTTCATTCCAAAAACACAGTTCTAGCTCTCTCTCAACACCTCTCATCACTCCCAAATCATCAAAACGACCTAGGGCAAGCTCCCCTTATCTCAATCCGGTGTTTTTCAAGGTGCTCTCGATTATTCAAGCCTAAAATCCACAAGAACTTCCCTACAAACGCAGCCAAGCTCAGAAAATTGAATGGGGATTGGAGAAATTCAAGAAATCCCAAAAGGAAACCATAGAACTTACCAAAAATGGCTTCAATCACTCCCCTCGGCCTAGAATCACGCAAGAGGTTAAGGTTTTCTAGTGATTTGGGGAGGGAATCGACCGAAAATGCGAAGGGAAGAAGAGAGGGGTCGAGGGTTTTGGAAATACCCTCGCGCAGCTCTCTAAGAACCCTTAAATACAGTTTGAAATGCGACGTTCTCGCTACAGCGACAGGTTCTCGCTGCAGCGACACGCCTTCTCGCCACAGCAAAAAACTCAGAAGAAATTGCACTATGATTTTTGCAGAATCTCGCTACAGCGAGACTGCACCCAAAAATGCAGCCTAGACTGTCGCTCTCTCGCTACAGCGAGACCTCTCTTGCTACAGTGAGAAGGCGACAAATGCATGTCTTTCTCCCTGAGACCTCTCGCTACAGCGAGAATCCCCTTGCTATAGCGAGAAGGCCTTGTACCAGAACTTAGTGATGAGAATCAATGAAGGCCCATTGAAGACAAAGACTTGAAGGCATTGGAAGAGCTTCAAGGACCAATGACAAGGGCAAGGGCAAAAAGAATAAATGAAGACTTAGAAAAGATTGTTGCTGTCTTATTTGAAAGAGAGCTCAATTTAGAGTTAGAAAAGTCCAAGATAATCAATTACATATGCTTAGAGGATTTGAACTCTAACGAGTTTTATTAGGATTTAATTATTATGTTTAGTTTATTTATTTTAATATTAGTCATTACTTATTTTGAGTTTTTATTTAGGATAAAATCTTATTATTTTATTTAGTCTATTTGAATTTAGGCTTGTTGGTACAAGAAGCCCATTAGGGTTTGCATTAGTATTAGTTTACAAGCATTAGGCATATATAAGCTCTTGTAAACACACTTTTAATTAGTTTTGAATATAATTTGAGATTGAACACTCTTGTGAGAGCGTGTGACTCTAGGTTCTTGAGTGAGCCAATTTTCTTTGATCTTATCAAGAGGCCAAAACTCTTGTGGCGATCATTCCTTGGCTTATCAATCTTGCGATTGTGGCGCCATTTTCCATTTCTATTCTATTTTTACTTTTTATTAATTTTCTTCTTATTTCAATTCTTATTTGTGCCATAATAATTTCATTTTTATTGTGTGAAATCCAATTCAAGATCGTTTAATTCGGCGACACGGTTTGTGGTTGTCATCAATTGGTATCAAGAGCTTTGGTTAGAATTGGATTGAAAAGTACTGTTCATCGCACGTTGCTCATTCAAAAAAAAAGAGAAAAAAAAATATACTACCAAAAAAAAATTGCAACATACAAAAGTGTGTTTTTGATATATTTCTTCCAATCTTTCACTTATTTTGCTTGATTCCATACAAAAAAAAAATAGTAGTTGTTTAACGATATATAATCTTCTTTAAATTCTTCAATTTTGTCTTATTTGCAATCTATTTTTGAGTGTGCTTATTTCTTATTTAGTCTTTTTTTTTTCTATTGTCTTGTTGCCTTCCTTAGTTTTGTCTTAGAGTTTTCTTTTGTTGGCTTCACTTGAGTCTCATTGATTGATTATCTCTTGGTTTTGGTTAATTATGTGAATTGGAGGTTGACTTCCTTAAGAACTCTTGAGAGCATTTGAGGGGAAAAAGGCAAGAGAGAAATCCTTACACAAAAGCCAATTTAGAGTGAAACACGAGTGAATATCTACTGAGTGAAAACACTTAGCGAGTGGAGAGAACCTTTTCTTTTTGCATTAACTTTTATTGTTTTGTAGAATGTCTCAAGAAGGAGGATCAAGTAGAGAGAGCACTCCTGCCTCGCAAATTGAAAGACTTGCTCAAAGATTTGAAAACATGTTTGAAAGGCAAAATGAAGCAATAAGGAATGTTCAAGAGGCGTTGGCAAATAATGCAAGAAGGCGGTCACGTGATCGTTTTCCACATGCCCATGGAGACTCCAGTAATTCTTCAAGAGAAAGAAGAAGAAATAGGAGAGATGATGAAGAAAGGAGGTATGATAGGTGGAGAGATAATAGAGAGAGGAGGAATCAAAGAAGAAGAAGAGAAGATGTAAGAATAAGAGAAAATGAGAGAATTGGTGGAGTTAAAATAAAAATTCCTAGTTTTCATGGAAGGAATGATGTTGAAGCATACTTAGAGTGAGAATTGAAGATAGAGCAAGTATTCTCATGCTATGATTATAGTGAAGAAAAGAAAGTAAAGGTGGCCTCCCTAGAGTTTTACGACTACACGTTGGTGTGGTGGGATCAAATTCAAAGGGACCGAAGGAGATATGATGAGGAGCCTGTAGATACATGGACTGAAATGAAGAACCTAATGCGTAGGAGATTTGTTCCTACATTCTACAATAGAGAGCTTCATACAAAGCTTCAAGGTTTGAGGCAAGGTGGCAAAAGTGTTGATGACTATTATAAAGAAATGGAAGTTGCCATGATACGAGCTAATGTATTTGAAGAAAGAGAAGCAACAATGGCTCGTTTCTTAAATGGGTTGAACCATGGCATCCGTGACATAGTGGAACTTCATCCCTATGTGGAACTTGAAGATTTGGTTCACTAAGCTATTAAAGTAGAAGCACAACTAAAGAGAAAGGGTACTTTGAGGAAGAATGTATCTTCTTACAACTCAAAAGGGTGGAAGGAAGAAGTAAAGAAGGAGGAAATATCAATTAAGGATACAATTGTGCAAAGTGGTAAACCTTCTTTTAATTCTACTAATACTTCTGCTTCTCCTACTTCTCAGCATAGAGCAATCAAATGCTTCAAATGTCTTGGAAAGGGTCATATTGCATCCCAATGTCCAAACAAGAAAACCATGATTTTGAGAGAGAATGGTGAGATCTCAAGTGATAGTTCATCTCAATCATCACACGCTTCAAGTGAAGAGGATAGTGAGTTTGAAGCTTTATGCCACGAGGGAGATTTGCTTATGGTAAGGCGTCTCTTGGGTAGTTTAGCTAAGGAGGATGATACCACACAAAGAGAAAATATTTTTCATTCAAGATGTTTGGTACTTGGAAAGGTTTGTTCTCTTATTGTTGATGGTGGTAGTTGTACCAATGTGGCTAGTATTTGACTTATTGAGAAATTGAATCTTACTACTACTCCTCACCCTAAGCCTTATAAGCTACAATGGTTGAGTGATGAAGGGGAGTTGGTTGTTAATAGGCAAGTTTTAATTACTTTTTCTATTGGCAAGTATAAAGATGAAGTCTTATGTGATGTAGTGCCTATGGAAGCAAGTCATATACTCTTAGGGAGACCTTGGCAGTTTGACAAGAAAGCTATTCATGATGGTCATTCCAACAAGTTCACATTTATACATAAAGGAAGCACAATCACTCTAGTGCCCATGACTCCTAGTCAAGTGTGTGATGATCAAATAGTCATGAGGTTGAGAAGAGAGCAAGAGAGAAAAGATGAAAAGAAAAAGAGTGAGTTTGAGGGGAACCTTAAAAAGAAAGGAGAAAAAGTGAAGACACTTACAAGTGAGGAATATGAGAGTGAAGAGAAAGGTGAAACATTTACAAGTGAGAAATATGAGAGTAAAAAGAAAGGTGAAGAAAAAAATCAATATGAAAGGAGAGAAAATTTGTTTGTGAGAGAAAAAGAAGTAAAGAAAGTTTTGTTGGCCTCTCGGCCTATGTGCTTACCTCTGTATAAAGAAAGTCCTCATAATAAATTTATGGATTCCTTTACTAACGATATTTTGTCTAGTAGTGTTTTCTCTCTTCTACAGGATTTTGAAGATGTCTTCCCTAAAGAAGTATCTTACTGCCTACCTCCAATTAGAAAAATAAAACATCAAATTGAAAAGAAAGTGGGGCAATAAGCAAAGTATATCAATAAGGGAAGGAAGAAAGTAGAATTTGAACCTGGAGATTGGGTTTGGATACATATGTGCAAAAAAAAGTTTTCCATGCAAGGAAATGCAAGGCTTCAAACAAGAGGAGATGAATTATTTCAAATCTTAAAGAGGATTAGAGATAATACATACAAAGTGGACTTATTAGGTAAGTATGGAGTTAATGCTACTTTTAATGTATTTGATTTATCTCTCATTGATGTAGGTAATAAAGAGTCAAATTTGAGGACAAATTTTCTTGAAGAAAGAGGGATTGATGAGAATCAATGAAGGCCCATTGAAGACAAATACTTGAAGGCATTAGAAGAGCTTCAAGGACCAATGACAAGGGCAAGGGCAAAAAGAATAAATGAAGACTTAGAAAAGATTGTTGCTGTCTTATTTGAAAGAGAGCTCAATTTAGAGTTAGAAAAGTTCAAGATAATCAATTACATATGCTTAGAGGATTTGAACTCTAACGAGTTTTATTAGGATTTAATTATTATGTTTAGTTTATTTATTTTAATATCAGTCATTACTTATTTTGAGTTTTTATTTAGGATAAAATCTTGTTATTTTATTTAGTCTATTTGAATTTAGGCTTGTTGGTACAAGAAGCCCATTAGGGTTTGCATTAGTATTAATTTACAAGCATTAGGCATATATAAGCTCTTGTAAACACACTTTTAATTAGTTTTGAATATAATTTGAGATTGAACACTCTTGTGAGAGCGTATGACTCTAGGTTCTTGAGTGAGCCAATTTTCTTTGATCTTATCAAGAGGCCAAAACTCTTGTGGCGATCGTTCCTTGGCTTATCAATCTTGCGATTGTGGCGCCATTTTCCATTTCTATTCTATTTTTACTTTTTATTAATTTTCTTCTTATTTCAATTCTTATTTGTGCCATAATAATTTCATTTTTATTGTGTGAAATCCAATTCAAGATCGTTTAATTCGGCGACACGGTTTGTGGTTGTCATCACTTAGGCTATCCCTCTCATTCGAATTCGGCCATTACGCAATATATATAAACATATATATTCACATCAGCTCAACACACAGTACATTTAATTATAATTCAACAATAAACACCATAAAAAAAGATAAACACATTCATTCATAGCAAGCATTACACTCAAGTCTTATCATTCTCAACACATATAACCCAACGCATTACAAATGACATAATTAAATAAACAATTTTTGTGATTTAATTTGTAGATATTTTGAGAAAAAAAATTACTACCATTAATGAAACGTGATTTTAAAAATTATTATATTGTTTGAGAGAAAATTTTAGTTGTATTATCCTAAGAGGATAAGCTAATATTCGTACAAATTAAATATTGTTACTAAATCATGAAAGATTCAGGTGATAAATTGACGAAAAAAAAAAAACCAATAATTAAAGGTTCGGACCAATTGGACTAAAATTTTGAGACATTATTATATATATATATATATATATATATATATATATATATATATATATATTAGGCATGATCTTTTTATACTAATGTAAGTCTAGAAACTCTTACACCTAATCTGAGTCTTCCATTTAACTTAAATCTAATGAATTATAATTTATTACTTCATTGGCCGTTAGATTTAAGTTAAATAAAAGATTCAGGTTGGGTGTAAGAGTTAGAAAAGTTTGTATTATGAGAGGTAAGAGATATTAATAATGACCATTAGATCAAATAATTGGTAAGAGACAGAAGAGAATTAATTAGCAAGAAAGAGAAAAAAGTGATCATAATAATTCTCACATCTCATGATAACAAACTTCTCTTAGTTGAAATGTCTCTTACATATATAAATTAGTCTGTAACTTGTGTAATATAATAATATTTTATTTTGAAATAAATATGTACATAATTTTAATAATTAAATGATAAAATATAATTTTGTAAATAATTATATATATAATGAAAATATTTTAAACATAAAAAAATTAATTTAATTCTATAACTATAAATTTGTCTCGTTCATTTTATTTTTTATTTTCTTTCTCTCTTTTCTTGTTTATTTATTTTTTTCATTGTCTCCCTTTCTTTTGTTATCTCTTGCAAGCTTCTTTTCTGTCTTTTTTCCCTCAAATTTTATCTTATGTTTCGCTTTTTTTTTTTTCTCATCTTTCTTTCTTTTTAATAATTATTAATTACATTATAGATTTTATAGACACTTTCTCGATTAATCTTATATAATGATTCACTTAAATTAGATGTAAATGATATATATACATCGAAAGTATATTTCTATTGGATTCTTTAGAATAATATTAGTAATTTCTCGTCAAAATACACTTGTTCACAAGTGTCTCAAAATCTATAATCTCCATAGACACCAAATATTCCTAAATTCTGTTGATATTTTCTCCCCATTATCATCACTGCCAACTAATTACCTTACATGCCTTGAACAAACTTTGCAACCATTTCAGGCTAATTCATCATAATCCAGTTTTTCTTAACTAATATTAATTTTTTAAAAGAATTAAATCCTTAAAATTTGAGTTGTGGTACTTGCAATTTTCACAAAATTTGTACTCATTAAAATAATGATATCTAAACCTGTATGGTATGTTTGGATGTAACAGAAAATGAGTAAAAAATAATAAAGTGAGAAAAATTGAGAAATGAGATAGAAATGACGAGTTCTTTAGATGGATAAAAATAAGAGAAAAAACAACCAGAAAACTATACTTGTTTGGGTGACTGAAAAAGAGAATACAAGACTAGATTTTTATAAAAAAAATTCATAATAGCAATAAATATTTTATTTTAACAAAAAATAATATAATAAATTTCCTTAATTATGTAATCTTTTAGTTATTTTTATTTTTATATTATTTTCAACAAAATATAATAAAAAATTCACCACTTTTACAATTATGTAATATTAACTTATGCACTTACATATTCATATTATGTGCTTCACATATTATATATTATATGACTTAATTAATAGTTAAAAATTATTTACGCAAAGGTGCTAGTTTTATTTTCATGCTTCGTACTTGATAAATGCTTTCTATACTTGATCCTACATTATAATACATGAATGATAATTGAGAGTTTTAAGCTATTCATTGAGAAAATTTAGTATTATTAATTTCATTTTATTCATATTTCAGGAAAAATGATCAAGAAGTAAAAGCTTTAAAAGATATTGGGAACTGAAGCACACAAAGAACCAGAGATATACATGGGCAAGTACACACCCGTGTATATGAGCGTGTATCTATACACGGCCAAAGTACATGGCTGTGTACTTGGGCGTGTACTTTTAACATGCGTCAGAATTTAAATTTTTGCGAGAAGATGAGCCCTTGAACCACTCATATAAAAGGAAACTTGGCACAGAAACCTGGGGAGGACAGTTTTTGGAGACGAAAGACTCAGAGATAGCAAGAGGATGGGATCAAGCGTTCTAATTCATATCTTTTGTAATTTTAGTTTCAAGATGTTTAGGTTCTAACTTTCCTTTGAGTATCTAGACGTAATGAATCCTAATTGACTAAATTTTCTGGAATTCTTCTAATGCTATTTCATGTTCTTTTCTCTTGGGTTTAATTGAGTAGTGTCAATTTTCTTCTATCTTATTTTCTTGTTTGAATTTGAGTAAAATTCTTGCATGAAATTAACATTGCTCAATTAAAAAGACTTGAATGTATTTCTAGAGATAGAAAGACGTGAGTTTTCTGTATTAGGATTAACCCTAATTATGGAATTCATAATGAACTTAATGCAACCTAGGAGTATTAATTAAGGAAGAGATTGCGATTGATCAACCGAGAGTTAGAAATCATTATCCTTGAGAAAGGTATTGATTTAATTCAGAATTTTCTGCAGCGATAAGGATTTGGAACTAAGTAGTTGAAGAAGAATTTCAGTTGTTTGGACACTTAGGAGGATTTACAGTCTAGATACTTGCTTATTTTCCTTGAATACCTTTAGTCATACTTTTCTATAATTTATTATTATAAGAAATATGTTCCTTTAAATTTATTATTCTTTATTTTTAGCAATTTTATCAACAAAACTTTTTTTTTTCATATTCATTAACAATTGCGTAATGAAGAAAGAAATTCTTATTAACAGTCCCTGTGAATACGACACTTGGTATTCTATTTTTCATAATATTACTCTGATAACGGTACACTTACCCAGTAATTCAATTTTTACACACCAGTATTCCCTTATTATATAAGTTATACCTTAAGGATATATAATGATAAATCAATTAATAGTAACTTTTTTAAACTTTTTAATATTTAACATTGAGTAAATCTTCTATTTATTTTTTAAATCTCTATTTTTTATATTAATTTTTTAAATTTAAATTTTTAGTTTCTAAAATTAACAACATTAAAATTTTAGTTCTTATTATTATGAAATGTTAAAATTAAATAATAAGCTAATGATTTATTATGTTAAATGATATGTAAATGAAGATAAAATGACAATATTTTAAGATTTATTAAAAATATTTTTATTTTTATTTTTAACTTTGAAATTTTTGAATAGTAATTCCTTTTTTTTTTTTATTACCTTTTTCTTTTAAGTTGAGTTGTATTAAAAATTAATATAGCCGATTATAAATAGACTTAAAATCTAAACTTTTTATATTTGGAAAACATATGTTAGGCAATATTAAAAATTATTATTTTGAATTTTTTAAAATTAAAATTTCAAAAATTTACTCAATTGGTTGACGCTTTAATTACAACTTATTATTATTTATTTGATGTTTGGTTTGTCCTTAAGAATTCTATATTTAAAAGTGTTGAAATAATTATTACTACTGGTAAAAATAATACTAACATGTGCCCTCACTGACATATTTATATTAGGTGCTTCAAATATTATATATTATATGACTTAATTAATAATTAAAAATTGTCTACGCATAGATGCTAGTTTTGTATTCATGCTTCATACTCCCTTATTGTAGAGTTCATTAGTAACTTTTTTTAAAAAAATGTTATAATATTTAACATTCAATTAATCTTCTATTTATTCCTTAAATCTATATTTTGTTTATATTAATTCTTTAAATTTAAAATTTAAATTTCTAAAGTATACAGCGGTAAATTTTTTTAGTTCTTATTATTATGAGAACTAAAAAAATTAATATTTTATATTTAACATTCAATTAATCTTCTATTTATTCCTTAATTGGATTGTATTAAAAATTAATCTAGCTAATAATACTTAGAATTGAAATCTAAAATTTTTATATTTAAGAAACTTATTTTGGGCTGTATTAAAAATTAATATTTTTAATTTTTTAAAATTAAAATTTCAAAAATCTAGTCTAATTGGTTGAGGCTTTAATTACAACTTTTTATTATTTATTTGATGGCTGATTTGTCTCTGAGAATTCTAAATTTAAAAGTGTTGAAATAACTATTTTAATTTAAAAAATTATATGATATGTATACAATCTATAATTGATATTAAAAAATCTATAAAATCAGTTTAAATACAAACAAAATCAAGACTCACAATTAATAATGTATAAAATCTATAATAGATATTAAAAAATTGCATAAAATCGAACAAGTTATAGTTTAATAATTATAGTAACTTCTATAAATACTCTGAAAATGCGTGCTATGTCATTGTCATTCAAAAGCAATTGGTTCAAAGTGTCTGTACTTCTGATTTTGGACGATAAATCTCGATAATGGCTGTCTCAAACAACATATGTACCCATCTGACGTTGGGTAAGTGTCCATGTACTGCCACAGAGACAGAAGAGAGTGATTCCAACAGCAACGAGGTTTGCACCCATTTAACGTTGAGTGTGTATCAGTGCACTAGAGCTGAGATGCATGTCTCTTCAACCAAGAAAAGAAAACATTGCCACAAAGGTCCCTTTGTTGCAAAAAAGAAGGCATGCAAAGACTTGGTACAAGAGGATGCTCTGGTGGTACACGATGATGATGATCCTTGGAAGATAAAATAATCTTACAAATTATAACAAAATAATAATAATAATAATAATAAGTATCTGTCTATTTTGATCTTTCAATGCTGTACATCACATTCATGATTATTTAAAGAATATACAAGTCACATCAAATTAGTCTCTGTCTTTCAATGTCTATTTTAACGTAATTAGATATTGTTATTTTATTTTTTATTAAAATTAAAATATATAGAAAATGAAAAATAAAATAAATAAATAAAAATGAATAGAATACAATAGATTTCTAGAAAAAGAGGATTTTTTAGTTGAGAAAGAAAAAAAAAAGCATGTGGAAGGAGATAAACATAAAGTAGAAAGCGATTCTTACAAAGTATTTTTATTAAATGAATAGATAAAGTATATTTTTATCAAATGAATAGATTTTTATAAAAATAATTTTTTTCAAAGTATTTTTATTAAAAATATTGTTCATAACATATTTACAAAGGAATTGGGATAAAATATAATAAAATTTTATTTTATAATAAAAATAATTGTTGTCATTTTTATTTTAAAAAATAAAAAAAATGACTAATTGAAAGTGGTCTTAAACAACTAAGATTAAATTTAATAGTAATTATGTTTTAAAAAATATTAAAACTTAATTCTAACATTTTTTAGACATTATTCGTTATATATATTAGGAAGATAACCCGTGCGATGCACGGATAAATTATTATGTTATAGTATAATATTATAATTAATAATTATAAAATAAAAAATAATTTTATAAAATATTTATGATAATATTTATATTATTGTAAATTTTACAATTAATTAGTATATATTAATATTATTACTAATAAAATTATTTCATCTATTATATAAAGATTTATAATATACTTTTAAATATTTACAAATTAGCTTTAAAAGTAAAAGAATTAAGCTTAAATATTATTTAAATTTATAAATAAAAATATTCTTATAATTAATTTATAATAATTTAATATATATATATATATATATATATATATATATACCATAACATAAGAATTCATAATAAAAAAATAAATTTTAATATATTTAAAATTTTTTAAGACAAAAATTTTTAAAAGAGTAAAATTATATATTTTATCTTATTTTACAAAATTATATAACACACAATTTATAGAAAATATTAATTTTTTATTAAATAAGTTTATTTTGTATTTATGAAACCACTATTATATATTCTAATTTGATCTTTTATTATTGAATCATATATTTATTGATTATATATATATATAATTTAGTTTTAAAATAATTATAATTTAAATATAAATTTAATTATTTTTAATATAACAGAAAGGTATAAAATATTAAAAAAAATTGATTATTTTCTAAAATAAATTATCTATAAAAAATAAATAATAGTTAAAAATAATTTATATATGACTTTAAATATTATAAATATTATTAATAATAATTTAATTATAAATTAGTAAATATATGTTTATGTCACAAAAATTTATTTATATTGTATATTAGTATATATTAATATTATAAATTATAATTTAAATATAAAAATATAATAATAAAATTATATTATATTGAATAATGTCAAATATAAATAGATTGAAAATAAGATGAATAAATTTTCATATATGCAAATATTTATATACTTTATATATTTTAAAATTTTAACTAAGATTTAAATAGAAATTAAAAAAGAAGAATAATTTTATTGAAAACAAAAATAATCCTTATATCAATTAAAATTACACATGTGGATATAATATAAAATTTATGAGTCATATATAAAATATAGGTAAATATTATGATAAGATCAGTTTTATAAAATTTTTATAATAATATTTAAACTATTTGAAAGTTTAAAATTAATTAGTATATGTTAATATTATTATGAATAAAAATATTAGTTATTTGAAAGAAAGAAATATAATATATAACTTTATAAATATTTTTCTTTCATATTCACATTAATTAAAAAAGAAAATTATAATTTTTATAGTAAATCTAATTTAAATTTTGAAAGATTTTCTTGTAAACCACATTTGTAACAGTTTTTATACTTTTTTCGTCACAATCTTGTATAAGGATCTTTAATCCCTTTCGATTGGTATCCTTAGTGACGGCTACATATAACTGACCATGAGGAAAAAAGTAGTTTTGGAAGGAAAATCTCAACATGCTTAAGAGATTAACCTTGACTTTTGTTGATTGTTATTACAAAAGAAAGAGCAATTTGGAATTGTCTTCTTTGAAACTTAAAAGGTATCCTAGTATATGAAGGAGTCAAAGATAATCTTGGTATGAATACCTTTTGACCAGCATTATTTCCAGAAATAACCTTAGCTTCAAGAGTATAAGTTCCCATCAAAGTAATCACTAATCAAGTTCCATTGTACATGCCAAAAGATTAATCTATGTTTCTTAATAGCATAATAGGAACACTAATCTTCAGCTTCAACTCTTACATGTGAAATTCAAATTGAGATATGTTTTTTGTTCTGATGGCATTAAGTCCAACATGTAATAATTTATCATGTCAACAATCTCATTAGTTGGTGCTAGTATAGCATGATTCTAAAAAAACAAAGGATGCATCATGTTGTCAAAAAAAAAAAATGGATATGTTGACTACACAATAGAAGCAACTGAATCACCAGTTTCCTTTATAAGTAGATCATCTAGTATTTGAACTATAATTTTCTCATTGTTATGAATTATTATATGAGTGAATGTCCATATTCATAACTCTTCCTTATTCTCTGTAACTTACGATTTTATAACTGTTTTGTTTAATTCTCATTTAAAGAGATACGATTCTTCAGTTATAGATTTAGGCCTATAAATAGGTGTCTTATTTATATTGAGGAAATGTGAAATGAAATTGAGATTCTCTCTTCCTCTCTATATTCTTCTCTCTATTCTTCCTTGTAATTTTACGTTCATTTTATAACACGTTATCAGCACGAGACTCTAGTACACACTTTTCAAGAAAGGAACATTGTTGAATAAAGGTACGATATTATTTCATTTTTATTTTTCTTATAGAAATATATCATTATTTATTTATTGTAATCTCAATTAAAATTGCGTGGAGAAAAGATTTTTGATCAGTATATGTTAGAAGAAAAAATATTCTTAACTTTTCACGCACGTGCTCCTGCAGCAGCAATATCGTGAAAAATGATTCAAAAATATTCTAAATTTATTCTTGTTTCCTTGTGGCTGAATAAAAAGGTTTTGATAAAAATCATAAATCTCGTCTAATTGGCATTGTTCCATTCCCAGAAGTGAATGTAACAACTTGTGACTATTGTAACTATGCACAAACTTACTATCGTAACAATGGTTATAGACATAGTTATTGCGATAATCAGAAATATACATTTTTCACACCAAAAGTGAAAAAAATAGTGAGAAAATTGAAAAGGATAAAGGTATGCAAAGTGGTGAAAATATGAAAAACATACGCGTTGTGGAAGCAAAGGTCACTGATCATGTATTTGTCGTACATCAAAGCATTTTATTGATTTTTGTCAAGAATCATTTAAAAATAAGGGAAAAAGATAGAGATAAATTTTATTTGTAAAAATGATAATAATTTTATGATCATATGGACGTTACTCACTTAGACGTTGCTAATTATTTTGCTGATCAAGATAAAAAAAAAATGACTATATCATTAGTGATCTATTATTATTTTTGTTAATGATTTTATTTATAATCATATGATAGTGTTTAAAATATGTTTATTATTATTGAGTTATTATGTTTTTTTTTCTATATGCTAATTTATGTTTAATGTATTCTCTTCCTCTAAAAAAAAAATAGTAATGATTAAATAAATTGTCATATATTATAGTTGTTTTTTTTTCTATTGATATAGTTGTTATTTAAATTAAATTTTAATATAGTCATTGTAAATAAATAATAATAAAATAATAAATTTTCACCATTTATTTTAGTATCGAATTTATTTTTTTATTATTTATTTTTGCAATGAAGAATGAATGTCAATATGGACAACACCAACAATGAAGACATATGTCTTGTTGATAGTGCAACAACTCACAATTTTCAAAAATAAAAAATATTTTTCTCATTTAGTGATGCAATAAACTAATGTGAGTACTATATCTGGTAGTACAAAAATTATTGAGGGCTCCAATAGAGCTAATATATTATTGTTTTGCAGAACAAAATTACACATTGTTAGTTCATTATACTCTACTAAGTCTCATAAAAACTTATTAAGTTTCAAAGATATCCATAAAAATGGATACCGTGTTGAAACAAACAACAAATGAAGGAAGAGAAGCATACATGTATATCACAAAAATTATCTCAAATAAAAAACGTGTTAGAAAAATTACCTTATTTTTCTTCTGGCTTATATTACATACATATAAATATAATTGAAACACACATTATTGTAAACCAGAAATTTACAAATCATGATAATTTTTTTATTTGTCATGAACGATTAGGCCATCCTGGATCAATCATGATGCGAAAAATAATTGAAAATTCATGTGAACATTCATTGAAGAGCCAGCAGATTCTTCAATCAAATAATTTCTCATGTGTTATTTGTTCTAAGGGAAAACTAATTAGTCGACCATCACTAGCTAAGATTTGAAATGAATCTATCATATTTTTAGAACGTATACAAGGTGATATTTGTGGACCAATACACCCATCATGTGGACCATTTAGGTATTTCATGGTTTTGATTGATGCATCAACGAGATGGTCACATGTTTATTTGTTGTCAACTCGCAATCAGGCGTTTGCGAGATTATTTGCACAAATAATTCGTTTAAGAGCTCATTTTCCTGATTATCTAATTAAGAAAATACGCCTTGACAATGCTGGTGAATTTACATCTCAAGCTTTTAATGATTATTATATGTCTATTGGGATTGATATTGAACATCCTGTAGCACACGTACATACTCAAAATGGACTTGCTGAATCATTGATCAAGCGTCTAAAATTAATTGCAAGACCATTACTAATGAGATCAAAACTTCCAATTTCTACTTGGGGACATGCAATCTTGCATGCTGCAACACTTATTCGCATCAGACCAACAAGCTATCATATGTTATCCCCTTTGCAATTAGTTTCTGGTCAACAACCAAATATTTCTCATCTTAGAATTTATGGATGTGCAATTTATGTTCCTATTGCTCCACCACAACGCACTAAGATGGGTCCTCAAAGAAGGTTAGGAATATATGTTGGCTATGAATCTTTATCTATAATAAAGTATCTTGAGCCAATGACAGGAGATTTATTCACTACTCGATTTGCTGATTGTCATTTTGATGAATCATTTTTTCCTACTTTAAGAAGAGAAAATAAACATTTGAAAAAAGAGATAAGTTGGAATGAATTATCTTTATCTCATCTTGATCCTTGAACAAAACAGTATGAACTGGAAGTTCAAAAAATAATTCATTTGCAAGGTTTAGCTAATCAACTACCAAATGTGTTTACGAATCCAAAAACAATAACTAAATCATATGTCTTGGCTGTTAATGCTCCAATCAAAATCAATGTTCTGATTGGAAAGTCTAATGTTGCAAATCAATCTGAATCACATATGAAGTGTGGTAGACCTTTTGGTTCCAAAGATAAAAATCCTCAAAAAAGAAAAGGAACTAAGAATAAATGAGGATGTAAAAACTCCAGAAGAGTCATCAGACATAATTAATATTTTAGTTCCAGAAGAAACATAGGTACCTGAAAATGATGAAAATAAAAAGATCTCAATAAATTATGTCATGAATAGAATACAATGGAACCGAAATGAAGTCAATATTGATGATATTTTTTCATTTAATGTAGCATTGGATCTGATAACTGATATAGAGGATTATGAACCAAAATCAGTCAACTGAGTGTAGACAAAGAAGTGATTGGGAAAAATGAAAAGTTGCAATTGAGGAAGAATTAAAGTCGCTTACAAAGCGTCAAGTTTTTGGACCTATAGTTCGTACACCTGAAGATGTAAAGCCAGTCGGATATAAATGAGTTTATGTGCAAAAATGAAATGAAAAGAGTGAAATTGTGAGATGTAAAGCACGACTTGTTGCCCAAGGTTTTTCCGCAAAGACTTGGTGTAACATACTCGTTTTTCCTAAACAGTTAATTTGTTAATATAGTTATAATTTAGATTATAATTCTTTAATTTTTGGAAAAAAAATGCTTGTTTATACCGGTTAAAATTGCTCTATAAGGATAAAAATAGCATTTTTAATCTAGAAGAATTATTTTAAATAATAAAAATTTATATTTTAATTAGAAATAATATTTGGAGTGTAAAAATAATTATTTTCGTAATTATTGCTTGTTTTTGAATTTTTGGTTGATACTGTTTTATGTGTTCACAGGAACTGTATGATTAGTTTTTTTTTTCTTTTTATGTGATAACCAAGGAGATATTGATGTCAAAAATTATGTTATAATTATTTTAATTGTTTGGCATTAATTATTTTTATTTTTGAGTTTTATTCATGATTATTTTATTTAATTACATTAAAATAGCAAAATAATTGATTATTATATTATTATTTCTTTAACTATTTGACTAAATTGACCACTTTCTTACGTGAACCTTCTTCTTCTCCAAGTCCATAACCCCTTCTTCTCCCTTTCACCATTTTCATTTTCTTCCACTCATTTAAGCTTATTTTAAGGTATGTTTTTAATATATATCCTTAATTAAGCTTAATTAGTTGTTAATTATCATTTCATCCGATTAAAATTTTAATTTTTCCCTGTTTTTGGCTGTCATGAACAGTAAAAATGGGTCTTACTTTGCTTCAAAATTATTGGTTTTTAAACTTGCTTTCTTTTGTACTATATGTAGACTATGCATGGCTTATATTGTTTACATAATTAGTTTTTCAAAAATGTGATTAAAAAGCACTAAACCCTCACAAGGGTTGGCTGCCATGTGGTTTTAGAGAAGGTGAAGTGAGTGTTTTTCAATTCCATTTTATTCCTTTTATATTAGTTAGATCATAGAAACTAATTTTGTGTTAATCGGACTTTTATAGCAAAAGTTAGAAAATTTCAATTTTTACATATACATATAAGAGTATAAAATTAGCATCTCCTTAGTATTAATTATGTTTAGGCATGATTAATTGATTGGGTTGATCGTTTTGAAGATTGGATTGTTCAAGTTTTTCTAAAGAATCAGAAAAAAATTCATCCATCCTTCATCAAAGAACATCCGTAAGGTAAGGGGAGGGATGATTTTATTTCAATAGGTGGCATTAAGAACCATAAGGGAATGATTCTCTATTGTTCTAATCAAATAAAATGAATTTGGGTTGTTTTAGAGCTATCCCATAATTTTTAGAAGATTTTGTTATAGTACTTGACATGTGTGAAAGGTTGCCTTAGACTAGGAAATTGATTGAACAAGGACTCTACCTTGTATGAAAGGTCTTTTGTGTATTTAAATTAATGTATTGGAATGATTTATGGTTGCAGTGCTGTATTGAATTATTTCTTTATAATTGGTTGAATTCTCATTATGTGCTTGTGTAGATATTCTTGTTGGTATGAATGCCATATAATGGTAAAGATTGGAAGTAATTTAGTTTCATGTGGTGTGAGCATATAGATTGATATAATCTAAATGTCCATTCATACTTGTTGGAAAGAAGAAAATATGTTTTTAAGGTATATATATAATTTATCAGATGCATACAATTCAAATTCTAGAGAAGGTTATTCAATTAAGTTGAATAAATCACTTTATGGATTGAAACAATCTGGATGCATGTGTTATAATCGCCTTAGCGAATATTTGTTGAAGTAAGGATATAAAAATGACCCTATTTGTCCATGCATTTTTATAAAAAGATCTTATAATGAATTTGTAATAATTGTTGTTTATGTTGACGATTTCAATATCATTGGAACTCCTGAATAGATTTCAAAAACAGTAAATTACTTAAAGAATGGATCTTGGAAGGACAAAGTTTTGTCTTGGATTACAACTTGAATATGTAAAGAATGAAATTTTTATGCATCAAGAAACTTATACTTCAAAAGTGTTAAAACGATTTTATATGGATAAATCACATCCCTTGTGTACTCCAATGGTTGTAAGGTCACTAGATGTAAACAAAGATCCTTTCAAACCTTGGGAGCAGAATGAAGAACTACTAGGTCTTGAAGTACCTTATCTTAGTGCAATTGGAGCATTGATATATCTTGCTTGTCATACACGACCTGATATATCATTTGCTGTTAACTTATTAGCAAGGTATAGTTCTTCACCTACAAGGAGACATTGGAATGGAGTTAAACATATATTTCGTTACCTTAAAGGTACAATGGATATGAGTTTATTTTACCAAAACAAATCTAAATCTGAGTTGATTGGTTATGTAGACGCAGGTTTTTTGTTTGACCCACATAATGGTAGATCACAAACAGGTTATTTGTTTGCATATGGTGATACAGCCATTTCATGGCGATCTATAAAACAAACCATAACGGCTACGTCATCCAATCATACAGAAATTTTAGTATTACATGAAGCAAGTCGATAATGTGTCTAGTTAAGATCTATGATTCAACATGTGCAAGAAACTTGTGGTTTATCTTTAGGAAAAATGACCCCAAACAATTATATGCGAAGATAATGCTGCATGTATTACTCTATTGAAAGAAGGGTACATTAAAGGAGATAGAACAAAGCATATTTCTCTAAAATTCATTTTTACCCATGATTAAGGATGGAAACATGCCAGACCGCTTAACAGGGGCCTGTGGCCTTACCTTTTTAATAAACAAACCAGGCTCAGGCCTTTTTTAAGGTCTGTTTAAGTAAACAAGTCAGGCCTGAGCTGTTTATAAAGCCTGACAGACCAGCCTGTATAAATATATATATATATATATTATAATTTAAAAATATAGCTATCAAAATATATTTAAATAATAAATTTATTTAATAATATATTTTTATATTCTTAATTCTGTTATTATTAAATTAATATATTATGTTATAATTTTATTTATTTATAATTATAATAAACAGAAATTATATTATATTAAAAATTAAAAATATTTATACATGATTACAATTTTTAAATAATAAATTATTATATTTAAACAATTTAAAAAATAGTAAAATCTTTGAACAAGAATAAGACGTAATCAAAACTAAACGAAATAAAATTTAAAAATAAAATAATAAAATTATATTAACATATTTTTTATACTCTTAATTTTATTATTATTAATTTAATTATTTAATTATTATATTAATATATTATGTTATAATTTTTTTTATTTATAATAAATAGAGATTGCTTAAATCTGAATTATATTTTATTTGAAAGTAAAAATTTATAAAAAAAAATGATAACAAAATAAAAGAAAAAACTTATTATAATATATATATAATCAGACCATGTAACAAATAATATAAATAATATAATTATAAATAAATTATATAATAATATATATTTTTATAACTTGCACATATTTTAATTAAATTATTAGTCAATTTATCAATTTATATGTAATTTATAAGTATGTGTTTTAATTTATTGTATCAGTAATATTTTCTATATTACATTAATATTATAGTGTAGTTAATTTTACATTTATTTGTTAATTTAAAATAACAAATTAATGAGATAAATAAAATTAAATATTTTGTAATTATTTTTTAATTTAATATTTATTTTTGTTTTCATTTTATATATATATAGTAATTAAGTTTAAATTTTTATATTAAGTTTTATCACATATTTTTTAATTAAGATAAAAATTTAGAAATATAAGTTATTTTAATTTAAATATAAATTTTAATAATTCTTCCTATACTCATATGTTATTTTTCTGCATCTATAAATTTTATAATATAAGTATTTATCATCTACAATTTTTATAATGACGATATTTATTTACTTTTTAAAATATAATAATTTTTTTAGCTGATTCAATAAATTTTATAAGTGTTATTTTTTGTAATTATTTTTTAATTTAATAGTTATTATTATTGTCATTATATATATATATATATATATATATATATTATATTGCCGTAAGTTTAAATTTATTTTTTTAAAACATATAATTTTCTTTTAATTGATTCAACAAACTGTGTGAATGTTATTTTTTTTTATCAATTTTATGTATTTACTATAACTTTATTTGTTGAATATAAGATGTCTTTAAATAAACAAAATATGTTTCTAAAATAAAACTAAAATATTTACTATTTATATAATTTTAAAAAAAAATAAAAAAGTATGAATATAAATTTTATTAATATAAAATATTTATAATTAATACTTAAATAATATTTTAAAAATTATTTATAAAATTATATAAATATTATTATAATTATTTAATAATTATTAAGAACATAGATAGAAATTAGAAAAATGTATAAACTAATTTAATAATAAAATATTTATATTTTTATTAATATTAATTTTTTTTAACAGGCTTTGTTAACAGGCTTCAGGCCAGGCCAGGCCACTTAAACAGGTTAGGTCAGGCCTAAAATAAATCCTTTAACAGGTAACAGGCTAGGCTCAGGCCTAATAATTATGTTACAGGCCAAGCTTTTTTAGAGTAAAGCCTGGCCTGACCTGGCCTGTTTCCATCCCTACCCATGATCTTCAAAAGAATGGTGATATAAATATTCAACAAGTTCGTTCATGCGAGAATCTAGCAGATATTTTCACAAAGTCATTTCCAAGTAAAACTTTTGACAACTAGTTCACAAGATTGGACTTCGTCGTCTTGGAAATGATTGTGCACATGAGGAGGAGAATTAATACGCTCTGCACTCTTTTTTCCTTAGCTATGGTTTTTGCCCATTGGGTTTTCCTAGCAAGGTTTTTAATGAGGTAACATGTAATAGCGTAAATAATAATGTATTTTTCTTAGGCTTTTATCCCATTGAATTTTTCCTAGTTAGATGTTATGAAACATATTCTCAAATAATGGACATTTAAGGGGGAGTGTTATGAATTATTATATGAGTGAATGTCCATATTCATAATTCCTCCTTATTCTTTGTAACTTACGATTTTGTAACTGTTTTGTTTAATTTTCATTCAAAGAGATATGATTCTTCAGTTATAGTTTTAGGCCTATAAATAGGTGTCTCATTTGTATTGAGGAGATGTAAAATAAAATTGAGATTCTCTCTTCCTCTCTATATTCTTCTCTCTATTCTTCCTTGTAATTTTACGTTCATTTTATAACACTCATTTAATTGTTCCATTACCTATACCTAGAATCCAATTTGAAATATTTTTAAATCATCAACCTCTGAATTATAACTTTTAGTTTGAAGTCTCATATTTTTTGTGAGTTCCAACACTTGACATTGCTCCCACAAATAAGAACTAATAGAAGCATAAATGATGTTTTGTCGCCTTCCTTTTGGAACTACTGGTAAAATTTGTCTAAAATCTCCACTAAGAACTATTACTTTCCCCCCAAATGGTTTAGGCTGTCATAATTATAAAATCTTAAAATATCTCTAAATGTTCTATCTACAGCCTCAAAATAATTTTTATGACACATTGGAGCTTCATACCATATTATCAATTTTGATCTAATAATTAACTCAGCCAAGTGACTTCCGGATTTGATGTTGCAAGTGGAGTCCTCATTCACATTGATGGGAATGGCAAATATCGAATGAGCAGTTCTGCCTCGAAGTATTAATAAAGCAACAATTCCACTGGATGCAATAGTTAGAACAATTTCTCCTTTAGATTGAATAGTTGCAGATATGGTCTTCCAAATGAAAATTTTGCCAGTACTACCATAACCATAAAGGAAAAAAAAATCATCTCGCATTTTCAGAAACAGCTAACATAATTTTGTCATAAATACTTCTTTGTTCAGATGTAAATTTAGACAATAAATAAATGTGTTCAGTAGCTAATACTTCTGTATCATAATTTATCTTATAAAAAATAAGCAAGCCTATTTTGTGTTTCTGAAGCGAATGCTTTTCTTTCCATTTTTTTCTATTTCTTTGAGATTATCTTTCTCAATCACATGACCAATGACATCTAATTGAACATGTGTCAAACATTATTTTAAAATAATAAAGTAGCATACACAGATAAATATGAAAGCAATTAAAATTAGAAAAAACAAAACTCACCAATTAGATATAATTCATCTAGCCCACTTAAATTTTTTGAGAATGGAACAAAATCAAAATAGTTAAAAGAAATGTTGTCACATTTGACTTCTGAAACTCTGATGGTTGCCATCAAATTTAATTTCCATTTGTGTTTAGTTGTTCGCATCTTCTTTTTAGGAGTAATTACCATAAAATTTTCTATGATATACACATTGCTTTCAAATAGTTTTTCATAACGTGATATAATATCTTTCATAATAGTATAATGAATCCTTGAATTCTGAAATAATGAAAGAACATGAAAGAATTAAATAAATTAAATAAGAAGGAAATTTTATGTACTTTGACTAAAGAAATTTAAAAGCTTCCCCTTTTCATTGACTAAAATCATGTCCACGCTATTTACTTGAGTTTTATTTTAAAACTCATGAGAAAACCACAATGAATGATCCGAACTATTATCTTCCAATCCACCTTTCCATGTCGTACTTTAGAAGGCACTGAAATAGTAGGCGCTATTTTGGAATAATTTTAGTTCAAAATTTTATTTCGAACAAACAACCTGTACTTTCCCTTATATATATACCAAATAAAATACAATTTCTTTCTCACTTGAAGATTTTTTTTTTTATTTTTATAATAAACAATTTAAAGTTCAAGAGTTTTTTTTGTAATTTTTTCAGTTATTAATTTACAACAATAAGATTTAAAATAAATATTAATATTAACATTCATACCTGTCGTAAAGGATGCACCTTTTGAATATGTAAAAACTTCTAATTAGAAAAAAATGCATTTAACTGATTTTAATTAAACCATTCAAGACGGCCTTAAAAATAAAGATATATCAAAACTGCTAATTAGAAATGAATGGATTTAACTGATTGAATTAAACCATTCAAGATGGCTTTAAATAGTAATTATTAATTATTATATAAAGATTATTATGTTAAAGAGTAAAGACAAATTCTCCTCCAAAACACATTGCAAATTTTCTTCAAAAACTGATCTACTGTTATATATATAAAGGTAAAGATATATAGGAGACATTTAAAGTTAGAGGAGTTTGTATTATGAGAAGTAAGAGACATTAATAATAGTCATTAGATCAAATAATTAGCAAAAGAGAGAAGAGAATTAATTAGCAAGAGAGAGAAAAAAGTGACCATAATAACTCTCACCTCTTATAATAACAAACTTCCCTTACTTGAAATTCCCCTTATGTATATAAATTAGTTTGTAACTTATGCAATACAATAATATTTTATTTTGAAATAAATCTGTACATAATTTTAATAATTAAATGATAAATTTTAATTTTGTAAATAATTATATATATATTACATATTATATATTATATGACTTAATTAATAGTTAAAAACTATCTATTAGGGGTGTTCAAAAAATTCGATTTTATAAATTCAATCCATAACTAATATTAAACTAGTCTTAAAAATTTAGATTTATATTAAAATTAGTTTTTTTATTAACTATATTTGTATAATCGGTTTAGTGTCCAAACCCATTTTCTAAAACCAGATTTTTTTTTTAATTATCAAAATTTATATGTATATGTATGAAGCTATTATCTTATATATTTACTTATTAAATTTTTGTGTTATATTAATTTACAAAATTTTATTATAACTATATTTTACCACTAATATAATTAAAATTAAAATATTCAAAATAATTAAAGATATTAAAATATAAAAATATTTTTAAATTAATGACTGCTGTTTCTTTATATTTATGTTTACTTTTTAACTTTTAAAATATTATAATAATTTTATTATTATTTATATTATTAATTTTTATTTTTATAAGTTTTAATTTAAACTTTCACTATAAACTTTATTCATTAAAAATAAGTTAAAAAAATAATAAATGTTTTATACACTTCTATAAAATATAATATATTGATAAATATTGTTCAAATCTTTTTGAAATGCACTAATTTAATACAACGTTTTATATAATAAATTAGTTTTATCTTAAAAATAAAATTTATAAATGTATTGAATATCAGTTTTACGTTAAAAATTAAATTTAAAACTAGTTTCAACAAAAATTAAATTTAAAACTAATTTTAAATTTTAAAACTATTTTTGAATTGATTAAAAAATAAAATAAAATAAAATAGTTTAAAATTTAACTCATATAATTAATTTGTATGATGACTAGATGATAAAAATTAGAATATATCTAAATATTTATTACTTTAATAAAATATTAAAAATATTATTAATAAATTAAAATATACGCGAATATTTTTTTGACATGTATTATTAATTTCTTTTAGAGATGTAATGGGTTAAAGTATTTATTGTATTTATATTTTATCTTTAATGAATGTTGATGCTTAACATATATATATATATATATATATATATATATATATATATATATGCAAACATAATGTTATTTTATTTATTATAAAATTTAAATATGTTTTAATATAATAATTTAATAATAATATAAAAAAATTATAGTATGTTTTTACTATATGTAAAAATGGTTTAAAACCGATTGTAAACCAAATCCAAATTTTAAAATTAAATTTAAACTGATTTTAAAAAAATTAAAATAGATTAGTTTATAATCCAATCTATATAATTGAATTATAAATAAATTTAGATTAGATTTTTAAAAATCCAATCGATGAACACCTCTACTATCTACGAAAAGGTGCTAGTTTCATATTCATGCTTCATACTCCCTTATTATATAATTTATACCTTAGGATATACAATTATAAATCAATTAATAGTAATTTTTTTTTTAACTTTTTAATATTTAACATTGAGTAAATCTTCTATTTATTTCCTAAATCTCTATTTTTTATATTATTTTTTTAAATTTAAATTTTTAGTTTCTAAAATTAACAACAGTAAATTTTTTAGTTCTTCTTATTATGAAATGTTAAAATTAAATAATAGGGTAATGATTTATTATGTTAAATGATATGTAAATGAACATAAAATGACAACATTTTAAGATTTATTAAAGATAATTTATTTTTATTTATAACTTTGAAATTTTTTAATAGTAATGTCTTCTTTTCCTTTTCTTTTTTTATGACCTTTTTCTTTTAAGTTGAGTTGTATTAAAAATTAACATAGCCGATTATAATTAGACTTAAAATCTAAACTTTTTATATTTGGGAAACATATGTTAGGAATATTAAAAATTATTATTTTGAATTTTTTAAGATTAAAATTTCAAAAATCTACTCAATTGATTGACGCTTTAATTACAAATTATTATTATTTATTTGATGTCTGATTTGTCCTTGGAAATTTCAAATTTAAAAGTGTTGAAATAATTATTACTAAGTGAAAACAAGTATGTGGTAAAAATATTACAAACTTATGCCCTGATTGACATGTTTATATTATATGATTCAAATATTATATGTTATATGACTTAATTAATAATTAAAAATTCTCTATGTATATATGCTAATTTTGTATTCATGCTTCATACTCCCTTATTGTATAGTTCATTAGTAACTTTTTTTAAAAAAAAAATATTATAAGATTTAACATTAAATTAATCTTCTATTTATTTCTGAAATCAGTATTTTGTTTATATTAAATTTTTAAATTTAAAATTTTAATTTTTAAAATTAACAACGGTAAATTTTTTAGTTCTTATTATCATGAGATGTTAAAGTTAAATAATAAAATAATAATTTATTATATTAAATATAAGACATTAAAATGACAATGTTTTAAAATTTATTAAAAATAGTTTATTTTTATTCATAAAATTAAAATTTTTGATAGTAATGTTTTTTCTTCTACTTTAACTTTTTTCATGACTTCTACCTTTTAAGTTGAATTGTATTAAAAATTAATATAGCTAATAATAATTAGAATTAAAATCTAAAATTTTTATATTTAAAAAACTTATTTTGGGCTGTCTTTAATATTTTGAATTTTTCAAAATTAAAATTTCAAAAATCTAGTCCAATTGGTTGAGGCTTTAATTACAACTTTTTATTATTTATTTGATGATTTATTTGTCTTTGATAATTTTAAATTTAAATAACTATTTTAATTTGAAAAATTATATGATATGTATACAATCTATAATTGATATTAAAAAATCCATAAAATCAGTTTAAATACAAACAAAATCAAGACTCGCGATTAATAATGTATAAAATCTATAACAGATATTAAAAAATTGCATAAAATCGAACAAGTTATAGTTTAATAATTATAATAACTTCTATAAATACTCTGAACATGCGAGTTATGTCATTGACATGCAAAAGCAATTGGTTCAAAGTGTCTGAACTTCTGATTTTGGACGATAAAGCTCGACAATGGCTGTCTCAAACAACATATGTACCCATCTGACACTGGGTAAGTGTTCATGTACTGCAACAGAGACAGAAGAGAGTGATTCCAACAGCAACGAGGTTTGCACCCATTTAACGTTGAGTGTGTGTCAGTGCACTAGAGCTGAGATACATGTCTCTTCAACCAAGAAAAGGAAACTTTGCCACAAAGGTCCGTTTGTTGCAAGAAAGAAGGCATGCAAAGACTTGGTGGTACAAGAGGATGCTCTGGTGGTACACGATGATGACGATCCTTGGAAGATAAAAAAGGTGTTGAAAGAGAGTGATCTTGGCAACATGAGTAGGCTCATGCTAGGGAAGGATTTGGCAGAAAAATTTGTGTTACCTGTGTTGGGTGATGCTGCTGAGATTGAGAAGGGAGTTAGTGTTAAGATTTGGGATGTGGACACCTACACCATGCACTCTCTTGTTTTCAAGAAATGGGTTTCTTCAAGATGCTACATTTTTATGGGAAAATGGGTCCAAGATTTTGTTAAGAGAAGGGGCTTGAAGAAAGGGGATGAGCTTGGCTTTTACTGGGATCCATATAATAGTCACTTCAATTTCTCTGTTCTTAGAGTCAATTAATATGAGATAGCTCGTGTACAAAGAGCATAGAAATCATTCAAAATTGTGTATTTCATGTTTTAAGTTCTAGTAGTTGTAAGGTTGGAGGAGTTTTAATATTCTTGCTTTCATTTATTATAAGCCTTCTCAGATCTTACGTTGTTTTTATGTGTAAGTATTATGCTTTCAATTAATGACATTTGTTGCTTGTTCCAAAATCATGGTAGGCTATCGATGAAGAAATAGATCATACAGAATTACTCTTAAAATTAGTAGTTTTTAAAGTATGTTTTTTTTGTGGTTTATGGTTTTTACTTTGAGATTCTTGCAATTGAAATTTCATACTACGATTTCAGTTGCATCTTGATTATGGTTACAACACGCTATGAGTTGATGCATGTGCGCCAATTGTTTTGATATTGAAAGAGCAATTTAATGTTTACGAGCTACATATTTGGTGACCACTGTGATAACAATTTTATAATAACACATAATTATTAAACTTTGACTAATATACTTTCTATTTCGACCACTCAATTGTCTCTTTCAAGAAAGAAAGGAAAAGTCAAATGTCCCGATAATTTGAATTCCTAATTTTCTGCCTTCAAGAAATATCTTTATAAGCCATTTTTGTTGCCGATAAAAAATTTGAAATGAAATTCTAACTAATGTGTGTTGAGTACTTTGCAACCATTGAAGTTGCACATTTTCTAAGAGCTTGTTTGGTTATTTCAAATTCTAAGAGTACACAGTTTTGGTTATCTATAATTTTATTCAAGATGCTACAAATTTATGGGAAAATGGGTCCAAGATTTTGTTAAGAGAAGGGGCTTTAAAAAAGGGGATGAGATTGGTTTCTAATGGGATCCATATAGTAGTCACTATAATTTCTCTGTTCTTAGGGTCGATTAAGATGAGATAACACTAGCAGAATAAGGTTAGAAATCATTATAAAAAGTGTCTTTCGTCTTCTATTTTCTAGCTGTTGTAAGATTGGAGGGGTTTTGATCGCTGAGTTTGGGTTGGTGATAACAACTCTAATTGATCGATCGTCACTATATATTTGACCTTTGATCAATATTTTTTTCATGTTTAAATTTAAGTAAAAATATTCAAAGATTTTTCAAACTATAATTATAAAATATAAAAATATGTATATTTTACTCATGTTAAAGTGTTGGAGGATTATATTTCACATTTTTCAAGTTTAAGAAATAAATTTAGTATGTGTCGGTGTTGGGGTACATAAAACCTTGGGCATTTAGAGGATGGGCTCTTGACTTGATATGACAAATTCATCCTCCATCTTGAGAAGACCATCAATATATTTTGGTGGCTTTAGATTAATTTACAAAATGGGTAAAAGCTATCCCTTTGAAAAATGTTGAAGCAGAATAGATTATTAATTTCATTGAGGATAATATAGTGCCAATCAAGGAATGCTCTTCATTGGTTGAAGGACCATAAGATACACAGAATCCTTAGATATTAAAATGCTTAATTTGACTCCATACTTTTTGCAGTGAGTACAGATTTTAATAGTTATAGCATAGTAGATTAAAAAGACTAATTATTTATGCCCATGAGAGTAATGTAATTACTTTTTGGTCTACACTTTGTAGTTCAAATCCTGTAATGTGTTAGAGCACTGGTGCCATCAAGTCCTTTTGCATCAAAGTAGGCTACGTAGTCAGCAACTGTTGTTTCCCTGTATTTTGGGGGATTATCTTCTGATAACAATTCCTTTATAGGCCCATAAGGCTTTGTGGATGCCATCACACCAGTGCAGAAAAAGCATGCAACAGATATTCTTGGACCAACATGATTGGCTATTACTCTGTGTTCAACACTCTTGAATCTATCATTTGTTATCAGCTATCAATCAAACAAACAAAAAGTTAGCTACATATAAGACCACATCCATCATCAAATATAAACAAATTAAACAAGCATCCCATGCTCAAGTAAGAGATCTATTCGTGGTGTAGTGTACGTGGACATAGGCCCAGTTTGATAAACTTTTCAACAAGAACTCGCTATCAGAAATAATAATAAAAAAAGAGGTAAAATGAATCAAACATTTTCTAAAACTTAAAATCAGGTTATGCATCTCAGATTTTAGAAAAGTTAAATGAGAAAACTTATTAAAAAGTTGAGATGCATATGTTGATTTTAACTTATAAGAGAAGTTTGATTCATTATACTTTTTGTATTCATTGTTAAGCTTATCCTAACTAAACTTCATTTAATTCAATAGAAAGCACAAAAATGCACTTAAGAAGATAAGAGATGTTGTATGCTTTAAAACAAACATGTGGCACATTTGTTAAATTAAATAACTCCAAGATAACTTAGACATGATTTGTACTATGTTAATAGCTTTGGCATGTACATAGAGCAGTACATATATTCTGGTGGCTTCATTGGTCGATAGAGAATGAAAGTCTCTCCTTAAAGAATGAAATTGTAGATGTCACAATTATCCATTACAAATTGAAAGTCGTTGAAGGAAGTGTACAAAGAATAATAACAGGAAACTTGCCTGCAGAAGATCACCAATATTGACTACTAGAGCCCCAGGAATAGGTGTGATATGAATCCACTTATTTTGGTAAAGTACTTGGAGGCCACCAACATGGTCTTGAAGAAGCACTGTGAGGAAATCATTGTCAGAGTGCTTGGTGGTTCCCATAGTCAAATGTGGTTCAGGACAAGCAGGATAATAATGGCCAAGAGCAACAAGCCCTTCAGCACATCCCATGTCTTTCAAATGGCTAGGATTCAAACCTAAAGCTTCTGATAACAATTCTGGAATATTTCAATTTGTATCATCAGTATGCATTTTATAACTGTTAATACATCTTTTTACTTTGAGTTGTTTTGTTGATTTTAAATTACGGCTTTTTTAATGTGTGTCTAAGGATATAAAATAAGAAATGAATAAATAGTAAGTTTTTTTTTTTAAAAAATCCTAATGTTTAATATTATTAATTTATTGAATTCCGTGATTTATGATAAAAACATATGAAACATAGTTTCTTATTGAGTGTCTTGGGTACGCATTAGAAAATTATATATAAGTGATGAGAAATATGTATCTTATACCTTTTTTTTAATCAATAGTTGATGAAAGATGAACTATAACTACATAAAAGAAAATTGAGACACAATTTTACAGCATTTTCCAATTAATATAAGAAGCATCTGAATCTTACGAAATCATGATTTGTCATGTATTTTATATAGAAATAAACACGTCACTGCTTAACTAGTAACATAATCTATCATTTTGAAAAATAGATATTATGAGCCTCCAAGTTTGAGTACTGATCTATGTTGAAGGATTAAATACTTGATACACAAGCATACCTGCATACTATAGGAAAATCTTGTGGTTTGATGATATCAGGAGACAAGTAACAGATAAAGGTATCTCTCAAATTGAGTGGTGGTGAGCTATAAAGATCAAGATTGCTATTGTGCACAAAGGATCTTGACCTATCTCGCGTATAGAATTCTTTTTTGGTTTCATTATCCTGCTCATAAAATCTTTGTACCCCATTTTTCATCTCCACAAGAACACTTACAGGGATGCCATGATTCACCAACTCAAAGAAACCCCATGTTTCTGATGCCTCATTGACTATGTCAACAATCCCTTGATGCTTACTTAGATCTTTGTCAATATTTGAAAGGTATTGAAAATTATGGCCTTTGTAGCCTAAATTTGAGGCCTTCTCATATTTGATTGAAGCATATTTTTGTGGTGTTTGATTATGTGCATGATTTTTCTTTTAAGTGTATATGCATATATGTTGTGGACTGAGTCTGAGGTTGACCAACCCTCAGCAATGATTGATGGATATATAATGTAGTAATGAATTTGAATAAAATAGAGAAATGAAGGGCTGAATAATATGATAGTATATAAATATTGAGTTCAGTATATAATAAATAATGAGTTTGAACCATAATGACTAATGAGAAGAGTAGATCCATAATGAGAAATATAGAAATGAAATGGAAAATATAGAAAGAAAAATGAAATGAAAAAGGAATATGATAAGGATAAATATGGATAGTTCAGAGATACACTAAGGGTGTGAAAGATAGAGGCGATTGAGAAATTTTAGAGAAATAAGAGTAGAATATTTATATATAAATATTATAGCTTGAATGAATAAGCAAGAAACACCTTCATAATCACAGACATAGAACTAGTCCACTAGAAAAAAAAATTATATAGTCTTATTGGATCGGATCATTGAATGAACGAAACTACAATAGGTAATTATGCAAATTGGGGTTAGCCACCTTAAAAATGTTGTACTTGAGTTATTCCTTGATTGCTTATAAATGGAGTATGAGATGATCAAACTCTTATGTATAAAAATAAACCTATACACACAAAACATGTTATCACTTTCTATGCTTTATTAACAAAAGGAGATTAGAGAGACTCTACTTGAAAAATTCATATGACATCTTGTAAAGATGAGATTACTACTTCTTTGGTTACTCAGTCTAACACAAAGTTTCACAAATATAATTTTAATCTTAATAATTATCTTAAAATTTTTGAAATATAAATATCGCAAGTGCATTGAAAATCGTTGTTATTTCCATGTGCTACCTATGTTTGATTCCTTACCTTACCAATATTAGTTTAAACTCTTTAATGAATTATTTATAAAAATAATTTTTAAAAAACAAATAAGTCACAATTTTTAAATTAAAAAAAAATTAGACTTCTAAAAAGTCATAATTTTTAAGTTTAATCCTTCTTAATTTGTTTTTATTTAAAAAGTCTACCAAATATTGTATTTCATTCTTGCACAATTTGTTTATTAGTATTTCATTATTTTTGTTTATTATTTACATCGATAACATCTATTTTAACTCATAAAATCACATGGAGCTAGCGTGAATGAAAATGTGACATCTATTATAGTCTTAAATCTTAATTTTAAAAAGTCTTAACCTTATAATATAAAATTTTATTCTAAAATTTAAAGAATATAATATTGTTAATAGCATATTTTTTTTCATGTCATATGTCAGTCAAATTATATAAATTAACTTAATGAAACAAGTTAATAAATTATTAATATATAACCTAAATAAAAATAAATAAATTTTGAAAGATTAAATTAAAAAATCAAGTCAATTAATTTTTAAAGATTATAATTTTTTAGAAGATCAAAATCTTATTTAAGACAATTATTTAACTATTTGCTTTGAAACCTTTAGGGTTTTGACTTTTGATCCATATTTTGAATTAACCAATAATATTATTTAAATATGTGCACTGTATTTATTTTCATGATCTTTTTATTTTTTTAGTATAAAGTAATATTTTAAATTTTTATAATATTATAAAAAATCTCTCAGTATTTATTACAAAAAATAATAAAGATTTAGTTTTAACCTCTAACATTTTTCTTATGATCATTTTATTCTTATAAAAGATTATATAATTGGTTTACTAATGGCCATGTTGAACAAATCTTTATATATCAAAATGAGGTAGTCCGAGGGCATTTTTTATTCTCAAATCAAAGGTATTTTTGTAATCCACATTTTAATATATCTTTAAATTTTTAATCACAATAAAATACTTATTAATATTTATTTATCATAACTAGTCAATAATATTATACTTTGAACTTCCTAATTTTTTAATCTATCACAGTCTTTCAAATTTTATTATTTTAATAATTATTTTAGTAAGTATTATTTTTTGTTAATATTTGTAAGTTTCTACATAATAATAATAATAATAATAATAATATATTATTATTATTATTATTATTATTATTATAGAAGAAGATCTAAGATATTTATCATCTTCTACATGGATGTGTTTTGAATATAGAGTGCTTTGATGTTAGAGACAATCAACTAACCGCTAGACTAAACAAATTTCATATTTGATAAACTACAATAAAAAAATTCTCATTAGTCCTTTATCATCCTATCGTTTTGCCTTTCTGGTGTTTCACTTAATGTTAGAGAAGAAACGTGATTTTATCTTTTTTAAATAAATGTCGACACTTATAGTTTGTTCGATGATGATTTTATTTCTTATAGTTAATTTCAAACATCCGTTCCCTTTAAAGTTATGTTCTATTATTGTTTTAAGAGATCTTTTACATACTCTAGTGAAACATTTTAAAGACTCTTTTATATATATATAATAATCTTTTCATATTAGTGTAAATTTAAAAAATTTTACATTTAAATAAAAAAAATTATTTAACCTATTAAATGTAAATTAAATAAAAAATTAATATTGAGTGTATAAATTTTTAGATTTACACCGATAAAGATCATATCTTTTATATATATATATATATATATATATATATATATATATATATATTCAATAATTATTAATTACATTATAGATTTTATAGGCACTTTCTCGATCAATCTTATATAATGATTCACTTAGATTAGATGTAAATGATATATATACATCGAAAGTATATTTCTATTGGATTCTTTAGAATAATATTAGTAATTTCTCGTCAAAATACACTTGTTCACAAGTGTCTCAAAATCTATAATCTCCATAGACACCAAATATTCCTAAATTCTGTTGATATTTTCTCCCCATTATCATCACTGCCAACTAATTACCTTACATGCCTTGAACAAACTTTGCAACCATTTCAGGCTAATTCATCATAATCCAGTTTTTCTTAACTAATATTAATTTTTTAAAAGAATTAAATCCTTAAAATTTGAGTTGTGGTACTTGCAATTTTCACAAAATTTGTACTCATTAAAATAATGATATCTAAACCTGTATGGTATGTTTGGATGTAACAGAAAATGAGTAAAAAATAATAAAGTGAGAAAAATTGAGAAATGAGATAGAAATGACGAGTTCTTTAGATGGATAAAAATAAGAGAAAAAACAACCAGAAAACTATACTTGTTTGGGTGACTGAAAAAGAGAATACAAGACTAGATTTTTATAAAAAAAATTCATAATAGCAATAAATATTTTATTTTAACAAAAAATAATATAATAAATTTCCTTAATTATGTAATCTTTTAGTTATTTTTATTTTTATATTATTTTCAACAAAATATAATAAAAAATTCACCACTTTTACAATTATGTAATATTAACTTATGCACTTACATATTTATATTATGTGCTTCACATATTATATATTATATGACTTAATTAATAGTTAAAAATTATTTATACAAAGGTGCTAGTTTTATTTTCATGCTTCGTACTCCCTTATTATATAAGTTATACCTTAAGGATATATAATGATAAATCAATTAATAGTAACTTTTTAAAATTTTTTAATATTTAACATTGAGTAAATCTTCTATTTATTTTTTAAATTTCTATTTTTTTATATTAATTTTTTAAATTTAAATTTTTAGTTTCTAAAATTAACAGCAGTAAAATTTTAGTTCTTATTATTATGAAATGTTAAAATTAAATAATAAGGTAATGATTTATTATGTTAAATGATATGTAAATGAAGATAAAATGACAACATTTTAAGATTTGTTAAAAATAATTTTATTTTTATTTTTAACTTTGAAATTTTTGAATAGTAATTCCTTTTTTTCCTTTTCTTTTTTTTATTACCTTTTTCTTTTAAGTTGAGTTGTATTAAAAATTAATATAGCCGATTATAAATAGAGTTAAAATCTAAACTTTTTATATTTGGGAAATATATGTTAGGCAATATTAAAAATTATTATTTTGAATTTTTTAAAATTAAAATTTCAAAAATTTACTCAATTGGTTGACGCTTTAATTACAACTTATTATTATTTATTTGATGTTTGGTTTGTCCTTAAGAATTCCATATTTAAAAGTGTTTGAATAATTATTACTACTGGTAAAAATAATACTAACATATGCCCTCACTGACATATTTATATTATGTGCTTCAAATATTATATATTCTATGACTTAATTAATAATTAAAAATTGTCTATGCATATATGCTATCTTTGTATTCATGCTTCATACTCCTTATTGTAGAGTTCATCAGTAACTTTTTTTAAAAAAATATTATAACATTTAACATTCAATTAATCTTCTATTTATTCCTTAAATCTGTATTTTGTTTATATTAATTCTTTAAATTTAAAATTTAAAATTTTAAAAGAAACAACGAGAAACTTTTTAGTTCTTATTATCATGAGAGGAGATGTTAAAATTAAATAATAAGATAATAATTTATTATATTAAATATAAGACATTAAGATGACAATGTTTTAAAATTTATTAAAAATAGTTTATTTTTATTCATAAATTTAAAGTTTTTGATAGTAATGTTTTTTTTCTACTTTAAATTTTTTCATGACTTCTACCTTTTAAGTTGGATTGTATTAAAAATTAATATAGTCAATAATAATTAGAATTAAAATCTAAAATTTTTATATTTAAGAAACTTATTTTGGGCTGTATTAAAAATTAATATTTTAAATTTTTTAAAATTAAAATTTCAAAAATCTAGTACAATTGGGTAAGGCTTTAATTACAACTTTTTATTATTTATTTGATGACTTATTTGTCTTTGATAATTCTAAATTTAAATAACTATTTTAATTTAAAAAATTATATGATATGTATACAATCTATAATTGATATTAAAAAATCTATAAAATCCGTTTAAATACAAACAAAATCAAGACCCGCGGATTAATAATGTATAAAATCTTTAATAGATATTAAAAAATTTCATAAAATCGAACAAGTTATAGTTTAATAATTATAGTAACTTCTATAAATACTCTGAACATGCGTGTTATGTCATTGACATGCAAAAGCAATTGGTTCAAAGTATCTGTACTTCTGATTTTGAAGATAAATCTCGACAATGGCTGTCTCAAACAACGTATGTACCCATCTGACGTTGGGTAAGTGTCCATGTACTGCAGCAGAGACAGAAGAGAGTGATTCCAACAGCAACGAGGTTTGCACCCATTTAACGTTGAGTGTGTGTCAGTGCACTAGAGCTGAGATACATGTCTCTTCAACCAAGAAAAGGAAACATTGCCACAAAGGTCCCTTTGTTGCAAAAAAGAAGGCATGCAAAGACTTGGTGGTACAAGAGGATGCTCTGGTGGTACACGATGATGACGATCCTTGGAAGATAAAAAAGGTGTTGAAAGAGAGTGATCTTGGCAACATGAGTAGGCTCATGCTAGGGAAGGATTTGGCAGAAAAGTTTGTGTTACCTGTGTTGGGTGATGCTGCTGAGATTGAGAAGGGAGTTAGTGTTAAGATTTGGGATGTGGACACCTACACCATGCACTCTCTTGTTTTCAAGAAATGGGCTTCTTCAAGATGCTACATTTTTATGGGAAAATGGGTCCAAGATTTTGTCAAGAGAAGGGGCTTGAAGAAAGGGGATGAGATTGGCTTTTACTGGGATCCATATAATAGTCACTTCAATTTCTCTGTTCTTAGAGTCAATTAATATGAGATAGCTCGTGTACAAAGAGCTTAGAAATCATTCAAAATTGTGTATTTCATGTTTTAAGTTCTAGTAGTTGTAAGGTTGGAGGGGTTTTAATATTCTTGCTTTCATTTATTATAAGCCTTCTCAGATCTTATGTTGCTTTTATGTGTAAGTATTATGCTTTCTATTAATGACATTTGTTGCTTGTTCCAAAATCATGGTAGGCTATCGATGAAGAAATATATCATACAGAATTACTCTTTAAATTAGTAGTTTTTAAAGTATGTTGTTTTTGTGGTTTATGGTCTAAATTCTGAGATTCTTGTAATTGAAATTTCATACTACGATTTCAATTGCATCTTGATTATGGTTACAACACGCTATGAGTTGATGCATGTGGCAATTGTTTGATGATGAAAGAGCAATTTAATGTTTACGAGCTACATATTTGGTGACCACTGTGATAACAATTTTATAATAACACATAATTATTAAACTTTGACTAATATACTTTCTATTTCGACCACTCAATTGTCTCTTTCAAGAAAGAAAGGAAAAGTCAAATGTCCCGATAATTTGAATTCCTAATTTTCGGCCTCTCAAGAAATATCTTTATAAGCCATTTTTGTTGCCGATAAAAAATTTGAAATGAAATTCTAACTAATTTGTGTTGAGTACTTTGCAAGATGCTACGAATTGATGGGAAAATGGGTCCAAGTTTTTGTTAAGAGAAGGGAAGGGGCCTTAAGAAAGGGGATGAGATTGGTTTCGTGCATAGGAAGGAAGGACATAAGAAATTATTCCAACTTTTGTTAAAAAAAAATTATTTCTTAAGATTAATTTCATATTTTAAATTTTCTTAAGTCATATGTTTAATTTTGATAAATTAAATAACTAAATACTTAATTACTTAATTTTATTTATTTATTTTATTATAAATTTTTCGTAAAATCGATTTGTAATTTATATTGCATTTAGTTGTACAACAAAATATAAAATATTTATGTATAATTTACGCTATCTAAAATTTTATTTCATTTACAAATAAAAATATTTTTTAATAATATGCAATATAGTTGTTTGATCTTCTATAACTTTCTTTCTGTATTATTTATTGTAGGATGCATGTATAATCATATTATATTGTATTGTTATAATTTTATCAAAATAATTTTAATTTCCACATAAACTTTCTATGACTAAACCTAATTTTTATCAACCAATTTTATAATTTTTTTCTTTTCTAATATACTAATTAATATTTCAATGATAAATTTTCTTCTTTTAGAAATAAAAACAGCAATACTTATTTTTTAGGAGTTAAATAAAATTGTTTAAATTAAAATAAATTTACACAATTAATTTAAGATAATATAGACATTGTAAGGTAGCTCATTTTTTATTTAAAAAGTCATATTATTTTAAAAATATTTTAAAATAAACTTTGACAATAACTCTTATTTTTTAGAAAATATTTTTTATTCATAAAAATATATTTTTAAAAAATATTTTTTATTCATAAAAATATATTTTTAAAACATTTTTGCCGTTACGATTAGCAATCGGTAATTGCAATGTAAAAAATGTTTATAGTTTTTTTTTTATTAAATAAATATTTTCGTTAATCAATTCAAATATATTTATTCCTTTTATTAAATAGGATTAATTTCATATTTTAACTTTTCTTAAGTCATATTTTTAACTATAATAAATTAAATAACTAAATACTTAATTACTTAATTTTATTTCTTTATTTTATTATACATCTTTCACAATATCAATTTATAATTTATATTAAATTTAGTTGTCCAATAAATTATAAAAGGTTTATGTATAGTTTAAGCTATTTATAACACTCTACTTTATAAACCCTCAATTAGAGAATTAGTAATTTTTTTTATATACTAATAATCTTCCTCTCATATATAATATCGATGTATTAAACGATTAATCGCAAAAATAAACTTTAACAAACAATTTTTTCGTAATACATTTTAGAATTTTGTCGTTGCATAAAGTACTTAAGGTAAACTTTCATAAATGTTTAAATATTCTTTTACAGTAATATAAAGGGAAAAATGGTTAATAGTTTTCCGCATTACTCAACACTGTATACTGGATAACTCAATTACCATTTCATCTAGCAACATAATTACATACAGATAAAATATTTGTTATAATTCTTCAAAATAATAAGGGCAACACCGGAGATGACTTTCGACAGAGCAACACAACTATACAAAAAGAGTGGCTTCTACCTGGTATCATAAAGGCCTATGTACAACAAAAGAATACCTACTACTAACCTTTGCCACTATACAAAAAAAAAAAAAAAAGCATCAGTCCTACTCCGAATCTATATCTTCAGACTCAAGATGAATCTCCCTTATCTGAGTCCATCTTCGAGTCGCTAGACTCATCGGTGTTTAAAGGATCATAATCCTCCAGAATATCAATATCCATTTTCTCCTCCTTAGCTGGAGGGGGATTTGGTGGTGATATGGGCTGAAAAGGATTATTATTACCTAAGTCAAAGGTTAGTCTAGTCCTTATGATAATAAGGACACCACCTCCAGGTCCTGGTACCTTTCTCTTAAAAAATATAGTAAGTATGTCTACAAAAGTATGTGTGAGTCTATTTCAATCGCGTTTCCATCAGTGTGGCTCCGGGCTAATGAGCCTGATCGTCATATTCATTTGGTGTGGAATCTGGGTCATCTCCCTCTGCTACAGGTGGTAACCGATCAAGTTCAATGAGTACCGCAGGTACAGAGAAAATAAATAAAATAAAAAAATGATAGGGTGAACCACAGTTCATATATCACATTAAAATTAAACATCATAAACATTCACAGATCAATCGCATTCCAAATGAATGATGATGGTGGTGCATAATCCTAGTTTGTTTTTCTAAAATATCCATATATGCGGGCCCGAATCATTTCTTAAATCAGTGCTAGGATACTCAGGTATTGATAAATTAAATAATTTTCTTAAGTCATATTTCTAACTTTGATAAATTAAATAATTAAATACTTAATTACTTAATTTTATTTCTTTATTTTATTATACATCGTTCACAATATTGATTTGTAATTTATATACACCATGCACTCTCTTGTTTTCAAGAAATGGGTTTCTCCAAGATGTTACATTTTTATGGAAAAATGGGTCCAAGATGTTACATCATTCCTGCTTTCATTTGATATAAACCTTTTCTGGATATTATGCTGTTGTTTTTATGCATATACTTTCTATAGAAATAATATATATAAGTTTGCAATTTTTTTTTTTTTGGCTATATAAGTTATACATTTTATTGGGTCCATGCTACTACTACATTTATTGCTTGTTCCAAAATTGTGTATTTTATCGCTTGTCTCTCAAGATTATATTTCATAACTAATCAAATTAAGAGATCTCAAGTCTTGATTGTATGTTTAGTTTAAACAGAGATACAGCTATTAATTGATTGTAATGTTCGGTGCTCCAATTTTTCATTTTAATTTAATCTTAAGTTTAGATTTTATTTTATTTTTTAAAAAATATGCAATACTTGAATGCCAATTTTATATTCAAAATGAATATATATTTTCAGTTATAATATCTGTATTTTTTATTTAGAAATGTATCTATTCTTTAGTAAAAGAAAGGAGAGAGATAAGTTTTATTGGGTTAAAACGGGAAGATTTACTGTATTAATGTTCATTAGTTGTGCAGAAAACATATAAACATCATTATCAAATAAAAAAAAAATTATTTCAACACTTGTAAAAGAAGTTTTTTGCATTTTTTTTTATGATACAGGTTTGACATTTTCAAAAACAAATCAGCCGCATCAAATTGATAAATATAAGATGTATTTAAAGCCTCAACCAATTGAAATACAATTTTAAAAATTTAATTATAAAAATTCAAAACATTAATTTTTAATATAGCCCAATTTAAGTTTCTCAAACCTTGAACCCACGATTAGGTCTGACACAGAAGAACTAAAAATAAGCAACATATGAAGCACGAATCTGAAACCAACATGTCTGTATAGATATTCTTTACTGTTAATTAAGTCACATTAACTATTGTAAATCATTTTACCTTCTCATACAATCTTTCTATGATTTATTATTATTGTAGTTAATCTAGTTTTGACAGTTCTTGTAACTGTACCTGCAGTTGTTGTAACCACTTAAAATTACAGAATAATTACTCTTCGATGTAAGTTAAAGATTGTAATATTACTATTATAAATATTACATTATATTTATGTATTTGAGGTGATAATATAATAAAATTCTTTTATTATTATAATTTTTTTTATTTTTAACAAAGTGGTATCAAAAGTTTGGTTTGATTTTGAAAGTTAAGAGAAACACTTTTAGAGTTGAGAGATGACAAATAATGACATAAATTTATTTCAATTTCTATGTCTCATTAGAGGAAATTATGATAATTGGTGTCGATGCATGAAAGCTTTATTAGGATATCAAGATGCTTGTGAAATTATGTAGAGAAAGGTTATGATAAATCTTAAGATGAGGCTATTTTGTCACAAAATGAGAAAGACGTTTTGATGAAACAGAAGAAAAAAAGATCAACACCCCTTTACATTTATCCATCAAGACTTAAATGAAGTCATGTTTAAGATAATGTTTAATGCAATCACCCCTAAAGAAGTTTGAGAGATTTAGAAAACAAATCTTGAAGGGATTAATAAGATAAAAAAGATGTGTTTACAAACACTAGGAGGAGAGTTTGAATCCTTATGTATGAAGAAATCTGAGTCTATTTCTAATTTTGGTAATTAGAGTAGCTATGAAGCATGGAGTGGAGTTCTATTCAACAATCAATAACATGAATGAGCTCTAATGCCACCCTTGGAAATAAAAGAGAAGAATTATCATAATAGAAAAATTTTATTATATTATCATACCAAATACATGAGTATAATTCACTATTTATAGTAGTGCTATTATAACTTTTAACTTACATTAAAGAATAATTGCTTTGTAAATGTTAAGTGATTACAAACAAAAAGTTATTGCTCTTAATTAAGGAATTATAGTCTTTGACTCACACAAACACCCATTTATTTACAACTTTTCAACTTTGTAACTCGTGTAAGATTGAGTGTAGAAGAATTTTTACTTATGGAAAGATGTTAAAAATAATAATTAAAAATAAAATGTTACATGGGTTACAAAGCTGAAAAGTTGTAAGTAAATGCATGTTAATGTAAGTTAAAGATCATAATTCCTTAGTTAAGGTAATAATTTTTTATTTTGTAACCACTTGACATTTATAGAGTAATTATACTTTAATATAAGTTAAAGGTTGTAATATCACTATTATAAATAGTTAATTATACTCATGTATTTGATTTAATGATGGGACAATATAATAAAATTCTCTTATTAGTATAATTCTTTTCTTTTATTTCTAACATTTTCAACTTTTAAAACTCGCTTACATAATGGTTCATAACTCACTGTAACAACTAATAACTCTTAATTATAATTTATTAAAATAATTTTGGCTGAAACTCAAGTGATCAAAAAAATTGGGTCATAAAAAATTTAAATCATCTCAACAATTCTCAGCCTTAACTTAAATTCGCTCAAATCATCAACCAAGAATAACTCTCCAGACAATAAAAATGTTTCACATTACTACTATTTCTTCTTTCCTTACTTTTGTACTTGTATCATATACATTAGAGCAAGAGATTCTCTTAGTTCTTTAGACTGCATACAATATTGTATTCCTATTTAGCCACAAGTTTTTTACCATCAATGTTGTGTGCCAATTGCCATTAGTTCCACAACTTTGCACCACTGTTACAAGGGAATTTTTGATACAATGATCCTCTCCCCTGGATCTATCACGTAATCCCAGTACCCATATTGAGTCTGTCACCTAGTCAAATCTTTGGCTCTAATACCACTTCTTATAACATAAAGGAAAAGGAGCAATAGAAGTTGGTTTATAGTCTTCTTATATGAGAGGCATTAAGTAGATTTTTTATTATCAGTTCTTAATAAATTAGTGAATGAGATTTAGTTGCTCTTTTCTATAGATGTAAGCCACATTGGTTCAACTACGTTAAAAGATTAGATGTTTTTCTTTTTTTCTAAATTTTTTTAAAGTTTCTTACATTTTCTTTTTTCTGTTATTATTTCTGATTTATTTTGTGAGGACACGAAACACATTGTGAGGACACAACCTTACAGCAAGAAAGAAGGTGTGAAATTTGAAGAAATTCAACAAAAAAAAAAAAAAAGATGAAGTGCTATGTTTGTGGAAATTTGGACATCTTACTCTTAAATGCTGACATACGAAGGAAGGATATAAGTAAGGTGACGATGAGGCTCATCTAGCTGCTGATGACGAGTCAGATCAGATCAAATTCTTCTCATGGTTACTGCTGGTACACATGTTCAAAATCACGGTACCTAGATATTGGATTTTCTAATCCTATGATTCGATATAAAGACTGGTTGGTCAATCTTGATGAAAGTGTGAAGAGCAAGGGTGAAATTTGCTGCTAATAGCACTGGATGTAGAAGGCAAAGGTAAACTTCTCTTAAGGCAAGGCAAAGGTGAAAGGATAGAAAGACAACAATTATTACTGATGTTCTATATGTTCCCACAATGGAAAGCAACCTTTTGAGCATCAAACAACTCTTGGGAAAAGGTTTCTTGTTACCTTGGAGCAAGGCGTGATGAAAATCTATGATTAGACTCACGAACTGATCTTAAGGACACCTTTATCAAACAACAGAACTTTCAAAACAAGTCTAAAGTCAAATGAAAGTCAATGTCTGGCAGCAGGTGTAAGTGATGATGATACACGACTTTGGTATTATAGGTTATTATATTGGAATATTCGTCTAGGAAGACATGATTATATTTTTTTTCTTTTCTTGTTGGTTAGGTCCTTGATTTCTCTGGAGTGGACTTGATAAAGGGTCTATCTGATGCTGAGGTACTTCAATTTCCTCTTTTCTTCCTTAATTCCTTGTCAGAATGAGTAATTGGGTTTTTCTTTTCTTTATTTTTCTCTTTTCAAGCCAGGTGACGATGTAAATGGTTCCAATCAAATAAATTACTCATTTTCTTTTCTAGGTAGTACAACATGCTAGCTTTTTGGTAAGAATTATACCTTTACTGTAGGACTGTGCAATGATATTTAACTTTACTAAGTAGACAAGAAATGTCAAGGAATGCAATTTTATCTTGAAATGAGTTTGGATTAGAGTATGATTTAATCAGACCACTGAACTTGGCATTCAGCAGGAAACCTTCTGCATCTTGTTCACCAGTTTTATTTAAGTATTTCTTTTATTTGTCTATTAACATTTCCTTTCTCACTGCATGGTGTTGTTTTCTATAGTTCTATATATGAAGATCAAAGTAAATATATATATGGAGTTTGGCTATGATTGGGTGAATTTGTAAAGAAGTCCTTATATATAATAAAAAAATTAGTATAAAAAATGAATAAATTTTTTTTTATAATTTAAAATCAACTTATTTTTTTAAATTTTAGAAAAGTTAAATAAGAGAACTTCTAAAAAAATAGAGAAGTATAATTTTTTTTTTTTAACTTACAAAAGAAAATTTATTCATTTTTTATACTAAATTTTTCTTTTGTAAGGACTTCTTGAAAAGTTTAGCCAAACAGGACTTTGTATCTGTTGATTTTGTTTGATTATGTAATGTAAGGAAACTCAATGGTTTTCACTGTTCAGTAAAAAAAATTACAATTAGATCTGTAATGAGAATATTTCACCTAAATGTTTGGTTTTGATTTTGACTAGCATGGCAAGTTATAGGAGAGAAAATGTTTATATTTACTGTGTTATAATGGTTAATGGCTGTGTAACTGGTATGCAGCTTTTACTATCTCTAATTTAGGTCTTCACAGTTCTAGCTCTAATTTTATTTTTCTTAAATATTTTTATATAAATTTAAATATTTTTGTTATTATTTTTAAAAAATTTAACTTGAATTTAAAAACTTATAAGTTACATGGGAGAGCTTGCTATAATTAGAATTAAAATATAAAATTTTTATATTTGAGAAACTTAAGTTAGTCTATATTAAAAATTAATGTTTTAAATTTTTTTATTCAAAATTTCAAAATTGTAGTTCAATTGGTTGAAGCTTTAATTAAAACGTATTTTTATCAATTTGAGACGGCTGATTTGTTTCGAAGAATGTCAAACTTGTATCATAAAAAGGAAAATATGTGAAACACTTCTTTTACAAGTATTAAAATAACTTTTTTGATTTGAAAAATGATATTTATAAGTTTTCTGCACAACTAATGAACATTATTACAGTAAATCTTTCAGTTCTAACCCAATAAAACTTATCTCCCTTCTTTCTTTTATTAAATAAATACATTTTTTGAATAAATTTGCACAACTAATGCAAATTTCATGTATATATATTCATTTTGAACATGAAATTTGCATTCAAGTATTGTAGATTTGTTTTAAGAATTGAAAAAAAAAATGTAAACTTGATATTAAATAAAAATGAAAAATTGGAGCACCAAACATTACAAATAATTAATAGCAGTCTCTCTGTGTAAACTAAATATACAATCAAGACTTGAGATCTCTTGATTTGATTGGTTATGAAATATAATCTTAAGAGATAAATTCTCATAAACTTCAGTATAAATATGTTGGTATTAATTAAACAATATATAAAATCTAAACTTGTATTTATCTAATACAGCTGTAGATAAATCAATAATCAATTTAAACGCAAACAAAATCAAGATTCACGCTTGGTAATCTATAAAATCTATAGTTGATATTCAAAAATATAAAAAAAAAAAAAACAGAACGTCGAGGCTTCTATAAATACTTCGAACACTGTTCTGTCATTTATAGGAGTTATTGTAATTATAAAACTATAACTTTTTCCTTAACATTCTGATTTTATATATTTTTCAATATCAATTATAGATTTTATAGATTACAGATGACACTCTTGATTTTGTTTATGGTTAAATTGATTATTAATTGATTCGTGGCTTTTATTAAATAAACACAAGTTTAAATTTTATATCTTGTTTAATTAATACCACTTATTTATACTGAAATTTGATTATTATAAAAATTTATCTCTCAAGATTATTATATTTCATGACTAATCAAATCGATGAATCTCAAATCTTGATTGTATTTTGTTTATACAGCTATTAATTGATTGTAACGAAATACGTTTTGTCGTCCAAATTTTTTATTTTAATTTAATCTCATGTTTAGATTTTTTTTCTTAAAAAAAATTTATTAATTAAATGTCAAATTTATTTTTGACAGGAATTTATGTTAGAAGTTATAATATATGTATTTCTATTTAGAACATAATCTATCTTATTTAGTAAAAAAAATGTATGTTCTTTATGAAATGTAAAAGTTAAAGAAATTTAATTTTATAGTTAAACAAAGAAGGGTGCTAAGTTTTGCTTGGATTAAACTGAAACATTTACTGTAGTAATTAATGATCATGATTTGTCAAGAAAATATATCATTTAATTTTTCAAATTAAAATGAATTTATATTTTCAGTTATAATATCTGTATTTTTTTTATTTAGAAATGTATCTATTATTTAGTAAAAGAAAGAAGAGAGATAAGTTTTATTGGGTTAAAACTGAAAGATTTACTGGAATAATGTTCATTAGTTGTGCAGAATACATATAAATATCATTTTTTAAATAAAAAAATGTTATTTCAACCCTTGTAAAATAAAAGTTTCACATATTTTCTTTTTTATGATACAGGTTTGACATTTTCAAAAACAAATCAGCCGCATCAAATTGATAAATATAAGATATAATTAAAGCCTCAACCAATTGAAATACAATTTTAAAAATTTAATTATAAAAATTCAAAACATTAATTTTTAATATAGCCCAACTTAAGTTTCTCAAATATAAAAATTTTATATTTTAATTCTAATTATAATAAGCCATATTAACTTTTAATATAGCCCAACTTAGAAGAAGAAGTAATAGAAAAAGATGAAGTAGAAGAAAAAAATTTATATCCTTTTTTATTAATACCAACATATTTATACTAAAATCTAATTATTATGAAAATCTATCTCTCAAGATTATATTTCATAACTAATCAAATTAATTACACAGACAGCTTATTAATTGATTGTAATGAAAAGTTCGGTGCTCCAATTTTTTATTTTAGATTTTTTTTTAAAAATCTATAATACTTGAATTTCAATTTTATTTTTAACAGAAGTTTACATTAGAAGCTATAATATATGTATTTCTATTCAGAAAAGTATCTATTTTATATAGTTAAAGAAATGTATCTGCTATATATAAAATATAAAAGTTAAAGATGTTGCTGAAGATTAAATTTATTTGTATAGTAAAATAAAGAAGAAAGATAATTTTTCCCTGAATAAAACTGAAAGATTTACTGTAATAATGTCCATGATCAGTTGTCAAGAAAACATCTTATATAAATTTTCAAATTAAAACAGATAGTCAACACTTCAAAAGTAAAAAAGAAAAAGTTTGACATATATTTATTTTTATGATACAAGTTTGGCATTCTCAAAAACAAATCATCCGTCAAATTGATAATAATAAGTTTTAATTAAAGCCTCAACGAATTCAACTAGATTCTTGAAAATTTAATTATAAAAATTTAAAATATTAATTTTTAATATTGTTCAACTTAAGTTTCTTAAATCGAAAAACTTCATTCATTTTTATATTTTTTTTTTCTAGAAGAACTTCTGTAAAAATTTATACGAACTGAGTCTTAGTAGAATTTTATATTTAAATTAAGTTATTGTTAAAAGAATTATGTTGGTTCTAAGAACAGAGAATCAAAGTAAAGATTCCATGGATTCCAATGAATGTGATTCTCATTTTCTTATAAAATCCAAAGACCCAAATGTAGCATCTTGAAGAAACAATGCATGTTGTTAGTATTGGCATCCCAAATCTTAATATAAATTATCTTGTCAATTCTGGCCCCAACATGAGTCTACTTACATTGACATGATCATTTCTATTAATTCATTATTTATCTTCCAAGGGTCATCATTTATTAACATCAAACGCTTTCTCTATATCGTTGTGTCCTGAAATACTGAACGTAAAGGGTACCTGAACAGGTTATTAGCACACTGAGTTCTTTTCTTTTCTGTATGGGTTTCTAACAAATAGTAACAAGGTTATATGTTGTCCAATGAATGCTTAATATCATATAGTTTACATTTTCTCAATATATCTAAATAATTGAGTCAGATGCAATGAATTTTTTCTGTTTGTTGTTATATGAGTTGCCGAGTACTCATGAATCATGCTGGTTCAAGAACTAGTAGAAAATGTAGAAGAAGTATTAGCACAGACAAATAATTGAATGAACTTCATAATTGAATGAGCTAAAAATCTGGGGTCATGTCTGATCCATGCCATGAGGGAAGTCATGCCACGGTGACATTACAAATACAAACATTCATATTCCTTTGTTCATGTTGTGCAGAATGTCACAACAATGTTTTTCTACTAAATTATTGCCAGTTGTAATAGGCACAAATATTCTCTAAACCACATCATCATGAGTAAACAAAGGTAGTATAAAAGGCATAGCATAACATTTATTATCATGAAACATAAGCATATCTATTAGAAATTGATACAAATTTCTAGAATAGTCTAGAAAAAATACTAAGAACAATCTAGAAAAAACTAATTGTATCTTCTAGTACGTAGATGCTTCTAGAGAAAGTTTTAGAATATTGTAAATCTTCAAGTTTTTAGATAGCTCTAGTATATTGAACCAAATGGTGGATGATGCCTATAAATAGGCATGCTACCTCATTGTAAATAAAATGAAGAAGAAGTAATCAAGACATCAATTCTCCATCTCTTGAGTCTCTTACTAAAACTTCTTCAACTACTATTTTCAACTATTCCTACTAACACATTTCAACTATCTTACTCATCTCACCCACACTAAAAATTATCAGTGGCATCAGAGCTACGTTCGGTTATCTACTGGGCGTAGAAATATTACCATACTATTTCAAAATTAAAATAAACTACTTCCAAAAATTTCCTAACCCATGGCTAACACTACTCAACCATCATCTCTTCCCGTCCCCATTTTCAATGGCGAAAATTATGATTTTTGGAGCACAAAAATGAAAACATATTTCACTTTCCAAGATTTGTGGGATGTTGTGGAAGAAGGATTCACTACTCCCTCAAACATATCATCCCTTACTGCAGCTCAAAGAAAAGAATTGAAGGAGAATAAACAAAAGGATTCAAAGGCCTTGTTTACTCTACAACAAGCTGTGACTGATGCAATTTTTTCAAGAATAATAGGTGCTACAACAGCCAAAGAAGCATGGAGTACGCTACAGGAGGAGTTTGAAGGAAGCGAAAAGGTACGCGCTATAAAACTCCAAACTCTACGACGAGAGTTTGAATTATTAAAAATGAAAGAGTTTGAGACCGTCAAGGATTACTATTCTAAAATAAAAGAAATGGTTAATCAAATGAGAGCTTACGGAGAAAATATTCTTGACAAAAAAGTTGTTGAGAAATTACTGATTACAGTTCCCCGTAAGTATGATCCAATTGTCACCACTATTGAGCAAACAAAGGACCTATCTACTCTATCAGTGACAGAGTTGGTAGGGTCCCTTGAAGCTTATGAGCAAAGGTTGAAAAGGCATGATGAGGACTCAATAGAAAATGTCTTTCAATCAAAGCTCAAATTACGGTCTCAGAATAAAGGGAATGAAACAATAAAGAATAATGGAGAAACTTCTAGAAACAAAGAGAATTCTAGAAATTTCTCTAGAAACAATCAAGATAAATACCCTCCATGTGGTATTTGTAGAAGGACAAATCATGCTGAAAAAGAATGTCGGTATCGTGGAAAACCACAATGTCGACACTGCAAGAAATATAGACATGTGGAAAAGTATTGTCGCAGCAAAAACAAGTATCAAGCAAATTTCGTTGAAGAGGATGATCAAGAACCACATCTTTTCTATGCTACCCAAGATCCCAGTGCTGAAACAAGCAGAAATTGGTACTTGGATAGCGGTTGCAGTAATCATATGGCCAAAGATATAGACATCTTCAAGGATATCGACGAATCCATCAAAGTGAAAGTTCGAATGGGGAACGGTACTATCGTTGAGTCAAAAGGCAAAGGCACTGTTATGGTGGAGACAAAGAAAGGTAGGAAACTTATTACTGATGTCTTACTAGTCCCCAACCTCAAGGAAAATCTCTTGAGTATTGGCCAAATGATGGAGAAAGGTTATTCTCTTCACTTCAAAGGGGACACATGTAAGATATATGACAACAAAAAGCAAGAGATTGGCCAAGTAAAGATGGAGAAAAGAAATCAAAGTTTTCCAATAAGCTTTCAACAAGGCGCTAATATTGCCATGAAAGCAGAAGTTGATACTTCACGACTTTGGCATCGAAGATTTGGCCACTTCAATACTCATGCCTTAAAACTACTACATCAAAAGAATATGATGAAGGATCTTCCATATCTTGAAGAAAATAATGAAGCTTGTGAAGGATGTCTCCTTGGCAAGCAACATCGATTGCCATTTTCTACTGGAAAAGCTTGGAGAGAAAAAGACTTATTGGAGCTTATTCATACAGATATTTGTAGACCAATGCGGACACCATCACTACATGATAACAGGTATTTTATCCTTTTCATCGATGATTTTTCTAAAATGACTTGGGTCTACTTCATCAAAGCAAACTCAGAAGTCTTTGAAATTTTCAAGAAGTTTAAGGCCCTTGTCGAGAAGCAAAGTGGTAAACAGATAAAAGTATTAAGAAGTGGTCGTAGCAAAGAATATACATCTCAAGAGTTTGATAAATTCTGTGAGGATGAAGGCATTCAACGACAACTTACTGTCGCATATACTCCACAACAAAATGGAGTAATTGAGAGGAAAAACCGCACGGTAATGGAGATGGCTAGATCCATGCTGAAGGAGAAAGAATTGCCAAATACTTTCTGGGCTAAAGCAGTTTATACTACTGTCTACATACTTAACAGATGCCCAACTAAGGCTGTCCAAGATAAAACTCCAATTGAAGCTTGGAGTGGGCAAAAACCATCTGCAAAACATCTAAGGGTTTTCGGACCAATTTGCTACATACACATTCCAGAAGAGAAGAGACACAAACTAGAAGACAAAACCGTACGAGGTATCTTCTTGGGATATAGCACACAGTCAAAAGGATATCGAGTCTACAACTTGAAAACCAAGAAGCTCACCATTAGTCGAGATGTTGAAGTTGATGAAAATGCTGCTTGGAATTGGAAAGATGAAAAGGTTCAGAAAAATGTTTCCATATCAATGCAACAACCTCAAGAAATTGAAGAAGTCTCAGGTGAGAATTTTTTTCACCTCCACAACAACAACATTCCTCACTAGAGTCTACTCCAAGACGAGTTAGATTTTTGGTAGATATATACGAGACCTGTAACCTAGCCATAACTGAACCTGAGAGCTTTGAAGCAGCGTCAAAACAAGAAGTATGGGTCAAGGCAATGGAAGAAGAGATAAAAATGATTGAAAAAAATAACACATGGGAGCTAGTAGATTGCCCCACAGATAAAGATATCATTGGGCTAAAATGGGTCTATAAGACCAAGCTTAATCCCGATGGCACCATACAAAAGTACAAGGCAAGGTTGGTAGCTAAAGGATACTCACAACAACTTGGAGTTGATTACAACGAGACATTTGCTCTAGTTGCTCGCCTGGATACTATAAGAACTCTGATTGCTCTTGCTACACAAAAAGGATGGAACATTTATCAACTCGATGTAAAATCTGCCTTTCTCAATGGCATTCTTCAAGAAGAGATTTATGTGGAGCAACCGCAAGGCTTCGTCAGCAAAGGTAATGAAGGCAAAGTACTAAGACTGAAAAAAGCTCTATATGAATTGAAGCAAGCTCTACGAGCATGGTACAACAAAATTGATCAATACTTTGCAGACCAAAGATTCAGGAGGAGCAAAAGTGAAGCAACTTTATACACCAAGATCCAAGGTCAGTATGATATACTCATTGTCTCCTTGTATGTAGATGATCTTATCTGCACAGGAAACAATGTGGAGATGATAGCTAAGTTCAAAGAAGATATGATGAAGACCTTCGAAATGACCGACCTTGACTTAATGAACTACTTCCTTGGAATAGAGGTAAAACAAAAGAAAGAAGGAATATTTATCTCACAGAAGAAATATGTTGAAGCACTACTCAAGAAATTTAAGATGAATGGATGTAAGACAGTCAGCACTCTATTGGTGACAAATGAGAAATTGAAGAAAAATGATGGTGCACCGGAAGCTGATGCATCACGTTACAGAAGTTTGATTGGAAGCTTACTATATCTCACAGCCACACGACTAGACATAACGTATGTTGTAAGTCTTCTTTCAAGATTCATGCAAAGTCCAAGCCAAATTCATTTTGGAACAGCAAAAAGAATCCTAAGATATCTACAAGGCACAAAAGAGTATGGTATATGGTACCAAACTATGAGCAACTCAAAGCTACTTGGCTACACCGACAGTGACTGGGCAGGATCGATCGACGACATGAAAAGCACATCTGGTTATGCCTTTTCACTAGGATCAGGAACAATCTCATAGGTTTCAAAGAAGCAAGCAACAGCAGAAGCAGAATATGTAGCAGCTGCTGAGACTACAAGTCAAGCAATATGGTTACGAAGAATACTTGAAGAAATGGGAGAAAAACAAAATGAGCCTACTACAATCTACTGTGACAACAAATCAGCTATAGCAATGACAAAGAATCCAGTGCATCATAGTAGAACAAAACACATAGCAATCAAATATCACTTTATCAGGGAAGCAGAAAGAACTAAAGAAATCAAGCTCGAGTATTGCACAACCGAAGATCAAGTTGCAGACATTTTTACTAAAGCACTACCAAGACCAAAATTTGAACAGCTACGCACGAAGCTTGGAGTTACAAAAATTTGCATCAAGGAGGAGTATTAGAAATTGATACAAATTTCTAGAATAGTCTAGAAAAAATACTAAGAACAATCTAGGAAAAACTAATTGTATCTTCTAGTATGTAGATGCTTCTAGAGAAAGATCTAGAATATTGTAAATCTTCAAGTTTCTAGATAGTTCTAGCATATTGAACCAAATGGTGGATGATGCCTATAAATAGGTATGCTACCTCATTGTAAATGAAATGAAGAAGAAGTAATCAAGACATCAATTCTCCATCTCTTAAGTCTCTTACTAAAACTTCTTTAACTTCTATTTTCAACTATTCCTACTAACACATTTCAACTATCTTACTCATCTCACCCACACTAAAAACTATCAATATTCAAGGCTGCACATGCAATTCAGCATAAGAATTGATATGCTGAACCTTCGAGCACAAGGTTATGGAAATTACTACGGGGGTACTTTCCTCTCTTATCTATATTTCTATCATTCCTTTAAAAAATAAATAACCAAAATTATGTACTGTTAAAGATTGAATAAACCAAACAATGCTCCAGTGTACTCAACCTTCTGTGTTTTTATTTTTTCTTTTATCAACCACTAAAATGCATATAAAGATATTTCTTGAAGGCAGAGGACACTAGGAATTCAAATTAAAGGGCCATTTGACTTTGTTTTTTATCTTTTGAAAAAGACATTTAACTACTTGAAATAGAAAGTAGTCAAAGTCCAAAAATTATGTGTTATCATAAAATTGTTGTCACTGTTTATCAATAATTTGCGTTTCAATAATACTAGTTTTGCAATATATATTTTTACTATTCAGTGATAAGTTTTGAGATGATTCTATTATTTTGACCATTTTGCAAACAATGAAAATAATCATTTGATACTTTCCGGTCTAAGGGATAGATAACAATTGATCCCATTTCTATTGCAGCTAGTTCAAATCATCCACCATCACGTCTATGATGTCCCTACAGACTATACAAATTCGGTAGTAGGATATATAGCTAAATCACTTTATGATAAATATAAAACAAATTTGAACAGTTATGGCGGCTACAATTATTTAATCTTATCAATGTTTATCCCAATTCTAACATAGACAAGTGTCCCAAATACCAATAATGAAAATATCTATTGACTAATAATGATCTTTATCAAAATGTCTATATAACTTTCCGTATAGCAATTGCCAAATTTGCACTTGTGCCTTATAACTCTTCGGTGTTACATATTGACCCTTCTATATTCTGCTCATTCTTATAGTTCCAAGGTCACTCACTACAAACACAAGGAAAATGGGAACCATTAATACAAATGAAATGGCAGGAACAACCAAACCTGAGTTTAATTCTATATTGAGTGAACGCAAAGCATTTGATGAAACAAAAGATGGTGTGAAAGGGCTTGCTGATGCTGGTGTGAAGAAGGTTCCTAGCTTATTCCATCATCAACATGACAAATATGAGAAGGCCTCAAATTTAGGCAACAAAGGCCATAATATTCCAGTCATAGACCTTTCCGATATTGACAAAGATCTAAGTAAGCATCAAGGGATTGTTGACATAGTCAAGGAAGCATCAGAAACATGGGGTTTCTTTCAGGTGGTGAATCATGGCATCCCTGTAAGTGTTTTTGAGGAGATGAAAAATGGGGTGCAAAGATTTTATGAGCAGGATAATGAAACCAAAAAACAATTCTATACGCGAGATAGGTCAAGATCCTTTGTGTACAATAGCAATTTTGATCTTTATAGCTCACCAGCACTCAATTGGAGAGATACCTTTATCTGTTACTTGTCTCCTGACATCATCAAACCACAAGATTTTCCTTTAGTATGCAGGTATGTTTGTGTATCAAGTATTTAATCCTTCAACATAGATCAGTACTCAAACTTGGAGGCTCATTTTTTTAAAATGATAGATTATGTTACTAGTTAAGCAGTGACGTGTTTACTTCTGTATAAAATACATGACAAACCATGGTTTGGTAAGATTCAGATGTTTCTTATATTAATTGGAAAATGCTATAAAATTGTGTCTCAATTTTCTTCTATGTAGTTATAGTTCATCGTTCATCAACTATTGATTAAAAAAAAGGTATAGGATACATATTTCTCATCACTTATATATAATTTTCTAATGCGTGCCCAAGACACACAATAAGAACCTATGTTTTATATGTTTTTATCATAAATCACAGAATTCAATACATTAATAATACTAAACATTACGATTTTAAAAAAAAAAACAAACTATTTATTCATTTCTTATTTTATATCCTTGGACCCATTAAAAAAGGCGTAATTTAAAATGAACAAAACAACTCAAAGTAAAAAAGATGCATTAACAATTATAAAATGCATACTGATGATACAAATTGAAATATTCTAGAATTGATATTCCTCTTCAATTTTTTACCGTATTGACTGCATATTCTTGTAGGGACATTCTATTGGAGTATGGGAAACACATAATGAAACTGGGGACTTTGCTGTTTGAATTGTTATCAGAAGCTTTAGGTTTGAATCCTAACCATTTGAAAGACATGGGATGTGCTGAAGGGCTTGTTGCTCTTGGCCATTATTATCCTGCTTGTCCTGAACCACATTTGACTATGGGAACCACCAAGCACTCTGACAATGATTTCCTCACAGTGCTTCTTCAAGACCATGTTGGTGGCCTCCAAGTACTTTACCAAAATAAGTGGATTCATATCACACCTATTCCTGGGGCTCTAGTAGTCAATATTGGTGATCTTCTGCAGGCAAGTTTCCTGTTATTATTCTTTGTATACTTCCTTCAACGACTTTTAATTTGTAATGGATAAATGTGACATCTACACTTTCATTCTTTAAGGAGAGACTTTCATTTTCTATGGACTAATGAAGCCACCAGAATATATGTACTGCTCTATGTACATGCCAAAGCTATTAACATAGTACAAATCATGTCTAAGTTATCTTGGAGTTATTTAATTTAACAAATGTGCCACATGTTTGTTTTAAAGCATACAACATCTCTTATCTTCTTAAGTGCATTTTTGTGCTTTCTATTGAATTAAATGAAGTTTAGTTAGGATAAGGTTAACAATGAATACAAAAAGTATAATGAATCAAACTTCTCTTATAAGTTAAAATCAACTTATGCATCACAATTTTCTTATAAATTTTTTCATTTAACTTTTCTAAAATCTGAGATGCATAACCTGATTTTAAGTTTTATAAAATGTTTGCTTCATTTTACCTCTTTTTTTTTATTATTTCTATTAGCGAGTTCTTGTTGATAAGTTAACACCACTAATAAATCTCTTACTTGAGCATGGGATGCTTGTTTAATTTGTTTATATTTGATGATGGATGTGGTCTTATATGTAGCTAATTATTTGTTTATTTGATTTATAGCTGATAACAAATGATAGATTCAAGAGTGTTGAACACAGAGTAACAGCCAATCATGTTGGTCCAAGAATATCTGTTGCATGCTTTTTTTGCACTGGTGTGATGGCATCCACAAAGCCTTATGGGCCTATAAAGCAATTGTTATCAGAAGATAATCCCCCAAAATACAGGGAAACAACAGTTTCTGACTACGTAGCCTACTTTGATGCAAAAGGACTTGATGGCACCAGTGCTCTAACACATTACAGGATTTGAACTACAAAGTGTAGACCAAAAAGTAATTACATTACTCTCATGGGCATAAATAATTAGTCTTTTTAATCTACTATGCTATAACTATTAAAATCTGTACTCACTGCAAAAAGTATGGAGTCAAATTAAGCATTTTATTATCTAAGGATTCTGTGTATCTTATGGTCCTTCAACCAATGAAGAGCATTCCTTGATTGGCACTATATTATCCTCAATGAAATTAATAATCTATTCTGCTTCAACATTTTTCAAAGGGATAGCTTTTACCCATTTTGTAAATTAATCTAAAGCCACCAAAATATATTGATGGTCTTCTCAAGATGGAGGATGAATTTGTCATATCAAGTCAAGAGCCCATCCTCTAAATGCCCAAGGTTTTATGTACCCCAACACCGACACATACTCAATTTATTTCTTAAACTTGAAAAATGTGAAATATAATCCTCCAACACTTTAACATGAGTAAAATATACATATTTTTATATTTTATAATTATAGTTTGAAAAATCTTTGAATATTTTTACTTAAATTTAAACATGAAAAAAATACTGATCAAAGGTCAAATATATAGTGACGATCAATCAATTAGAGTTGTTATCACCAACCCAAACTCAGCGATCAAAACCCCTCCAATCTTACCACAGCTAGAAAATAGAAGACGAAAGACACTTTTTATAATGATTTCTAACCTTATTCTGCTAGTGTTATCTCATCTTAATCGACCCTAAGAACAGAGAAATTATAGTGACTACTATATGGATCCCATTAGAAACCAATCTCATCCCCTTTCTTAAAGCCCCTTCTCTTAACAAAATCTTGGACCCATTTTCCCATAAATTTGTAGCATCTTGAATGAAATTATAGATAACCAAAACTGTGTACTCTTAGAATTTGAAATAACCAAACAAGCTCTTAGAAAATGTGCAAGTTCAATGGTTGCAAAGTACTCAACACAAATTAGTTAGAATTTCATTTCAATTTTTTTATCAGCAACGAAAATGGCCTATAAAGATATTTCTTGAAGGAAGAAAATTAGGAATTCAAATTATCGGGACATTTGACTTTTTTCTTTCTTTCTTGAAAGAGACAATTGAGTGGTCGAAATAGAAAGTATATTAGTCAAAGTTTAATAATTATGTGTTATTATAAAATTGTTATCACAGTGGTCACCAAATATGTAGCTCGTAAACATTAAATTGCTCTTTCATCATCAAACAATTGCCACATGCATCAACTCATAGCGTGTTGTAATCATAAACCATAAACAACAAAAACAACACACTTTAAAAACTACTAATTTTAAGAGTAATTATTAGCAGCAATAATTATTGAAATAGGATTAGAACATTCAATATTTAAGTACCATGAATATGAACATGTGTATGGATCAGCAGTAACCATGCGAATAATTTCATCTGAATCTGACTCGTCATCGGCAGCTACACGTCGCAATCGGTAATAAAAATGTTTTAAAAATATATTTTTTATAAAAAAGTAAATTTTCTAAAAAATAAGAATTGCCGTCAAAGTTTATTTTACAATCTTTTAAAAATAATATCATTTTTTAAACAAAAAATGAGTTCAGGTTAGTACCTTACAATGTCTAAATTATTTTAAATTAATTGTGTAAATTTATTTTAATTTAAAAAAAAAATTTAACTCCTAAAAAATAAGTGTTGCTATTTTTATTTTTAAAGGAAGAAAATTTATCATTGAAATATTAATTAGAATATTAAAAAAGAAAAAAAATTATAAAGTTAGTTGATTAAAATTAAGTTTAGTCATAGGAAGTTTATGTTGAGATTAAAATTATTTTGATAAGATTATAACGATACAATATAATATGATTATACATGCATTCTACAATAAATAATATAGAAAGCAAAGGAAGATTAAACAATTATATTGCATATTGTTAAAAAAATATTTTTATTTGTAAATGAAATAGAATTTAAGATAACATAAACTATACATAAATCTCTTATAATTTATTGGACAACCGAATGCAATATAAATTACAAATTGATATTGTGAAAGATGTATAATAAAATAAAAAAATAGAATTAAGTAATTAAGTATTTATTTATTTAATTTATCAAAGTTAGAAATATGACTTAAGAAAATTTAAAATATATCTTATTTAATAAAAGGAATAAATATATTTGAATTGATTAAAGAAATATTTATTTAATAAAAAAATTAAAACTTAATTTAATAAATTTATATTTCACAATATCGAAGTTAGTACACAAAAGTCTTAACGATTTAAAACATATATGATGAAAATATTTTAAAATTTATTAAATTAAGGAAATATTTTGACTTAAATGATACATTAATACTATAAATCTTTGCATTAATATGATGAAAATATTTTAATTTAATTAAATAAATGAGTTACTTTTAAAATAAAAAATAAGGAAATATTTTGACTTAAATGATACATTTTAATTAAATAAAAACAATCATTAATTAATTAAATTTATAAGTTAGATTTAATTTTTGTGAAAATTAATGATGTATACAATCTAAAATAACGTTGTTATAAATATGTTTTGACAATTTATAACACATGCAGATAAAGTCGCTCTACACATGAATATTATAAATTGTTTCGTTAATGAAAATAACATATTTAAATTAGTTGATTGATTAGTAAGTTAATAATTATGAGAGGAACATGTTTCAATTAATTATTAAGATAATTATTAAATTGATTAAATATAAAATATAATAAATTACTATTGTGTAAAATCTAGGTAATATAAATACACCTAAACTTTATCAATTTATAATATATAACAATAGAAAAGTTATACATTAATATTATAAACTAATACAATTATATTTATTTATTTTTATAAAAAATAACAATTTACTATTCATGAAATAAAAGAAGGTAAATCTTAAATATAAAATTGAATCATATCAATATTTTACAATTATATAATAAATAAAATAAAAGATAATAATTCTAAAGAACAAATAACTAACATATAATTAAGATATAAATAATAAAATAACATGAAAAATTATGGAAAGAATTTATTATTAATTTTAGAGTGAAATCAAATTTACAATCAAATTCATAACTCGAATAAATAAAAATAGTAATTATTTGGTATAATTTAAACAATCTACTACTAAAAAAGAGAAAGAAAATAAAAATTTGAATTAAAAATAATTAAAAATTTTATTAAAAAAGGAAAAAAAAAAGTCCCAAAAAAAAATTTTCAATCTGAGAGGTTGAATTTTTATAACAACAAATTAATTTTTTTGTTTTTTTGTTGAGAGAGAGGTTATGGAAGGGATGGAGACAAGTTTAGTAGATGACATGCTGAGGTGATAAGTTAAAGTTGAGGAGAAGAAGCTTTCATGGTTAAAGTGATAAATTGAGGTTGAGGAGACACTTTCATAGTTGAAGGTAATGTGTTGAGAAAAAAAAGTTTTCATAGTTAAAGATATAAAATGAGGGAGTGGAAGAAAAAAGATGAAGAGAAAAGTAATTGTTCTTGATTAGAAATAAGTTGAGAGGATGAACTTTCATGGATAAGAATGGTGAATTTAGAGAGAAAAAAGAAAATGGAGAAGAATAATAGTTTTAACAGTGGATTAAAAAGGTTAAAAATGGCTAAAGAAAGGTTATAATTAAGAGTTTTATTGTATAAAACTTACATTCATTATGTAAATGAGTTTAAATATACATAAAAAAAAAAAATCACAAATCACAAAATGTATGAGAAACTTAATTGAGTTCTTTGACCTCTTTTCTTTCTCCTGGCTTCTTTCTTTTTTTTCTCTCTATCTCAAAGTATCTTTTTCAAATTTTTAAAACCTTTGATGCCTCTCATATCTACCTCCTTCTTTCTCTCTATATTTCAAAATGTCCCTTTTCAACATTTTTAAGCCTCTGTTTTGTGTCCTACACTCTATTGCTCTTTTTTACTTTTGTATTTTTATGATTTTTGTTTTTAGAGTTTTCACATAAGGCCAAAAATTCTGAATTTTTTATTTTGTATGTATAAAGCAAACATTACTTTATGGGTTTAATTATTTACATGTTTCTTTTTTCAATTTTAAAGTCAAATTTGAATATTTTTCATTTTGTAAAGCAAATTATAATTTTCTTAAAACATTTTGTTCTTATTCCCTTTTTAAAAAAATAAATTCAATTTAAAAAAAATTAAATTTTTTTTAACAAAAGTTGGATATTCACTCTAGATGAGCTTCATCATCACCTTTCTTATATCCTTACTTCCTATGCCAGCATTCACGAGCAAGATGCTCAAATTTCAACAAACATAGTACTTCATTTTTTCTTTTTAAATTTCTTTTTTCCTCCATCAAATTTCACACTATCTTTCTTGCTAATTCCATCACAGGAATTTTTATCTGAACAACCTATTTAGATGGCTTGAATTTTCATATGACCCATAATTTTATCTCTTGAATTTCAGTAATTATTATTCTAATCAATGTAATAAAGAGTTATGATTTGATATAGTGAATTACGAGTCATTATTATTCTTATGCCGAATACAGTATCTTGTATTTACCAGTTATAGTAAATAAAAATATTTTAATTTGCTCATGAGGACGTATTGACTAAACCATATTAATATCTCTGTGTTCTTCTTCTTCTATAACATTTTGATTCCTGTCATAAGAAGTGGTATTAGAGCGTAAGATTCCTCTAGGTAACAGACTCAATGAGAATTGGGGTTTCGTGATGGGTCCACGAAACCAATCTCATCCCCTTGCTTAAAGCCCCTTCTCTTAACATAATCTTGGACACATTTTCCCATCAATTTATAGCATCTTGCAAAGTACTCAACACAAATTAGTTAGAATTTCATTTCAAATATTTATCGGCAACAAAAATGGCTTTATAAAGATATTTCTTGAAAGGCAGAAAATTAGGAATTCAAATTATCGGGACATTTGACTTCTTCTTTCTTTCTTGAAAGAGACAATTGAGTGGTCGAAATAGAAAGTATATTAGTCAAAGTTTAATAATTATGTGTTATTATAAAATTGTTATCACAGTGGTCACCAAATATGTAGCTCGTAAACATTAAATTGCTCTTTCAATATCAAAACAATTGGCGCACATGCATCAACTCATAGCGTGTTGTAACCATAATCAAGATGCAACTGAAATCGTAGTATGAAATTTCAATTGCAAGAATCTCAAAGTATAAACCATAAACCACAAAAAAAAAACATACTTTAAAAACTACTAATTTAAAGAGTAATTCTGTATGATATATTTCTTCATCGATAGCCTACCATGATTTTGGAACAAGCAACAAATGTCATTAATAGAAAGCATAATACTTACACATAAAAGCAACATAAGATCTGAGAAGGCTTATAATAAATGAAAGCAAGAATATTAAAACCCCTCCAACCTTACAACTACTAGAACTTAAAACATGAAATACACAATTTTGAATGATTTCTAAGCTCTTTGTACACGAGCTATCTCATATTAATTGACTCTAAGAACAGAGAAATTGAAGTGACTATTATATGGATCCCAGTAAAAGCCAATCTCATCCCCTTTCTTCAAGCCCCTTCTCTTAACAAAATCTTGGACCCATTTTCCCATAAAAATGTAGCATCTTGAAGAAGCCCATTTCTTGAAAACAAGAGAGTGCATGGTGTAGGTGTCCACATCCCAAATCTTAACACTAACTCCCTTCTCAATCTCAGCAGCATCACCCAACACAGGTAACACAAATTTTTCTGCCAAATCCTTCCCTAGCATGAGCCTACTCATGTTGCCAAGATCACTCTCTTTCAACACCTTTTTTATCTTCCAAGGATCGTCATCATCGTGTACCACCAGAGCATCCTCTTGTACCACCAAGTCTTTGCATGCCTTCTTTTTTGCAACAAAGGGACCTTTGTGGCAATGTTTCCTTTTCTTGGTTGAAGAGACATGTATCTCAGCTCTAGTGCACTGACACACACTCAACGTTAAATGGGTGCAAACCTCGTTGCTGTTGGAATCACTCTCTTCTGTCTCTGCTGCAGTACATGGACACTTACCCAACGTCAGATGGGTACATACGTTGTTTGAGACAGCCATTGTCGATATTTATCTTCAAAATCAGAAGTACAGACACTTTGAACCAATTGCTTTTGCATGTCAATGACATAACACGCATGTTCAGAGTATTTATAGAAGTTACTATAATTATTAAACTATAACTTGTTCGATTTTATGAAATTTTTTAATATCTATTAAAGATTTTATACATTATTAATCTGCGGGTCTTGATTTTGTTTGTATTTAAACGGATTTTATAGATTTTTTAATATCAATTATAGATTGTATACATATCATATAATTTTTTAAATTAAAATAGTTATTTAAATTTATAATTATCAAAGACAAATATGTCATCAAATAAATAATAAAAAGTTGTAATTAAAACCTTACCCAATTGTACTAGATTTTTGAAATTTTAATTTTAAAAAATTCAAAATATTAATTTTTAATACAGCCCAAAATAAGTTTCTTAAATATAAAAATTTTAGATTTTAATTCTAATTATTATTGGCTATATTAATTTTTAATACAATCCAACTTAAAAGGTAAAAGTCATGAAAAAATTTAAAGTAGAAAAAAAACATTACTATCCAAAAATTTAAATTTATGAATAAAAATAAACTATTTTTAATAAATTTTAAAACATTGTCATCTTAATGTCTTATATTTAATATAATAAATTATTATCCTATTATTTAATTTTAGCATCTCATAATAATAAGAACTAAAAAAATTTGCCGTTGTTTATTTTAAAAATTTAAATTTTAAATTTAAAGAATTAATATAAACAAAATACAGATTTAAGGAATAAATAGAAGATTAGTTGAATGTTAAATATTATAACATTTTTAAAAAAAAGTTACTAATGAACTCTACAATAAAGGAGTATGAAGCATGAATACAAAACTAGCATCTATGCGTAGACAATTTTTAATTATTAATTAAGTCATATAATATATAATATTTGAAGCACGTAATATAAACATGTCAATCAGGGCATATGTTAGTGTTATTTTTACCACATACTTGTTTTCACTTAGTAATAATTATTTCAATACTTTTAAATTTGGAATTCTCAAGGACAAACCAAACATCAAATAAATAATAAGTTGTAATTAAAGCATCAACCAATTGAGTAGATTTTTAAAATTTTAATTTTAAAAAATTTAAAATAATAATTTTAATATTGCCTAACATATATTTCCCAAATATAAAAAATTTAGATTTTAAGTCTATTTATAATCGGTTATATTAATTTTTAATACAACTCAACTTAAAAGAAAAAGGTCATAAAAAAAAGAAAAGGAAAAAAAGACATTACTATTCAAAAATTTCAAAGTTATAAATAAAAATAAATTATTTTTAATAAATCCTAAAGTGTTGTCATTTTATGTTCATTTATATATCATTTAACATAGTAAATCATTACCTTATTATTTAATTTTAACATTTCATAATAACAAGAACTAAAACTTTACCGTTGTTAATTTTAGAAACTAAAAATTTAAATTTAAAAAACTAATATAAAAAAATAGAGATTTAAAAAATAAATAGAAGATTTACTTAATGAAATATTAAAAAATTTAAAAAAGTTACTATTAATTGATTTATTATTGTATATGGTATAACTTATATAATAAGGAAGTATGAAGCATGAAAATAAAACTAGCACCTTTGCGTAAATAATTTTTAATTATTAATTAAGTCATATAATATATAATATGTGAAGCACAGAATATGAATATGTAAGTGCGTAAGTTAATATTACATAATTGTAAAAGTGGTGAATTTTTTATTATATTTTGTTGAAAATAATATAAAAATAAAAATAACTAAAAGATTACATAATTAAGGAAATTTATTATATTATTTTTTGTTAAAATAAAATATTTATTGCTATTATGAATTTTTTTTTATAAAAATCTAGTCTTGTATTTTCTTTTTCAGTCACCCAAACAAGTATAGTTTTCTGGTTGTTTTTTCTCTTCTTTTTATCCATCCAAAGAACTCGTCATTTCTATCTCATTTCTCATTTTTTCTCACTTTATTATTTTTTACTCATTTTCTATTACATCCAAACATACCATACAGGTTTAGATATCATTATTTTAATGAGTACAAATTTTGTGAAAATTGCAAGTACCACAACTCAAATTTTAAGGATTTAATTCTTTTAAAAAATTAATATTAGTTAAGAAAAACTGGATTATGATGAATTTGCCTGAAATGAATGCAAAGTTTGTTCAACGCATGCAAGGTAATTAGCTGGCAGTGATGATAATGGGGAGAAAATATCAACAAAATTTAGGAATATTTGGTGTCTATAGAGATTATAGATTTTGAGACACTTGTGAACAAGTGTATTTTGATGAGAAATTACTAATATTATTCTAAAGAATTCAATAAAAATATACTTTTGATGTATATATATCATTTACATCTAATCTAAGTGAATCATTATATAAGATTAATCGAGAAAGTGCCTATAAAATCTATAATGTAATTAATAATTATTAAAAAGAAAGAAAGAAAGATGAGAAAAAAAAAAAAAAGGGAAACATAAGTTTTAAAACATAAGTTTATTTATTTGATTACTGATTTGTCTTTGAGAATTCTAGATTTAAAAGTGTTGAAATATTACTAAGTGATAACAAGTATGTGTTAAAAATAATACTAACTTATGCCCTCACATGTTTATATTATGTGCTTCAAATATTATATATTATATGACTTAATTAATAGTTAAAAATTGTCTACGTATAGATGCTAATTTTGTACATGTATTCATGCTTCATATTCCCTTATTATATAATCCATTAGTAACTTTTTTTTGAAAAATGTTCTAATATTTAACATGCAATAAATCTTCTATTTATTCCTTAAATCTATATTTTATTTATATTAATTTTTTAAATTTTAATTTTTAAAATTAACGACAGTCAATTTTTTAGTTTTTATTATTATGAGATGTTAAAAATTAAATAATAGAATAATAATTTGTTATATTAAATATAAGACATTAAGATGACAATGCTTGAAAATTTATTAAAAATAGTTTATTTTTATTCATAATTTTAAAATTTTTAAATAGTAATATTTTTTTCTACTTTATCTTTTTTCATTATTTCTTCCTTTTAAGTTGGATTGTATGAAAAATTAATATAACCAATAATAATTAGAATTAAAATCTTAAATTTTTATATTTAAAAAACTTATTTTGGCTGTATTAAAAATTAATATTTTGAATTTTTTAAAATTAAAATTTAAAAATCTAGTCCAATCGGTTGAGGCTTTAATTACAACTCTTTATTATTTATTTGATGACTGATTTGTCTTTGAGAATTCTAAATTTAAAAGTGTTGAAATAACTATTTTAATTTGAAAAATTATATGATATGTATACAATCTATAATTGATATTAAAAAATTTATAAAATCAGTTTAAATACAAACAAAATCAAGACTCGCAATTAATAATGTATAAAATCTATAATAGATATTAAAAAATTGCATAAAATCGAACAAGTTATAGTTTAATAATTATAGTAACTTCTATAAATACTCTGAAAATGCGTGCTATGTCATTGTCATTCAAAAGCAATTGGTTCAAAGTGTCTGTACTTCTGATTTTGGACGATAAATCTCGATAATGGCTGTCTCAAACAACATATGTACCCATCTGACGTTGGGTAAGTGTCCATGTACTGCCACAGAGACAGAAGAGAGTGATTCCAACAGCAACGAGGTTTGCACCCATTTAACGTTGAGTGTGTGTCAGTGCACTAGAGCTGAGATGCATGTCTCTTCAACCAAGAAAAGGAAACATTGCCACAAAGGTCCCTTTGTTGCAAAAAAGAAGGCATGCAAAGACTTGGTGGTACAAGAGGATGCTCTGGTGGTACACGATGATGATGATCCTTGGAAGATAAAAAAAGTGTTGAAAGAGAGTGATCTTGGCAATATGAGTAGGCTCATGCTAGGGAAGGATTTGGCAGAAAAGTTTGTGTTACCTGTGTTGGGTGATGCTGCTGAGATTGAGAAGGGAGTTAGTGTTAAGATATGGGATGTGGACACCTACACCATGCACTCTCTTGTTTTCAAGAAATGGGTGTCTTCAAGATGCTACATTTTTATGGGAAAATGGGTCCAAGATTTTGTTAAGAGAAGGGGCTTGAAGAAAGGGGATGAGATTGGCTTTTACTGGGATCCATATAATCGTCACTTCAATTTTTCTGTTCTCAGGGTCAATTAAGATGAGATAACTGGTATACATATAGCTTAGAAATCATTAAAAACAAATGCGTATCTTTGCTTTTTAATTTCAACTCAAGCAGCTGTAAGATTGGAGGGGTTTAAATCATTCTTGCTTTCATCTGTTTGTTATAAGCCTTCTCTGGTGTTATGTTTTTATGGATACAGATATGCTTTCTATTAATAATATAAGTCTTGTTTTCATTTAATTGTCCTTTCCATGTTTCAATTTATTTTTCATCCTTTCTAGTCTTGCTAAGTAAAAGATAAAATTACATTACAGGTTTAGATGTCAGTATTTTTAATGTTTCAAGCATTGAAATAGTCAGTTACTGCAATATTGTTCAGATTAATGTAAATAAATAGAGTAACAAATAAAATAAATACAGTACAGTGTAATTTTAGATGTAAATTATGTATTTATTATGACTTATTATTATAAATAGATAGCTCTGTAATATATATATAAACAAACAAATAAATAAAGCATGCAACAACATGGTTTATTTACTTCGTCATTTAAAATAATCACTCTATTTTAATTGTAAATAATTGAGTTAAAATGTAGAGAACCAACCAAACGGATCAATCAAGTAGTATGCTTGTTTCAAGCAAATTCTGACACTTAGGATTGTGTTAAATCGAGAAGAATTCTAATAACTCACTTTTTGATATATTTTTTATTGATTAAATTAATTAAAAATTTATATAAGTTTCACTTTTAAATTAATATCCTTTATATCTTTAGAAATTTTAATTAATAATAAAAATATATTCAAAAATATATTGACAACATTTCTTTTAAATTAATAAATATATTAATTTATAATTTGTTATCCAAACAAAATTATCAATTTTTAATTTTAGGTTTTAATTAAGTATTTTAGTCTCTAAAAAAGAATTAAAAGTACACTATTTAATTGAATACATGAATGAAAAATAAATAAAATTTATTTAAACATTAAAATTAAAAATTGATAAGTAAATAAATAAATAAAATGGTAGTAAAATAATAATAAAAATTTAATTTTAATGTTACTTGTATTCATTTTATTATTATTATTATTTGAAAGAAATAAAAATTTATAAATAAAATAAAAATTTATAAATAAAATAAAAAAGAGAGATATAACATTAAAAATAAGAGAAAAAATTAATAAAAAAAATCCTTTTTTATTGCTATATTATTATTTAGAAAGTAAAAAAAATTTATGATCCAAAAAATTAAATAAAAAATGTAAAAATATTGTAAATAGAAATGGACACGCTCTTTTAATTTTGAAAATTAAGTTCTTTCATCCCATTATTTTTATTTTTATTTATAACAAAAGAAACACGAGGATTTATAATTTTAAAAATAAATATTAATAACAACAAAATGAAATTATTTGAAAATTTAATCTGTAGAGTTTACGTACCTTAATTTCATTTTATTATTATTATTATCATTATTAAAAGTTGACAAGTGAAAAACAAATTGAAAGAGATGGAGTTAAATAACAGAACATTAGTAAATAAAAGGGGTTCCATCTACCTATAATTGTTCTCCTTTATCATTGCCATTAGTTATCATTTTTAACGTGGTTTTGGGTTCCTCACTCGCGTTCCAACAAAGGTGTCCCAGGATTTGCAGAGCACCAAATCAGAATCATCGTTACTCTGCTTCCTCCATTTTCTTCTTCTTCTTCTTCGATTCAGTTTCACTCTCTCACACCATGGCCACCGCTTCAGGTACTTTATTTTCCCCATTCAACTCCATTTTATCGTTTTCTAGGGTTTAAGATATCAATTTCACTTTACATCTTTCCATTCTTATTTTTTTTTGTCGCCAATTTTTCTGCACAACTTGTTTCACAAAGAAAGCCGTTTTCCATTCGATTTTTTATTTTTATTTTCTAATTTTCCTATTTGGGGGCTTTGTTGTTGTTTTGATCGTTCATGTACAGATAACTATTCAGATGAAATCCCGGCCATATTTCTATTCAAATCTGTTAATCAATACTCAACCTGTATTGTTAATAGTTAATACGATCAATATGGTAAATCTAGCAGGGTCTGGAGAACATGTAGAATTAAAATTTTAAATTTCATCTGTTTAATTCTAATTTTAACGTGACTATGGTCCTCACAATTTTCTTTATAAACTTAATTGGCCGTTGTTTTTTTCATTTAACTTGTATTGGGTTGATTGCAGTGGCATTTAAGTCCAGGGAGGATCATCGCAAACAGATTGAGTTGGAGGAAGCACGTAAAGCTGGGCTTGCGCCAGCTGAGCTGGATGAAGATGGGAAGGAAATCAACCCTCACATTCCCCAGTATATGTCATCTGCACCTTGGTATCTTAATGCTGAGAGACCTGTAAGTCTTTTTCCCCTTCCCTTTTTTTTCCTGGTCGTTTGAGATCTGCATGAAGTTGTGCTTTTTGACATATAACAATAATAACAATTTTCTTTTACCTTTTTTTCTTGTAGAGTTTGAAGCATCAAAGAAAATGGAAATCTGATCCCAATTATACCAAATCATGGTATGACAGAGGTGCTAAAATCTTTCAGGCAGACAAGTATCGAAAAGGTGCATGTGAGAAGTAAGTATTTCTCTATTTGTCGACTGAGTTTGTTCATGCATTCATGTATTTCTCTATTTGTCGACTGAGTTTGTTCAGTATTTGGTTTACATAAGTGATAAGTCTTAGGACATCCATTCATTGTTTCCCCCCAATTTGTTGGTGTATTATCTCCATGGCTGTCAAACTCTTGAGTAATCTCTTAGGACTCTATTATTTTAGGACAATGATAAACATTGTGTTCACTTGTGTATAAATTCTTTGCCAAACTATGTTTAAGTAAACACACAAAATTAGTCGTCAATTCAATTCTAATGACAAGTTTACAAGGCTGGATTTACTCATGGTTTTGGCCTCTAGGTGCAACTTTTGACTGAATTTGTTGAGTACATGAGCTGAATTGCATCTGCCATTGAATATGTGTTAGGTTTATGAAGTTAGTTTTGCATTTTAATAATTGTTTTTGTTCTGTTTTTTAAACTCCAAAATAATTTAAGTGTGGGACTATGGCATAACAGTTGGGTCAGTTATTAAGTTACATTTTTACTTTATTACTTTCTTGTGTCATTGTAGTCTTCGAATTTGAATATTACTTATGAATATTTTATTTAATTATGTTTGGTTATTGAGTTTATGATTCAAATTCGCTGGGGTTCCATGAGTTTACCTAAACTCTCAAGTTTGACTACCTTGTTTGTCTCTGAAATTTCAATATATTTGTATTCTGATTATCTTTCTTGTACAAGATTAATCAAGTACTTCAATGTTCATTTTCTTGCTATAGCTGTGGGGCTATGACACATGATTCTAAATCATGCATGGAAAGACCACGGAAAGTGGGAGCAAAGTGGACAAACAAACACATTGCCCCTGATGAAAAGATAGAAACTTTTGAGCTTGACTATGATGGTAAGCGGGACAGGTGGAATGGTTATGATGCATCAACTTATGCTCGAGTCATTGAGAGGTATGAAGCTAGAGATGATGCTCGAAAGAAATACTTGAAAGAACAGCAGCTGAAGAAATTGGAGAAAAGCAACCAGAATGGAGAGGATGCTGCCAGTGACGAGGATGAAGAGGAAGATGATTTAAGGGTAGATGAGGCAAAGGTTGATGAGAGCAAACAAATGGACTTTGCAAAGGTTGAGAAGCGTGTGCGTACAACTGGTGGTGGAAGTACAGGAACTGTTAGGTAACATTTATGTGGCCATCATTTTCATAATGCAAGGCCAGGTCAATGTCTCATAAAGATTATCCACTTTCATTATTTATCTTTGATGAATTTTGAACTGAAATATCTTTTCCTTCAGGAACCTACGTATTCGAGAGGATACTGCAAAATATCTGCTTAATCTTGATGTCAATTCTGCACACTATGATCCCAAGACCAGGTCCATGCGTGAAGATCCTCTTCCAGATGCAGATCCAAATGAAAAGTTTTATGAGGTATGGTCTATGGAATTAAAATTTATAGGATACACTAATTTATTTTTGCTTTTTAATGCTATATTTAATCTTTTATGTGGATTAAATCTGTTTTTTTGTACTGTAGGGTGATAACCAATATAGAAATAGTGGTCAAGCATTGGAATTCAAGGAACTAAACATCCATGCTTGGGAAGCATTTGACAAGGGACAAGATGTTCACATGCAAGCAGCTCCATCCCAAGCTGAGTTGCTCTATAAGAATTTCAAGGTCATGAAGGAGAAATTGAAATCACAAACGAAGGAAACCATTATTGAGAAGTATGGCAATGCAGCCGATGAGGACAAACTTCCAAGAGAACTTCTGTTGGGTCAGAGCGAGAGGCAAGTTGAGTATGATCGTGCTGGTAGAATAATTAAAGGGCAGGTAAGATTTGCATTCTAAATCTTTACAGTGAAGCGTTTGCAACTTGCATAAAAATCTTGAATATGCTACTCGGTGGGTTAGCAGGACATTTTACTTGATCGGTTAATATTACCATGAATCTTAATTTCAAGTTTATGACTTCTACTTTATGCTTATTACTGCTTTTGAAAATGATAGATTTAACTGTTATTTATCTGATGCTTCTGACAGGAAGCAGCACTACCCAGGAGCAAGTACGAAGAAGATGTTTACATTAACAACCACACAACTGTTTGGGGTTCATGGTGGAAGGATCACCAATGGGGCTACAAGTGCTGCAAGCAGACAATACGGAATAGCTATTGCACTGGTGCTGCTGGTATTGAGGCTGCTGAGGCTGCAAGTGATCTTATGAAAGCTAATATTGCCCGTAAGGAGGCTGCTGGAGGTTCGTACACTAACATGCACACCATACCTCTGCTGTGCCTCTACCCCCTTCCCTTTCTTTTGTTGTTATTTTTTCCATGTTTGACAACTTTGTTTGATCATATTTAGCATGTGTATTAATCTCTAATTCTTTCCATGAACCCAAACAGAGGATCCTACGCCTGTGGAGGACAAAAGGCTTGCTACATGGGGTACTGATGTCCCAGATGACCTGGTTCTGGATGAAAAATTGCTTGCTGATGCACTCAAGAAGGTAAATATCAATCTATCACACACATATTTGACATTTGTTAGAGTCATTCTGTGTCTTATTGTAACCCTTATGGAATTAATTATATCCTTGTGCCAATAGCTTTGTTGACCTTAATTACCAAGGTCATTGGGCCGTTGACTCAAACTAAATATTGCGTGTAATTTCTTGAGACAAAGATGGCATTGTTTGGCTCTACATTCTGGAGCATTTTGAGATGAAATTATTCAGGCATATATACATATGCTGTGCGGATTGTTGAGTTTTGGTGCTTTTTCACAGGAGGATCTAAGAAAGAGAGAAGAGAAAGATGAGAGGAAACGCAAATATAATGTTAGATGGAATGATGATGTTACTGCAGAGGAGATGGAGGCATACAGGATGAAGAAAGTACATCATGATGATCCAATGAAGGATTTCTTACACTAAGCTCAAGAGGACTAAAAGGCCCAAATTTTCTTTGTTACAAGTTAAAGCAAAAGGAATGCATCTCTTTCTATGAATCCACAAGCCTTTCCATTGTTTTCTTGCTGCCAACTGGAAGGGGCAGAATGGATTGATGGTCGAAGTATTTTGGTCTGTACAGCTTTGTGGCAAGTTAATAATGTAAACAACATTATTTAGCTTATGGAATTCAAATCTGTTGTATTGACTCAATACTGTTAGTTGACTGGTTTGTTTTGTTAACCACGTTGATGGTTCTGGTTGGCGCAGTTAGTATAAGGTTGTAGGATCTTGTCCAAAAGCCCAAACATAAGTGGGAAGTGTAGTGTATGAGAAAGAAAAAAAACATTTTTGTGTTGTAATTGTTCAACTACCTCGATCTAAGGTCAAACCTCGAATTCCAAGATAGCTTATAGGCTTGGACTTTGAAGTTTGAAGAAGCTGGTCTGGTCGACAGATTAAGGAATGAAGTTTAGAACACGTTTTGCTGACTACGATGAAGAAGACAAGAAAATAATGTTACCAATTGATGTTGGTCATTTCCCACTGATTGTTCAAAGGTTAACAACCTCTTATCTATGTTATGGGCTCAGTTTTCTTTATGTATCTTTTTATCGACTCCAGGTTTTTGCTGTTCTGTAACATCATGCTTTTTCACTCATAAGGGAATTACACTTGGTAAACACTATCATGTATTCAAGTCATGTATGTTTTGACCCAGGTCAATAGGATGAAGCTTCTTTGCATGGCTGTAACTTGATTTATGAGTAGTAATAGGTTTTTATTAGCCTTCGAAAGAAATATTGTTTTCCAAAGTAAAAATAGGCATTACATAGCTTATCTATAGTAGCTTGGACAATATGCTTTATCTGAACTTCAGGTTCTATTAATCTTTCTAAATTGTAGATGATCAATGCAGTTACTTGTTATTATTCATGGTCTGAATATGATATAAGATTATTTGTCATTTTGTTGTACACCTTAAGCATTTTAAGTTAGAGACCTTGAAGCATTCCATCTAATTATTGGTAATTTTTTCTTTTATCTCTTGCAACCACAGGGTGGGAGGCAGAGGATGGGGGGGTGGTTATTGGGTTTCATTGAAATGACAATAAATTTAAATATACAATATATGTTGCATAGTTTAACTGCGGTATTGGACAAGGATTTTCAATTAGGCATTATGATTTAGGAGACATGATTTAAGTCCATGTAAATAAATTCAATGTTATACCCAAAAGAAGCAAAGAAAATCTTTATTTTCAGAACATAAATATGTAATACTTTGTCTGAAATTGTGTTGTCAGCAAGTGACTCTTTATGTGGTTAGTTGTCCTTATCATCTGGAAGGATTGAATCAATTGCTTCTTCTACCATCTTGATGGCTTCAATCTGTTGGAGTTCAACTTCTGGATCAGCTGCAACATGGTCCTTGCATTGCATATCTTCATTAGTCAGTTGTATTTTCATAAGAGATGGAATTTCTTCGTTCTGCTGCTTTCGTACCCTGACACTCTCTTCTACCTCATCAACTCGTCAAGGCAAATAGGCAATCCGCACAAAGACCACCGGAACTGCTAGGATGAGGTGCTTTCGTCATGTTCCTCGCCGATTCAACACCGGTTTCAGAGATGGTACTGAAGCTGCACCTCCGAAGAATAACAGAATACTTGCGAAATATATTTGTTCCACTATCCTTATGTAAACCTTTCACTAATATCACAATATTCATTTCATGCTAATTCATCATCCATTTTTTCTTAACTAATATTAATTTTTTGAAATAATTACATCCAGCTATTTTAAATTTGAGTGGTGGTACTTGAGAATAATGTAATTTTTATCTTTTACTTCTCGAGAATAGAAAGGATGAAAAATAAATTGAAACACGGAAAGGACAACTTAGTGAAAACAAGTGTGTGGTAAAAATAATACTAACTTATGCAATGACGTTTATATTCTGTGCTTCTCATATTATATATTATATGACTTAATTAATAGTTAAAAATTGTCTACGCATATATGCTAGTTTCATGTTCATGCTTCATACTCCCTTATTGTATAATCCATTAATAGTAACTGTTTTTAGATAAACTTCTAATATTTAACATTTAATAAATTTTCTATTTATTTTTCAAATCTGTATTTTATTTATATTAATTCTTTAAATTTAAAATTTTAGTTTTTAAAATGAATCACAGTCAACTTTTGAATTCTTATTATTATGAGATATTAAAATTAAATATAAAATAATAATTTATTATATTAAATGTACGTAAGAAAACATAAGACATTAATATGACAATATTTTAAAACTTATTAAAAATAGTTTATTTTTAAAATTTATATTTTATTAAGAACGTATAAATTTCTTTAACTATATAAAATAGATACTTACCTAAACTGAAATACATATATTATAGCTTATAACATAAATTCCTGTTAAAAATAAAATTCACATTAAAATATTACTTTTTTAAAAAAAAATAAATATAAACATGAGATTAAATTTAAAGGAAAAATTGAACCACCGAACGTGTTTCATTAAAAACTAAATCTATAAATATAATCTTCAGAGATAACTATTTATAATAATCAGAGTTCGGTATAAAATCTATAATTGATATTAAAAAATCTATAAAATCAGTTTAACTACAAACAAAATCAAGACTCTCGATTAATAATCTATAAAATATATAATTGATATTAAAAAATACATAAAATCAGAACGGTGAGGAACAAGTTATAGTTCAATAATTATAGTAACTTCTATAAATACTCTGAACATCTGTGTTATGTCATTTACATGCAAAAACAATTGGTTCAAAGTGTCTGTACTTTTGATTTTGGACGATAAATCTCGACAATGGCTGTCTCAAACAACATATGTACCCATCTGACGTTGGGTAAGTGTTCATGTACTGCAACAGAGACAGAAGAGGGTGATTCCAGCAGCAACGAGGTTTGCACCCATTTAACATTGAGTGTGTGTCAGTGCACTAGAGCTGAGATACATGTCTCTTCAACCAAGAAAAGGAAACATTGCCACAAAGGTCCCTTTGTTGCAAAAAAGAAGGCATGCAAAGACTTGGTGGTACAAGATGATGATGATCCTTGGACGATAAAAAAGGTGTTGAAAGAGAGTGATCTTGGCAATATGAGTAGGCTCATGCTAGCGAAGGATTTGGCAGAAAAGTCTGTGTTACCTGTGTTGGGTGATGCTGCTGAGATTGAGAAGGGAGTTAGTGTTAAGATTTGGGATGTGGACACTTACACCATGCATTCTCTTGTTTTCAAGAAATGGGTTTCTTCAAGATGCTACATTTTTATGGGAAAATGGGTCCAAGATTTTGTCAAGAGAAGGGGCTTGAAGAAAGGGGATGAGATTGGCTTTTACTGGGATCCATATAATAGTCACTTCAATTTCTCTGTTCTTAGAGTCAATTAAAATGAGATAGCTCGTGTACAAAGAGCTTATAAATCATTTAAAGTTGTGTTTCATGTTTTAAGTTCTAGTAGTTGTAAGGTTGGAGGGGTTTTAATATTCTTGCTTTCATTTATTATAAGCCTTCTCAGATCTTATGTTGTTTTTATGTGTAAGTATTATGCTTTCTTTTGATGACATTTGTTGCTTGTTCCAAAATCATGGTAGGCTATCGATGAAGAAATAGATCATACAGAATTACTCTTAAAATTAGTAGTTTTTAAAGTATGTTGTTTTTGTGGTTTATGGTTTAAATTCTGAGATTCTTGTAATTGAAATTTCATACTACGATTTCAATTGCATCTTGATTATGGTTACAACACGCTATGAGCCAATCGTTTTGATATTGAAAGAGCAATTTAATGTTTACGAGCTACATATTTGGTCACCACTGTGATAACAATTTTATAATAACACATAATTATTAAACTTTAACTAATATACTTTCTATTTCGACCAGTCAATTCTCTCTTTCAAGAAAGAAAGAAAAAAGTCAAATGTCCCGATAATTTGAATTACTAATTTCCTCTGCCTTCAAGAAATATCTTTATAAGCCATTTTTGTTGCTGATAAAAATTTGAAATGAAATTCTAACTAATTTTGTGTTGAGTACTTTGCAACCATTGAACTTGCTTGGTTTTTTCAAATTCTAAGAGTAAATAGTTTTGGTTATCTATTTTTTAAAAGAATGGTTATCTATATTTTTATTCTAGATGCTACAAATTTATGGGAAAATGGGTCGAAGATTTTGTTAAGAGAAAGGGCTTTAAGAAAGGGGTTGAGATTGGTTTCTACTGGGATCCATATAATAGTCACTATAATTTCTCTTTTCTTACGGTTGATTAAGATGAGATAACACTAGCTGAATAAGGTTAGAAATCATTAAGAAAAGTGTTTTTCGCCTTCTATTTTCTAGCTGTTCTAAGATTGGAGTGGTTTTAATTATTCTTTTTTTCATTTGTTGTAAGCCTTTTCAGGATTGTTTGGGGCTATGTTTTTATGTGTATGCTTTATATTAATAACCTAAGTCTGCACTTTTTTTTTTCCTATGTAAGGTAAAAGTTTGCCAATATAAGGTGTCTATGTTATAGCTTCTATGCTACGACATTTGTCGCTTTTTCCCTTTTTAATGTTCATTCAGCAATAGCCACAACTCCTCTTAGCTAGGTTATCACTTTTTAATTACAGTAGATACAGATTTGTTTATATGATGCATGAGTGCTACAAAATTATTGGAGCATGTGTTTTGTTACGATCCATGTCCAACCCACCACTGCTCGGCGTAGTAGCGTTAACCTTGAACCCACGTTTAGTTCTGACACAGAAGAACTAAAAATAAGCAACATATGAACCAACATGTCTGTATAGATATTTTTTACTGTTAATTAAGTCACATTAGCTATTGTTGTGACTGTACCTGGCAGTACAACTGGTTTAGGACTTTGAATTCACTTGTATAACTGTACACAGGTTACACATCTATGAACTGAGCCAGTTACAAAAGAGGCTTCGCAGACCCAATTTGTAAGAGGACGATATGTGAATCAAAGACAAAAAAAAAACTTTTGATTACAAGAATTCTTGTTTTGATAAAGGTGGTGATATGACAAAAACGAAAATGAGTGATAGGAGAAGAATACGCAAGTACTAGCGTGGTTCAATCAATGTCACCTTGCATTAGAAAAAAATGTATATTTTATTAAAAGTAATAATTAAAAATAAAGTGTTATATGAGTTATAAAGTTGAAAAGTTGTAAGTAAATGTATATTAGTGTGAGTTAAAGACTATAATTCTATAGTTAAGGGTAATAATTTTTTGTTTGTAATCACTTGACATTTATGGAACAATTATTTTTTGATGTAAGTTAAGGATTATAATATTACTATTATAAATAGTAAATTATACTCGTATATTTGATATGACAATATAATAAAATTTTTCTATTATTATAATTTTTCTCTTTTATTTCTAACAAATAGTATCAAGAACTCAGTTCGATTTTGAGAGTTGAGAGAAACACTTTTAGAGTTGAGAGATAGTAAATAATGGCTTAAATTTATTTCAATTTTTATGTGTCACTAGAAAAAATTATGATAATTGGTGTTCACTCATGAAAGTTTTATTAGGATCTCAAGATGTTTGAGAAATTATAGAGATAGGTTATAGTAAGCCTCAAAATGAAAAAGACGCTTTGATGAAGTAAAAAAAGAAAGATCAACAAGCACTTGCATTTATCCATCAAAGCTTAAATGAAATTATGTCTAAGGTAATGTTTAATGCAGATTACCTTTAAAGAATCTTGAGAGATTTTGAAAATGAATCTTAAAGGAGTTGACAAGGTCATAAAGGTGCGTTTACAAGCTATACGAGGAGAGTTTGAATGCTTGTGTACGAAGGAATCTGAGCCTATTTCACATTTTGGTAAGTAGAGTGGCTATGAAGCATGGAGTGAAGTTCTTATACCACTCTTGAAAATAAAAGAGAAGAATTATAATAATGAGAATTTTATTATATTGTATATTAAATACATGAGTATAATTTACTATTTATGATAATGATATTATAACCTTTATCTTATATCGAAGAATAATTGTTCTGTAAATATTAAGTAGTTACAAAATAAAAAACTCTTGCCTTTAACTAAGAAATTATGATTTTTAACTCATGTTAATAAGTAATTACTCACAACTTTTTAATTTATATAATATTTTATTTTTAATTATTATTTCTAACATCCTTTTTTAGTTAAAAATTCTCAAAAATTCTTTTGCACTCTAAGTCTTACATGAGTTACAAAGTTAAAAATAAATTCTAAAAAATTCTCTTGTGTGTGATGTAATTGAGAATTTGTCAATGCAAGTCTATTGGTGAAATGAGAGATAGTTGAAATAAATTATTTATTATTATTATTATTATCATCCGAGATTTTTTTTACTCGTATGTTTATTTTTATTTTAACAATTTGAAATACCATTATTTATTATCACTTTAAAAAAATTATTTTTTCATATTTTTTATTTTAGTTTTTAATTTAATTTTCAAATAAAAAGAGCCTGTTATCTTTGCAGATTTTTATCTTTTTAAATTCATTTTTGTATCACCTTTTAAACTTGGGTTTATTTTTGCATATTTGGTGATTAGTTTCGTTCTTTTTTATTCTTCTTGCAATAATTTGGTTGAATTGAAATTTTTGTATTATTTTTTAATTTAAAATTAATTTTGATTAAGTAAAAACTATTTAAGTAAAAATAAATCAATAAAATTGAGGATTCACGTGACTAACAAAATATATGATTATCCGTTTAAACTAAAAAGATTTTATGTATAAAATGGTGAAGGATTAAAATTTAGAATATGTAAACACAAGCAACAAGCAAAAAATTGAAGAGATGTAATTAGGGTAACTATTTTTTAAACATATCATACTCTTAAATTTAATCTTAATTTTTTAAGACAACTTTTCAAATTAGTCATTTTTCTAAATTTTTCAAATAAAAAATTGGCGACAACTCTTTTTATTATAAAATAAAATTTCTTTATATTTCATCGTAACACATCTATAAATATGTTATGACATGTATAAATGAAGAATATAAAATGAAAAAACAAAGATAAATTCATTTTTAAATTTAAATAATTTTAACATGTCTTTTCGTGTGTGTTAAGATGAATGCTTTTATCTTATCCTCATAATTGAAATTATTATCGTAACTAGAGTTATTTTTATTTTTTTAATATTTATTATGATTCTTTTTTATTTTATTTTATATTTTGGATATAATTATTTTTAATTTATAATATAAATACAATTTTACAATATATATATATATATATATATATATATATATATATATATAAAGAATCAAAATAAAAATTTTAATTATATTAGTTTATCTTGAATTAATCGGTTCATTTGGATTCTTTAAAATGACAGAGGTAGATATTACGGATGATAAATTGATATTTTTTTATTATGTGATGGATTAAAATTTATTAGAATTGAATAAATTTATTTATTTTATAACTTAAGAAAATTGGAATTATCACATTTTAAATTTTTTTTAAAATTTAATTATTTCAAAATATAATTTAAATTCCTTTTATAAAAAATGACGTGAACAATATTTTTAATGAATATAATTTTAAAAATATATATTTTTACAAAAAATTATTTTACTCAATTGACAAAATATATTTTGAATTAAAATATAAATTTTTTACCCACACCCATTTAAGTTGGGTTATATTCAAAATTAATATTTTGAATTATTTATAATTAAAAATTAAAAATTCTATTTCAAATGTTCGAGCCTTTAGTGACACGTTTCAAGTTATGTTTTGATGGCTGATTTGTTTTTAAAAATTGTCAAACTTTCTTTTAACAAGTGTTGAAATAAGTATTTTAATTTTAAATATTATATTTTATATGTTTGGTTGACAACTCATAAACATTATCAGAATAAATCTTTCTGGTTTAGCCCACTAAAATTCATCTCTCTTCTTTCATTTAGTATAAAAAAAAGTTAAAATTTCAAAAATGTCTTTAACTTTTATGACTAAATAAAATCTATATTTTTCTAAAAGATAACATAACTCAAAATAAAAATTTCTTTTAAATATAAAATTGACATTTATCAGTTACATAGTTTTTCTGTTTTAAAAAACTAACATAAGATTAAATTCAAATAAAAAAATTGGACAATTCATTATGATTCATAATAATCAATTAACTGTCGCTCAACATTTTAAATTCATTTTGAATATGAAATTCGCATTCAAGTACTGTAGATTTTTTTTTTTTTTGAAGAATCTACAAAAAAAAATCTAAACTTGATATTAAATAAAAATGAAAAATTAGAGCACCGAACTTACAATCAATTAATGGCTGCGTATTTGTGTAAACTAAATATACAATCAAGACTTGAGATCTGTTAATTTGATTAATTATGAAATATAATATTGAGAGATAAATTCTCATAAATTTAAATATAAATATGTTGGTATTAATTACACAAGATATAAAATCTAAACTTGTATTTATCTAATACAAGCTGTGGATAAATCAATAATCATTTTAACAGCAAAATCTATAAAATCAATGATTCGCGGCTGATAATCTACAAAATCTACAACTGATATTCAAAAATATATAAAAAACAGAAAGTCGAGGCTTCTATAAATACTTCGAACACTGTTATGTCAATTACATGCAAAAGCAATACGACTCAGAAAGTTTCTCTGGTTCTGATTTTTAACCAAAACTCTTTCCAATGGCTGTCCCAAACAACGTTTGTACCCATCTTACGTTGGGTACGTGTCCATGTACTGCAACAGAGACAGACGTGTGTGATTCTAAAAGCAATGTGTGTACTCATTTAACGTTCAGTCTGTGTCACTTTACAACAGCCTCCTCAACAAAGAAAAGGAAACGTTGCCATAAAGGTCCTTTTGTTGCAAGAAAGAAAGCACGCATAGACTTGGTGGTACAAGATGATGTTCTGGTGGAACACGATGATGATGATCCTTGGAAGATAAAAAAAGGGTTGAAAGAGAGTGATTCCAACAGCAACGAGGTTTGCACCCATTTAAAGTTGAGTGTGTGTCAGTGCGCTAGAGCTGAGATACATGTTTCTTCAACCAAGAAAAGGAAACATTGCCACAAAGGTCCCTTTGTTGCAAAAAAGAAGGCATGCAAAGACTTGGTGGTACAAGATGATGCTCTGGTGGTACACGATGGTGATGATCCTTGGAAGATAAAAAAGGTGTTGAAAGAGAGTGATCTTGGCAATATGAGTAGGCTCATGCTAGGGAAGGATTTGGCAGAAAAGTTTGTGTTGCCTGTGTTGGGTGATGCTGTTGAGATTGAGAAGGGAGTTAGTGTTAAGATTTGGGATGTGGACACCTACACCATGCACTCTCTTGTTTTCAAGAAATGGGTTTCTTCAAGATGCTACATTTTTATGGGAAAATGGGTCCAAGATTTTGTTAAGAGAAGGGGCTTGAAGAAAGGGGATGAGATTGGCTTTTACTGGAATCCATATACTAGTCACTTCCACTTCTCTGTTCTTAGGGTCAATTAAGATGAGATAACTTGTGTACAAAGAGCTTAGAATCATTCAAAATTGTGTATTTTGTTTAATAATTTTTAGCAGTTGTGAGATTGGAGCGGTTTAAATCATTCCTTCTTTCATTTGTTATAAACCTTCTCTGGATATTATGCTGTTGATTTTATGTATACACTTTCTATAGAAATAATATATATAAGTCAATTTAATTTTTTTTTTGCTATATAAGTTATACATTTTATTGGGTCCATGCTACTACTACATTTATTGCTTGTTCCAAAATCATGGTAGACTATCGATGAAGAAATAAATCTTACGGAATTACTCTTCAAATTAGTTGTTTCTAAAGTATGTTGTTTTTGTGGTTTAAAGTTTAAATTCTTTTGGATTCTTGTAATTGAAATTTCATATTAAGATTCTATGCATGTGGAAATCTCCAATTGTTGAAAGTGCAATTTAATGTTTATCGACTACATATTTGGTGACCAATGTGACGCAATTTTATGATAACACATAATTATTAAACTTTGACTAATATACTTTCTATTTCGACCACTCAATTGTCTCTTTCAAGAAAGGGTTTAAAAAAAAGTCAAATGCCCCTATAATTTGAATTCCTAGTGTCCTCTGCCTTCAAGAAATATCCTTATAACCATTTTGGTTGTGGATAAAAATTTGAAATGGAATGCTAATTTTGCGTTTAGTACTTTTCAACCATTGAACTTGCTATTTTCTAAGAGCTTGTTTGGTTATTTCAAATTCTAAGAGTACATAGTTTTGGTTATCTATTTTTTAAAAGAATGGTAATTTCCATGACCTTGTGGTTATCTGTTTTTTTAATTCAAGATACTACAAATTTATGGGAAAATGGTTCCCAGATTTTGTTAAGAGAAGGGCCTTAAAGAAACGGGATGAGATGGTTTCAACTGGGATCCATATAATAGTTACTCTAATTTCTCTGTTCTTAGGGTCGATTAAGATGAGTAGAATAAGCTTTGAAATCATTAAAAAGAAGCGTCTTTTTAGGATTGGTGGGATTTTAATCATTCTTTCTTTAATTTGTCGTAAGCCTTTTCAGGATTTTTCGGGGGCTATGTTTTTATGTGTATGGTTTATATTAATAACCTAAGTCTGCACTTTTTGTCGGCTATATAAGGTGTCTATGTTATAGCTTCTATGCTACAACATTTGTTGGTGGTAATAAATATGTTGCTTTTGTAGTTTAAGGTTACTACGAAATTATTGTAATTAGAATTTCACATTACGATACAAATTGATTCTTGATTATAGTTAGCTCGCTATGAGTTGATGCATCCATGGCAATTGTTTTGATATTCTGATATATGCAGACATAGCTCGTTATTCACTTGTATAATTGTACACAGTTTACACATCTATGAACTGAGCCAGTTACAAAAGAGGCTTCGCAGACCCAATTTGTAAAAGGATGATATGTGGATCAAAGACAAAAAAAAAAAAAACTTTTGATTGCAAGAATTCTGGTTTTGATAAAGGTGGTGTTATGACAAAAAAAAGAAAAAAGGTGATAAGAAGAATAAGAAAAAAATATATTGTTTTGTTAGAAGTACTAATAAAAATAAAATATTACACGAGTTATAAATTTGAAAAATTGTGAATAAAAGTGTGTTACGGTGAGTTAAAGATCATAATTCTTTAGTTAAGGGTAATATTTTTTTTTTTTTATAACCATTTAACATTTATGGAACAATTATTCTTCGATGTAAATTAAATATTGTAATATTACTATTATAAATAGTGAATTATATTTATGTATTTGATATAACAATATAATAAAATTCTTTTATTATTATAATTTTTTTCTTTTATTTCTAACAAAGTAGTATCAAGAGCTCAATTTTTAATTTCCATGTCTCATTAGAAAAAATCATGATAATTGGTGTTGACGCATAAAAGTCTTATTAAGATCTCAAGATGTTTGAAGAATTGTGTAGAGAAAAGTTATGATAAGCCTCAAGATGAGGCTATTTTATCACAAAATGAGAAAAATGTCCTGACAAAGCAAAAGAAAAAAGATCAACAAACACTTGCATTTATCCATCAAGTTTAAATGAAGTCATGTTTAAGGTAATGTTTATGTAATCACCTCTAAAGAAATTTAAGAGATTTTGAAAACGATTCTCAAAGAAGTTGACAAGGTCAAAAAGGTGCATTTATAAGCTCTACCAAAAGAGTTTGAATCCTTGTGTATGAAGGAATCTGAGCTTATTTTTTATTTTGGTAATTAGAGTGGCTATGAAGCATGGAGTGGAGTTCTATTCAGCAATAATAGCATGAACTGAGCTCTAATGCAGCTGTTTAGGAATAAAAAAGAAGAATTATAATAATAGAAAAATTTATTATATTGTCACACTAAATATATAAGTATAATTCGCTATTTATAATAGTGATATTATAACCTTTAACTTACATCAAATAATAAATGCTATGTAAATGTCAAGTGAATGCAAACAAAAAATTATTGCTTTTAACTAAAAAATTATGGTTTTTAATTCACACTAACACGTATTTATTCATAACTTTTCCATTTTGTAACTCATGTAAGAATTGGAGTGTGGAAGAATTTTTGAGAATTTTTAATTAAGGGAGGAGGTTAGAAATAATAGTTAAAAATAAAGTGTTACATGAATTATAAAGTTGAAAAGTTGTGAGTAAATGTGTTAATGTGAATTAAAAATCATAATTCCTTAGTTAAGAACAATAATTTATTTTTGTAACCACTTAACATTTACGAAATAATTATTCTTCGATATAAATTAAAATTTATAATATCACTATTATAAATAGTTAATTATACTCATATATTTGATGTGATGATATAATAAAATCCTTTTATTAATATAATTCTTCTCTATTATTTCTAACATTTTCAACTTTTAAGACTCATTTACGTGTAATGACTTATAGCTCACTGTAACAACTAATAACTTTCAATTATAATTCATTTAAAACAACTTTGGCTAACACTTAAGAGATCAGAAAAATTGGATCATATAAAAATTTAAAATATCTTAATAATTGTCTACCTTAACTTTAATTCTTTATATCATCAGCAATTAAGAACAACTCTCTTTACAATAAAATAATTTTTTTTCAGATAGTACAGCATGCTAGGTTTTTGGTAAGAGTTATACGTTTATTGTAGGGCTGTGCAATGATGTTTAACTTTACTAAGTAGACAAGAAAATGTCATGGAATGCGGTTTTATTTGGGAATGAGTTTGCATTTAGAGTATGATTTAACAAGCTAGTCTCAGTTGATGGCACTCAGTTTATTTAACAAAAAAATTGTAGTTCAATGAAGCTTTAACTACAACGTATTGTTATCAATTTGAGGCGGCTGATTTGTTTCGAAGAATGTCAAACTTGTATCATAGAAAAGAAAATATGTGAAACTCTTCTTTTACAAGTATTGAAATAACTTTTTTTTATTTGAAAAATGATATTTATATGTTTTCTGCCCAACTAATTAACATTATTACAGTAAATCTTTCAGTTTTAACCCAATAAAATTTATCTCTCTTCTTTCTTTTATTAAATAGATACATTTCTGAATAAAAAATACGGATACTATAACTCAAAATATAAATTCATTTTGAACATAAAATTTGCATTCAAGTATTGTAAATTTGTTTTAAGAATCTAAAATAAAAATAAAAAAATAAAAAAAATAAAAACTTGATATTACATAAAAATGAAAAATTGGAGCACCGAACATTAAAAACAATTAATGGCTGTCTCTCTGTGTAAACTAAATATACAATCAAGACTTGAGATCTCTTAATTTGATTAGTTATGAAATATAATCGTAAGAGATAGTCTCATAAAAAGCAGAACGTTGAGGCTTCTATATATAAATACTTGAACACTGTTCTGTCATTTCCATGCAAAAGCAATACGACTCAGAGACTCTGGTTCTGATTTTTTACCAGAAATCTTTCTAATGGCTGTCCCAAACAACGTTTGTACTCATCTGATGTTGGGTCAGTGTCAATGTACTGCAACAGAGACAGAAGTGTGTGATTCCAAAAGCAATGTTTGCACTCATAGCGAACTAACTAAATCAAGAACCAATTGCTATCTTAATGTGAAATTTTATTTACAAGAATTTCATAGTAACCTTAAACCACAAAAACAACATACTCATAACTACTAATTTTACGATTGATTTCTTACGATTTGTTCCTACGTACATTCGTGGCCTAGCATGTTAGTGGAACAAGCAACCGATGATGTAGCATAAAAGCAATAAAGTAGACAATTTATATATTAGAAAAAAGTGCAGAACTGTGTTATTAATAGAAAGCATATATATACTACACATACAAACATCAAAAGTCTTGATTTTGTTTATGTTAAATTGATTATTAATTTATTCGTGGCTTTTATTAAATAAACACAATTTTACATTTTATTTTATTTTTTAAAAAATATATAATACTTGAATGTCAATTTTATATTCAAAATGAATTTATATTTTCAGTTATAATATCTGTATTTTTTATTTAGAAATGTATCTATTCTATAGTAAAAGAAAGGAGAGAGATAAGTTTTATTGGGTTAAAACTGAAAGATTTACTGTAATAATGTTCATTATTTGTGCAGAAAACATTTAAATATCATTTTCAAATAAAAAAAAAGTTATTTCAAAACTTGTAAAAGAAAAGTTTCACATATTTTCTTTTTTATGATACAGGTTTGACATTCTCAAAAACAAATCAGCCGCATCAAATTGATAAATATAAGATGTATTTAAAGCCTCAACCAATCGAAATACAATTTTAAAAATTTAATTATAAAAATTCAAAACATTAATTTTTAATATAGCTCAACTTAAGTTTTTCAAATATAAAAATTTTATATTTTAATTCTATTATAGCAAGCTCTCTGTTACATTTTAATATAGCCTAAACATTAATTTTATATTTTAATTTTAATTCTAATTATACCTTAAAAAGAAATATTAAAAAAAAGTTATTTTAAATATTCAAGAAATTGAGATTTTTTATCTATAAATTTAAATATTTAAATTTTTATAATTTGTTATAACAAGCCATTTTACTAACATATTTACGAGTCATTTAATTTGCTAACTCACCCTAACTTTCACTTATATCTTATAAGTATTTTTAAATTTAAGTTAAAGTTTTAAAAAATAATGAAAAAATATTTAATTTTATAAAAAAATAAACATAATTAATTTAAAATATTTAAATTTATAAAAAAAATAAACATAATTAATTTAAGTAAAACATAAAATTAAACATTAAAAGATAAAATTATATGAATTAAAAGAAAATTAATAAAATCCTACTGTGTAAAAAAAAAGGAGTAATGTTCATTTGAATTACATAAAAAAGAGAAAATCAAGTCACTTACATTTCCAAATAGACACAAAAAATTCTCTTTTATTGAAAATGATTTTTCTATTTTATATTGTGTACAGAAGTTGTAACATATTTACAAATGAGTTTGTTAATATATAATGATATTTTATTTTATAATAAGAATTGTAATTCCCATTTTTATTTTAAAAAATTATATTAAAATTTAATATTAAATTTTAAGAGTATGAATATGCTTAGAAAAGGTTGAAACTTAATTCTAACACCCTTAAAACATTTTTTTTATTAAATATGGTTACCTTAATTTCACTTATATAATTATTAAAATAATTAGAATATATTGATAATACGTATCAAATTTAGACACTTACATATTTTAATAATTTTTATAAAATATAAAATTTATCTATTCAATAATTAAATTATTTTATATTATCTTCATAATTATATATCAAATATTATATTTGAAGGTTTGTTATAAAAAAATTTATATTTATTTATATTGTAAAAATATAATATCTATTAAAATAAAGTAATATGATAAATTATCTATTAATTTTATTTTTTATGAAAATTTATAAAATTAATTTAATTAATAAAAACTTTCAAATCAATAATTGGATTCATTAATTTTGTACTTTATAAAAAGTAATTAACCATTTGTTAAACTATCTCTCGTTTTATTAAAGATACAGCTTTGATTGATTTTTACTGATTTTGGTCCATTCATCATAAATTTGACTAATTTTTGCATTGGTAAATAATTGGAATACTCACAATCTACTCTTTCTACATATGATGCATGTTACTTAATCGATGTGAGTTTGGGTTGGTGATGACGACTCTAATGATTGATAGTCACTATATATTTGACCTTTGATCAATCTCCATCTTCAGAAGATCATCAATATATTTTGGTGGCTTTAGATTATTTTACAAAATGGGTAAAAGCTATCCCTCAAGATCACCAATATTGACTACTAGAGCCCCAGGAATAGGTGTTATATCAATCCACTTATCCTTGGAGGCCACCAACATGGTCTTGAAGAAGCATTGTGAGAAAATCATTATCAGAGTGCTTGGTGGTTCTAGGGATGGCAATGGGTAGGGTATGGGTAGGGTACTACAGTACCCATCCCCATACCCGCGTTTTAAAAAAATACCCGTACCCGGATCCATACCCGCGTGGGTATGAACATTAATCCCCGTACCCGTACCCTCTGGGTACCCGCATACCCGTCTTGTACCCATTACCCGCGCTTGTTTGAGAAAAAAATGTTTATAAAGAAAAATATGTTTATATAATTTCACATAAGTAGCATAATAATACAAAAATTCAATATGTAGTTGTCGAACAAGGTACAAATATAGATAAAAAAACAAATATTCAAAGATCATAAATGTTAAATGTATCTTAATATAATAATTTTCTAGACTAAAATTCTTAGAAACAATAAGCAAAACTAAACACACAAGTTATTTGTCAGTGATAATCCTATCTTGTGTGAGATTTGATTGATTGGTAATGTCAGAACGACAACGAAATAGATCTGTACAATGGTTGTCCCTTCGTGTGGGATCACTTAGTAACCTCTTGTGACGGCATTAAAAACTAACTCTAATGAATAACATTTTATAGTTATTAAGTTTTAGTGAGACAGACATTGAGAATGTGAATAGAGTTAGAGTAGAGAAGTTCAATACTAACGATAGAAAGTTGATACATAAAATATTTTTTTTAACTTTTGAATTTGAAAGTGTAAGAAAAATAATAGATTTAATTAAAATAATAAATATAATATATATATATATATATATTAATATTAGTATTTTTTAACTCATATACTATACGAAAGTATTTTATCAAAAATATAAATTTTTAAAAAATTATTTTAGTGAATTAAATATTTATAATATATATAAATTTTAAAAAAATTTGAATAAAAGATAAATAGTTACAATAAAATTTTATAATAAAGAAATATACGTGTATATTAAAAAAAATTATACTTTTTTATCTTAAAAAAATTAACAAATAAAAATTAACAATAATTTTTTTATATTTATATCTTTTCAAAAACTTCTTTGAATGTGAATAAATAGTAAGAATAATATTATTTAGATTCAATAGATTATAGTTGTGCTTGTAATACATATGTTGCATAAAAAAATATTATTTTAAATTAAAATATAAAAATAAAATTTAAATATTATTAATAAATAATAAGTTTACGGTAATAGTAGGTGATTGTAAAATTTATAATATATTTATTATTTATCATTCACTTTATGATTTAATCATCAATATGATTTTATTAATAAAAATATTTGTGTAAAAAATATTTTATGTGTGTCATATATAAATAATATTTTAAAAAAAGTCAATCTCATATTAACTATGTAATAATTAAATTGTGTTAGCCTAATTAAATGATATAAAATAGTAAATAAATTTTTTTATTAAAAATATAAACCAAAATAAATTTTTTGGTTTACTTTATTATTAAATATATTTTTATATTAATCTTATATAACTTCACATAAGTAATATAATAATACAAAAATTCAATTCATAATTATAGAATAAAGTTTAAGCATATATATATATGCGGGTATGGGGCGGGGTGGGTACTTAGATACCCATACCCGCACCCATCCCCATTAAAATTTGCGAGTTTTTACCCACACCCATACCCGTATAGCGGGTAAATACCCTACCCATTGTGGGTAAATTTTGCGGGTGCCCATCGGGTACTTTACCCATTGCCATCCCTAGGTGGTTCTATTGATTGGAATGACCCCTGAAATAGTCAAATTAATTTTTAATTTTCCTGATTTTTAGGTAATAAAGAGTCAAATATCTATTAGGATCAGAATATTTGATTTTCTTTCTTTTTTGGGCAACTGATATGTGTATCAGTAGCAAATTTTTTGCACGTTTATCTTCTTTATTTTTTGTATAAGTACATGATTTGCATTTCAATAAAATATAAGCCTTTGACAAATTCAAATTTCCTTTTTATTCCCTCTTGTTCGAGCCCTCTATATGTTATTTCAACAACCAACAAATTGGTATCAGAGCTGTCTTCTTATGGGATTTGTGAAATGGATGCTAAAGCAAATTTTTCACAGATTGCTCCTCCTATCTTTGATGGAGAAAGCTATGAGCTTTGGGCTGTGAGAATGGAATCCTACATGGAGGCTTTAGATCTTTGGAAAGCCGTGGAAGAAGATTATGATATTCTTTTGCTGTCAGATAATCCCATCATGGCCCAAATTAAAAATCAGAAAGAAAAAAAAATAAAGAAGCCAAAGGCAAAGACATGTCTCTTTGCTTGTGTCTCAAAAACCATCTTCAACAGAATCATGACCCTCAAAACAACAAAAGCGATTTGGAATTATCTGAAAAATGTTCGATCCCGAAGAGAGGGAAGAGATCTTCGGAAAGTGGGTTTTTATGATCCAATAAAGAATGAAACGTATTTAAATATTCCTGTCATTCTATATTTCCTTGAAAAAGGTGCTCAACCCCCAGGAACTGTTAAGGATATTTCAAAAAAAGCAAGTGTTTTTATGGAACTTAGCCCTAATCAACAAACGAAATTCAATTAATGAAATAAAAAAAAAAGAGTGTGGATGACTCATATATAAATTTATAGAACTCTTTTCTCTCCCCCTGCTCTCTTGTTCTATTCATACCTACTATTTTATTTCTTGTTGTTTCCATAGAATGTTGTTTTCGATGGTCAAGTCAGAAAATTAACTTTTCTCGATTTTCAAAACATAAAAAAATAGATAGAAATAAAAGAGATAATATAGGAAAAAGCATATAAATAATCACTAAATAAAATAATTAGGTCTATAAATACATTATCCCCAACGAGGTTATTTTTTCTTTCTTTATTTAAAATTCTATATTATTTCAAATAGAATTAAATATTTATTTTTATTATTATTATATTATATTATTATTTATTTTTTATTATATTATTATCTATTTTTAGAATATTTCAAATATTATTTTAGAATTAGATAGAATTGAAAAAAAATCTTTTTTTAATACCTACTCGTTCGTTATTATTGTCAGTTACTAATCCTAGTTATGAAATTTATATATATATATATATATATATATATATATATATTGATAGTAAATAAATGAAATAGAATATTAAAAATAGAATTTGTATATAATTTTTTATCGAATGACTATTCATCTATTGTATTTTCATGTAAATAGAAGAAAAAAACTCTAAAAAAATGTGGTTCACTATGTTGTTTAATAGGGAATTAGAATACAGGTGTGGATTAAGTAAATCAATTCTAGTTACAGTTTTCTTCAAAATTTAGTAGGTATCAGGAACATCCAGAATTTTCTATTGGATAAAACTTTTTTAGTTAGGGATAGTTAGAGGGATCAAAAACTGCTAATTCATATAGAGCCATCGAACTAGCCCAACCAGCAATAAGAGTTGTATGTATTATGTGAATAGAAAGCAAACGGCCTGGATCATTTAATACAACAGTATGAACATGATACCAAGGTAAACCTATGAAAATACCTCTTATATCAACAAAAAATAGACACTATGTAACTTTATTGCACTGGAAAAAACTATACTATGGATTCTCACCTTTTACCTTTTAGTAGATTATATCAGAGAAAGAATTAATAATTGTTCTAGTTTTTAAGTAATAGTGGAACAATCATATTTGTAGGAACAAGAAAAAGCAGATCTATTCTATACCATAAGTAAGAATACGCAATGGTGGGAAAGGGTGTTGACAATTTTCTTTATGAGTATTTAAATATGTAAATGTAGACATATTTGTTTATCACCCAAGGACCCATTCGTAACAACTTTACTCTATCTTTATCTTTACTCTTCCCTTTTTTATGATTTCTAAAAACTACAATATAATAAAAGCAAATTCTTTTTAACACAATAAACTCATTCTTACGTTTCCATACTAAAGTTAAATATATTATTTTATTTTCTTTCTTTTTCTCTATTTTATGCCCATTGGTGTTCCAAAAGTAACCTTTCGAAGTCCTTGACAAGGAAATGTTAGATTTTTTAACATTAATATTAATATTTATATTAATTTGTGGATTAGCATTATTAAATTATTATGGTTATATTGTTATTAATTATGACGTAAAATAAATGTGTATAATAATAATAATTATTATTATACAGATTTTGTAATTGGGCTCTTAGTGTGAATAGTATGTGATGGGTTGGACTATTCTATGTGCCCAGTGAGAGGTTCCTGCTCTCATCTGATTAGGCTTATATAACTGTTGCCCCATTAGACAGTTACTAGTGTGGGATAATAGCAATTAGATAAGAGAGTAGTACACGCTCACTCAAAACAAGGATTGCTTATGACTGATGGTTCTCATCGGGATTGCTTATGACTCGTGAGTTCTCATCAGGTACGCATATAACGCAATTATTCAATTATATGTAGTTAGAATTGTATTGAGTTGTTATGATGTGTATTATATATAATTGTGTTATCTTTAATAATTATATTTAAAATTCCTGCAAATGGTATCAGAGTCAACTTAATACACATCATAATTTTTCAACTTTGAGCAACCAAAATGCTATAATTTTATGTATGGATTTGGAAAATAATTTAGGTTTTTTTTCTTCTTCTTATATTCATAAATATCATATCCAAAAATTGTTAATTTCCATCGGGTATGTTAAGAGAATTTCCTAATTTATTAATTTTTTGAAACTATGAACCCTAAAATCGTTTCCTTTCAAATTCTCTCATCAGGGCAAAGGTTTATTTAAAAATTGATTAAGGAGTTTTGTTAATAAATTGAACACAAACATAATCTAATAATTAATTCATTATTTCGTTTAATTTTAGATTGAGAATTTATTCTTTCTTTCATTTTGCGTTCGTCATTGCCCTATTTTTGCAAAAAACGTAGTGGACCTTACTCGTTGAAAGAAACTGTTTGGGTTGCTTGAATTCTCAACTACTTTGAATCCTCCATGGCTGCGCGGGTTTTAGCCTTTGAAACTCTCTTTTGTTGTTCAAAATACACCCTTTGTAACAATATGAATTGGTACTTTAGAATGCAAGATTGAACTGGGTCGAATTTCTGAATTTGTTGGACCCGTTTTACAGCTGATGGGTTTTTTTTTTTGGAAGTGTATGAAGCCCCTTCGCATGGCAGAGAGAGCGTCGAGTGGAGGATTATTTTGATATTAAATTTTTTGGACAATTTTCATAATTTTTTGGGCACTGTAAATATTTTTTAATTAATTAACTCGTGCCTAAATTAATTAAATAATTATTGTATTGATGGAATATGATCCAATTTTTTTTTATATACATGATTATACTAATATTTGATATTTATGACATTTTTTTATACTATTCACTCTCTTTTTGAATGTCATATATGTTAAAAAAAAATAATTTAGTTTTATATAAATTATTTGATGCAATTTTGGTATAATTATGATTTCATGCATAATATACATATTTAAATTAATTCTGAATGCATGATTGTTCTGTATAATTGTCATCCCACCTATCGTGAGACCATTTATACATGACTTGTGTAAATTATATAATTATATATTGCATTAATAATAATTATATCCTATCGATGTATTGTTATTAATGTGATTTGAAAATACTATGCAATTGTATTTTGCTTATGTCAATTTTGTACTGATATCCTATCGGTGTTAGGATTCTTGTGACATGAAGTTTTGTGCATTGTATTCGTCTTTCTTATTTATTGTGATTCAGGACCCTTAGGCAGGATCATAATAAGTAAGAAATTTTGTGATGTGCATATTATTATTGTACTTGAGCTAATTGCGCATATTAAACTTTGTTGTTTCTCATATCAGTGTCTATGCCCACCTCGGTGAAAACTTTAAACAGGACCAATTATGAGGACTGAGTTGACTCTGTTAAATTGTTTCTTGCCATTTTCTAATGTGAATGTTGCCCTTATTGAGAATAAGTCTAAAGTTTGTATACCTGAATCTTCCGCTGCGGTTATAGTAAAACATGTTAAATGGGCTCATTCTAATAAAATATGTCTAATAATTATGAAGTTCATTATAGACAATGTTCTTGAGATGAGTAGTACTAAGAAGTAAGTTTAGTCACAATATTCGTTGCCGATAAATTAGTGACAAATTCTTTGGCAAAAATTTGTCGCAAAATTGTGAAATCTTAATAGTGCCTCTAGGCAAGAAACTTAAGGAATTTGATAAGACGGAAAAAGCTTACTATCTTTTATTGTTCATAAAATCAATTAGCAGTTTCTTTGTAGGATATTGTGTAGACTCCAGGGGTTCTAGATTCTATTGTCCAACTTATACTACTAGAGTTGTTGAGTCACATGATATAAGTATCTTATAATGTATGATATCACTACTCCTTCGAGTATGGTTTTCTGCATTGTTAAGATGTTTATAATTCGTGTTAGTTTATTTTGTCATCTTGTTATGGCCATATATTGTTGATTAATTTAGAATAATAAAATATTTTGATTTATGTTGTCCAAGTGGGAGATAAATTGTTGAATATTTTGTGTGGACTAACATAAATCAAATTTTGTTATAACTTGAATTTAATTATAGAATAATAAAATCCATTTATGGTTTGAAGTAAGTTTCTAGACAGTGGTACTTGAAGTTTGACCAAGTGGTCACTTCTATTGGCTTCAAGGAAAATGCTTGAGATCTGTACATTTACTTGAAAATGAGTGGGAGTAATTTTATCATCTTTGTCGTACAAGTTGATGATATCTTCGAATAAGACAAAGAATATATTGAGTAGCCATTTTGATATAAACGACCTTGATGATGCTTATGTTATTCTAGACATCCAGATATGTTGTGATAGGTGTTGTGTTACTCTTAGATTGTCTCAGAAAGGGTACATTGATAAGATCCTTAAAAGGTTTAATATGTATTCTTGCTCCCTATGTGTCGCGCCTGTTCAAAGGGGTGAGAAACTCTCTAATTTTTTGGTGTCCTCATAATGATAGAGAGTTGTTTGAAATGGAGAAAGTTTCATACGCTTCCACTGTTGGGAGTTTGATGTATGCTTAAGTTTGTACTCATCCCGATATTGCTTATATTGTTAATGCTTTGGATAGATACTTGAGCAACCCATGTTTAGGTCATTGGAAAGCCGTGAAGAAGGTCTTGAGATATTTGCAGGGAACCAAAGATTACATGTTGACCTATGCTAAGTCTGATCAACTTCAGGTCATTGGATACTCCAATTTTGTAGGTTTCTCTGACGACCGTAAGTCTACTTCAGGCTTTATTTTTATGATGGCGTGAAGAGCTGTATCTTGGAAAAGTGTCAAATAGATAGTTATAGCTACTTCTACTATGAAAACAAAGTATGTCGTTTGTTATGAGGCTACACGCTAGGCTATGTGACTAAAGAATTTGATTTCTGGCTTCCGCATTATTAACAGTATATTTAGGCCACTTGTGATTTATTGCGACAATACTGCTGCTATACTTCTCTCTTAGAATAATAAGAGTTCTACTCGTTTGAAACACTTTGATCTAAAGTATTTGTTTGTTAGAGAGAAAGTACTTGAGTTTTAGACTCGAATTGTGTACATTGCTACAAAGAACATATTCGCATATCCACTAACCAAAGTCTTAACCATTGGAGCTTTTTAGAATCATGTAGCTTATATGAGTCTGGTCAAGTCTTTTGATATTTTGAATTAGTGGGAGTTAAATTTTGTATTTGTTTGTTGACATTATTATCTAATTTCTTTATGAGATATATGTTTTGTTGACGTCACTTTTATGACAATCTTTTTATACTTGGACCTTTGTGGAAATGATATTTATGTTTCCTTTATCTATATTGTGATTGGAATATAAGTTGCTTGTAGTATATAATGTATATCCCTATCGGATATAATTGTATACTATCGAGAGCTTACTATTTCTTTGGTGATAATTAATAACTTGTTACGACAACATAGTTTGTGGACTTAGTAATTTAATAATGCTATCCAAGTGGGAGAATGTAAGATTTTTTAACATTAATATTAATATTTATATTAATTTGTGGATTAGCATTATTAAATTATTATGGTTATATTGTTATTAATTATGACGTAAAATAAATGTGTATAATAATAATAATAATTATTATATAGATTTTGTAATTGGGCTCTTAGTGTAAATAGTAGTGATGGGTTGGACTATTCTATGTGCCCAGTGAGAGGTTCCTGCTCTCATCTGATTAGGCTTATATAACTGTTGCCCCATTAGACACGCTCACTCAAAACAAGGATTGCTTATGACTCGTGGGTTCTCATCAGGTACGCGTTTAACGCAATTATTCAATTATATATAGTTAGAATTGTATTGAGTTGTTATGATGTGTATTATATATAATTGTGTTATCTTTAATAATTATATTTAAAATCCCTGCAGGAAATGCATCTTGGATTGATATATAATGTGACTTGTCAAATATATTTGGTCATACGGGATTTCCCCGTTCTCTCTTCGCCCCATTGATATATCCTTTCTTTCACTGCAAAAAAAGAATGATTGAATCATAAAAAATTTGGAGCTGAAGTGTACTGAAGTGCAATTCGATTGATTTATTATTTTTTGGAGAAGATATCCAGATTACTATCCAAAATTCAAAATAAGGGTTCACAGTCAATAACATCGTCACAAATTGAAATAGATTCTAGAAGTGGGTAATCTTTCACATTCTGGTGATATAACACAAGGTCTTCCACAAGATTGAAATAGATTGCTTAGCATTGCCAACAAGATCAGATTATTGGACACAGAATTTTTTGATTCTAGAATCATACAAAAAAATTCTTGTAACAGTACTGGAAAGATATGAAACTTCTATAGCCACCTTGGAGAACACAAAAGATTTATGTACAATCACATTGACAGAAGTGTTACATGCATTGAAGGCACAAGAGCAGAGAAAGCTTATGAGGCAAGAAGGATCTATGAAGGGTGCCTTTCAAGCCAAGCTGCAAATCTACAATATCAACAAGCCTGGAGGTTTTGCAAACAATAAAAACAATAATCAAACTAGCAACGATCAGGTTCATCCACCTCACCCTTATTGTTAAAAAACTAATCATCCACAAAAAAGGTGCTGGTGGAGACCAGATGTAAGATGTTGTAAGTGTGGTTAGTTAGGGCACATAGAAAGGATATTCAAGTCTCAACAACAGCAAGAAGAGGAAATCAAGGTTGCTGAGGATCAACTACAGGAGGAGCAGTTATTTGCTGTGTAACAATAGCTCTACAGAAAATTGGCTCATTGATAGTGGTTGTTCCTGTCATTTCATTTGTATCAATGGTTCCCATTTTCCTCGTGGTTGGGGGCTATGTTTTTATGTGTATGCTTTATATTAATAACCTAAGTCTGCACTCTCTTTTTTTTCCCTATTTAAGTTAAAAGTTTGCCTATATAAGGTGTCATTATAGCTTCTATTCTACTACATTTGTCGCTTGTTCCACTAACATGGTAGGCTAAGAATATAGGAACAAACCATACGAAATTAATATTAAAATTGGTAGTAATAAGTATGTTGCTTTTGTGGTTTAAGGTTACAATGAAATTATTGTAATTAGAATTTCACATTACGATACAAATTGATTCTTGATTATGGTTAGCTCGCTATGAGTTGATGCATCCATGGGAATTGTTTTGATATTCTGATATATGCAGACATAGCTCGCTATTCCCTTGTATAATTGTACACAGTTTACACATCTATGAACTGAGCCAGTTACAAAAGAGGCTTCGCAGACCCAATTTGTAAAAGGATGATATGTGGTCCAAAGACCAAAAAAAAAAAAAAACTTTTAATTGCAAGAATTCTTGTAAGAATTCTTGAGAGTTGAGAGAAATACTTTGAGAGTTAAGAGATGGCAAATAATAACAATTTCTGTGTTACTAGAGAAAATTATGATAATTGGTGTGAACGTATAAAAGTCTTACTATGATCTCAAGCTGTTTGAAAAATTGTAGAGAAATGTTATAGTAAGCATCAAAATAAGAAAGACACTTTGATGATCAAAATAACAAAGATTATCAAGCACTTGCATTTATCTATCAAAGCTCAAATGAAGTCATGTCTAAGGTAATATTTAATACAATCACCTCTAAAGAAGCTTGAGAGATTTTGAAAATGAATCTTAAAGGAGTTGATAAGGTAAAAAAGGTGCATTTACAAACGCTATAAAAAGAATTTGAATCCTTGCATATGAAGGAATCTAGAGTTTAGTAATTAGAGTGGGTGATTTCAACAATCAATAAAGTTCTTATACCACTTTTGAAAACAAAAGAGAAGAATTATAATAATAGGAGAATTTTATTATACTGTCACATCAAATCTTTTACATAAGTATGAACTATTTATGATTGTGATATTACAACTTTTAACTTATATGGAAAAATAATTGCTTTGTAAATGTTAAGTGGTTACAAAATAAAAAAAATTATTGCCTTTAACTAAAGAATTATGGTCTTTAACTCATATTAATAAACATTTACTTACAATTTTTCAACTTTGTATCTTATGTAACACTTTATTTTTAATTATTATTTTTATTATACTCCTTTAATTAAAAAATTTTAAAAATTCTTTCGCACTGGTAGTCTTAAATGAGTTACAAAATTGAAAATAAATTTTAAAAAATTCTCTTGTGTATAATGCAAGTTAGGGTTTGTCAATGCAAGTCTATTGGTGAAGTGAGAGAGATTTAAAAATAAATTATTTATTTAAAATTATTATTATTATTATTATTATTATTGAAGACTTATCTCTTTTACACGTGTGTTTATTTTTATTTTAGCAATTTAAAATACCATTATTTATTATTACTTTAAAAAATATTTCATATTTTTATTTTAGTTTTTTAATTTTTTTAATTTAATTTTCAAATAAAAGAGGTTGTTATCTTTGCATATTTTTATCTTTTTAAATTCATTTTTGGATTACCTTTTAAACTTGGGTCCATTTTTGCATATTTGGGGATTAGTTTCGTTATTTTTTATTCTTCATGCAATAATTTGGTTGAATTGAATTTTTTGCATTATTTTTTAATTTATAATTAATTTTGATTAAGTAAAAGCTATTTAACTAAAAATAAATCAAATAAAATTGAGTATTCACATAACTAAAAAAAAATGTGGTTATCCGTTTAAACTAAAAAAAAATTATGTATAAAATGGTGAAGGATTAACATTTAAAATATGTAAACCCAAGCAATAAGCAAAAAATTGCAGAGATGTAATTAGGGTAACTATTTTTTTTAATAACCAACAATATCTGATATCTCAATGATATCAAGATTGTTAATTTGTAGTACTTTTTAAACATATCATACTCTTAAATTTAAGCTTAATTTTTTAAGACCTTTACAAATTAGTCATATTTCTAAATTTTTTAAATAAAATAAAAATGGCAACAACTCTTTTTTTTATAAAATAAAATTTTTATATATTTCGTCATAACATATCTATAAATATGTTATGACATGTATAAATGAAGAATATAAAATAAACAAATTTAAAAACAAAGATAAATTTATTTTTAAATTTAAATAATTTTAACTTTTTTTTTTGTGGTCATTAAGTTGAATACTTTTATCTTATCCTCATAATTGAAATTATTATCATAACTAAAGTTATTATTATTATTTTGAATATTTATTTTGATTCTTTTTTAATATTTTATATTTTTCATATAATTATCTTTTTAATTTATAAAATAAATAAAATTTTATAATATATATATATATATATATATATATATATATATATATAAAGAATCAAAATAAATTTTTTAATTATATTAGTTTATTTTTACTCTATTTATGAGTTGTTCAATAAATCAGTTCATTTGGAATTTATTTTATTTTATTTTTGCAAGGAAGTTCATTTGGAATCTTTGAAATGATAGGGATAGATGTCATACATGATGAATTGATTTTTTTTTTTATTATGTGATAGATTAAAATTTATTAGAATCGAATAATTTTTTTAACTTAAGAAAATGGAATTATCAGATTTTTAAATTTAATTATTTCAAAATATAATTTTAATTCCTTTTATAAAAAATGATGTGATCAATATTTTAATAAAATAATTTTCAAAAAGATATTTTTACAAAAAAATTATTTTACTCATTTGAAAAATGTATTTTGAAATAAAATATAAATTTTTTGGCCTATATAAGGGATGACAACTGGTAAAAAATATGATGGACACCTGCAAAATTTATTCACAATAGGTAGGGTATTTACCCGATATATGGGTATGGGTAAATATCCGTAAATTTTAATGGGGATGGATGCAGGAATGGATGCAAGTATGACCTATATATGCTTGAATTTTATTCTACAACTATGTATTAAATTTGTATATTATTATACTACTTATGTGATGTTATATAAGATTAATATAAAAATATATTTAATAATAAAGTAAACCAAAAAAATTATTTTGGTTTGTATTTTTAATAGCAAAATTTATTTACTATTTTATATTGTTTAATTATGCTAATACAATTTAATTATTACATAGTTGATATGAGATTGATTTTAAAAAAAAAAATTATTTATATATAACACACATATTGTTAATAAAATTATATTAATATTTAAATTATAAAACGAATAATAAATAATAAATATATTATAAATATTTTATAAATTTTACAATCACCTACTATTATCATAGACTTATTATTTATTAATAATATTATAATATTTTTATTTAAAATAATATTGTTCTATGTAACATGTGCATTATATGCACAACTATAATCTATTAAATCTAAATAATATTACTTTACTATTTAATTTATATTGAAAGAAGTTTTTGAAAAGATATAAAATATAAAAAAATATTGTTCATTCTTATATGTTAATTTTTTCTTTAGATAAAAAAATATTTTTTTTATATACATGTATGTTTTTTATTATAAAATTTTATGTGACTATTTATTTTTTATTTAAATTCTTTCTTTTAAAATTTATATACATTATAAATATTTAATTCATTAAAATAATTTTTCAAAAATTTATATTTTTAACAAAATACTTTCGTATAGCACATGAGTAAAAATACTTGTATTAATATATATATATATATATATGTATATTAATTATATTATATTATTTTAATTAAATTCATTATTTTTGTTTTACGATTTCAAATTTAAAAGCTAAAAAAAATATTTTATATATCAACTTTTTGTTATTGTTTAATACTTGAATTTCTCTATCCTAATTCTACTTTCATTCTCAATGTTTGCGTCATTAAAACCTAGCAACCATAAAACGTTATTCATCAGAGTCAGTTGTCAATACCGCTATAAAAGGTCACCAAGTGATCCCACACAAAGGGCCACCCATTGTGTAAATCTATCTCGTTTTCGCTCTGTTGTTACCGTTTGATCAGATCTCACACAAGATAGGGTCATCACTGACAAATAACGTGTGTTTAATTTCGTTTATTGTTTCTAAGAATTTTAGTTTAGAAAATTGTTATATTAAGATACACTTAGCACTTGTGATAGTTGAATATTTATTTTTTATCTATGTTTGTACCTTGTTCGGCAATTACTTATTGAATTTTTGTATTATTATGCTATTTATTTGAAATTATATAAATATATTTTTTTTATAAATATTTTTTCACAAACAAGTGCAGATAATGAGTACAGTATGGGTATCAGGAGTACAATATGAGAGAAGGGATATTGGGTTGTTAGGTAGTACTGCTATGTTTTAGGAATTTTAGTTAAACAGAGTTTTAACTACAACTGATACATATGCTCAGCCTTCTATTCCTCACTTTGATGGGCATTATTATGATCATTGGAGTCTGTTGATGGAGAACTTTCTCAGATCCAAAGAATATTGGATCATTGTTGAGTCGGGAGTTCCTGAGCTATCTATAAGTGCAACTAATGCACAAAAGATAGAGGTAGATAACTTGAAGTTGAGTGATTTAAAGGCCAAAAATTATCTATTTCAAGCGATTGATAGAGTTGTGCTTGAAACTATCTTGCACAAGAAGACATCAAAACAAATTTGGGATTCTTTACAAAAGAAGTATCAAGGGAACGCTAGAGCCAACGACAGCAGTTACAACATCTCAGGGGTGAGTTTGAGACATTGCAAATAAAGACAGATGAAGCTATTTCAAATTACCTCTCCAAAACCATGGCAATTACAAACAAACTTAGAATTTATAGTGATAAAATTGAAGATGTCACCATCATTGAGAATGTGCTTAGATCCTTAACAAAAAAATAAAATAAAAAAACAATTTTGTGGTTGCAACCATTGAAGAGTCTCATGATTTGGATGATATGACTATTGAACACATGCTTTGCAAGTTTCATGGTCAAAGAAGAATAAGGTGCATTGAAAGGGAACCAAAAAGGAACCAGAAGATGGTCAAAAGAGAAGCGAAAAGGAGCAACCAACAAATGGAAAAACAAAGCACATATTGAGTGTTTTCGATGTGACAAATTTGGTCACTACAAGTCAGAGTGTAGGACTAATCTAGCAAGGACGAGAAATCAAATTATGTTGAGCAAGATGAAAAGGATGTTGAGATCTCTTTGTTGATGGTGTGCCACGCAGGAGAAAAAATTACAAAGAACTTATGGTGTAACATCCTCTTTTCACTTTTTGAAAATTTATGTTTTGATTAATGTTAAGTAGTATTAGAATGCATTTAGATGTGAGTTTGGAGGATTTTAGAGGAATTTTGGTGCAGGAGATCTCGCTAAGGCGAGGTAAATCTCGCCCAGGCGAGACTAAGCATGCAGGAATACAAAGTTGCAGGGCTATCTTGCTCAAGCGAGATGATTCTCGCTCAAGAAAGATAAGATAAATTCGGCCCAACTATCACCTCACTCGGGCAAGAGTGATCTCGCTCAGGCGAGTTGGGATCTCGCTCAGGCGAGTTGGGATCTCGCCTGCCTGTAGGAAAAATATCATGCTCTCTGGACTCCATCTCGCTCAGGCGAGATAAAGCTCGCTCAAGCGAGCATATCAGAAAATAGTGGGCGAGACCACTATATGCATATCTCGCTCAGGAGAGATACACGTTGCTTAAGTGAGATATCTGTCGCTCAAGCGAGCTGTTCCTCGCTTAAGCGAGAGCAAGCAGGTCTGAGGGGTATTTAAGAGATTTCCAGCATAATAATTTCATTTAATTCTAAACTCACGTCTCTCTTTCAAGTTTTCTCTGAACTCTCTCTTCCTTTTATCTAGATAAAAACCTTAGAAACTCTTATTTCTCTTCAAAGTCAAGCTTGGACGTTGAAACTAAGCGATTCTAAGTAAGTTTCTTCGGATTAAACTTGACTTTCTCTTATTATTTTTCCCGTTTTTGATTCTTATGGATATCTCTTTGTATTCAGGAGAACTTCCATAATTAATCGTTGATCCTTTTCATTATGTCTTTGTGAAAACATCTTTGAGGTAAGAAGAGCTCTATTTTATCGTTATAATATAGTATTTATTTTGTACTCATTAGAGCACTGTTTCATGAATATTTTGTGAGAATATGTGATTGAGATGCCTTTTGCGTTAATTATGAAAGAAAAAGTGCTTGTTTGATTGTTTGGATTGATTGTCTGTTTATACTAAGTGGTTTGATTTATGTATTATATGATGAATGCTTGATGTGAAATATCTTTGAACTTGCTGAGTAGTTATCATGAGATTTTATGAAATATATATATATATATGTAAAATGGTATGATGAAATGATACTGATATGAAAGGAGTTAACAGTTGTCATTATATCAATAAGTGTATGATTAAAATGGACTAGAATGGAGTTAGTCTGAAAATGCTTTACTAAGCACGATCTTATAAGTGAGAAGAAAGGATAACTCTGAGAATGAATTTAACAGTCAAATATGGATTGAATCTAGTGTGAATAGTTACAGAGATACACTGGGGGTATAGAGTCTGGAGACGATGAAAATCTAGGGGAAACATAGGGTGGTGAGCGACATTCGCATATATGTACATACTCAATCTAAGAGCGAATGTGTCACATGGCCTCACACTCGTTTCCTGACTAGACTCCTGACTATGCCTTTGCTAAGGGGCCCGGTTATTGTACATGTTATATGGGCTAACCAGAGACTATTTACCTAGTTGAGTAAGACCTCCAGAAATGCTGGAGGCATCGATATCTGTGATCATAGTGCCATAGGAGTGCATACTAGAATGAGAAAATGGATAATAAATTGCGAATGATATATATGCGTGTGTGAATATGTTTGAAATGTGAATTGAGTGTGTAAATTAATATATTGTAATTATATTATAAATTATAATTTTGTGATGTAATGTTTGGGAAAAGATAGAATATGCTCATCCTTACTAATATTTTCAGGAAACTAGGATGACGGAGTCTCAGGGAAGAGTTAGATTAGTAGATAAATTAGTAAAGTATAGGTTAAATTATGTATTTAATGAATATCAAAGACTATGTTATTTTAAATTTGCTGTACTTGTAAAAGATGAACCTAGGACTTTTATTATGTTAGAGATGGACTTCTTTTGTAGTATTCCTTTTGATTTTCCTAGAACTAGAATACATCAGACTTTATGTATATATATGCATAGAGGTACTATTAGAACTCCGGCAGCCCTCACTTATCTATTCACCTATCATGATCACGACAACCTCGGAAGACTGTCCAGATGGACCTTTGAGTGCATTACTGGTACAGAGGTCACGACTGATTCAACCGATTGTTACCTGGGAGCAGACAATGATCTGGATTCAAAGGATTTGGCTGAGATAGAGAGCTGACATGAGGTTGATGAATAGGACAGATCTTTAGTGTTGGGGTTTTGTGTGAGACTGCTTATCAAGCCTATAATTTATTATTGGGTAATTTATAATATTTTGTACTTGTTAAATGTTAATTGAAGGATTATTTGATATTGAAATAGAGATGGAGATTGAAATTAAAAAAAAAAAAGTGAACAGTGTCAGTGAATAGTACTTATCTATCTTAAATAAGTAAGGGGTGTACAAATAATGTTCTTGGTTCCTTATAAAAAGGAGTTGTGACACTGCTTTAGGACTTAAATTTGTCTATGTGATGTAAATATTTTGATGATGTAAATATTATTTTAAGTCCCATATATTTTGACAAATGGTCTGTAAATTATTATACTTGATATACGATACTACTAAAAAGTCTGTATATACAGATGGATTTTTAAACCATTATAAACGATTTTTGAAATTACAGACGGATTTAGAGACGAAGATAAACCGTCTGTGATATAATCGTCGGTAAGGAATTACAGATGGATTTCACAATCCATCTGTAAATTACAGATGGAAACATCAGTGTGTAACTCAGATGGAAAAATTCATCTGTAACGTCTGTAACTCAGACGAAAAAATCTGTCTGTAATATATTTTATTATTATTAGTATTTTTTTTGTTTATATAGATAGTTATTTCTAACTGTTCCTGATTATCACAATTTATAAACATAATAATAACTACAAATTGGGCATCTAAACATTTAAAAATGATTTATAAAATATCAAATTTAAATGTTATTACAAAGGAAGACAAAAGTATCCAAATTAATACATTTAAAAATAAAATATAAGTCTTCATCATGAGTAATCTATATTATCATCATCAGTAGACGAGGAGTCGGAGGATGAATGATGCATGGAGGTGAAAACCGGTGGTGCTGGAGCTGGTGGAGGAGGAGGAAGAGGTGTGGAGCTGTTTGCTCTCATGAGCTCAAAATAAGCATGCATCTACTGCATCTGCATATGTTGTTGCTTCATTTGCTGCTGGACCTGCCTTTGCATTTTCGAGGCCACCTTCTTCTCTATCTTCTCCATTTTCTTTACCCACCTTCTTCTCTATCTTACTCTTTCACATCTCCTTATTCTACTTCTGGAGTTCTTCATTGAGGGCATGGACCTGAGTGCGGACCATGTCCTCAACTTCCTCAGGTGCAAGAGAAAGGGCATCTCCAGTGACAGATGCAGGGAACATGGAGTCTGCAAAGCGGCTTCCATGCCATAAATGCGACCTTTATAAAGGCAACCCACTGTCTGTGACCACATAGCATCCTCATTTACTGACTTTGGATCCTGAGAAGATGTCTCCTCAAGCCTTTGAACATAATCATCCTACAGTTCAGTTCAGATAAGTAGATATTAGTTTGGAGAACTATTTAATAAATCACTAATAATAACATACAGTATCAATATATTAATGACTTACATATGTGGCCTGAGATCGTGTATCAACCCACAGGTTTTTGTCCTGCCTGCGAGTATGTGTCTCCTTAAACAACTCTCCAGTCGTAGGTGGCTTCTTCAACGACTTCTCCTGCAATTTAAAATAAATCACAATATCAAATATGAAATTATAGATAGAGTAAACTAAATTTTAAAATCACATACCAAGTTCGCCTTAGTGTCAACCAAAGTCGTAGACCCACCAGTATGTGGTGACCCCCTTTATTAGATGCCCTGTTTGTCTTATTTTTTACAGATAGATTTTTGAACTCATTTGTACCCAAATACTCCTGCAAGACATGAAGAAAGTTGGGTGTTATCCAATCAACAGTAGAAGGGTCCTGACGAGCCTCAGTGTACATCTGTCTTAGTCGCTTTGTAGTGCGACTCTTCTAGGCCTTGAAAATCATCTTTTCATCCTGGGGGGAATGTAGAAGTTGCTATACAAAAACACAATTTCATTAGAGAAGCTACAGATAGTCATATGTAATTACACTTAGTTAAAATTAATACACTATTATTACCTTCCAATCTTTAAACCATTCCATCTTTGTATCCTTCGACACCTTTGCAAAACTTGTGTAAGGCGCATCAAACATCTTCTTAATCGTATCTGTGACCTGGTGGAGACCTTTCTGTGGTGGTATCCAGCTGATAACACAATAAAATAAAACATCAGGACTAACATTCACATAAAATAAGCAATGTTTGACATATTTTGAAGGAAACTTACCAAGTGGACTTATCCCATCTCAAAGTTTGTAACGATCTTGATGATATGTGGGTCTGTAATGACTGCTGCCCACTTCCAGGTGGGACAACAGTAGATCCCTCTCTTGTCCCCTGTGTAGTAGGTGACTGTGTGGCCTGTGTAGTAGGTGGTGCGTAGTGTGAAACTCGCTGTACTGGAGGGGGAGGAGCAATATACCCTGGATTGGGTACCATGATAATTTCCTCTTGTCCCCTAACCTGAGAAGTTTTCACTATAGCTAGTGTGGAGGTCGAAGTGGGAGCCCTGGGTGAAGAAGTGTTGCCATGATTAGGACGATGATCAGGACGATGAGTAACACCCTTCTTATCTTTACTTGCCTATCTGAATCAAATATAATATATGTTTAGTGACAAATACTATAATCGCTATAAAATATAATTAATATTTGTGATAACTCAATATAAATAATTATGGAAACATAGTAAATTGACAAATTTACTTAATTTACCTCATTTACTCTGATAGTTCAAGACTACCTTCATCATCAGTCGATGAATTTTCATCCATAAATCCTTCATCCTCATCTTCAGTCATGTCATCCAATTCATTATTTCTCAAAACTTGGGTAGGAGGGCCAATTATTTCAATTTCATTCAAAGGAGAAGATAAATTTGGAGGAACAACAGTGTCTATTACTACACGTGAAGGAATTGAGTCATCAATTTGTTATGCATCTTCATCATCTACTTCATCACTTTCAATTCGACCCCTTGGTTTAGTTTTTATTACAATCCTCCAACTTTTATTAAATTTTCCAGGGTAAGATAAGAAATATACTTGTCTTGCATTTTGTGCAATGATGAAGGGGTCAAAGCCTCTAAATCTTTTGGTATGGTTGATCTCAATTATATTATAATGGTTATGTTTACGTGTCCTTGTTGGGCGTGTTGGATCAAACCATTCACACTTGAATAAGACAATCCTTTTTATGGTTTCACTAGCATATTCAAGCTCAACTATTTCATGAAGTTTTCCATACCAATCACAGTCATTATCACTTGAATTTCCTCTCACACTAACTCCACTATTATCTGTTTTTCTCCCTTTACATGATTCAATGGATTGGAATTTATACCCATTGACAAAGTAAATTAGCTAACAATATGCTTTATTTTTTGGACCTCTGAACAAGTTATATAGGTCAAGACCTGTGATACCATTACTAGGATCACGCACCTACACATACCATTAAATATGTCAATTGATTGAATATAGAATAATATTCAAAAGTCAATAAACTAAAATGTTAGGAAAATTTCATGACGTACATAACTTTTGAACCATGATGGAAATTGATTAAGGGATTCCTGACCATATATTTGTTTAAATAATCTGTAAACAATGCAACATCATTAATTAGATTTGAATCACCATGATCGGAAAAAGTCATTAAAGCAATCATAAATCACTTACGTTCTGAATGGTTGAACTTTATCACAATTTAATAAGATGTGCAAGTGTGCAGTCTCTAATTCATCACCTAAGATCCATCGTTCTTCGCATTTCCCAGATACAGGACCTGCTTGGTTGAATATAGATAGAGGTGGCTCATTACTACTTTCTCCCCCATCATCATTTCGACCAACCCGAGTTCTCCTAGATTGAACACGAGGTTCAAAATAGTATGTGCAAAAATTTGATTTCTCCTTTGATATATATGCTTGGAATATGGATCCCTCCACTTGAGCTCTATTTTTCACAGTCCTTTTGAACCCTCCAATTTCTCGTTCAAATGGATACATCCACCTGTATTGTACTGGTCCACATACACATGCTTCATACGCTAAGTGTATAGGCAAGTGCTCCATGGAGTCAAACAAACCAGGGGGAAGTATTCTCTCTAATTTGCACAAAATCACAGGAGTATTTTTCTCCATAACTAATAGATCTTCAACCCTAAGAGTAGGTGAACACAGGTCCCTAAAGTACTCACTTAACTCAGTCAATGGCTTCCAAACATGGTCTGGTAGTTCCTTAAATGCAGCAGGTAGAAGACACTCCATGAATATGTGGCAATCATGACTTTTCATCCCAAAAAATCTTCCTTGTTCAACATTCACACAACGACCGAGGTTTGAAGCGCAACTATCAGGCATTTTTAAGTCCTTCACCCACTTACACACATCTTGTCTTTGTGATAAAGTTAGAGTGTAACTTGCCTTTGACTTTGACCATCGACCATCTGTAAGTTGTTCTAACCTCAATTTTGGACGCCTACAATATTCTTCTAAATCTTGTCTTGCCTTTACATTATCTTTAGTTTGATTAATGTCCATTACAGTATTTATGATATTGTCAAATACATTTTTTTTCCACATGCATCACATCTAAACAATGATGAACTAAGTTATCCTTCGAATATGGGAGCTCCCAAAATATACTTTGTTTGGTCCAATTATGTGTCATCCCATAACCAGGAAACCTAATGGATATTCCTACTTCTGTTATTTTTGGCAAGTCTCTAACTTTATCCTATACTTGATGACCATTTAAACAGACGGGAGGGTCCTCATTCTCAACAGTTGCTTTCCTAAATTTGTAGGCTTGACGCCTATAAGGATGTTCCATATATAAAAATCTCCTATGGCAATCAAATCATGAATTTTTTCCTCCATGTTTTAAAGTAAATGCCTTTGTATCCTCTATACAAATTGGACATGCTAACTTCCCTTGAGTCATCCAGCCAGACACCATTCCATAAGCAGAAAAATCATTTATCGTTCACATCAATGCTGCCTTCATGATAAAATTTTGCTTCCTTGATAGGTCATAAGTTACTACACCCTCACATCATAACTCTTTCAACTCATCAATCAAAGGTTGAAAGTAAACATCAATTTTAGCCTTTGGATTTTCTGGACCAGGAATTATACAAGTCAAGAATAAATATGGATTTTTCATGCTCATTTCAGGAGGAAGATTAAAAGGTGTAACCACAATAGGCCAATAAGAATATGGTTTATTAAATTGTTTGTTCGGAGCGAACCCATTAGCACATAACCCTAACCTTACATTTCTAAGATCGGATGCAAACTCAGGATACACTTGATCAAAATTTTGCCAAGCCTCACCATGAGATGGATGAGTCATTATCCCCTCACTCCTTTTATTTTCAGCATGCCACGTCATGTAAGGAGCTGAACTCATAGACGCATACAACCTTTTTAGCTTAGGAATCAAAGGCAAATAATGCATTCTAGTTTGCGGTACATCTTTATGTTTACCACTTCTATCACCTCTTCTTGGTTTAAACCTAGGGCCTCCACAAAATTTGCAATTGGTTAAAACAACATCATCTTTGTAATACAACATGTAGCCTTTCAAACCACAATCAATTTTGACTTCTTTTAATCCAAGTTTCGAAACTAATTTTTTTGCTTGGTAAAAGTCCTTTGGGATGGAGTCAGGTTGGGGACTAAGCTCACTAATTAATGTAGCCTATTGATCAAATAAACTCTGACTTTGATTGCCTTCTGACTTTATGCTTAACATTCTTACTGCTAAAGATAACTCTGAATGCACACACCCATCTCACAAAAGCTTGTTTGCTACTTCTAAAACATTGTAAAACTTTGCAGCCTCTCCATTAGGTTCTTGTTCACCTTCAAAACCACGAAATATTCCAAATTGAGGACCAACAACATCATAAACCATTTCTTGATAATGACTATTGCTTTCTTCCTAACTTACATTACCTACATCCTCACCTGATTGCAATATATTTGAATTACCTACTTGATTTTCCAAATTAACTACTTCCCCATGCTCAGTCCATATCCAATAATCATGTTTAAATCCAAACTTATACAAATCATATCTAATTGAATCAATATCCAAAAACTTTCTACACTTGCACTTAGAACATGAACATCTAACATTTTGGTTGGTGATGAACTGCTGCGAATTACAATAGACACGTATGAATTGCTCTACACCCTCAAAGAATTCAGGTTTTATTCCCTTCGACTTGGGTGTAACCTATCATACATCCACTGACGATTTCTGACAAACATCTTCCTCAAGAACTATATAAACCTAATACAAATATACAATGTGGTATCAACCTTCTATTATACATTACACAAATTTTTAATATAAATTTTGGCAGAATCTCCCCTAATACATGTCAATTTCCTTACATTTGTTTACCACTTTTTTGCAAAAATCAAAATTTCACCACACATAACTAATATATTAATCAATACATCAAACACAAACACATCACAATCCTAAACCGTTCTAGAGCACATCCCCTTGTAACTCTACAACATGCATATTCTACAAACTCTACAAATACAAACAATCCCACAGCACACAATAATTAGGCTCGGAGAAAGACCTCTATGCCCTTCCCCCAGTGATACAATCTCCAATCCTTCAACTTTATCTTATAAATTTTAAGTCGCTAAAAAACATAAAAAATTAAAGAAAACTAAATTGATTAAAAGTTAGAGTATCGTACCAGGAATACAATGATGTAAATATTCTTTCAAATGGATGCTCCAATCACTCGCAAAGGCCAAAACACTAAGCTCTTAGAGAGAGTGAGAGAGAGAGGGGCGAGAGAGAGAGTTATGAAAAAATGAGGAAGGGGAAGGGGGAGGCGGCATTTTATGGGTTTCTATCATTATAGACGGGAAAATCCGTCTGTAAAGGGTTTAATGAAACAGTGTGTTTCAGGTGTTACATTACAGACATATTTTTCTATCTGTAAATTTGTCAAGTCCATTTACAGATGGAAAAATTCGTCTGTAATTTGCCACCTAAAAGGTCGGTTAAAAATAGCCATATTTACAGACAAATTTTTAAATTACAGACAGAAAAATCCATCTGTAATTCCTGTCTATACGATTTCGCGCCAAATGGCGGGCAAACTATAGATGGATTTTATAGACAGAAAAAAATCCGTCTGTAATACAGACAGATTTACAGACAAATTTTTCAGAAAATAATAAAAAAAAAAAATCCACAAATCTGTCTGTATTACAGACGGATTTTTTTTTATACAGACGGATTTTTTTTCGTCTGTAAAATCCGTCTGTATATAGCGCTTTTCTAGTAATGAGAAATGCATATTCAGTTTCGTAAATTGGAAATTTGACTATGTTTTATTACAATTTTTAAAAGTATTGTTATTCCATTTATAGTGCATGTATATGGAAAAAAAAAATTATGTACTCCAAATTTAATTATAGAATGACTTTTATTAATATGTTGTAATAAGATTTATAAATCCCATTATACATTAAATTCGTATTTTATGTCAAATTAAAGGACAAAATGTACATTATATAGATTTTTTGTTTTAGGGTGTTACATATGGTATTTAGATACTGGCTGTAGTAATCACATGTTAGGGAACAAGGAGGCTTTTGTTGAGCTTGATGAATCTTTTAGCGAAACCATAAAGTTTGGTGGCCATTCAACTATTGAAGTTTAAGGAAGAAGTAAAGTCAGTATTCAAACTAAATCAGGCAGGTACAATCTATCCTAAATGTCTTGTATGTTCTTGATTTGAAAACTAACTTGTTAAGTATTGGACAATTATAAGAAAAGGGCTATGAAATTGTGATAAGAAGTGGAGTATGTCAAGTGAAAGATGTTGTGCTGGGACTACTGATTCTGCCATCAAAAATGACTAGCAACATGATGTTTCCTGTTTACCTATAGAATTTAAAGCTTAATTGCTTGGTAATAGAACAAAGCACTTTGGCTTGGCTTTGGCACAACCAATATAGTCACTTATACTTTGGAAGCTTACAAAAATTGCAACAAAAGAAGGTGGTCAATGGACTTCCTAAATTTGAGTCATCCTCAAAAGTTTGTGAAGAATGGATTCTCAGTAAGCACATAGAGATGAATTTCCAAAAGGCAAAGCATGTAGAGCTCAACATGTACTAGAATTAGTTCATACTGATCTTTTTGCATCCAATGCAAGTAAGCAATACTTCATCACATTTATCAATGATTTTAGTCGGAAGACCTAGTGCTATTTTTGACATAATAAATCAGAAGCATTTAAACGATTTAGTATATATAGAAATTAAGAGAGAAAGAGCATAGAGAGAGAGAGAGACAAATTAGTGTGCTAGAATTGAATGCTCTACAATGTGTAAAGACCCTTATATTTATAAGGATACATATGTAAACTTACTAGGCCAAGCCCATTATTATAGTTCTAAAATAAATCCTAATCCTAATACGTCTATTATAGCTATTTATAACACTCCCCCTCAAGGTGGATCATAGATATTAATCATGCCCAGCTTGTTACAAATATAATTGCTACGTGTCCCATTTAAAGCCTTTGTAAACACATCTACTAGTTGGTTGCCTGTCCTAACATGAGAGATGAATATAAGCTTCTGATGAAGTTTTTCTCGAATAAAGTGATAGTCTATCTCAATATATTTCGTTCGTTCATGAAAAACTGGATTTGAGGAATGTGTATCGTTGTTTTGTTGTCACACCAAAGTTGCATAGGCTTAGTGCTACCAAATCCTATCTCTTCTAACACATGTTTCGACCACATTAACTCACAAGTAGTCTGAGCCATCGCCCTCTATTTAGATTCCGCACTTGATCTTGAAACAATGTTCTGCTTCTTACTTTTCCACAAAATTAAATTACCTTCTAGAACACATAATATTCGGTAATAGATTTTCTGTCCATAGATCCTGCCCAATTAGCATTAGAAAATGCCTCTATCTGTGCATGTACACAATTCCTGTATGATCATCAACATAAACAACAAGTAAAATACAAACGTGGTTAGTCTCTTTGTAAAATACTATATGATCACTCTCACTCTTCACATATTCAAATTCCTGAATCACATTATTGAATCTCCCAAACCATGCTCTAGGTGATTGTTTCAAGCCATATAATGACTTCTTTAAACAACACACTCTTTTACACTCCTCTTAAACAACAAAGCCAGGTGGTTGCTCGATGTACACCTCCTCCTATAAGTCTCCATGTAAGAATACATTCTTTACATCTAGCTGGAATAATGGCCATTGATGCATAGCCGCAAGAGAGATGAAGATTCGAACAAATGAGAGTTTAGCAACCAGAGAGAACGTATCAGTGTAGTCAACGTCATAAGTTTGGGCATACCCTTTTGCAACGAGGCGTGCCATCAAATGAGCCACAAAGCCATCCAGATTAACTTTCACAGTGTAAACCCACTTACAACTAATAGCCTGTTTGCCCTCAGGAAGAGGAACCAAATCCCAAGTATCATTCGTCTCAAGAGCCAACATTTCTTTCTTCATAGCATGTCTCCAACCATCATGATTGAGGGCATCTGCAAAGGTCTTAGGAATAGAGAGAGAGTCTACACCAGCCATCAAGGATTTAGATGTAGAGGATAAATGAGCAGACGTCACATAAGATAAAATAGGATATGTGTAAGATCTCTTACCTTTTCGAATAGCAACAGGAAGGTCAAGGTCAAACATAGGATCTATTAAGACTTGAGGAGATAATGGTAGAGGTTGAGTATCATCTTGAATATTATTAGCCACAGGGGGCACATCATCTGAAGACTATTTTGGTCGGCGAGAGTATGTCTGCTCAAAGAACTTGAAACCTGTATCAATAGGAGCTAGAGGTGCAACAAGATGTGTAGATTGGACAAGAGTATAAGTCAAGAAAGGTACATCTACCTCATACATGGACTCAAAAGATGAGGACTTAAAGAATGGAAGATCTTCAGAGAAAGACACATAAGAGAAAATAAGATAACGACCAAGATCAGGAGAAAAATAACGGTAACCTTTTTGTGACCAAGAATAACCCAAAAACACACATTTGAGGGACTTTGGATCAAGTTTAGTTACTTGAGGACTAACATCAAACACAAAACAAGTGCAGCCAGAAACTTTAAGAGGTATAGAAAAGAGAAATTGTGATGGGAAAAGAATAGAGTGGGGAATCTCATCATGTAACATAGATGATGACATGCTTTTAATTAAATATGCAGAAGTAAGAACAACATCAGCCCAAAAAGGTTTAGGAACTTTCATTTCAAATATTAAAGCACGAGCTATCTCATAAGTTGACAATTTTTACATTCAGCTACTCCATTTTATTATGGGGTAACAATACAAGAAGACTGATAACATATGTCCTGTTTATTCATAAAATTAGTCAAAGCTGCAGAAAAATATTCTTTAGCATTATCACTTCTAAAAATGAGCACACAAGTATTGAATTGAGTTTTAACTTAAGCACAGAAATTACAGAATATAGAAAAGACTTCAGATCTAGATTTCATAAAAAACAACCATGTTGCATGAGAATAATCACCCATAAAAGTAATAAAATATTTAAAACCAGATTTAGAAGTAACTAGACTAGGGCCCTAAACATCATAATGAATAATTTCAAAGGGGGCATAAGCCGTTTTATTTAAACGAGATAAATAAATATTATGATGATGTTTAGCAAACTGACGTGACTCAATAAAAATTAGACTCTATACTAGGACATAATTTCTTAAGAACTCCTAAAGACGGATGGCCCAGACGGCAATGAAGTTAGAAAGGAGACATTGTTTCATTCCTAGACGCAATAAAAGCTTGCAAAAGTCCTTCTTCTTCAAATATATACAACGCATTAGATACCCAACCTTTACCAATAATTTTCTATCACCATATCCTAAAAAACACAAGAATAAAAAAAGAATGTTACTGAGCAATTTAATTGCGAAGTGATTTTGGCTAATGGACCACAAATTTAAGGGGAATTGAGGCAAATATAAAACAGAAGATAAAGGTAAGGTTAAAATTGGGGTGGTACACCCGCTACCCTTAATGTGGACAGTAGAATCATCAGCGAGTGTTACAAAAGAATGAAAACTGGGTAGATAAAAAGAGGAAAGGATACCTGAATCTCTAGTCATATGATCAGTAGAGGACGTAGACGGTTGTTAGGAAATCCAGAACTAAGTATACTGAATAAATTCCTCATCACTCATATGCACAATACGTCCTTCTTTCTCCTGAGTAGCTGTGTCAGGTTGAGACTTATTTTCTGTAGTGCTCTTGAGTTCCTCAAAGACTAAATAACTTTGGAGAAGACATCGGTAAGATTATCAACTTGCTTGCTTGACAGAATCTAAGACTGAACTACCTCATATTTTGGATCAAGTCTAGAGAGCCAACTCAAAGTCATGAGTTTCTTTTGTTGTGCTATCATCTCGTCAATAGTTTTGCATATTAAAATAGATTGTATCTCCTCAGTATGCTTCTTAAACTCCAAAAAATAGTCCATTAGCTTCCACTTGTTTTGTTTAGGTTGATAACTTCCTGCAAGAGAGCATATAACTTATTCAAATTATCAGATTTCCCAAAAATAAATTGTAAAAAATTCCACAATTCCTTCACAGTTTTGCAATGGGTAATAATCGCTTGTATTCGCGTATCAACAGAGTTTACTAGCAACGCAAGGATCTTTTTGTCACGTATCTTCCATGTGTCAACATCCTTAGAATTAACAGGTGCTGTTTCAGTCAAATGATTATCCTTTCCCATTCCACCCAGGCTAATCTCAACCAAATACTTTCACTTCATATAGTTTGTACCATCTCTATCCAGCTTAAGATCGGTAAGTTTGGATAGAGATACAATCTCCATAACAGCTCCCTTGTGCTGTGCATCTTGCACATACTGACTATCACGTTCAAACATTGTATATGCAAAAATAGTGAAACTGTAAACGTTGAATTATTGCATCTTCTAGTCATCGAAAAAAAATTTCATCCTTGCAGCAACAGCCATGGTTGGCCTTTTCTAAAGCTGCTTTTTTTTTTTCGCTAGTGGCGGCAATGACGCGATGGTGGCAGCGGGGACGGTGGTGGTGCGGTGGTGGCAACATAGAGAGAGAGAAATTTAAGAGAGAAAGAGCATAGAGAGAGACAAATTAGTGTGCTGGAATTGAATACTTTATAATGTGTAGAGACTCTTATATTTATAATGATACATATGCAACCCTATTGGGCCAAGTTCATTATTATAATACTAAAATAAATTCTAATCCTAATATGTCTATTATAGCTATTCATTACAGGATATAAGTTGAAAAAGAAACCAATAGTTCCATTAAGATGTTGTGATCTGATTGAGGAGGGGAGTTTAACTCCTTTGAATTCACAATATTTTGTGAAGAAAATGGAATTAAGAGACAACTTACAACTCCTTATACTCCTCAACAGAATCGGGTTAGCGAAAGGAAGAACAGAACACTGCTTGACATAGTGAGAAGCATTTTGAAGAAGCAGCCAATAGTCACTCTCTCATCCATTGAAGCAAAGTATGTAGATACTACTTCAGGTGCTTGCCAAGCTGTTTTGATGCGTACAATGTTGGCTGAAATGAAGATGAAGCAGAATAAAGCTATCAAGATTTATTGTGATAACACTCAGCTATTGTGCTTTCTAGAAATCCTGTGTTTCAGGATAGAACCAAACATATCCATGTCAGGTTCCACTTCTTGAGAGATTTGGTTGAGGGAGGAGATGTGGAGCTAAGTCACTGCACAACTGCAGACCAGGCAGCAAATATCTTAAGATTCTTAACTAAACCCCTCAAGGCAGCATCATTCCTCAAGCTAAGACGTATGATAGGAGTTTGCAGCAAAGAAGACTTAGCATGAAGGGAGGGTTACTGTTTTTCCTTAAACTGAACATGTTTCGGTTCAGTTTAAGGGAGGGAATATTAGTTGAATAGGTCAAAGTTGTTATGAATTTTTTAGCATTTCACCTTCTTTAAAGGAAGATAAGGGATATTGGGTTGTTATGTAGTACCGCTATATTTTAGGAGTTTTAGTTAAACAGAGGTCTAAATATATTATTGTATCCAGCATATTTGATTCCTGCGTATCAGAATCTAGTTTCAATAAAGTAACTTTTATTGCTATCTTTTATTCTGTTGCCTTTTAGTTTACAACGCCTCCTAAGCTCTACATTGTTAGAAAGACTTTTGATACAATGATCCTTTCACGTGGATCCATCACCAAATCCCAATACCTATATTGATTCAGTCACTTAGACAAACCTTCCACTGTAATACCACTTTTTATGACAGAAATGAAAAAGAGTAATAGAAGAACACAAAGATATTAATGTAGTTTAGTCAATGTGACCTACATCTACAGGCAGATTGAAATATTTCTATTTGCTGTAACTTGTGAATACAAGATACTACATTCTACATAAGAGAAAAGTGTTTTCACAGCTTTTTAAAGCTCACATACATAATGCACATAACTCACTATAACAACTCATAACTCTCCATTACACTCCATTAAAACAATAACCACTGAAAATTCAAGAGATCTGAAAATGGGTCATATGAAAATTCAAGGTATCTCTACACAGGTGGTTCAGAAAAAAAAAAATCCTGTGATGGAATTAGCAAGAAAGATGGTGTGAAATTTGATAGAGGAAAGAAGAAATTTGACAAGAAAAAGATGAAGTGCTATGTTGGTGGAAATTTGGGCATCTTGCTCGTGAGTGCTGGCGTAGGAAGAAAGGATATAAGAAAGGTGATGATGAGGCTCATCTAGCTGCTGCTGATGAGTCAGATTCAAAATCATGGTACCTAGATATTGGATGTTCTAATCCTATGACTGGATATAAGGACTTGTTGGTCAATCTTGAGGAAAGTGTGAAGAGCAAGGTGAAATTTGCTGATAATAGCAGTGGATGTAGAAGGCAGAGGTAAATTTCTCTCAAGAGAGAGGATGGAAAGACAACAATTATTACTGATGTTCTATATGTTCCCACTATGAAAAGCAATCTTTTGAGCATCAGACAACTCTTGGAAAAATGATCATGACCTTGGAGCAAGGCATGATGAAGATATAATTGGTATATCAGTCCTATCAAATTGGTATATTATCTTGGACTAATTTGATCATCTATATCTCTATTCTGTACATGTTTCTTGATAGCGAAGAAATTTGTTAAATATATAGGTTATTCTGATGATATTGGCAGCAAATGCAGCTGTTGGAGTAATTACAGAAACAAATGCTGAAAACACTCGACGTAATTTTACAACACTGATACCTTTCACATGCCTACTAACACATAGGACTACACATGCTCACATAAGATTCACACGGTGTCTTATTATCATTCTCTTAACAACTACAATGTAAATAATTGAAACTTACATACCTATAATAATCATCACATTCATATCTTGGTCATTAAAAGTGAAATTCCTTTAAAGGATGTTGATCAAGAGCAGTATTTGCATAAGAGTGGTTTAAATGAAGAATTTGACGTTAGAAATCAGATTCCTATGATGGAGCCTTTTCCTGATTTAACTAAGGCAATTCAAAACAAGATGTACAAGTTTTTATTAATGCTGCAGAAGGTAGAAAACAATGGCCATACTATAGAGGTGTGCTACAAGAAACATGGCTATCCTAATACCTTCAAAGGCAAAAATTACAGTCTTCCAATGTAACTAGTACATCAGGGAATAAATAATAAATTGAACGAGAGTGCACTCAAATTGGTGAATGCATTGTGTGGACGTGAGGGAATAAAATGAGTGCAAGTGTGTGAGGCAAGTGAGAGTTTGACAATGCAAGTGTGAGAGACAAAGTTAAAAATAAATTATTTATTTGGAATTATTATTATTATTGGAGACTTTTCTTTTTTACACGTATGTTTATTTTCATTTTAGCAATTTAAAATACCATTATTTATTATCACTTTAAAAACATTTACTTTCATATTTTTGTATTTTAGTTTTTATATTTTTAATTTAATTTCTAAATAAAAAGAGGTTGTTATCTTTGCAAATTTTTATCTTTTTAAATTCATTTTTAGATCACCTTTTAAACTTTGGCAATTAGTTTCGTTCTTTCTTCTTGCAATAATTTGGTTAAATTGAATTATTTGCATTATTTTTTAATTTAAAAATTAATTTTGATTAAATAAAATCTGTTTAACTAAAATTAAATAAAATAAAATTGAGTATTCACATAACTAACAAAAAAATGTGATTATCCGTTTAAACTAAAAATAAGTTATGTATAAAATGGTGAAGAATTAAAATTTTAAAAATGTAAACACAAGGAACAAGAAAAAATTTGAAGAGATGTAATTAGGGTAACTATTTTTTTAATAACCAACAATATGTCAAGAGTGTTAAGTTGCAGTACTTTTTAAACATATCATACACTTAAATTTAATCTTAATTTTTAAGACAAATCTTCAAATTAGTCATTTTTCTAAATTTTTTAAATAAAAGATGGCAACAACTCTTTTTATTATAAAATAATATTTCTTTATATTTCATCATAACACATCTATAAATATGTTATGACATGTATAAATGAAGAATATAAAATAAAAAAACAAAATTTTAAAAACAAAGATAAATTTATTTATAAATTTAAATAATTTTAACTTTGTTTTTTGTGTGTTTGTTAAGATGAATGATTTTATCTTATCCTCATAATTGAAACTATTATCCTAACTAAAGTTATTATTATTTTTTTGAATATTCATTTTGATTCTTTTTTTTTTATATTTTTCATATAATTATTTTTTTAATTTATAATATAAACAGAATTTTATAGAATATGTATATATCCCATAGAAAAGAAGGAAGAAAATACCATTTTCTTAACTTGTGTACTGTTGGTGTAAAATTTTTTTATAACAATTGGCATGAGTTTGTTACATGTTATTGTTACATATTTTTTCAGGACTTTGCAGTGTTGATGATTGATTATACTTGCTAATTTTTGTTGAATACACAATGTGTGCATTTCATGACATGAATTCCTTTTCTGTTTAAATGAGAATGTTTTCACTGGTGTACCATGTGCTTTCTTGAAATGTTTGTGCATAGTCTAATTTTGCTGTGTTGTATTACTGTCTGCCTAGTGAGTATCATCTGAACACTTGTTAATTTTGGGCCCTGCTACTTGCCATGATATTTTTATAAATTTTGCTTCTTGCTTCTTCTGTACTTAAAAATTTGATTTGGTTCGTCTCTCTCTCCATGGTCACCTGCATAATACTGTATCTGGATAATAGTTATTTTACTCGCAGCTATTTTGAGTTGTTTTCTAGATTTCTTTCAATTCTTCTCTGATTCATTCTGCATAGTAGATAATATATTCATAGACTTGGTATCCTATCTGTAGATAAACTGTGGTACATGTTCCTGAAAGGTAGATACACAGTATCAAATAGTTTGCATGATTTAATCAAGGAGAGTCCACTGTTAAATGTTTAATTGTTCATTCAGATTCTCACTTTATAGTGCATTGTTATATTTTTATGATTGATTCTTCATTTTGGGAGCCTGCAATCTGCACAGCAGTTTTATTCAATTTTATGCAGTTAATTTTATGGTTTCATGTGTTCAGTATGCTATAGAAAAAAAAAAAAGGTCACAAGTATTCAGATATTATTTGGGTTCCATTCTATATTGATTCACTGCCTTTATAGTTGTAATCTTGCATGAATTCTTTCAATATGCTCACTGTTTTTGACAATCCAGAATTTGAATTTGGGGTTGTATTCAGTTTTTATTTAAATTTTTGCATTGCTACTATTTTTCTGATAATTGTTATGAATTGCAAATGAGGAAGAAGACTATTCAGATAACTGACTCTGAAAGTGAAGAATCAGGAAATGTTGGCATATTCAAGAGTCTAATGCATGAACAACATTTCAACACTAATGTGAAGCTCAGAAAAATAGTGGATGATAGAACATTTAAGCTGCAAGAGATAGAGTATGAACCTATCCAACTCACAATCCAAACCCGACATTGGGAGTTCTTTTGTGGTTTGACAGGCTGAGGGTTGCAGACCTTAGTCAGAGAATTTTATACCAATGAAAAGGTGGATCCCCAAGCTGCCACTACCCTCTCACCATATCATACTATGGTGAGGAGCACCAAAGTTGTCTTCACACCTGGAATTATCAACAGGGTGTTGCAAATCCCAAACAATACCTCTGCACCTGAGAGGATGGTTACACCTTACTTTTAGAGCAGCCAGCTGATCATGAAGCCATCATTCGTATCTTGTGCAAGCCTGGGGCAGAGTGGAGACCCTTGGAAAGTTCTAAATCAAGGAGTTTAATAGTTAGTCACCTCTTGCCAATTCCCCGTGCTTGGTTCCAATTTATTATTGGACCCTTAAGCCCTATTCTGCATGACACCACCCTGCTCTTTAGGAGAGCCCAACTGCTGTATTGTGTTGTTATGGGAATAGATATCAATGTGGGACAAGTTATTTACCAAGAAATTGGACAAATCATGGATGACGATTGCCAGTGCTCCCTAGCCTTCCCATCCTTAATTACATGGATGACGATTGCCAGTACAACCATTAGCATCTTTGCTGAAAACGCACAGGCACCCGGTAGACCACCAAGCAACCCGACAGTTGCAACATCTTCTTCATCTACAATGACCAGCAAATAACAACTTAAATTGGTGCTAGAGGTATATCCCAACTACAAAAATCACAAGCCCAGTTGCAAAAGTCCACGGCCCGAAAAGCATAATTGTTAATGCAAGGGATGATAAGGCTAGAAGCCAAGGTAGATAAAATTTCCCAGGACTTGCAGGTGCACGACACTGTTGAAGAAAGGCCTTCATGCAGTGAACTTTTGTAGTTAATGATCATGGATTCTGACCCAGTAGCTGACGTCCAAGAAGATGAGGACATTTGAAGAATTTCCCCAAACTTACCTCTTATTTTACTACTTTTGTCTCTATTTCTGTTTAAATTTGCTTCACTTTGAGTTTGTAATTATCTCATTTGGAATTCAGTTTTAGAACAATCTGTTTTATTTTGCGAGTACATAGGTGCTCATGGACAAATTGTGTTTTGCCACTATTCTGCAAAGTAGACTCTTTTATATTTTTCTGATTTGCAGCTGGGATATACCATCTAGCACCAAGTTAAGTTGTTGTTTGCTAGTCATTGTAGATGAAGAAAATGATGCAACTGTCAGGTTGCTTGGTGGTCTATCTGGGTGCCTGTGTGCATTTTCAGCAAAGATGTTAATGATTGCAGCTGTAATCCATTTTGGCTTCTGAACGGGGATGTCATTGGGGTCTATAGTAACATTTGACCCATCACACAGTAGTGTAATTAAGGATGGGAAGGCTAGGGAGCATCGACCATCGTTGTCCATGATTTGTCTAACTTCTTGGTAAATAACTTAACCCACATTGATATCTATTCCCATAATAATACAATACAACAGCTGGACTCTCCTCCTCAAGAGTAGGGTGGTGTCGTGCATAATGGGGCTTAAGGATCCAATAATAAATTGGAACCAAGCACGAGGAATTAGCAGGAGGTCACTAACCATTAAACTCTCTGGTTCAAAACTTCCCAAAGGTCTCCACTCTGCCCCAGGCTTGTACAAGATGTGAATGATGGCTTCATGATCAGCTGATTGCTCTAAAAGTAAGGTGTAACCATCCTTCTCAGTTGCAGAGGTATTGCTAGGGATTTGCAGAATCCTGTTGATAACTCCAGGTGTGAAGACAACTTTAGTGCCCCTCACCATAGTATGATACGGTGAGAGGGTAGTGGTAGCTTAGGGATCCACCTTTCCATTGGTATAAAATTCTCTGACTAAGGTCTGCAACCCTTGGCCTATCAAACCATAAATGAACTCCCAATGTCGAGTTTGGATTGTGAGCTGGATAGTTTCATACTTTGTCTCTTGCAGCTTAAAAGCTCGATCATCAACTATTTTTCTGTGCTTCACGTTTGTGTTGAAATATTGTTCATGCATTGGACTCCTTGAATGGACCAACATTTCCTGATTCTTCACTTTCAGAGTCAGTTATTTAAACGCAGCTCCTCTTTTGGCAGTTGGTCATGCTCTTCTTCTCATCTACAATTCACAGCAATTTATCAGAAAAATAGTAGTAGTGCAGAAATTTAAATAAAAACTGAATGCAACACCATATTCAAATTCTGGATTGCCAAAAACAGTGAGCATATTTAAAGAATTCGAGTAAGATTACAGCTATAAAAGCAGTGAAACGATATAGACTAGAACTCGGACAGTATTTGAATGATTATGTTGTTACTCTTTATACATCATACTAAACACATGAAATTAGAAAATCAAACTGTATAAATTTGAATAAATTTGCTGTGCAGATTTCAGGTTCCAAAATGAAGAAAGAATCAATAAGCATGCAGAATTTTGCAAAGAATTTGCAGCCAAAAAAATAAGGCAATAAGTAAGGATGCATACTACACTGAAAAATATCCCAATATGATATGTTCCTAAGCTTAGTGTAATTGTTTGATCAAGGAATGCAGCCAACATGTATCAGATTTGAACAAAAGACTATAAGAGCATTTACAAGTTTCAATTCATCACAAGAATTATGCAGCTACTGCATATGTATTTGCACTTACAACACTCAAAAATTAAAACAATGTGCATTCAAGTGTTGTAAAAAAATTTGAATTGCATTAAAATTGAAATTATGGCATGCTGAAATTTTGTGCGGTAAAAAGAATTAAAATTGCATATGTCCACTGTGTATGAACTAGAATTTTGAGCACTCAAAAATAAGAATTTGACACCATTGCATAAACCACGATAAAAACTTGCAAAGACAAAATTACCAAACTAAAGAATGATGCATCTTAAAATTTTAAAATGGGAATTTGGTCACTCAGTATAATTCGCAAAATGGATTCATAATATGACAACCATGAGGTGACATGATATTTGACAATGTAAAGGGCATGTAAAAGAGAAACTTTAATATAGTGTGTATATGCTGCTCATTACAAAAATTTGCACTCCCATGGTGAGTCAAAATATTTTTTAAGTCCTTCTCATAAAAAAATGAATGTTAAACTCTGTGCAAGGGATACAGGAGAGTCTAGCAAGTAGAAATTGTTCGTGAGAGAGAAGATTCAATTAAAAATTACACAAGGAAGAAAGTTCTTAGCAAGGTAAAGCACACCACCAAAAAATAAATTGTATCACTGTCTAAATAATGTTCAAGAATTAATGGTAGTGAACAATATTTAAAGGAATGTACACAAAAAATTTCAAAATAAACTCAAAGCATTATTGTGCAAAAATTTATAAGATATAAAAGGGCATCACTCAATAAAATTGACAAACAATGCACTGGTTTGGTGATATTTAAAATAAATCCTAATATCAATTGTCATGCTGTTAGAGTTGTCATATAACATTAAAGTTGTTTAGCATTTACCGCACCCAGTGAATTAGAATCATATGCCTCCAATTTTGTTTAAACTGAGAAGTTCTATGACCCTTCATGTAAAGTGAAAATGTACCACAAAAGAGAAGAAAAATATCAAGCAATGTGCATACTGCGAGTGGTGGTAAGACACAAATTTTCAGAGATTCACCCATCGTGAAGGTGCACAATACACAGAAACAAAGCACAGAGATAGTGATTGTGTATGATCGGAAAACTGAGTAATGAATTATAAACATTTTACTGCACATCATATACAAACAAAAACTTCAGTAAAAAGGATTTCAAGCAACATTGAGCAAGTCAAAAGAATTCAAAATAACAATTGGGTTTTTCAATGAAGTCTAAGATCATGAAGTTACAACACCCAACTATGGAATCAATGAAATTACTTCTCTCTCAAAGTGCAGTAAAATGCTTCAAACAGAGAATGTAACTAAGGTCCCTAAAAATTATAAATTCTTAAAAAAAAATAGAAGTCATATAATCACAAGAGATTCCAATTTATCGCATAAATTGTGCAAAAATTAAATAGGCAATATTATGGACTATAGAGGCAGCAAAGTTATTTACAATTTTTTTGTTGTTGTTAAAAACATAGCACAACTGCAAGACCTAGAAAAATTGGAAATGCACTTAAAGAGAAAGAAATACAAAGAGCAAGAAATAGCATGCACTGAAGTTAGAATGGCACACAAAGTGGGGAAGTCACTATAAACAAATTGAAAGCTTACAAGAATAAATTAACAGTGATCAGGGTGCAAAAAGTTGCAAAATTTTCCAAAACATTGTAGAAATAGCACTTGCAGGGCAAAAGTTCATTGAAAAATAGGGTAATAACATAAAGATAAAAATTTCGTATTCAAAACTTCATGCAAGAAGAAAGGTGTAGTGAACTGGGAATATAAAACACACAAAAATTTCTGAAATTATTACTGAATGCACCCATGGAAAAGGACAACAAGGAACAAAGAAAATAATAGAAATTCAAAAATGGGTAAAATAGCTTTCTGTAATGAACAGTACACGTTATTCTTGCAAACAAGAACTCAACATTTCAGAGCAAGCACAAAAATGCAAATGAATGCCCAAGTGTAAGGAACTTTATAAAAAATGCAGAAACAAGTGAAAGCGGTAAGAATAAAAACACAAACACTCAGTGTACTGGATAAAGATCTATTCGGTCCCACTTGTAGGAAAAGGAAACCGAGTACCTATTCGGCATAATAGGCCAGATACCCCTCGTCAGGATTAAAAGGTAATTAACCCAATTAAGGGTAATAATCAAAATATTATTTAAATCAGGAAAATGGGCCAAAGTATAAAGGCTGACTCAGCAGGCCCATCAGCCCAATACAATGCCTATAAAAGGAAGGTAGGAAATACAAGTAGGAGGTTGACTTCTCATTATTAAATAGCATTTATTGCTTAGAACCGAATCCTGACTTCAACATCAGAGTGCCTTTTGCAGGTACCCTTCCACATCAGCAGCAGTTAGAGAAACGTCAGCACGTCAAAGCAGAGACTTGAAGACCCGTGTTATCCTGATAGGAACATTTTGGCGCCCACCGTGGGGCACGATTAGCCTCATTTTTCAGAATTAAACATGGTACTAACGAGAAGGCAGTAGGAAGGAACCTCTCGGCAACAAATGGAGGGTGTCACACCAGAGGAACCGATACCTGAAGTGGTGATGCAAGGAGGAACAGATGAGAGCATTTTAGCTGTACTGAAACAGCTTAAGGGAGAAATGATGGAAATGAAGAAGGAGCGAGAGAAGGATGCATTGGAGCTTTCAGCTCTAAGAAGGGAAAATGCTAACCTAAGAGAAGAGATAAGGACACACATCCCCTCCCAAACTACACCCATCATCCGGGATCAGGAGGAGTCCTCGGCGTTGCAAGAAAAGTCAAAACAAGTTTATCAATCCGTAGCCAAAAATGACCGAGATGATCTAGTGAACCGAAGCCCATTCGTTCACCATATTTTGGAAGCTAAGCTGCCTGATAATTGGAGGGGATTGGCAATAGACAAGTATGATGGTACATCTGATCCTAGAGAACATCTGGATGTCTTTATAACCCAAGTCGGTCTATACACAGAAAATGATGCTTTATGGTGTAGAATTTTCCCACTTCACTCTGAGGGTCTGCACTCAGTTTGTTCACCCGACTCCCCCTTTATCCATTGACTCTTTTGCAACTCTCACAAGACGTTTCAACTTACAGTTTGCCACAAGCCGACCTCATCCCATAACATCCCTAGCCCTAGTCAATATTCGCCAAGCAAAGGGAGAACCACTTAGAACGTTCATGGAACGCTTTGGCAAAGTGACTCTTTCAATCCATAACTTGGAACCAGCAGTGGCTATGCACCACCTCACAACAACCTTAAAGCCATGACCTTTTGTTAATAGCATCTGCAAAAAACCCCCCGTGGACCTAGATGAGTTAAGGAGTCAAGCTGCAAAGTATATGTAGATGGAAGCATTATCCGAATACCGAAACCAGGTACGAATAGACCAAGGGTCCAATTCAAAAAATATAGACAGGAGAGAAGCTTTCAAGGCTAGGCAGGGAAACGAGAGAAGAAATGAACTTGAAAGGCCGCCTCGGGGACCTAAGTATCCTTCCTACACTACGCTCAACACTAACCGGTCCAGAGTACTTGATCAGGCGTTGGCCACAGAAATATTAAGAATGCCTAGACGCGCCAACACTCCTCCTCGAGCAGATAAAAGTAAGTCTTGCCGATACCATCAGAACAGGAGTCACACTACCGAGGAGTGCAGCGCGCTGAAAGACAAAATTTAAGAATTAATCAAGGAAGGACATTTAAAAGATTTTGTACAGACAAATTCTATGGGGCAACCTAAACAGAGGAAAAGACTGTTACCTTGAACCACCAAAGAGGTCTGACGACAAAATATTTGAACGACATAGGAGCAGGTCCAGGGAACTCCCAACTAGAAGATATGATAAGCGAGAGAAGTATCCCAAAAGGGTCATTAACACCATAGCTGGAGGGTTTACCGGTGGAGGACCTACCCATTCGGCCAGAAAGAGGCATCTCAGACATGTCCGTTCTGTTAATAATGTTTCATTGGACAGCAGAATCCGGATCTCGCCTATTACGTTCACTAACAATGACTTTCAAGGAGTCGATCCGGTGCAGGATGATCCCATGGTCATTAGTGTAGACATTCTTAATTGCACTGTTCAGAAAACACTAATTGACAAAGGGAGCTCGGCTGACATCCTGTGTTGGAATACGTTTAAGCAATTAGGCATCTCTGAAGAAGAGATCAGAGAATATAACGAACCGTTGGTCAGTTTTTCTGGAGAACGAGTAGAGCCTAGGGGATCTATTGACTTGTATACCTCATTTGGATCAGAACATGAGGGAAAATGTATAAAAATTACTTATCTTGTAGTACATGCAAACACCTCCTAAATAAATTGAAGGCCATAGTATCCACACTGCACTTGGCCATGAAGTTTCCATCTGAAAGAGGCTGAATCGTTACAGTCCATGCTGATCAGAAAACAGCTAGAGAATGCTACTTCGCAAACTTACGTCTTAGACCTTTTCATGGGAATAGCCGAGATGTCAATATTGTATCTCCTCGGTTGGGAGAGGACTTAGATGTTGAACTTGATCCCAGAATGGATAAGGGTTATCGAGTTGAGCCTAATGAAAATAAGCAACCTTTCCAACTTGGAGCAAAACCAGAACAAGTTGCTTATTTAAGGGTTGGTTTGAATGCACAAGAAAAGCAAATTTTTCAGGAAATGCTGCTGAATAACACCGATTTGTTTGCTTGGACAGCCTCGGACATGCTTGGCATCGATCCGGCATTTCTTTGTCATCGCTTATCAGTCTACAAGGGGGCCAAACCAATAGCTCAAAAGAAGAGAAAAATTGGTGACGGTAGAGCATAGGCAGTAGAAGAAGAAACCGGCAAGTTACTATAGGCTGGCTTTATCCGAGAAGTTAGGTATTCAACATGGTTAGCCAACGTCGTCATGGTTAAAAAAGCCAACGGCAAATGGCGAATGTGCACGGACTTCACGGACCTGAACAAAGCATGCCCAAAGGATGCATACCTCCTACCAAACATTGATACCCTGGTCGATGGTGCAGCCGGTCATAGAATACTAAGTTTTTTGGATACTTATTCTGGATATAATCAAATACGAATGTATCCCCCGGATGAGGAGAAAACGGCATTCATCACAAATTCAACAAATTTTTGTTACCGAGTGATGTCGTTCGGTTTGAAGAATGCAGGGGCAACATACCAGTGACTAATGAACAAAATTTTCAAGAAGCAAGTGGGTAAATGCATGGAGGTGTATGTGGATGACATGGTGATTAAATCCCTCGCATTGAAGCAACATCTTGACCACTTAGAGGAGGTATTTGGCAAAGCCAGGAAGCATGGTATGAGGTTCAATCCTGAAAAATGCACATTTGGTGTAGCTGGCGGTAAATTCTTGGGTTTCTGTCTGAAAGGGGGATTGAGGCAAACCCTGATAAATGTAAAGCCATCATCGACATGGCCAGCCCTCGGAATGTCAAGGACGTTCAACGACTGGCCGGGCAGATTGCAGCCCTCGCTAGATTCTTGCCAATAATGGTAGAAAGGTCTCGGCCTTTCATTGAATTATTGAAGAAATCCCAAAAATTCGCTTGGTCCAACGAATGTGAGGACGCCTTCGTCCAATACAAACATGTGCTAGCAGCGCCGCCTATGTTAACAAAACCAAAAACTGATCAGGAAATGATTGTTTATTTGGCTGTGTCCGATAACTCCATCAGTTTGGTTTTACTTCAAGAAACACCTGAACAGACCCCCGTATATTTCGTCAGCAGAACACTCCAAGGTCCGGAATCCCGATATCAATTAATGGAGAAAGTGGTACTTGCCCTAGTCCACACAGCTCGTCGGTTAAGACACTACTTTCAGAGTCATCAGATAGTCGTACGTACAAATTGTCCAATGGCCAAAATTTTGAGGAAGCCAGAATTGGCTGGTTGGTTGGTAGCATGGATAATTGAACTATCTCAATTTGACATTCATTTTGAGAACCTACGACCCCTTAAAGCTCAGGTGTTAGCTGACTTTGTCAATGAATTCACCGTACAACGATACACAACCTCGAACATGTGGAATCTGCACGTCGACAGATCATCAAATCGACTAGGTAGTGGAGCTGGGGTCATACTCGAAGGGCCGAACGCATTCGCCATTGAGCAATCCATTCGGTTTGGATTCAAGGCATCTAACAACCAAGCAGAGTACGAGGCTTTACTTGCCGATCTTAGACTAGCAAAGGAGATGGGAGTTAAATGCATTACCAATTGGAGTGATTCAAAAATTGTGGCCAAACAGTTTAATGATACATATCAGGTTAGGGACCCGGTTATGCTTAAATATTACCAAGAATTCAAGAAAATAAAAGATGAATTTGACGAGGTATGTGTTCGGCACACGCCAAGAAACATGAACGAACGGGCCGACAGGCTTGCTAGGCTGGCTAGCCAAAGGAAACCAGGGCAGTTGTATAGCGCAGTTCATCAAGAAATCCTCCAACCCAGCATCACCAAACAAGAATGCATGGACGTAGAAAATTTATCTCATAATTGGATGACCCCACTCATCCGGTATATCATCGATGGCAGCTTACCAGAGGATACAACTTCAGCTAAGAAAATAAAAATACACGCAGCTAAGTACCTTCTTCTCGGCAAGCACTTGTACAGGAGAGGAATTTCAACTCCTATGCTTAAATGCCTAGACCACGACCAAGCTAACTATGTCATGAGCGAAATCCATGAAGGAATTTGTGGTACCCATTCGGGCGGAAGAACTATGGCAGCAAAAATACTCAGAGCCGGATATTACTGGCTAACACTCATTCAAGATTGCCATTTGTTTGTGAAGAAATGCATTCCCTATCAACAACACGGTCCTCACATACACCAACATGCCGATACCCTTCGCCCTATTAGCTCTCCTTGGCCTTTTGCCATATGGGGAATGGATCTCCTCAGCCCTTTCCCTTTACCAAAAGGGCATTATAAATTTCTCCTTGTCGCTGTGGATTACTTCACCAAATGGATCGAAGCCGAACCCCTTGCCACCATCACGGCCAACAATGTACAGAAATTCACTTGGAAAAATATCATTACACGGTTCGGTCTCCCTCATGCACTAATTACAGATAATGGGCTTCAATTTACAGATCGGCGATTCAATGAGTTCTTAGAAGGTCTGCATATCAAACACAGAGTTACGTCTGTTGAACACCCTCAGACTAATGGCCAAGCTGAGGCTGCAAACAAGGTGATCTTAAATGAATTAAAAAGGAGATTGGGTTCGGCAAAGGGAGAATGGGCAGAGAAACTGCCCAAAATATTATGGGCTTATCGGTGCACGCTGCAAACCACAACAAAGGAAACTCCTTTTCGGCTTACCTATGGTACTGATGCCATGGTGCCAGTAGAGATTGGAGAACCTTCATTTCGGAGGAAGAATTTCGAGGAATCGGCTAATGAAGAAGCACTGGCCGTCAACCTACACTTAATAGATGAGATACGTGACCAAGTTGCCATTATGACCGAGGCTAGCAGAAGAATGATGGCTAGAAAATTTAACTCCAAAATCAATCCACGCCAATTTTATGAAAATGACCTAGTCTGGTGAGTAGCCGGAGATGCACGCCGGGATCGACGAGAAGGGAAGCTAGCAGCCAACTAGGAAGGCCCCTTTTGGATAGCGGCAAGATTAGACAACGGAGCATACAAGTTGGAAACGTTGGAAGGAAAACTAATACCGAGGACCTGAAATGTTACACATTTGAAACATTATTACAGTTAAAAGCTTTGTAATCTGTAATTGGTGTACTCTTTTCCTCTCCCAGGTTTTGTCCTCTTAAAAAAAAAAGAGAAAATGGGTTTTCCTGGGAAGGTTTTTAATGAGGCGCCTTATCAATAAAATACTTCTCTTCAACTATACGGTCTCCTATGCATCAAGGTTATTTTTCAAAGCACTTGAATTAATTATTTCCCTCTCGAGGACCCCTACTCGGCTAAGGACGAATTATCATTTAAAATTCCCTCCCAAGTATCGCTTGGCCAAGGTTGAATTAATTATTTCCCTCCCGAGTACCCCTACTTGGCTAAGGACGAATTATCATTATTAAAATTCCCTCCCAAGTATCGTTTGGCCAAGGTTGAATCATTTCCCTCCCGAGTACCCCTACTCGGCTAAGGACGAATTATCATTATTAAAATTCCCTCCCAAGTATCGCTTGGCCAAGGTTGAATTAATTATTTCCCTCCCGAGTACCCCTACTCGGCTAAGGATTAATCATTATTAAAGTTCCCTCCCAAGTATTTCTACTTGGCTAAGGTTGAATTAATTAAATCCCTCTTAAGTACCCATTCGGCCAAGGTTGAATGATTATTTAAATTCCTTCCGCGTACCCCCACTCGGTCAAGGTTGAATCACCATTAAACTTAAATATTTTTAATTCGCTAAAGATGAGTTAGTTTAATTCCCTCCTGTGTACCCTACTCAGCTAAAGATGAATTCATTAAGCATATCGTATGTTAGTACGAGTTATATGACCAAGTTCTCAATACAAGGCATAAGAGAAGGAGAAACAAAAAAGAAATTCTATTTCAAAGTTACTAATTACAAAATTAGGGCACTAATGACCCATGAATACAAAAGAAAACTAATCTAACTTTCTTCCCTTTCCTCGGCATCAGGACCAGCTACCTCGGGATTAGCAGTATCTTCAACGATTCATCTAGGGGCTTCAGCGTCAGGCTCCACATCATCATCAGCCTCGTTGTAAGGAATAAACCTGCCACCGAAGAAGTCCTTTGTGATATCAAAATGGAAATCGGCCGGAACCTGGCAGAATCCATGACATTGGCAAATAGCATGGTTAAAACCGGCTTCATGTTCGTAAGATACTTGTTGAGAACACCTCTCGGCGAAGGTTCTCATCTCAATTTCAGCCTTTCGCTTTTCCAGTGCCAAGGCTTCTTCCATCTCAGCAGATTTGGCCTGTAGGGCCTCCTCCATTTGACAGGACTTCACCCTTAACGCCTCTATTTCCTCCCCCTTGACCCTCACCGCCTCCTCGGAAGCTTGCACCCGGTCTTCCATTATCCGGAAGTGTTGTTTATATTGATTAACCTGACCTTGCAGGGATTGAACGGTCTTGTCCAGACTGGCTTGAATTTCTCTACTCCCTGCCAAAGCTTCCTCAGAAGCCGAATAGGCAGCATTTAACTTCTTAACTTCAATGATTGGATCCACAACTAGCCTTTGGAGCATCGCTGTTGACCGTACATGAAGTTCTGCATAGTAGTGCCAGAGTGATTCATATTCCAAGCTGTCGACCAATTCTTTCCCCGCATCAGATAACAAGTTGGGAGCAGCTAGCCATCCTGTATGTGTCCCGGTTGCCAGGAAGCCCTCGGCAAGCATGTCCAAAGGAATTACAGGGGTGGAGAAACTGCTTCCTTCCTCGGTACCCATCACTCGGGTTTGCTTGCGAGCCCCCTGTACGCCACTAGGCCCACCCGAATGGGCATGCCTTCTCTTACTCTCCCTATCAGATTCCTTGCCTTTGCCCTTGTCCTTGCGTTTCTTGGAAGGGCCTTCAGCCGGAACAACATCTCGGGGATGAGGACGAGGCTCTGGTACTTCAGGAAGTTGATCAATTTGAGGATGACGATGTTCCTCAATAGGCATCCCCTCCGGGTGGGCCTACACTAGGTTCTATATAGTGGAATTTACAAAGTATCCTAAAGGCTTGTATTGCTGCCCACCCGTTCGGGTGTAGTTGTGTCGGTGCTACGTTCAAAACCCCCATTTGGAAGTCATCAAAGGGCAGCCTGATACCTAACTCCCTAAACATGTATTCGTACATGAAGAAAGTATCGGCCATTCCGACACCTCCAACGAAAACAAACTCTGGGTTCTCAGTCTCGTCCCCCTTGCAGGGGTTGAGGTGTATCGGATACGGGTCAGAGGCTTCCCACAAAGAAATATCATAATTATCTACAAAGAGTTGAAGACTTTTATTTCTTCTAAAACGAGAAAAGTACGCGGCCACTTCACTGTGCACCCACTCATATCCAAGTATCGTATAGGGAGGAAACACCTGTCTTTCCCTAGGGCGACGAGTACTCGGTAAGGGTTCAGAAGCGTCAGTATCACTTGAAGCTGACGACTCGGCTTCGTTGCTGCATTCACTGACCTGTGCTTCTTCAGCCCTTTTGTTTAAAATGGATGAAACCTCGCTACTCCCCTCGGTTCCGTTCATAATGTCTACCTCGACAGTACTCGGTCTCGAGGCATCTGATAGGGAATCCTCCCACTCAATAGGTTCAGCCATGAAAGAAAAAAGTGAAAAATTGAAACGTACCTTACAAGTAGTCGGAAGGGAAGAAAAGCTAAAGATCTCTAAACACTCTTCGGTTTGGAGCAACAATGTGCAGGTTTCGGTATAGAACAAAAGAGTAAAAAATGGATGTAGGGACCACCACATATTTATAAGGGATCTGATGTCGGGCAAATGAAAAGACGCCCTTTCATTTTGAACCGTCAGATCCCTTTCAGATCAACGGATGAGGTGGGGCACCCTTTCGTTTCATACACCCGCTGACAAACCCTAAAAACCAACATTCTAGAATATTCCTTTACAAATTTCTTATTTTTATATTATAATTTCCTATCTCAGCCTGTATCGTTTTGTTACTAAACTGATTACCTCTTAGTATAAACCCAACACACATCATTCGTTTAAATATTACCATCACTCATCCACTAAAGACCGAATACCCCCCTCGGTATATTCCAATTTACCCTAACCAAATACCCCCCTCGGTATATTTGCATTCACCCTAATCGAATACCCCCCCTCAGTGTAGTCAAAGACACCTTAATCGACTACCTATTGCAACCTTACCACTAATATTTAAAGCCCTCGCTTCGTACCTCTTTGGGCTTGTAGAGCTAATGTACTGGATAAAGATCAACTCGGTCCCACTTGTAGGAAAAGGAAACTGAGTACCTATTCGGCATAATAGGTCGGATACCTCTCGTCAGGATTAAAAGGTAATTAACCCAATTAAGGGTAATAATCAAAATATTATTTAAATCCGGAAAATGGGCCAAAGTATAAAGGCTGACTCAGCAGGCCCATCAGCCCAATACAATGCCTATAAAAGGAAAGTAGGAAATACAGGTAGGGCGTTGACTTCTCATTATTAAATAGCATTTATTGCTCAGAACCGAATCCTGACTTTAGTATCAGAGTGCCTTTTGCAGGTACCCTTCCACATCAGCAGCAGTTAGAGAAACGTCAGCACGTCAAAGCAGAGACTTGAAGACCCGTGTTATCCTGACAGGAACACTCAGATTATGAATATAGCAGAACAGAGAAGAAGAATCACACTCTAAAATATAGTTCAAAGCGTAAGAACATACCTTATGAACCTTGAAACTTTTGATTTTAGGTTTCGAAAGGGAAAATGAACAGTACAGAGAGAGAGCGGATGGTGAAAATGAATTAGAACACAGGGAGTTATGTGAGAAAACATGATTAAGATGCAGTAGTGACATTAAAGAGGAAACTGCAAAGTATGGTGAGTAACTGCTCTGTGGTCTGATCACAAGTTACTACCACTTTTGGTTTTCCTTATTTTTTTTAAAATTTTAGACTAAAATTTAAAATATTATGATAAGATATGTATATATGTTATTATTATTAATTTTTTAAATTTATTATTATAATAATACTATTATAATAATGTTTGTATATATACTAAATGATAAAACAAAACCTGTATGGCGCTCTCTTTTTGGATTTCAAAATTTCTCTAAGTCCATGGCCAAGAAGGATATCTCAGACCCATTGTCGCGTCCCCACAATTGTCCTTTCTATGTGGCAACATGTTACAAAGTAGACAAATGCTTCAATTTAAGTTTCCTGAATTACTGAGGCCATTTCCTTTCAACTGGATAACATGTTGCTCCTCTTCAACTCGTAATTGGGTATCAATAAGCAAAAATTTATCAAAAAAACCTACTGAAAAATAAACAACTAAAATTAAATAAAGAAAATTAAAATTGTAAGAAAACAATTCTACTTTAAACTACTTTACTGCTACTTTGTATCCTTTTTATGGAGGATCTGATAAATGAACAATTTTCTTCTCTCTTCAGATTTCTCCTTCAACATAGATTTTCAATCTCTATCCATTGACTTTGAACATTCTTTTAGATGAGGGATCATGAATTGTGATTGCCCTATAGGGAGAAACCTCTTTGATCAAGAATGGTCTGGACCACTTGGATTTTAGTTTTCCTAGAAATAACCTTAGTCTGGAATTGAAAAGTAGGACTTGTTGACCAGGTTGGAAAACTCTATGCATGATTGCTTTGTCATGATAATTCTTAGTCCTCTAAGTGCAGCATTTTCATAAGCCAAATTTCTCCATTCTTCTAACTTAGTGAGCTGTAACTTTCTTTGTTCTTGTGACACTTTCTCATTTAGATTTAAATACTTGATTGCCCAATGTGCCTTGTGCAGGTGATAAACATTTCCATATACCAGCTAATATGAAGACATGCTACTGAAACTCTTGTAAGCTATCTGATAGGCCCACAAAGCATCATCTAACTTTGTAGACCAATCTCTTTTAGTGTTGCTTACTATTTTCTCCAATATACTTTTAATCTCTCTGTTTGTCACCTCAACCTGCCCACTTATTTATGGGTGATAAGGTGTTGCCACCTTATGCTTAACATTGTATTTGTTGAGAAGAGATTACAGTTACAAATTGTAAAAGTGAGTGCTACCATTACTAATCAGAATCCTTAGCACTCCAAACCGCACAAAAATATTCCTCTTTAAGAACTTGATCATGGTCTGAGCATTGTTTATAGGTGCTGCAACTGCTTCAGCCTATTTGGACACATAATCATTTGCCACCAAAATATATTTATTTTGGAATGATGATGGGAATGGTCCCATGAAATCCATGCCCCAAAAGTCAAATACCTCAACTTCTAAGATGCTGTTTAGTGGTAATTCATTCTTTTTTGTAATGTTTCCCACCCTTTGGTATTTATCACAACTTCTTGTGTAGGTAAATGAATCCTTGAAGATTGTTGGCCAGAAAAACCCACTTTGTGAAACCTTTGCAGCAGTCATGTCCCCATTGTAGTGTCCTCCTCCATAAGGAGAATCATGGCAATGCCATAAAATATTCTGAATTTTAGATTATGACACACATCTTCTGAGTATTCCATCCGTCCCAATTCTGAACAAGAAGGGATCATCCCATATGTACTGATTTGCATTCTTGAAAAATTTCTTTTTCTGCTGCCATGTCAAATTCTCTAGGATAACATTGGAGGCTTTAAAATTTGCCATGTCAGCAAATCATGGCCTTTCAGTGACAGATAATAATTGTTTATTAGGGAAATCTTCTTGTATCTCCTCTACTGCATATGATGATGAAGTTCCTTCCAGTCTTGACAAGTGGTCTGCAATGACATTGTCCTGTCCCTTTTTGTTACAAATTTCTAGATCAAATTCCTGCAGTAATAATACCCGACAAATTAGTCTTTGCTTAGACTCTTTCTTGGAAAATAAAAATTTTAAAGCACCATGATCTATGTGGATGATCACTTTGGATCCTATAAGATATGATCTGAATTTTTTCAAAGCAAAAACCACTACAAGTAATTCCTTTTCTGTTGTGGCACAATGTGTTTGTGCCTCATTTAAGACCTTACTTGGATAGTAAATGGTATGAAAAACCTTACCTATTTTTTGCCCCAGAAGTACTCCTACAGTAAAATCGCTAGCATCACACATAATTTCAAATGGAAGATTCCAATTAGGTGCAGTGATCAGTTTTCTTTTAATGACATTAAAAGCATGTAGGCAGTTTTCATCAAAATTAAAAGGGGTGTCTTTGTTCAGAAGTGTGCAAATGGGGTTAACAATTTCTGAAAAATCTTGGATAAATCTATGATAAAAACCAGCATGGCCTAAGAAACTGCTTATCCCTTTGACATTGGATGGTGGTGGCAGATTTTCTATGACTTCCACCTTTGCTCTATCTATCTCTATACCCTTTGCAGAAATCTCATGTCCCAATACAATACCCTCTTTGACCATGAAGTGACATTTTTCCCAGTTGAGAACTATGCTAGTCTCTATGCATCTTTGCAATAAATAAGATAAATTTATCAGTCAAAGGTCAAATGAATGCCCAAAAACTGAAAAATCATCCATGAAAATTTTTGTAGACTTCTCTATCATGTCAGAAAAAATGGCATGCAAATACACCAAATGAGCAAGTGAAGTAGGTCTTCTCTTGATCTTTCGGGTTAACCACAATCTGGTTGTACCCAGAATAGCCATCCAAAAAGCAATAGAACTCTTGTCCAGCCAGCCGCTCCAACATTTGGTCCATGTATAGAAGTGAGAAATGATCCTTGCGCATAGCTTGGTTCAATTTCCTATAATTGATGCACATCTTCCACCCTGTCACAGTGCAAGTGGGGATGAGCTCATTGTTCTCATTCCTAATCACAGTGAGTCCTCCTTTCTTGGGTACTACTTGTATTGAGCTGACCCATTCACTGTCAGAAATGGGATAAATCATCCCCACTGCTAAAAGGTTCAACACTTCCTTTTTCACAACATCTTTCATGGCTGGATTTAATCTCCTCTGTGGGTGCACCACAGGTGTGAATTTGTCTTCTAATTTAATCTTGTGCATACAAAATATGAGACTGATTCCTTTTAGATCTTCAATAGACCATCCTATTGCTGCCTTATGTTGTCTCAAAACTCTCATTAATTTTTCTTTATTCACTTGAGAGATTTTGCTGCTAATTATCAATAGGCAAGTCTTTTTGTCTCCCAAAAATACATATTTTAAGTGGGAGGGCAGGGGTTTCAACTACAGCTGTTATGTTTCCACTGTGCTTGCTTCCTCAAAATTTTCAGCACTTATATTTTTTTGCAACACAAGTTGCGCATCCAACTGTTGCACAATCTCTTGCAACTCTTCATCATTGTTCATGATAGCATTAATTAGAGCTTTCTTCAATTGGTCTGCATAATGTTCCTGCATCAAAACCTTTGCTTCAGCCAGAAAATCTACCATATTCATCCTAAAACAAGTGTCCTTTTCATCATCTGGGTGTTGCATAGCCTTAAAAACTTTGAAAGTCACCTTCTCATCATGCACCCTTAACATCAATTGTCCTTGTTCCACATCAATCAAAACCCTACCAGTAGCTAGAAAAGGTCTTCCCAAGATTACGGGCACTTCAGAATCTTCATCCATATCTAAGACAATAAAATTTGCTCAAAAAATTAGCTTATCCACTTTCACCAACACGTCCTCCATTACACCATATGGGTACTTGATGGATCGGTCAGCTAGTTGAAGAGCCATTCTTTTACTTTTGACTTCACCCACTCATAATTTCTTCAAAATGAAGAGTGGCATTAAGTTAATGCTGGCCTCCAAATCGCATAGAGCCTTTCTAATGGTCACATTTCCTATAATGCAGGGGATTGTGAAACTACTCAGTTCCTTCAACTTTGGAGGTAACTTTTGCTGCAAATTGGCATTGCATTCTTTAGTCAAAGCAATTGTAGCATCCTTCTTCAATTTCCTCTTCTTTGAAAACAAGTCCTTCATGAACATGGCATACAAAGGCATTTGCTCTAGTGCTTCTGCAAATGGAATATTTATGTGCAACTTTCTGAAAATATCCAAGAATCTTGAAAACTGTTGTTCTTTCCCTTTGTTCTTATGGAGGTGTGGATATGGCAACTTGACATAAAGAGGAGGGATTTGATGCTTGCATGAATCTTCCAAGATCTATTTTTTGGTTCTGTTCCAGTATGCCTCATCCACTATCAATTTCTGTTTTGTGGGATTTTTCTCCTCTACTTCCTCTTTTTCAATTTCCACTTCTAGTTGCTGCTCTGCTACACCATCTTCTTGTAGTCCAACATTTGAATTATCTTCCTTTTCAAGTGGTTTTTTCTTGAATTGTGGCTTCCCACTTCTTGTAATGATTGCTTGGCAGAATTCTTTTGGATTTTTCACTATATTCCTAAAAAAGAAGCCTTGGGCTGGTTTATTTATTTTCTTTATAATCTGGCCCATCTGATTTTCCATGTTCTTGATGGAAGCTTCTTGATTAGCCATCCTTGTGCTTGAGTCCTACATAAATAAATTTATTGTTTGGGTTAATTGCATAAGTACTTTTTCAAGAGATGATACCTGATCATTTACTGGCTGATGTGGTTGCTGCATTGGTCCTAAATTTGGGAAATTTTGCTGCTGCCATGGTCCTTGTTGTTGTTCTGCCTTTGTGCAGGTGGAGGATAGTAAGATTGATTCAGTGGCCTGGTATTGAAGTTGGAATTTAGTTTAAACTGCTGCTGTTGAGGTGGATATGCAGGTTTCTGCTGAAAATTCTACTGCTGCCACTGTGGTTTTAGATTGAAATTCTGCTGCCTTGGCATGTTGTTCATGAAATTAACTTGTTCAGCCCCTTGTTGCTGTATAAACTTAGCTCTTTCTTCACAATGTTCTTCATGAAATTCCTCTTGGCTTGAAGAAGCTACAAACTGAACTTGTTTGGTTCCTTCTATTTTCATGTTTTCAAGCTTTGTGTTGAGGGAATTCAGTTGTTGTGACATCAGTTTATTTTGAGCTAGTAATGCATCTAAGGTGTTCAGTCCCAACACACCCCTTTTTGAAGAATTCCTTTTCCTGTGATTATAATTGTTAGACGCCATGACTTCAATAAGTTGGCGTGCTTCTTCCAAGGTCTTTTGAGCAAATGAACCTCTAGCTACTGCATCTTTCATTGTCTTTCTTGCTACATTCAGCCCATCACCAAAGGTTCTCAATTGGAGCCATTTGGGTAACTTATGATAAGGGCAGTTCTTTGAATTTGTCCTATACCTCTTACAGTGTTTCATCTTCCCTTTGAGAAAAGGCCAAAATTTCTTGCCTCAACTTGGTTATTATAGAGACTGAAAAATACTTTGTTAGGAATTTGCTCTCTAAATCTTCCTAAGTAGTTATGCTTCCTTCCGGTTGGGACAACAACCAGCTCCTTGCCTTATCTCTTAAAGAAAATGGAAAAAGAGACAACCGTGTAGCCTCATCACTCACACCATTTATTCTAATCATTCTGCATATGGTCAAGAAATTTTGAATGTGGAAGTAGGGGTCTTCAAAAGGGTGTCCAACAAATTGTTCTTGCTAGACCACTCTCATAAGGTCAGGTCTGATCTCAAAGTTATTTGCTTGTATTAGAGGTCAAACAATAGATGTGGGGTTTCCTCTCGGTCTTGCACGTGCATAATTATCTAAGGTCCTCCGTAGTTTATTGGCATTCTTTGCCATATTTTTTGAATTTTCTTGTTGTTGATTTTCTTCTTTTTCTGAACTTTATCCTTTCTTTTTGTTCTTTTTTCTAAAACTAATGATTGGTTGATCAAGGTTAGGAGATGAGTCGCTCTTTTTAATTTTTTTTCTTACCTCGCATTAATCGCTTCAGCTGCTGCACTTAGATTTTTTTTATCAAACACCTAAAACATAGAAGAAGTTATTAACCCAAGCTAACATATTCTCATTACCATTGATATTAACCATTAATCCCCAAAAATGGTGCTAGAAACTTGATAAACTCTTTGACAATTGCACCAAATCGTTGAAGTAACAAAATAGATTTATCGACCACAGGGATTAATGTCAAGTATCAAACCACAAGAATATTACTAGTTGGGTCAAAAACAAAGTGGAATTGTAAACAAGAAAATTAGATCAAGTGCAAAATATAAAAACATAAGTGCTAGAAAACTATAATTAACTATGAAAATAAAAATTCAGATGTAAGAAGCTAATTAATAATGAAACTAAACTGCAATATATAACTAAAGAAGATAATGAAATTGAGTTATAAATTAATTAAAAGGTGGGTTGAGTTCAGAATTCCTTATCCCTTTCCCCTTGCATAAAATATGTGTATAACTCAAAACACAGCTCAATCTAGTGGTCAGGTTTCTAAAATACCCAATCTCAATTCCTTGGTTAATTGGCTCTAAAACACAATTAGCTTCTTAATCTTTTAGATAAAACTAAAAACATTCAGCATTAAGATTAAAACCCAAATGACTAAATCATTATAAACTTCCTTTCTTAGATAATTTATAACAAGCATTTTGATTCCAGTCCAAGAAAGCTCATAACTTTTCAGCAATAAACTCCTCTTCATCAACCCTATTCACGTAGAACAGAGAGGCATTAAGTTCAGAATCAAAATATTAGATTTAAGCTTATATCTTCAGTTACATTCAATGCTTAGTTCATTGTAATGGATAAAAGAATAAGTTCATCCTTCCTCAACCCCAAGGAAATTAGCAAGACATAATTGAAATAAAGAAGATAAAGCTGAAATATATTGCAGAAAATGAAATCATGTTCAATAGAAAAAGCTTACAGTAGATTTTAAAATATAGAAAGCTATTGTTTCATTACAAAACCAAGAGAAAGAAGAGATGTAACCCAACTTCTCATCAAAATCGTATATATAAAAAAAAAAATAAAAAATACCCTAACTGACATTCCTACGTAGAACTATATGAAAACTCTAAAATTTTGCACCTCTAAAGTGTAATAAAAAATGTTGTCTTTTTCAGAAAATTTTATTTTTATATGCTCTGTCAAGCTCATCTCTCCGCAATAAAAAGTGAATGTGTCTACAAATGTGCACTACAATAATTTAATTTCTACATTTTAAATTCAATTGTCAATTTTCTGCTAATCCCTTCAAAAATCAAATGCCAACCATTAATATTGGAATAATTCATTAAATTTATAATAATTACATATTCTATTGAATATTCCAATTAATTGCAACAACTTCTAGTTTTAATTCAATAAAATGAGCCATAAGCCTTTTAATTTTCAATATGAGTCCATGACTCATCAGTTCAATAAATCGGTTCATTTAGAATCTTTGAAATGAAAAGGGTAAATGTCACATACGATGAATTGATTCTTTTTAATTATACGATGGATTAAAATTTATTAGAATTCAATAATTTTATTTATTTTATGACTTAAAAAAATTGGAATTATCACATTTTTAAATATGTTTTTCAAATTTAATTATTCAAAATATAATTTTAATTTCTTTTATAAAAAATGAAATGAACAATATTTTTAATAAAAATAATTTAAAAATATATATTTTTGCAAAAAGTTATTTTACTCAATTGACAAAATATATTTTGAATTAAAATATAAATATTTAACCAACACCCATTTAAGTTGGGCTATATTCAAAATTAATATTTTAAATTATTTATAATTAAAAATTAAAAATTTTTATTCAATTGATCGAGGCTTTAGTGACACGTTTCAAGTTATGTTTTGATGGCTGATTTGTTTTTAAAAATTGTCAAACTTTCGTTTTACAAGTATTGAAATAAGTTTTTTAATTTTAAATATTATATTTTATATGTTTGGTTGACAACTCAAACAATATCAGAATAAATCTTTCTGGTTTAGCTCACTGAAATTCATCTCTCTTCTTTCATTTACTATAAAAAGAAAATTAAAACTTCAAAAATGTCTTTAATTTTTATAACTATATAAAATCTATATTTTTCTAAACGATAACATAACTCAAAATATAAATTTCTTTCAAATATAAAATTGACATTTATCAGTTATATAGTTTTTCTGCTTTAAAAAACTAACATAAGATTAAATTCAAATAAAAAAATTGGACAATTTATTATGATTCATAATAATCAATTAACTTTCACTCAACATTTTAAATTCATTTTGGATATGAAATTTGCATTCAAGTATTGTAGATTTTTTTTTAAGAATCTGAAAAATAAATCTAAATTTGATATTAAATAAAAATGAAAAATTAGAACACCGAGATTACAGTCAATTAATAGCTGTATAGATACAATCAAGACTTGAGATATGTTAATTTGATTAATTATGAAATATAATCTTGAGAGATAAAATCTCGTAAAGTTAAGTATAAATACGTTGGTATTAATTACACAAGATATAAAATCTAAACTTGTATTTATCTAATACAAGCTGTGGATAAATCAATAATCAATTTAGCAGCAAACAAGATCATGATTCACGGTTGATAATCTATAAAATCTACAACTGATATTCAAAAATATATAAAAAACAGAAAGTTGAGACTTCTATAAATACTTCGAACACTGTTATGTCAATTACATGCAAAAGCAATACGGCTCAGAGAAAGTTTCTCTGGTTCTGATTTTTAACCAAAACTCTTTCTAATGGCTGTCCCAAACAACATTTGTACCCATCTTACGTTGGGTAGATGTCCATGTACTGCAACAGAGACAGAAGTGTGTGATTCCAAAAGCAATGTTTGTACTCATTTAACGTTCAGTTGTTTGTGTCACTGTACAACAGCCTCCTCAACAAAGAAAAGGAAAGGTTGCCACAAAGGTCCCTTTGTTGCTAAAAAGAAAGCACTCATAGACTTGGTGGTACAAGATGATGTTCTGGTGGAAGGCGATGATGATGATCCTTGGAAGATAAAAAAGGTGTTGAAAGAGAGTGATCTTGGCAATATGAGTCGGCTCATGCTAGGGAAGGATTTGGCAGAAAAGTTTGTGTTGCCTGTGTTGGGTGATGCTGTTGAGATTGAGAAGGGAGTTAGTGTTAAGATTTGGGATGTGGACACCTACACCATGCACTCTCTTGTTTTCAAGAAATGGGTTTCTTCAAGATGCTACATTTTTATGGGAAAATGGGTCCAAGAATTTGTTAAGAGAAGGGGCTTGAAGAAAGGGGATGAGATTGGCTTTTCTTGGAATTCATATAATAGTCACTTCAACTTCTCTGTTCTTAGGGTCAATTAAGACAAGATAACTTGTGTACAAAAGGCTTAGAAATCATTCAAAATTGTGTATTTTGATTAATAATTTTTAGCAGTTGTAAGATTAGAGGGGTTTAAATCATTACTGCTTTCATTTGTTATAAACCTTCTCTGGATATTATGCTGTTGTTTTTATGTATACACTTTCTATAGAAATAACATATATATGTTTGCAATTTTTTTTTTTTGCTATATAATTTATACATTTTATTGGGTCCATGCTACTACTACCACATTTATTGCTTGTTACAAAATCATGGTAGACTATCGATGAAAAAATAAATCATGCAGAATTACTCTTCAAATTAATTGTGTTTAAAGTATGTTGTTTTTGTGGTTTAAAGTTTAAATTCTTTGAGATTCTTGTAATTGAAATTTCATATTACGATTTCAATTGCATCATGATTATGGTTACAACAAGCTATGAGTTGATGCATGTGACAATTGTTTGGATGCTCCAAAACTGGTCGATGCATGTGGAAATCTCCCATTGATGAAAGAGTAATTTAAAGTTTATCGGCAATTTTATGACAACACATAATTATTAAACTTTGACTAATATACTTTCTATTTCGACCAGTCAATTGTCTCTTTGAAGAAAGGGTTTAAAGAAAGTCAAATGCCCCTATAATTTGAATTCCTAGCGTCCTCTGCCTTCAAGAAATATGTTTATGAGCATTTTTTTTTTGTTGATAAAAATTTGAAATAAAATGCTAACTAATTATGATACAAATTGTATCATAATGTAATTAGAATTTCATATTACGATACAAATTGCTTCTTGATTATGGTTAGCTCGCTATGAGTTGATGCATCCATGGCAATTGTTTTGATATTCTGATATATGCACGCATAGCCATGACTCCTTTTAATTATATTTTGTTTCTTCATCTATTTTCCTTTTTGAATGTTCATTCAGCATAGCCACAACTCCTCTTAGCTAGGTTATCACTTTCTATTACAGTAGTACAGATATTTTTTACTGTTAATTAAGTCAAGTTACCTATTGTAAATCATTTTTACCTTCTCATTCAATCAATCTATGATTTATTATTGTTGTAGTTCATTCAGTTTTGACAGCTATTGTAACTGTACCTGGCAATACAACTAGTTTAGGACTTTGAATTCACTTATATAATTGTACACAGTTTACACATCTATGAACTGAGTCACACACATACACGTTTGTCTACCTTTCTTAATTGTCATCTTGCTCCAATAGCCAGTGTTGGATGGGGGAATTTTGTGCTTGAAGGTGTGTTGGAGTTAATGTGGGCGTCAGGCAGATCAAGAAATAAGAGATGATTATGGCACACATTCGAATGCTATTTGGATGTCAAGCTGTGCTCGATATTGTTAAGAATGACTTACAAGATTTGGGAAGCAATGCCATGGATATGGAGAAAGCAGCCTATAAAGATGCAAAAACAAAGGATTGTACGGCCAAATTTATCCTCCATCCATGTGTTGATTTTGCAAAGTTTGAGAAGATAGCAAGAGTCTCTACTTCCAAGGAAGCATGGGAGATTTTAGAAAAATGTTACACAGGTGACATAAGCTCAAGAAAGTTTGTCTTCAAACTTTGAGGCGACAATATGAGCTTCTTCAAATGGAAGCACAAGAGAGTGTAGAAAATTATTGTTAGTATTTTTGGGTCACATATATATTATGTAAATATGTTAGAGCCATTATCTGATTAACCAAAATTATAAAGTGATTTGTTAATATTGAGTTTATGGTTAAGGACATAATTGTTATAAAAAGTTACTGTGTAAATACCATAAGTAATGTTCTGATTTGATGAGGGATAAAATTAGAAATATTAAATTCAGAATGTAACTGACAGAAGTTACATTAATAGGTTATGGTCTCCATTTGAAGAGGAAGTTACAAAATATACAAAGAACTAATTTTGTTCTTTTCTCTTCATCCCCATCAGAAGAGAAACCTGGAAAAGGGAACCTAAGACACTCTATATTTGGAAGATCATATACCCAATTCCCAATGGCAAATTCAGGTACGCTTCCGCATTCCGTTTTCATCATGAATTGGGGTATGGGTTCACAAAGATCAATATGTGATTGTGCTGTAATTTTGGTTCCATATGTGCAAAAGCATGTGGTTAAGCACAATTATTTTTTGTTAGAAAATCCAACAATTATTTTAGTTGAGTCTTGAGCCTTGCCAATCCGATGAAGGCCTGTGGAGAAAATGTTTTGGATCAGATGGTTGTTGAAAAGGTGTTAAGGACTCTTACACCTTGATTTGATCTCATTGTGGTTGCCATTGAAGAGTCCAAGAATATTGAACTCAAGAAAAGATCTATTTACATTTCTATTATTTCTATAAAAGACAAGTGTGGAGCCAGTTACAAAAGAGATGAGATAAGGGATATTGGGTTGTTTTGTAGTACTGCTATGTTTTAGGAGTTTTAGTTAAACAGAGGTCTATATATGTTATTGTATCCACATATTTGATTGCTGCATATCAGAATCCAGTTTCTAAATTAACTTTTGTTGCTATCTTTTATTCTGTTGCCTATTAGTTTACAAGTGGTATCAGGAGCCAAAAACCCTTTCCAAAACATATTCAAATGGCCACAACTGATACATATGTTCAGCCATCTATTCCTCACTTTGATGGGCATCATTATGATCATTGGAGCATTTTGATAGAGAACTTTCTCAGATCGAAGGAGTATTGGATCATTGTTGAGTTGGGAGTTCCTGAGCCACCTGTAAGTACAACTGATGCACAAAAGACATAGGTAGATAACTTGAAGTTGAGGGATTTAAAGGCCAAAAATTATCTCTTTCAAGCAATTGATAGAGTTGTGCTTGAAACTATCTTGAACAAGGAGACATGGAAACAGATTTGGGATTCTCTAAAAGAAGAAGTATCAAGGGAATGCTAGAGACAAGCAGCAGCAGTTACAACATCTCAGGGGTGAGTTTGAGACATTGCAAATGAAGACAGATGAAGCTGTTTCAGATTACCTCTCCAGAACCATGGCAATTACAAACAAACTTAGAATTTATAGTGATAAAATTGAAGACGTCACCATCATTGAGAAGGTGCTTAGATCCTTAATAACAAAATATAATTTTGTGGTTGCAGCCATTGAAGAGCCTCATGATTTAGATGATATGACTATTGAACACATGCTTTACAAGTTTCATCGATGCCAACTGGGTCAAAGAAGAACAAAGGTCAATGGAAAGGGAAAGGCAATAGAGAACCAGAAAGGAACCAAAAGATGGTCAGAAGAGAAGCAAAAAGGAGCAACCACCAAATGGAAAAACAAAGCACGTATTGAGTGTTTTCAGTGTCACAGATTTGGTCACTACAAGTCAGTGTAGGACCAATCTGGCAAGGAGAAGAAATCAAATTATGTTGAGCAAGAAGAAAAGGATGTTGAGATCTCTTTGTTGATGGTGTGCCAGGCAGGAGAGAAAAATACGAAGCACTTATGGTATTTAGATATTGGCTGTAGTAATTACATGTTAGGGGACAAGGAGGCTTTTGTTGATGAATCTTTTAGCGACGCCATAAAGTTTGGTGGCCATTCAACTGTTGAAGTTTAAGGAAGAGGTAAAGTCAGTATTCAAACTAAATCAGGTGAAATTGTTGAGTATTGGACAATTACAAGAAAAGGGCTATGAAATTGTGATAAGAAGTGGAAGTAAGTCAGGTGAAAGATGTTGTGCTGGGACTGATTCTGCAACCGAAAATGACTAGCAACATGATGTTTCCTAATTTACCTGCAGAATTTAAAGCTTAATTGCTTGGTAGTAGAACAAAGCACTTTGGCTTAGCCTTGGCACAACCGATATGGTCTCTTATACTTTGGAGGCTTACAACAATTGCAACAAAAGAACCTGGTCAGAGGACTTCCTAAATTTGAGTCGCCCTGAAAAGTTTGTGAAGAATGCATTCTCAGTAAGCAACATAGAGGTGCATTTCCAGAAGGCAAAGCATGGAGAGCTCATCATGTACTAGAATTAGTTCATACTGATCTTTGTGGACCAATTACTCCTGCATCCACTGCAGGTAAGCAATACTTCATCACATTTATCAATGATTTTAGCCTGAAGACTTGGTGCTATTTTTTGACATAATAAATCAGAAGTATTTGAAGCATTCAAACGATTTATGATACAAGTTGAAAAAGAAACCAATAATTCCATTAAGATGCTGCGATCTTATAGAGGAGGGGAGTTTAACTCCTCTGAATTCACAAAATTTTGTGAAGAAACTGGAATTAAGAGACAACTTACAACCCCTTATACTCCTCAGCAGAATCGGGTTAGTGAAAGGAAGAACAGAACACTGCTCGACATGGTGAGAAGCATTTTGAAGAAATCTAGTCTACCAAAACCATTTTGGCCAGAAGCTGTTGCATAGCTTAATCATGTTCTAAATAGGAGTCCTTCCAATGCACTTACTAAGAATCCTGAAGAAATTTGGAGTGGCATCAAACTAGGTGTGCATTATTTTCGAATCTTTGGCTGCTTAGCTTAAGCACACATACCAGATCAGAATCGAACCAAGCTGAGGCAAAGGAGTGAAGTGTATTTTTATGGGAACAAGTGAAGAATCTAAAGCTTCCAAGCTTTATAATCCTGTGACAAAGAAGCTCATTATTAGTAGGGATGTAGTGTTTAACGAAAATGAATTTTGGTCATGGGATTTACCAATTGAAATGCCAAAAATAAAAGACATTCTTGATGGTGAAGTTGATGAAACAGCTGCCAAATCTGCTGCAATTCAACAAGAAGTGCATCAAAAAATTATTGATTCTTCAAGGCCCCAACGCACCAGGAGAAGACCCAGTTGGTGGCAAGATTTTAAGGTCACAAGTGTTCCTAATGCAGATCTTGAAAATCTCTTACAATTTTCCTTGTTTGTAGGTTGTGATCCAATTTTATTCAAAGATGCTGTGAAGGAAGAAAAGTGGAAAAAGGCAATGGAGGAGATAAAGGCTATTGAGGACAATGAAACATGGGAGCTGGTTGACTTGCCTAGAGGAAAAAAGGCTATTGGAGTTAAATGAGTTTACAAGACTAAAATTAACCCAATGGTGAAGTGGATAAATATAAAGCTCGCTTGGTAGTGAAGAGATTTAAGCAAGAATATGGAATATTTCACCTAAATGTTTGGTTTTGATTTTGACTAGCAAGGCAAGTTATAGGAGAGAAAATGTTTATATTTACTGTGTTATAATGGTTAATGGTTGTGTAACTGGTATGAAGCTTATGTATCATCTCTAATTTAGGTCTTCACAGTTCTAGCTCTAGTTCATTACCTTTGCAATACTGTAATTATATTTTTCTTAACGAATTCAATCAGTTTTTGTTGTAACTTCATCATGTCAAATTAAATATCCAGAAGCTCCATTTTGGAAATTAGTTTTAAAGAAATTTGATGGTTTGCTTGTGAAGGTACTAGTTGCAGTTGCACTTCTTTTATTCTGGTGTCAATTAATGGAGAAACAGGTTTGATGGCATTTCTGAAAGATTAAAACCCTCCGTAAGATCTATTTGTACTTATAGATTGTGTTCGATGTATTTTTTAACAATTTTACTTGGTAAAGAATCAATTCTTTTAGGTAATTCATACCTTAATTATAATTTACCTAATGATATGGAACTTAGAAAGCTACATCCTTCTGATAGATGTTAATGGCAATGAGGTGAATGAGTTCTTTCGCAACCTGTGATGGAGTGCAGTGCACTTGTACAATGCTGCATGACCTTGTGTAACTGCAAAACTCATGGCAGTGGAAAACTTGCCAAAGTTCCTTTTACAATAATGTGTCTGAGTTAGAGAGTATACCTTACACTTTTTGGTAAATCAGTCCTATCAAATTGGTATATTATCTTGGACTAATTTGATCATCTATATCTATATTCTGTACATGTTTCTTGATAGCGAAGAAATTTGTTAAATATATAGGTTATTCTGATGATATTGGCAGCAAATGCAGCTGTTGGACTAATTGCAGAAACAAATGCTGAAAACACTCGACGTAAATTTACAACACTGATACCTTTCACATGCCTACTAACACGTAGGACTACACATGCTCACTACTTGTAAGATTCACACGGTGTCTAATTATCATTCTCTTAACAACTACAATGTAAATAATTGAAACTTATTACCTGCAATAATCATCACATTCATATTTTGGTCTTAAACTTGGTTCCTTTTTGCATATTTGGTGATTAGTTTCTTTCTTTTTTATTCTGCTTGCAATGATTTGGTTGAATGGAATTATTTGCATTATTTTTTAATTTAAAAATTAATATTCATTAAGTAAAAACTATTTAACTAAAATTAAATCAAATAAAATTGAGTGTTCACATAACTAACTAAAAATGTGATTATCCGTTTAAACTAAAAAGAAGTTATGTATAAAATGGTGAAGGATTAAAATTTAAAATATGTAAACACCAGGAACAAGCAAAAATTTGAAGAGATGTAATTAGGGTAACTATTTTTTAATAACCAACAATATCTCAAGAGTGTTAAGTTACAGTACTTTTTAAACATATCATACTCTTCAATTTAATCTTAATTTTTTAAGACAACTTTTCAAATTAGTCATTTTTCTAATTTTTTAAATAAAAAATGGTGACAACTCTTTTTATTATAAAATAAAATTTCTTCATATTTCATCATAACACATCTATAAATATGTTATGACATGTATAAATGAAGAATATAAAATTAAAAAAAACAAAATTTTAAAAACAAATAAATATATATTTAAATTTAAATAATTTTAACTTTTTTTTTTTGTGTTTGTTAAGATGAATGCTTTTGTCTTATCCTCATAATTGAAATTATTATCCTCACTAAAGTTATTATTATTTTTTTGAATACTCATTTTGATTCTTTTTTATTTTTTTATATTTTGAATATAATTATTTTTTAATTTATAATATAAACAGAATTTTATAGAATATATATATATATATATATATATATATATATATAAAGAATCAAAATTAAAATTTTAATTAGATTAGTTTATGTTCAATAAATCGGTTCATTTGGAATCTTTAAAATCACAGAAGTAAACGTCACATACGATGAATTGATTTTGTTTTAATTATACGATGGATTAAAATTTATTAGAATTGAATAACTTTATTTCTTTTCTAACTTAAAAAATTGGAATTATCACATTTTCAAATTTTTTTTAAAATTTAATTTTCTTTTATAAAAAATGACATGAACAATATTTTTAATAAAAATAATTTTAAAAAATATACTCTTACAAAAAATTATTTTACTCACTTGAAAAAGTATAATTTGAATCAAAATATAAATTTTTTATGAACATCCATTAAGTTGGACTATATTTAAAATTATTATTTTGAATTATTTATAATTAAAATTAAATATTCTAATTCATTTGGTCGAGCCTTTGGTGACACGTTTTCAGTTATGTTTTGATGGCTGATTTGTTTTTAAAATTGTCAAACTTTATTTTTTACAAGCCTTGAAATAAGTATTTTAATTTTAAGTATTATATTTTATATGTTTTCGCGACAACTCATAAACATTATCAGAAAAAATCTTTCTGGTTTAGCCCACTAAAATTCATCTCTCTTCTTTCATTTACTATAAAAAAATATTTAAAACTTCAAAGATATCTTTAATTTTTGTGACTATATAAAATCTATATTTTTCTAAAAGATAACATAACTCAAAATACAAATTTCTTTTAAATATAAAATTGACATTTATCAGTTATATAGTTTTTCTGTTTTAAAAAACTAACATAAGATTAAATTCAAATAAAAAAATTGGACAATTCGTTATGATTCATATTAATCAATTAACTGTCACTCAACATTTTAAATTCATTTTGAATATGAAATTGGCATTCAAGTATTGTAGATTTATTTTTTTAAGAATCTTTAAAAAAAAATTCTAAACTTGATATCAATTAATAGCTGTCTGTCTGCATAAACTAAATATACAATCAAGACTTGAGATCTGTTAATTTGATTAATTATGAAATATAATCTTGAGAGATAAATTCTCATAAATTTAAGTATAAATATGTTGGTATTAATTCCACAAGATATAAAATCTAAACTTGTATTTATCGAATACAAGCTGTGGATAAATCAATAATCAATTTAACAGCATAATCTATAAAATCAATGATTCACGGTTGATAATCTATCAAATCTATAACTGATATTCAAAAATATATAAAAAACAGAATGTTGAGGCTTCTATAAGTACTTCGAACACTGTTCTGTCAATTGCATGCAAAAGCAATTCGACTCAGAGAAAGTTTCTCTGGTTCTGATTTTTAACCAAAAATCTTTCTAATGGCTGTCCCAAACAACGTTTGTACCCATCTTACGTTGGGTACGTGTCCATGTACTGCAACAGAGACAGAAGTGTGTGATTCTAAAAGCAATGTTTGTACTCATTTAACATTCAGTCTGTGTCACTGTACAATAGCCTCCTCAACAAAGAAAAGGAAACGTTGCCATAAAGGTCCCTTTGTTGCAAGAAAGAAAGCATCCGTAGACTTGGTGGTACAAGATGATATTCTGGTGGTACACGATGAGGATGATCCTTGGAAGATAAAAAAAGTGTTGAAAGATAGTGATCTTGGCAATATGAGTAGGCTCATGCTAGGGAAGGATTTGGCAGAAAAGTTTGTGTTGCCTGTGTTGGGTGATGCTGTTGAGATTGAGAAGGGAGTTAGTGTTACGATTTGGGATGTGGACACCTTCACCATGCACTCTCTTGTTTTCAAGAAATGGGTTTCTTCAAGTTGCTACATTTTTATGGGAAAATGGGGCCAAGATTTTGTTAAGAGAAGGGGTTTGAAGAAAGGGGATGAGATTGGCTTTTACTGGGATCCATATAATAGTCACTTCAATTTCTCTGTGCTTAGAGTCAATTAATATGAGATAGCTCGTGTACAAAAAGCTTAGAAATCATTGAAAATTGTGTATTTTGTTTAATAATTTTTAGCACTTGTAAGATTGGAGGGGTTTAAATGATTCATGCTTTCATTTGTTATAAACCTTGTCTGGATCTTATGCTGTTGTTTTTTTTTTTTTGCATACACTTTCTATAGAAATAATATATATAAGTTTGCAATTTTTTTTTTGGCTATATTAGTTATATTTTTTATTGCTTCCATGCTACTACTACATTTGTTGCTTGTTCCAAAATCATGGTAGGCTATCAATGAAGAAATAAATCATACGGAATTACTCTTCAAATTAGTTGTTTTTGTGGTTTAAAGTTTAAATTCTTTGAGATTCTTGTAATTGAAATTTCATATTACGATTTCAATTGCATCTTGTTTATGGTTACAAGAAGCTATGAGTTGATGCATGTGGCAATTGTTTAAAATAAAATTCTAGTTAATTTTGGGTTCAGTACTTTGCAACCATTGAACTCGCCCCTTTTCTAAGTGCGTGTTTGGTCAATTCAAATTCTAAGAGTACATAACTTTGGTTATATATTTTTTAAAAGAATGGTAGAACTGCAGCTAAGAGAGAAAATGCCAAACTCAATTTCATGGTAATAATTGTATACTATTCTTTTTATCTTATACTGCAGCTTTAGAGAGGGATGTATGACCTTTGTTACCTCTGCATTAAAGAACATTTGTGCTATTGCAGTTCGTACAAGTTTAGTAGGTCTTAAATTTGCGCTTGGACTTAATTCTAAAGACTAGCACTTAAGGTGAGATTTACTTTAAAGATTTTTTTTTCTTTTTTAAAGAAACTCTTCCGACAGTAGCTCTTTTATCGGTCCATAGAGCTTTGAGGATATCTTGCACCTTTGCAAAAAAAGTATGCAACATATTGTTGAAGTGCCTTGACTTGAATTTGCGTATGACTCGGTTTTTCTTTTATCCCAGTGATGAGAGTCAATGGCAATGCAAAGTTGAAAAGAGCATTGGTGGCGGTGGCCCATTGATGAGAGCTAACAGTGGTTGGCAGTGGCAGCTGTAATGCTCTTGCATCACCATAAATATTCGTTGTTAAGAAGACATGTTTTAACAGGAAGACAATATGCAGTTTAGAGTCTAGAGAACTCAAAATCAAAGATGATATGTAGTCTAAAGAATTGAAAAGGAGGATCTTTGGTTCTATTGTAGATGATGAATGTCTGACCAATATGCAGTGTAAAGAACAAAAGAGAAGGGTCTTTGTTGCTAGTGTAGACGATGCTGACAGTTAGCAGATGCCAAAGAATGAAATGTTTTTACTGTAAGACAAGTTGTTCTTAGTTGTCGATGATTTGGGAGAATTCTTGTCAAAGTGGAGAATTATTGAGATACCTTGAATTTGTCCATGATTTTATTTTCTCTTCAATTTCACTGTTATTGTTTTAATGGGGAGTTATGGGCTGTCATGAGTTATTATGTACATGGTTTTTAAAACGTTAAAAAACCACATCTCTCTAATGTAGAATGTAAGTCACATTGACTAAACTATGTTAATCCTACCTGTTCTTCATTTTCCTACTACTTTTTTCGTTTCTGTTGATTCGCAAGTACTCAACACTCTTGAATCTAAAGTTTATTATAAGCTACAATTCAAACAAGTGAAAAAAAGAGCTACATCATACATCTCAACGTCTATACATGACATTCACTTGTATAACAACAACAAAGTTGAAATATGGATCAAATAAGTGCATCTACTCTATCATTCAAATATAATGATAAATTGTAAACTATTTGATCTTAAGCATTCATTGCACAACATAAAATTTCATTACTATTTTTGTTAGGAACCCATAATAGAAAACAGAGGAAAAAAACAGTAGGATTTTATTTCTTGAATGAAATTAAACATTACAAAGAAGGAAAAGAAAAACTCTGCTACAAACTTTTCTCCCGTTACAAAGGATTTCTCCTTTCATACAAATCTTGATATTGTATGAATACTCTTTTCATTATCTGCTCTAAGTACCCCTAGCTAATTTTCCCTTTTTTTATTGTCATAGCAATGTTTGTTTAAGGGTGAATTCATTGAGGGTTCGAAGGATCTAGTGTACGTGGTACTATATTCTTGCACAAAAGATTTGATAAATTTAGCCTAAACAATCCCAAGAGAACTTAGACTAGTTATCCTTATTTTAGGTTGCATCTTTTGTCCTATTTTGGTAGCATTGGCATGTTGAAAATAGTGTATAACACATTCTAATTGTTTCACAAGTGTCACAGTAATTTGTCTACATTAATTTTCAGTTTTTCCTATCTCTTCATAAAGAGGAAAGTTGTAGATGTAAAAAGTATCCATTATGAATTAAAAACATACGCAGAAAAGTATACACTACACAGAATAAGAACAGGATCAGGATACTTGAATGTAGAAGATCACCAATACTAACAACCAGTGCCCTTTGTAACATTTATCATATAGCTTTTACGAATTTTTAATCTGCCAAACCTCATCTCTTAACTTTCATTTTGTGATTTTAAATTATATACAGCTTATAATAAACTTTTTTTTTTCAATTAAAAAGTTAACAAAAAACTCTACACATAAACAAATGCAGACAACTATAGGCTATTTTAATTAATAAAAGAAACAACTCATTCTTACTCACCATTCACCAAGTCATGGTTTATCATATCCTTTGTGGATTTTAGGTAGAAACGAGCACATGTCATAGTTAACATAGCGTTTAATTAACACAAATATAGATATAAGTCTCAAAGTCTTAGTTTTTTAACCTCAATAAGCTTTGTTGATACAGCACGAAAACATGACACATGCATACCTGCATAGTATAGGAATTTCTTCTGGTTTAGGGGTATCAGGAGACAAGCTACTCATAAAAGTGTCCCTCCAATAAGAAGCTGGTGAGCTATCAGGATCAAACTAGCTACTGTACACAAAGGATCTTAATTTATCTCGTGTAGAAAATTATTTTCTGGTTATACTATCCTGCTCATGAAACCTTTTCACCCCATCTTACATCTCCTCAAGAACACTCATCGGAATGCCATGATTTCAGATGCCTCTTTTACTATGTCAACAGCCCTTGATGCTTACTTGTATCTTTATCAATATCTGCAAGGTCTATCACTGGAACAACATGGAATGTGTTGTATGAATTTGAGGCCTTCTCATATTTGTCATGTTGATGATGGAATAAGCTGGGGACCTTCTTAACATCAGCATCAACAAGCCCTTTAACACCATCTTTTGTTTCATCAAATGCTCTGTGTTCACTTTATATAAAATCAAAGTTAGGCTCAGTTGTCCTTCCCAATATTCTTCTTTTGGTAGTGGCCTTGAAACTAGAAGTGGAAGTATAAGAGTGAATAAGAGACAAGGAAGACAGAGAGAAAGATATTTAGTAATTGTTGGTTTCATGGTAAAAAAGTAAAATAAAATAAAATAAAGAAAATGCTCAGAAATGTGAGAAGAATAAATAGGGAAAGAACTTAATTTTTATTCAATAACGACAATGCATTTATAATAAGTCAAAGAAACATAAACTAATTATATAACTGAAAGATTTGATAACAAACTAAATTATTCCTAAAATATCGAAACGACTTATTGACTATGATGCTAATCTAATAAACTAGAAAAGGAAGTGGATTTGTTGTTAACAAGAATCTTTTGTTCTCTTTCTACTTCAAATTAGTATCAAATAAAATCTTCTTTTGTCATAAAAAAGAGAAGTAATTAACTAAGTCACTTAGATCATTGTTAGAGAAATCAGTTAACTTGAATTTTTCACTCCTCTTAAAGTTGATGCTTGAGTTACAAGTGTCTTTGAAATATTTAACCTCTCTCTTTGCAACCTTGGGATTGATAAGTGCCAATTAGTAGTAATTTTTGATATATAATTTGGCACTTATTCGATTCCTTTATAATTAGTCTCTGCTTAAATTTCTTTTTAATTCAATGTATTTATATCTCATGCCAATTGAAGTTTAGCCACTTAAATTTAGTAATTATCTGTCTTAAATTTATGACTGTATGAAGATATTTGATACTTTATTATTGTGCAAAATAATCAGGGGCAAGGCTTGGTGAAATGAAGATGGAAAGAGGGAGAAGCAAAGTCCTTATAGCCAGCAAATCTCGCCTGGACAAACTCTGGGTCGCCTGAGCGAGGTGTGGGTCACCTAAGTGAGGATGTCAAGCTACAGGACTTGCATTTAGCTGCATTCTCGCTCGCTCAAGTGAGATAATCTTTGCTTGAGCAAAAGTCTCACTGAGCGAACAAAGATCTTGCCTGGGCGACATCAACTGGGATTGGATTTTTCTTTTACTTTAATTCTATTTTGAAAGAGTACAATGGGTAAATATTTTTAGAGAATACTATGGATGAAAAAAAATATACCCGTACAGTTTGAAACACAATTTTTTTGTGCAGTTTTCACCAAATTTTTGCAAACTTACACTTGAATTGAAGAAGTCAATGCTTGATGTTTAGTTATAAGAATGAAATGGTTCATTGAGAGTCCAAATTTTAAAATATGTGGGTGAACTCAGCATGTGATAGACAGTGTTTTGCATAAACTAGCTCTAAACTATGTGATTGGAATAGTGAATTGACTTGAAAAAGGGAGTTAGCCTTCACTGGGTGAGTAGTGTGCATCCTACAGAGTTAATTGAGTGTTATTACTTCTGAATTGTAGCTATTATTGCTTGAATCTCTACTCATCATCTTATTGGCAAAATTTTGAAATGATCAGGGCCATTTTTGTGAAGCAAGCCAAGGCCAAATAGACAACCTTTTTGTTAAATTATCACTTAAACTCTATTTGAGCCTAAAAGAGAAGGTCATTGTTTTTTGAAAAATCCCTCCAGCACTTTAAAAGAAAATTTTCTCATTACCTTTCATTCAAATTTGCAAAGAAGCATATCCAAGGGCTTAGGAAAATTGATCTAAAGGAAAAATCAGTAATGTATAGATTGTTCCTTTCCTTAGTCAAAGTGAAAATATCATAGCAAAATAAAATTGCTAAAAGATAGGAAAGAAAGAACAAAAGAAAAGAAGAAAAATGAAGGCTTTGGAGCTAGAAAGAAAATTTTTGAAGATGTTGGGATTGGATGAGTTGAAGGAAATATATAGCACAAGTTTTGAGCTATTAGGTGCTTCCTTCATGATTTCAATGACTTGTTGCTATCCAAAAAAATCAAATTCCTTCTTAGCCCAACCTCATTATAAGCCTAAAAAGACCTTTGTGATCTTAAAATTGCCTTGATAATGATGACTATTGATACTAACAACAATCATAGTTTACTTGGTAAGTTGTGATTGAATGAGTGATATACTTAACCTTGCTGAAACATTAAGGAGTGAAATCATCCTAGTCATAGTCACTGAACTATTCCTTTCACTCGTTTGAAATTACTAAGTGCATTAGCATCTTGTTGATTTCATTTGTGGGCACCGCTGAAAATGTTTTAGGACTACTCATGTAAGTTGTTTGATCATGATAAACAAACTCAACATTTGAAATTCTGTCAACTGTATCCTTCTTTGAAAGAGATTTTTGATTCAATCTTTATTGTACAAAGATGTGAATACCTTGCTTAAGGACAAGCAAGAGTCTAGGTTTGGGAGAGTTGATAAGTGCAATTAGTAGTAATTTTTGGTATATAATTTGACACTTATTCAATTCCTTTCTAATTAGTCTATGCATAAATTCCTTTTTAATTCAATGTATTTATATCCTATGCCAATTGAAGTTTAGCCACTTAAATTCAGTAATTATCTGTCTTAAATTTATGACTATATGAAGGTATTTGATCCTTTAATGTTGTGTTAAATAATCAGGGGCAAGGCTTGGTGAAATGAAGATGGAAAGAGGGAGAAGCAAAGTCCTCATAGCCAGCAAATCTCGCTTGGGCAAACACTGAGTCGCCTGAGCAAGGTGTGGGTCACCTAAGCGAGGACATTGAGTTGTAGGACCTGCATTCTCGCTCAAGCGAGATAACCGTCGCTTGAGCAAGAGTCTCGCTTAGCGACCAAAGATCTCGCCTGCGCGACATCAACTAGGATTGAAGAGCGCTTTTGTGTAGTTCTCACTTGAGCAAGAATAACCTCACTCAAGCGAGAATTCATTAAATGCCCTAAATTAAAAGAGCCCAAGCACGAGAATAAGGGATCATCCATGATTTGGAAGAGTTGTAGAGAAGCTAGGGCAAGAAGGGAAGCGTGGAAAGGTAACTACATCATTGAAGGTCTAATTTTTATTCTATTTCCATGTATTTTCTTGTTGTTTGGTACATTATGAGTGGCTAGAACTTCACAGGGGATTGGATGTAATCTTAACTTTCTGAGTATTTTAGTTCATTAATATAATTATTCATTTACCATGTGTTGAGTGTGTTTATTTTGATATTAATGCTTGCTTCTACCCTACGGGGAATGATTCATGATTTGAGAATCTGGGGTGAGTTGAAAAACTACCTTAGAACTCAGTTGGGATAAATACACGCGATAAGTTGGAATTCTAGGAATAGGTTTTAATCTGTTGTATGTTATATAACTCTTGTTAGTAATACTGGATTATTTATTGTTTAGGTAAGGGATTATCATTCAATAAATATATCTTAGAATCTCGGGTGAGAGGAATCAATCCAATGAGTGAATATAATGGGGAGTGCAACGTAAGACCGTAGTAATTATGCAATTATATTATGACTAAAATACGAAGTTAGTGATAGATGAAATCCAATCCCTACTTTTCATCATCATAGTAAATTTATATTTTTTTATCTTGCTAAATTTTCATGAACCCAATTAATCAAAAGCACATGAATGGTAATTGTAAATTTATGAATACTCAGGATTATTACTTTTAATTGATATAACTAAAATTATTTGTCTATCACTACTCCCTGTGGATACGATAATCTTTTATACTACATTGAAACTTGGTATACTTGCCAAATACCGTCAACAGGGATGTCTTTCATTTGCATTATGGATAAAACTAGAAAACTTACTTTCAACACTCAAGATGTTAGAATAAAATATTGTAGTATTTTCTTTGCATGAGAAAGTTATTTGCTCCTCTTTCGATAGATTCAGAGTAAAAAATTTTCATTTCATTTTTACTTTGAAAATATCTTGACCAACTTCATCTTTAATCAAATAATGTTTATCTTCAAAAATAACTTTGAATCCCCCTTCAATCAGTTGATCAACACTTAACAAATTTTGGTCAATTTTAGGAACCCAAAGAACATCATGTATTAACTTCGTGCCTGAATAGTTTGTTATTGCAATTGTTCCCTTTCCTTTGGCTGAGATGAAATCACCATTACCTATTTTGACTTTAGTAATGTTATTCAGCATCAAATCTCTAAAGAGTTTTTTGTTATTAGTCATGTGGTTAGTGCAACCACTATCAATTAACCAACCTTCATTTGATTTAAAGTCAGTAAGGCAAGTAGCAACAAATAAATGATCTTCCTCACAATGAACAATCTTAGTCTCTTCATCTTAGTGTGGTTTTGATTTTTGCATATAACTTCTTCATGTACCATTTGGTTGCATTTACTGCATTGTACGTATGGCATTCTCTAACATTTGAAAGGAAGATGACCATTTTTTCTACAATGATGACATGGAGGATAAGATTTCTTCTTGTTGTATCTTGCACTTTCATGATGTGTGATATGTAAGACTCCCTTAATAACACCTTCTTGTCTCATTGCATACCTTCGGTCTTATGCTTGTAAGGCATTTAAGAGTTTTACCAATGTGATTTTGGACAAATATTTGATATTCTCTAAAGTGGTGATTGTAGCCTCAAATCTTTCAGGCACAGTTACAATAACTTTTTCAACAATTCTAGAGTTAGGAAAATCAGTACCTAGTAATCTTAACTTGTTGGCTATACCAAGCACTCTGTCTGAGTATACTTTGATTGTCTTAGACTATTTCATTCTTTAGAGTTTAAATTCTCTCATCAAATTCAACACTTGCACGCCTCAAATTCTTTCATTCCCAGCACATTCTTTTTTAAGATAATTCCAAATTGCCTTTGCTGTTTTTAAAGTTATGATTTCAGTGAAGATAGTTGTTGAAACACCAGTAAAAAGACATGATTTGGTCTTTGTCTTTTGTGTTTTTCTCTCCTTTTGACTTTTTATTTGGTCTATGGTAGGTCTAAAACCCTAGGTGAGTCTCTTTTTTGATAGCCTAAACTTCGTAATCTTCTTCAACAACTTTCCAAAGATCTAAAGCCTCTAGGTAAGTCTCCATTTTGATAGCCTAAAGATCATAATTTTCTCCATCAAAGATAGGAGGAGCAACTTGTGAGAAAATAAGTCAAATAAAATAAAATAAAATAAAATAGCTCTTGATACCATTTTGTTGGTTGTATGATAAAAAAAGTAAAATAAAATAAAGAAAAGAAATGCTCATAAATGTGAGAAGAATGAATGGAGAAAGAACTCGACTTTTATTCAATAGCAACAATGCACTTATAATAAGTCAAAGAAACCTAAACTAATTACATAACTGAAAGATTTAATAACAAACTAAATTATTCCTAAAATATCAAAACGACTTATTGACTATGATACTGATCTAATAAACTAAAATAACAGAAAACAACTATCAGTAGTTTCAAAAGCATATTGTTAACAGTAATAATAGCACTATGCTAGAAATGAGCTTTTGGAGTGCTAACTGAGACAGCGGTTAGTAAAAACCGCTTTGTAACTATATATTTAGAGAGCGGTTCTCTACTAACTACTCTCTAAAGTCACACATTGAAAAGCAGTTAATAAAGAACTGCTCTCTAAGCTCATTTTTTGAGAGAGGTTAATAAAGAACTGCTCTATAAAGTCATTAAAGTTGTTTATAAATGAAACATGCTTAGAGCATTTCTTCTTCTTAGCTAATAAAGTTGGTCTCTTTTACTGTAAGTTCTGTTCATCTTCTCTGCTCTTTTATGTTCTCTTCATCTTCTCTGTTAGTCTGCCCTCTTCGTCTTCTCTTGCTAACTAATTATTTTCTTTTTCACATTTGTAGGTACCTCTTCATTCTCTATTAGTCTGCTCTCTTTATCTTCTCTGTGCTAACAATTAATTTTTTTTCACTCACATTTATAGATATCTTTTTATTCTCTGTTAGCCTGCTTTCTTCATCTTCTCTCCACTAACAATTGGGTTTTTTTTTCACATTTGTAGATACTTGTTCATTCTCTCTTTCTGTCTTCTTCTCTTTTTTAATGGTGAATCATCCATTCTCTCTTTCTTTTTTTTTTCTCTTTATTAACGTTAAAAATCATCCTACTAATTTGTTCTCTTTTTTCTCGGCTTACTTGTGTTTGGTTCATGCAGATGTGAACTATTTGGTTACACCAAATATATAAACTCAAAATTCAACTTTGCAATTCTAAATTTTGATTTAAACATAATAATAAATTAATTTTATTTTGCAATAGAAAACTCAAAAAGAAATTAATTTTAAATTTCAAATTTACGGTCTACATATATACTTTGAAGAGCAGATCCACGTGAAACCGCTCTTCAATCTTAAAATTTGAGAACGGTTATTTAACCGCTCTCTTAAATATATAACACATCAGATAGCACAAAATTTTAGAGTAATTTTAAACGCTCTTTAATTTAAAATGAAACTGCTCTCATATCTCCGTTCTAGCATAGTATAGCCACCACAAGCTCATGACATTTGCTCTGAATTTACATATGCGTGATAGGTAACTATGGATTGCAAAATATCATATAAGCACACAAAATGTTTGAATCATCTTATGCCTTATCAGAACCAAAATTGGCTCCTTTTCTTTTTGACAAAAAGTGAAAATATTTATTGTCATTTCACTTTAAAAATTTTTTAAGTTAAATACTCTCAATATTGATATAGTTATAAAAAATATTATTTAGACAAAACTCACTTAAAAATATATATAATAAACATACCCACAAAGAAAATGTCTATTTCGGTCCTTCGAAGTCATTCCTTACATTGATTCAAGATATATGCAATATCAATTATTCTCTTATATTTTTCATCAAATCGATTCTTCAGGCACAAAATCTAATAATAGATATTATCATTGAAAAGTAAGTTTAATGTCTTAGATAAATATAGGACTACCATATTATATTTGATAAATACTTTGATCAGAAATTTATAGATATTCATAATCATTCAACTTTGACCTATATTTTTTTTATTTCAATTACTCAAATGTGCCTGTAATCAAAATTAATGTCTTCTTCCTTTTGGAAATATTTTAAACATTTGCTTTGTTGATAAAATCTTTTTTTTTTCCTTCAATGATTAAAGATAAAGTTTAGTTTTGATGCACTATCAGTATAAAAAATTTATATTGTCAACCAATTAGAATATATTATGGATATACTTCTTATATTAATTATTATAGAAATCAATGATTCTTGTTTATATAGTAATCCATAATTGAATGAAAGTGTAAGGTAAAAAAAATCACTTTTTTGACATTGCACACTTTCTTTTACTCTCAAGAGGAACAAAAAAAAAGTTAGAACTAGTTTATACTTTTCGACCTTATATGATACTCAATTTATTTCTCAAACTTAAAAAATGTGCAATACGATCCTCAAATATTTCGTCTTGCGTAAAACATACATATTTTTATATTTTATAATTATAATTTGAAATTTCTTTGAACATTTTTAATTAAAGTTAGACAAATGCCTGTCTATCTCAACAACAATCAGAAAAACCCAATTTAACCATGTGATATCGATTTCATTCCCTGGTAAGTAGTAAATTTGGTAGCAACTCCTTAAATTCTAATTTAGACAAAATTCAAGTACAATTTCTTAAGTGATTTTGGTATTGTCTAGTGACATTAGAGTTTTACTTTAGTAATTTATACAATAATAGTCAATTTTTAAGAATATAGTAGGTTATTTAGGTGAGTGAAACTTTAATCTTGATTAAATAATATAATACCTAAATTTGTCTATTTATTTTTAGTTGATGACTGGTCTTTATTTCAATTGTGATAATTATCTAATGCTCTACAGAGATCCTATCCATCGTGATTTTATTGAGAGGATCATGTTATACCTTGTTTGTATTAGATATCGATGAACGTAAAAGCGTTAAGAAAAAGAAAAAAGGAACTTTAACTTTCCTAACGTGTTAGTTTTTAACCAAGACCCACAACATTGTAAAACCATCTTACATTATTTTTTTAAGACTAAAAAGTAACAAAAAGAGAAGAAAAATAAAAAATAAAAAAACTAAGTTCTTAGATATATAACTTATCATGATATCTTTTTTAATAAAGAAGCAAAAAAAATGAAAACTAAAATTTAATAAAATAGCAAAAATAATTGTTCTGGGGGAGTGTCTGATTACATATTTTTAAAGCTTAACGACAAAATTGATGTAAAAAGAGTAGGTTCTGGATTTGGGCTTAGTCATAATATTTCAAACACTGTCTCACTCTCATGTCTTGTACCCATGAGAGTATTCCAATTATTTATGAACATTTTTCTTCTACAATATTTCCTTGTTTAGATCCTGTAATGTGTAAGAGCACTAGTACCATCGAGTCCTTTTGATACAAAGAAATTATCAAAGTCAGCAACTGTAGTTTCCCTGTATTTGGGAGGATTGTCTTCTGATAACAGTTCCTTTATAGGTCCATAAAGCTTGGTTCCCCTTGCACTTGTGCTGAAAAAGCATGCAACAGATATTCTGGGACCAACTTTATTTGCAAGCACTTTGTGTTGACTACTCTTATATCTATCATTTGTTATAAGCTATACAGTTCAAACAAGCAAATAATTAGCTACATGAATACTTCTATTAATTATCATTCAAATTACTACAGATAAAATCAATCAAGTCATGTCTAACTTTAATCAAATTAGTGGATCGGACTTAACACATTCAATTAAATGATAAAATGGACATTTTCTTCTGGCATTTTGTGCTCAACAAGGTCAATTCTTACTGCTGTCTGTTTAGGGGTGAGTTTATTCAGGGTTTGAGGTATCTATGTTACTTATTTGAACAAATCAAACTAGTTATTTTACTCATGATGTAAGCAACACTAGAAGACACAGGAAATTGCATCTCAAGCAAGATGGAAGATAAGACAAGCCACCAATAAGCATGAGATATGATAAATTAAAAGTACCAAAACTGGACCAAAATAACTTTGACTTGCGCTTTCAGGTTGCATGGTTTGTCCTACCACTAAACCCCCCATTTTATTCCTTAAAATTGTAAGTATCAGTAACTTAGTCCCTAATTTTATAAAATCCTCACTTTAATCCATATCCTTACATAATGTCATTCATTTTACTCCTTTTTTATTTTATTTCCAAAGTTGTTTTGCATTAAAAATGACTAAAATGATTAGTGTTTTGTAAAGTCAAAGACAATAAAGTGAGGATTTTATGAAGTCAGGCACTAAAGTAACTGACATTTTCTATTTCAAGACTAGAATTGGAGTTTCTCTATTGTAGTACCGTTGGTCTGTTGCACATGGTACAGGACATAATCTGATTACTTCATAAATGCCATGCCATGCCATGCCATGGTACTTTGTTTATGTTAACCAATAGAAAAAGAAGCAGTAGATGTAAGAAAATCCATAAAAAAGAATTAGTAACAGCTGCAAGAGGCATACATATAACAGAAGAAAAACGGAAAACTTGCCTGCAGAAGATCACCGATATTAACTACCAAAGCACCCGGAACAGGAGGTATATCAATCCACTTGTTTTGACAAAGAACTTGGAGGCCACCAATATGGTCTTGAAGAAGCACTGTGAGGAAATCATTGTCTGAATGCTTAGGGGTTCCCATAGTCAATTGTGGTTCAGGACATGCAGGATAATAATGGCCAAGAGTAAGAAGCCCCTCAGCACAACCCATATCTTTTAGATGGTTTGGATTCAAACCTAAAGCTTCTGATAATAACTCAAACAGTAAAGTTCCTAATTTCATTATATGTTTCCCATATTCCAGCAGTATATCTCTGCAAGAATATATGCAATCTATCAGAAACAAAATTAGGGTGGAAATTCAGCTTAACACCTTTTTAATTTGAAAGTTAATGAAAAAATTCTGCATGTAAACAAATGGAGGAACAATTTTGTAGCCTATTCTAATTAATATAAGAAACATACCAATCTAAATCACCAAGTATGGATTACAATATCCTTTGCAAATTTTATGTAGAAATGAAAATAAATCACAAAAAGCATTATTTTCATTAAAAATATATAAACATAAATCCAAAGATAATATAATCTATGAAGCAGCACATACTTGATACACATACATACCTGCACACTACAGGAAGTTCTTCTGGGTTGGGGCTATCAGGATACATGTAGCACTTAAAAGTATCTCTCCAATTAAGTGCTGGTGAGCTATACAAATCAAAATTGCTATTGTATGCAAAGGATCTTAATCTATCTCTTGTATAGAATTCTTTTTTGGCTTCAGTATCCAACTCATGAAACCTTTTCACCCCATTTTTCATCTCCTCAAGAACACTCATAGGGATGCCATGATTCACCACTTGAAAGAAACCCCATGTTTCACATGCTTCCTTTACTATGTCAACAAGCCCTTGATGCTTACTTGAATCATTGCCAATATTTGCAAGATCTATGACTGGAATAACATGGCATGTGTTACATGAATTTGAAGCCTTCTCAAATTTGTCAGGTTGATGATGGAATAAGGTAGGGATCTTGTTAACACCTCCATCAACAAGCCCTTTAACACCAGCTTTTGTTTCATCAAATGCTTTGCGTTCACTCAGTGTAAAATCAAATTCAGACTTTGTTGTATTTCCCATTTTCCTTCTGTTTGTAGTTGTTGCCTTGGTACAAAAAAGAGTGAGTGGAAGATCCAATGAAGACAGAGAAAAAGTGTTTACATGTGCTCTAAGCTTTTAAATATAATAGTTATCTGAATTTGTCATTTTTTAATGTTAAAGAGTGGAAATCAATGAAGGAGAATCACTAGAACAAGCGGCGAGAAATTGTCAAGTCTTCGGATTCCAAAATCACATAAATAGACAATAATCAGCTCATTTGACATTTTAAAATATAATTTTGTTACCTCGATTTCGACTGAATTTAAACATTTAATGTCACGATCCTTTTTTTATAAAGATTCATTCCCTAATACCTTTTCTAATTTATTTATTCATTCACGAGATAGCATATACATAATTAAAAGAGTATAAATTTTACAAAAATAAAATAAAATAGACTTCAACATCCAATTTAACAAATAACAAAATTCCAATGGCATTTTCATATAATACTAAAATTTACATAAATTTATACACTTACAAGCTATTTAGCAAGAAATTCAAAATACAAATTTTTCGCTTAATAATTACATTTCTTGAAAAGTGTCGCCAAACAGTCTAGACCTACTGCTACAACCTAGACTGACAAAATAATTAACACTACAAATTTTTTTAAAAATGCAAATTCCGTCGTCCCTCAGCCAAAACTTCCAGCTTAAGAAGTAGACACATTACTTGTACCTTTTGCTCACATACCATCATACGATCATTACAGAACACATACCAATACAACAGAAATGCAAGGTTGAACTTATATAATTGATAATCATAATTATAAAATGTGAATATGTAAAATATCCTGAACAACTCATATAGTTCATAGCATTCAGCACAACAACTTCAATCAATTCATGCAACATGTTCAGCCCATTCCAGCCCATCTAATGCAAATGTAGCGATTCAATTTTTATGTAGTTTCGCAGCCTAAGTAATTCAAAGGAACTGTTTTCTGGTCTGAGAGCGACCCATTTCGGTATCTGGACCAGACATAGTACAGTTCAGCATCCTAATAAACTCTAGTATGATTATGATGCAACACAATGAGATTAACATATTACAGCACAGTAAATTTTATTTTCAGCTTCAGTAATACAGTAAGATATACAATTTCATCTAGCTTGAACAACTCAGCTGTATATATATTTTCGCAGCAAAACCAAGCACTTTTGTATATAGTACACAATGAAATTAAGCAGCTCAAAATATTAATTGAATGTTCCAGCATATATTAATACCCTCGGCTTATATATCACAGCATTTCAGCACGTTATGTTCCATCACAGCTTTTTAAACATTCATTAGACAACAAAGAAATCTACTTGACTATACAAACTCTGGGCTCTAGCCCAAGGTTTGCTTATACAGGTCACTATTTTCAGCTAGAACAAAATCACTCATATAAATATCTCGGCCTTTACTAAATGAACTAGATTAGATCAGGTAAGCTCCCCTTACATGGAACAAATTCCAAGATCGTACTCCTACTGAGTCCCGAAGAAATAGATCAACCGTTTGGGTGTGGAATACAGTTCAAATGGCTCAGATCTACTCAAAACAACATAGTATAAGTCACTTGAGAAAGAGAGAAAAGGAAAATGAGTAAAAATAAAAAACTTAGCTCCGAGAACTCACTTATATCTTGATAAGATAGGTGATCTCACTTTGTTCGAGAAGGAATTCGATTTTGAGAAATTTTCTCTAACGAGAAGAAGTGAGAGAATAAAGAGAAAATGAGAGAGAAAAGTTGTCTGGTGAGAAAAGGAAGCCTCTGCATGTTGAGGCCCTTTAAATATCCCTCTAGCCCGTGCGCTCTCACTTAAGCGAGCTAATCCTCACTTGAGCAAGATCTGCTCTCGCCTGGGTGAGAAAACCAAATAATGGAACCTCTCAAATTCCTGCTATTCTCGCTTAATCGAGGAACACCTTGTTTGAGCAAGTTGTGTCTCGCCTAGGCGAGCAGCATTCTCACCTGGGCGAGATTGGATCTAGAAAGTTACCCATTAATCCTGCAAATCCTTACTTGAGGGAGTAGCTCTCGTTTGAGCAAGGTCGCCTCTCGCCTAAGCAAGATTCCTTTACGCCTGGGCGAAGGGATAACTAGGGTGATCTTATCTACTCTCGCTTGAGTGAGAACAATCCAGAATGCCTAATCCTGCATGATAACTTCTTGCTTGAGCGAGACACCCTGCACCAGAACTCTCAATCTCTCTCCCGGGAGATATAATACCAACTCTTAACCATACTTTTAAGGTTATTCTACATACAATACACTTAACAATTATCCTCCTCCTCCTGCTCATACTGCACTTTACATTTAACAACATCATCACACAACATAGCATTCACAGTACTCCTTATCCAACAATTACTCAACCTTTATATTTCAACATAAGAAATTCATATACCTTAAACATATACAACACACTTCAAATGAAATAATAAATACATATAATTACACCAATCTGACATTTAAAATAATAAATTTTTACTAAAAATATTTATTATAGTTTTAATATTTTAATTAAATCTTAATAACAAAACTATTTAAAATATGAATAATCAAATTAGCGTTTCAATATCATATCTTTCATCGGATTGGTTCTTGAAAATTTCATTCATCGTCGTTGATAAATATAGGACTAATATATGGAAATATTAGAATTTAATGTATGCTATAATGCTTGATCTAAATAATATTAGTAAAACATTCTTTATTAGTAATTTAAATTTATTAAAAATTACAAAAGGTTATAAAAAAATTAAATTAAAAGTGAAAAAGAGTAAAATTTACATAATTTTTCTAAGTTTTTATAAAAAGTTAAAATATAATTTTTAATAAATTTTAAGTTAGAAGAAATATATCAAAAGAAGTATTTTTTGTCATTGCTCAAGTATCAATTTAAGGTCCAACATACGCTTTGTGTTTTTTCCCTTCTTGCCACGAATCTCCCCCACTTTCCAATTAATTATTTTGAGAGCCAAATTAGACTTTTTGCCCAAAGAAATATTTATTTTATATACATATGCAAGTCTATTTTATAATTTTTTATATAGAAATTAAATTAAAAATTATTTTAAAGTACAGAGACTAAAAATGTATTTAAACCTTAACAATTTTTTTAAAAAAATAAAAATTTAAATACCTTTTAACTACCTCCAAATAGGATTAATTTCAAAAAACTACCTCAAATTTTTTTTTTAATTTTAATGCCTAACTAATTTTTTTTAAAATTTTATAACTGACGTTAAACTCCATCAGTTAAATGGTAATGTGACTAACAGTTTGCCACATCACTATCGATCTCTCTCATCCACCTCACCATTAAACCACCACGTTAGGATTCTACATCAACATTTTTGAATTTAGAAAAAGAAAAAAACCAAAAAATAGATATTTAAGCGCACAGTTAACACTTGAGAAAATGTTGAAGAAGGCTTAAACCATCATTGGGCAGTTACTCAATCTTGATCTTCAAGTGAAATATTTTCAAATAGAAAGCAACAAATTGTTGAACCCCTTATCTGATATTGTAGTTTGTTTCTCATCTTCATCTTCACCTTTGCTATTTATCGTTTTCGAAATAAACATCGGCGTTGTTGTTTTTTTTTTTTGTTTCCCAAGCACCATGGTTGTTACCAGATTGTGGACATTGTCGACATTGTTGAAGGTAAGTGTTATTTGATTAGATTATTGCGAGTTAGGATTTTTTTCCGTAAATTTTTGCTTTACCTGACACGAATATTTGTTCCTTTTTGTATGTAGATGACTTTCAAGGCTATAATTCATCATGGGAGTCATTTTGAATTGGACCTCGTGATGCACTATGTTGGGGGCAAAGAGGCTGTTCTTGTGAAGAATATTGATATAGACAAGTAGTCATACTTTGAAGCACTTGGAATTTTAAAAGAAGACTTAGGTTAGGAGAGCACCTTGTGAGGATATAGTGGAAATTTGGTCCTTCTGACTTTAAGGAAATCAATTGTGATAGTGTAGCCCTAGACATGACTAATTTTTCCATGTGTAACATGTGACACCCTTACTACTTATTATGCCATCAATATAAATATAATATTAAAATAATCCAAGCAGTAAGAAAGCCACATGTATGAGTTTACATTTGTTCACATTAATAGAAACTAAATACACCATCTGCATCAGTTATCCAAATACGTATATAGCAATCATCTGTCAAAATATACAGTCATCCAGTCATATAAACATATACACATAGCTGATTTACATACAAAATAAAGTGGGGTCACGATATCAGAGACAACAACAACAAAAATGACCTCACAAGCTTTTCCCCTAGACCCATGATTATCAAAAATACCATTTCCTCCAAAAGTTAACAGTACTCTAGGAGTAAATGGAAAAGTGAGTCTCATGGGTACCCTGATGGGGATGGGGTATGCCCGTGGGCCTGTTCCATTTCTATCTAACAAAAAGGTAATAGTGCCAGTATGGGTGGACTGTTGTCGTTCCCAATCGTGTGCCCATCTTCTTTCAGGATCATATCTGACTGTGACGCTGAACTGGTATGGTGGTCAGGCCATTTGTGTCCTCACCTACTAAACATATTCACATACAACACACATATATGCTAAAAGGGTGAGACAAACCCATTTCAACCAAAGTACAGTAGAAAACACGTCAAGATATTTGCAATCATTATAGCAATTAGCAACAACTCAACACACAATGTACATGCCATGTATGATTCTGTGCATCACCTAGTTAATTGGTATACTGACACATGCATGTGGGCCCAAACCATTTTCTTTTTCTTTTTTCTCTTTCTTTCTTTCTGGGAAGGATCAGGAGTTCACTGTCACCAATCATTCTTGGTCATAACCATCTCATTAGATAGTTTCAAAGATATAGCTCAACTGATTCTGATAATCCATCGGGTTCTGTCAAGATAGTCCAGTTTTGCAGTGAGAATCGACAGCACAGGGTTGCGAGCTGGTGTGTAAAAACTGATCACTGGGCAAGTGTACCCGTTGTCGAAGTAATATTATTAAAATTAAAATTAAAGTACCAAGTATCGTATCCACAGGGACTGTTATTAAGAAACTTTTCCTTAATTGCGTAATTGTTAATAAATATGAGAAATAAACCTTGTTGATGAAATTGCTAAAAGTAAAAGAATAATAAATTAAAAGGAACAGATATTCTAGTGAAAATAAATTATAAAAATTTATGACTAAAGGTATTCAATGGAAAAAGGCAAGCATCTAGACTGTAAATCCCCCTAAGTGTCCAAATAACTGAAATTCTTCTTCAACTACTTAGTTCCAAACCCTTATCGCTGCAGGAAATTCCAAATTAAATCAATACCTTTCTCAAGGATAATGATTCCTAACCCTCAGTTGATTAATCGGAATCTCTTCCTTAATTAATACCCCTAGGTTGCATTAAGTTCATTATGAATTCCATAATTAGGGTTAATCCTAATACAGAAAACTCACGTCTTTCTATCTCTAGAAATAGATTCAAGTCTTTTTAATTGAGCAATGTTAATTTCATGCAGAAATTTTACTCAAATTCAAACAAGAAAACAAGATAGAGAAAATTGATACTACTCAATTAAACCCAAGAGAAAAGAACATGAAATAGCATTAGAAGAATTCCAGAAAATTTAGTCAATTAGGATTCATTACGTCTAGATACTCAAAAGAAAATTAGAACCTAAACATCTTCAAATTAAAATTACAAAAGAGATGAAATAAAATGCTTAATCCCATCCTCTTGCCGTCTCTGAGTCTTTCGTCTCCAAAAACCTCCCCTTCTAGGTTTGAGTTCAGTTCTCCTTTTATAGAAATTATCCTAGGGTTAATTTTCTCGCAGAAGTTAAAATTCTGATGCGCGTAAAAGTACACGCCCAAGTACACGGCCATGTACTTGGCCGTGTACATCTCTGTCTTCTAATAGGTGTCCTTCAAATCTCTCCTGACAAGTACACGCTCATGTACACGGCCGTGTATCTGGCCGTGTACATCTCTGGTCTTGATGATACACTTCAATTGACGCGACCAGTAAGATACACGCTCATATACACGGGCATGTACTTGCCCGTGTATATCTCTGGTTTCTTTTTCTTCAATTCTTGACATCTTTAAGGTTTTCACTTCTTGATCCTTTTTCCTGAAATATGAATAAAATAAGATTAATAATAGTAAATTTTCTCAATGAATAGCTTAAAACTCTCAATTATCATTCATGAATTACAATGTAGGATCAAGTATAGAAAGCATTTATCACGAGCCCTGGCCTTTGCTCGGCTCAATCACACCCAACTATCCCCAAGACTAACCTGGAGTCTCCCCTAGATTTCGTATACTTCCCATCCAACACCATCATCATTACATGCTTATGATGCATGAACCTAATTTCAGTCTTTTAATTAGGTATTAAACATTTCTTTTTAATCAACAACATATATTTCAAAATTTTACCGACAATCCGGCAGAGTTTCCTCTATAATTCAGATATTTCTAAATTTTCTTCTCTCTGCAAAACAGCCAGAAAATTCCAATACACTTCGAATTTTAAACAGAGCCTCACTACCACCACATTTCACAACTTTTCTTTCATTTCAATGGCTCTCAAATACCTTTTTCCAATTATCACTACATTTCAAAATACCCATTTAAAATAATTCTTTAAAATGAATTAAAATCCTTTAAATTATTTAAATATGTATATAGGTATATTTTAAATATATAAAAACTATTAAATAAATTTTGATCAAACCACTTGAAATTAAAGAAGATTTTTTTTTTTTAATATCTTTATTTTGCAATTCTCCAATTCTTTTCAACTTTCAACAGACCTTCTATATGCTCACTCCACATGAATGATAGTTCATTCCTCAAGTATTTTAGGTAATCAATTATTTATACTGAATTCAACAAACAATTATCATAGAAACATCATTACACATAAAATCAATTTCAAAAAGGAATATCAAACAATTGTACACTAAGTATGGAAATAATTATAAATTCCTTCAAATAATTCATATATACATAGCAAAGAATAAAACACCCATTTCTCAACATTTTTCTACTATACCCGTGAAAATAGATATGTCCCCCCCTTACCTTGAAGTGTATACCGATTTTTTTCTCACCAACGACTTCTTTCCACCACTTCTCAAACCACGATCCTAACCAAATAATCACACATAATCATGATCAATGTTAAGAGGCATTAATCACCCAACCCACTACTAGTGAGTTGAAACTATCATTTTCTAATCTTCGCAAAAATGGCTTACGGGTCTTACAATTGTTTTCTATGATGTAAATGGAATACTATAAGCCTAAAGGTGATTAAAAATAATTATTTTCCCTTCATAACACTCTTGGGACAGCACCTCTAGACCAAGGGTTTTAAACCCCCAAATGTATTTTTAACAAAACAAAAAGCACCAAAATTATTTATTATAAAATATAGAAAGATTAAGCTAATTAAAACATAATTTAGAAACAAAATTTTTGGACAAAATCTCACCCTCATGCCACTGTTCCAGCACCCAAAAGAGGAAGAAAATAAAAAAATTAATCGGTTAAAAGTGTTCAAAATGATGAAAATAGATGGAATATTAAAAAAATTTAATGAACTTACTTGGAAAATCAAAAGATTAGAGCCAAAGAAGTTTCAAAGCTTTTGGAAGGAGAAGAAGAGCACTTACGGCAGCAAAGAGTGAATTGGATGAATTGATGAATTGATCTTATCTTAAATAGTAAAAATAATAATATAATATTAGAATTTTCACTAATTTTTTAATAATTAATTGAAATAATTAGATAAAAATCCCAAAATTTAAAAATAATCATGGAATATATTAAATATAATTATAAAATAATTTTTGACACTATTGATCCTTTAGTTGGTGTCCAAAATTTTTACATGCAATTTCTGCTTGAGCATATAACTAATTTACATAAAATTAACCAGAAAATCCAAAAATGCTCATTAATTACAAAAAAATTATTTTTATATTTCAAATAATATTTATAAATAAAATATAAATTTTTATAATTTTTATTATTATTATTGTTATTTTTTTAAAATAAAATGTTATTTTTAGCATTATACAGCAATTTTAACCAATACAAATTGACACTTTTTGAAACTTAAAAATTTAAAAATTAAAAATTACCAAAAATTTCTTAAAAATATACCTAACAATTTTGTCTAAAGCATCTCATGCTAATTCTATCCCAATTTTTCCCAAAAAATCAAGTACTATATATTAACTTAGAACTATATTAATAAATTAATCGTTTAGCAAAAACGAGGATGTTACATAACAGTGTGGAGATTGAAATATATGTTGTTTGTGAAGGGACAACGAGGGTTTTGTTGGGGACAATTTTCCCAATAGTGAGGAGGAATCTCTAAGCGAAATTCATTTAGATGAAAGTGAGGAGGATAAGGCTGGTGACATGGATAATGGATTTGACAGAGACATTCCAAAATTTGGGCGAGTAAAAGGCAAAAGAAAGAAGTCATTTACAAAGAAAGTGAATGAAGATGTTGAGACTGAGGAGATAGATGTTGCTCAGAGTATTCATCAGCCTGAAAAAGTCAATGTTCGTGTAGAGGTTGTGTGAATTTCTGGAGATGAAGATTCTGTTGAAAAGTCGCCCCCTGAAGGAGACTTACCAAGTGTGCTTCAGAGTGATGGTCAATCTAGAAGAAGGGTGACTGTTGGCGGTGGTGTTGCAGGTGTTAGGGGTGGAAATGCTGTTGTTGGAGGTGGGAATGTTGATGTTGGGGGTAGTGATAGTGCAGTTAGGGATGGGGATAATGTTGTTGGGGGTGAGGATAATGATGATGATGTTGGGGCTGTTGCTGCTGTTGAGAAACCTGAAGGTAGGAAAAAAAGAAAAAAAAAGGTGGTAGGAAGAGGCAATCAAAAAGAGTGAATTTTTTTGTCAGAGTAGTCAAGGTTTAACACAATGCAGATGATTTTTATAAGGCACAAGAAGTACAAGATGAGGACATTGATCATGGTTATGCAAGTGAAGGGTTGTTCAATGGTGACTCTAAGGAAGATGGTTACAAAAGGAAATATTCCAGATTAAATGCTGATGAATTGAATAAGGATTACAAGTGGAAGTTGGGTTTGGAGTTTGGTTCCATCAAGGAGTTTAAGGACGCAATTCAAAAGTACAATGTGCTAAATGGAAAGGAAATCAGATTCAATTTGAATGATAAGAGGAGGGCAAAGGCAACATGTAGGCATTGTGGTGAATACTCTGTGTAAGTTAGTAAGGTCAGTAATTCAGAGACTTATAGGCTGAACACTCTGGTTGACAAACACACATGTGGAAGGGTCTTCTACAATAAGAGTGCGAAGTCAACTTGGGTTGCCAAGGTTTTGATTAATAAGATGAAGGCCAAGACCACTAACATGGCATTAAAGGATATTGTTGGAGAAATTAAATCCAACTATTCCACTGGGATAACATTGCCAAGAGCATTCAGGACTAAACAAATAGCTAAAAGTTTGATTGATGATGACTTTGACAAACAATATGGACTACTGTGGAGATATGCAACGAAACTTAAACAAAGAAGTGCAGGCAATACCTGTGTGATTAGGGTTTTTAGGCCTTTGTACCGAGGTTTGGGAGTTTCTACATGTGCCTTGAAGGTCCAAAATTAGCCTTTAAGAAGGCATGTCGGCCATTGATAGGAGTGGATGGATGTCACTTAAAAATCAAATTTGGTGGCCAGCTTTTGATTTTTGTTGGGAGAGACCCAAATAATCAATACCTTCCTTTGGCTTTTGCTGTGGTGAAGACTGAGACAAAGGATACTTAGAGATAGTTTTTGAATTTGCTCTTAGAAGATATTGGCTCCATTGAGGAAAACAAGTGGGTCTTTATGAGTGATCAACAAAAAGTAAGTGTCCATTTTAAGATTTTGGGAACTGTTTTGAGATGTTAGTTCATTTTTATTCAATATTTTTGTTGAGTTTCTGGTTCATTTTTTACAGGGTTTGATGCAAGTGTTTGAAGAATTTTCTGTTCCTATTAAGTATAGATTCTATTTGAGGCACTTATACAACAATTTTAAGAAGAAGTTTAGAGGAGGACTGCAACTAAGAGATCTTATGATGGGTGCTATCAAAGCAACCTATGAATAGCTTTGGAGGGCTTACATGCAGCATATTAGATATTTGAATGAGGCTGCCTATTGGTGGCTACTTAATCTGGACAGCAGAACATGGTGTAAGAATAAATTTTCAAGTTACCCAAAATGTGATATACTAATGAATAATCTGAGTGAAGCATTTAACAGCACAATTTTGATGGCAAGGGATAAACCAATTATTACAATGTTTGAGTAGATAAGGATGTATTTGATGAATAGGTTTTCTAACCTGAGGGAGAAAGTGCATACAGGGGACGAATTATGCCTAAACCTTTAAAATGACTGGATAGGGAGGTTGAAAAGTCAGGGAATTGGGTAGCAAGTTGGGGAGGGCATGGAGACTTTGAAGTGACCCATTTACATTCTGGTGAGAAGTTTACGATAGATATCAATAGAAACTACTGTAGTTGTAATTTATGGGATCTAGTGGACATTCCATGCCAGCATGCTGTGACTGCCCTACAATTCAAAAAATTGGACTTGATGAACTATGTTGATGACCATTATTCTCGGGATACTTATGTCATGTATTATGCACACAAGATTTCCACCACAAATGGCCAAGACATGTGGCCTGAAATTGAATTTGATGATATCCTACCCCCTAAAAATAAAAAATGTCCTGAAAGACCTAAAAAATTGAGAAGAAGGGAATCTGATGAGATTAATCCAAATCTGACAAGATTGATAAGAGATATTGGTAAGTAGAAATGTAAAAGTTGTGGTGTATAGGGTCATAACACAAGAACATGTCCACAACCAGCCAATCAACAACCAACACACACTCAAACAGCTGAGGCAAATGTTGAAAGCTTAGTACCTTCTCCACTTGTAGTAGCAGATGCATAACCATCTTTACCAATTCAAAAAAAGATATATGTATTAGCCTCATCATTTCATGGCTTTAGTAAAATTGCTAATAATGTACCTTTACAGGCAAAAATGGTGCCAACAAGACCACGTATGGGACCAACCACAAGATCTAGTGCAAGAGCACAGGGAACATCTACTGCTGCAGAGATGAATCAAGCTATTGCTACAAATCTAAATGAAAGGCCAACTCCACCACCTTTATCAACTCCACCAAGTCAACAAACTAGATCTAAATGAAGATTGTGTTTTTTGGGAACCATTTTGGAAGGGAAAATAGTACTTTATATTATATTGTATTGGGAGTAATGTAACTTTATTTTAAACAATATGCAGCAACTTACTTTAAGTTAGTATTCAAGTGAATGGGAACCCTTTTATGGACCACTTTCTGTACCTTTCGATTACATTAAACAATGTGCAACATGCGCACTTTTTAGGACCACTGTTCTGTATATTGATGTCTTATTTTCACACATTTTCTAATCTATTACTCATTACAAAAATAAGGTATTTATTTACCAAATTTGGAAATTTAAAGTAGTAATATGAAAAAATTGAATTGTGGAGGTAGTTAAACAAAAGTTGTTCATATTTATACATACTGATATGCAACACTCAATTTATGGAGGTAGTTAACAAGTAATCACAACAATATATTGATTGCGAATTGTTGTCAAATCATGATCAGTTTTTCCAAAAATAATGAACCACCTAAAGAGTAAATGGTTTTTCTACTTCTATGGCAGGAAAGAGTAATTATATCTAATCAACCTTAATTTTATAAGAAGGCTGAACTTTTTCCAGGCAGTGCTTTTGTAATTGGTGCTGACATAGCAGTGAGGTTTATTAATGTATGTAATTACTTGCTACTTGAATCAATTTTACATGATTTTCATTTACCAATATGCAGCATAAATCTTATGTAATTGAACCAAATTAAACAGGCTGAACAGAATAAAAAAATTAAATTCAATAGGCTAAACAGAATAAAAAACACAGTGAACAAAGTCACGAGCATAAATCTTATGTCATTGAATTCATTCAACCATATTCAAAACAACTTTCACTCCATTAAACTACAAATTGTCAACATTTAAAACTTTCCTACCAACAACATTCATTGCTACTACAATGCTCACAATGGTAATGAAAAACTAAAGCACAATCGCTAAACATCCTAAAATCTTCACCATATTCCTCTCAACAACAATATTTTATCTTTTTCTAGGATATTTTAAGCTTCATTAATGCAAGTTGTTGATGGAGATCATCACATTCTTGCTGAAGTCTCACCATCTCTTCTTTAGTTTTTGCCATTTTCTCCTCAGTTGCTTTTTCAACCTCCATTAAATCACCAATCTTTGCCTTCAACTCTTGAATTATATGAATTTCTTTTGACATAACAGACTCATTGTCCCCATTTACTAGCTCTTTAACTCAACAAAAATAATTGCAAGAATTAGTTTTCTGCAAACCAAATAGAAACAAATTTGTAAACACAATCACAAATCCAGAACAAATACAACTAGTTGAATTTACATTCCAACCAGAGCATCTCCAAAACTTTCTACCAGGATTATCCTTGCTCTGCGAGGTCAAAATTATAGCGGGCTTTTTACATTTGTAAGTTACAACTTGTGCAAAAGATGAGCACGATGAACCATCCACACTACTCATTTTGTTAATAAGGAGAATCAAAACGGAACCCCAGATGGAAAACGACAACACACGATAGAGAACCCTAACCTTCTTTTTTCCTTTTATGCTTCTTCCTTTCGAGTTCATCTTCAGTGTCTTCATTCTGTGCTTCTTCTTCAATTAGGATTTTTGATTTGGTCCTTTTTTCCTCACATCACCCAAAACGCAACTTTTAGGTTAAAATTCAAAAGTGTTTGATGTGAAATCCTGACGTTGTGGTTAAATGGTGAAGTGGATGAGAGATATCAACGGTGACGTGGCAAACTGTTAGTCACGTCACCATTTAACTGATAGAAATTAATGTCAGGTATAAAACTGAAAAAAAAAATTAGTTAGACATTAAAATAAAAAAAAATTCTGAGGTAATTTTTTGAAATTGGCCCTATTTAGAGGTAGTTAAAAGGTATTTAAACCAAAAATAAATATTAATTTTGATCCTCCAAAATATATATGTCATCCGTCATATTGCTATTAATTCTATAAATGATATTATACAATGTGAAATTAGTTTTTAAAATCACATTTTTGTATCCAATTGGTTATTGAACCACAAAAACTAGAAATATTAATTACTATTGTAAGATTAATTTCTGTCAACAAAAGAAAAGACTAATTAACTTTCATTGATAAATTATATATTTGATAAAGATTGTGATTAAAATTTTATCATACACATAATTATTAAACTTTGACTAATATATTTTCTATTTTAATCCGTCAAAATTTCCTAAAAACTGAATTTGTAGTGTTCTCGGCATTCAGGGGACAGGAAATATCTTTATATGCATTTTTATTGTAAATACTTCTTCTGTCTTATTTTGTTTATGTCTAAGATTTTGCACAAAGATTAATGGAAATTTTGTAAAAAGTTTTTGTTTAACTTTTATTATACCTTCATCTATTATATTATTCATCTCACTTATTTATTATTTTTTACCAAGCAAATATTAAATAATAAGAATAAAATTAAAAAAGCATTAACTGTTTATTAATTTTATAAAATGACAATAAAAATGAACAAAAGTGAAAGTATCATCAAAGTAGAAAAAAATGGAGGGAGTTAAAATAAGCATGGATACAAATATTAAACTCAATATCATAGTAACGTAGATATAATAAATAACCAAACCACCAAATCATCAAGCCTATTCAATAATTAAATTTGGTGCCATCAATGACTCATCAAGTCTATTAAATTATTTCTCTGAGCAAATCCTTTTTCTTCTACACTTGCCAGTTCAAACTCTGTAATCCTTTTGTTTTAGGGTTGATTTCATAGGCAGCAACTTTGGTTTCCCAATATTTGGGAGGATTGTTGAGTTCCTTAATTGGCCCATAGAGCTTTGATCTTGGAGTAGCACTGTGAAGAAATCATCATAAGATGCTTGGGAATTCTTATAGCCAATTCTGGTTGACGACATTCAGGATAATAATGACAAATAGCAAAAAAAAATAAAAATACTAATAACGTACTTTTTAATATATATATTTTTAACACGATCTTAATTATTAATTAAAATTTATTAAAAACTATAAAATCTATGTAAATATCACTTTTTCTTATTCTTAAATTAACATTTCTTTCTTATATCTTTGTAGTTTGAATCAATTTTAGTCTTAATTAAGGTTTGTTCCTAGCAGAGTAAAAGTCCCCTCAGCGCAAGCCATATGTAAGTAAAGCCTCTGATAACAACTCAAACAGCAAAGTCTAATTTCATTATGTGTTTTCCGTATTCTAATAGTACATCTCTGCAAGAACATGCAATTGATCAGAAATAAAATTGAGATGCTAATTCAATTTCTTTTTTTTTTTCTAATCAATTTTATTTTATTTTATTGTTTACTAGTTAGCTTATATAATTGTTTAATTTGCCAGTCTTCATCTTTTAACTTACTGTGGTGATTTCAAATTATATACAGTTAATGTGAAATTTGTATTCTACAAAAGAAATTACATATAAATAAAAGGAGATACAATTTTGGCATATTCTAATTATTTATTTATCTATTCATAATATATAAAACTTGGACACGGCGATCATGGTGTCAACACCTAAGTTATGATCTTAGTTTCTTTGTTGCCACATCAGCATTATGGTCTATGTGCCCATCTAATAACCTCAACATCATCCTCTCTCAACAACAGATAAGATTTATCTCACTAATACATAATCACACGAGATCATTGATTTCGGTAAAAAAACTTATCCTTAAACCTCTCCCACTTAGCTATAAATACCCCCTTCCCTTGATCACTCTCATCCTCTTCTCAAGTAATTTCTAAAACAAAGGAGCAAAAGAAAGAGTCAACATGTAGGCAATTTAGCAATGGTTTCAAGGCATAAGCTCACCACTAAAGGTATTTGGTAAGGTGTACCAATCAACAAAGTGCAAGAAACTTCTCAATATTACTCCCCATTTCATGGCTTGTCAATCTTACACACAGATTGACATAGCCTTTCATTAACATATCAATAAATACAAGTATCTACATTTGAGTATTTTGACCCCAGTAACCTATGTTGAAGGAGAATATAAATATATGATAAACATACATACCTTCATACCAAGGAATTTCTTCTAGTTTAGGAGCATCAGGATACAAGTAACACAGTTTCCCTCCAATTGAGAGCTGGTGAGCTGTAGAGATCATAATTGCTATAGTATGCAGAAGATCATAGTTGATCCTGTGCATAGAATTCTTTTTTGAGTTCACTATCTTGCTCATGAAACCTTCTCACCCCACTTTGTATCTCCTCGAGAACACTCAACGGGATGCCATAATTCACTACTAGAAAGAAACCCATTGTTTCTCTCTTGCTTCATTTACTATGTCAACAAGTGCTTGGCGCTTACTTGGATGTTTTCCAGTATCTTGAAGATCTATGACTGCAATAACATGGGATGTGTTGCATGAATTTGAGGCATTCTCATACTTGTCAAGTTGGTGATGCAATAAGCTAGGGACCTTCTTAACACCTGCATCAACAAGCCCTTTCACACCAGCTTTTTGTTTCATCAAATGCTTTGCGTTCACTCAATTAAAAATCTAAGTCAGGCTTGTTTGTTGCTGCCATTTTTCTTCTGCTTGTAGTGAGGCCTTGGAGCTAGAAGAGTGAGCAAAAGAGCCAGCCAAAGAGAAATGAAGCAAACTTGAGGATTACTATATGGCAAGCATTATGGATATTGATGTAAAAGATCAAATGAAATAGACACGAGAGATATTTCGTAATATGATGGGACCAAGAAAGAATGCAGTAATTTGGTCAAACCAAACTAAATTTCAAGGCTTAAGAATCTCAATGGACACCAACAAGATTCCTTTCTTTTTTAAACAGTCTCAACTAAGAACACAAATATTCCTCCACTTTGTATGGCATTGCCCTTTAACCATTGAACTTACTTCTACTTAAGTAGAAAGCCTTCCACAATTATTAGTAATCTTTAATCAAACCTCCTCTGCACTAAAAAACATCCTACATAGAATAAGAGTACATATATGTACCCCTGTTATTCTTAGAGATATAATATAAAACCATTCATATCTCTTCATTTACTTAACTTTTGACATAAAGTTGTAGAAGGTGGGCAGCAATAAAAGATTTGTAACTTTTCGACTTCAATTTGATGGGAAAATGGCCATGGAGATGTCTCGGAGAGAACTTTTCGGTTTTAATGGGATTGGGGATACAGGTGCTGTGAATTGCCATAGAAGAATTAAGGAATCATCTTACTGGTGGAGAGACCTTTGTAGCCTTAAAATAAGTAAAATTGTTCCTATTTCATCATGATAATGTTTGGATGAATAATGAAAAACTTAGCAGTGTGTTTAATAGATCTTATCCTATTTCAAAAAATTAGAATGATGTGGTTGCTAATTTGGGAGCTTCGGCGGACAACATTTGGTAGTGGGAAGTTACAATGGAGGAGACCCTTTTGAATGGGAAGGATATAGTTGTTTGAAGAATTGATGACTTTTTTAAGTTCTGTTCATTTGAAGAATGAAAATGAAGATGCTTGGATTTGGAGCCTTGATAATTCTGGTCCATACAGTTGCAAGTTTTCTTATGGCTTCCTTTTACAACCATAGTTTATATTAAATCAGTATAATTGAAATATCAGGAACATTCTTTTCAAGAAGATTTTGAATTCAGCCAGCCACCCCTTCTAAGGTGATGGCCTTTGAATTCAAATAGTGTTGCCTGTAGACCACAAGTCACTTAATCTAAGGATTCTTGCAATAAGAGGCGAGTAAAAAACTGTATATACCTCAGTTACATATAAATACGGTTTTCTTAACATACATTAAAGGTAAAATACTCCTTAAAAATAGGTAGGTGGACGTTAGCAATCCCTATATATTATATATGGTGCTGCATACAGCAGTAATAAGCAAAAAATTGAATTAACATGAAGCATAATTCAAGCCTCTCATCCTATTGAAGCCATGGGGAAGGAAACATGGTCAAAGATTATAGAATCAAATTCTATTATTTGGTATTAGTCTCTTGTTGATTTGGAATACAAATTATATTCGACTAAGTTCTCAGAATTATGCACACATACATTTTAAAGCGCCCTTATACATGTTTCAAATCCTGAAATGTGGCAAAGGAGAAGTCCCATCAAGGCCTCTTGCCATGGAGTATGCAACAAAGTCACGCACTGTAGTTTCTCTGTACTTTGGAGGATTATCTTCTGATACTAAATCCTTAATGGGACCATAAAGTTTTGATGATGCCTGAAGACTTGTGCGAAAAAAGCTTGCAATTGATACTCTTGGACATACATGGTTAGCCACCACTCTGTGCTCAACACTCTTGAATTTGTCATTTGTTATAAGCTGCTTGCAAGAACATTGTTAATTAGCTAATCAATAGAACAAAGTGTTGCCAAATGTAAAATTTTCTGTTCAAGAAAATTTTTAGGTGACTGTAAAATGGAAAACAATTTGAAATTGATGCATCACAATTCACAGCTCTTCCAAATGAGAAACAGCTATTGGAAGACATGGCAATTTAATGTTGTTCCATATCGAACCTGTACTTCTTTTGACACTGTGAATAGCACCAAAGCAAATTCAGTAGTTATCTTAAATATCCAATATCAATGTATTACGGGATGTGTTTGGGTAAATATCTGAATTGAGTACTTATTCAACAAACTCTTATTTCATGAGAGCTGAAGCCATAAATTTTGTCATGTAACTTATTGGAATAAGTTACAATGACATTTTGATACGTTATAGGAGTTATAAGTTATCTTCATAAGCTTCTTGTAAGCTCTAAGGAATGATTCCAAATTATTTAAAATGTATGGATATTGATTTCCCCTTTTCAGTATCAATTTAACATTTGAGTCCCAGTAACTACAAGCGAGAATTTCCTTTCCCTTCCAACAAAATCACCCCTTTCCAATAGAAAATAGATCTGTAATAGAAAAGTATATAAAATACACTAGTCCCTAGTACATGTGAAACAAACTTGCATATAAAATACGCATGTAATACATGAAACTTTTACCTGTAGAAGATTACCAATGTTGATTACTAGAGCACCAGGTACAGGGGATACATCCACCCACCTATTTTCATGAAGAACTTGGAGGCCACCAATATGATCTTGTAGAAGCACAGTGAAAAAGTCATCATCAGTATGCTTGGTTGCACCCAGAGTCAATTCTGGTTCTGGACAATGAGGATAGCAATGGCAAGCAACCACGAGTCCCTCATTGCAACCAATGTCATTTAAATGATTTGGATTCAGCCCAAGGGCTTCTGATAATAACTCAAACAATACACTTCCCAGTTTCATCACTTGTTTTGTGTATTCTAGTAGTATATCTCTGCAACCATATACACATAATTTATGAATGCTTTAGACTAAGCTGTTATTTACAAAAATCTGCACTGGTTGCCAAAGGTAAAAAGAATGAATTTCATCTCATGATTTGTTGGTCTTCTTTAATTAAATGTACTATATCCAAAAATGCAAGTTGGTCAATTATAAACAGCAATAACTTTCTGTACAATACCAAGTTTGTTAACTTTCCATGGTCTGAATTTCTTGATATTGTACTAGAAGTAAAGGGCTAAACAATACCAATCAATTCAAATTTCTCTTTTATAAAACTTAAAATTAACTTTTCTCTCTCCAGTCTCCACTCATATATTCTTTTTGAAAATATTGTAGGACTCCTAGTGTAGGTACTCCACTCTCTGTAAAACAAGAAACCTAGCAAGAACTGTTTTTTTTTTCTAATTTATATTTTTTATACAACATAAATAAGAAAAAACAGCTAACTAAGGAAGGATAACTACAAAAGAGTAGGTACAACTGAAAATTTACTCCTTTTGCTAAACAGTTAAAAAAAAATATTTGTAACACTTTTCCCAAAAGATTATTTGTACCAAGTTGCATTTCTAATACTAAAATTAAGATTCCATCTGACATAATACCTGCACACTGATGGCAAGTCTTGTGGTTTTGGAGGATGAGGAGCCATGCAGCAGTAAAAGGTGTCTCTCCAATTAGCTGCTGGTGAACTATAAAGATCAAAATTGCTATTATACACCAAAGGTCTCAAAGGGTCACGTGTGTATAGTTCTCTTTTCACTTCAGGGTCTTGCTCATAGAAGCTATGCACTCCATTCTTCATATCCTCAAGAACACTCACTGGTATCCCATGATTAACGACTTGAAAGAAACCCCATGTCTCAGATGCTTCTCTAATTTTCTCTACAACCATTTTCCTTCGACTTGGATCTTCATCAATACCAACAAGATCTATTGAAGGAACACTAAGTTTGGTGCTATTTGAAGCTGAATCACTCTCAGATTCATTAAGAGGATGTGGGAAATGGAATATGAGAGGGATCTTGGTGACACCAGCATCAACAAGTCCTTTAACACCATCTTTTGTGTCATCAAAAGCTCTGAGTTCACTTGCTCTATCATAGTCAAACTTTGTTGTCACTAACACTTCCTTGTTTTCAGTGATTTCCATTTTCCTTATCACCGTCGTGATCCCAGAATTTTAGTTATAATGTCCTTCTACTTCTGCAAAGCGCATCAACTTTACGTCTAACAGTCAAAGCTGGTATTTTGTATTTCAGTATTTTTATTTGCAACTTTTATAAATTAAGTTAACATTTAGTATTTATAATTAATATTTTATATTCTTAAAAAAAACTCACTTTAATCATATGAATTTTAGCATCTTTCAGTTACAATTATTTGACAGTGTTATAATGACAATAACAAAAATTGTAATAAAATATTTATACAAAGATTAAAATATAATTTTTAAAATATAAAATAATTATTCATAAATAATTATTAGTTAGAGAAATTAAATACATATTTAATTTTAAATTAATAATTATTTTTATTAAAAAGTATATTTAAACTGTAAAACATCTTTAATTGTATTTTTTATTAAAAATTACGAAAGGATTGTTTTGTCACATATTTTAATAAAAAGTATTTATTTTTATTTTTTAAATAATATCTTTAAAACATTAATTAAAATTTATTTTGAATATATTTAATGTTAGATTATTTTAATAATCTTATTATAATGGCCTATATAACTTATAGCATGACTCTAATTAATGATTTAATATGATGGTGGTTAAATATAAAATATAGAGTTATTGAGGGTATAATTGTAAATATAATTATAAAGAAACCCTCCCCTCTCCCTTCATATAAATAAAAGAGCAGTTACCAAATAGAAGTTATGGCATTTCTTATTTTTTTACTTTCACGATGTTTGAGTTAGCTCGTAGTAAACGTAAGATGTGACACCCTTACTACTTATTACACCATCAATATAAATATAATATTAATATAATCCAAGTAGTAAGAAAGCCACATGTATGAGTTTACGTATGTTCACATTAATAGAAACTAAATACATCATCTGCACCAGTTATCCAAATACATATATACATATCATCTGTCAAAATATACAGTCGTCCAGTCATATAAACATATGCATATAGCTGATTTACATACAAAATAAAGTGGGGTCACGATATCAGAGACAACAACAACAAAAATGATTTCACAAGCTTTCTCCCTAGACTCATGATTATCAAAAATACCATTTCCTCCAAAAGTTAACAGTACTCTAAGAGTAAATGGAAAAGTGAGTCTCATGGGTACCCTGATGGGGATGGGGTATGCCCGTGGGCGTGGCCCATTTCTATCTAACAAAAAGGTAATAGTGCCAGTATGGGTGAACTGTTGTCGTTTCCAATCGTGCACCCATCTTCCTTCAGGATCATATCTGACCGTGACGCTTAACTGGTATGGTGGTCGGGCCATTTGTATCCTCACTTACTAAACATATTCACATACAACACACATAGCAACTAAAAGGGTGAGACAAACCCATTTCAACCAAAGTACAGTAGAAAACACATCAAGATATTTACAATCATTATAACAATTAGCAACAACTCAACACACTATGTACATGCCATGTATGATTCTATGCATCACCTAGTTAATTGTTATACTAACACATGCATGTGGGCCCAAACCATTTTCTTTTTCTTTTTCTCTTTCTTTCTTTCTGGGAAGGATCAAGAGTTCACTATCACCAACCATTCTTGGTCATAACCATCTCATTAGATAGTTTCAAAGATATAGCTCAACTGATTCTGATAATCCATCGGGTTCTGTCAGGATAGTCCGGTTTTGCAGTGAGAACCGACAGCACAGGGTTGCGAGCCCTGCTTTTGCCCGGCTCAATCACACCCAACTATCCTCAAGACTAACCTGGAGTCTCCCCTAGATTTCGTATACTTCTCATCCAACACCATCATCATTACATGCTTATGATGCATGAACCTAATTTCAGTCTTTTAATTAGGTATTAAACATTTCTTTTTAATCAACAACATATATTTCAAAATTCCACCGACAATCCGGCAGAGTTTCCTCTATAATTCAGATATTTCTAAATTTTCTTCTCTCTGCAAAACAGCCAGAAAATTCCAATACACTTCGAATTTTAAACAGAGCCTCACTACCACCACATTTCACAACTTTTCTTTCATTTCAATGGCTCTCAAATACTTTTTTTCAATTATCACTACATTTCAAAATACCCATTTAAAACAATTCTTTAAAATGAATTAAAATCCTTTAAATTATTTAAATATGTATATAGGTATATTTTAAATATATAAAAACTATTAAATAAATTTTGATCAAACCACTTGAAATTAAAGAAGATTTTTTTTTTAATATCTTTATTTTGCAATTCTCCAATTCTTTTCAACTTTCAACAGACCTTCTATATGCTCACTCCACATGAATGATAGTTCATTCCTCAAGTATTTTAGGTAATCAATTATTTATACTGAATTCAACAAACAATTATCATAGAAACATCATTACACATAAAATCAATTTCAAAAAGGAATATCAAACAATTGTACACTAAGTATGGAAATAATTATAAATTCCTTCAAATAATTCATATATACATAGCAAAGAATAAAACACCCATTTCTCAACATTTTTCTACTATACCCGTGAAAATAGATATGTCCCTCCCCTTACCTTGAAGTGTATACCGATTTTTTTCTCACCAACGACTTCTTTCCACCACTTCTCAAACCACGATCCTAACCAAATAATCACACATAATCATGATCAATGTTAAGAGGCATTAATCACCCAACCCACTACTAGTGAGTTGAAACTATCATTTTCTAATTTTCGCAAAAATGGCTTACGGGTCTTACAATTGTTTTCTATGATGTAAATGGAATACTATAAGCCTAAAGGTGATTAAAAATAATTATTTTCCCTTCATAACACTCTTGGGACAGCACCTCTAGACCAAGGGTTTTAAACCCCCAAATGTATTTTTAACAAAACAAAAAGCACCAAAATTATTTATTATAAAATATAGAAAGATTAAGCTAATTAAAACATAATTTAGAAACAAAATTTTTGGACAAAATCTCACCCTCATGCCACTGTTCCAGCACCCAAAAAGAGGGAGAAAATAAAAAAATTAATCGGTTAAAAGTGTTTAAAATGATGAAAATAGATGGAATATTAAACAAATTTAATGAACTTACTTGGAAAATCAAAAGATTAAAGCCAAAGAAGTTTCAAAGCTTTTGGAAGGAGAAGAAGAGCACTTACGGCAGCCAAGAGAGAAGAAAATGAATTGGATGAATTAATCTTATCTTAAATAGTAAAAATAATAATATAATATTAAAATTTTCACTAATTCTTTAGTAATTAATTGAAATAATTAGATAAAAATCCAAAAATTTAAAAATAATCATGAAATATATTAAACATAATTATAAAATAATTTTTGACACTATTGATCCTTTAGTTGGTGTCCAAAATTCTTACACGCAATTTCTGCTTGAGCATATAACTAATTTACGTAAAATTAACCAGAAAATCCACAAATGCTCATTAATTACAAAAAAAAATATTTTTATATTCCAAATAATATTTATAAATAAAATATAAATTTTTTATAATTTTTATTATTATTATTGTTATTTTTAAAATAAAATGTTATTTTTAGCATTATATAGCAATTTTAACCAATATAAATTGACACTTTTTGAAACTTAAAAATTTAAAAATTAAAAATTACCAAAAATTTCTTAAAAATATACCTAACAATTTTGTCTAAAGCATCTCATGCTAATTCTATCCCAATTTTTCTCAAAAAAATCGAATACTATATATTAACTTAGAACTATATTAATAAATTAATCGTTTAGCAAAAACGAGGATGTTACACAAGAAAAGAACTTTCTCTCAACTATCATAGAGGAGCTGAAAGAGGAAGAGTTGGGAAAATACTAAGGAATCAACAACATTAAAGAAAGAGGTAACATCAAGGAACAATGGATTCAGGTTAATACTTTCTAAATCTTTAATTATGTGAGAACTATATATTATGTTATGAGAGCAACGTAATTCAAGATCTCAAAAAAAAAAGTAATTTTATAATAGTCATTGTATAATATAAATTTTATAATAGATTAAAGAAAATTCTAACATTTCAAGGCAGCCATAAAGATAAGTTTTGAATAATTGCAAGAAAAAGAATAAGATTTTGTTGTATTCAAAGTGAGAACAGTGTGGATGACGAGCACAAGGAGGAGAGCACTTGCAACTTGAAACAAGTAGCACACTCATTATGACTTTTTTTAAGACATAAAAATGTTTTTATTTCATATATTTTTATAAAATTTTATTTTAATTTATTGACGATGGAATTATTTAAAAGGTTTTCGTATTAAAATTCCAAAAAACATTTTATTTTTTACTGCACCATGTTAATGAAATGGATCAAAAGTATAAAATTTTATAACAATTAAAGAACAAAATAAACGTTGATTGATGACCACCAATAATTGTATTTATTAATTTGAATATGGACAACAAAGTAGGAAACTAGAAAAGAAAAGAAGAGAAAGGCTAATTTTTATTGGTAGGATTAATTTGATTTGATTAACGATTAAGTTGTGTTTAGACAAAGAATTTTAAAAATTTTAAAATATATGAATTTGGTAATAAAAGATTATTTAAGTGAGAGTAAAGTAGTTATAAATAATAATTATAGAAAGGATAAATATTAATCACACACTTTTTTTAATATAATTCTAAGATTAAAATTTATTAAAATTAAAAAATTATGTGTGTCTCGTCCTTTCTCGCTTTTAATTTAATATTTTTTCATACTTTTATAATTTTCTATAAATTTTGATTAATAAATAAGAATACGTTAAAAAGAGTATATTAGATATTGTTTCTATCATTTCTTTTATAGAAAATTAAGCATAACATAAGAAATTTATATATTAAAAAATATCTAAAAACATGTCAAGTGAATAATAACTTTGTTAATTATAGTCAAATTTAATTTTTAAACTAATAATGGTTTTATTTCAATTGCCCATAGAATAATGGATGCTAAATGTTATTTTTATTATATAAGTATATTAAATTTTCATTATTATAAGACACATAGCATTAACTTATTTAATTACTCAAAGGTAGTAAGTATTTTTAATTGATGCATAGTTCATTACTAAATAAAGTTAAATTGGTTAGCATCATCACTTAAGAAAATGTTTTGTATTGGTGTATCTCACAATTATCACAAAGGAGACATTAATATACATAAAATACTTGTTTGTTTTATGAATATGCAATGTATGTTTGATTTATGATTCAAAATATTAATTTTAAGCATGTGTTAATTACAATGTCTATTCTTATATATTTATGTGCATAATAAGTAACATTAAGTTTACTCTTCCCAAAACTGAGAGTGCAAAAAAAAATTTGAAATTTGTGGAAGAATGTTCTCAAATTACTCATAAATTTCTTGTTAGGACATTAATGAGTACTTTGACCAGGCCCGGTTCTGAGGGTAGGCTGAGAGTGCGATCACCAAGGGCCCAGACCTAAAAGGGGCCCAAAATAAAAATTATAATACTTACTTGTAATTTGCAGTTGAAAAAATAAAAAAAAATAAAGAAGACTTTTCAATTTCTCATACAATCACACTTTGCTTGCTAAAACGTAATTACTTCTTCGACTTCTCCAGACCTTTTAACAGTGTGTGTGCAATTCTATATTTTATCATAATCAAAAAGACAAAACCCACCATTGTTGCAGGTAGTTCTTTCCTCCTCACTTTTCTTTCTTTTTTCTTTCTTCCTCCCTGTTCCTCAATCCTTATTCAGCAAAAGTTAAAAAAATCGTTTACCTAAAAAATTGATTTTGTTATTTACTATGTACAGATAACCCACTTACCCACATTTGTTCCAAAGACATCTTTGCTTTTCTTTTTAGTGGGAAAAGTAAGGGAGCTAAAAGAGCTATTCTGCAATTCAAACCCAATTAGGCGTTTCGCGTTTGGAAGGTGATTAATTCGCTATTTATATAAATGCTTTAGTAGGAATATTTATATTATGAATTAGGAGCGCCATTTTTATTTTTCTTTTGGTTTATTAATTATGTTCTATCTCCTGACTCTTGTTACAACTGTGTTTTATTGCAGAATTTGTGCTGGTTGCAATGCCATGATTGAATGTGTAATATTTGTGAGTTTCCTGGAGCTGTTTGGCATCCAAAACTAGCGACTGTTATAATTAGGAATAATCATCACATTAATTAGGAGATTTGATTTACTATAATCCTTTGCATTGTGGTTTTCAGGTTATGCCTTTATGAAATATAGTATATTATATATTATATATAGCATGTTGCATACGAATTATAATTATAGTCTATAATATGTTGTTATGCCTTTGATTATCATCTTATTCTCTAATTGATTATCATAATTATATTTTCAGATTCCTAGGGACTGGATTATGCTTGTGGAATTTACATATGTGAAAGCAAACATTTAAGTTGAATTCTTCTACCAGGTGCTATTGTTCTTTTTCCCTTGTTTTATGATTGTATTGTCTTATTTATCTTTTATATGCAATGTTACCTACTAAACTCAATATCATAGTAACGTAGATATAATAAGTAACCAAACCACCAAATCATCAAGCCTATTCAATAATTAAATTTGGTGCCATCAATGACTCATCAAGTCTATTAAATTATTTCTCCGAGCAAATCCTTTTTCTTCTACACTTGCCAGTTCAAACTCTGTAATCCTTTTGTTTTAGGGTTGATTTCATAGGCAGCAACTTTGGTTTCCCAATATTTGGGAGGATTGTTGAGTTCCTTAATTGGCCCATAGAGCTTTGATCTTGGAGTAGCACTGTGAAGAAATCATCATACGATGCTTGGGAATTCTTATAGCCAATTCTGGTTGACGACATTCAGGATAATAATGACAAATAGCAAAAAAAAATAAAAATACTAATAACGTACTTTTTAATATATATATTTTTAACACGATCTTAATTATTAATTAAAATTTATTAAAAACTATAAAATCTATGTAAATATCACTTTTTCTTATTCTTAAATTAACATTTCTTTCTTATATCTTTGTAGTTTGAATCAATTTTAGTCTTAATTAAGGTTTGTTCCTAGCAGAGTAAAAGTCCCCTCAGCGCAAGCCATATGTAAGTAAAGCCTCTGATAACAACTCAAACAGCAAAGTCTAATTTCATTATGTGTTTTCCGTATTCTAATAGTACATCTCTGCAAGAACATGCAATTGATCAGAAATAAAATTGAGATGCTAATTCAATTTCTTTTTTTTTTTCTAATCAATTTTATTTTATTTTATTGTTTACTAGTTAGCTTATATAATTGTTTAATTTGCCAGTCTTCATCTTTTAACTTACTGTGGTGATTTCAAATTATATACAGTTAATGTGAAATTTGTATTCTACAAAAGAAATTACATATAAATAAAAGGAGATACAATTTTGGCATATTCTAATTATTTATTTATCTATTCATAATATATAAAACTTGGACACGGCGATCATGGTGTCAACACCTAAGTTATGATCTTAGTTTCTTTGTTGCCACATCAGCATTATGGTCTATGTGCCCATCTAATAACCTCAACATCATCCTCTCTCAACAACAGATAAGATTTATCTCACTAATACATAATCACACGAGATCATTGATTTCGGTAAAAAAACTTATCCTTAAACCTCTCCCACTTAGCTATAAATACCCCCTTCCCTTGATCACTCTCATCCTCTTCTCAAGTAATTTCTAAAACAAAGGAGCAAAAGAAAGAGTCAACATGTAGGCAATTTAGCAATGGTTTCAAGGCATAAGCTCACCACTAAAGGTATTTGGTAAGGTGTACCAATCAACAAAGTGCAAGAAACTTCTCAATATTACTCCCCATTTCATGGCTTGTCAATCTTACACACAGATTGACATAGCCTTTCATTAACATATCAATAAATACAAGTATCTACATTTGAGTATTTTGACCCCAGTAACCTATGTTGAAGGAGAATATAAATATATGATAAACATACATACCTTCATACCAAGGAATTTCTTCTAGTTTAGGAGCATCAGGATACAAGTAACACAGTTTCCCTCCAATTGAGAGCTGGTGAGCTGTAGAGATCATAATTGCTATAGTATGCAGAAGATCATAGTTGATCCTGTGCATAGAATTCTTTTTTGAGTTCACTATCTTGCTCATGAAACCTTCTCACCCCACTTTGTATCTCCTCGAGAACACTCAACGGGATGCCATAATTCACTACTAGAAAGAAACCCATTGTTTCTCTCTTGCTTCATTTACTATGTCAACAAGTGCTTGGCGCTTACTTGGATGTTTTCCAGTATCTTGAAGATCTATGACTGCAATAACATGGGATGTGTTGCATGAATTTGAGGCATTCTCATACTTGTCAAGTTGGTGATGCAATAAGCTAGGGACCTTCTTAACACCTGCATCAACAAGCCCTTTCACACCAGCTTTTTGTTTCATCAAATGCTTTGCGTTCACTCAATTAAAAATCTAAGTCAGGCTTGTTTGTTGCTGCCATTTTTCTTCTGCTTGTAGTGAGGCCTTGGAGCTAGAAGAGTGAGCAAAAGAGCCAGCCAAAGAGAAATGAAGCAAACTTGAGGATTACTATATGGCAAGCATTATGGATATTGATGTAAAAGATCAAATGAAATAGACACGAGAGATATTTCGTAATATGATGGGACCAAGAAAGAATGCAGTAATTTGGTCAAACCAAACTAAATTTCAAGGCTTAAGAATCTCAATGGACACCAACAAGATTCCTTTCTTTTTTAAACAGTCTCAACTAAGAACACAAATATTCCTCCACTTTGTATGGCATTGCCCTTTAACCATTGAACTTACTTCTACTTAAGTAGAAAGCCTTCCACAATTATTAGTAATCTTTAATCAAACCTCCTCTGCACTAAAAAACATCCTACATAGAATAAGAGTACATATATGTACCCCTGTTATTCTTAGAGATATAATATAAAACCATTCATATCTCTTCATTTACTTAACTTTTGACATAAAGTTGTAGAAGGTGGGCAGCAATAAAAGATTTGTAACTTTTCGACTTCAATTTGATGGGAAAATGGCCATGGAGATGTCTCGGAGAGAACTTTTCGGTTTTAATGGGATTGGGGATACAGGTGCTGTGAATTGCCATAGAAGAATTAAGGAATCATCTTACTGGTGGAGAGACCTTTGTAGCCTTAAAATAAGTAAAATTGTTCCTATTTCATCATGATAATGTTTGGATGAATAATGAAAAACTTAGCAGTGTGTTTAATAGATCTTATCCTATTTCAAAAAATTAGAATGATGTGGTTGCTAATTTGGGAGCTTCGGCGGACAACATTTGGTAGTGGGAAGTTACAATGGAGGAGACCCTTTTGAATGGGAAGGATATAGTTGTTTGAAGAATTGATGACTTTTTTAAGTTCTGTTCATTTGAAGAATGAAAATGAAGATGCTTGGATTTGGAGCCTTGATAATTCTGGTCCATACAGTTGCAAGTTTTCTTATGGCTTCCTTTTACAACCATAGTTTATATTAAATCAGTATAATTGAAATATCAGGAACATTCTTTTCAAGAAGATTTTGAATTCAGCCAGCCACCCCTTCTAAGGTGATGGCCTTTGAATTCAAATAGTGTTGCCTGTAGACCACAAGTCACTTAATCTAAGGATTCTTGCAATAAGAGGCGAGTAAAAAACTGTATATACCTCAGTTACATATAAATACGGTTTTCTTAACATACATTAAAGGTAAAATACTCCTTAAAAATAGGTAGGTGGACGTTAGCAATCCCTATATATTATATATGGTGCTGCATACAGCAGTAATAAGCAAAAAATTGAATTAACATGAAGCATAATTCAAGCCTCTCATCCTATAGAAGCCATGGGGAAGGAAACATGGTCAAAGATTATAGAATCAAATTCTATTATTTGGTATTAGTCTCTTGTTGATTTGGAATACAAATTATATTCGACTAAGTTCTCAGAATTATGCACACATACATTTTAAAGCACCCTTATACATGTTTCAAATCCTGAAATGTTGCAAACGAGAAGTCCCATCAAGGCCTCTTGCGATGGAGTATGCAACAAAGTCATGCACTGTAGTTTCTCTGTACTTTGGAGGATTATCTTCTGATACTAAATCCTTAATGGGACCATAAAGTTTTGATGATGGCTGAAGACTTGTGCTAAAAAAACTTGCAGTTGATACTCTTGGACCTACATGGTTAGCCACCACTCTGTGCTCAACACTCTTGAATTTGTCATTTGTTATAAGCTGCTTGCAAGAACATTGTTAATTAGCTAATCAATAGAACATTGCCAAATGTAAAATTTTCTGTTCAAGAAAATTTTTAGGTGACTGTAAAATGGAAAACAATTTGAAATTGATGCATCACAATTCACAGCTCTTCCAAATGAGAAACAGTTATTGGAAGACATGGCAATTTAATGTTGTTCCATATCGAACCTGTACTTCTTTTGACACTGTGCATAGCACCAAAGCAAATTCAGTAGTTATCTTAGATATCCAATATCAATGTATTACGGGGTGTGTTTGGGTAAATATCTGAATTGAGTACTTATTCAACAAACTCTTATTTCATGAGAGCTAAAGCCATAAATTTTGTCATGTAACTTATTGGAATAAGTTACAATGAGCTCATTTTGATACGTTATAGGAGTTATAAGTTATCTTCATAAGCTTCTTGTAAGCTCTTAGGAATGATTCCAAATTATTTAAAATGTATGGATATTGATTTCCCCTTTTCAGTATCAATTTAACATTTGAGTCCCAGTAACTACAAGCGAGAATTTCCTTTCCCTTCCAACAAAATCACCCCTTTCCAATAGAAGATAGATCTGTAATAGAAAAGTATATAAAATACACTAGTCCCCAGTACATGTGAAACAAACTTGCATATAAAATACGCATGTAATACATGAAACTTTTACCTGTAGAAGATCACCAATGTTGATTACTAGAGCACCAGGTACAGGGGATACATCCACCCACCTATTTTCATGAAGAACTTGGAGGCCACCAATATGATCTTGTAGAAGCACAGTGAAAAAGTCATCATCAGTATGCTTGGTTGCACCCATAGTCAATTCTGGTTCTGGACAACGAGGATAGCAATGGCAAGCAACCAGGAGTCCCTCATTGCAACCAATGTCATTTAAATGATTTGGATTCAGCCCAAGGGCTTCTGATAATAACTCAAACAATACACTTCCCAGTTTCATCACTTGTTTTGTGTATTCTAGTAGTATATCTCTGCAACCATATACACATAATTTATGAATGCTTTAGACTAAGCTGTTATTGACAAAAATCTGCACTGGTTGCCAAAGGTAAAAAGAATGAATTTCATCTCATGATTTGTTGGTCTTCTTTAATTAAATGTACTATATCCAAAAATGCAAGTTGGTCAATTATAAACAGAAATAACTTTCTGTACAATACCAAGTTTGTTAACTTTCCATGGTTTGAATTTCTTGATATTGTACTAGAAGTAAAAGGCTAAACAATACCAATCAATTCAAATTTCTCTTTTATAAAACTTAAAATTAACTTTTCTCTCTCCAGTCTCCACTCATATATTCTTTTTGAAAAATATTTTAGGACTCCTAGTGTAGGTACTCCACTCTCTTTAAAACAAGAAACCTAGCAAGAACTTTTTTTTTTCTAATTTATATTTTTTCTAAAACATAAATAAGAAAAAACAGCTAACTAAGGAAGGATAACTACAAAAGAGTAGGTACAATAGAAGTACAACTGAAAATTTACTCCTTTTGCTAAACAGTTAAAAAAAATTATTTGTAACACTTTTCCCAAAAGATTATTTGTACCAAGTTGCATTTCTAATACTAAAATTAAGATTCTATCTAACATAATACCTGCACACTGATGGCAAGTCTTGTGGTTTTGGAGGATGAGGAGCCATGAAGCAGTAAAAGGTGTCTCTCCAATTAGCTGCTGGTGAACTATAAAGATCAAAATTGCTATTATAAACCAAAGGTCTCAAAGGGTCACGTGTGTATAGTTCTCTTTTCACTTCAGGGTCTTGCTCATAGAAGCTATGCACTCCATTCTTCATATCCTCAAGAACACTCACTGGTATCCCATGATTAACGACTTGAAAGAAACCCCATGTCTCAGATGCTTCTCTAATTTTCTCTACAACCATTTTCCTTCGACTTGGATCTTCATCAATACCAACAAGATCTATTGAAGGAACACTAAGTTTGGTGCTATTTGAAGCTGAATCACTCTCAGATTCATTAAGAGGATGTGGGAAATGGAATATGAGAGGGATCTTGGTGACACCAGCATCAACAAGTCCTTTAACACCATCTTTTGTGTCATCAAAAGCTCTGAGTTCACTTGCTCTATCATAGTCAAACTTTGTTGTCACTAACACTTCCTTGTTTTCAGTGATTTCCATTTTCCTTATCACCGTCGTGATCCCAGAATTTTAGTTATAATGTCCTTCTACTTCTGCAAAGCGCATCAACTTTACGTCTAACAGTCAAAGCTGGTATTTTGTATTTCAGTATTTTTATTTGCAACTTTTATAAATTAAGTTAACATTTAGTATTTATAATTAATATTTTATATTCTTAAAAAAAACTCACTTTAATCATATGAATTTTAGCATCTTTCAGTTACAATTATTTGACAGTGTTATAATGACAATAACAAAAATTGTAATAAAATATTTATACAAAGATTAAAATATAATTTTTAAAATATAAAACAAATATTCATAAATAATTATTAGTTAGAGAAATTAAATACATATTTAATTTTAAATTAATAATTATTTTTATTAAAAATATATTTAAACTGTAAAACATCTTTAATTGTATTTTTTATTAAAAATTACGAAAGGATTGTTTTGTCACATATTTTAATAAAAAATATTTATTTATATTTTTTAAATAATATCTTTAAAACATTAATTAAAATTTATTTTGAATATATTTAATGTTAGATTATTTTAATAATTTTATTATAGTAGCCTATATAACTTATAGCATGACTCTAATTAATGATTTAATATGATAGTGGTTAAATATAAAATATAGAGTCATTGAGGGTATAATTATAAATATAATTATAAAGAAACTCTCCCCTCTTCTTTCGTATAAATAAAAGAGCGGTTACCAAACAGAGTTTGCGACATTTTCTATTTTTTTACTTTCATTTCTGAGTGAGCTCACGGTAAACGTAAGAAAAGAATTTTTTTCTCAACCATCTGAGAGGAGCTAAAAGAGGAAGAGTTGAGAAAATACTAAAGAATCAACTACATCAAAGAGAGAAATAATATCAAGGAACAGTAGATTAAGTTAGTACTCTCTAAATACTTAATTGTGTGAGAACTATATATTATGTTATGAGAACAACGTAATTCAAAATCTTAAAAGAAAAAAGTAATTTCATAATAATTATTACATAATAAAAATTTCACAATAAATTAAAGAAAATTCTATCATTTAATGGCAGCCATAAAGATAAGTTTTGAATAATTGTAAGGAAAAGGATAAGATTTTGTTGTATTCAAAGTGAGAACACTGGATGACGAGGACACGGAGGAGAGCACTTGCAACTTGAAACAAGTAGCACACTCATTATGACAACTTTTTTTAAGACATAAAAATGTTTTTATTTCATATATTTTTATAAAATGTTATTTTAATTTATTGACGATAGAATTATTTAAAAGGTTTTCGTATTAAAATTCTGAATAACATTTTATTTTTTATTGCACCATGTTAATGAAATCGATCAAAAGTATAAAATTTTATAACAATTAAAGAACAAAATAAAATTAAAAAAATTAATTTTACATAATATAAATAGTGTACTAAAACACAACAATAAAATTAGAGGTAATTACATCCTTGTGCAGTAATATATATATATATATATATATATATATATATATAGAAAAATTCTTATTACACTGTTGTAAGTTTAAAAATTTCATTTAATTTACATATAACAGATTATTTAACAGTTAGTTAATTTAGTGTTTATTAACAATTTTAAGTGCTTATTAATGATACTTGATATGATTCTGTATAATTATTTTGTATCTTTTCTACATTAATAGTTATGATTTATCTTACATTTTAAATATTAGAAGATATTAATTTTTTTAACTAAATTATTAACCACATTAGTTATTAGCATAAAATTAAAAGTAATGATTGTTTTACAGGTAAGAGAGCGTAGCATAAATCCTACCAAAATTAATTGTAACCATTGCCCAAGTGTTCACCGCTTGAAAAAGTTTAAAAAACAAATAGAAAAAAAAAAGTTAAAACGTACTTTAAATGTTTAACCAACGTTTTGATTTTTTTTTTATTTAATTTAGTTTTACTTCAGTCTTTTAATTATCTTTTAGCCTTCTAAATTAATTTCTCTACGATACAGTAATCTTTTAAATTTATTTCTTCTTTTAATTAAATTAAAATTTTTAAAACAATATTTGGGATAAAAACTTTTCTTATCTTACATCTTTCAATGTATTTTATATCAAATCATCATTTAAAACTTTTAAATTGCTATTAAAAATCTCTTTAATTGTTTGTAAATTATTTTTATCAATTACTTTTTTCCTCTATACACTAATAACTATTGTCAATCCACTTTTATTCTCTGTGATCTTCATATTGTTAATCATATTTACTCTGAACATATATCTACATAAATACCAAAACATCCTCTAAATCAGTAATAATTGAAAGACAAAGTAAAGTTAGTGAAAAAATTTAATATAAAAAATAATTTAAAGTACTAACTTAAATTGAAATAAACAAGTTTAAAAAAATTGAAGTGAAAATTAAATTAAACTTAAATAAATAAAGTGAAATAAAAAACTAATTACCTAAATATAGAAGACACAAAAAAGTATAATTTAACCCAAAAAAAAGAAATCAAACCACCTCTTAGAAAGTTACAAAGTTAAGAAAGAAAAATGAATAAATAAAAATAGAATAAATCTCACGATCAAAGAAGTCAATAATCTTGACAAGAAGAATTGTAAAATATTACTATAATACATGTAAACGTTGATTGATGACCACCAATAATTGTATTTATTAATTTGAATATGGACAACAAAGTAGGAAACTAGAAAATAAAAGAAGAGAAAGGCTAATTTCTATTGGTCGGATTAATTTGATTTGCTTAACGATTAAGTTGTGTTTAGACAAAGAATTTTAAAAATTTTAAAATATATGAATTTGGTAATAAAAGATTATTTAAGTGAGAGTAAAGTAGTTATAAATAATAATTATAGAAAAGATAAATATTAATCACACACTTTTTTTAATATAATTCTAAGATTAAAACTTATTAAAATTACAAAAATTACGTGTGTCTCGTTCTTTCTCGCTTTTAATTTAATATTTTTTTCATACTTTTATAATTCTCTATAAATTTTGATTAATAAATAAGAATATGTTAAAAAGAGTATATTAGATATTGTTTCTATCATTTCTTTTATAGAAAATTAAGCATAACATAAGAAATTTATATATTAAAAAATATCTAAAAACATTCAAGTGAATAATAACTTTGTTAATTATAGTCAAATTTAATTTTTAAACTAATAATGGTTTTATTTCAATTGCCCATAAAATAATGGATGCTAAATATTATTTTTATTACATAAGTATATTAAATTTTCATTATTATAAGACACATAGCATTAACTTATTTAATTACTCAAAAGTAGGAAGTATTTTTAATTGATGCATAGTTCATTACTAAATAGAGTTAAATTGATTAGCATCATCACTTAAGAAAATGTTTTGTATTGGTGTATCTCACAATTATCACAAAGAAGACATTAATATACATAAAATACTTGTTTGTTTTATGAATATGCAATGTATGTTTGATTTATGATTCAAAATATTAATTTTAAGCATGTGTTAATTACAATGTCTATTCTTATATATTTACATTTGCATGCCACAAATGTTCCTATTTTTTAATGGGTTGAATTTCTTTAATTGGAGTCAACAAGTTCAATACTTAGGTGTGGGATCTTAATTTGTCTCTTTAAGTTGAAAAACCTTCTGCTAATGAAGAGAAAGGTTATTTTAAGGCTTGAAAAAAGTCAAACAAAATTACCATGATATTTATGTGCATAATAAGTAACATTAAGTTTACTCTTCCCAAAACTGAGAGTGCAAAAAAAAATTTGAAATTTGTGGAAGAATGCTCTCAAATTAATCATAAGTCTCTTGTTAGGACATTAATGAGTATTTTGACCACCATTAAGTTTGACGGTTCTCATACTGTACATAAACATGTCATTAGATGATAAATATTACAACAAGACTTAAATATCTTGGAATGACAGTAGATAAAAATTTCCTTGTGCAGTTTATTCTAAATTCATTATTGTCTGAGTATAGTCCTTTTCAAATAAACTATAATATCATAAAGACAACTAGAATGTGCATGAATTGCACATATGTTAGTTCAAAAGGAAACTAGACTTAAAAATTAAGGGAACCATTCCATTCATTATGTGGATAAGCAGAGAGGTGGAGGGAAAGTTGATAAGAAAAATAGAAAAGGTAAAAGACTATTAAATATCAGCGAGTCCTTTCCTAAAATTCAAAAGAAAGATGACAAATGTTATTTCTAAGGGAAGTCTAGACATTTCGAGGATAATTGCTCAAAATGTAAAGCTTGGTTTAAAAAGAAATGTGAGCATAATATTTTTGTATATTTCGAATTAAATTTAACTGAAGTTCCCTACAATACTTGGTGGATAGATTATAGATGTACATTCACATTTCTAATATGTTGCAGTATTCCTTTAAACCCTAACCACAAACCCAAATAAGTTTGTCTTCACAAGAAATAGAGTGAAGGTTCTAGTGGAAGTTGTCAAGACTTATTGTTTAATCCTTCACCTAAATTTCATTTAGACTTGTTTGGAACTTTTTATATACCAATATTTCTAGAAATTTAGTTTCTTTGTCTAAATTTGTTGTTGCTAGAAACTTTTTTAGGTTTGGTAATGTAACACCTTAAATTTAATTTTAATTAAATAATAATTTTACAAATTCGACTAATCAAATTTTCATAAGATATTTTAAAATAAGAGAAGGATTACAAATTAATATCAAATAACTCCTACTGAACTAGTTCAATTACAACATTTTCAAAATAAAATCTAAGTCCTATAGCAGTCCGTCCATTCCTTCACTAAGTCCGGTGCTGATCGTCTTGATCACCTGAAAAATAAATGTAATGGTGAGTACTCTACACTACTCAATACACAACTATCATAGAGTCTCACCTTGCCTATAATTCACGCAAAGTATACACATAAACAGCATTTTCATTTCAATTTGTCACCGATGCACTCATGGCACCAAATAATTATATATATAATTATATATATATATATATAATTAACAAACAATAGTCCCGGGCACTCACAGCATACCAGTCACGTTCACTGTGGCACTGTGATCACAGATTTTACTATGGATGATCGTCAGTTACCCCCGCCTCACGAGTATCACGTGGGCAGTCACAAGTTGTCCAACAAAGGTAGTGGTCAAATGTCTAGTCAGGAAAAGAGTGTGTGGCCTGTGGTGCACCCATTCCACAGTGTCACCACCACTCTCTCCTCCCCAAAGTATTTCTATCGTCCTTATCTTCCACACCTCAATGTATTACTGAACTATTCACAACATATTATAACGGCGCCAACACGCCCCATTCACATGTATTTCATTCACATACGCAATATTCATACTTAAACATAGCACACAGCCTATATTTTAGCCATAACATACGGCACATAGCCTTCATTTATTCACAATAACATTAATTCACCAATCAATAGCATTCCATCACACACAATCACCCCCACGAGGCCTAACTATTTCAACACACATCACATTGTACATCAATTTCATCCAACACACAATCCCTATCTTCTATCTCGGTCACATAGCAATATTCAACAAAATAACAACAAATTACAACAATGAGATACGGTAGAGTCTCCCCTTACCCTGGATTGAAGACCCACACTCGAACTCAACCTCAGACGTACTCCCCACATAGATCTCGGCCTAAACACATGGAGAAACTCCATGAAAACCTAAAGAAATCAAGAAAACAGAGAATGGGGGCAAGAAATCGAAACCCTAGTCATTAAAACTTACCTACAAACGCCCCAAACGTGATTTCAACCTTCAATCCAGCTCTCAAACGGCCTTGGAGTTGATTCGGTCGAAAAGAATGGATCTGGGATCGAGAGAATCGTAGAAGAGAGAAGGAAAAACGTAAAAATAACACATTCCTCGAACCATAACCCTTCAAATACCTCTCTAATCACGACACTCTCACTACAACGAGGTCCTTTCGCTGTAACGACATGTCCTCTCGCTACAGTGAAAAACTCAGAGGAAACTGCACTTTGATTTCTGCAGAATCTCACTACAGCGAGATTGCACCTAGAAATACATCCCAAACTATCGCTCTGTTGCTACAGCAAGAAGACGATAGACGCATGCCTTTCACTCAGGGTCCTCTCGCTACAGCGAGACATCTGTCGTTGCAGCGAGAATGCCCTGCACCAGAACTTAGCCTATTTTCCTTCAGTCTAATTCCAGCCACAAATTTATATCATAATAAGGTTACAAACATATATTTACATCACTATCAAGTAAATCAACACACATATGAATATATATATATATATATATATATATATATATATAATTTAAACAACATTACAAAATTGGGGCGTTACAGGTAACAATTTCAATTTATACAAATGTACTTGTAAATATTGATAATTTATATGTTGAAACTCTTATAACCTTACATTATAATGCTAACACTAAAAGTAGTTTAGTAAATGAGTGTTCTGCTAATTTGTGGCATAAACATTTGGAATACATTTTTAAAGAAAATCCTTCCAAATTTATAGTTTACTTATTTAAATATATATGTGGATTATATTAAAGGTAAACAAACAAAATATGTAAAGAAAGAAGTCATAAGAATTACTCAACTTCTTGAAGTTGTATACACTAATATATGTGAGCCTTTTGATGTTAATTCTTTCAATAAAAAAGTATTTTATCACTTTTATTAACAATTTTTTAAGATATAACTATGCTTATTTACTACATGAAAAATTTCAAGCAGTGAATATATTAAAAATTTATATAAATGACATATAACAACTATGACTCATTATTTTTATATTCTTGATTATGATTAATGATAAAACCAATTTATATAAAATCTTTTTTAATGGATATTATGATTGATATGATTATTAAATTATTAAGACATTAACTTTAAATGAGTTAAGTGGGAGAATGTTAGAAAAAATAAATTAATTAATATTTTAGTATGACTCGTGTAAAATATAAGTTAAATTTTTTAAACTCTATAAAATTGATGGTAAGCAACTTGAAGGAAGTGAGTATGTATACATGTGGAAAAAGGATTTTGTCTCTACCAGTAAGGTTTTTTAACACAATACCACCAAAACATGTAAGAAAAATAATAGAAAGGCAAAGATGCAGATTGAATAAAGAGAGATTAAAGAATTGGCTCTCATTGTCTCTCCAATGGATCACTAAGTTTCTTTTGTTATTGAAATCTACGTGAGAGTCATAGATTCTAAGATCTTTAAAAGTTCTATAGAATTATGAACCTTTAAAAAACTTCAACTTACCCTCCAAAGACACAAGCCAATAATGGATCAAGGATGATTGTAAAAAGGAGGTGAAGCACAACGAAGCATCGCAAAAGAAGTCCACAATATAGAATTATTTTGCCTTGTCCAAATAAGACGTCCCTATTTTCAATAAGTATTTCTCAATGTCATCCCATTTCTTGTGGTGAATAAGGAATAAATTAAAGTGTTTAATAACTACTCAATTTCAAATATATACACATCAACATGCTTATTATTTTTATGTCCTCAAGCACAATATTTAGAGTACATAATATAATATTACATACTGTCTAAATTATTCTCAAAATTATTTAACTATAGAACATTACAAGGAAGGTTAACAGTCTAGGATAGTATACTACACATAATACATAAATAGACTAAATTCCTCCTCTCCTCTTGACTCCTTCCTTATTCATCCAATCTCCCTGGAGGAGAGTCGAGATCAATATATGGATTATGGCAGAGAGGAAAAGGGACCTCCACTCTATCTTTTCCCTATATAATAGTAGGATTAATATATGGATTATTAACAGTAGATATAGTTAAGATAATAAAGCCTTGAAATATGATAGTTTGGTTGGAGTCATTGAAACTCCACTCTCCAGTCCTCATACTAAAGGTCATAGTACGCGTAGGATTAATTGGTGCACCTTCATTCATTCTGTATCCATATACGACACATCATAGAAAAAGATAGGGGTGAGTACAAATATTCATAAACAACCTAATAGGCAATAATCATGTTTAAAAGAACAAAACAACATTTAAGCATCAAGCAATAATCATTCAGTATCTTTTATTTGTGAGTCCTCCATGGAGTAATTAATTAATTAATCCAACATTTTAATTTTAGGTTGAGATTGGGAGTTCTGTGTCTGCAATCCAGCTAGTGTTATAAGTATATTTTCCCCCTTTACCAGAGACAGAACATAAGTGCACAATTCTCACTTTATGATCACTACCAGCAGCCCACACTCAAACCAATCTTGGTATGCTCTAGTGCCTGTCAGGATAGGCTAGCAAAGTTTCTACTGCCTACGACACAAGTTAGCTAGACTTGGTCCCCTGTAAGTCTTGGGCACTCTCCTATCCCCTATGGTAAATACCAATACTATTTGCTCCTCGCCTGTACCGTGGCGTATTCAACCTCTTTCATAATCATAAACACAAATAATATCATAGCCATTGATTGTCCAACAGGCACATTATAACATTTCTATTTCAAGAGAACAATCAATTACATGGACATGGCTAACAATCAAAATTTTTCAGATTTCATGAACTAACTTGTAAAATTCATAATTAATTCGATACAAGTCCAAACATCATGAAATCACCAAGGTTTTCTTCTTTTAAATGTCTATTGGAATATAAAATTTCAGCCAAAATACAAAAGCTTCCAAAGAATTAATCAAGTTTCAGCTTACCTCTACTGTTCTCAGATCATTTCACTAAATAGCCAGCATATTGTAAAATTCATAATAAATTCAATTCTCATCCAAAACACATGTGACTAGTGAGATTATTCTCATTAACATGTCTATGTTCATGTAAAAATACTTCCAAAATAAAACTATTCCCAGACATCAATTCGTGCTTTAATTTCTCAGTACATGTCACAGAATAGCACAATTTAACAACAACCTATTGGAAAAATTATAAGTTATTCGATTCACCACCAAAATTCATGAAACAAATGGCATTCTTTCACTTTGGTCATCTAGTTTCATCAAAAAATATAATTAAAAATTTATAGCTTCCATATTCCAGAATAAGTCCTAAACATTTTCTATCACTCACAGTAACACACTTCTCAGAATCAGTTAATTTAGAAAAGTCATAACTATTTTATTTTAAGTCCAAAATTCATCAAACCAGTGAGGATATTTCTCTTATAGTCTCTATTTTTACACAAAAATAATAATAAAATAACGCTACTTATACATTTTAACACGAAAAGAGAGTTCTTAGTAGCATGCACAAAATGTTACTCTTATACAACAGCACCTTGAAAAAATCATAAGTAATTCATTTTAACTCCAAATTGATCAAACTCAGTGAGAATATTTTCATTATAAATTATAATTTAATAAAAAATTATAAATAAAATACAGTCACACTTGAATTATAAGAAGAAAGTAATTTAAAGTATGCAGTTCTCAGAAAAACATTTACACATAACCAAATATTCAAAAATTCATAACTATTTTATTTCAATTCCAAATCAAGTGAAACTAGTGAGTATAATTCCATTAAGAAGTCTATTTTTGTAGAAAAATATCAATAAAATAACGCTCAAAACACACAGTGAGACGAAAATAAATCAAGATATACTGCCCAAAATACCATTTTCATGCAACTGAAATTTATAAAAATCATAACTAATTAAATATAAATCCAAATAAAATAAACTCAGCGGGAAAATAGTATAAATTTTACTATCTTTATGAATAAAATACTAAAAAAAACGCTTTTAAAGATTTTCTCATATTTTTACATTATTTACTTCTTAATCCTTATATTTTATATTAATTGAGAAAAGGTTCTTGTCTCCAATTTGGTAAGCATAAAATTGTTCATTATGTCTTCCATGTATTCAAGGTCATTAATTCATGTCTAAATATGGTCCAAATCATTCTCTTGGTCCTACCACACATGTGAACAAGGATCTTGCATTTCTAAGGTATTTTTTTTTTTGTCCAAGTCCATGGTATATTCCTATTTTTAGGTTTAATCTTTCAAAATTATTTTTATTTTTTTAAAGTTTGTTCTCATCATTTGTCCATGTAGTCCATAGGTCCAAATATGTTCAAAAGTTCCAATGGTCTTCATCATGGTCATTTTCCATTTTCAATCCGTTTCCTTTTAGAAGTTTCTTTCATAAATTTTCAAAAATACTTTAAAAATTCATTTTGACTCCAAACTAATTTCAATCCAAAAGAAGATCATGAATCCAACTTAGATATCATCATAAGAATAAGTCACAAAATGAAACATGCAAGATTTTCACACAACCAACCACATAACAAGCAAAGTCATCATCAAACACTTTGTGGTTCTTAGTGATTTCCATGCATTTATTTATTTCAATCAAAATTTTAATCATGGGTTCATCAACACACACAACTTCAATCACAACCAAAAGAGTTAAGGCTCTCCTTAACTCAAAACCATTTAAACAAGGTATTCCCCTTGATTATGAAAAGTACCCTCCCCCCTTACTTGGTGTTTTTAGGTTGATCTTGCCTTGATCTTTGGGTGATCCTTCTCCTCTTCTTTTTTGCTTTATTTCACCTCTTGGAAGTGAGTATCTCCTTCCTTGGCCTCTTACTTCCTCAAGTGCTAAATAGTACACAAAAAGAAAGTTGGGGGCTAGGTTGATTTTGTAGGGTATCTTGGTGTTTTTGGTAGGGTTAAAGGCTTGATTCAAGATCCTTATAGTGGGGTATTGGGTGATCTAACTTGTAGGGTGCAAGTAAAGTGTTTGAGTTGAACTTGGATGTGTATTGAGAGAATTGAGATGAAAAAGAAGTAAAGAGCTCTTGGTTGCATGAGAATTAGTATGAAGGGTCTTTTTCTCCTTCATGCATGGCTTTATATAGAAAATCTCTTCATGTTGGCCCACTCCCATGCATCTGACGGTTTCATCCTCTTTCACACAAGTCTTGATTTTTAATTTTGGTTCCTTTTTGGCTTTTTCTACAAGCCTATCCATGTGCACATTTGTAAATATCCAAAATTTCCCTTTCATGATAGTTTTGTAATTCTAGTTAGATTTTAACTTTTTTTAGTTCCATTTCAACCATTCCAATTACTTTTTGAAACCTATTTAGTTTAAATCCAATGGCCATGGTCATGGTCCAATTAGATCCATTAGAGGAGGATTAGTCCACAAATTATTCATCATTAGCCTTATCTTCTAAGAATACTTATCTTGTTGTTTTGGCTTAATTTCATTGGTTCTCATGGAATATGCTCATCTAGCTGGGATTAAACCATAAATGACCTTATCCCTTAATCATGATTAGTCTCACATGGCTCTAAAGGGTCACATGACTCCTTACTACTATTCGTAGCCCACTTTCTTTCATATACACATGGTTTTTAGGCCTTTTTTTGGGTGATTTTTGGATAATTTCTATACTTGCTCTTTTAGCTCCATACTTGCACGTCCATAATATCTACACATGGGCTATCTATCATAAAAATTTCATAATTTATCTCCTTCATTTGCTTGTCCAAAATGGGCCTCCATTCTAGGTGTTTCTAGGGGCATTTTGGTCATTTTAGTTAAATTTTATAATTTTACTTATTTTTCATTTTTAGATCTTTCTAAATTTCTTATAATTCATAAAAATATTTTAGATATTCTAAAAGGTTAAATAAAAATTTTTTATTTTCTTTTCATATTACTTGATTATTTATCGATCGAACTTGTTTCGATAAATTTTACTAAGGAAAATTATATTCCTCAAGTCTCTTCGTACTACCTACTTTTAATTAAATGAGGTTAACATAATACAAAATTATTTATGAAAAGAGAAAAATTTGGGATGTTACACCAAAATTTTTGAGTTCTTTTGTCCTATCCAATCAATTTGATACTAGATGAATGTTGATAACACATTCATTTTAATATATTCTTAATTATAAATTAAAATTTATTAAAAATTACAAAAGTTATACATGTTTTACTCTTTCTATTTTTAATTTAATGTTTCTTTTCCATTATTTATAGCTTTCAATAATCTTTATTTAATAATTTAAAATATATTAAAAAGAGCATTAAAGGATGTATTGCTAAATTTATTTATTGTAATTTTAGTTAGATATATAGAAAATAATGGATTCTTTAACTTTTTTGTTTTGATTTTGGACATGATCAAAACAATAGCTAAATGATACGATACAAAAGAGTTCTGAATATTTTGCAATCTTTCAAGTGTTTAGACGAGAAGTGAAGTTAAAAAAAAAATAAAAAATAGAATGATAAAAGATAAAGTAAAAACATATGATGTTTGAAAAAAAAAATTAAATAAAAAAGAAAATAAATAAATATTCAATTCTATTTGTTCAAACAAACAAAAAAGAGAATGAAAATAAATAATTAAATTGTATTTAAATAATTATAAAAAATAATAACAAAAAATTATTTATAAAAATTATTTTTTTATTGAGTTTTTAATAAAATAATTATTTTTAATTTTTATAATTTTTATATTATATTAATTTAAAAAAACTCTCATATAACCTTGTCTTCACGAGCTTTTTATTTTTTAACATATTTTTAAAAATAAATTATTAAAATAATATTTTTTAAATAATTTTTCTGTTTAAAATATTTTTTGTCACATTATTACAAATTTCATCACTTAAAATATGAAACTTAATTTTTTATATTTTTAATTAAATTTTATATGTAGAAAAGACAAAACTGTTTTTTTTCAGAAAAATAATTAAGTTTTGACTATAAAAAAAAATAAAACTAGATTAAAACACGTGTTAAACTTTTATTAAAGTTCATCTATATTAAAGACGGTATTTATTTATTTTAAAATTATTTTTAAAAAGTTTAAAAATAAAAGTAAATTTTTTTAACTAACTCGGGTCAATAAAACTTCTTTAAAATGTTAAAAAGAATTGTTTTTAGTAAAAGAAAAATATTTTTAGTATAAATGAAATTTAATCAAATTTTAACATGCGCTTTAATTTTTTTATTTTGTAATTAAGTTTTGTCTCTTTGATAGGTAAATTTTATTTTTTATATAAATAAAACTTGCAATGTCATAAAAAAAAATTGTTGTCAAATTTTTTTTCAAAAAAATTAAAAAAATTAAAAAGTTCATCATTCTCTCTTCACTTATTTCACAAATATGAAAGAAGGGAAAATTTGTGATAAGACTCCTAAATAAAATAAAATATTTTTTTCTTATTTTTTTTCCGTTCTTTTTTATTTTCATAACATTCAAATACGTTGTATAAGAAATAAATTTCTTAAAATTCACTCCAAATGACTTTATCACAATGGAGCTTCACCGATCATCAAACTATATTTATAACTTTAAAATAAATATAAATTTGATAAAGTGTACTAGAGAAAGATCAACTCGATCCTACTTGTAGGAAAAGGAAACCGAGTACCTATTCGACATGATAGGCCGGATAACTCGTCAAGATTAAAAGGTAATTAACTCAATTAAAGGTAATAATCAGGATATTATTTACTTCAAATAAAGGGCTAAAATGAAGACTGGCTCGACAGGCCCATAGGCCCATTATAGTGTCTATATAAGGAAGGTAAAAGTACAGGTAAAGCGTTGACTTCTCATTATTAAATAGCATTTATTGCTCAGAACCGAATCCTGACTTCAACATCGGAGTACCTTTTGCAGGTACCCTCCCACATCAGCAACGGTTAGAGAAACGTCAGCACGTCAGAGCAAAGACTTGAAGACCCGAGTTACCTTAACAGGAACATTTTGGCGCCCACCATGGGGCACGATTAGCCTTATTTTTCCAGAATTAAACATGGTACTAACGAGAAGCCAGCAAGAAGGACATGTTCAACAGGGAGGAACCTCTCGACAACAGTTGGAGAATGTTACACCAGATGAACCGACACCTGAAGTATTGATGCAAGGAGGGACCGATGAGAGCCTTTTAGCTGTGCTAAGACAACTCAAAGCTGAAATGGCAGAGATGAAAAGGGAGAGAGAGAAAGATGCACTAGAGCTCTCTGCTCTGAGGAGGGAAAATGCTAGCTTGAGAGGAGAGATCAGAACACACATCCCTTCCCAAAACACACCTATCATCCAGGATCAGGGGGAATCCTTGGCGCTGCAAGAGAAATCAAAGCAGGTTTATCAATCTGAAGCTAAAAATGACCGAGACGATCTCGTAAGCCGAAGCCCATTTGTTCACCATATACTAGAGGCTAAGCTACCTGATAATTGGAGAGGCTTAACAATAGATAAATATGATGGCACATCAGACCCTGGGGAACACTTGGATGTCTTTACAACCCAAGTCAGTTTATACGCTGAGAATGATTCTTTATGGTATAGGATTTTTCCCACCTCACTCCGAGGACCTGCACTCAGTTGGTTCACACGACTCCCTCCTTCATCCATCGACTCTTTTACAACACTAGCAAGACGGTTCAACTTGCAGTTCACCACAAGCCAACCTCATCCCTTAACATCCTTGGCGCTAGTTAATATTCGCCAAGAAAAAGGAGAGTCACTAAGAGCGTTCATGGAACTCTTTGGCAAAGTGACCCTTTCGATCCATAACTTAGAGCCAGCAGTGGCCATGCACCACCTCACAACGGCCTTAAAGCCAGGACCTTTCGTTAATAGCATCTGTAAAAAACCACCTGTCGACCTAGACGAGTTAAAAAGCCGGGCGGCAAAGTATATGTAGATGGAGGAACTGTCCGAGTACCGAAACCAGGTACGGATGGACCAAGGGTCTAATTCAAAAAATACAGACAAGAGAGAAGCTTTCAAGGCTAGGCAGGGAAATGAGAGAAGAAATGAACTTGAAAGGCCGTCCCGGGGACCTAAGTACCCTTCTTACACAACGCTCAACACTAGTAGGTCCAGAGTACGTGATCAGGCATTGGTTACAGAAATATTGAGAATGCCTAGACGCGCCAACACCCCTCCTCGGGCAGATAAAAGCAAGTCTTGCCGATATCATCAGAACAGGGGTCACACCACTGAGGAGTGTACAACACTGAAAGATAAGATTGAAGAATTAATCAAGGAAGGACATCTGAAAGATTTTATACAGACAAATCCCATCGGTCAAATTAAAAGAGGAAGAGATCAATACCATGAACCGCCGAGGAGATCCAATGACAAAATATTTGAACGACAGAGGAGTAGGTCCAAGAAACCCCCCGTTAGAAGATACGATGAACATGAGAAGTATCCTAAAAGGGTTATTAATACCATAGCTAGAGGGTTTGCAGGAGGAGGACCCACTTATTCGGCCAGGAAGAGGCATCTCAGGCAGGTCCGTTCCGTCAATAATGTTTCATTGGGCAATAGAATCTGGATCCCCCCATTACATTTACTGACGATGACTTTCAAGGAGTCGATCCGGTGCAGGACGATCCCATGGTCATTAGCGTAGATATTCTTAATTGCACCGTCCGAAAAACACTAATTGACTAGGAAAGCTCGGCTGACATCCTGTACTGGAATACGTTTAAGCAGTTAGGCATCCTCGAAGAAGAGCTCAGAGAATATCATGAACCGTTGGTTGGTTTCTCTGGAGAAAGAGTGGAGACTCGGGGCTGCATTGACCTGTATACCTCGTTTGGGTCAGAGCACGAGGGAAAGCGAGTAAAAGTCACTTATCTTGTGGTGTATGCAAATACCTCCTATAACATACTACTCGGCAGACCATCCCTAAACAAGTTGAAGGCTATAGTATCCACTCCGCACTTGGCCATGAAATTTCCATCTGAAAGAGGCTGAATCGTTACAGTCCATGCTGATCAGAAAATAGCCAGAGATTGCTACTTCGCAAGCTTACGTCTTAGACCCTTTCATGGCGATAGCCGAGATGTCAATATTGTATCTCCTTGGTTGGGAGAGGACTTGGATGTTGAACTTGATCCAAGAATGGATGAGGGATATAGCGTTGAGCCTAATGAAAACAAGAAACATTTCCAACTTGGAGCAAAACCAGAACAAGTTACTTATTTAGGGGTCAGTTTGAATGCACAAGAAAAGTAAGATTTTCAGCAAATGCTACTGAATAACGTCGATTTGTTTGCTTGGACAGCCTCGGACATGCCTGGCATTGATTCGGTATTTCTTTGTCACCACTTATCGGTCTATAAGGGGGCCAAATCGATAGCTCAGAAGAAGAGAAAAATCGGTGGCGATAGAGCAAGGGCAGTACAAGAGGAAACCAGCAAGCTACTACAGGCTGGCTTTATCCGAGAAGTCAGGTATTCAACATGGTTAGCCAATATCGTCATGGTTAAAAAAGCCAACGGCAAATGGCGAATGTGTACGGACTTCATGGACCTGAACAAAGCATGCCCAAAGGATGCATACCCTCTACCAAACATTGATACCCTGGTCGATGGTGCAGCCGGTCACAGAATACTGAGTTTTTTGGATGCTTAATCTAGATATAATCAAATACAAATGTATCCCCCTGATGAGGAGAAAACGGCATTCATCACAAATTCAGCAAATTTTTGTTACCGAGTGATGTCGTTCGGTTTGAAGAATGCAGGGGCAATATACCAGCGGCTAATGAACAAAATTTTTGACAAACAAGTGGGTAAATGCATAGAGGTGTATGTGGATGACATGGTGATTAAATCCCTCGCATTGAAGCAACATCTTGACCACTTGGAGGAGGTATTCGGCGAAGCCAGGAAGCACGGTATGAGGTTCAATCCTTAAAAATGCACATTTGGTGTAGCTGGCGGTAAATTCTTAGGTTTCATGTTGTCCGAAAGGGGGATTGAGGCAAACCCCGATAAATGTAAAGCCATCATCGACATGGCTAGCCCAAGGAATGTCAAGGATGTTCAACGACTAGCCGGGCTGATTGCAGCCCTCGCTAGATTCTTGCCAATAATGGTAGAAAGGTCTCGGCCTTTCATTGAATTATTGAAGAAATCCCAAAAATTCACTTGGTCCAACGAATGTGAAGACGCCTTCTTCCAATACAAACATGTGCTAGCAGCGCCGCCTGTGCTAACAAAACCAAAAACTGATCAGGAAATGATTGTTTATTTGGCCGTGTCCGATAACACCATCAGTTCGGTTTTACTTCAAGAAACACCTGAACCGGCCCCTGTATATTTTGTTAGCCGAACATTCCAAGGTCCTGAATCCCGATATCAATTAATGGAGAAAGTGGTACTCGCCCTAGTCCACACAGCTCGTCGGTTAAGACACTACTTTCAGAGTCATTGGATGGTCGTACGTACAGATTGTCCAATGGCCAAAATTTTGAGAAAGCCAGAATTGGCTAGTCGGTTGGTAGCATAGAAAATTGAATTATCTCAATTTGACATTCATTTTGAGAACCAACGCCTCCTTAAAGCTCAAGTGTTAGCCGACTTCGTCAATGAATTCACCATACAACGACACACTACCTCGGACATGTGGAATCTGCACGTCGACGGATCATCAAACCGACTGGGTAGTGGAGCGGGGGTCATACTCGAAGGGCCAAACGCATTCTCCATTTAGCAGTCCATTCGATTTGGATTCAAGGCATCTAACAACCAAGCAGAATACGAGGCTTTACTTGCCGGTCTTAGACTAGCAAAGGAGATGGGAGTTAAACGCATTACCAGTTGGAGTAATTCAAAAATTGTGGCCGAATAGGTTAATGATGCATATCAGGTTAGGGATCCGGTTATGCTTAAATATTACCAAGAATTCAAAAAAATAAAAGATGAATTTGACGAGGTATGTGTTCGACACACGCCAAGAAACATGAACGAACGAGCCGACAGGCTTGCTAGGCTCGCTAGCCAAAGGAAACCAGGGCAGTTGCACAGCGCGGTTCATCAAGAAATCCTCCAACCCAACATCACTAAACAAGAATGCATGGACGTAGAAAATTCATCTCATAATTGGATGACCCCACTTATCCGCTATATCATCGATGACAACTTACCAGAGGATACAGCTTCAGCTAAGAAAATAAAAATACACGCGACTAAGTACCTTCTTCTCGGTAGACACTTGTACAGGAGAGGCATTTCAACTCCTATGCTTAAATGCCTAGACCTCGACCAAGCTAACTACGTCATGAGAGAAATCCATGAAGGAATTTGTGGTACCTATTCAGGCGGAAGAACTATGGCAGCAAAAATACTTAGAGCCGGATATTACTAGCCCACACTCACTCAAGATTGCCATTTGTTTGTGAAGAAATGCATTCCTTGTCAACAACACGGTCCTCACATACACCAACATGCCGATACCCTTCGCCTTATTAGATCTCCTTGGCCTTTTGCCATATGGGGAATGGACCTCCTCGGCCCTTTCCCCCTAGCAAAAGGGCAATGTAAATTTCTCCTTGTCATTGTGGATTACTTCACCAAATGGATCGAAGCCGAACCCCTAGCCACCATCACGGCCAACAATGTACAGAAATTCACTTGAAAAAACATCATTACACGGTTCGGTCTCCGTCATGCACTAATTACAAATAATGGGCTACAATTTACAGATCGGCGATTCAATGAGTTCTTGGAAAGCCTGCATATCAAACACAGAGTTACGTCTGTTAAACACCCTCAGACTAATGGCTAGGTTGAGGCGGCAAACAAGGTGATCTTACATGAATTAAAAAGGAGATTAGGTTCCGCAAAAGAAGAATGGGTAGAGAAATTGCCCGAAATATTATGGGCTTATAGGTGCACACCGCAAACCACAACAAAGGAAACTCCTTTTCGGCTTACCTATGGTACTGAAGCCATGGTGCCAGTAGAGATTGGAGAACCTTCATTTCGGAGGATGAATTTCGAGGAATCGGCTAATGAAGAAGCACTAGTCGTCAACCTGGACTTAATAGATGAGATACGTGATTAAGCTGCCATTATGACCGAGGCTAGCAGAAGAATGATGGCTAGAAAATTTAACTCCAAAATCAATCCACGACAATTTTATGAAAATGATTTACTATGGCGAGTAACAGGAGATGCACGCAGGGATCGACGCCAAGGGAAACTGGCAGCTAACTGGGAAGGCCCCTTTCGGGTAACGGCAAGATTAGACAACGGAGCATACAAGTTGGAAACGTTGGAAGGAAAACTAATACCAAGGACCTGGAATGTTACACATTTGAAGCATTATTATAGTTAAAGTAATCTGCAAACAGTGTACTCTTTTCCTCTCCCAGGTTTTGTCTTCTTAAAAGAAAGTGAAAAGGGGTTTTCCTGGGAAGGTTTTTAACGAGGTACCTTATCAATAAAATACTTCTTTTCACTTGTACGGTTTTATATTCATCAGGGTTTCTCTTTTAAGTATCGCTTCGCCAAGGTTGAATTAATTATTTCCCTCCCGAGTACCCCTACTCGGCTAAGGACGAATTATCATTTAAAATTTCCTCCCAAGTGTCTACTTGGCTAAGGTTGAATTAATTATTTCCCTCCCGAGTACCCCTACTCAGTTAAGGACGAATTATCATTTAAAATTCCTTCCCAAGTGTCTACTTGGCTAAGGTTGAATTAATTATTTTCCTCCCGAGTACCCCTACTCGGCTAAGGACGAATTATCATTTAAAATTCCCTCCCAAGTACCACTTGGCTAAGGTTGAATTAATTATTTCCCTCCCGAGTACCCCTACTCGGCTAAGGACGAATTATCATTTAAAATTCCCTCCCAAGTACCACTTGGCTAAGGTTGAATTAATTATTTCCCACGAATTATCATTTAAAATTTCCTCCCAAGTACCACTTGGCTAAGGTTGAATTAATTATTTCCCTCCCGAGTACCCTTACTCGGTTAAGGACGAATCATTATTTAAATTCCCTCCCAAGTGCCTACTTAGCTCAGGTTGAATTAATTAATTCCCTCCTAAGCACCCCTACTCGGCCAAAGATGAATTATTATGTAAATTACATGCCAAGTGTCTGCTTGGCCAAAGTTGAATTAATTTAATCTCCTCCCGAGTACCCCTACTCGGCCAAGGTTGAATTAATTACTTTAATCACTACTGAATCCCCTTACAGACGTTATCCTTACAATGATTAATTGTTTGAATTGTATAATAAGTGCTCGGTTATAGTTGGATAAGTTATTTATGTTTCCAATACACACGCAAAAATCCAAATAAGAAAATTGTATTTCAAGATTTTTGATTACAAAAGGGGAACACTATTGCCCCGAAAAAAAAAATGATGATTTTAAGTTTGTTCTTCAATATCTGGTCCAGGGCCCTCAAGAGAGGGGCATTTTCATCAGCAGCTGGGATAGGGGCTTCGGCATCCGGTTCTACATCGTCATCAACTTCAGTATAAGGAATGAACCGGCCACCAAAGAAGTCTTTTGTAATGTCAAAATGGAAGTCGGTCGGGACATGACAGAATCCATAGCATTGACGAACAGCGTGCTTAAAACCAGACTCGTGTTCAAATGCAACTTGATTCGAACACTCTGCGGCGAAAGCCTTCAAGTTGGTTTCAGCCTTCTGCTTTTCAAGTGCCACAGCTTCCTCCATCTCGGTCGACTTGGCCCTTAGGATTTCCTCCATTTGAGCAGACTTTACCCTTAACATCTCCAGCTCCTCCTCCTTTGCCCTCAGAGCCTCCTCGGCCATTTTCACTCGTCCCTCCACTATCCGATAGTGTTCCTTGTACTGGTTGACTTCAGCCTCCAAGGATTGAATGGTCTCACCAAGGCTGGATTGAGTCTCTCGGCTCTCGGCTAAAGCTTCCTGTGAAGTCGAATACGCCTTCTGCATGTTCTTCAAGTCAAGAAGTGGATTAACAACCAGCCTTCGAAGCATAGCTGTCGATCGTACTTGAAGTTCGGCATAGCAGCGCCACACAGTCTCGTAGTCCAAACTGTTGACCAATTCTTTACCCGAGTTAGACAGCAAGTTGGGAGTAGCTAGCCGGCCAGTGTGAGTCCCATTTATCAGGAAAGCCTCGGTAAGCATATCCAATGGAATTACCGGATTGAATGAACTACTAGCCCCCTCGGTAATTGCTGTTCGGGTGTGCTTACGCGCCCCTTCAGTAGCATTCGGCTCCGCCGAGTGGGCATGTTTTCTCTTTTTTTCCCTCTCGGTCTCTTTGCCCTTGCCCTTGTCTTTGCGCCTCCTGGGTTGATTTTCTACCGGGACTAGGTCTTGGGGAGGTGGGCGAGGCTCAGATATTTCTGGAAGTTGGTCAAGTTGAGGGTGTCGGTGCTCCTCATCAGCTATACCTTCCGGCATCCTATGCTTCAAGGTACGACGGAAAGTCGGTACATCAACACCTCGCTGAGCCATTAAGCCTACATTAAAAACAATAAGTCAAATCAATACAACTTGATTCAAAATATAAGTTACAATCAGGACAATACATACCCTTCATATCCCAACGAGGACGCGGAGACTTGAGCACGAGAATTATATGTCGGGCAGATAGATCCCGGGGGAGGGACTTCAAAAATTCCAAGTCTAATAACTCCCTAGCCGACAACATGTCCTCGGGGAATATTTCGTATCGGCAAGGTGCCCGAGTCCAATGAAAGGGGAAGAGAGGATTATTCTCGCTATCAAAAAAATAATTTCTACCTACAGGGTCCACGGTCACCTTGAAGTAACCAATCTTGAAACCCTTGAAAAACGAAGCATATGGTTTAAACAAAGGCAACTCGGGTTGCCTTATTAGAGACACCCACCTTGCTAAGTCAGATGGGCGTGTACAAAAGAAATGAAGAAATAGGCCTACACTAGGTTCTATATAATGGAATTTACAAGGTATCCTAAAGGCCTGTATCGCCGCCCACCCGTTGGGGTGCAGTTGTGTCGGCACTACATTCAAAACCCTCAAAACTCCCATTTGGAAGTCGTCAAAGGGTAGCCTGATACCTAACTCTCTAAACATGTATTCGTACATAAAGAAGGTGTCAGCCATTCTTGCACCCCCCAGGAAAACAAAGTCAGGGTTCTCGGTTTCGTCCCCTTGACAGGGATTGAGGTGTATTGGATACGGATCAGACGCCTCCCACAAAGAAATATCACAATTATCTACAAAAAGTTGAAGACCTTTATTTCTTCTAAAACGAGAAAAGTACACGACCACTTCACCGTGCACCCACTCATATCCAGGTACTGTACAGGGGGGAAACACCTGTCTTTCCCTAGGGGGACTAGTACTCGATAAGGGTTTAGAAGCGTCAGTATCACTCGAAGCAGACGACTCGGCTTCGTTACTACATTCCCTGACCTGTGCTTCTTCAGCCCCCTTGTTTGATATAGATGAAACTTCGCTACTCCCCTCAGTTCCGTTCATAATGTCTACTTCGACAATATTCGGTCCTGAGACGTCAGACAGAGAATCCTCCCACTCAACGGGTTCGGCCATGAAAGAAAAAGAAGAGAAATTAAAACGCACCTTACACGTAGTCGGTATGGAAGAAATATTGAAGATCTTTGAACACTCTTCGGTTTGAAACAACAATGCGCAGGTTTCGGTACAGAGCAAAAGAGCAGGAAATGGATGCAGGGACCACCACATATTTATAAGGGATCTTGTGGTGGGCAAACGAAAAGACGCCCCTTCTTTTGAACCGTCAAATCCTTTTTAGATCAAGGGATAAGGTCGGGCACCCTTTCGTTTCTTACACCCACTGGTGAAACCCTAAAAGCAAAACATTCTAGAATATTCCTTTAGAAATTATGTATTTTTATTATGATTTTTTATCTACTATCTCGGTTTGTATCATTATGTTACTAAACCGAATACCCTTTAATATACACCTAACTTATTCAAGTTTAAATACTACCATCACTCGTCCACTAAAAACCAAATACCCTCCTCGGTATATTCAACATACACTTTAACCGAATACTCTCCTCGGTATAGTCAAATACATCTTAACCGACTACCTATTGTAGCCTTAACACTTGCTATTTAAAGCCCTCGCTTTATGCCTCTTCGGGCTTGGGGGGCTAGTGTACTTGAGAAAGATCAACTCGATCCTACTTGTAGGAAAAGGAAACCAAGTACCTATTCAGCATGATAGGCCGGATAACTCGTCAGGATTAAAAGGTAATTAACCCAATTAAAGGTAATAATCAAGATATTATTTACTTCAAATAAAGGGCTAAAATGAAGATTGGCTCGACAGGCCCATAGGCCCATTACAGTGTCTATATAAGGAAGGTAAAAGTACAGGTAAAGCGTTGACTTCTCATTATTAAATAGCATTTATTGCTCAGAACCAAATCCTGACTTAAACATCGAAGTACCTTTTGCAGGTACCCTCCTACATCAGCAACGGTTAGAGAAACATCAGCACGTCAGAGTAAAGACTTGAAGACTCGAGTTACCTTAACAGGAACATAAAGTATTTAAATGTCAAACATATTATAAGTTGCATTGTCACAATAATCAATGCAAAAGATATGAACATAGTCATAATCTCTTGTGTAAGTTTAAACTCCACTCATAAAGCATTAGTATAAAACCCATCCGTTGTTAATCAAATATTATAAATTGATTTCTAATTATAATATTTCATACAATTTTTTAAAAACAAATAGAAAAAGTAATCTTTTCTAAATATAATTGTTACATACATTTTAATAAAAGAAATTTTTTTTACATAAGTGGAAGTTTAAAAACTTTTATAATCAATTTAAATTTTTTTATTTAACTTATATTTAATTATTAGTAAAATAATAAATTATAACTTGTTAAATAAAATTATGTAAAAATTTAAATTTATATAAAGATAATCTACCCTTTTTTTATAACTTTTAATGTAAGATTTGAATATTTTATCTATAAAAATTTTAATAATAAACTTAGTCTAGAAATATTACTGATATTTTTAACCCATCTAAAATTATTTTCTGCAATACCGTAAATTTAGGTAAAATAATAATGCTCTATTTTTAATATTATAAAATAAATTTTACTCAAACTTTTAACATCCTGTAAATTAGATTATTATAACAAAAATTGTCAACATTAACCTTTAAAATAATTTTAAATATTTAAAAATATACAATTTGTTTTAAAGAATAATTATTAATTAAAATATAAAAATAGACTGATATTAATACCTATAAAATGAATAATATAATTATGAACTTGAGAGAATAACAACATGATTGCAAGAAAATATGAAGTCCTAAATTAATTGTAGTTTTGTCGCCGTTCGCCGGTTACGAAAGTCACGATCAAGTTTGCATTCTAAGAGCCAAAATTGATGTTTCACTCGGCTTCAATTTCATTTAACATGACACTAATTTTTGAAGTGCATGACATGATTTAACGTTAGATAAATCAGGGTTTCTGGAAGAACCAATTGGGTGAAGAATCAAGGAATAGGAATTGGTAGAGAAATTGGATCGATCGTTGTAGAATGTATCAGTGGAGGAAGTTCGAGTTCTTCGAGGAGAAGTACGCTGCGAAATGCGCGATTCCCGATGATGATGGAGACTTTGCTAGCAAGAAGATCGAGTGTTGTTCGAGTGGGAGGGGCAAGTTGGTCACTGGTTTCGAAAACGGCACCGTTTGCTTCTTCGATCGAGGCCTTAAGTTCAATTACGCTTTTCAACCTCACTCCTCTTCTGTTCGATTTCTTCAGCACCTCAAGGTAAGAGATCATTTCTGTGTTTTTTCTGTTGGAATTTGTTGTTTTGGGCAAATGGGTATGTGGGTGTGTGTGGCAATTTCGCTGTGTTTTGTTGAGCATCTTTTGATGGGATTTGAGGGTGGAAATGGGTTTGGGAGAGATGGGAAACGTTGAAAGTGGAAATCGGGGAGATGGAATTTGATTGCTGTGTGTGTTGCAATTTGTTGTTTTGGGTAATGGGGATGTGGGTTTTGGAAACTGATTTGTGTGTGATTCATTGCTGCTTATTGTTGCAATTGTTGTTTTGGGTAATGGGGATGTGATTGTTGACAAATTGTTTGTGTCGGGTTGATTGTTGCTTTTGTGTTGGAATTTTCCAAAATCATGTTTTTAATTGGTGGAAGAATTTCAGAGCTTTGTAATTAAGGGTAGTATAGATAGAATTTGATTGCTTCAGTGTTGGAATTTTTGGTTTCAGGCATATGGCTAAGTGATTTTTGGGTTTTGGCAAATCATTTGTGTCTGATTGCTCATTGCTTCAATGTTGGAATTTTCTGAAATCTCGTTTTTAATTGTTCGTATTGCAAAAATTGGTGAAACCGTGAAATAAATAAAGGGTTTTTAGTATATAAATTTTCCCTCCTTTTGAAAAATTGGTGGAGGACTACTCTGGCTTGAATGTTTTCTTGGTTATAGTCCAGGATTATGCTTAGGGTCTTGAATTGAAGTTAAAAGAGGTGTCTTTTATGTGTTGAATAATCAGCAACGCAACTTCCTGGTAACTATTGGGGAAGATGAGCAGCTTACTCCCCAGCAATCAGCTTTGTGCCTCAAGGTTTTTGACCTTGATAAGATGCAGCCTGAGAGTTCTAGCACGACGAGTCCTGATTGTGTTGGGATATTGCGTATATTCACAAATCAGTTTCCTGAGGCAAAGGTAATGGCACTGCTGTGCTTGCTTGTATTCTTCATCCTCAGATTAAAGATCTCCATATGGTTGTAGCAACACTAGATAATAATATAGTTTGATTATTTTGATTCCTAATTTTTATGATTTTTGAACCTGTGGTATACTGCAGATTACATCTTTTTTAGTCTTAGAAGAAGTACCGCCTATACTACTCATAGCTATTGGCCTAGACAATGGTTCTATTTACTGCATTAAAGGAGACATTGCACGGGAGCGTATCACTCGGTTCAAGCTTCAAGTGGAAAACCATTCGGACAAAACTCTTTCCCCCATAACCGGTCTTGGGTTTAGGGTGGATGGTCAATCTCTACAGTTATTTGCTGCAACTCCAAGTTCAGTGAGCTTGTTCTCATTGCATGATCAACCACCAAGAAGGCAAACCCTTGATCAGATTGGATGTGGTGTAAACAGCGTTGCAATGAGTGACCGCTCTGTAAGCTATCTTTGTCCCTTGTTCTCTATGATTTTTACATATTATCATGATTATATTCTCTCTGAATGCTAAATATTTCTATTTGTTAACATGAACAGGAGTTGATAATTGGTCGATCAGAGGCAGTATATTTTTATGAAGTTGATGGACGTGGTCCTTGTTGGGCTTTTGAGGGAGAGAAGAAATTGCTAGGATGGTTCCGTGGATACCTTTTGTGTGTCATTGCAGATCAAAGAACAGGAAAGCATACTTTTAACATCTATGATCTGAAGAATCGATTAATAGCCCACAGTGCATTGGTTAAAGAAGTTTCTCATATGCTTTATGAATGGGGTAACATCATTCTCATAATGACTGATAAATCAGCTTTATGCATTGGAGAAAAAGATATGGAAAGCAAGTTAGACATGTTATTCAAGAAAAACCTATATACTGTAGCAATTAATCTCGTACAGACTCAGCAAGCAGATGCTGCAGCTACTGCTGAAGTGCTAAGAAAATACGGGGATCATTTGTATAGCAAGCAAGACTATGATGAGGCAATGGCCCAGTACATACATACTATAGGTCATCTTGAACCTTCTTATGTTATACAGAAGTTTTTGGATGCTCAGAGGATCTACAACCTCACAAATTATTTGGAAAAGTTGCATGAGAAGGGTCTTGCTTCTAAAGATCACACAACACTTTTATTAAACTGTTATACCAAATTGAAAGATGTTGAAAAGTTAAATCTATTTATTAAAAGCGATGACAGCATTGGGGAACTTAAGTTTGATGTGGAAACAGCAATCAGGGTTTGCCGTGCTGCCAATTACCATGAGCATGCAATGTATGTTGCAAAGAAGGCAGGAAGGCATGAATGGTACTTGAAGATCTTGCTTGAAGATCTTGGTAGGTATGAAGAGGCCTTGGAATATATTTCAAGTCTTGAACCAAGTCAGGCAGGGATGACAATAAAGGAGTATGGTAAAATTCTGATAGAGCACAAGCCAGTGGAGACAATTGATATTCTCATTAGGCTTTGCACAGAGGATGGTGACAAAAGTCGACGCTCAAATGGAGTTTATATGTCTATGTTGCCATCTCCTGTTGATTTTCTTAGCATTTTCATTCATCATCCTAAGTCCCTTATGGATTTTCTAGAAAAGTATACCAATAAGGTCAAGGATTCACCTGCTCAAGTTGAGATTCACAATACCCTCTTGGAGTTGTATATATCCAATGAATTGAACTTTCCTTCAATGTCGCAAGTTAACGAGGGTGGAGATTACCTTAATGTAGCATCAGCAAAAACTGTGAATGTAAGTGCTCAGTCCAATGGAAGGATTGCTAATCACAAAAGTTCAGAAGAGGAAAAGGACCGTCATGGAAGGCGTGAAAAGGGTCTACACTTGCTTAGGAGTGCATGGCCTCCAGAGACAGAACATCCACTTTATGATGTTGATTTGGCCATTATACTTTGTGAAATGAATGCATTCAAAGATGGGCTTTTGTATTTGTATGAAAAGATGAAACTCTATAAAGAAGTGATTGCTTGCTATATGCAAGCACATGATCATGAGGGGTTGATTGCATGCTGCAAAAGACTGGGGGATTCAGTTAAAGGAGGGGATCCATCTCTTTGGGCAGATCTACTTAAATATTTTGGTGAGCTGGGCGAAGATTGCTCTAAAGAAGTAAAGGAAGTTTTGACTTATATTGAGAGGGATGATATTTTGCCCCCTATAATTGTCCTTCAAACACTTTCCAGGAATCCATGCCTCACACTTTCTGTGATCAAGGAATACATTGCTCGAAAGCTTGAGCAGGAGTCAAAGATGATCGAGGAGGACCGACAAGCCATTGAGAAATATCAGGTTGGGTCATAGTTTTATTTATTTATTATTATTTCTTTTTTGGGTATAGGGTTGGGTCTTAATTTTGTTTGACTTTATAATAGTTTTTATTGTCCTCTTTAAATTCCTTTTGTTTCCTAATAATTTGAACACAATTTAGACATAAGTAAGATGCTTTCCATGCATTAGGCACCAATAGCAGATAAGATCATGGTTTTCAAAGCTGAAACAACTTTTCATTTCAAGTTTAAGAATATAGAAACACTTAAAGTTTAGGGTTATTAGTATTATTATTTTTTTCATTTGATAATGGTTAGCTACAAATGGACATCATGAATATTTATTACTTCATTCTTATCCTGATTGAAGTCTGGTAGGGGCAATACTTGAAATGGTACTACTCCATAAAAAGCAGTAACATTGAGATCAGTGGAAAGAAAGTTATAAGTTATAACCAAGTTGAGTTGCAGAATGGCTTATTAGAATTTATGTGACCAATTCAGAGGATCCAAATCATGGCTAATACCTTGAACTTCTATAAATGTATGGTTTCAAAATTGTCTTCTCTTCTGTCACTTTCTTTCTCTTCCTCTATTCCATTTCCCTTGGATCATGCACTGGATAATTAAATATGAACAAGAATTTGGATAATTGAGATGAAAATGAAGGTATTGAAATTTGTCATGCTTGAACAATTAAACACTTGAGTGACTATTGAACACAAAATGAAAACATTCATTTGCAATTTAGAGCATTAACAGTTGAGTGATAAACTAGTAAGTACGAATGATGATTTTGATAAATAGAAATAATTTCTTTGAATATAATGAAATTGAATTTATTCGGAAATACTTCTCAGATGTTCATATATAGATAAAGAAAGAAATTTGCCTGAAATCTGTAGTGATATTTAGTTTTTATTCTTCTTTCTGTAATATGGAAGGATTTCTATAATGCATTTCTATACAGGAAGATACATTGACAATGAGAAAAGAGATTCAAGATCTTAGAACAAATGCTAGAATATTTCAGCTTAGCAAGTGCACTGCATGCACCTTCACCCTTGATCTGCCTGCTGTGCACTTTATGTGCATGCATTCATTCCACTTGCGCTGCCTTGGCGACAATGAAAAAGAATGCCCCGAGTGTGCTCCTGAATATAGGTCTGTGGTAGAAATGAGAAGAAATTTAGAACAAAATTCTAAGGATCAGGACAGGTTTTTTCAGCAGGTGAAGAGCTCTAAAGATGGGTTTTCTGTCATTGCTGAATATTTTGGAAAAGGGATCATCAGCAAAACGACCAATGGATCCACGTCTGGTCTCAGATCTGGATCTGCATCATCCACTAGTGGCTTCTAAGGTTCATGATTTATGCCACTTACTTTCAGCACTAATGTTGGGCTCTGGATATTGGATAAAATTTGATTACTTTTGGGGTTTCAATTTTTTCATTATTGCCTGTTGTCCAAGCTCCATATTCTGAAGCCCAAGGTTCATATTTTCCATGTGTTGGCTGTTATATATTAACCAGGCTTGGTTTGTTCATCGAAAGAAAGTCCCCTGAATGGTCTTGTTATTTAGCCAGGGTATTGAAATTTTGGGAGGATTTGAAGTTGCGGGTTTTGAACAGAACAATTTCATGATAGCCTCTCCTTGATGGAAACACTGCTCAAATATTTAGGGGAATGTGATATTTATTAGGTATGAATTCAAGTGATACTTTTCTGTTCTGGATTTTCAGTGTGTAAAATTATGACGGAATAGAATCACGGAAATGGGATTTTTAATTTGATGGTTTTAATTTTTTCGAAGGCCATGAGCTAGAATCACAACGAATTCTGTCTGTTTTAACCAACGGAGAATGACTTTTCTGAACTGGTGTCCAATTTGTTATTTTTCTTTTGTCTTAAAAATTCCATTTACTTCTCATTTTTTTGAAGATAAATTGGTCTGTATTCTATCTACTACATAACACATTGCTTGTGACTGCTGAATTCTGATTTGGTTCATGCCAGAATATTTAGTTGGACTTAATATTTAGAAGCTGGTGAGATTCTCTTTGATCTTGGATGTTGAAAATTAAAACATTAGATTTCTTTCTCTCGGTTTTAGGAGTGAAAATAAGACAAGCCGCTTGTTGCGGCCTAGGCATATTTACTGAATAGGTTAGGTCAAGGCTAATTTAAAAGCCTATTTATTTTTTTTAAAAGAAAGTTTAGGTCATGTAAAAAGCCTTTTAGACTTAAGAGCCAGCTTATATTAATAATAATAATTTGATATTATATATTTATTTTGTTTTAAACCTTAAATTTAGGACCATTAGTCTATGTAGAGGTGATTTTTTAACCTATTTAAATGTCCTTACTGTAAAATAATAAAAAAAAAGAGCTTTTAAATAGACTTGCAAGTCAGACTTTAAGAAATAGTTCACATCTCAAGTAAAGGTTACGCTTCTTGCAAAGCCCAACTCAACTGATCCATTTGCACCCTTACTCTTGAAACTGAATTTAAAGTCTATACCATTCAGGTAGCTTATTATATGTTATTTATTAGAGTAAATTTTCAAATTTCTTATTATGAATTTGACAATAGAGGCCGGAAAAATCTTACCTCGGTCCCTGAGAATTATAAATATTTGCTATATTTGTATTTAAAATTGATCAGATTAGTTTTTAAGAAAGAGAACTAACATGAATGATGTGTTAAATTCTCATAAAATTATGATAATATTTTGTTTCCTTAATCAGTATAATTAGATAATAAAATTCTTATACTAAAAAACTCATTATTTGAAGAAAAAAAAAATCAAACAAAGGTAGATCGGAAAAATCTAAGCAGAATCAAAATTATTATTTTCTCAAATTACATCATTTGACTTATGTAAATAAATAAATAAAAAAACTTAAGTTAATTAATAATGTAAAAGATAGTTTACTGTTTTGGAAGTGAATCATTTAGTACAATTTACCATGCATATATTTTGTAATTAAAATAATCTTAGAATGATGTGGATATTATATTTTTTTCTCAATTATTTTATTTTTTATTCACATTTTTATGAATTTTGTTCTAAATTTTGAAAATCAAAGCTACTTAATTTTTTTTATTGCCTTATGTAAATTTTAAAATTTTTCATGAATACATATTTATATATTTATACAATTTTTCTCATTACCTTACATAAACTTTAAATTTTTTATAAAATAATTATGTTTATATTTATAAAATTTATAAAGTTTAATCTATTATTTATAATAATTTTAGTAAAAAAATAGTAATTACATATCTTTAATTTCATGCGGAAAACATTTTTTTATTAAATTACATGATTTATTACTTTCATTTATTTTTTTTTAAATTCATAATGTTCTCGAATATTCTCCTAAAGTCTATTATTTAGTTAATTATAAGAAATTTGTTTTTAAAGTTAAGTTGTCTATTACTTTTTTTTGTCTATCACTATATATAATGCGTATACTTTATACTTTTTCATATTTAAATTTTTATTAAAATATATATCATAATTAATCTAATATTTATTATTGTATTATTTTTTAATATCAAAATATATTATTATTAATGAGTCAGTGAATTAGTTTTAAAAAGAATTATCAGATAGAAATGAAGTCTACCCTTTTTAATTGACAATTTTTTTTAGTGTGTATCTTCAAACGTATAATAACAAATTAATAAAAAAATTATTAAAAATTATAATATCAATATTATCAATCTATTAAATCATATTGTTTTTAATAAAAATTTAATATATTTAAATTTTTTTTTGTGTTATAGAAGACGCATCGATAAAATTGCTTAACTAAATAAATTTTTAATAAAGTCTAGACGTAACTTATTTAATACATATGTTTGGACTAAATTTAAAACAGCCTGGTATATAAGTTGAGTTCAACAATTTAATATATTTTTATTTTTAATGTTGATTTTTATTATATATATATATTAACAAGATCAAACTCTTATTTTAATAAAAAAAAATACCGAAATTTTGTTCATTTAGTTAACTATAGCACACATCTTAATCATGCCTAATTTTTTTAAAAAAATATATAGTAAAGTTGATTTTCTCCAATTATAAATTAAATCGTGATTGGTGACTAAGCCTAACGTTCAGAAGTCCAGACAGGGAAGCGTACACGTACTGTGGGTTGTGGAATATTTTGCAGTTTCCATAATTCCACTCTCATTCCTCCCACAGTTTACAACCCTACACCGAACATAAGAGAAGAGTCGCTCCTATCCATCATTTTCAATCTTCTCAGCTCATGCTTAATGTGCTCTTGTCATACAAAACATAGGTAGGTAACACCTACACATCTTTATAAATTTAATTTTTATTCAGTTCAGTGATTGATGTAATTTACATCATTTAATAACATAAAATTTTGTTTTTTTATTTCAAAATTCACTAAACAAAAGTAATATTTTCCACATCCTCTGAAAGTTCTGTCTACTTGATTGATAGGCTCTGAACCTGGCCACAAGTTTCCATGGAGAAAGCAATTCACATAGCAGTTGTTCCTGGTCCTGGCTTCAGCCACTTAGTCCCTATTCTCCAATTCTCCAAGAGACTGGTTCAGCTCCATCCACAATTTCATGTCACATGCATAATTCCCACTCTTGGGTCCCCTTCAAGTGCCTCAAAAATCTTCCTTGAAACTCTTCCACCAAACATCAACCACACTTTTCTTCCACCAGTGAAACCTGAGGACCTACCTCAAGGTGCTGCCACAGAGACCCAAATTCAGTTCACAGTGACTCTCTCTCTTCCCTCAATACACCAAACCTTGAAGTCCTTAATTTCTAGCACCCCCTTTGTGGCCCTTGTGGCTGATGCTTTTGCCTTTGAAGCACTAGACTTTGCTAAAGAGTTCAACTTGTTGTCTTATATTTACCTTCCTACATCAGCAACTACACTTTCTTGGTATTTCTATGTGACTGAGTTGGACAAGGAAACATCATGTGAGTACAGAGATTTGCCACAACCTATTAGAATACCAGGTTGTGTGCCACTTCATGGAAGGGATCTCAATAACCAAGCTCAAGATCGATCAAGTGAAGTTTACAAACTCTTTCTCCAACGTGTTCAAAGATTCCATTTAGTTGATGGGATTTTTGTTAATAGTTTCCTAGAATTGGAAACAGGTCCTATAAAAACATTGAAAGAGGAGGGTAAGGGATACCCTTTTGTGCATCCTGTTGGACCCATTATCCAAACGGGAGCAGGTTTTGGTAGTGATGCAAATGCTATAGAGTGTCTTGCATGGTTGGATAAACAACCACCTTGTTCAGTTTTGTTTGTTTCTTTTGGGAGCGGTGGAACATTGTCACACGAACAAATGATTGAGCTTGCTTATGGTTTGGAATTGAGTCATCATAAGTTCTTGTGGGTTGTGAGAGAACCAAGTAGTTTAGCCAGTGATGCATATCTTCGCGCGAAATGTGATGGTGATCCATTGCAATTCTTGCCATTTGGGTTTCTGGAGAGGACCAAAGAGCAAGGTATGGTTGTTCCTTCATGGGCACCTCAGGTTCAAGTGCTTGGTCATAGTTCAACAGGGGGATTCTTGAGTCACTGTGGCTGGAATTCAACTCTTGAGAGTGTGTTGCAAGGTGTGCCAATGATCACCTGGCCTCTGTTTGCTGAGCAGAGAATGAATGCGGTTTTGCTATGTGATGGCCTCAAAGTGGGAGTGAGGCCAAGAGTTCATGAAAATGGGTTGGTGGAAAGGATGGAAATTGCTGAGGTGATAAAGGGTCTAATGGATGGGGAAAAGGGTGTGACAATGCGTGAAAGAATGAAGGAATTGAAAGAAGCTGCTACTAATGCAATCAAAGAAGATGGATCTTCTACAAAGACCCTTTCTCAATTAGCACTAAAGTGGGAAAATTTGGTATAAAGAAACATGTTTTGTGGAGTATGGTAAGGGTATTTGCTTTATTGCCTTTCTTGCTTTTCTGGTTTCTAATGACAGCTAGTCACTCTGTGATTCCTGGCACCAATGAATGTTATATGTGAAATTCTGATCCAGAATGCGATCATCATGATTATTTGCAACATTAAGCTCCCATTGTAGCATGCATATGTGGCATTTATTAGATAGTTAGATTTGAGTTGGTCTTGTCTTTGATATGTGCACCCTTTATTGGAGTTGCATACTAATAATATACTAGTAATGTGTGTGATAACCACCTATGAGTTTTCATACTTGAATATAATATTTTTGGGCTGATTATGTATTAACTGAGTATGATAATGCCTAAGTTGATCTTTTTTTTTAGATGAACAACCAATGATTGTCACTCCAAAATATTTAGTGGCATTGACAAAGTTACAGTCGCATAAACTTCTTGTATTTTGGTTACAATTCTCTATTTCATCACTGGAACGTTAGATATTAAAATCACTAAAAGAGAGCAGCTTTAATAAGATGCAAATTATGTTGGTAACTTGAGCATTTTTTGGCTTAAATTTACTTGAGACTTTATATTACTTTTTTGCTTCTACTTAATTTGTCCGCACACTTTAGTTGATTTTTGCAAGTAAATACTTGCTAACAGAGGTGTTTGTATATGCATTCAAAACAATGAAGTTTCTTTTCGAAAAGAAATTTGATTCGACTGATAAACTGGGTAGTCTTAATATTTTGACAAGTATACTAAGTTTTTGTTTTAATAGAAGGATAAGGGTTGTTTTATTGATTGAAATTAATAGATATATTTGTAATTTCTATTATTCTAATTAAAACTCTTAGTCACAAATATTGATATTGTACAAATATTCAGGTGCTGAGAATTTTAAAGATTTATAATGGGATCTAACTAAGAAATAAAATATTAAGGTTTGGGTTTAAAATAGATTTCATTATTCATTCTATTTGTTCGGAGGGCAAGTGTACCCATCGAGAAGTAATAAAGGGTTCTTAAATTAAGTTTCTGAAATATCGTCCCACGAGGATGGATTTTCAATTACTAAGAATTTCCTAATTCAATTGTTTAAGCTTCAAGGATACGAAATTCATTAAAACCAATAATTTATAAAATCAATTATAAAACTAGGAGAAAGAAATACAATGCACGTCTTGGTTAAACTTATCGGAGAGGAACCTAGGGCATATGGGTTTTCTCATTCAATCCTTTATGTTATTTTTCTATTTAACTATCTTATTTCCTTGTGATTACCAATCATTCATACGAATACTATTAATATCCAATGGTCATGCAATATTAATATTCTTTTCTCTAAATTAATATCCTCAATGGTCATGTAAGACATCAATTTGAGAAAGCTTGGGGAACCTATGAACTTGTTAATTTAATAACGATTAGAAGAGAAAGATTGGTTTGGTCTACCTAATTATTTGTCTTGTTTTACCCTATAGATTTATTAATTAACCGAGGTACGGTCGCCTGACGATATAATTAATTAAGATTAAGGAAGAAATGCAATAGGATAAAATCTAATCACAAAACGGAAATCAAATTTAAATTCAAATATCAAAATTTCATAAATTCATGAACAATAGTTCTCATAGCCCGAGCTATAAACTTAGTTACTCATGCTAAAGAAAAGAACTAAAACAATCATAAACAAAATCATAATCAAAAGAAATAGCAAACTAGAGTGTGAGATGTGTTCTTGGTCTTCAAGTACGATCGCTTGAAGCTCCAAGTATCGCCAAACATGTGCCAAAGATCCCGTGCAAGAGAGACGAGATCAAATGTATTCTAGAGCCAAAGACAAGATGTCAAAAACGGTCTAAAACAGTGTATCCAAGATGCCTCTTTTATAGGATTTGAAAACCCTAAAAACTCTTCATAAATGGGCTTTTCACAAATAAGCACGGCCGTGCAAGGCCTTAAGCACGACCGTGCATGGGCTTAAAGCACCCCCGTGCTTATTGAATGGGTCTAGGCGTGCTGACTGCTACAAAGCTCTAATCTTTCATCAATTTAGGCCCAGAATGCACCCAAAATCCTCTTGCGGCAACTTTATACCAAACTGCACAATTAATATATAAATTAGTGTAAAACTCAAATAAAATAAAGGTCAAATATAAATATATAGGTTGTAAAATAAGGCCTAATTACAGACTTATCACTATTCCATATTTTGATGAATAAATATTTAGAAATTGTTCCATAGACATAGATGCACTCTCTTAATATTTCCTTATATCAATTTCTCAAATACAAGATTTCTAAGAGTGTTCAATGAATAATAATTTCTCAAATATTCAATGAATCCTCTGGCATAAAAAATAAGAGTTAAGAAGTAATTGATATACTGAAACATATCCCTAGCATTAAAATACATTGAATAGATTTTATTCAATCCTATTCTACGGTTTGCTTTCTAGTTAAACCTTGGATCATAAATCAAAATACTATTATTGAAAATATAATCAAATATTAAGAACAAAATGAAACCACTAACATCTATCGAAATGGATAACTATATATAAATCATCCAAATATTTAGAATTAGAAGATTACATAAAATCCTCAAAGGAGATTTAGTCGCTCATGACGTCTATTACAGAAAGGGAAAGAAAAAGGAAAAATAGTTAAGGAAAGGTTCCTCAGTCATCTCCAATGTATACCCTAACTTTTTTCTTGCTAAGTTCCTTTCCCGCTCCTTCGATCCCTTTTTTTTTTATTCTTCTTTCTTTAAAAATGGAGTAAATAAATTCTCATTCAAGCTAGAAAGGTATTCTCACTTGAGCAAGAAACAAAAAAAAATAATCAAAATCAACTTTTCCATTTGCCTTTGCCTTCCTTCTTCATTAAGCTCTTGTAAATCAAGAAATTTAACAAAAGAAAATTAAGAGGACTCTTTGTCTCAATTTCTAAGCCAAATAAACTATTTAAATTCAAATTCTTCTAATTTAAAAAGAAATTGAAATCTAGATTCAATTCATTAAAGTAAATAAGTAGTCAAATTCATACAACAACTTATTAAAACTTGACACTTATCAGTATGTACAACTGACTAGTATAAGAAAAATATTCTCTATAGTTGACTTTAGCCTCCATCTATTAGTTGTTTATCTTTTTGCTTCAAGGTCTTTCATTATATCTATCTTCTTTGCCTTCCCTTTGCACCCCCTTTGTTAGTTATTTTTCTAATAGCATTTGTGGTTATGTATGCAGGCATGTTTTTCCAAGATGAGTTTTTGGGAGTATGCAAAGTAATAGCAACAAACCAAAACAAAACTTAATGTAGCCAGCAATTATCTCATAGAATAGGAAACATTACGTATACATTATATTCACAAAGTCTCTCCCTACATGCTATTGATCAAGTTTCAATAAGTCACATAAGAAAAGTATAAAATAAATTAACAAAAAAAAGAAAAATAAAAGGCTAAGGAGTGATGGACTCAAGTCTAGGTTTCAAGGCCTTCACCTGGACCTGGACATGATTGTGATCCGCATGGGAAGAATTAATGCGGAGCACCTCATAGGATCCTAGCTTCCTAATAGCAATAAGGAAAACAAAGATAGCATTAAGCAGCAAAGCGAGATCGAGAATAACGTTTCCTCAGCCTCTTTATTATAAAAGAGGATGTGTAAAGTCACTGTCCCTGAGATCTCTTTAATAGGATTTGAAAACTCTAAAATTTCTTCATAGTTGGACTTCTCGCAAGTAAGCACGGTTGGTCGTGCATGTTCTCGAAGCACCCCTCCTTCTCCTATATTGGTTGCAAAGGTATAGGCATGTTGGTCGTTGCAAAGTCTAATTTTCCATCTAATTTGGCCCAAAATGCACCCAAAACCTAGTTGTAGCCTTTTCTCATTAAACTTACAATAATCATAGAAATTAGTTTAAAAACCTGATAGAATAATTATCACTCATAAATATATAGGCTACAAAAACATGCCAAAATATAGACTTATCAACCCCCTCATACTTGAGATTTGCTTGCCCTTAAGCAATAATGCCCTTTGTTGCCTGTCATCCTTGATAAGTTCATATTTTAAAATATTTTATGACTTATATTTATACACTTAAACCTTATTTTATATATATTTACACTAATTATGTTATTAATTGTTACAGTTTAGCTGGAAGTTGTTATTAGTGCATTATGGAGATATTCTGGAGAAAAATTAGATACTTTTAGTTCTTGTTGTGCTATGTGAATCTGAGTTTGAATTTTAAATTTTAAATTTAAACTTAAATAAAGATTTGTAGCAGTTTTTAGTTAAGATTCTAATTATGGATAAAACTGATTTGAAAAGATAGAGCTTAATCAATTGGAAACTCAAGGCACAGTCTATATAAAGAGGCCTTATGCTCCATACTTGACAATTCCACTTCTCTACACACCTTCTTCCCCTTCTTAGTTCTACCCAAACTCATCTTTGAGAGTCATTGGAGACCATTGGCAAGGACGACAAGCTTCCCCTTGAAGTCCAAGCAAGTGATTGAGCGCCCTTTCGAAGAACGAGAACTCTCTTTGTCTTCTACCTTTCTAGATTTCTTTTGTTTGAGTTTTCCTTTGTGGTTATGGGTTTATTTATCACGTTCTTCATAGTTTATTTTGTTATGAGTAACTAAACCCATAGATATGGCTATGGCAGATCCTACTATAATTTTTATGTGATTTTTACTTTAATAATGGTATTGATTTTTCTTTAATGTTTGGTTTTATTATATTGGATTATATTGTGTATGTTAAGATTTGATCACTCTTAGCATCTCATAGTTAGTTGCATTGTAGGTGATCGTATTACGTGTAATTAACGGAACAATAGGATAAAATGAGATAAAGGGCTAGGTTAATCACACTTAATTCCTTTCTTTCAGCCGTTATTGAATTAACAAACTCATAGGATCTTCATGTTTTCTCAACCAATTACCTTGCATGATCATTGAGAGTGTTTGCTCAGAGAAAAGAATATTGACATTACATAATCATTGGGTGTTAATAGAACTAATTATGAGTAGTTGGCAAATATTTGAATACCAATATCAGGATTAAATTAATTAGAATATAAAGAAGTGTAGTAAGTGAATCCATAAGTCATTGGCTCATCTCATCTGATTTCTCTCATACATTCTATTACTGTTTTTTTAATTTATTGTTAAAATTAAGCTTTGTTCTTGATCCGTTACAATCTCTGTTACGTTTAAACAATCAAATTAAGTTATTCTTGGTATTTAAAAATAATCTTTGTGGGACGATAACTTGAGAACTCTTAATTCGAAAATTCTTTATTACCTTTTGATAGGTACACTTGCCTACGAACAATCCTCCTTATTACTTGGCACCCCCTTGTTCTGTTGGCTATCTGGCAACTCCTTTCCATTCCTCAATATGATTGCACTAACATTTCTTCGATTAACTTTTAGTTGAGAAGGCTGTTAACTAGACTCTTGAGACCAAAACTGATACACAATGGTAGCTAATTGACCAAATTGCATCTGGAGATCTTGGATACTTGCATTAACATTCTGCTGAAACTAAAGATTGATCTTTGCCATTTGTTTCACCAAGTCCATTAAAGGCCCAACATCTCAAAACCTCATTTAAACCATTGAATTAGACTTAATTAACATCGAAGGAGACCTATTATACACCACCAATAATTGCTTGAAAAGCAATTAATCACTCTTCTAGGTGGCTAAGCAGCCTTAAATCTTCTCCAACACAAGATTATACAATGCTTCATTCGAGCTTTCTTGAAGCTATTAAACACTAAGATACTTGCCCGAATCACTTATGCATCATATTCTCAATAAACTAGATGTAGAGAATGCCTCTCTTATAGGCATCCCTTTTAAGAATATCATTCTTAACTTATCTAAACTCATATTTAGCCCAAAATCTTTACAAAACAACTCCAGGATACTAAACACATTCCTCATTTAAATCATTGAAATAGGCTTAATTAACATCCAAGGAGACATATTATACACCACCAATAATTGCTTGAAAAGCAATTGATTACTCTTCCAAGTAGCTAACCAGCCCTAAATCTTCTCCAACATAAGATTATAATGCTCTATTCAGGCTTTCTTAAAGCTATTGAACACTAAGATACTTTCCCAAATCACTTACACGTCAGATAGTCAATAAATTAAATATAGACAAGGTCTCTCTTATAGGAATCCCTTTTTGAGAATATCATTCTTGACTTGTCTAAACTCATATTTAGCCTAAAATTTTTATAAAACAACTCTAGGATACTAAACATGTTCCTCATCTAGTTCTTGAAGACCTCATAGAACAACAGAACATCCTCAACAAAAAGAAGATGCAAGATGCCAAGAAACCTTTGAGATTACCTAATGGGCATCCAAATACCATCATGAACTGCTTGTTGAATGAAAAAGGACAATTGCTCCATGCATAGAACAAATAGGTAGGGCGAGAGAAGGTCACCTTGCCTCAGACATCTAGAAGGAACAAACTAAGGTAATTAGGAACCATTCCAAAGGATTGACAAACTCAAAGCCTTCACTCCTACCACATAATAAGTTGAGAGATTCAATTAGAAAACCCAACACCACAAGTGTAGATTGAAGAAACTCCCAGTTAACTTTATCAAAGGCTTTTTTCCATATCTATTAATATAGCCACCATAGCTTTTTCGCTTTTATTCTTATGAATAGTGTGGATCATCTCTTGAGAAAAAATATTATCTTTCATTCCTCTCTCGCTAGGATAAAGCTTCCTTAGAGAAGTCCAACAAGATTGTTTAAAAAATGTCTGATCCGATTAACAAGAGCCTTAGTGATGACCTTATAGGCCACATTACAAAGCTTATTAGTGTTTGTAAACAAGTGAACCCGTCGAAAAGTAATAAAGGATTATAAAATAAGTTTATAAAATATCGTTTCACAACAATTATTTTCAATTACTAAGAATTTGTTAAGTTGATTGTTTGAACCTAAAAGATGCGAAATTAAATAAAAGCAAGGATTCAATATAAAAGCAATTAAATAGAATTAAAATAACGCAACTTATGACAATGAAATATGCATGCCCGTGCCCTCAATATGAAACCTCTATTTTCTTGTTGCAACGACATGCACGATTATGCATGTCTCTAAGCATGGTCATGTTTATTACATAGGTCCAGAAAAATGCATGGTCATTGATCAACTCGACTCCTTTGAGCTCCTAGTATACTTAATTATTCTTCATAAAAAAATTAACAAAAAAAAAATTAAAATAAGTGAAGAAAGGTAACTAAAACTGAAACAAACAACGCAGGTGGCCTCTTAAAAGTGCTTGTTTAATGTCACAAGTTGACAGTCCTGTTAGATTATGGTTGGAAGAAGACATAAGTCTTAGAGGCTACTCTCTTGATGTATAGTTGTCTTCCCAACAACTTCTTTATAACTTCTGTCGCATTAGAAGTCTTAATCATAGAAGGAGAAATAGGAAGAGAATTAAAATAAAGAGGAAGAATTTTAAGCTCCAAATTTGAGGGTTTATCATTTGAGCCTTTGTCCTTCCTCATCCTCAAGTTACTTCTTCTTGGGTCTCCTTCTTGGCATTCCAGCTTTTCAAAAATTGAAGGAGGAGGAGTAATATTCATAATGCTCACACAATTATAGGATTCTTGGCTAAAAGAGTACATTAAAGAATTGTAAACTTAAAAAATGATTTCTTCATCATCTATCCTCAAAGTGAGCTTTCCTTTTTTGATGTCTATGATAGCCCTTGCAGTGGTCAAGAAGGGTTTGCCTAGGATGATGGAGACATCATCATCTTATTTCATGTCAAGCACCACAAAATCAACAAGAAAGATAAATTTGTCTACCTTTATTAAAACATCTTCTACTATACTCCTTAGGTAAGTGATAGAGCGATCTGCTAACTAAAAAGATATAGAAGTAGGTTTGGGTTTGTGCATACCTAACCTATTAAAAATAGAGTCATTAGATTTATACTAGTCCTCAAATCACATAGGGCTTTATCAAAATGAGAATTACCTATAGTGCAAAGAATAGTAAAAATTTCTGGATCTTTAAGCTTTAGAGGTAGATTTTTCAAAAGGATTGCTACGCATTCTTTATTAAGCCTCAGATTCAAATTCCTCTGACTCTATTTGGTTTCTCAATATCTCCTTGAAGAACTTAGCGTATTTGGGCATTTAAGAAATAACCTCCGCAAAAGGGATGTTGATGAGTAACTGTTTTAGAATCTTTAGAAACTTACTGAACTGTGGATATCTTTGATTGCTTTTTACCTCCTGAGGAAAATGAATTTTGAGTTATTGAGGCCTTGACAACATAGATGGCTCTTCTTTCTTATTTTGCTCAGTTTCTGTGTTTGAAGCATAACCTTGCATATGAGAGTATGCACGAATGTAACGTGCTTCTTCATATGATTGGGCGTGCTTATCAAGAAGCAAAGGAGTGTTTGCTGGAGCATGGGCATGCATACCTTGAAGCACAAGTGTGCATGTGCCTCTGTTATGCAGTTCTTGCATCTTCTTCCCACTTCTTAAAATAATTGTGTTGCATTGCTCCCTTCGATTAGTCTCTGGCTGAGTTGATAATGTTACCAACGTTCTTTGACTTAGAAATTAGTAAGTTATTCAAGTTGTGCTTCTATTTCTGATGATTGAGAGTTCATGTTAGAGCTTATCTCTAAGAACTTTTTGTCCATTTCTTGGGCTTGTTTCTCTAACTAAAAGTTTTGTTGTTCCATCTGAGATTTAAGCTTTGATATTCATTGCTCCAATTGAAGTTTAAAGCTTCTTCCCTTTCTGGTCTTATTCCTTGAAATTGCATATAGAGAGGGCGATAGACAGTTGAACTTTGGCCTCCTTAGCCATTCTCTCATGAGTTGGTAGGCTTATTACGCTATTTTGAATTATAATTGTTGTCCAAGAAGTTAGTCTCTTCAATTTTCAGAGTTGTAGAGGGTTTTGTTAATGAATCTTATGCCTTTAATAGAATTTTCATCTATTTTGACAGAGTTTCCAACTTATTTGCTATTGAATTGTTACTTTCTGCTTGATAGATTGACACAACTTCCTTTTTTTGCCTCTATAAGGATCTGTGTGCCATTGAAAATTACTGGATGTCATCTCATCTATCAATGTGTAAGCCTCAATTGGCTCTTTTCTTATGAAGACTCCTTTAGCTGTTGCGTCAACTGTGGCTCTATTGGAATGTGAGAGTCCACTGTAGAAAATCAGCATCTGTTTCCATATGGGGAAACCATGATGTGGGCACCTCCTCAAGAGATCTCTGATTCGTTTCTACATTTCAAACAAAGATTCAGACTCATTGCTAAAAATTAGAAATCTCAGTCATAAGCTTAGAGAATCGTGATGAAGGAAAGTACTTGACCATGAATTGTTGAGTTAAGCCTTCCTTTGTTGTAATTGAGTTTGGTAGGAGTGTGAAGAACCATACATTCACACTTTCTGTAATAGAAAATAGAAAAAGATGAAGCCTTATAGCATCTTTGGTCACATCATTGTATTTTATGGTGTCTGTGAGTCTATGAAACTTTGTCAAATGGAGGTTGTGGTCTTCAACAGCTAGCATTCCAAATAGTGCAGAGTTTTGAACTAGATTGATCAAAGTTAGCTTTAACTCGAAGTTGTTGGCTTCTACATCAAGGGCTACAATGCTCTCAGTCCTACCTTCAGAAGTCGATGTCGTGTAATCTTTAATTATCATTCTTTCTGCCATCTTTTTCTTTATACAGTCTTTTCATAGCCTTTGTGCAGTATTTTCAATTTCTTGGTAGAAAAACAAATTTTACAAGAGACTTAGAACGAGTTAGCATACACTAAGGAAATTTTTATAAAAATAAAAACAAATAAAATAAAATAACTAAAATAGAAAAGATGAAAATAAAAAAAATAAAATTAGACTAAAGCAAAACAAGAACTGCTCAAATCAATTAAATATGATTTTTTTAATATTGGAAAAATAATCCCTGGCAATGGTGCCTTATTTGTAGGCAAGTGTACACATTAAAAAGTAATAAAGGGTTCTAAAATAAGCTTTTAAAATATTATCTCACAAGAATTATTTTCAACTACAAACAATTTCTTAATTTGATTGTTTGAAATTAAAGGACATAAATTAAATAAAAACAAGGATTTAATATAAAAGCAATTAAAAAGAATTAAAATAGCACAACCTCTAATAATAAACAAATAAAAAAGAACCTATGGCGTATGGTTTCATCTTTACACTTCTTTATGTTCACTTTTATATTAATTCTAATTTTGGTTTCCTTATGATTGTCAAGCACTCATACTAAATCTATTAACACCCAATGATCATGCAATATAACATTTTTTCCTAAACTATCATCCCAATGGTCATGCAAGGTAAAAAGAAGAGAATGCATAAAGAGTTAAAGAGCTTATGAGTTGTTAATTTAATAACGATTGAAAGAGAAGAACTAAGTTTGGTCCACCTAATCCTATATCTCATTTTATCCTATAGATCCATTAACTATATGTGGTACGATCGCTTACAATATAATTAATTATGATATGTTTAAAAATTGTCATTTCTGACATACAAATATAGCATAATAGGGTAAACATCAATCAAGAACAGAAACACAAAATTATCATAAATTATAAAGATCTCATAGAGTCATGCAAAGAATCCACCATAGTTCTAACTATTGATTTAGCAAGACATAATATAAAAGAGAACTAAAATAATACTAAACAAATCCATAGAACTCAAAAAGTAAATGCAAACTATAGGAGTATTTAATTAAGAGATGATAAGAGCTCTTGATCTAAGACATGCTCCTAAAGCTCCAATAGTCGTCAGCGACTGGTTAACACCAAGATTAGAGATGTAGAAAAAGATGTGAAGTGTGACAATAGGAAAAAGATGTTATCAAAAAGGATGTGTAAAGTCGTTGCCCCTAAGGTCTTTTTAATAGGGTTTGAAAAATTTAAAATTTCTTTATAGTGGACTTCTCGCAGGTAAGTATAGTCATGCATGTTCTTGAAGCACCCTCGTGCAGACTACAAAGATATGGATGTGTTGGCTACTACAAAACCCAATTTTTATCTAATTTAGCCCAAAATGCACTCAAAACTTAGTTGTGGCCTTCTCGCATTAAACTACACAATAATAATAAAAATTGGTGTAAACATCTGATAAATAATATCACTAATAAATATATAGGCCATAAAAAGCATGCCAAAATATAAACTTATTAATCAATCTTAACTCATTCAACCTCATTGGGTTGCCAACTTTAGTTATCAGCACTAATAAAATATCTAGAAGAGCAGGATCTGCACTCCCCAAGAGAAATGTCTATTGCACCATGGCCACCAAGTCTAACCCTACCACATTCCAACATTGCTTGAAGAAGAAAGATTGGAAGCCATCACGGCCAAGAGCTTTAAAAGATTGCATTCCCATCACCACTTTTCTCACTTCCTCAATTGAAACAATTGCAAGTAATGCCTAGACTCCAGCTTCAAACAAGTATGGAGTAGGGACATCATATACAACATTCCTTATAACCCACATATTAGTAGAAAAATGATTGTGGAAGAACTCAATCTCTTCTTATTGAAGCTTGTCCTAGTTAATGCACTAAGCACCATTATGAAGGAATAAATCATAGATCTTGTTCCTTCTCCTTCTTACCATCATCTGGATATAGAAGAATTTAAAGTTTCCATCTCTAAATCTAACCCAAATTTCCCTCAACTTCTAGTACAAAAAATTTATTCTTAAAGTAGAATGTTTTATACTCCTTATTCAACATTTCTCCAAGTGAATGAGAATATTGCGGTCATCAAACTCTAACTCTTATTGTACTTCCTTAAGTCTAGCTTCCACTTATCTCTTGCGAGCAATTATATACCTAAACGTCAAAGGCGAGAAAAGATAGGCTGCTATATTATATTTACATAAATATTATATTAGCAAGAATTATTAATTTTTTTGATAATTAGTTTAAAGAGTATCATTGCAATTTATTTTAATTAGATGATAATATAAAAGAATTTATAATTGTAGTGTATTCATATTTAAAAATTACATTATTTATTATGATTAAATTTTATAACAATTATCAGGGAGAATAGAGAGTGTATAATTACTCTAATTTTTATTTTTTTTTTGTCGTAAATAATAAATGAGAAGTTTTGAATAAAAAAAACATTGAATTGAATACAGAAAAATACTTGGTATAAATAAAAAAAATGTAAAGACTTAATAGGACAGCAAGTCTTATAAAAAAAATATGAAGACTTAATAAGTGTACAGATTATGATATTTGTATGTATTGCCTTTAAGAACACAATATTTTTTTACCAATGGAATATTGTCTATAATTATTTTAAAATAAATATTTAAATAATTTAATAATAAAAAATAATATTTACATTTTAAATAATTATATATATATAATAAAATTATTTCAAATAATAAATTTTTTAACTATTTTGATTTAATTTTATAACTATGAATAATATATCAAATAATAAGGATTTAATAAAATTAAATAATTTTAAAATAAAATAAAATAATATAATATTTTTATTGTATAGCGTCAATAAATTTTTTGATTAAATACTAATAATAAAAATATATTAATATTATAAATTTAAGAAATAAAAACTTTTGAAGTAAATTTTAACTTAAAATAATTTTTATAAATATAAAAATAAATATTTATCAAAAATATAAAATAACAGTATATTAATTAAAAACATGAGTAAAAAATAAAATTATTAGTAAAAAAAGTGTAATTCATATATTATTTTAATTTTAATCTATAAATATATAGGCCGGTGAGGGAGAATAGAAAGCTTTCATTGATGCTCGCTTCTCAGCAAGATAGAAAAATCATCAAAACAAGTAGAATAATATTATGTGTATAAAAATCAAAACTTCCACATTCAATGCTTTCAGACATACAAAGCATGTGCACTAAGCTGCTTTTGTTGGGGCCACTTCCCCTGTTTGTTTGTCGTTCTTTAAAAAGTCTCAAAACAAAAGTAACTGTGCTGCTCTGAATTTTTATTTTTTTCCCTCTCTCCGTAAGTCTATTATTAAAAATTTAATAAGAATTCAAATTCAATATCTTAAACGATGTCGCTTGCTACAGGATGAAGCTTCGTTAGTTCTGCTTTGAATTTATTACAGGTGAAAAGCTACAACCTTGTTGGCCACAAATTTCCATGGAGAAAACAATGCACATAGCAGTTATTCCAAGCGCAGGGTTCAGCCACTTAGTGCCCATTCTCCAATTCTCCAGGAGACTTGTTGAGCTCCATCCAGAGATCCATGTCACATGCATCATTCCCACACTTGGGTCTCCACCAAGTGCCTCGAAAACCATTCTTGAAACTCTTCCACCAAACATCAACTCCATTTTTCTCCCACCAGTGAACCCCAAGGACCTTCCACAAGGGCTTCCTATGGCAGCCCAATTTCAGCTAGCAGTGACTCACTCTTTATCATCTATACATGAAGCCTTGAAGTCCTTAACTTTAAGGACACCCTTTTTGGCCATGGTGGTTGATTCTTTTGCTGCAGTAGCACTAGATTTCGCACATGAGTTCAACATGTTGTCTTATATTTACTTCCCTGCAGCAGCTACCACACTCTCTACACACTTCTATTTGCTAAAGTTGGATGAAGAAACTTCATGTGAGTGTAGAGATTTGGTAGAACCTATCAAAGTACCAGGTTGTGTACCATTTCATGGTAAGGATCTCTATACCCAAGCTCAAGATAGAACAAGTCAATTTTACAAACTCTCACTCCAACGTTACAAAAGATTTTTTGGTGTCAATGGGATTTTTGTGAATAGCTTCTTAGGAATGGAAAGAGGTCCTATAAAAGCATTGACTGAGGAGGGAAGTGGCAAGCCTCCTGTGTATGCTGTTGGACCCATTATCCAAACGGATAAAGGTTGTGGTAATGATGCAAATGCAATAGAGTGTGTTGCATGGTTGGATAGACAACAACCTTCTTCTGTGTTGTACGTTTGTTTTGGAAGCGGTGGAACATTGTCACATGAACAAATGATTGAGTTGGCTTATGGTTTGGAATTGAGTGGTCATAAGTTCTTGTGGGTTGTAAGAGGACCTAGTAATACACCTAATGCTACATATCTTGATGCACAAAATGGTGTTAACCCATTGAAGTTCTTGCCATTTGGGTTCTTAGAGAGAACCAAAGAGCAAGGTATGGTTATTCCTTCATGGGCACCCCAAGTTCAAGTGCTTGGACATAGTTCAATTGGAGGGTTCTTGAGTCATTGTGGATGGAATTCAACACTTGAGAGTGTGGTGCAAGGTGTGCCACTAATCACGTGGCCTTTGTTCGCAGAGCAAAGAATGAATGCAGTTGTGCTGAGTGAGGGCCTCAAAGTGGGCCTAAGGCCAAGAGTTAGTGAAAATGGGTTGATTGAAAAGGTAGAAATTGCTAAGGTGATAAAAGGTCTAATGGAAGGGGAAGAAGGTAAGGAAATGCTCAAGAGAATGAAGAAGTTGAAAGAAGATGCCATTAGTGCACTCAAAGAAGATGGCTCTTCTGCAAAGACCATTTCTCAGTTGGTACAAAAGTGGAAAACTTTGCCATAAGAAAACAAACTTTGCTTTGGTCGGTATTGTTACGTTGCTTTCTTCTTCTGTTAATATGCTTTTCCTTGTAAAAGTAATTGTCAGTCTATGCTTGGCATCATGTTTCATGTGAATTTTTCTTTTGTCTATTGTCAGTGTTTTAACCAATGAAGAATGGATACTCTTCTCTTTTCAAATGTCTCGCTATTTTGTACGCCCACAACTTTTTTATACTTTTTTTCATACCTACAACTGTAATAGATATTTAATTAAAAAAATTTCAACTTGAAAATTTTTATAAAAAAATATACATATTTATTATCTTAAAATTATAAAAATATAAAAAATATTTTTTAATAAAATTTTACTATTACTGGCTATTTATTTTTAATTTTTTAAAAATCTTTTTTTAAAAAAAAAGAAACTATTCACTAACTCAGTCCGGGAGTTGCACGCATTAATTGGTATCACCAAAGAATATTTTTTTCACTTTTAAAATAGTTATCTTATATATAATAGAAAATATTAAAAATGTCTTTCTATTTATTCAAATCTTGTTTATACATATGTATATATAACTTAACATGTTAATTTAAGATGAATATGTTTTTTCTAAAGATATAATTTTATCTTTTTGCTTTGAAAATATTTTTTAAAGAGACCAAATAATTATATTATAAAATAATTTCTCTTAATATTTTATTTATTTATTTATTATTATATACTTATTTTACGCGGTATATTTTAGACATTTATGTCATATCTCATCTCATATTAATATTAAAGTACGTGCTTCATATATTATAATTACTATTATTGTGATTATTATATATATGATCATTATCTTTCTTCTTTTTATCATCACAATTATTATTAGTATCATTACTAGTATACTAGTATTATTATAGAGTTTCTTTTGTACCAACATCCCAAAGTAGATTACAACGAAAATGTAAACGTTTTAAAATGATTAAAAATAAAATATTTTTTAAAAATAAAATAGTCGCTAAAGTATATTTTTAAAAAAATTCTTGCATTATAAAAAAATTAACTTTTTAAAAATAATGTGATATTTAACTCTAAAACTTAGTTTTAGAGTAAATATTAATACTCTACGATATCCGTTTAAGTAACGGCTATTTTAAATTATTTGTAAAAATTTATTATAACTTTAAAATATTTATCTAGCTTTTAAATAATTATTTTTTATCATTTAACTTTTAAAAGGAAAAGAAGTTATTGATTAAAATATTAATTAATATTTAAAAAAGAAAAAATTATTTTAACTTAATATATCTAATTTTCATTATTACATATCTCTAAGTGCAATATAGGATTTAAAATTATGTAATTTTATTTAAAAATTATAGGAAAAAGTTTGTTATCTTAAAGTTTAACGAAAGAGAATTATTTTAAGATTAAATTTTTTTTATAAGATTGTAAAACATAAAAGTGCAGGTACAAATGCTACTTTATGATAAACAACACAGGGGTGAAGGAATATCACAGTTCCTATAGTAAATTGTTAAATAAGAGATTAATAATGAAAATAAAGTGTTTTGATTTTTAAAAAAAAATTGAGCATTTTAATTGACACTATTAGAAAAATTATTTTTTTTTACAAATTTTTACCCACAGTTTATATAACTATTGTTAATTTTAAATGTTACCTATAATTTAAATAACAATAGTTAAATTTAAATATTTTTTGTGATTTATTATAATAATTGTAGTTAATTAATGACAGTTTCAGAAAATTTCAGTTAATTATTAAAATATTTTTTTATCCATTTAATTTATTATGATAACTTACCTGTGTGTGGATACCCTTCTCTCCCAACCCAAAAACATAACACTATTATACTGTCTAAGCTCGTGTCCTTTTCAACTTCTCTTTTGGTGTTCTCTCTTTGTAAATCTTTTTAAATCAATTTAATGAAAAACTCATTTTACAAAGAATTTAAAATAATACATAAATTTCTTATAACTTATTTAACAACCAAAAGTAATGTAAATCACATACTAGTATTTTAAAATATTATATGAAAAAATAAAATAAAAAGTAAGCAATTCAATGCTTAATTATTTAATTTATTCAATTAAAAATGACTTAAATTTTAAATTAAGTATTTATTTAAGTTATTTAGTGTACAACAAAATATATATAAAGTTATATTACTCTTATACCATTAATAATTTAACGTAAAAAATAATTTATATCAATTTAACTGTTAAATTATAATTATATATTGTTTAGATTATTTATATAAAATTTTGTTAAAATTAAACTATTAGAAAAATAAAATTAAAAGGTTCTTATTTTTACATATTTTAAATTTATATATTACATTAAATTTGATGCATAACATTAAATCATTTTGAATCGATTACAGTTTTTTCATACATAATTCATGTAATCAGAATTTTTAATTTAATAATTAATTTTAAAAATAAATTATTTTTTCTATTAAATTATTTAATAATATACTTACACTGATATAATTTGAAACTATTTTCTTTATTTATTTCTCTAAGTTTACTTGTAAATATCTAAAATATCTTTAGTAGAATTGAGAGAATATTGAGCGCAGCTATCATTGTTTTCTATTAGAAAATTTCTTTAGATAGCATTAAAGTATTTTTTGAAACAGGAACAACTTATAAAATATACTTAGGGTATAAAGTTGTCGCCTTTGCATTTATATTATCTAAATAGTACAAGCTTTGACTATAGATCTTGCATGCTTTAATTGTTCTCAAGTTCTTGTTTTACAAAGCTTTTTCTAAATTTCTAAAAACTTCAAGAAACATAATTCAAACTTTCTTGCATATATATTTCTAGCATCTTCTTCACTTAACGTAAATATCTTGATTGAAAGTAATTGCTAATTAATGGAACAAGTTAAAATAAATATTCACAATTTTTTTTCATAATTTTATTTTTTGCTATTTGTCATTTGATTATAATAATTAATCACTAGAGAACAAATAATAGTCATTTAAAGAATTGTTATTAATTTCTTAAACTTCATATACAATTGCTAGCCATTAATTGCAAAAGTGAGTGTGTAGTGGGGCATTATTAATTAAACTTAATGTTTAGATAATCCGTTTGGTGAAATATTAAGTAGCAAATGGTACTAAATAGTAACTAAAATACCTATATTTTTATTTTAAGTTTTTTTTTTATAGAAAATATCAATAAATTAGGAGGAATTGCAGAGAGATTTATTGATGGGTTACCGTCTCATAGATTTTATGACATGTACTATCTTAAATTCACAGGAAATGTTGACCTTTACAATAATGATGAATTTTCAAAATTAAGTTGCTATTTTAAACAAAAATGTACAAAAAGTAGATTTGTAAAATTATTAAGCATCCAAGAATGGAAGTTCATACACGCTTATTATAAGGATAAATCGGGTGAGTGTAATATGTGTTTTTTTAGAAGAATAATTTTACTTCATTTCTTAGCATGTCTTCTTTTTGTAAGAAGTTGATTAATGTTTCAAGAAAATTTCATGCTATGAGTTTATGAGCTTAGGAAGCGTGCTTGTAAGGTCTCTTTGAGAAGAAATTTCCTATAAAATTTCTCTATTATTCCTTTTTACTCTCTTGAGAAGGCCCTGAAACTTTTGAAGTACCAAACTTAAAAAGGAAAAAAAGTTCTCTATTTTCTATTCTCTATTGCTTATATAATTCTTTATCCTTTGGTCTCCAAGTAGCACAATGACCAATAATATTGACCATTGTCTCTATTATTTTCTATTTGTACCTTCAATCAATTTTAGATAGTGTTTCTCTCTATAGCTTAACTTCTTTCTTCTCACTTCTAAACACCAAAGTTGTGGAACCAAGAAGCTAAAGCAACAATTCTCTATTCTTGAAGGAGTATTCCTACACATCTTTGTCTACCTATGAATTGTTTCTGAAATTGTAGTTCAAACAAGTTTGACATCTCGGTCTTTGCTCAATAGTTTAGGTATTTTCTCTACTGTAATGAATCCTTTGATTTTTAACATCTCATTCTTGCAACGCAAGTTTCTTGAGCACTTGTGGTTCACTTGTTGGTCACCTCCTTCCTTTAGTAGAGTGTTGCCCTTGTCACATAATCTCTCATTTTTCAATCATTTTTCTTTTTAAATTCTTTACTTAAACTATTAATGAACTATATTTTCTTGATTTTAGTTTTGCCCCTAATATTTTATTTAGTTCCCAATAGTTGTTTAAGAAGATAAGTAAATATCCTTCATGCTCAAGTCAATAAAAATTAAATAAATAGATTTTTTTTTTAAAAAAAAAGGTATTTTCAAGCAAAGTTATTAATATCCTTATACGTAAGGCTATTTTGTAGGTATCCTACAACTAAATGCAACATGCATAATAGTGTGAGCTTGCAATGGCTCAAATTTTACAAAAAAATTTTACAATAATTTATACAAAAATTACACGTGAACAAAAATATATTTGTTAAAAGTGATGAGTTATTTTATCTTTTTATGTTTTGTAGAAACTATTACACAATAAAATTTATAAAAATATAGTTTTTCAATCTTTAAAAATCTATTCATGCAAGATGAGATTCAATATCTTCTAAAAGTTGAGATACAACCTTGGAGCATTAGGCCTAAATCATAATAAAGGCCATGTGAAGGTCCAATACACTGCCTATTGTTAATTAGGAAGTGTTGTTTCAGTAGGTGGCAATAGGTATTATAAATGCACCTATATATATCTTTTCATTTTTTTTGTTTTCTTTTTTTGAAAAAAATCATTAATAAGTTGGGAGGAAAGGGAGTTGCATTAATTGATTTTGTCTGTGATATCCTTATTTTATTAAAAATGATAAAAAAATTCATAATAAAAAAAAGAATAATTAATTTAAATCCATTGTCAGTTGAGTATAAGACGTGGAATTATAAAACATTTCTTTTATTTTATTCAAACTTATAAAAAAATTTAGAAAACGAATCCATAGAAGTTAAACAAATAAAAAAGGAAATATGAAATAACATTCATAGATATATTGTTCTAAAGAGGTTACAATAGATTGACCTTAGTAAAATATACATTAAAATACATTATGACCCTTTTACATTTACAAAATACAAAATATAGCAAGTCTTAATGAGCAGTCTATCCACCCAAAGACCAAAGAGATATTAATCATCCTCGTGCCATCCCTTTATTTCTGCAATTTCATTGAAATTGAGATCCTTATCCGATCTGAGGTATTGATCGCCCGAATTCGCAGCGACCTGCAAGCCAGTAATTTACTCAAAAGTCTATCTTGATGGTCTTCCGAGATGGTTGTGGTCGTGATATGTAAACAAATAAATCACAGCGACTGGAGTTCTCATGGTACCGGGGAATATATATACACAGAGGGTATGATGTATTCTACTTATAGGAAAATTAAAAGGGATACTATAGTATAGTTTCATCTCTATCATAATAATATTTCTAGGCACATCATCAACATGTACAACAATTCTAAAGTAGAATAATAGTTCATATTCATTAAATATATAGTTAAGTCTATTATGTACAGAACTATATACGAGCCTAATTCTCTCTCTGGGTGCTGTCATCTTGGTCCTTTGAAATATTTACATAAGGATGAGTCTCTATTCATATTATCAAGCATACATGCACAACCAATTCAACCATGCAAATAAGACAAATACCACAAAACATCATGTCACAAGACCATACTCATACAAAAGTAATACCTATTAGTTATTCGACTTATTACATTCTCTCTTTATTAGCACTTTCACTACCCCTAAGATCCCTCGAGGTCTTCATTAGCACATATAGTTGTTGGATAGTCGCAACTAAACAGATACAGCGTGTGCTGACTCAGCCCCTTTTAACAAAAGTATGGTCAGGAGTTTAAGTTAGGAAACAAGTGTGCGGCTTGTGGTGCTCTTATTCTTATTTGTTATGTGCAATTCAAGAAGAGTATCTACCACCCTCATTTCTCAAAGATTTCTCAATCGCCTCCATCTTCCATACTCCAGTATACCGCTGAACTATCTATACTTGTCCTTATCACATTCTTTTCTCATTTCATTCTCCCTTCCATATTTTCCATCTCTTTTCTATATTTCTCATTATGGATTTATTCTACTCATTAGTCATTATGCTCCAAATTTCATTATTGTCTGTTCTCATATTATTCATCCTTTTATCTCTATATTTTGTTCTAGTTCTTTATTACATCATACATTAATTAATCATTGCTGAAGGTTGGTCACCCTCAAACTCAGTCCACAACATACATGCATGTACATTCAAATCAAGAATTATACACATCATCAAACATCACTAAACATGCTTCAAACATAACAAAAACATGTTCTCTTCCAACATATACACAAAATCATGCATTTTATCACAGCATTTTCATGAATACAAATATACAACTTTCTTAGTAACAAGATAGAACTCTTCTTATCTTAAAAGACAAGTTTGGTGAAGAAAAAGTGAGAAAAGGATGATTTACAGACCAAGGTAGTTCTACACCTTACATAAAAGGGCACTCTTTAAATAAAGAGGAAACAAAAAAGATAGAAGTGAAAACAAGGAGTTTGAGTTTTGAGATACTCACCGATAATTCTGTGGAGTCAAAGTTTGAGCTTGGATTCAAAGTAATTTTGAAGTTTCTAAAGCTTTTCTTTGGAGTAGGGAAGAGAGAGTTCAGAGAAAATGATAGAGAAACGTGAGTTTTGAAATGAAATAAAATAAAATTTTTATGCTGGAAATTTCTTAAATACCCCTCAGCTTCGCGCACTCTCGCTTGAGTGAGAAACAGCTCACTTGAGCGACGCATTGCTCGCCTGGGCGAGATACATCTCGCTTGAGCAAGATATGCAAACAGTGATTTTTTCAACTATTTTTTTATATGCTCGCTTCAGCGAGCTTTATCTCGCCTGAGGAAGATGACGTCCAGAGAGCAAGATGTTTTTCTTGTGAGTCCTCGCCTGAGCAACTTATGTTGCCTGAGTGAGATCTCAGCTCGCCTGAGTGATATCACTCTCGCCTAAGCTAAATTGCCCTGAAATAAAGTGTTTTATGGGTACTCAACCTCGCTTGAGCGAGATTTTCTGCACCAAACTTCTTCTAAAAATCTTCATAATTTACTCCTAAACACATCCTAATACTATTAAATATCAAATAAAGAGTAATCATGGAGAGAAGGGATTCATACTAGCAAAAGTTACTCTATTACTTAAGTCAATAAAATTACATATAGTATTTTCTTAAAATAAATTCCCTATTTGATAAGAGGTCAATATTCTATATTTTTATTATTTTATAAAAATATTAAAAATATAATTAGTTTTCAAATTTTATTTAACAATTACAAATTAAAAATTTTAAAAGAAATGTTACAGGAGAATTTTTAATTTTCTTTGTAGATATATAGCTTGCATTATTATTATGAACACATAATTGCCCAAAATTTGAAGGATATCTTGCAAGGTGTGATCTTCAAAATTTCTAGAAGTTGAGGTATAGCTTTGAAACAGTAGGCCCAATAATGTTTGGGGGCCTAGACTCACGTGAGGGTTCAAAAAGTTAATATTGTTAAGTGAGATGTGATGTTACATGTAGATTGAACTATAAAATGAGATCATTCTAACTAATTTAGCTCTAATTTATGAGTTAGAGTAAAAAACCCTTATTATGTGAAAAATTTATAAGATTAAAAAGTTTATAAGGTTAAATAGATTAAAATTAATTCATAAGTCAATTATTTTTAAGAAATATAAAAATACATTAAAAATATTTATAGATAAAAAAATAATAAAATTTGTATAATATTAAATATTTAAAATAAATTATTATTAAATAATATAAAATATAATATAATAATTTATTATTAAAATAAGTTACATATTTTTTTTATTTGTATTATTGATAATTATTAAATTATAATAATAATTTTTATTCATATAATTTTATGAATAATTTCTTAATATATTATTTTATAATTTTATTTTATGAATCATAAAATTTTCATATTTTAATATTTTTTATTTTTATTTTTTTATTTATGTATTTTTATAAAACTATTTTAAGAACATCATATGTTTAGTAAATATATTTAAAGTTACACTTAAAGATATAAAGCTGAGAACAAGAATGCTAGTTAAATTTGTTAAGTCAGATAATGTTATCAAAATATTTAAAATAATTTATTTAAATAAAACTTAATATGTTAAAAAAATTAAATAGAACATCGTTACGATAAAAATTAAAAATATATAATATTTAATATTATAAAATTTATAGAGGCAGACAAGTAACTTACAAATTTAGTAAAAATTAATAAATAAAAATTTAAATTAATTAAAATAAAATAATTAATTTGATAATTTTAATTAATTTAATAAAAATAATAAATAAAGACAATAAAAACGAAAAACAAATACATTAAAAAAAATGATGGATGTGAAGAGTGGGCATGATGTTTATAATTGGTTTTGTGAAATTGGACAGCTGAGAGAAATCGCAGGGGAATTGTTGGTTGGGTTTTCTTGATCTTATCTTTATGTTAGTGAAAGCTTGTCATGCTTCATTTAGTAATCCAGCTCACCAAATTTTCTCTATGTCGTTAATTGGGAGGTGGAATTATAGTTTAGGTTATTACCTTGTGTCAATCTTATTTTAAATTATTATTATTATTATTATTATCATTATCGTGAGAGATTTAATTCGAATAATTATTAGATATATGTATTTTAATTATTTGGAGATTAATTTAAAATTTGTGATTCATGATAATAAAATTGTGCTTATTATTCTAAAAATATAATTATATTCTTATAAAAAGAATTTAATTTAAAATACCTTATTGATCAAAATAATTTGTGATACAAGAAAATATGTTCATAATATAGTACATGCACTAACAAAAACATATAATATGGCTAAATATTTTAGTTTTTAAAAAAGTTAAATGAATTTTGAGCTTTAAAGAATAATTTGGATTTTAAAATAATAAAAATTTCAAGTATTAAAATAAACAAAAAGTAAAAATAAAAAATTTCAAGTATTAAATGTATCATAATTTTTTAATAAAGTTTTGTTAATCTCATTCTTTAAGATGTAGTTTAAGCATTCACAAATAAATTTTTTTATAAAAAAAATATATAATTATTATATTAAAGTTATAAAAATATTATAAATATTTTTTTTAATAAAATTTTACTATTATTAACTGTTTATCTTCGGTTTTTAGAATGTTTCTTTTTATTAACTATTTATCTTCGGTCTTTAGAGTACTGTTTCTTTCCATAATCTAAATATAATCTTAAAAAATAGATCAACAAAAGATAGAATATGAGATCCATAGAATTTTGGAAAGATAAAAAGAAAAAAAACAACTTACAAAATGTTCAAACCTTTACCTATCAAGAAGTCTGGCTAAAACTTGTTTATATTTGCAACACGTTAATGTAAGTTCACTAAAAAACAAAACATGTTAGCAAAATAGAAGCAATTATTCTTCTATTGGTTTCACACTGTTGGTCACGTGGAAGCAATTCAAAACCATATTGAATGATTGAAACGGGAATCTCAAATCCATATTCAAAGAAATTTCAAAACCAATTTAATATACCTCAAATCAATCAATATTATAAGTATTAAATGCTAATAAATTCATAAACGAAAATGGAATCAGGAAGCAATATGTTGCAAGATACTCAAATTTGATCGATATCAGCTTAAAAGTTTATATTAATTATCTAAAAATAACATAATCTTATTAAAATAAATGATAAATTTTTATTAATATAAACTTTTAAAATATTTATTTTACTTTTAATATAATTAATAAGGACTTTCATAATAAAAACATCACTTTTAAATATCATCAAATACGTTGATGAACTATACATGATTGTTTTACCCAACAAAAGGATACAAACATTGGAGCTCCATTTGTTACCATGTGTGCAATGATTTTCCCTTGCATTCTTAACCAATGTGTGTAGAAAGTTGTGATTGATGGCAGCAATGTAGTGCAGCTTTCGGTGGTGCGTAGTAGCCTTTACAAAGTGAAATGTGAGAAGTTAGCACTTTTAAAGAGATATAAGGGTAAATAGAGATCAAGAAAGTTGGGTATGGTTTCATTTTTTCATTGAAAAAATAAAATGGTTTGAGAATTTGCAAGTAAATTTTGGTACCATGGTGGAGATATTCTGTGGTGTTTATGCAAAAGTGGATGTTTGGTGAGACATTAATGGGTGAATTAATGTTTAGATGGATTGTGTAGTGTAATTCGTCTCCTTAATCATTACACTAAGCCTTTCTTGTCATTAAGTCAAAACTTTATCATAATGTTGCAAGATTAAGGACTCCTAGTGCAATTGTTCATGTTCCATATTGGTTCTTGTTTAGCAATGTTTTTAGAATTTGATGCATGGAAACGATGTATTTCTTAAACTTTTTGCAGTTTTATAATATGTTATGTGAAAAAGTTTATTAGATGTGGATTAATTTCATTTGTCATTTTGAAATGGATGGTAACCGTGGGAAAATTGAGAAGACAGAAAAATTTGAATTGAAGAGAAAATAAGAGCAGAAAAAAAATATTTTTTTTATCTTTAAAAGTCAACTTCTATCTCATCTATTATCTTTCAATTTTTCTCCAATTAAATAAAAGAAAATACATTGTCATCTATATTTTTTTTTTCTCTCCATCCTCTCATTTTTTATTTTTTATTTTCAGTTTCAATAATTGTTTGTCAATAGAAATGAATTAAGAGGACAAGTGGGTAGCACAGTTCCAAGCCCCACACACAGATGCCAAACAATTGGCTCAATGGAAAATCAAAGTTGATACTAAGGATATATGGCTTGGATTATTGGGTCATGTGATCCTCAAATTGTTAAGTAGATGTCATTAAGTAATCAAGGTGCAATCAAAGGAATCTATAGAAAAAATTTAGCTACTTCCTTCTAAGCGCCTTGTTTGAAAATTTGAATAGAGAAAGAAGAAAAAAATTTGATGGATGAGAAATAGAGATAAAAATTAACAAAAAAATTTCTAATTTAAAATATTTAAAAATATGAATTTTTAAAGTTTTGAAAAATTTACAAAAATCTCTTTCAATATTTAGAAACTCCGAACAAAAATTATTATCAAATAAACATTTTTTTCAAGTTTAACTTCTAATTAATAAAACCTAGATGTCCATGTATATATTTTGACTCATAAGAAGTATATGAGTTATTTATGTGTATATTAGGATTTAAGGAAGATAAACTAGTTATTTTAATTCAAAAAGGAAGAAGGATTTTGGTTTGATTTGAGTTGTAACATAATTGAGCATTTGAACTATAACAAAAGATAATACCATATTTTAGAACCAAAATCAAGTTGTTAAGAACATGTTTGTTTGTATTTTTTTTTTAAAAAAAATTAAAATAAAAAATTATTAAATAATTAAAACTTTATGCTACTACTTCTAAATTCATAAAATTATAATGTCAAATATATAAACTTTAATTTTAAGAATGTAAAAGTTTTATTTTAACTTTTAAAAATTATAAATACCAGTTATATTGATCAGTTTAGAGAAAGTATTGTGTCTTTAAATACTAAGATAATCAACATTTAAAATATTAAAGATAAATTCTGTGGTACCCATAAAACTTTTTAGATACCATATATAAAAAATTTTAATCAATAATATTTTGACATGTATTTAAATAATAAATTTAGTTAATAATAGATTATTATATTTATTACATTGAATAGTATTTAAGTTAAAACTAAATAAATTAAAATTTAAAAATAAAATAATAATAATAATAATATATAACAAATAATATAAATAATATAATTTTAAATAAATTATATATAATAATATTTTTTTAATTTATTACATGTCTCTTTTTTATTAATATAAATTTTTTAAATATAATACCCATAAAATAAATTTTAGGATACCATAACACATGATAATACAAGATTTTATTACTACTATTAAATGTCCCGCATTAAATGTATCAGAGATGGATTTGAAGTTTTATTCTAAGATTATATTGACTTGACATTTTGAAACTTATACTATTTTAAACAAAAAGTTAAAATAAGAGGTCTAAAAATTTGAAGTTATGTAATACTTTTATAAATTTTAAGTTTAAAAATTACTTTTTAACTAATTTCTTTTTCAGTAATATGTTATTGTTCTTTGAAAAGATATTTTTTTATAAATTTAATAATTTTATTTAATAAAAACAGTCTTGTTACAATATAACCAGAGTCTAATACCACAAGCACTAATAATCCCTCTAGAAAATCCCATGTAATGTCAACACTCACAAAAAAAAACCCATACTAAGAAATTTTTTTTGTCTAGGTTATTTTTTATAAAGTAAATAAATTTATTTAAAAAGTATTTAATATATTTTTAAATTTATTTTTAAAAAATATTTATCCCTTAAAAGAAAATAGAGAAACCGAAGTAAAAATAATATGAGATGCCATGATCCTATTAAAACAAACTTACACCAAATGGCTTCTTCCACTTCCGAGGTTACCCCACCCCTAAAGTCAAGTCATCATTGGGTTTAGCCCCCATTATTCCTCTTGGGTCAAGAACTTGCCATAATTGTCGATTTCAAACTTCAAAAACAAATTAGATTTATGCCACATATTTTTCTTGTACTTTCAGTTTCTGATAAGATAACCAGAAATTTAAAGAAAAGAAAATGTTAACCACTGTTCTTAAAAATATATTTTTATTGAAAAACATAAATATATTTGTTCATATAATTTTTAATAAAAATATTATATATTAATTTTTTAATCAGCATTTTAAAGCTATAAGTAAAAAAATTCATATGCAAAAGCTTTTATATTAAAAATTAATATATATCAATAATATTTTAAAAAAAAAGACTTAATTAAGTCTTTATTTCTTATAAAAGTTATACAACTCTATAAAATATTTTATTAAGATACACCCTTTCTTTTTGTATAAACAATTGTTCATTAGTCTTTTTGGCTAGCATGATTTAATCAAAAGTTGACACTGAGAAAAAAAAATTTATAAGCAACCTTTTAGGAACCACACTCTTAATTGAATTTTCTTAAAAATTTTGAAGCAACATTTTAAGATTCATGGGTCATTTCTCGCTCTCTCTTTTGTTTGAACAATTAATGTGGCAGAGAACGTGTGAAGAAGACGCAGAAGAAAATGTGTTACCGAAGCAAGGCCCATATCTAAATTATTGAGTTCCTTAATTTGAAACAAGACAAGGCTAATTTGGGTACCCAAAAAATTGGGGTCTGAATCCCCATGTGGTTATTAAAGTATGCTCCATCCAACGGTGCAGATTAAGGGCGCATGGTTAACGGGTAGGTTTCTTGTCTCCATTCACGTGTTGCTAGAGTTAACTATAGTTAAAAGTCATCTTGGTATGGCAAAGGATCTCAGTTTCTCCACTTTTTTTTGAATGGAAGACTTGTGGGAAAATTGGATTTCTTCTTTGGTAATGAGACACCAATCAAATATAAAAACTATATATTTTATTTTTTTTATTGTATGAATGTGATGAACTCTTTAGAGATAATCTCTTTTAACTTTTCCATTTGGTGTTTTCCCATTGTTTGTTATAGGAAATGGGTGATGACAATTCCATTGGCCAGTCTCATATTAACCCTTTTGATCAAGATAAGTTTCTCACTGGGATTGTTCAACAGCTGCCACCAAATTTCTCATCTCAAAGTGCTCAACACTCTTCCACCATGCAATATAATAATGTTTTTGCTACTACTAATAGTAGCCTATCATCTGAGGATGCAAGCTATGATGAGAAGCATGGTAAGAGTAATAGCTCAAACTCCATAATCTCTCAAGATGTTGCTTCACACAAACATTCAGCACCGTCTCTATCCACCTTCATTTTGTCGTTTGAAAACTCATCGGTGGAACCAGCTCTCCAAGATAGACCCAACAACTCCCCTAAACATTTTGGTGGGGATGCTACATGTTCTTCCATCATGTCTTCAAAAAGAACATTGGGTAACCATATCACTAAGCCCAAGGTCAAGCAAGGAAACAAGAAATTTAGAAGCTCATCAGAGATTCAAGATCACATATTGGCCGAGAGAAAAAGGAGGCAAGAACTCACTGAGAGGTTCATAGCACTTTCTGCCACCATACCCGGATTGAAGAAGGTTAGTTCCACTATTTCAATTTCAAAACCATGCCCATCAAATCATAGATTCTTGATCAATCTACAAGTGCTTCTATTTTTATTTTCCTTTCATCGTATCTCAATTTCTCCATTGCATTATTATCTTAATCCACAACATCAAAATTATGTGAGATTGTTCCATGATTATTTCAACATTTTGTATCAGCATGCAAGCAATCACCCGACAACCAATAGAACCGGTCCCTTGTCTGATGAATGAAATCGCTTGTCGTTAATGCATTTATTTAACCAGCATCTAATCAATCTGACACCCTAAACTTTAATGTGTGTGTACATGGCAAATGTTTTCACACTCGGTTGTCTCCTTTGATGATAGAAGATTGCTTCTCTCTCGTAGAGAGAAGGGGTAAAAATAAGTAAAAAAAAAAAAAAAAGAAGAAAGAAGAACTTATAACAATAAGATAAAAAATAAAATATTAACATGCGTTGAATCTAAGCCATTAATAACAATATTAAATGTTTTTAATAAAAATATTATTTTAAAATATTTAAAATTAGTCTTAAATATTACAATTAAACAAAATTAATTATATTTTTTATATATCGTATTAATTATTTGATATTAAAAAATAGGATCATATATGAATTGTCCATTATTCAATAGCATGATTTTGAATTCTTAAAAAAATTATAGCATTTTATTTAAATTTAGTTTAACACCATTAATTTTCAATATTTTCAACTTAATTTTCAAATTTCAATGTCATATCTATGCCAAATTTTGGAAAGAGAAGTTACAAAAACCCCTTTACGAGGAAAGATGGTAGGGTGGCAGAAAAAGGTTGTCTACCTCAAAACTTAAAGAGGTTAACAGCACTTTCAGACCACTCATTTCTACTGGGTTCGCTGAACTTTCTGCACCCTTTGCAGCTCTCAGCTCACCCATTGCACTTTTTCTTTCTTCTTTGCATTTTATCATGTACGTACACTGATTAGCTTAAATAAAGTTTCTTTACTTATACCAAAGTATGCCCCCCACTAGGGTACAGTTTTTTGTCCGTGTTTTATGCACAATTATATTATTTATTAATTATTTGATATAATATTTTAACCTATATTTATTACTAATTCTTTGCACATAGCAGGAAACTAGTCCTAAACACTTAGCATATCACTAAAGTATAAAATCTTCATTTTTGCTGCTAATTATGTTTCTATAATGAATTCTTTTTCATCATTATCTTTACTTCTTAACCGAATTAATAAGACTCATAAATATTACTTAAGTTTAAGAAACGTTTCAAGTATACATCTTGCGTACTTATATCTAAAGAGAGATAAGTAAGAGCTTATTCGTCTACCTTTAGAATCAGAAATTACAATATTACTTAGATTAAAAATGTCATTGCAAGTTGCAAAGCAGATTTATAAAAGGAACTTTTTTTATTTTTCTATAACTCTGTTGGACAAAACACCCAAATAGCCTGTAAAGAAGAGAGAGAAAAATGGTAAATGTAATATGATAAAAGAAGAAGAAGAAGAAGAAGAGACATAATAAATATTAAATAGATAATAAATAATGATATTTGTAGTTCACCACCATTAGTCAGCTGACACAGAATAATAGTTTGATATGGAATAATATTGAATTAATATTTCCCCATTGAAATAGATTTTGATATGTTGAAAGACAGAATCGTAGAAATATAGCTTAAGAGATATATATATTTTCTCCTCACATTTTCACACATGACTTGCTTATTTACAGAAGCTTTATGACTTACACACCTTAAAAGTGTCTACATAATATTCTTTGACTTTCTGCATAATTTATGTTACTTTCTAGGTTATTCTAATCATTGCCTCCATGTAATTGTATCATAATTCAAGTAAATCACTAGTTGTTCACCATAAAAAGAAAAAGTAGCTCACTAGTTAAAGCAATAGTATTATTCAATTTAATTAACCAGTCAATAAACTATATGGGATTAATGTTTGGCTAGCTTGAGTTTATTAACTACATTTTTGGTACATATGTAACACATGAGTATTACATTACATAACTTCATAATTTAGGAATTAATAATTAAAATCCATGTAGTGGATTTAACTATGTATTATATATATATATATATATATATATATAGACAGACAAGGCCTATATACTTCGTGAAGCAATAAATTATATGAAACAACTTCAAGAGCGAGTGGAAGAGCTAGAGAATCAAAACAAGAGAAGAAGAACAGATTCAGTAATATGTATAAAGAAATCCAAGGTTAGTGCAAAAGAGGAATCCACGTCGTGTGAAAGAAACTTTGATAGTGGATATCGATCTCCAACGCCATTACCTCAAGTTGAAGCAAGAGTCTTGGAAAAGGAAGTTCTCATTGGAATCCACTGTGAGAAACAAAAGGATATTGTGCTCAAAATCATGGCCTTGCTTCAAAATCTTCATCTTTCTCTTGCTAGCAGTAGTGTATTGCCATTTGGAACCTCCACTCTCAAAGTTACAATCATTGCTCAGGTAATATGACAACATTTTCCAAATCATCATGTCAATCAACATTTTCATCAAAACTTAACCACATATATAGGAAAATCAAAATATGTGTGTGTATATATAGTGTTAGTATAATATGTTATTTGTTAAAATAAACTTTTAAAATCTATACTGACAAATTATTTTTTGTTAAATAAAGACTATGTAATAAAAGTTATCCTATTTGTTAGTAAATGATAATGTTTTGATACTATCATTCAGTCATAAATTATCATGTAATTAAAAATTATAAACTTTTACAATAATCATATATAAAGTGTTTTATGATTAATTAATGCAAAAAAATTACTAATAGTGAATCAAAATTAATTTTATTTCCTACATATACAATGCATGATAATTTTATATATATTCTAAACTACTTCAGCTATGATGCAGATGGACGATAAATACTGCCTTACAGTGAATGATTTAGTAAAAAGCCTAAGGAAAGATCTCTTAAAGTCACATGGCATTCAAAAATAATATTCCTAAGAGAGGTTTGCAGAATTTTAGTTTGGCTTCTTTCAATAAGATAACATTATGAGGATTTGTTTGTAATGAAATTTAATCTCATAATGTATTGAGGTATGCCCAACTTCTTAATTGTGAGTAAAATTAATCTATTTGTAGATGGACTTCAATTCAAATTAAGAGAATCAAAATGACTAAGGATTTTGTAAACGCCTTTGTTGTTCCTAACTATTCATTATCAAATTAGTCTCATGAAATGTATATCATTCATTAAATAAACCTTCGAGACTTGTGACATTAATAGGGACTACAAAAGTCAATTAAAAAATTACCACCTTCGAATATGTTTATATTCATTTGTAATTTAGTCATTTGACAAATTTAGTAGATAACCAATAGAAATTCATTCAAATCTTATTAGTTTTTCATGCTGTCAACTATTTTGACTCTAACAAAGTTAATGAATCTAAGAAAAGAATTATCAATAATTATTGTGATAAAGCTTCCCTCTTGTGTTTCTCATAATTAACAATAGAAATTTGACATCAATTTCATAAATTAACTTAATTACATTTTTTTACCCCTCTAATTTTATTAATTAAGTTTCTTTACTTCTAAAATTTAACAAATTTGGACACATTGATTTTCTTTTCTAAAACTTGTGAATTCTTTTTTTTTTTTCCTTAAAAATTTATAAATTAAATTGATTAAATTATCTTTTATTCTAACTCACGGACTTGACAAATTTTACTCATAATAATAAATTAAAATAATTATCTTCAAACCCACTCTCATATCTTATAAGATTCTTCAAGTTTTATTCGGTTCACTAAATTTCCTCGTTTTAAAATTTTTTCATCCTTCAATTTTATTTCAACCCCCAAAACTTTAGATTAAAAATAAATATTTGAGAGTTTTATGTAAAAAAAAAATGACAAGAAATAGTTTTATTCAATTTTAAAAATAAAGAGAACTAACTTAAAATGAACTGGACAAACAAAAATCAAATATAATTCAACTTAAAGAGACTAAAAATATAATTAAGCTTAATAAATTCTATAATGCCTAAATGAAGTACGGTAATATTTTCTTTGGATATAATCATGTTTTCTTTTTCAATATGTATATTGTTAGGGTCTAAAATCTTTTATATTGGTAATCAAAGGTTTGATATTGAGTATTAAAATGGTTAAGGAAGCATATTGAAAATATTGTCAATTTAATTTATTATATAAAGATGTTTTGATTTTGTATTGAATTTTAACGTACAAATTTTTAGACTAACATAAGAAAAATCATGTGAAGATGTCATCTTTACCAAATGCAAGTAAAATAAAAATAACTAAAAAATTCAGAAAAGATAAATAATAAATTGCTAAAAAGTGAAGGAAAATCAGAGCGAGTTTCGAATTTGGATGGGGAAAAGATAATCCGAAGGATGAATTATTAACATTATCTAAAATTTAAGAAAAAAATAAGACAGATATTTTTTGAGTAAATTTTTAATTTGGTCTTTGAAATATAACGAGTCATTCAATTTAGTTAAAAAATAAAATATTAAAATTAGTTTTTGAATGTATGATTTGTAATTCATTTTAATCTCTAAAATGTTGTTTGTGAATTTAGAGGGAGAGAAAAGGAAAATGTTCTAAAGATAAAGAAAGAGAGGAAAAAAGAAAAGAAAAGTTAATACAAACCTCTTAAAATTAAGAGAATTTAAAAGCATAGGATTAAGAGAGTTATAGATAATTTATAAATCCTTTCCCTCTCATTCTTTCAAATAATAATAATTACCACATATATTATTCTTTTCTCTTCTAAAAAAATCAACTCTTAAACAAAGTTTCATCAAGCTTTCATTTATTCATTGAATATTGAACTTAGTTCCGTGCACCATTCATTCTAATTACTTGAAAAAAACTTTTAATTTCGTCCCTAAAAAATTATTACAATTAGTTCTTACATGTGTAGTTTACCATTTCGTGTAAAATTAATTAGCTGCCTCTCATAGTGATTGAAAATATGAAACATTAAATATAATGTAACATGCTATTAAGTTTTTTTATTTACATTGCATTAATAAAGTTTAAGTATAACATATTTAAAATTAAAATTTTATAATTTTTAATAATAAAAATCAGAAATATAAAATAGAAAGTTAAATTTTATATTTTACTTAAAAAATCAATACAATCTATATTATAGTTCATGGTCTTATTGGAATATTTTATGTACTTATCACTTTAATAAATATAAATTAATATTATTGAAATGTCTTAAATCATAAAATTTCTAATCAATAAAAATAATTTGGAATCATATTAAAAAAAAGGTTATTATTCTATTTAAAATTTTAGGTTCATCGTAAGTCAATATTTAAACTAAGTTGAATATTATAACTTGCAACACTAACATTCGACGTTTGACGACGTGTATATATATATATATATCTTAAAATAATTGTCCCCCAAGCTAAAAGATCTCCATGTTCTCTTAGTTTAAGAGAAAAAGATGAAGTAGGGAAAGTGACGTTGTTAGAGAGTAATAAGGTGATGCTTATGGGGTTGATATTGAGAGAAGGGGACAAGTGAGAGAGTTGCTTGTGCCTATAAGAATGTCTTGGGAGAAAAAAAAAAGTCATTATTGTTGCAACTCGAGTTCGAAGTTTTTCTTTGTTATGTTATATGAATCCGCTACTGTGTCGAGGTAGAGTAACTATGACATAAGGCTTAACTTGGCGTAGGGTTTATAGTCAGTGTCAGAGAGGGAATGAAAATGATGGGAAGGGAAGAGAGATGCGAAACGAGTCATTTTAGCTTTCACATGTTATTTAATCGCAGAGACTTAAATGTACTGATAAATTTGTATTTTTTAGGGACAAATTAAGTAATTAAATGACTAATGTTAATGTACATGACTGCTGTAATAATTGAGGGATTAATTTGAGAGTTTATTCTAAAAATTAAATTAAAGATAGCCTATTTTTTAGATATTAAAATAAATAATAGATCACATATTTGTAAAATAATTTTGAATATTTTATTTTTTAAGAACTAAATTAAATGAGTTTGTATTTTTTTTAGGAACTAATTTATTTTTTTATTTTTCGTTTATTGTGTAAAATGGCCTATGAGACGATAGCTTTTATGAAATCCTCTTGACATCAATACTCAGACGATGTAATAATCAATGTAAAAAAGAAGAGAGTGAGCTTAAAAAAAAAGAAAGACTATAAAATTTGTACAAAGCAAGTGAAACATCAAACTAAACTCATGTTAGATAACAAAACAATTTTAAATATAATTATTATTTAAAAAATATCCATGAAATTTTAAAAAAATAATAAAAGAAACAAAACTTTAGATTAAAAAGAAAAAATGAAAAAAGATAAAGTAAATCAACCAAAGAAAAAAGTTATTTAAATATGGTATAAAATCAGAAAAAATACAGAAATATAGTGTATTTTGCAGTTTTATCGCAATATGGCCTTGCAAAAAACATCAACGGTGATTTATATAGGAACAACACTGTGGCAGGGAGCTCAAACTGCAGGTTCAGGTGGCACAGGCTTTTCTAAAACAATCATTGGCGATTTTGACCCTGATCAAGGCTTTGCAAAAGTTATCACATGTTATCAAGGCTATGTAAACTCACCAAGGGCGAGATTTGACCACTATTCATGTTGTCATGTAAAGAAATAGAGTTAGGAAGACTTCTAAAACTTTGTAAACTCACCAATGGCAAGTTTTGATCTTTGTTAATCACGCCATGTAGAGTTAGTACTGTAGCGAGGAAGATCCTATAAATTGCCAATGATGATTTTTCCTTTATATATATGTCTTCCAAACCTGTTGCTGCATGTGTGAAAGGGGAACCAAAAAAATTAAAGAAGAAGAAGAAGCTTGTTGGAGAAGAAGAAGGCTGAGAGAGAGAGAAAGAGAGAGAGAGAGAGCCATGCAAGGAAATAGAGTTAGGAAGACCTCTAAAACTCTGTAAACTCACCAATGGCAAGTTTTGACCTTTATCAATCAAGCCATGTAGAGTACTGTAGCAAGAAAGATCTTATAAATTGCTAATGATAATTTTTCCTCTATATATATGTCTTCCAAACCTGTTGCTGCATGCGCGGAAGGGGAACGAAAAAATTGAATAAGAAGAAGAAGAAGCTTGTTGGAGAAGAATAAGGTTGTGAGTGAAAGAGAGAATGAGAGAAAGAGAGTAGGAAACCAGAAAAAGAAATAAATAGAAAATAAAAAAATTAATATTTAAAAGCTCAGAATTTTAGAAGAAATGGTTAAAGATTCAACCATTGATTCAAAGAAACATATCTCTGATTAAATTTATAATTTAAATATAAGTTTTTTTATTTTATTTAATATTTTTAATATATATTTTAATTAAAATTAAAAAATTTCATTAAATAAAATATAATGTTAGTAATATATAGTAATTGAGTAATTTTTGTGAATAATAGTTAATTCTAGACTAAAGATAATATAATAATAAATTATGAAATTTTAATTATAATTTAAATTATTACAGTTATTAAAATAATTTTTTTTAATTTATGTTAAGAAAAAGCATATAATAATGTATATTGTGTAATTTTTATTTTGAAATATGTAATCGTTAATTTATTATGTTAATTTTAAATTTTTTTATATATATGATGTGAATTACATTATATCATAATGTAATTTTGTTGTGAAATTAGTTAAGTTAATTTAATAAAAAATTAGTTAGGTTTATTTTAGAATAAGTTAGATTAATTTATAATGAATTAATTATTTAGCAATTACTAACTTGTATGCAGAAAATATTTTAATAAAATATGAGAATTAATTTAAAATAATTAATAATAATATGGTTGAGTATTTGGATTAAATATCTACATTCTCTAATAATTATTTATTATATTTTAAATAGTTATAATTTGAACATAAATTATTATGAATTTGCTTTAAATTTATTAGTCATGTTTAGTGTTAATAATGGTTTAATGTTAAAATTTTTGTTAATTATATTATTATAATGAATTTTGATTTTATAAGAATTATTTTATTTTATAAATATTTTTTAGGAGTTATTTAATATAGGAAGTGTATTTTAGTAATAATTTTTTTATATTATTTATAATAGGTAATAAAATTGTTATGTTCTCGTCACTTGTTAATAACACCTCTAAGGACAGATATTATGAAAATTTTACGTTATGTTGGCTTTGATTGAATTTCTCAACTTTGTCAAATGCAAATAAACAGTTCACTTACAAATGCACTTGTGGAAATGTTGGAGGCCTGAAACACATATATTTCACCTAGTTTATAGATAATGCACAATTACTTAGAAAATGTTTATATGTTACTTGAATTTAAGATCACTGTGTAGCAATAATTGTTTCTACAAATCTTTTTATTGTAATAGTACATGATATGTGTGAAAATTTAATAGGAGATCGATCTGATTCAAACAAAATTGAAGGATCATAAATTAGATTAAAGTGTCTATTACAACATCTTGGTTGGCTTCCTTTTAATTCTGACATTACGTTACAACAACATGCTTATGGTTATATTCTTTGCTTGCTAAGACATGTTCTGATGTCAAATAAAAGTAATTCAATGGTACATGTAAAATTCTTGCAATTGTTAATAGATGTGAATGAAATTAGCAAATACAGTTAGGGATTAGCATGCTTGGCCTCTCTTTATAGAGGGTTGGATCGTGCTTCTAGACATAATGTTAAAGAAATTTGTGGCTGCTTGATCTTTCTGCAGGTATAGGCATGACATCGCCTCCTATGGCTAGCTCCAATCCTAGGAGAACCAATAATATTTCTACTTGCGATATCCAACGAATGTGCCTAATACAATACATGTGGGATGCCTTGGAGGTTCTCACTGGCCATTGCTTCTTCTTATTGTTGTTATAATTGAGTTGTGATGATAAAAAAATCATGCCAATGCCATCTTTGGTAACAACATATTTTTATAAATTTTCAAGGAAAAAACTCCAAGCATTTGTTGTCACTCTCAACAATAGCAAATGCAATCGAAAGTATATTTTGATTTCCATCTTGTGCAACAACCACTAGTAGAACTCTTTGTATTTGCCATATAAATGTGTTTCATTAACCTACACAAGTGACTTGCAATGTTGAAATGCTCTAATGCAAGGACCAAAACTCCAAAACACTTGACGTAATATTTGATCATTGGGAACCATTTCATCATTGCGATAAGCCTTTGCAACATCTAATTTCACAATAGATTCTCGAACAACATCATACATTGCTACGCATCATTGCGACAACGCTTCAAATGAGACTTCTCATTGACCAAATACTTTTTTGATTTTCTTTTATTTTGTCAACTACACTTTTCGATAACTTATTGTGTACCCAAATTGAGACTAAATTTTTCCAATCACTACTTTGATTTTAAAAGAAGGATCAAATTCTACCATTGGCTTTATACATTTCGCAATTGTGTCTGTATCCAACTTTCTGTGATCTTGAAAAATGATTCCAACAACACAAGTGTGTAGACCATTATATTTTTTTATTTTTCAAAAATACTTGTTCTTCCTAAAACTAGCTCGAAAAAGCCACTTGCAATGTAAGCTATATCTTACACTTGTAATAAAATATATTTGGTTCTAACTCGAACACTTTGTAATTCGCTCCTTTTGATATACTATTGTTCATTGGGCAAGTGTACCTATCGTGAAGTAATAAAGGGTTCTAAAATAAGTTTCTGAAATATTGTCTCACAAGGATTGATTTTCAATTACTAAGAATTTCTTAATTCAATTGTTTAAGCCTAAAAGATGTGAAATTTAATAAGAACCGAAATTTAATTATAAAATTAATTATAAAAGCAAATAACACAACACACGTCTTGGTTGAACTTATAGGGGAGGAACCTAGGGCATATGTGTTTTCTCATTCAATCCTTTATGTTATTTTTCTATTTTAACTCTAAATTTAATTTCCTTGTGATTAACAATTATTCATACAAATACCATTAATATCCAATGATCATGCAATACTAATATTCTTTTCTTTAAATTAATATTTCCAATGATCATGCAAGACATAAATTAAAGAAAGCATAAAGCATCTATGAACTTGTTAATTTAATAATGATTAAAAGAGAAAGATTGGTTTGGTTCACCTAATCCTTTGTCTTGTTTTACCCTATAGATCCATTAACTAATTAAGATATGATCGTCTAACGATATAATTAATTATGATTATAATTATGCGTAATAGAATAAAAGCTAATCACGAACAAAAATTAAATATAGATTCAAACTTCAAAATCTCATAAATTCATGAACAATAGTTTCCATAGCCCTAAATATAGACTTAGTTACTCATGCTAAAGGAAAGAATTAAAACAATCATAAGTAAATCCATAATAAAAAGAAATAGCAAATTAGAGTGTGAGATGAATTCCTGATCTTCAAGTACGATCGCTTGAAGCTCTAAGTCCTGCCAAGAGAATACCAAAGATCCCGTACAAGAGAAACGAGATGAGAAGTGTATAAGAAAAGGAGAAAGGTATGTAACGAAGTGAAAAAGTGTCCCAAGTGTAGAGCATAAGGCCTCTTTATATAGGTTGTGTCCTGAGTTTCCAGTTGGTTGAGTACTATCTTTTCAAATCGGTTTTATCCACATTTAGAATCGCTTCAAATTTTCATATCTAAGTTTAAATTTTAAATTCAAAATTCAAACTCAGCTTCACATAGCATAGCCAAAGACTAAGAATATCTAATTTTTATCCAGAATATCTCCATAATGCACTAATAACAACTTCCAGCTAAACTGCAACAATTAATAACATAGTTAGTGTAAATATATATAAAATAGAGTTTAACTGTATAAATATAAGTCATAAAATATATCAAAATATGAACTTATCAACTATAATGCTTTACTATTTTTATAACAGCTTCTTTATCACTGAATTACTTTTCAACATACAATTCACCATCTATATCTGTGTTACCTATCAATTGCGAACATAAACTAATTAACAAAACTAAAATTAATCTCACTGACATAATTAAAAATTTCACATACCTAAGTTTGAATATTTTGGAAACTCAGAAGCATTTATAACATCAAAATCTAATTCACGCATGAAGAACGACTCCCAAAAGGATGTTGCACACCCATATGGGGCTCCTCTTCATCAGTATCATCATAAAAATCCTCATCGCCTTCTTCATCACTTCGATATTCTCCTTCAAAGTTGTAGTCATCATTTTCATTGTTGTTGTGTTCCCATTTTATCTCTATTTGTAGTATGATACTTGCAAATTCTTCTTGAACCTTGGAGGATGACATTGCTGATATATCTGAAACATTTATTAAATATCATCATCGTTGGTTATTAGAATTAAATGTACATAAAACCACCAAATATCAACACTTGACATCAATGCATAACACTTTCTACTATTTTTGGAAATGAAACTTTATGAATGTATTGACAAAGACAATACTTTAAATCTTTAAATGATACATTATATGAAATATATACGCATGTTGGCTTCTCGTATGAGAATATCACACACCTTCACTCGTATTTGCTATAATCTTACCATTAAAATAAATTACAATAATCACACTCATTTTTTCTTCTGATAAACACAAGTTTCAAAAGTTCTCTAAGAAGTGCTTTAAATGGTTTTAGGGTGAGTTGCTATGAATGGATATTGCAATATTTATAGCCTCACTAATTGAAAATCACCAATGGTGTTTTATTATAGTTTTTGAAAATTTTCATTGGTCAAAGATTTTTATTGGCGAATTTTAAAAAGTTAAAAAACCTTTTTGACATTCAAAGGTTGCCAGTGACAATTTTTACTAATCATTTGTACTTTCTCTCCCTAAACTCGCTAATGATGACTTTATTTTATGAAATTTTATTTTTTTGTATGCTCTAAAATTTCCATTGGCATTTTTTTAGATATACCATATTTAGATAATTTTGTAAAAAATGCCATTTGAGTAATTTCATTAAAAAAAACCATGATAAAAATATGACCCATAATTAAAAGGATCCAGAACTTTTACAATTCTGTCACGAACTACATCTTGCACTTTATTTTTGCTTATTAAATTAAAATTAAAAAATCTTCTTAAGCAAAAGATGAAAAGGAAAGGGGTTGGGTGGGGTGGGGTGGGATGGGGAGGGGAGGAGGGAGGAGGAAGGAATAGTTTGGGGGAGAAGGGGAGGGGAAGAGAGAAAGGGGAGGAAGGAGATTGGGTGGGTGGGTGGGAGGGAGAAGGGAATTAGGTTGGCTAGAAGGAAGGGGGAGAGAGAGAGAGAGAAAGAGAGAAAGAGAGGGGAAGGGGTTGAGTGGGTGGGAGGGGAAGGAAAGGGAAAAAAGTAAGAGAACAAGAGGGAGGAGGAAGAAAATACTACATTGTATTTTTGCTTAAACAAATTTAGAAAGAATTCTTGTCCTAATCAGAAATTATCATTAAAAAAAATTAGAAAAAAAAAACATATTGAAAATTACCGAATTGATATGTCTTTTCTCTTTTGTACATGACTACGAGATCACATGATTGATTACTCTATTTTTGCTTAGTACATTTTTTAATTCAATCAAATAAATTTAAAATTATTATAATAATATTTAATATAAAAGTTTAAAGCAAATAAATTAAAATAAATAAAATAATCATAAAAATTTTATTATTGATTTTTAAGAAATATTAAAATAATATAAATCTAAAAATGATAAAATATTTATTTAGTAATAAAACTAAAAATTAAAAATATTGAATTTCTTATAATAATTTTAGTCTTTGTAATTATTTTAACTACAATCCAATTTTTTTTTATTTTCTTTTTTATAAATTCAAACAAGCGAGAATTTTTTTTTATTTAAACTCATTCAAATATTAAATATTTTTATTTTATTTTTAATTTAATTTTTATTATCAAATATATATATATATATATTAAATATTCATATAATATAAAAATTATAAATTTTTTTATAAAAATTATATTAAAAAGTAGGTTGATTAATTTTTTATAAATATTTTTAATACAATTTAATTATTTTTTACTTTTGTGAAAATTTATTATTATTATTTTAATTCACATTATTTAAATATCAAATTTATTTTATTTTTTTATTTCTTTTTGTGTAGGAAACAATCAAAACAAATTAAATTTTCTCCCGAGAGATTGTTTATTTAAACAAATTAATTCTTATACATTAAATATTTAAATAGAGAGTTTCTTCTTAGTGTGTTTTTAAAGATTAAATTTTATTTTGTATACACTTGAAAATTTTCTTTAAGCTAATGTTAGGGGAGTTCCACAAACAATTATTTTTTAAAAAAAATTAAGTTAAATTTATTTTAAAATTAAGTTAACAACCAACTTAACTCAATTTTATCTAAATGCAATAAACTAAGAATAAAAAAATTACAGCCGCTTCCAAAATCATAAAATTTCACTTTACATACATATAATATAATAAATATATACTAGGCTTAATTATATTTTTGGTCCCTATAAATATAAGTCTTTTTGTGATTAGTCCCTACAAATATTTTTGTAAGAAAATCATTCTTCTAAAGTTAGTAATTTAAGAATTAGTCCCTGCCGTTAACTCCCTTTCTGTTAAGTGCTGAGCTGACTTAACGCTCTACTTAGCGCCACGTCATTTATTTTTTTATTTAAAATTATATAATTAAAAATAAGTCCTTAAACATACTTTTACATAATTGCAAAAAGGTCCAACTTCTTCTCTTATCTCTTTCCTGTTAACGAACCCTATTCTTCTCCAACCCTCACCCCTTTCTTGGTGTATGGTTACTGAACATACCCTTTCCTGCTGGCTAACTCTTCCTCAACCTTCACCCTTTCCTTGATATATGATGTGGCAATATTGATATTTATTAAAAGAGTTCCTTGGCATTTGGTGAAGTAAGTTAACGATACCCTAACGTTAATGTATATATGTTATTTAAACTAGCTTGTAACTGCAATGAGGAGGGGATAAGGGTGACAGTTGGGGGTGAGGTGAGGGGAAGGGGTTGGGGTGGGGTGACGGGTCACAAACATGCTCCAGGCCCAACCTTCAAGGCTCGACTCATCTGTCGAGTGAGAGCCCATCAAGGACGGTGAAAGCGTGAAGCTTAAGCTCGTTATGGATTCTATTCATGACTACACCAACACGCTTTCACCATTCACTATGTTTGCTAGCTTTTCAAGGCAACAGGTATATATGAGATTCCTTCAAAAATTTTCCATTTTCTTATTTGGGTTCCTTTCGTTTTGGATTAGTTATATAATATAATCCACAAAAATTAAGCATATATTATTTATTAATTATCTTTTTTTTCTTCATTTTAATTTTCCATGTTTTTGAGTTCTTAGATATGTGTATCTTAATTCTGGGTATTTCAAAATTTTGGTCTTTTGGCTTTTGGATCTCGTGTCTCATTTTGTCAACTTTGAGATCAGGTGATAGTTTTCAGTGGCATCCTTTTGCTGCTGATTTGAAAAATTGGTGCTTTATGTCCCATTACACAGACAATGAATAGTTTATTATTGATGGTTAGGGAGTTAAGGTCAACTAAAATGTATTTGTGTTTGGATGATCTTATGGGTTTACAATGTGTTGAGAAGTATATGTCATACCAAGGGGCAATGCAGTTAGGAATGGACCAGCATCTACTAGGAGAGAGCATGGAAGCTTTGAGTGTAAGTATGGACTATCTGTTAGAGGAAAAAGGGGAGGGAAAAGGGGAAGAGGAAGGGAAGAAGGGGTGCTTGAAAGGGGGTTACAAGGGAGGGAGAGAGGGAGGGAGGGATTGTGGAGAAAAAAAAAAAAAGTTAAAGGAATTTTTATGCAATTTATATAAAATAGGTTTAAGGGTTTATTTGTAAATTTTAATTTTAAATATAAATAATAAATAACATGGCATGTCATGTAAGTTGTGACTGGGCCTCAAGATGGCCACGTGGCGCCGCGTGGAGTGTTGAGCTAACTCTCCGTCAGCCAGCTCAACACTTAACAAAGAGTGAATTAACGTCAAGGACTAATTCCTAAATTAGCAACTTTAGAAGGACGACTTCCTAACAAAAAAATTTGTAGGAACTAATCACAAAAAGTTCTATATTTATAAGGACCAAAAACATAATTAAGCCATATATACTATATGTAAAATTTATCAAGTTTAAAATATTTATATAATATATCTATAATTTTTATTTTTATTTCATAAAACCTAAAATAATTCACTCATTTAAATCAAATCATACATATATTTTAATTATATCTATGATGTTAAAATTAATTTTGTCAAAATTATAAAAAGAAAAGAAAAACTGAAGGATTGATTGTGTTTTTGGTTTAAAGCACTCACACAAAGAAAGGGTGAAGCTAAGATTAAAAAAACCAAAACCACCTTTCTTCTCATTGTAATTTTTTCTTGGTAGTGTGTGTATATATATATATATATATATATATAAAATTATTTATTTATTATAAGTTATAACATTGTGGTCTCACTGAACTTGTCAAGCATGAGAAAAAGGAATCATAGGGAAGGAAGGAATAGTGTGAAATAAGGATTTTATAGTTTTTATTTTTTGAAATGTGTGTGCTAAGAAAGTTAGGAAAAATAAGAGGAAACTTTTGCTTGGAAGGTGTGGGGGAGTGATATTAAAGGGTTTGTGTGCAAATGCATGTACTATGCTTTAGATGCTAAGACATGAATGTGTAAAATAAAAGTATGAAACAAGGAAATAGAAGAAAGAAAATAATGTGAAATGAGGGTCGTCGAGTCTTTTGTTTTGTTTTGTTTTTTTTTGTTTTTTGGGTTCTTTTTAAGCAAAACAAAATGTGTGTGCTGAGAGGATCTGGATCCTCTGCAGTTTTGGCAGGAATTGTGCCCTGCAGTGTGTTTTTGCTTAAAAGCATGCCCAAGCTAGCCACAAGAAACATGAATCATGTCTCACTTAAGCTCATAATTTTGCTTAAGCGGTTTTCATTTAGCTTAAGCCCTTCCAAGTGAAAACAATTAAACCTAACTGAAAATGGACCAGAGAGACATGTATTTTAATCACTTTTTTCGCTTTAGCGGATTGTAAATCGCTTAAGCTATTCTAGATTCGCTTAAGCCTTGACAAGTGACTTTAATTAATATTAAGCGAATTTGAGGTTGAGAGCCATTATTTCAAGCATACAAAATGGCTTAAGCGAAAATGAATTGGCTTAAGCAAACATTAGCAGGGCTTGAGTCCAGATTTGAATTTCTCAGCAAATACAGATCTGCTTAAGTTAGTATGTGTGTTTAAGCGAATATATCAGAATTTGCAAAAATTATGCATACACAGACAATAGGCAACAAAATGGCTTAAGCGAAAATTAATTTGCTTAAGCGAATGGTAGTAGGGCTTGAGCCCAGAATTTAATTCCCCAGCCTATCAACTATGAACAGTGTCAATGAACAGTGAAATCGCATAAAAACCGCGTATGAACAGTAAAAATCACGTATGTACAGTGACTGCTGACATCATCAGTGACATCATCCTGATGTCATGGCTGACGTCACATACGCGTACAGTACGCGTGCACAATATTTTCAGCGTAAATAGTGTCATGAACAGTGTTTCTGGCGATGAACAATAATTCTGGCGGTGAACAGTGAATTTTGAAAATTTTCTATAAAAAGGGGGCTTCACACAAAATTTTCATTTCTTTACTCATATCCAAGATTCTCAAAGGTTCTAAGGCCATATACCACCATTTTCTCTCATATTAAACTCTCCTAAACTTAGATTTCTCGCCAGATCTGATATTCTACATCTATTCTAAGGGATTTAAAGTAAGTTTCTTTAAGTTTAAAGTTATATTTACTGTTCGTTTCTCTTCTTATTCTCTTTCTTATAGATAGTTGATGATATCTTAGGAGAAACTTCGTTCTAAAGCTGAATCTTCGGTGAATCTTCCATTAAAACAAGTAATATTGGTAGATCTGGTGTGAATCATTATTCTAAGATAAGGGGAGCTTACTTTAACCTATAAACTATGTTTTGAATGGTTTAATATGCTATTTCAAGATATTTTGATATGATTTTGTTAGATCTATTGAATAAAAGCTATTTTCCAAGCTGCAACTACTGTTAATTGATTTATAATGCTGAGATTTTGGCTGATCTATTATAAACTTGCCTTAGCTGAGCTGTTAAAATATATTTAGCGGTGTGCATCATGCTGAGATATATGTTTTGCACCATTATAGAGCCAAGTTATATGTTTAGGTGGGTAGACGTGTAACGGTAAGTTCATTCTGAGCTGCGATGTGCTGTCTAGATCCAGATACCGGAATGGGCCACTCTTAGACCGGCTCGGTTCGTTCTGGATTACTTAGTCTGTGAAACCAGTTGGAAACCGTTTTCATGCTGTGCAATAGATGGGCTGGTAATGCATGGGGTTGTTGCTGTGAGTAATGTTTTGATATATATATATATATATATATATATATATATATATATACGATTTTATTTTATTTTTGTAAGCTTACCCTTGCATTTCTTTCTATGTCGTTGTGTGCGTGTGTACTGCGATGATTGTACGTTGGTACGTGAGCAGATGTAGCAGGTGTTGCATCTACTTCATAGGCTGAGGGGCCAGTGGAGAAATGTTAGAAGCTGGAGTCGAGTAATTTTGCATCAAAGTCCTTATTCCTTATATTTTAAAACCTCATGTAGAGGGAGCTATGTAGTATAATTTTGGGTATTTTAAATATTATGAACTAAATGTAATATTATGTTGTTCTATTGGATATTTGTTGTAAGAAACTTTGTTTTATTTTGAATGAGAACTGAATTTTATACTTATATTCTCTATTATTTATTTATCTTAAATAAGTATGTGATGTAGAAACAATGTTCTCGGTTCCTTATAAAAGGGGTCGTGAAATAGCCAAATATCAATATTTTTTCTAACATTTTGGATTCAGCTAATGGCTTTCTCTTAGCCTCTTGTAAAGCACCTAGTCACCTACATATTTAATTATTTCCCCCCAAGTCTTGCATGTATTACACGATTTGGACTTGTTCATACTCTTTTAGGTTCTTTTATCCTTTGTAGTCTGGAGTGTGCATTTATTTTTAATGTTGAAATTACTTTACTTCTTTTTTCATTTATAATTTTGTGAAATGGCCCAAAATTTTTGCTGTTTGTTTATTTTTAGGTATTTCCTTGTGTTACTGCAAATTGTGGTTGGTACTACCATCCCAAATGTGCAAAGCTCCTCTCCCCTGGCATTGACATTGAACGAGAGAACATTATAAAGGGAGTTGCCATTGGAAAAGCATTTGTCTGTCCTCTTCATGTGTTCTTTATGGAAAAAGGTGAAAATAAAGATATTCATGATTTGCAGTTTGCAATGTGTAGACGCTCCCTTACGGCTTACCACAGGAAATGCTTACCCAAGTAGCTTTTTCTTCTTTTCAGTTCTTTTCTTTTTTATTAATTATTTTTGCTTACAGGTATTCATGTCAATGTTATTATATGCCATTTGTTGAAAACCCACTACATAATGCTCGTTTGATCATGCTTATGCATGCTTCTACATGTCTCATTGTCTCTATTACTTTCTTTAGGAAAATTTCATTTACATTTGATTACTTTAAGGGCATTGAGCAGAGGGCTTGGGATGGTCTACTCAATTGTTGAATTTTGATGTATTGCACGTAAGTTGTTAGTGTTTAAATAATTGGATAAATGTGTTGAATTCTAGATGTCTCCTTATGCTGTATGATAGGAACTTGGAATTAGAGTAGAAATAATGCTAATTGAGCTCCTTACAAGCATGGGTAGTCCTTTGTTGAGACCGAAAACACAAAAATATAAGAGACAAAATAGCAAGGAGAATTCTGGAGACACACAAAACATCCAATCCTTTCCAAAATCTCTCAACCTTGCTCAATCCTTGCCTACCTCCATATTCTTCCCTTTCCTTTTATCTTTATACTCTTAACAATTGCCTACCTTTTCCCTAACTCATTGCGACGCAAGCAAGATTGTTACTTCTCTTTGCTGGTCAAATTCCTAGCTTGCCCCTTACTCATATTATTCTTAAAGTATTAGACATATGAGGTCTAATGCTTTTGTTTACTGCCCCTTGTTGCTCAGGGATCATGAGATAGTTAGGGAACTTGGGACTCCTACTAGACACCATCTGATATTTCCTGCTATGGAACTCTAAAGGAAGATATGCAGTTACAAATTAGTAGGCAAAGAAAATGTTACTATAACATCCAATCGAAGTTTTGAAGATCTTCCTCCTAAGAAGACATTGGTACCAAACTTTGTCACCAAGGGAAGTGTTAGCATCCAAGATGGTGGTTCTGGCAAAGTTGTGGAGAAAACATGTTTTAAGAAAGATATATGTTTCTCAAGTGGATCTGTCAAGTTTGACATGGCTAGAAAATATATGAAGATTTAAAAGATGTCTGCTGTGAATAGGTCCTTATCAGGTCCTGAAAAAAAATGGTCTTTGAGAGAGAATTACTTGTCCTTTAGTACAAGATTATGTGAAGCTAAATCTCTGCAGCAAAAATTGGTTGGTGGAAGAATTAAAGAAACGTGTTTGGAGAAGCCTTTGGTAAAAAAAGTTCATAGTTCACTTGGCTTTACAGATGTTGATAGGGAAAACAGGTATTTCATGTGCATTTTGATATGGTTGTGATTTTTCTTAGATTGATTAACAAAAAAGATTTGTGTTCATGGTTAGCTGTTGTCATTTGGTTGTCAATGCTATGCAGAATTTTGTCGTCGAGGAAAGATACCTTGTCTACATTTAATGAGGAAGAATTCAAAAAGAACCATCAAGTCATTTGTACAACTTCATGTTTCACTGAAACTATATTCAATAAGAACCTTATTGAAGGAAAAGCAGAGAGTTCTGTCAAGGTTTGTCTTATTTTTTGCTCTGGAATGTAGCTGTCAGCATTGATGTTAAATAGAATCTAAATTTGTTAAGCTTAAATGGCTAATTAGCTGTTCTTCTAGCTAAAGGATCTCTGACTTTTTTGCAGGCTATTCAAATAGTTTTGCAGAGGTTAGAAGAAGGATGTAGCATTTAGGAAGTTAAAGCTATTTGTGAGTCAGGGATCATCCTTCAGGTTTTTAATTGGCAGGTTAAAATATGAGTACCTTAAATACCTTTTCATCCTTCTTGTTCTAGATGTGATTGAAATACATTGATGTGTCTCCTAACAGCTTATATTTTTATCATGAACCAACAATCCCAAGAACTTATAGTGATTTTCTTTAAGCTTTGACAATGCACTTGTTGATAGGACTGAACAGTAGTCAATAGAATAGTTAGGCAGTTAAGTTGTAAAGGTAGGTATAGAAAAGTATATTTGCTGAATGTGTTGTGTCTAAATGCAACCCACACAGTATAAATTTATACTAAATTTCCTAAAATATGTAACTGTTAATTTCCTACAAATTTGTAACGGCTAATGACTAATTACATTCTAACATTCACCCTCAAGCTAGAGCATATATGTCATATGCACCAAGCTTGTTACAAATGTACTCAATTCGAGGGCCTCTAAGGGACTTGGTGAACATGTCAGCCAGCTCATCAGTAGAATTGACAAAATCAATAGTGATTTCTCTAGAAAGCATTTTTTCTCTCACAAAATGACAATTAATCTCTATATGTTTTGTTCTTTCATGGTAGATTGTCACAAATAAGTTTTGTTTCATGGATGTCTCCTATTTTTAGTTGTAGTAGTAGTTGCCTAAGCCACGTAAGCTCAAAAGTGGTTGCTGCCATAGCACAATATTCTACTTCTGCACTGGATCTAGCAACTATGTTTTGTTTCTTGCTTCTCCATGAGATCAGGTTTCCTCCGATAAGAACATAGTACCCAGAAGTGAATCTTCTATCTGATGGTGATCTTGCCCAATCCGCATCAGAAGGGGCAGTTAGAAACTGACTCACTGATGATGCTAACTGAGGTCGTCTCCAATGACATTGGTTGAAAACATGCATCAAACATGTTAAAAACATTAACTAACTAAGCAGTTAAACGGGGGGGTCTTTGTGTGGTTCCAAATTCAATACAAAGAGCAGAAAATGAAATTATAAAATTCAATTAATAAAAAGTAGTAACCCTTAGTTCATTCACGTTGATTCTATTCCTATTCCTCTCAAGATTTAATACTCTTCCTTTTATCCAGAATTAGGTTAATTTAACAAGCAAGAATTAACCTTGAATTGCCATACAAAATTAAGCAATTTAATGGGCTCCAATCTCTTATTCCAAGATTAAGCAACTTTAGAAATAAATCTAGAATTAAGCAACCCAAATTTAGAATCTCATTAAAATGAATTAGGGTTAATTACACAATGTCTCCCTTATTCAACCATTAATTCAATTCAAGAGATTAGGAAAAAGAAATTCATGAGAGAAAATGATTTTATTAACATTCAAAACCCAAGAATTCAAAAATCTACGTGAGCTCACTAGGGATTACAAAAGATTTAGCCCTCCATAAGGATGGGCCTCACAATTACAAAATGAAAGTAAAGAGAATTCAATAACATCAATATAAAAATCAAAGAGAAATGAGTAGAGAATGAAACCAAACCATAGGTTGGACTCTTGACTGTCACTCAAGGCTGACTTAAGCTCTGCAAAGTATCATAATTTGGTAAAAAATCTGAAGTGTCAAAAAGATCTTTACCCTAATTACTAAAAATCTATTTATAGCGAAGTTGACGCCCTCTATAGTAACTATTATCATAAATAATAGTAGCCACGAGCAGCTCCTAGTCCTTTGCATTATTTCTTTAGTAGTTATTATTGCAAGTGATAGTGGCTACGCACAGCACACGTAGCTACTACGGTAAACGAAAGTAGCTACGCGCAGCTCTGTGTCAGTTTGAACTTGTTGTAGTGTCTAATATCGCTTGTGATAGTAGACACGCGCAGTACTACAGCTTTTTGGGCTCCCTATAGTGTCCACTATTACATCTGAAAGTAGTCACTTTGGTTTCCCTTTTTGAATTAACTTGTTGTAGTGGTCACTATCGCTTCTGAAAGCAATCACTTTAACCTCAAATTTTCTCAAAAAGTCAAAAATCCATGGAATAGGTCTAGAATTTCTTGCACAATTATTCAAATGATCAAAATTGCAAAATATACCTACATAAATCAATGTAAATTAATCAAAAATTAAGAAACCTATGATATTTGACCTAAATGGAATTTTCATCTTATTTGCACTTTCTAAGTCTACTTTTTCTATTAAAGAACAATAAAAAGGTGAGCAAAAATTCAATAAAATGTGGATTCATCATAACCCTAAACTTAAAATTTTCTTGTCTTCAAGCAAATCAAAATTCAAGAACTTGAGCAATAAGGGTTGGATTTATCCAAAAAAATTTCTCAAAATTTTCCATTCCAATCTTTGGCTCTAATTGAGACTTCCAAAATTTTCAAAACCATAGATTCATTCAACAGAGGAATCACACTCTTTATCAATTATTTTCATGCAAAGTCCCATAAATCTGAAAAAAAAATCCAACAAGATTTCTTATAAATCACATAATGCAAAGAAAATTATCTAGCTCATAAAAAAAGTGTTTCACTCTTCACTCGATAAAATTTTGGGCTAAGTGTTTTTTCTCAATTCATGTAATTTGCTTCACCTTACCATATGCTTGCCCTTATTCTCGATCTCCTTTGCCTATATGCAATAAATCACCTATCAAGAGGACTTGTTGCTAACAAATAGGATTAGGTTGGGTTCACTTTGATCAATGGAGGTCAAAAGCTCAAGTGAGTTTTCAAGAGAAGGAATTTCTTTTGAGTGAGTGAATGCAACAACTTAGAATGGAATGCATTAAATAATGCAGCTTAAGAGGTTCAAGCATTCTTTTACCACATTTTTCATTTATTTGCCTTATGTGGAAACTCATAGCCATTGTTGTATATTTCTTTTCTCTCTTTTTCATTCATTCATTTTTTTTTTGTGATTTATTAGACTTTGACAATCATTCTTTTCTTCAAAATCAATAATTCTTTTTACATGTATTATTAAAATGTATGATGTCCACCACCCCAAACTGAAGAGCTTGCTTGTCGTCAAGCAACTATAGTTATAATTAGTACTCCCAAACTTAGTTTCTTGCACTCACTCTTGATGCAACTCAAAAGGAATACCTCTCTTAAGGTAAAGAAAATATTTTTGCAGACTAAGTTTGGCAAAAGAAGAAAATATTGACCAAGGAAAATTAGGTGCAAGGGTGTTCTAAGGTGGGTGGGTGTGTACAAAGAAGGCCATGACAAATTGCACAATGCATTAAATTAAGAAGCAGGACAAGTTCTAGAGGATAGATGCAAAAATACATGTAGTATGCGCACAAAAAAGATGTTAAAGGCTCAATTCTCTACCATGGTAAAAGGTGACAATTAATTAGCAATATGTGAGCACAATTCACCTTACATTTTGTAGAGATTAGGAGGGAAAGAGCATAGAGAGAGAGAAACATTAGTGTGCTGGAATTGGATACTCTACAATGTGTAGAGACCCTTATATTTATAAGGATACATATGTAACTCTACTAGGCTAAGTTCATTATTATAATATTAAAATAAAACCTAAGCCTAATACGTCTATTCTAACTATTCATAACACTCCCCCTCAAGTTGGAGCATAGATTTAATCATGCCCAACTTGTTAAAACATAATTGCTACGTGTTGATGTAATATATTTTATGTTTATATTTAATGTTTTATTTTGATTAATAAACACTTTTCATATGCTTTATTTTTATAGTTTTTACCATTTTTTACTTATTTGAATAAATTGGGCCTATTACAAATAAATGTATTAATTTTGAATTTTTTATTATTCTGACCTCTGACTACTCTTTTAGCCATAAATTTTTCTATAGATATCATTTTTGCTTGATTTTAATTGCATTGGATTCTATGCATCCAGGGCTTCAAAATGCATATACAGATCACTAGATTTGGAGTTGTTTTCAATTTTTTATGATTTTTTGAATTTGAGAAAGATTTACTAACTATTGTTGCGGGATTGCATTTGGACCCTTATTATTTAATAATTGTATTTGAGCTTTTAGATATTATTGAAGCTTGCATTTTGTAATATCCTGCATTTTAATTTAAATAAAATGAGATTTGTTAAAGTATAATTGGAATAGATTTGAATAGAATTTATATTTTAAAAATAATAATAAAAATGAACAATAAAACCGCCTATGAACAGTAAAACTGCCTATGTACAGTGACCGATGACGTCATCAATGACATCAGCATGACGTCATGAATGACGTCACATCTGCGTACAATCAGTGTACAGTACGTGTGCACAGTGTTTCTAGCGTGAACAGTGACCGCGAACAGTGTTTCTGGCGTGAATAAGGCGTTGATCAGTGTTTCTGACGGTGAACAATAAATTTCAAAAATTTTCTATAAAAAGGGGGTTTCACACGAAATTTTCATTTCTTCACTCCTATCCAAGGTTCTCAAAGGTTTTAAGGCTATATCTCACCATTTTCTCCTATACTAAACCTCCTAAACTTAGATTTCTCTTCAGATCTGTGATTCTATGTCCGCTTTAAAGAATTTCAAGTAAGTTTCTCTAAGTTTGAAGTTAGATTTACCGTTCGTTTCTCTTCTTCTTCTTTTTCTTATAGATGTTCATGATGTTCTAAGGAAAACCTCCGTTCTAGAGTTAAAATCTACGGTTAAATCTTTGTAAAAGCTCTGTTTTGAGGTAAGGGGGGCTCTACTTTATCATTTTGTTATGTTTATTACTTGTATTCTTATAGATCTTGTCATGTATATGATTATATGTGGAATAATCCTTGTTTTATGAAAAATAATCGGTGAAAAGTGAGAATAATTGGTTATTTAAGTGATTTCATGATGAATACATGGTGAAAATGTGATATTATGTTCAAATAAGGCATGATAAGGTTTATTGAGGATGGTTGATATGATTTTATGATTTTGTGATATGAAATATACAAAGAGATGGATGTTCCATGTTTGAATATATTATGTTTCATGTAAAAATGATGTGTATTGTGAATATGCCATGGTTTGATGTATATGATGAAAGTATATGGAAATATAATGAAAAATATGTGTGAACATGCGAAATGACATATGTGAACATATGAATACACTTGAAAGAGTATGAGATGGAAAAAGGATATGATGTAAATAGTTATAGAGATACACTAGGGAGTGGAAGATGGAGACGATATGGGATATCCTGGGGAAATGTAGGGTGGTGAGTGATAGTCTGGATTATGCACAGAATATTGTGTTCGAATGCACCACATGGCCGTACACTCATTTCCCGATTTGACTCCTGACCATTACCTTTCCTAAGGGGCTGTCTATTGCATGCGTTGTATCTGTATTGCATTGGGCCATCCGGCGACTATTTACATGGATGTGTAAAACCTCAGGATAGAGGCATCGGATAAATGTGGCCACAGAACGCGGTAAGCGCGGATAGAAGAAAGAAAAAGAAATTGTGAATCTATGGAATACAATACGTGTTGAGATGAGAACATGCTTTATATGACACTATGATATGTAATGCCATGATGTTTTCTTTAATTGTGATAAGATGTGTTTTGTGATGAATATGTGTGATGTATGAGTGGTAGGGTAAAGACTCACCGTTACACAACATTTTTCAGAAAACCAGGACGAATAGTACCAGGTTCACAGTGCATGGATGGATGAGAACTGCTATTGGACTTAGTTATTTTGAGTTATGTAATGGATAATTTCAGTTCTATAGCATTCTTTTGAAACAGTTGTAAAACTACTATTTCTCTTTGTTGCTGATGAAAACTTTAGAATCTTTGTTTTTCTAAAGTACTTATGAATTAATGAAATTTTACTCTCTAAACCTTATATCATTTCAATGTTTTTTTTTCTTATTAGAGAGTTTTTGAAAGAAAAATTTACTCTACCATTTAACTTATGAAAATTTATCATATATTTAGAAAAGAAATATAAGGTGTTACAATTTTGGTATCAGAGCAATTCATCCAGACCAGACTGGGGTATGGGACTAATATGTCTGTGTTGTGTAATAGATATACTAGAATATGAAATGATTATTTGCTAATATGACTTGTTAGATGTGAATTACCTGAACTAGATGTATCTATATGTATGTGAATGATAGATTAATAAGTGATTTGAGTTTATTGCGAGATTAGAGCTATGGCTGGTAGAGGTAGACCTGCTGGTGCTACAAATGAACTCCTGGAGCGCATGACCCAAGTCTTAGAGACTTTGGCACATAACCAGGAGGCTGAACCAGCCGAGTATAGAGAACTTTCTTCTTTTACTAGGCATAACCCTCCAAAATTTGAGGGAAAGTTTGATCTTGAGGGAGCTCAAAGGTGGATAGAAGATCTGGAGAAGATTTTCCATGCCATTGGATGTAGAGAGGAGCATAAGGTAACTTATGCTACTTATATGCTGAGTGGAGAAGCTGAGGACTAGTAGAGATTTGCTAGTCAAAGTCTACTGCAAGAAGATGGTTATATTCCTTGGGAGACATTCAAGGCAACCTTCCTGGGAAATTATTTCCCTAGAGATTTAAAGAAACAGAAAGTTAGGGAGTTCCTTGAGTTGAAACAAGGAAACATGTCTATAGGTGAATATGCTGCTAAATTTCATGAATTGATGAAATACTTGCCTCACTATCAACATAACGATGGAGAGGAAGATCTATATGCCTAATTTGAGCATGGGCTAAGGCCAGATATTTGAGCTGCCGTTAGTGTATTCCAGCTGACAGATTTACCCACTTTAGTGAGTAAATGCAGAATATTTGAAGCTAATACTAAGGGTAAGACGGTGGATACCAGAATTAGTGGTCCTATGAGGCAAGACCGAAGACCTCCAAGATTTTCTAGAGGACCTTATTCTAGTCCAAATCAATCTCAAGTGAAGGGGACTGTATCTCAAGAAGATAAGAGTGGTGGTTCTGGTTCTTTTAGAAGGCCACTAAAATGTTTCAAGTGTGGTGGACCTCATATTAAAAAGAATTGTCCTCAACTTCCACCAACATGTGACATTTGTGGGAAAATGGGACACTCTACTAGTGTCTGTTAGTCTGCTCCACAAAAGAGCGGAAGCATGAGTGTGGAACAAAGACTTGAATCTAGAGCAAGCACTGGAACAAAGCCAAATGTGAAAGGCAAAGTTTTTGCTATGAGTGGAGCTGAGGCTTCAAAATCAGAGGAGCTTATTAGAGGTAAATGTATCATAAAAGACTGACTTGTAGATGTGTTGTTTGATTCTGGTGCTACTCATTCCTTTATTTCTGTAGATTGTATGAGATGTCTAGAATTACCTGTATCTGAATTGTATTGTGATGTTATTGTATTTACTCCTACCGATAAGCCCGTAGCAACTTCTTCTGTATGTTTAGGTTGTCCTGTGATGGTACATGGTAGGAGTTTTAGTATAGATTTGATTTGTTTACCTCTTTCCCAACTTGATGTAGTTTTGGGAATGGATTGGTTATCATCCAACCATATTCTATTGGACTGTAAAGAGAAAGTCTTGATTTTTGGCACTAAAGTATCAGAAAGTGCTAAACTCTTAGGTCCAGATCCATTGGAAAATGTAATGAGTGCTAAGGCTTTCATGGTTCTATTTTCAATTAAGGCTAAAAAGGAAATGAAGCCTGAGTATATCCCAATGGTTAGAGATTTTTTAGAAGTTTTTCCTGATGATGTTACTGAATTGCCACCGGAAAGAGAGATTGAGTTTACTATTGATCTTATTTCGGGAGCAAATCCTATTTCTGTTGCACCATATAGGATGTCACCAGTGGAGTTGGCTGAGGTAAAGAAACAGGTAGAAGAATTATTGCAGAAAAGGTTTATAAGGCCAAGTGTGTCACCTTAGGGAGCACCTGTTCTTTTGGTGAAAAAGAAAGATGGGAGCATGAGGATGTGTGTTGATTATAGGCAGTTGAATAAGGTAACAATAAAGAACAAGTATCCTATTCCTCGAATTGATGACTTGATGGATCAGTTACGAGGACCTTCCGTATTTTCAAAGATTAATTTGCGATCTGGTTATCATCAGATCAGAGTCAAGAGTGAGGATATCCCTAAGACAGCGTTTAGAACCCGCTATGGCGACTATGAGTATCTAGTTATGCCATTTGGTGTGACTAATGCTCCTGCAGTATTCATGGACTATATGAATAGAATTTTTCATGAGTTTTTGGATAAATTTGTTGTAGTATTTATAGATGATATTTGATTTATTCCAAGACTCATGAAGAACATGCAAAAAACTTGAGAATTATTTTGCAGATACTAAGAGAAAGACAGTTGTATGCAAAATTCTCTAAGTGTGAATTTTGGTTACCACAAATCCAATTTTTGGGACATGTGGTATTAAAAGATGGCATTATGGTGGATCCAGTAAAGGTGGAGGCAGTGGCGCAATGGCCAAGGCCTACTAATCCATCACAAATTCGCAGTTTTCTTGGACTAGCTGGCTATTATAGGAAATTCATTGAAGGATTTTCTAAAATAACTATTACGTTGACGAAGTTAACAAGAAAAGGAAAGGAGTTTGTGTGGGATGAAGAGTGTGAAGCTAGTTTTCAAAAGCTGAAAGAAAAGTTAACATTTGCCCCTGTCTTAGTTTTGCCTAATCCAGAACAGAAGTTTGATGTGTATTGTGATGTATCTGGGCAAGGGCTTGGTTGTGTCTTAATGCAGGATGGAAGGGTAGTTGCTTATGCTTCGAGGCAGTTACGTCTTCATGAAGTTAATTATCATACTCATGACCTAGAATTAGCCGCGGTGGTTTTTGCTCTTAAGATATGGAGACATTATCTATTTGGGGCGAGATTTGAGGTATTTAGTGATCATAAGAGTTTGAAGTACTTGTTTGATCAGAAAGAGCTAAATATGAGGCAGAGAAGGTGGATGGAATTTCTGAAGGATTATGATTTTACATTTTCTTATCATCCTGGGAAGGCAAATGTGGTTGCTGATACTTTAAGTAGGAAGTCCTTACATATAGCAAGTATGATGGTGAAAGAATTAGAATTGATTGAGAAGTTCTGAGATATGAATTTGGCAGTGGAGGTGGGACCTCAGAGTTTGTATCTTGGGACTTTGATAATCAATAATGATTTCTTGGTTAGGATTCGTGATGCCTAACAAGAAGATATGTTTTTGCAGGAAATGATAAGGCAGAGGGGTGAAGGAAAGGATTTGGAGTTCCATTGTGATGCAAATGGATTGATTAAGTTCAAGGATCGTGTGTGTATTCCTTCCAATGATGAGCTTACGCAGATGATACTTGAGGAAGCTCATAAAAGTAGAATGAGTTTTCATCTTGGTACGACAAAAATTGATCAAGACCTTCGTAAGAATTTTTGGTGGAATAAAATGAAGAAGGATGTGGCTGAGTATATAGCAAAGTGTTTAACTTGTCAAAAGGCGAAGGTAGAACATCAACGTTCACCTGGGATGTTGCAGCCATTAGAAATTTCTGAGTGGAAATGGGATAGTATTTCTATGGATTTTGTGTCTGGTTTGCCAAGAACCAAGAGTAATCATGATGCAATTTGGGTGATAGTAGATAGATTGACTAAAGCAGCACATTTTCTTTCCATTAATATGAAGTACAAGTTGGAAAAGCTAGCAGATATGTATGTGAGAGAGATAGTTAGATTGCATAGAGTGCCAACTAGTTTTGTGTCAGATAGAGATCCAAGGTTTACATCGAGATTTTGGGAGAGTCTTGATGAATCCACTTTTTACTATATTTTTACTTGCCTTTTTGGTGCTCCTTGATAGAAAAAATGGACTTAGATAGTGAAAATAATATAGAAATCACATTTTGAGTAAATATCATAGGTTTATTAATATTTGGTTAATTTGCATTTAATTACATAGATATAGATTGTAATTTTAATTATCTTGATATTTTTGCAGAGTCCCCAAGTTAATTTTGAGAAATCTTGGTCCTTGGATGAAAGTTGCCCCCAAAGTAGCCACTTTTAGGAGCAAAAGTGGCAACTACAGCAAGTCTGGGCATTAAAGGTCCCAAAGTTCCCACTTTCAAGCCCAAAAGTGGCAACTCCAGAAGCTCCAGGGACGCTAAATTTGAAGCATGATGCACGTGGCCACTATTGCCTTTCAAAGTGGCTACGCGCATCCAAAGTAGCCACTTTCAAGACCAAAAGTGGCAACTCCAGAAGCTCCAGGACGCTAATTTTGAGGCATTTCTGCGCGTGGACACTATTGGCTCTCATAGTAGCCACGCGCACCAAAGTAGCCACTTTCAGCACAAAAAGTGGCAACTTTAGAGAAGTGGAAAACCTTTCATTCTGCGCGTGGATACTTTCAAGGCCCAAAGTGGACACTTTCAAAGGAAAAAGTGGACACTTTGGTGACATGTCATCCACTATAAATAGAATTTAGGAATTAGGGTACGGGACTTTTTTACTTTTTACACAATTTTTCCTTTGCCAAATTGAGACATTTCTTCAGAACATTGGAGTCTTGGGTGACAGCCAAGGGTCCTCTATAGGTTTTAATTTCCAATTTCCCTTTTGATTTTGGTTGAATTTACATTAATGTTACTTACGTTCTTGCATTTCTTCCTTGCATTTGTGAAGCCCATCCACATGGAGGGCTAAACTTCCTTGTAATTCCTAGTCAATGATTAACCCCAATCTTTGAATGAAATGGAATTTGCATGAAGGGAACATTGCTTAATGAACCCTAAATTACCCAACGAAATTCTAATTCAAAATTGCTTAATTTTGATTAATCCTTGAGGTTGCTTAATCTTAGGGATAGAGATTGGAGCCCATTAAGATGGTTAATTTTAATTGGGATGTTAAAGTTAATTTTCGCTTGTTAGATTAACTTAATTCAAGGGAAAGAAAGGGGATCATTGAATCATTTGAAAGAATAATGATGGAACTCATTGATTGACTAGAAATTACTCATTTTAAGTGATTGAATTTCACTAGTTTACACTTTGCTCTTGATTAAAATCTGAAAATTGACAAACCTCCCCCCAATTTACTTGCTTTAAAATATATGTTCACACTTGTTCGATGTATGTTCCCAACCAAAAATTCCTTGGAGACGACCTAGGACAACACCCTGGTACTGCTTTTATTTCTTTGCATATTTGATGAGGATTAACGACAATCTTTTGCATGACGAGTAGCTAAAATTCGTTTCATCAAGTCTGCAGAAAGCCTTAGGTACTAAGTTAAAACTTATTCTGCAGAAAGCCTTAGGTACTAAGTTAAAACTTAGTTCAACTTATCATCCACAAACTGATGGTCAGACTGAAAGAACAAAATAGTCCTTGAAGGATATGTTGAGAGCTTGTGTGATGGAACAATAAGGAACTTGGGAGGAATGTCTACCTTTGGTGGAATTCACATATAATAACAGTTATCATGCAAGCATTAGAATGGTTCCATTTGAGGCTCTGTATGGAAGAAAGTGCATAACCCCTTTATGTTGGTATGAAACTGGAGAGGCGATCCTATATGCGCTAGATATGGTTCAGAAGCAACATGAGCAAATAAAATTGATCAGAGAAAAGATGAAAATAGCACAAGATAGGCAAATGAGTTACTATGATAAGAGGAGAAAATCTTTGGAGTTTCAGGTAAATGATCAGGTGTTTTTGAAAGTTTCAACTGTAACTGGAGTTGGAAGAGCTCCAAAATCCAAGAAGTTATCTCCTAAGTTTATTGGGCCATTTGAAGTATTAAGTAAAGTTGATTCTGTTGCTTATGAAATCACTTTGCCTCCAAATCTCTCAAACTTGCATCCTGTATTTCATGTATCTCAGCTTAGAAAGTATATTCCTGACCCTACTCATGTGATAGAACTTCATCCTGTTTAAGTGAGAGAGAATTTGTCGTATGATGTACAATCGGTGAAAATCATTGATCGTCGTGTTAAGAAATTAAGAGGTAAGGATATTTCACTAGTTAAAGTAATATGGAATACTAGTGATGAGGGAGACGTCACGTGGGAAACTGAGAATAAGATGAGAGAATTATATCCTAATCTTTTTGGAACTTAGCGAATTTTGGGGACGAAATTCCTTAAAGGAGAGGAGAATTGTAACATCCTGCATTTTGATTTAAATAAAATGAGGTTTTTTAAAGTATAATTAGAATAGATTTGGATAGAATTTATATTTAAAAAAAAATAAAATGAAAATGAATAGTAAAACTGCCTATGAATAGTGAAACCGCCTACGAATAGTAAATTTTGAAAAATTTTCTATAAAAAGGGGGTTTCACACAAAATTTTTATTTCTTCACTCCTATCCAAGGTTCTCAAAGGTTCTAAGGCTATATCTCACCATTTTCTCCCATACTAAACCTCCTAAACTTAGATTTCTCTTCAGATCTGTGATTCTACGTCCGTTCTAAAGGATTTTAAATAAGTTTCTCTAAGTTTGAAGTTAGATTTACCGTTTGTTTCTTTTCTTTTTCTTTTTCTTATAGATGTTCATGATGTTCTTAGGAAAACCTCCGTTCTAGAGTTAAAATCTACGGTTAAATCTTTGTAAAAGCTCTGTTTTGAGGTAAGGGGGGCTCTACTTTATCATTTTGTTATGTTTATTACTTATATTCTTATAGATCTTGTCATGTATGTGATTATATGTGGAATAATCCTTGTTTTATGAAAAATAATCAGTGAAAAGTGAGAATAATTAGTTATTTATGTGATTTCATGATGAATACATGGTGAAAATGTGATATTACATTCAAATAAGGCATGATAAGGTATATTGAGGATGATTGATATGATTTTATGATTTTGTGATATGAAATATACAAAGAGATGGATGTTTCATGTTTCAATATATTGTGTTTCATGTAAAAATGATGTGTATTGTGAATATGCCATGGTTTGATGTATATGATGAAAAGTATGTGGAAATATAATGAAAAATATGTGTGAACATGAGAAATGACATATTTGAACATGTGAATACACTTAAAAGAGTATGAGATAGAAAAAGGATATGATGTAAATAGTTATAGAGATACACTAGGGAGTGGAAGATGGAGACGATATGGGATATCCTGGAAAAATGTAGGGTGGTGAGTGACAGTCAGGATTGTGCACAGAATATTGTGTTCGAATGCACCACATGGCCGCACACTCATTTCCTGACTTGACTCCTGACCATTACCTTTGCTAAGGGACCGTCTATTGCATCTGTTGTATCCGTATTGCATTGGGCCATCCGGCGACTATTTACATGGATGTGTAAGACCTCAGGATAGAGGCATCGGATAATTGTGGTCACAGGACGTGGTAAGCACGAATAAAAGAAAGAAAAAGGAATTATGAATCTGTGGAATACAATATGTGTTGAGATGAGAACATGCTTTATATGACACTATGATATGTAATGCCATAATGTTTTCTTTAATTGTGATAAGATGTGTTTTGTGATGAATATGTGTGATGTATGAGTAGTAGGGTAGAGACTCACCCTTACACAACATATTTTAGAAAACCAGGACGAATAGTACCAGGCTCGCAGTGCATGGATGGATGAGAACTGCTATTGGACTTAGTTATTTTGAGTTATGTAATGGATAATTTCAGTTCTATAGCATTCTTTTGAAACGGTTGTAAAACTACTATTTCTCTTTGTTGCTGATGAAAACTTTAGAATCTTTGTTTTTCTAAAGTACTTTTGAATTAATGAAATTTTACTCTATAAACCTTATATCATTTCAATGTTTTTTTTTTCTTATTAGAGAGTTTTTGAAAGAAAAATTTACTCTACCATTTAACTTTTTATGAAAATTTATCATATATTTAGAAAAGAAATATAAGGTGTTACGCATTTTGCCCACTTAATTTACCCTAATTAGAATCTACAAATAGACTAATAAAATTCTAAATTTGGGGGTGATTAGACACTGAGATTTTAAGACTTAACCAAAATAAGAATCCTTGATTTTACTTTCTCTCGAACTCTCTCATTCTTTTCTCATTATTGCGTGGGTTAAGCATTTTGATGGAAGGCTAAACCTCTCGTTCAATTCGCGAAATCCAAACGCTGTAATTCTGACTTGAGTTCCGCGGTAATTGCTCTGAGTTTGTTCTCTTTTTCTCTCTAATCTTAGAATTATTTATTAGGATCGTGATTGAATTTTCTGTTGTTAGATTTCAAAATAGGACTCGATGGATGTTTTAATTTGATAATTAATGAGAATTAGGTTAAATGATTATTTGATTTAATTCATAACTCTATTCAATTAGATTATTCGATTGAATTAATAATTGACTTAATGGTGATATGTATGTATGAATATGCCTTAGTTTGATGGGAATGTGTGTACGAATACAGATATATGTAAATGTATGTATACGTGTGTGATTGGAATTTGGATTGAAAGAAATAGGTTAAGTCCTGGTGCCGGGTATTCTCGCTGTAGCGAGAGGTCCCTGGGAGGAAGGCATGCGACTGTCGCCTTCTCGCTGTAGTAAGAGAGCGACATTTTAGGGTGCAATCTCGCTATAGCGAGATTCTGCAAAAACCAGAGTGCAGATTTATCTGAGTTTTTCGCTATAGCGACAAAGGGCGTCGCTACAGCGAGAGATGCCTCGCTGCAGCAAGAGGAGTCGCTGTAGCGAGGGTGTCGCTACCAGAGGAGTATTTTAAGGGTTAGGGTTCGAGGAGAGGGTTATTTTCACGATTTCTCTCTCTCTCTCTTTCGTGATTCTCTCTACCTAAACCCATTCCTACCGATTAAAAGCTCTCCAAGGACGTTTGGGAGCTTGATTGAAGGTTGGACATACATTTGGAGTCTTTGGAGGTAAGTTCTATGGTTAGGGTTTCGGTTTTCGTCCCTCTCCAATTTCTGAAGTTTCCCCTAAGTTTCCTCGGGATTTCTGTGTGCTTTATGGATGAAATCCATTTGGGGAGGCGATTCCATCAACGTTTTGTGTCGGGCCTTCGTTTTGAGGTAAAAGGAGGACTTTACTCTAGTTACCTTTGTTCGGAATAAGTTTATTTGAATGAATATGGTAATGTGATAGAAATAGGAGGTAAGGTTATGTATCTTGATAGATTGTACGAGTTGGGTTGAGTCCGGAGGTGTTCGACCTCCGACACATTGTGTGAATTGTGTGATAAGTTGAATGTGGTAGGCATTGTATGAGAAACCCATGTTGCATGTGATAGAAATGAGAATGTGATTAATGTTGAGTAAATGTGATTGTACATTTGTGTTGACATACTATGGGTGAATGATTGAATAACTTGAATGGTTAAGGATAAGTGTAATGGTATATTTGGATGTGGAAACTATGAATGGTTCAGAGATACACTGGGGGTATGGAAGATGGGGGCGGTAGTAATACCTTGGGGAAGAGAGGGTGGTGGTGACACCAACAGTGAGCGTGGGTGCACCACAAGCTACACACTCTCCTCCTGACTCGGCCTCTGACTAACACATTTGCCTGGGGGGCTCAATACCACATATGTTGTATCTGTGGAGCAGGGGCTATTCGGGCGACCATCCATAGTATAATTGAGTAAGTTCCTAAGGTCGAGAGCATAAGAAATTTGTGATCACAATGCCACAGTGAGTGTGGCTACGTGCAATGAGCGCACGTGTGTTTGTGTAAATATGTGAATTTGTAATTGGTGCAGTGAGCGCACCTATTGTAATTGAGAATTTGGATGCATGATGATCGTTGATTTATGCTCCTAGTATGATTAGAATTTATGTATAATGGGTCAGGTGAGTCTAATGCTTGTCTGTGTGTTTATACTAGTGTAAATGACTCACCTTTACGTTTATTTTTCAGGTAACTAAGACGATCAGCACCGGGGGCATTGAAGGAAGAAAGGATGAAACTGCTATAGGACTTAGAGATTTATTTTGAAAATCTGATGTATATTTAAGTCCTGTAGCAAGTAATGATGCAAATTCTACTCTAATTTCTTATTTGAAACATTTTATGAAATTGTGCTTGAACAATTATCTGAATGGAAAATTTTTACTACTCTGAACTTTGCAAAAACATATTTATTCATAAATTTAAAAATTAAGGTGTTACATATCCAGGCCCAATCAGCATTAGAAAACGCCTCTATTTGTGCATGTCCATGATCTTTGTACACAATTCCTTTTCCTCATGCTTTCTTCAAATACTTCACAATGCGCAATGAGTATTTGTCAGAGACGACATAAACTGGCTAACAACACTCACTGTGAAAAACAATATTTGGCCTTGTGACAGTTAAGTAATTTAGCTTGCCTACTAATCTTCTATATTTCTATGGATCTGCAAAAGGAACTTCATCTACTGTCAGTTTCACTCCTAGCTCTATAGGTGTCTCACATGGTTTAGCTCCTTTTAGTCCAGCCTCAGTCAATAAGTCTAAGACATATTTTCTATGTGAAAGGAAGATTCCTTACTTGGAGTACATGACTTCAATATCCAAGAAGTATTTTAGAATTCCTAAGTCTTTTGTCTGAAACTTGGTTTGAAGAAATTTTCTTAGGTTGCTGATTTCTTCTTTGTCGCTACTTATAATAACAACAACATAAACAAGTAAAATACAACTGTGGTTAGTCTGTTTGTAAAACACTGTATGATCACTCTCACTCCTTACTAATCCAAATTCTAGAATCACATCATTGAATCTCCCAAACCATGCTCTACGTGATTGTTTCAAGCCATATACTGACTTCTTGAAACGACATACTCTTCCATACTCTCCCTGAGCAACAAAGCCAGGTGGTTGCTTGATGTACACCTCCTCCTGTAAGTCTCCATGTAAGAATGCATTCTTGACATCTAGCTAGAATAATGGCCAATGATGCATAGTCGTAAGAGAGATAAAGATGCAAACAGATGAGAGTTTAGCAATTGGAGAGAACGTATCAGTATAGTCAACGCCGTAAGTTTGGGCATACCTTTTTGCAAAAAGGCGTGCCTTCAAACAAGCCACAAAACCATATGGATTAACTTTCACAATGTAAACCCACTTATAACCAATAATCTGTTTGCCCTCGAGAAGAGGAACCAAATCCTAAGTATCATTTGTCTTAAGAGCCAAAGTTTCTTCCTCAATAGCATGTCTCCAACCATCATGATTGAGGGCATCTGCGAGGGTCTTAGGAATAAAGAGAGAGTCTACATCAACTATAAAGGATCTAGATGTAGAGGATAAATGAGCAGATGTCACATAAGAAGAAATAGGATATGTGCAAGATCTCTTACCTTTTCGGATAGCAATAGGAAGGTCAAGGTCAGACACAGGGTCTGTTGACGCTTGAGGAGATAATGATCGAGGTTAAGTATCATCTTAAATATCATTAGTCATAGGGGGCACATCATCTGAAGGCTACTTTAGCTGGTGAGAGTATGTTCACTCAAAGAACTTGAAGCCTGTATCAATAGGAGCCAGAAGTACAACATAATGTGTAGATTGGACAAGAGTATAAGTCAAGAAGGGTTCATCTACCTTATACATGGACTTAAAAGATGAAGACTTAAAGAATGAAAGACCTTCAAAGAAAGACACATTAGATGAAATAAGATAACGATCAAGATTAGGGAAAAAATAATGGTAACCTTTTTGTGACCGACAATAATCCAAAAACACACATTTGAGGGACTTTGGATCAAGTTTAGTTACCTGAGGACGAACATCAAACACAAAACAAGTACAACCAAAAACTTTAGAAGCTAAAAAAAAAAAGAGACTGTGATGGAAAAAGTATAGAGTGGGGATTCTCACCATGCAACACAAATAATGGCATGCGATTAATTAAATATGCAGCAGTAAGAACAACATTGGCCCAAAAAGTTTTAGGAACTTTCATTTCAAATAGTAAAGCACATGCTACCTCCATAAGATGACGATTTTTACATTCAGCTACTCCATTTTGTTGTGAGGTAACAATACAAGAAGACTGATGAAATATTCCATGTTTATTCATAAAATTAGTGGAAGATGTAGAAAAATATTCTTTAGCATCATCACTTCTAAGAATGCGCACACAAATATTAAATTGAGTTTGAATTTCAGCACAGAAATTACAAAATATAGAAAAGACTTCAGATCTAGATTCCATAAAAAACAACCATGTTACATGAGAATAATAATCCACAAAGGTAATAAAATATTTAAAACCAGATTTAGAAGTAACTGGGCAAGGGCCCCAAACATCAGAATGAAAAATTTCAAAGGGGGCATAAGCCTTTTTATTTAAACGAAAAAAATAAACATTACGATGATGTTTAGCAAACTGACATGACTCACAATAAAAATTAAACTCTATACTAGGACATAATTTCCTAAAAATTCTTAAAGATGGATGACCTAGATGGCAATGATGTTAGAAAGGAGACACTGTTTCATTCCTAGATGCAATAGAAGCTTGCAGAAGCCTTTGTCCAATAGATACAACCCATTAAATACCCTACCTCTACCAATAATCCTCTATGTCACCAGATCTTGAAAAACATAAGAATCAGAAAAGAATGTTACTGAGCAATTTAATGATGAAGTGATTTGAGTAATGGACAACAAATTTAAGGGGAATTGAGGCAAATATAAAACAAATGATAAAGGTAAGGTTAAAACTGGGGTGGTACACCCGCTTCTCTTAATATGGATAGTAGAACCATCAATAAGTGTTACAGAAGAATGAGAACTGGGTAGACAAAAAGAGGAAAGGATACCTGAATCCCCAGTCATATGATCAGTAGAACCAGAATCAATGACCCAATACCTGGAAGAAGAGGAAAGACATGCAGTAGGATTACCTTTTGGACCAAAGTGGCTATAGAGAATATAGATGACTGTTGGGAAATCTGAAATTGAGTATACTGAATAAATTCCTCTCACTCATATGCACAGTACATCCTTCTTTCTCTTGAGTAGCTGTATCAGGTTGAGACATCAAGTTAGCGAAGCGGGAATTACTTTGTGAGTGAAAAAATGACTGATTTTGCAGACGTTGAGTGCACTAATTCTGATAATGGCCAAATTCACTATAGTTGTAGCACTGTATAATACCACGACCTCCACTATGCCCATGGCTATGACTACCTCTACCCCCATTACGACCACCACGATGACTGTATTGGGCTGCCAAGGCAGAGTGGTCAAGAGACCATTTTCTGTAGTGTTCTTGAGCTCCTTAAAGGAAGACTGCATAACTTTGGAGAAGACATCGGTAAGATTATCAACATACTTGCTTGACAGAATCTGAGACCGAACTACCTCATATTCTGGATCAAGTCTGGAGAGTCAACTTAAAGCCATGAGTTTCTTTTGTTGTGCTATCATCTCGTCAATAGTTTTGCAGGCTAAAAGAGATTGTATCTCCTCAGTATGCGTCTTAAACTCCAAAAAATAATCCATTAGCTTTCGCTTATTTTGTTTGGGTTGATAAACTTCCTGTAAGAGAGCATATAACTGTTTCAAATTATCAGATTTCCTAAAAATAAATTGCAAAAAATATCACAACTCCTTCATGGTTTTGCAATGGGTAATAATCGCTTGTATTTGCCTATCAACAAAGTTTACTAGTAATACAAGGATCTTTTTGTCGCATATCTTCCATGTGTCAACATCCTTAGAATTGACAGGTGCTGTTTCAGTCCCATTCCACCCAGGCTAATCTCAACCAAATACTTCCACTCCATATAGTTCATACCATCTCTACCTAGCTTAACATCGGTAAGTTTGGATAGAGATACAATCTCCGTAACAGCCCCCTTGTACTATGCATCTTGCACATCCTGGCTATCACGTTCAAGCATTGTAATGCCGTACTCAAATTGTAAACATTGAATTACTGCATATTTTGGTCACCGAAAATTTTTTTCATCCCCACAGCAGCCATGGTTGGCCTTTTCTAAAGCTGTTATTTTTTTTTTCTGGCAGCACGGGGGGTTAGAGAGGTGGTGGCGACCAAGGAGAGAACCTAGAAGGCTCTTGATAACATGTAGAGATTAAGAGAGATAGAGAGAGACAAATTAGTGTGCTGGAATTGGATACTCTATAATATGTAGAGACCCTTATATTTATAAAGATACATATGTAACCCTACTGGGCCAAATCCGTTTCTATAATATTAAAATAAACCCTAATCCTAATACGTCTATTCTAACTATTCATAACATATTTGAAATATGTTTAGTATGGTAAGAATGGTAAATATGTATAAAACAGAGAATGATTGTAAGTTGAATGGGAAGTGCAATCAAGATATAAAATTGGAGTTACAAAACTGGACTAAATTAAAAAGATAAGAATAATGAAAATATTTTGTATTTTTATCAATTACTGTGCAGGAAAATTGGACTAAAATATGTGAAATAGAGGCAAAGAGATCACCTCCTTTCATAGAAGATGGATTCACAACTCAGGGGGTCAAATTGATGCTCCTCTTGATGGGACTGAGGACATTCTCTGCATAAAGATACACAATGGATTCAGCACAGCAAGGAGATATGGAAACTAAAATGCGAATAATATATAAAAGCGTGAAGGCGTCAAATACTGTTTAAATCGAAGTAGTGCAGTAAAAGGAAAATAGAGAAAATAAAAGTGATAAGGTGCAGTAATTACATGAAAATGATGAATAATAATATGTACAGGGAAATAAAAGGAAAGTGACTGAAACGTAAATGATAGAAAAATAAACTAAAGCTATATAATGTCTTCATTTGAGCTGGAGGAGGATAGGGTATCATCTTCATCTTCAGCTTCCTCCTCTGCTTCCTTTTCTCATTCTTCTTCTTCTTCCTCTAAAGGGTTGGACCTGCTGTCATCCTTGGGAGCCTTCTCAAGTGCAGTAGTAGTGAAGGGTGGAAGATCATTTTGAACCGCTGCTCTAAGGTTAAGAGCACTGAAGATGGGAGCATTATAAATCTGTTCTGAAGTCATCCCTAACTTCTTCCCTATATTCAGCATTATAGTTTCCAACAAATTTAGCATGGCCTTCTGGTTGGAGTGGAGAGCATCTTGCCTCAGTGCTAGCTGCTTCACCTACTCTCTCATCTTCAGTGGGGTTCCCTTCTTGTACTCAGTTGGTAATGAAAGACTTGGGTCAACATTCTTCTTAGGCTTGAATAACTCCTTCACCATAGTTGTGGTGATGGAATGAGCTACTCTAATTCTCTGCTTCTCCAATTGTCTGTCCGGTACACCGATCCTGAACAAGAACAAAATTATTAGCAAAAAGAATAGAGAAATTTCAAGTGTGAGTGAGCTTGCTGATGGAGATTAAATTAAAAGGACACTCGGGGATATAAATCACAAAATCTAGGGTAAGATTAGAAGAGGGTCGTGTTTGACCAACGCCATGAACTTTGATTTGAGAGCCATCTACCATGGTAACAGAGGGTAAAGAATACATATAAGATAGATGAGAGAAAAGGGACTTGTTACCAGACATATGATCAGATGCTCCTGGAGAAACGACATGAGCAATATTAGCTATCGTGGGTTATTTTTGTGCCTTTGTACGACATTCTGCCTCAGTATGGCCATACCATTGACAAAAATTGCAACAAAGGTGTTGACCACGATAGCCACCATGAATTCTTTGTCGTCCGTCCCAGTAGGAATAATGGAGTAAAAGGCAGATGAATTGGTCACAGAGATAGGAGAATGCCCAAACATGTGAGGAACTAAGAGGTGAAGTAGTTGATCACTAACAATTTCATAAGATGGAACAACAGTGTTCGATAATGTTTGATTGCAGACAGAGTCAAAATCAGGAGGAAGTCCAGCGAGGGCAAGAACTATAAAAAAAAATTCCTCATTGTTCAACATGTTTGTCTGCATCATTAGTGAAAGGCATGAGTGTACCAAAATTAGCAATTAAGCGATTAAGCTTACCAAGATAGGTATGTATATTACGATTTTCCAGCTTCATAGAAATAATGTTGGAGACAACATTGTAAAGATGATGAACATCATTGGAGTATACATTCTTGGGTTTGTTCTAGACATCATAATAGGTAGTAAAGGCTTGGTATTGAGGCTGCAATTTGACATCAATGGAGAACCAGAAAACGCTACACAAAGAGGCATCAGTTTGCTTCCATCGGGCTTAATCATTGCTGGGAATATCCTTGGCCTATTTGGTCAAGTGATCGTCATGACCTTGACCCTGAAACCATAGTTGAACAACAACAGCCTCGTCCCAATTAGTTTTTCACATGGAATTAGCGGAACAATAGTAAAAGTCACTGCAGAGGCAGTATTTGAGTGTGAGCTGTCAAAAGCCATGGGAAATAAATATGAAATAGGGCTAAACAAAAGGGCCGAGGTGTGAGGGCGCACCAGCAAGTGGGAAAAAAAAACACTATTTGATACAGGCGTGTGAAACACATGCACCAAAGTGGCAAACGAACCTTGGTGGTCGCCAGGAAAAAGGTGGCAGTGCTCAGTGGAGGGAAGGGACACTTAGTGACGGAGGAAAAGGGCACAGTGGTCGTGGGTACTGTTCACCCAAAAAAAAAATTGCTATAGATCGAAAAAAACCTAAACTACTGTAACGTTGTACTTTTTATATTCTAAAAATAAATAATAATTTATTATACAATGGAGAATAAATTGATTTTATTCAGTTTCTATATGAGAAAATTTGAATTTTTCTTAGATTGAACATAATTATAATATATTTTTACCATTTTTACTATTTATATCATAAATATTTGTAATAAATAAAAATAAATTTAAAAGATAAAACAAGTAGTATACAAATGCAATGACATTGGAAGTATCTTGAAAATGAGTTCTTTCGTACTACTTTGCCAAGAATATTAAAAATACATTTTTTCCAATTTAAGAATTTAACATAAAAATAATAGGATTGCCAAAATTAATTGATGAATATTACAAATATAATTTAAATTATATTTACAACAATCCCTATCAAACCTTCATTATTTTAAATTCATCATACATTATTTACATATCAGAAATTTAACTCTAACTAAGATTTAATCAAAACTTTCACAACTTTAATACAATTTAAAACCTACAGAGCAGATTCGTCCTTGCAACCCACTAAGAATATGATCCTAGAGAGGACCATTCTTCATTTTAAATTCCTGAAAAATGGTTGTAAGGGTGAGCAATCCCATTCTTGATAATTCTTTAGTTTAAAAGTCATTCAAATTAAAACAAGAGACATATATTATTGTGCCAACATAGTAAATAATACTATTTTCAATACAAAATTCATAAAATAATAGCAGCAACAATTAGATTAATTATACTTTAAATTATAAACTTTTTCACTAACATACGTTCTGTAGATGAACAAATTATTCCATCATATTACCATTACATCAAATACTTATAATTTCCACACCACTTCATTCATTTCATACTGAGCAGTATATCATAATAAGTGAATTATAACCATATTAATTAATGCATTATAATTACACCTATCGATGTATTACAATATATGTATTATAATTACACTGATTATTCCGTCATGATTCAGCTATTATAAACACACATTTCACACATTCACATTCATTGCCTATGGGATCCCTTGAGGTCTTATATACAATGTGTGTTCCCTCAGCCTCTTTTAGCAAATGTATAGTCAGGAGTCTTGTCAGGAGATGAGTATGTGGCCTGTGAATGCTTTTCCTTTCAGCAAATTATTGTGCACTCTCTTACAATTAGCATTCACTACCCTCGTTTCCTCAAGATTTCCTAAATCTTCTTCAGACTCTATACCTCTAGTGTATCTCTGTACTATCTATAAAGGGTTTAGGGTTTAAGGTTTCATATACATTTCATTTCTCAACATTTTGCATTAGAATTCGCTTATCATCACTTCAATATTTTCTATGATATTTGTCACATCATCAATTCAGCATCTCATATTCCATACAATTCATCATTGTTTCTTTTTTTTTTTCCACTTGATAAAATCAAAAACTTAAATTCAAACATGCACAGTTATTCACATCAGCTTTATATTCATAAAATTTGAATGAATACACATTACTATACAAAACAATCAAATACATTTCATGAGAATACAAATTCACCAACTTTCACAATCCTTATTTATTAGATACAAATTCATATTTATCACACTATAAAATTTTAATATTAATAATTCATCGATCTATGTCACATCAATAAAGTGTGCCAATAAAGTGTGCCAAAGGTCGGTCACCCTCGGACTCAGACCTGTTACGCATGTTAACACTCATTAAGCTAGGGTTCGATAATTTTTTATCCTCTATTATCCAAAATCATAACCCAACAATAATTATATGCACATATTGATACTAAAGTCATAAACTTTCCTAAAAATTTGTTTTACTTGTAATTTCTGTTACAAAATCCTAGCCAAGTGTGTTAAAAACAAATCATCATGCTTTTATGTTCCAAAGATCAAGGTTAATAAAGGCTTTACTATTTAGCACAAAAGCATTAAAGTTTCTAAATCCAAGACATAAAATAAGAGTTAGAGTTCGGGATCTACTCCCCTTACCTGGAAATGAGTCTCTACGTAGTATCAAATCCTTCTAGAGGTCCAAAAGGAAAGTACAAACTCGTCTCAAAAATGAAAAATTTTGTCTAGAATATAAAGATCTCCCTAAATATTACAAGGTGAACACTTATTGAGAAAGAGAAAACCGAAGAAAAGAGATAAAGCTAGAGATATGAGCTCAGAGAAACCTACTTTGTTTTGAATGGAATAGACGATTGAGCTCAAATCTGGAAGAGATTCAAAGTTCGGAAGATTTTCTCTTGAAAGAGGATAGAGAGAGAACAAAGAAAATAAGGAGAGAAGGTTGTTTGGTGAAAATGAATATTTTTTAGGGCTGGGGTTCCTTAAATAGCCTTCTAAACTCGCGTGATCTTGCTTGAGCGAAATCCACCCTCACCTAAGCGAGACTTCCTCGCCTGAGTAAAACAACTAGACAGTGAGATTACTCTTTTTTCTACTATTCTTACTTGAGCGACAACACTCCCGCTTAAACAAGATACAATATCGCTTCAAAAGGCTCTATCTCGCCTGAGCGAGATTGAGTCCAAAAACCTCTCTATTTTCCTGTGATTCCTCGCCTGGACGAGCTCTATCTCGCTTGGGCGAGATCTCAGCTCACATGAGCAAGATCACTATCACCTAGGCGAGATGACAGTTGGACTGAATTTATCTTATCTTGCTTGAGCAAGATAGCCTTGCAACATTATATTTCTGCATGCTCAATCTCGCCTGGGCGAGATTTACCTCGCCTGAGCGATATTTCTTGCACCAAACTTCTTCCAAAATCCTCTATACATTCTTCTAAATGCACTCTAATACTAACTTAATATTAAACAAAACATAAATTACCAAAAAATGAAAAGTGGATGTTACAACTACTGATACCATATAGAAAAGTATATTTACTGAATGTATTGTGTGTCTAAATGCAGCCCACACAGTATAAATTTATACTAATTTATAAAATTAAATACAATTAATTTCTTTCAACTAATCAAGAATTAATCATCTTAATTTTCTAGAATATGTAACTGTTAATTTCCTACAAATCTGTAACGACTAATGACTAATTATATTTTAACCGTAGGGAATTAGCTTAAGTGAGAAAAGGTAGAAGAGTGAGCATTTTGACTTGTTGTGGAACTGAGCATTAGCTGTATTATAAAAAAAGGAACCCTTGGAAGGAGAATTCTCGTATTTGTTTTTAATTCAATAAACAATTAAATAGTTCAAAAGTATTCTTGCCCTTTTTCTTTCTCTACTTTTCACATCTCTCTTCCGAAAAATGAAAAGGTTTTGTTACCTTGTTGTGAACTATACATCTTATAAGCTTAAGCCGTTGGTGAAAAGCACATGTATGGTTTTATATATAACAATTCTAAATCATGACTTTTAATTCTGCTTTTATTGAGCTTGACTGGTGAAGGCAAATAACAACTAGTAGTCTTAATAGGCAAAGTTGTTCTTGTTATAAACCGGTAATTGACTAATACCTGACCTAGTATGTGTTTTAATTGGTGTTAGTGGTTTGTTGTATCATACATGCTCTTGAATTTAAGCTAGGCTTAACCTCAAAAACCACTCATAAGGTGAGAATTGCCTGAGCCTTTATAAGCACTATTTTGGTCATATCTTTAATCAATTTAGGATCTCTCTTAGCACAAATATTCAGAATATTAAGTTAATTATCTTCTCTCTCCTTTTCACCCTTTCCCTATATTTTCAAGTTTTCAAAAATATTTGTAAGCTTTACTTTACACATTGCAAACATGGTACATTATGCCATTGCATTACAAGTTTAGTTGCTCCTATACTGATCTCATTCTTTTGTGTCTTATAATTATTTTTAGCATCATGGAAAAACTTATCTATAAATATTAGAGAAATACATGACTATATATATGAAAAGAACATAAAATACCTCTTGAGATGAGAATTCTAATTATCAATTCATTTACAGAAGAAGCTCAAGGTCTATCTTTCACCTTTTCTTCATGGCATGCGATACATTTCCTATGGTGGTCAGTTCACTAAAATAGACAGGCTGAAGGAGGTAAATACATTCTATTTTTTTTTTCCTTTCAAGCATTGCTTGTCAAAATGCTGAATAATAATTGAACTTTTATCTTTGTATGTGTGTGTGGCATGCGCTTGTCAATCTTCTTGTCTTTAGTCTTTTCTTGGTACACCAAGTTTACTCAAACCGACAAGAGTTACACATATGTCAAGACTGTTACATAGTTATTCTATTAGAATGATATTATTCCTCTTTATAAAAATAACTTGGAGGGCTTCATTGTATCTACATAACTCATCACTAAATTTCATGCCTAAATTCAAAAATTAGATTGTTCCTTTGCTTTTAGCCTCAAAGATAACTAACTATAAATAATGAATTTATGAATTAAAATGATACAAAGAACTTTATACGTAAAATTTCCAATGTTTTTTAGTTTTTTAAGTTTTTGCTTATTAGAAAAAGCTAACATAAGAACTTTCTAATACAGGTTGTGGATAGGCTTCATTGGTATGTTCAAAACGGTGACACGGTATGTGGTTGTCCTTTATACTTCTTTATTTTGGTTACACGTACCTTGATAAGAACCTAGAATAGAAAATGGAAAAAAAGGGATCTATGACCATTTTTTTCCATTTTCTATAACCAAGCTAATGCTCTAACAACAACAACCAAGCTTTGTCTCACTAAGTGAGGTCAGCTATATGGATCACATGACGTCATTGAGCTTGGTAAAAAACCAAATTCTCAAAAATCTGGTTAATCAAAATGTCTCTTTAAATAACTTTGTCTAAGGTTCTTTTGAGTCTCTCTCGACCCTTCTTTACCGTATTAAGAGTCATGCAATCCATTCTCTTTACTGGTGCCTCTAAAGGTCTTCTTTGCACATGACTGAACCACCTTGGGTGATTTTTAGTCATCTTTTCTATTATAGATGCTACTCTATTATTCTCTAGTATACTATAATTTTGTATCTTGTCTTTTTTCATGTATCTACTTATCTACCTTAGCATTCTCATTTCTATTACTCTCACTTTTTTCTTGTATTCTTTTAAGGCCCAACATTCAGTAACATATAAGATAGTTGGCCTTATCGTAGCACAGTAAAACTTTCTTTTCAGCTTGATAGGTACTTTATGTTCACAAATAACTTCTAATGTCTTTCTCCACTTTAACCACTCAGCTTATATTCTATGAGTAACATTTTGTATAATTGATTTCAAGTATCAAAAACTGAAAACTTGTGGTATAGCGGATGGCAGATTTTGGCAAAATTATGACAAATATAATAAAATATATAAAAAATATTATATATAGGTCATAAGAAATGAAGAATTAACTCAAAACATAAGTAGCTTAAACCATAATTCAAAACAGAATTCAATACAAAACAAATAGTTTTAGATATTCTGTTATATTGTCTTCTCTGTTTTTCTTCATCTTTTCATCTTCTGTTACACTATTTTGGGTTCTGTTCCCACACAGTGCAACAGTGCTATTAAAAATGTCTACTTTTCCTTTTTTTTTCGCAGCTTTTACGGTTTTTAAGGGTAGAAAAAAAAACTTTTCTCTTTTTAAAAAAATTAACTTTCCCTTTTTAGTGAGCACATCACTGTCTTTACTTTTGGATGGCTCCCTTTCCTTATCTGTCTCTGTTTTGTTTCCATCATTACCTGCTGAAGATGGACCGATCATCACCAGAGCTGCAGCAGCAACAATTGCCAAAAAAAATAGGGCTTGAAGAAGGTTCCCAACAAGAACGAAAAGTAAAAGATGAAAGGTGAACTATGAATGAAGAACACAGATTGAAGAAGAGAGAAATGATAGATGAAGAAAAGAGCCAATGATTATTTTAGCGTTAGGCTTGAGGCTTCTCTGGACAGGGTTTGGTCTGTAGCCTAACCCATTTTTTTAGCCAAAAAAATCTTTTTTTCTGCAAAACTGTCACTTTTTCGCTATGACCATCATTATTGTCCTCACTGCCATGTGCGTAATGGTTGCCATGACATCACCATCGTCAAACACCATGCTTGTAACGACACCATAATGGTTATTTGACAACATCGATTTTACTGTACTTTATCGTAGGATCTTGATATAATCCTTCAAAAGCCTTAAAGCGTGCTTCTCTCACTACTTTTTTTTGTCTCATTTTTTACCTTTCAATATCTTACCTAATTTTCAGCATTATTACACATATGTCAAATTTTCAAAAACACATTCTTTTCTCTCTAATCTTCTTTTGCACACTTTCATTCCACTATTATGATTTTTTGTCTTTAGGTCCAAAACTTATAAATTTACCTGAAATTTTCTTAACAACTTTTCTAACCTTCTTAGTCATACTGTCTCAAATGATGTTAATACTACCTTGTCTTAACTAGCTATCCTCTTCTACTAACTACCTCTGAAAGTCTAATAGTTTCTCACCTTTAAGTAACCACTACTTAATTCTTGGAACACTAACTTATCAAAATCTATGTTTACTAGTCTTAGAATGAACATCAAGGCCCAAGACCCTATGTTGTGCTATAAGAATTTTTCCTAGAATTACTTTACAATCCTTGCAAATTTCTTTGTCTAGATTTTTCACTAAAAAAAAAAGTTGATTTGTGACCTTGAAACTCCGTGTTAGATACTGGTGTCAAATAGGCTAGAGATTGAATAGACACTCTGTGTTTGATCAGTTAGAAACTACAAGCTATGTTGATTCGTAAGTATAGTAAAGTGCCTCTCCAACAGATAGTGCCTCCACCGTAGCACTGCCAGGACGACAGCTATAAGTTCCCTTTTGTATATGGACTTCTGTTGGGCTTGGTCTGACAGTGTTTGGCTCCAAAATGCCACTGGTCGCCTTTTTTGTGATAACACAGCCCCCAAACGCTTGTTGAAAGCATCTGCTTCTACCGTGAATTCCTCTGAAAAGTCTGGGACTGCCAATACAGGAAGTTGTAGCATGGCCCACTTCAACTGTTTGAAAGCTCATTGGGCCTGAATGTTCCATTAGAGAACAACGTCCTTCTTCAACAGTTGTGTGAGAGGTCGCGCCTTGGTTCCATAATCCTTCACAAACTATCTATAGTACCCCAAACAGTGCCAGGAACCTCCTGAGGGCCTTCCGATCTCGCGGTACTGGCCAGTTTTGGATAACCTCTAGCTTCTGCAGATCTGCTGGCACCCCCCTTATTTTGATATCAAATGCCCTAGATACTCAAGAGTGCATTGTAAGAATGTGCATTTCTCCAATTTTGCGTACAAACTATGATGTCAGAGTGCTCCCAGTACTAGTTTCAGATGTCTTATATTGATAAGGCCCAAGTTCACCATGGATCACTAGAACCACTGGCCCATATAGGAAAAAGGGGCCCAAAATCATGGATTATGTATGAGCCTAGGAAAAAGAATAATGCTGACAAGGCATGATAGTTTTTTAGGATTGTTAGAGGAGGGAGAGAGAATATTTAGTTATATAGAGAATCACGCTTTATGGGAGGGGGTATTCTGTTATTACTTTTATTGTTTTGGATAGAGAACCTTTATGGTGTCCATATTAGGAGCTTGGCTCCTGGCAGAGGAGATATCCCTCTTGTAAGTTTGTTTCTTTACATATTCCTTAAATATAACATCCATCATTTAATCACATAAATTGCTCTCTTTCTTTACGGTTTGTTGGTTGATTGTTTAGGTGTCAATTAAGTGGTTCGACCTGCCGGATATTATCGTCGAGATTTTGAATGCCACCGACGAAGAAAGGGAACCAATTGAAACTGGAGGAACCAGCGATTGAAGAAGATATGGAAGCTTGTGTGGGACTGGTGGAGAGTGAAATAGCTCGGATGCAAGTGTAATTGGAGGAAATTTAGGAGACGATGAGACGAGAAGCGAAGGAAACCCAGACAAAGCTCATTGAGCTTTTGACTCCTAACTCCGACAAGAACTCTGATGATGAGGGAGAGGGTTCAGTTAAGAAGAAAGGATCGCCTAGGGGAAAAAAATCTGGAATGGGAGCCGGGATGAAACCTCTAGAGGGTAAAGCTATCGATGAGTTTCGCTAATCGGTGAAGAAGATCAAACTTCCTTCGTTTAATGGGAAAGATCCGGCTAGGAGGCGGAGATTTATTTCAAGGTATAAGAAACTAGCGAAGCAGTGTGTGTGAATCTCGCTTAATTGTGCATTGAGAGTGGAACAATCCACTTTTTCAATGCCTTATTGAATGACTACAATAAACTTATGTGGGACGATTTGAAAAAGGAATTATTAGGCAGATATGGTGGTTTGGATGAGGGAAGTATGTTTGATCAGCTCACGTTGCTGAAACAGACTATAAGCATTGCCCAGATTACATGATGATCAGTATTTTTCTTATTTCTCATATGGGTTGCACGAAGAAACTTGATCTCACCTCAGTAGCTTACATGTGGTGGCACCTCTGTCAAGGGTGAAGCTGATGAACGCTGCCAGAGCAAGAGAGTCAGAGATTGGAATGAGAAACAGAGAATGGCAAAAAAAAAAAAGGGGAGACGCGTGTGGTATGGAAAGGTCAAATTGGATTCAAAAGTTACTCCACAATTTTGGGCTGAATCACTACGAAGCAGCCAGGAACCAGGGGAGAAGTAAATGGGCCAGGCCTAAATTCTAGAAATGACACAGGGGATAAAAACAAGTAGGGGCCTCGTGACAAAGGGGCCAAACATATGGCCTATCAAGATCTATTAGATAGAAGGCAAAAGGGCCTTTGCTTCAAATGTGGGGGCACTTATGGCCCAATGTACCAATGCCCTATTAAACAATTAATGGTTATTATGATCGATAATGAATTACTTGTGGAGTGTGAGGAAGAGAAATATGTGGCTGAAGGAGCTTATGAGGATGAGGAGGTAAGGGGGAATGTAGTGTTATTAGTCTCTTTGATTTGAGCTTGGAATAATAGAACTCCCATGAACACTCAAGTTGAAAGGGAAAGTTAACAAGTTGCCTCTCTTCTTACTTGTGGATAGTGGGGCAACCCACAATTTCATTTCGAAGCGTTTGGTAGAGACTATGGGATGGGATTGGCATTCCACCAAAAACATGCATATTTTGATGGGTGATGGTTATAAGGCTGAAACTCAAAGAGTTTGTCATGAAATCAAAATTGAAGTCGATGGTGAGAAATTTAAGGTGGACGCAATACTATTTGATTTGAAAGATATTGACATGATATTAGGTATGACATGGTTAGCTTCATTGGGCAAAATGACGGTCGATTACAGAAAGCAGACTATAAGGATTTCCATAAACCAGGGCACTAAAATGTTGAAAGGGGTGAATTATGAAGAATAATTAGCAGCATCTCTCCAAGGAATAATTGGAGATAACGTGGAAATTCAAATCAAAATGTTGTTAGAGAAACAGTGTGGTGAGTTAGAAGCAGTATTGAAGGGTTTTAAGGATGTGTTTGCTGAACCAAAAGGTTTGCCTCCAATACGTTCCAAGGAGTATCAAATCATACTAAGGCTAGGACAAGTGCCCATAACTGTCAGGCCACATCACTACCCCTACCACCAAAAGAATGAAATAGAGAAACAAGTCCAAGAGTTGATAAAAATTAGACACATAAGGAACAACCACAGTTCTTATTCTAGTCCTATGATTTTGGTAAAAAGAACGACAATAAATGAAGGTTGTGTGTGGATTATAATGCCCTTAATAAAGCCACAATTCTAGATAAATTCTCCATCCCTGTAATAGAGGAATTATTGGATGAATTACATGGAGCGAGGTTCTTTTCCAAGCTAGACCACAAATTCGGTTACCATCAGGTTCTAATTAAGGAGGAGGACATCCCAAAGACAGCATTTAGAACTTATGAAGGACATTATGAATATCTCGTAATGCCTTTTGGGCTCATGAATGCCCCATCTACGTTTCAGGTGTTAATGAATGAGGTGTTTTGTAATTTACTTAGAAAAAGAGTATTGGTGTCTTTTTTGATATACTCGTTTATAATGCAAGTTGGGAGGAACATTTAGCTCAATTGAGGACAGTTCTGAGAATTTTAAGACAACAGAAACTATACGCAAACAAGGAAAAATGTAGCTTTGTTCAGGAGAGTGTAGAATACTTGGGGCATATGATATCAATGCAGGGAGTTGAGGTTGATCCTGCCAAAGTCAAAAGTGTAATGGAATGGCTAAGGAGGTGAATACTTTATCAAGAAGCTTTGAAGAACGTGAGTTGAAGACTATGATGTCCATGCCAATCTGGCTTGATTGACAAAATGTCGTAGAAGAGGTTCACAAGGATGAAAAATGGAAGAGGGTGATTGAAGACTTGCGGCAAGATAGTGAGGCTTATCCAGGATTCATTTATCAGTGTGGTATTCTATTTTTTAATAACCGAATCGTGATTCCAGCATAGTCTCCTTGGATTCCTAAATTAGTTGAAGAGTTTCACTCAACTCCTCAAGGAGGCCACTTTGGATTTCTAAGAACATATAGACGTGTGGCTACAAATATATATTGGCAAGGAATGAAGACTGATATCATGAAGCATGTGCAATCTTGTGATACCTACTAACGTCAAAAGTACACTACTACTGCCCCAAGAGACTTACTGCAACTGTTGGTCATTCTAGAGACAATTTGGGAGGATTTTATCACGGGATTGTAAAGGTCAAAGGGCTTTGAAGCAATATTGGTTGTTGTGGATCGTTTATCCAAATACAGCCATTTCATTGCTTTGAAACATCCATACACAGCAAAAACAATAGCAGAAGTATTTGTTAAGGAAGTGGTAAGACTTCATGGGGTGTCCAACTCAGTTTAGTGATAGGGAACTTTTGTTTATGAGTCTTTTTTGGAAAAAAAAATTTTCAAGATGCAAGATACGAAGCTGCTCATAAGTATTGCATACCATCCATAAATGGATGGACAGACGGAGGTAACAAATCATTGCTTAGAGACATATCTCAGGTGTTTCATTACTGATCAGCCCAAGGGATGGGCTCCATGGCTTCCTTGGGTCGAATATTGGTTTAATACAACTTATCATATGTCTACGGGAACTACTCCATTTGAAGCGGTGTATGGCCGTGCTCCTTCTATGTTGAGAGGGATTCAAGGTGAAATCAAGGTGGAATCAGTGCAGAGGGAAATCAATGAGTGTGATAAGGCTCTTAGACAGTTAAAAAGCACTTGATCAAGGCCCAAGATTGAATGAAGACATAGACAGATAAACATAGACAAGAGAGGAGTTTTGTGGAAGGTGACATGGTGTTTTTGAAACTCAAACAACATAGACAACATTCAGTAGCAACCAAAATAAGTCCTAAGCTCAGTGCTCATTATTACAGACCTTTTGAATTATTGGAGAGGATTAGGACAATAGCTTATCGTTTAAAATTACCTCTAAAGGCAAGGATTCACTTTGTGTTCCATATGTCACTATTAAAAAAGACAATTGGAGATTACAAGCTGGAGACCACTATTCCTTTTGGTCTAGAAGATGAGAGAGCTGAATTACTGGAGCCTGAAACAGTATTTGCATCACGTAGCTTATTGAAAAGGGGAGAACAAACCAACCAATGGCTGGTGAAGTGGAAGGGAAAGGCAGTAGAGGAGGCTTCATAAGAGGATGAACTTACCTTGAGGAGTTAGTTTCCTAAGCTCAGTCTTGAGGACAAGACTAATATTATAGAAGGGATTAATGATAAGGCCCAAATTCACCATGGATTACTAGAACCATTGGCCCATGAAGGAAAAAGGGGCCCAAAATCGTGGATTGTGTATGAGTGATGAGTCCACATTTTACTACATTTTTATACATCATTTATTACTTTTTATAGAAAATAATAGACTTAGATAGTGTAAATAAGATGAATATTCCAATTAGGCTAAATAATATAGCTTTCTTAGTTTTTTGTTAATTTACATGAATTTAAATAGTTTATTTTACATATTTTGATCATTTGAATAATATGGCAGGAATCCCCAAGCTTATTTTGAAGAATTATTGGATTTTGAGGAATTTGAGGTGAAAGTAACTACTTTCAATATTGATAGTGACAACTACAGCAAGCCACTTCCAGCAAAGGGACCAAAGTGATCACTTTCAAAGGTTAAAGTGACAACTACAGCAGCCCAGAATCAACTAAACATGCGCGTAACTACTATGAATATTCATAGTAATCACTACAGAGAGGAAAAACCCAACTAATGCTGCGCGTGGTTACTATGAAAGAATGAGAGTAATTACTTTGGGCGGCGCCAGCTTTAGTATAAATAGATTTTTACCAAATTAGGGTAGGGACTGCATACACTTTTTGAACCTTTTTCTCTTCTTTACTCAATTTAGAATATTTTCCAGAGCTTAGGGCAACCTTGGGTGACAGCCAAGGGTCCAACCTAGGGTTTGGTTTCTCATTTCTCTTGCTTTTACATTAATGTTAATGAGTTTTCTGCATTGTGAATACTTTAATATAGTTGTAGTTTCATAGGTAAGCAGAGATATCTTGCATTTAGGTAGAACCAATTGCTGTTTTCTGCATATTGTTTGAATTCTAATTTCTGCATTTTAGTTTACCACACTGTATTTTTGTTTGCTGCAATTACCCTGTTTCTGCTGCATAATTCTGCAGAATTTGTGTTTGTGTGTTGCCTATTTTCATTCCCTAGTTTGCAATTTCTTTCTGTTTTTGCTGTTTGGTGTTAATACTTTATTGTACTGCACTTAGATGTTAGTTTTTCTGCATAATTGTCATCTGAATTTTTTTGCATTTTTACTGCTTCATTAGTTTACTTCTTTTCAAATTTCCATAGACAATTCCTAATGAATGACCAGATCAAATCCGGGAGATTTATATCCTCCAGATATTGAAATTGATAGGACATTCCATAGAAATCTTAGGAACCTTAGTAGACAAAATTCTGTACATATTGAGGAACCATCTTCACCATTTTCTCCATCTTCTATATATTCTTCTTTGCATTCTTTAAATTCTGAACCTTTAGAAATGGCAGAAAATAACTTGACACTTAAGGAGCTTGCCGCACCGGACGTGACCTACCAGACTTTATGTATCCAATACCCGGATGTGGATGCCCTTTTTGTTCTTAAAACTGGCCTAATCCATCTTTTGCCTAAGTTTCATGGTCTTGCAGGTGAAGATCCGCATAAACACCTCAAAGAATTTCATGTTGTTTGCTCTACAATGAGACCACAAGGTATTCCGGAGGAGCATGTCAAATTGAAGGCATTTACATTCTCTCTTATGGATTTGGCTAAAGACTGGTTGTATTATCTTCTACCTGGCTCTATTACAAGTTGGGACACCCTCAAGAGATTGTTCCTGGAAAAATTTTCCCTTCTCCAAGGGCTGCCTCAATAAGAAAGGAAATATGTGGTATTAGGCAGCTAGAGAGGGAAAGTTTGTATGAATATTGGGAGCGTTTCAAGAGACTTTGTGCTAGCTGCCCCCATCATCAGATAAGTGACCAGCTCCTAATCCAATACTTCTATGAAGGCTTACACCCAATGGATAGGAGCATGATCGATGCAGCTAGTGGGGGAGCCCTAGTTGACAAGACTCCCGCAGCCGCTAGAAACCTCATTGAGAATATGGCAGCTAACTCTCAACAGTTTGCTACAAGGCAAAATTCCATTATGTCCAGAAGTGTCAATGAAATTCAAACTTCAGATTCACACAAGCTGGAGCATAAAGTAGATGAGTTGGCTACTATGGTAAAACAGTTGGCATCCATCCAAAAGAATTCTGCTGCATATACACCTCCACCTTCATCCATTCCAGCAATGCTTTGTGGGATTTGTTCATCTACGAATCACTTCACTGATAGTTGCCCCACATTGCAGGAAACTGAATCTTCGGAAGGTAATCCTCAAGCTTATGCTGCTAATATTTATGCTAATAAGTTTCCTTTTCAGCAGCCGCAGCAACAACAAAGCTGGGATTTATCTTCCAATAGATATAATCCCGGTTGGAGGAACCATCCTAACTTAAGGTGGGGAGGAAATGCACAGCATCAAGGCTCTAGCCAACCAACTAACAACCATTTCCAACCGCATCAAGCTGGACAAAGCAAGCCATATTCAGCCCAGCAACATCACTATCCATCATCTTCATCTCAACAGCACCATCAAGCATCTTCTTCAATAGCCGCTGCACCTCAAAAGAATGAGTCATCTTTGGAAGACCTTGTGAAGCAACTCACCATGAGTAATCTCAATTTCCAACAACAGAGTCAAGCCTTCCAGCAACAGACTCAAGCAAGTATCAAGACCTTGGAGAATCAAATGGGTCAACTTGCTTCATCCCTTAATCAACTTCAATCTCAAGGCTCAGGCAATCTCCCTGCACAAACTGTCACAAACCCAAAGAATGTGAGTGCCATTACCTTGAGATCTGGTAAGGTGATGCAAGAGCCAGAAATGCCTACTGAAAAGGATCCCAGTTGCACTTTAGCTGCAGAAGTGAAGGAGGAGAAGTTGGAAAGCCAAGAGCAGCCTGCACATATGCCCACCCATGTCAACAAAAGTGGTAGACAAGGAGGAGAGGTCTATTCCTATTCCCTTCCCTCAAAGAATGGTTCAGCCCAGCAAGAAGCAAGAAGAGGTTGATAAAGAAATTCTGGATACTTTCAGAAAAGTTGAAGTCAATATCCCCTTGTTAGATGCTATCAAGCAAATCCCAAAGTACGCCAAATTCCTTAAGGACTTGTGCACTCATAAAGGCGTCTAAAGGTAATGAAAGAGTGAACATGGGGAGAAATGTATCAGCTCTTTCTGAGAGGCAAAAAACTTCCATGCCTGAGAAATACAAAGATCCAGGGACGTTTACTATTCCCTGCACTATAGGAAACAATAGGATAGATAATGCCATGCTTGATTTAGGTGCATCTATTAATGTTATGCCTTTATCTATCTTCACATCTTTGTCTCTTGGACCATTGCAGCCCACGGGTGTCATCATCCAATTAGCAAATAGGAGCACTACTAATCCAGCCGGCCTTGTGGAGGATGTTCTAGTGAGAGTGAATGACTTGATCTTTCCTGCTGACTTCTACATCTTGGACATGCAAGAAGAAGAGCCAATAAAAGGAGCTGCACCAATCATCTTGGGGAGGCCATTCTTGAAGACGGCCAGGACTGATGAATCCACTTTTTATTATATTTTTACTTGCCTTTTTTATGCTTCTTGATAGAAAAAATAGACTTAGATAGTGAAAATAATATAGAAATCACATTTTGAATAAATATCATAGGTTTATTAATTTTTGGTTAATTTGCATTTAATTACATAGATATAGATTACAATTTTAATTATCTTGATGATTTTGCAGAATGCCCAAGTTAAATTTGAGAAATCTTGGTCCTTGGATGAAAGTTGCCCACAAAGTAGCCACTTTGAGGAGCAAAAGTGGCAACTCCAGAAGCTCCAGGGACGCCAATTTTGAAGCATGATGCGCGTGGTCACTATAGGCTCTCAAAGTGACAACGCGCATCCAAAGTAGCTACTTTCAAAACCAAAAGTGGCAACTTCAGAAGCTCCAGGACGCTGATTTTGAAGCCTTCCTGCGCGTGGTTACTATAGGCTCTCAAAGTAACCACGCGCACCAAAGTAGCTACTTTCAGCACAAATAGTGGCAACTCCAGAGAAGCGGCATTCCTTGCATTCTGCGCGTGGACACTTTCAAGGCCCAAAGTGGACATTTTCAAAGGCAAAAGTGGACACTTTGGTGACATGTCATCCACCATAAATAGATTTTAGGAATTAGGGTACGGGACTTTTGACACTTTACACAATTTCTCTTTGCCAAATTGGGATATTTTCTTACGACATTGGAGTCTTGGGTGACAGCCAAGGGTCCTCTATAGGTTTTAATTTCCAATTTCTCCTTTGATTTTTGTTAAGTTTACATTAATGATGTTTACGTTCTTGCATTTCTTTCTCTCATTTGTGAAGCCCATCTATATGGAGGGCTAAACTTTCTTGTAATTCCTAGTCAATGCACATGAATCTTGAATTCTTGGGATTAATTGCAATACAAATCTTTCTTTCCTTGAATTTATTAACCCCAATCTCTGAATGAAATGGAATTTGCATGAAGGGAACATTGCTTAATGAACCCTAATTTACCTAACGAAATTCTAATTCAAAATTGCTTAATTTTGATTAATCCTTGAGGTTGCTTAATCTTAGGGATAGAGATTGGAGCCCATTAAGATGCTTAATTTTAATTGGGATGTTAAAGTTAGTCTTCGCTTGTTAGATTAACTTAATTCAAGGGAAAGAAAGGGGATTATTGAATCATTTGAAAGAATAATGATAGAACTCATTGCTTGACTAGGGATTACTCATTTTAATTGATTGAATTTCATTAAATTTACATTTCGTTCTTGATTAAAACCCGAAAATTGACAAACTCCCCCCAATTTACTTGCTTTAAAATACATGTTTACACTTGTTCGATGTATGTTCCCAACCAAAAATTCCTTGGAGACGACCTAGGATAACACCCTAGTACTGCATTCATTTCTTTGCATATTTGATGAGGATTAACGACAATCTTTTGCATGACGAGTAGTAAAATATCGTTTCATCAAGGACCAAAATTGATGTGCATGCTGGAACTCTCACTATGGAGTTTGGAGAGAGTGTGGTTCGCTTCAACATACTAGATGCTATGAAGCACTCTCCTGAGGAGCATTCAGTTTTTCACATTGATGTTCTTGATAGCTTGATAGATGATAATTTTGCTGAATTTTTAGGAGACTCTTTCGTTGATTTTTCTGATTGTATAGATACCATAGATACTAAAATTGTGAATATTGTACTAAGTCATCTTTGTGTGATATTTGTATTGCTGATTTTCTGGATTTAGATTCTGCAACTTCTGACATTAATGACATTGAAAAATCAAAAGGGTTAGAATGTGGTTCATTAAGTACAACAAGTTAATTAATCTAACCCTTGTGGTTTAAATGTTGCAGAAATCATTTCAAATGAAAGTGCTAAAGCACTGCCTTCAGTTGAGCAGCCTCCCACCTTGGAGCTTAAACCCTTGCCTGAGCATTTAAAATACGCTTATTTGGAAACAGGTGAGAAACTCCCTGTGATCATTTCCACTGAGCTTGATGAGGACCAAGAGGAGCAGTTGCTTGATATGATTCAGAAGCATAGAAAGGCTATTGGTTGGACCTTGGCTGACATCCCTGGAATCAACCTTTCCTTGTGCATGCACTGGATTTTGCTGGAAGAAGGATCCAAGCCAGTAAGACAGCCCCAGAGGAGGGTAAATTCGATCATATTGGAGGTGGTGAAGAAGGAGATCACCAAACTACTCCAGGCAGGCATCATCTACCCGATATCAGATAGCACATGGGTGAGCCCAGTGCAGTTGGTGCCCAAAAAGTCAGGGATTACAGTTGTGAAGACTGAGAAGGATGAGCTCCTGTCCACTAGAGTGCAGAACAGCTGGAGAGTCTGCATTGATTATTAGAGGCTCAACCAGGCGACCAGGAAAGACCACTTTCCTCTACCTTTCATATATCAGATGCTGGAGCGCCTAGCAGGTAAATCTCACTACTGTTTCCTAGATGGATTCTCAGGTTATTTTCAAATATGCATAGCTCCTGAGGATCAGGAGAAGACCACTTTTACATGCCCATTTGGTACATTTGCATATAGGAGAATGCCATTCGGGCTTTGCAATGCTCCCGGTACATTTCAAAGATGCATGTTGAGCATATTTTCTGATTTTGTTGAGCATTGTATTGAAGTATTCATGGATGACTTCACTGTATATGGGTCATCATTTTCTGCATGTTTAGGAAACTTGGATGGAGTTTTACAAAGATGTATAGAGACTAACCTTGTTCTGAACTTTGAGAAATGTCATTTTATGGTTAGGCAGGGGGTAGTCTTAGGTCATATAATATCTGAGAAGGGAATGGAGGTAGATCCTGCTAAGCTTAATGTAATTTCACAGCTTTCTTACCCCTCTTGTGTGCGAGCGGTGTGTGCATTTCTTGGCCATGCAGGTTTCTACAGGCGCTTTATCAAGGATTTTTCCAAGATAGCCCTTCCTCTCTCCAAGTTACTGCAGAAAGATATTGATTTCAAGTTTGGAGCCAAGTGCAAAGAGGCGTTTGATTGCCTAAAGACAGCCTTGACCACAATCCCCATCATTCAGCCACCAAACTAGACACTTCCATTTGAGCTCATGTGTGACGCATCCAATTTTGCTGTGGGTGCTGTCTTAGCACAACAGTTTGGTAAGGATCCACATGTCATTTATTATGCATATAGGACTTTGGATCCTGCACAGTGTAACTATACCACAACTGAAAAGGAACTTTGGCCATAGTATTTGCTTTGGATAAATTTAGATCATACTTGCTAGGGTCAAAAGTTGTGGTGTTTACTGATCATTCTGCTCTTAAGTTCCTTTTGAAAAAGACAGATTCAAAGCCAAGGCTAATAAGGTGGATGCTTCTACTTCAAGAATTTGATGTAGAGATAAAGGATAGAAGTGGAGCACAAAATTTGGTGGCGGATCATTTGAGCAGGATAGAGGGAGTCCCTGAACTCACTCCTCTAAAAGATGATTTCCCTGACGAGCAATTATTAGAGTTGTATACTTCAAAGTTGCCTTGGTTTGCTGATATTGTAAATTTTTTAGTTGCAGGAGTTTTTCCAGCAGATGCACCAAGGAGTAAAAGGGAAAAGATCAAGAATGATGCCAAGCATTACCTCTGGGATGATCCCTATTTGTGGAAGTTCTGTAGTGATCAAGTGATTAGGAGATGCATTCCTGAGGAAGAAACTGCATCAATTTTCATTTTTGTCATGCATCCACTGTAGGAGGCCATCTTGGGCCCCAAAGGACTGTAAGGAAAGTAGTGGATGCGGGTTTTTATTGGCCTACAATCTTCAAGGACTCTTGGCAAGTGTGTTCTACATGTGAGAAATGCCAAAGAACTGGAGGGGTAATCACCTTGAAGCATGAAATGCCTCAACAATCCATTTTATACTGTGATGTATTCGATGTTTGGGGTATAGACTTCATGGGTCCTTTTCCTCCTTCCTTTGGTTTCTTATATATTTTGCTTGCTGTAGACTATGTCTCTAAATGGGTAGAGGCTAAGCCTACAAGAACTAATGATTCAAGAGTGGTTACAGATTTTGTGCGTACTCATTTGTTTTGTAGGTTTGGAGTACCTCAAGCTTTGATTAGTGACCAGGGTACCCACTTCTGCAATAGAACCATTGAGACTCTACTGAGAAAGTATGGAGTATTGCACAAAGTATCTACACCTTATCACCCCCAAACCAATGGGCAGGCTGAGCTCTCCAATAGAGAAATTAAGAAGATTTTAGAAAGGATTGTTCAGCCAAATAGGAAAGACTGGAGCAAGCGTCTTGATGACGCTCTTTGGGCTCATAGCACAGCATACAAGGCTCCTTTGGGAATGTCACCATACAGAATTGTCTATGGAAAAGCCTGCCACCTTCCAGTAGAAGTAGAACATCGTGCTTATTGGGCAGTGCGAGCTTGTAATATGGACATAGACAAAGCTGGAGAACAAAGGAAATTGCACTTGCAAGAATTAGAAGAACTTCGCTTTGAATCATATGAAAACTCCAGAATTTATAAGGAGAAGACGAAGGCCTTTCATGATGGAAAAATAGCAAGAAAGGAGTTTTTCTTAGGTCAAAAAGTTTTGTTGTTCAATTCCCGCTTGAAGCTCATGCCTGGAAAACTCAGATCTAGGTGGATCGGACCTTTCATTGTGACTTCCATTTCTCCTTATGGAGTGGTGGAGGTAAAAAGTGAATCTACAAACAAGATTTTTAAAGTGAATGGACATCGCCTAAAGCCTTTCCATGGGAGTCCTACAATTGAGACCAATGTGGAGGAAGTTTTCCTAGATCAACCTCCAACTGATCTTGATTCTTTAACTATTTTGGAGTGAAAGCTCCATTTATCGTCAAGCTAGTGACGTTAAAGAAGCGCTTTGTGAGAGGCAACTCACAGTTTTATAGCACTTTCTAATTCTCTTTTGATTTCAATAAGCATTCTTTCATTTGAGCTGTGTTACTAGTCATGTTGCTTAGTTCATTTTGCACAAACATTTTGTTTAACACTTCACTCATTATTTGATTAATGATTTGTTCATAATTTTTGTAGAGAAAAAATTGCTGTAGTTGGACTCAATTTGTACATATATTCATGGAAGTCCAAGTAGAGAGGGAGGAATAATCATTTCCATGGCACCAAGCATTCACTCTAGAAAGAATTTTGAAGTTAGCCATGAAGGTAATCACTTTCCCAAGCCATAGTGGTCACTTTCCACCAAGGTATGTGACTTTGCTCTATGTAGTTCTCACTTTCAATTTTCATAGTGACCACTTTGAGGGTTTTTGAATTCATTGGTCTGCGCGTAACTACTATGAAAATTCATAGTAGCCACGCGCAGCACCCTGGGAAAATACACATGAAGGGCGCCTCTGTAGTGATTACTTTGAATATTCATAGTAGCCACTACAGAAACTAATTTTTGAGCATTTGATGCGCGTAGTTACTATGAATATTCATAGTAACCACCACGCGCAACCTCTTTTAAAAACAACTGAGAAAGGCGCCTCTGGAGTGATTACTTTGAAAATTCATAGTAACCACGCGCACCCCATTTTTGCTGAAACCCTTGCGCATGGCTACTATGATTATTGAGAGTAACTACGCCCAACATTTTTATATAAATAGGACCTGTTTCACGTTCACTCTCACTCTTCATTTCTGAGAAATTTTTCACTCCTCTCCTAATTTCCTGAGCACCCACTCCTTCAAATTAAATTCCTTGCATCTGAACGTCAACTCCCTACACTTTTGTACTGCATTTGAACTCCAACCCAGGTACTTTCCTCTCCCTCACTCTCTGCGTTAGGGTTCTTCATTTTTCAATTGGGGATTTTTAATTAGAACCAATTTGAGTTGAAATTACTGGTTAAAATCAGTTTCTGCAAAGATAATTATATGATTTCAAGCTAGTAGGGTGATTAATTTGATCCAGTATGCACAAATTGCCATGTTTGAACCCTAGGGTAGCCACTTTCATAATTCGTAGTGATTACTATGTGGGTAATGCTGAAATTCTGCTTCCCCTAGGTTCGTTTTAGTCTGGAATGTGATTTCTTTGCATTAAAATTCAACTTTTCATGGTTAGAAATCAAATTGCATTTTCCTTTTCTGAAGTTGAAGTGTTTTTGCTCTGAAGTAGTTACTATCAATATTCATAGTTACTACTCTCTGTGAATATATTGTGTCTGCTCATTTCATACACTCATTCCTGATCTGATTCAGTTGCACTACCATGTAACTACATTTTCTCTTACTACTTGCTCTGAATTCTGGAAATTTGATTTGAAATTAGACCCATCTTGCTGCACATGCTTTTTACCTTAGCTGATCTAGTGGAATTCATCCTCTGCATTTTATATATGTCCTCTGCATTTTATATATGCTCTCTGCATTTTCACAGCCTGATTCAGAAGTTGAGAACTCACTTGATTGGATCCAAATGCACACTGTGTTTAAATTTTCCAGACCATTAAATGAACCTCTTTTGATGACCATAATTCATTACATGACATTTGCTGTTCTGCATTTTAAACACATGGATTATGAATTTTATTTTGGAACTGTTATTGCTGTCATAGTAGCTACCTGTAACACATAGTGATCACTCTGCATATGTTTGACTGTCTGATCTTTCACTGTCAAAGTAGTTACTACCAACTAGCATAGTAGTTACTTTTGCATGCAGAACCCCTCTGAATTGTCTTAATTTTCTCTGATTTCTGCACATTTACTGTGAAATTATATCCACTTAAAACCTCTGCATTCTGTCATGCTTCACTGTCAAAGTAACTGCTTTCATTCATCATATTAGCCACTTTCTGCTGCAGCAATGCTGTAAATTGCCTGCATTTTCTCTCATTCATTTCCAAATGGTGTGAAATTCTTGCTACAGGGTTAATTATACACTATCACTCATTTATTCCTTTTTCTATGTGCAGATTAATGGAAAACACTCCCAGAAAGAACGCACCCAGAGCCAAGAGAGCCAAGACAGCTGCTGCCTCTTCATCTAGGCCTCAGCCTACACATGATCCCAGATTTCGGTCCCTGGCCCATGAGAATTTCTTCAAAGCCAATATTCTCAGGCGACACATTGTGCAGGACAGGAATTTCGGTCCTTGCAAAAAGGGACCTACCCCCAATTTGAGCAGGAAATCCAGAAAAGGGGGTGGGATTTGTTCACCACATGTGCTGGGCATGGGTGGAAGGACATCACCCAAGAGTTCTATGCAAATGCCTTCAGGGTTAAGGGAGATGATTTCCCCTACAGGCATTCCATGGTCAGAGGCAAGGTGATAGACTTCAACCTTGCCAACATCCAGAGGATCCTCAACATCCCTCTTCCTGAAAAGAGGCCTGGACAGCTGGACTACACTATTTTCAGCTACTTGGAGGAGAAGGACTACAAGCCAATCCTTCAAGCAATATGCAAGGCTGGAGAGAACTGGGAGTTTGACATGAAGCTCCAGCCCAAGAACCTAACTACAAAGTGAAGTTCAGAATCAATCACTCAATCTATTCCAAAGCTTGAAATCCAGATCCAAATCAATTCAACATGTTCATTTCAGATCTACAATCCCTAACTATGAACAAATTACACAGCCATGGCAGCAGAAGAAGAAAAAGAAAGAGAAGAAGAAAAGAAGAAACTCAGAAACGCCATGGAAGCTTGCTCCACTCCAATTCCTCTTCGTGAAGCTCCAAGATCTGAATCCCCACTCCTCTCTCTCACTTCCTCTAACCAGAAACTAACTAACAAAACTAAAAAAATGAACAGAATCCCCGTTTTCGCTCTTCAATCATGTATATATAGAAACCCCAGTTCTGCGCGTTGTCACTTTTCTTCACAAGAGTAACCACGCAGAAGCTTTATGTAGTGCGCGTGTTCACTTTCAAGAGCAAGAGTAACCACGCGCAACTTGCAGAGTTGAAGGCTTCTCTGGAACATTCACTTTTATTCAGAATAGTGGCAACGCAGGAGGTCAAGGGCTGCGCGTGATCACTTTCGTGAGTAATAGTAACCACGCGCAAGCTGTCCTGATACAAGTGCCTCTGGAACGCTCACTTTCGCTGCCAAAAGTGACAACGCGCAGCTTCTCAAGAATAGAGTCTTCTCTGGAACGTTCACTTTCGCTGGCGAAAGTGATAACGCACACTGGCAACGCTCACTCTTGTAAATAAAAGTGATTACGCAAGGCTCTTCGTCTCCTTTAGGCTCTGGAACGCTCACTCTTGCTAACAATAGTGATCACGCCCAGGCTGCAACCCATAATTCTTGTATTTTGGAGTCCAACATTGCCATTCTTCCTCTTCCTTCCCATTGATTCTCCATTTCCATGACTTTTGCTCAGCTTATTCCTTCAAAACAAGATAAATTCCTTAAGAACTAAGCATAAATTCTACAAATGCGAAAATAACTACAAATTAAAATAAAACTTTCAATCATTCTCTTTTTCTGAGTTTTTCTGCTTTCTTCATATATTTTCCTTATTAAATGAGCTAGAATTATGCTAAAATATCAGTAAAAATATGGATTCATCACCACCCCAAACTTGAATTTTTGCTTGTCCTCAAGCAAATCAAACTAAACCAAGGGTAAGTTCCTCCATTTTCAAATTCAGTTCATAAACTGCTTATTTCAGATTTTTCTAATTTCTAATTCTGTGTTTTCTGCAAAATTTTCAATCAAGTTGTTCATCCAAATACTCATCATGATATTTCTACTGCATAATCATCATTGAGTAAAAATTGCTACCTAAGTTCATATATTTCGTCAAAATTCATGTGAGTACAATTAATCAACATGATCACAGCTCACTTGGAAGTGTTTCTCTCATCACTCAACAGTGTTTAGGTGCTGTTTTCACTCTAAATCATCAATTTCACTGCACTCTACCATATGCTTGCCCAATTTCTCCATCTCCTCTGCTTAGTACAATTAATCACACATCTAAGGGACTTTTTCAGGTTATAACAAGGCTAAGGTTAAGGTAGGTATCAAAGAAAATGGAAAACAATACATGCAATTTCAAAAGATCAGAGGCATTTTGAGTGATTTGTTTTAAAACTAGCCTGGATCTACATTATTCCTCCTTACTTCTCTCACTTATGCAGCAAACAAAATTTTTTTTTTCTTGCAGCAGAATTTTCACTAATACTTTTCTTCTTTTCTTGCTTCCAGTTACAACCAACAAGTTTTCTCTGCAGCACTTTGCTGCACTTCTTTTCTTTTGAACTCACATTTTTGTTCTTTTCACAGCTTTGCTTCATAAATTTTTCATTTTACTGCAGCACTTTTGTTCTTTCTTTCTGGCTTGTTGAACTCAAACTTAGATAGCATGCTATTTCCCACCCCAAACTTAGAACATTGCTTGTCCTCAAGCAATTAAAATCTGGATACCACCCCAAACTTAGTTTTAAAACTCATTCTTGATTAAACTCATTATGCCTTTGATCTTTTGAATGGTAAAAATTGGTTTTTCAGTCAAGGCTTTATAATGAGGTAATTTCAAGAAAAGGAATATTAAGCTCAAAAGGGTGAACTAAGACATTCAATCATAAAGGAAGGCCTTTAGGCTGACTAGGTATAATCAAACATGGCCTCTATCATGTGGGTGAAAACTGTAGCATGCATATTCAATTAAGAACAAGGGCAAATTCTAGAGAATACAGCCAAATATGATTAATCACACAAGAAAAGAATTAGACAGCTCAAATCTCACTAGGTATTTATAAGTGATCATGTGGATTAATGAAAACACAATGCACTTTTCAGAAATTTATGCACCTAGTGGCAACTGCCTCATTTTTGAAAATACAAGTGTGATCTCATTTTGAGAATGGGAAAAACAACTTAAAAAGAAATTCACACAGAATTCACAAAATTGTCAAACATTTTTATTTGACTAACAGCCAGCAATTTATTATCTATTCTAGTATTTTGGTTTTTTTCAGGAATAATTCAGTGTAATGTGAAGCTAACTCATGAATAAGAGGTAGAGAATGAAACCCCCCTTTTCATGGCAGCTTGTGCAAGTGTCAGCTTCCAAGGTGTGTGAGTGTTGTGTGGTTGTGACATTTTCTGCACAAAACACCAAAAATTCCATCAATTATCAAGTGAAAAGGGATTGAATTCTGCAGAATTAATGTATGTTCAAAATATAATTGTTCAGAATTAGCATGAAACCAAAATATATCAAGTGTGCAAATTACAAACCCAAATTCTAAAATGAAACCAAAAAGTTTGAAACTTAATTACAAAACCATCAAGAGAAAATTCAAATTAACAGAAAAGAAAACAAAAATCCTAAACTAGTCATCTTGAGCATCCTCCTCATCAGAAATTTCATCTTCATCTTCTTCCTCATCCTCTTCATCTTCTTCTTCCTCCACCACTTCTTCAGTTGGCTGTGGAAAATAAGTCTTGTATATTGGCAAGTCTTTAAAAACTGATGAGCGTAGACATTGAGCATTCTCAGCCAAGTCTGGTGTGTGATAAAGTTCATCTTTGGTCATTCCCATCTTCTGACCAAGATTCATCAACACACATTCCACTAGCATAGTTCCTGCCTTCAAACTGTTGTAGAGCTCAGTTTGTCGTTCAGCCAATTGATTTTGCCTTTCAACCAAAAGATGTAGGATGTCCTTCATCTTCATTGGTTTCTCCTTTCTGAACTGGGTAGGGATAGGTGCAGCTGAAGTGCAGGAGGTGGTGGCATAGATTTCCTTTACCATTGAGACAGAGATAGGGGGAGCAGATCTGATTTTCTCTTGGTAGTCTCCAACTTCAACCTCTGCATCCTCACAAAGTAAAGTGATTAATGAGGGAAAGGCTAGTGAATCTCTTTTTGTTTTCAGAATATTTAAGATACATTCACTAATTACTTCCCCTGCATCAATGTACATATCATTAACAATAGCAAACAATAATTCAGCCCTCTTTACTGCCAGGGTTGAACTATGCTTGACTGGCATGAAAGAATTCAATAGAAAGGTACTCCAGACTTTAGCAAATGGTAGCAGGTTCTTGGTGGTGATACACTTGGGTTTCTGGGCGAGGTTCAGCTGCCAAGTTGTGCCTGGCCTTCCAATTCTGTGCAGGATTTCAATATAATCCTTGTCTGGACTATTCTTAAAGTCAGTGAAGTCCATCTGCCCAGGTTGTCTTTCAGTGTAAATTTCCAACACTCGATTGATGTTGGCAGCAGTGAAATCCACCCTCATACCTTTGACCATTGTGTGAAATTTGGGAATTTGGTCTCCCTTAAACCGCATTGCATTTGCATAAAACTCCTGTGTAATTTCTCTCCAACCATTATCAGCCAAGGAGCAGAAGTTGTCCCATCCCCTTTTCTGAATTTCTTCTAAGTACTCAGCGTAGTTACCTTCAGCAATTTCAAAGGCTCTATCTGGGACAATCTTCCTCCTCAGAATATTTTCCTTGAAATAGTTTTCGTGAGCAATACTCCTGAATCTTGGATCATGATCAGTAGGGGTAGAGGTAGAAGGAGCATTTCTTCTGGTCGGCTGAGGTGGTGAATAGGTTGCAGGTGTGGGTACACTTGTCTGAGGAGGGTCAGCGATTTCAATGGGTGAGGAAGGTGAGACACCATGAGTTCTTGCTCTTTTAGTGGTTGAATAATTCCTGGCTGTTCCAGCTTGCATATTCCTGATAGATCTCCTTCTTGGAGTGTTGCTGGTAGATCCAGCTTTGGTCTTCTTAGAAGGTCCAACTGGTGTATTTAAAGAAGTTCTGACCATTTTGTAGTGGCTGCAAAAACAAGCAAGTAATTTGACAGTTTAAAATTCATGACACAGAATTGTGACAATATACATCTCTTTACTAGATAATTTCAATCAATCCATGTGCAGAATTCCAACTTGCAGTATGTATCTATTTACAATCAGTTGCTGTCATGAGAATGTAATCATATCAACACACAAGCATTATTGTAAATTACTAAGCAATCACAGTCAAAATTGGTTAAACCTTTAAATTTGTAGTTTAGAGTGCACACTCTCAAAGCACATCAGGTTAACATAGAGATGCTATTATAGGTCATCAACATATTTTTTTACATGCTCTCTTAACTTTTCAGATATACCAGAACTTAGGTACAAAATTAATCAAACCATATTCAGGGGATTTTAAACTGGCCTTCATAATTTGTTCCCTCAAAGTTCACAATTTCACCAAGAATGCAGAAAAAGAATCACAATTTTCAACCAAATTTCAACTACTAATGGTTCCTAAAAGAAATTTTCTTCTGACAGTAAAATTCATCCAGAATATTGCCTATTGTTTCTTTGAATCACATACAATTAGGACAGTGCACTCATTCATTATCATCAAAGACTTAAGATCAGTTTAATGCAGGACTATCAGTATGCTATCTGTACAATCAGACAGTGCAATATACAACAGTAATTCATTCCATACAACTCAGTTCAGACATCAACATTCAAATATTGCATGCAAGGAGTATTTTCGTTGATGGCAACTGGAGTATTTCTATTTCTTTCAAAGTCATGTTCAGATTTTTCGCATAATGCAGATGTGAATATGTTAACAGAGGAGATTGAATGACTTTGAAAACCTATTCACAGTATTTAAAGTTCCTTAAATCGAATACGCTCAAGATATTTCCCACTTGCCATTTTTGACATTTTTTTCAGAGTTGCAGCAAAGAAAAACCCTAAATACAATTTCAGAGAATGCAGAGAACGTACCTTGAGCTTCAGAAATGTGAATGACAGTGAAAAAGAAGGAACAATTGCTTGCTGGTTGCTTCACGAAAGATTGAAAGTCAGAGGAATTTCAGAGGGAAATGGGGATTTAGGTTTAAATGGATGTGAGCGTGGTTCCTTTATATGGAGTTTGGGGTCACGCGTGTGCACGTGCCCACTTTTTAAGTGAGAAGTGAACGTTCCCTTGTTAATAAAATTCTGCGTTGTCACTCTTGTCGAACAGAGTGAGTGTTCTAGAGAACTTGAAAATTTTGAATGCAATGCGCGTTATCACTATTGTTGGGCAAAGTGATAACGCGCAAGCTTTTTGCTTGAGCGTGGTCACTTTTTTCATTAAAAGGAGTAACGCGCTAAGAAATATTTCATACTTACCTGCGCGTGGTCACTCTTGACAAAGAAAGGAAGTGATCCAGAGAGTGTGTTTTTCCCATCTGCCTCTGCGTTATCACTCTCATCAGCGAGAGTGATTGTTCCAGAGGGGAAATCTCAGAATTCCATTTCTGCGTGATTGCTTTCCTGCAAAAGAGTGATTCCTTTCATCAATCCAAGTTCTCCAAACTTTAATTGGCTCACTTAACAAATCATAATCATTCCAATACACACTTACCATATAAAATACCTACTTCCCTCATCATGTTCACCCTTAATTACATATGCAACATTCATTCAAGGCTGAATTCTGCAGAATTTCTGCAGAACAAGTATTCACTCCCTACTTATGCAGTTTTGACTTTTACATTACACATTATAGCATGAAATCCAATTGTATTTATCAGATTCGCTACAAATGACAGATTTAGCATACTTCAAAATTTACCTTTTGCACCAAAATTATAGAATATGATGAGTATGATGCAAAACTTTGTATTTTGCAGAAAATTTGCAGAATTTGATAACTATTATTCAGACTGTACAAGAACTTTAAGCATTCTAATTAATTCCAATCTGCATTCTTGTTTCAGCCACCAGATTTATTCCAAACATCAAATTCAGCAAGGTAACCAAGATGAAAAGTGCAGACTTTGACTTCTATGAACACTGTTAATTCAAAATTAATGCAGAAAAGTTAAATTGGGTTAGAAATGTGAGTTGCCTCTCACAAAGCGCTTCTTTAATGTCATTAGCTTGACATTAAATGTTTCTCACTCAAGAGAAACCAGTTTCATGCATGATATGTTCCTTGTAAACTCCTCTCCATGATAGATCTTCAATCTTTGGCCATTGACCTTGAATTCTCTCCCTGTTTTCAGATCTTCTATAAGAATTGCTCCAAAGGGAGAAGTTTCCTTGATTAAAAATGGTCCAGACCATCTAGATTTCAGTTTCCCTGGAAACAATTTTAATCTTGAATTGAATAATAGTACTTGCTGGCCAGGTCTGAAATCTTTTTGCAGAATAAATTTGTCATGGATCCTCTTGGTTCTTTCTTTGTACAACTTTGCATTTTCATAAGCTTGTTGTCTAAATTCTTCCAATTCATGCAACTGTAAAACTCTCTTCTTTCCAGCACTTGACAAATCAAAGTTAAGCCACTTGGTAGTCCAATATGCTCTGTGCTCCAGCTCTAGAGGTAAGTGACAGGCCTTTCCAAATACTAGCTGATATGGAGACATACCAATTGGAATTTTAAAAGCAGTTCTATATGCCCACAGTGAGTCATCCAGTTTCTTTGACCAATCCTTCCTTGAACTGTTCACTACTTTCTCTAGAATTTGCTTGATCTCTCTATTTGAAACCTCCACTTGTCCACTTGTTTGTGGATGGTATGGAGTAGCAACCTTATGCTTCACACCATATTTCATTAATACAGCTTCAAGATACTTGTTGCAGAAGTGAGTACCTCCATCACTTATCAGCACTCTAGGCACACCAAATCTTGAAAAAATGTTCTTTCTTATAAAAGAAATCACTACCTTTGCATCATTTGATCTGGTGGGAATTGCTTCTACCGATTTAGACACATAATCCACTGCAACTAGAATGTATTCGTGTGAGAATGATGGGGGAAATGGTCCCATGAAATCAATCCCCCAAACATTAAATGGTTCCACTTCTAGGATGTTGGTTAATGGCAGCTCATGTCTTCTTGAAATATTTCCAGTTCTTTGGCATTTATCACAGTTTTTCACATACTTCTTGGCATCTTTGAAGAGTGTAGGCCAAAAGAAACCTGCTTGTAAGACTTTTGCAGCAGTCCTTGAACTTGCATGGTGGCCTCCATATTCTGAATTGTGACAATGCCATAGTATCTCAACTTGCTCACTTTGTGGAATGCATCTTCTAATTAACCCATCTATTCCAATTTTGAACAGATATGGGTCTTCCCAAACATAGAATTTGCTGTCCTGTAAGAACTTCTTCTTTTGCTGCCAAGTAAACCTCTTTGGAATGAATTGAGTGGCTTTAAAATTTGCAATGTCAGCAAACCAAGGCATGTTTTCCACTGCAAACAGCTTTTCATCTGGAAATTCTTCATTTATTTCCAATGATTCAGTGGTTAAACTCTCCAAAGGAAGTCTGGACAAGTGGTCAGCAACACTGTTTTCTTTCCCTTTCTTGTCTTTGATTTCTAGCTCAAATTCTTGGAGGAGTAGAATCCATCTTAATAATCTGGGCTTTGCATCCTGTTTTGTCAAAAGATATTTAAGAGCATCATGATCAGTGTATACAATCACTTTTGAACCCATTAAATATGATCTGAACTTATCAAAAGCATATACAACAGCTAAAAGTTCTTTTTCTGTTGTTGTGTAATTCACTTGTGCAGGATTTAACACTTTGCTTGAATAATATATAGCATGTAATTTCCTATCTTTCCTCTGTCCTAAAACAGCACCCACTGCACTATCACTTGCATCACACATGAGTTCAAAAGGTAATTTCCAATTTGGTTTTGCAAGAATAGGTGCAGAAATCAGTTTCTCTTTTAAAACAGAAAATGCATGCAAACAATTATCATCAAATATGAAATCTGCATCTTTTACAAGTAAATTACTCAAGGGTTTAGCAATCTTGGAAAAATCTTTTATGAATCTTCTATAAAAACCAGCATGTCCTAAAAAACTTCTAACTCCCTTAACATTGACAGGTGGAGGCAATTTACTAATGACTTCTATTTTAGCTTGGTCCACCTCCATTCCCTTCTCTGAAATTTTATGACCAAGGACAATGCCTTCTTGTACCATGAAATGGCACTTCTCCCAATTTAACACAAGGTTAGTATCTTGACATCTCTGCAAAACAGTGGATAGATTAGCTAAACAATCATCAAAAGAATCACCAAAAACAGAGAAATCGTCCATGAACACTTCTATGATGTTTTCTACCATATCAGAAAAAATAGAAAGCATGCATCTTTGGAAAGTGGCAGGGGCATTACACAAACCAAATGGCATTCTCCTATATGCAAAGACTCCAAATGGACATGTAAATGCAGTTTTCTCTTGATCTAAAGGATCTACAGCTATTTGATTATATCCTGAATACCCATCAAGAAAACAATAAAATGAATGTCCAGCAAGTCTTTCTAACATTTGATCTGCAAATGGTAGTGGGAAATAGTCTTTTCTGGTTGCATCATTTAATTTTCTATAGTCTATGCACATTCTCCATCCAGTCACAGTCCTAGTAGGGACAAGTTCATTCTTTTCATTAGGTACAACTGTCATACCATCTTTCTTTGGAACAACTTGGACTGGACTTACCCAATTGCTATCAGAAATAGGGTATATTATTCCTGCATCTAACAGCTTTATGACCTCTTTTTTAACTACCTCTTTCATGGCTGGGTTTAACCTCCTTTGTGGCTGCACAACAGGTTTAAAATTCTCTTCAAATAAAATTCTGTGCTTACAAAATGAGGGATTTATACCTTTCAGATCTGCAATACTCCAGCCAATTGCAGATTTGTGTTCTCTCAAAATTCTGAGCAATTTTTCCTCTTGTTCTTCCTTAAGTTCATTGTTGATGATGACTGGATTTTCATGATTCTCATCCAGAAATGCATACCGCAAGTGTGAAGGGAGTTGTTTCAGTTCTACCCTTTGCCTTTCCTCTTCTTTATCATCCTTTTTCAGCTCTTCTTTCACTAAATTTTCTGCAGGTTTTTGGATTGGCAGAGCTTCCAATTGCTGCTGCATTTCCATGATATCTTCTTCATTCAGAGTTTCAGATTTGTCATTCCCTGCAGATATTATCTCTTCTAACACAGCAATTTCATCAAATTCTTTCATATGGTGTTGTGTAATGAAAGTATCCTGTATATCTATCTTCATACATGTATTATCTTCAACTGGATATTTTAAAGCTTCAAACACATTAAATATTACCTTCTCATCTTGAACTCGAAGCATAAGTTCACCTTTTTGCACATCTATTAAAGCTCTTCCAGTTGCAAGAAATGGCCTCCCTAGGATCAAAGGAATGTTAGAATCCACTTCCATGTCCAGAATCACAAAATCTGCAGGAAAAATGAACTTGTCAACTTTAACTAATAAATCTTCAACAACTCCATATGGATAAATGTATGATCTATCAGCTAGCTGCAGTGTAGTGTTGGTAGGCTTCACTTCCTCTATGCCAAGTTTCTGTAGAACAGCTAATGGCATCAGATTTATGCTTGCTCCCAAGTCACACAATGCTCTTCCCACAGTGCAGTTTCCTATTTCACAAGGAATGCTAAATGATCCAGGATCTTTCAACTTTTGAGGAAGCTTTCTCTTGAGAATGGCACTGCACTCCTCTGTCAAAGGTACTGTTTTGTCATGCTCTAGCTTCCTTTTTCTGGAAAGTAGTTCTTTCATGAACTTTGCATATGAAGGCATTTGCTCCAAAGCTTCTGCAAAAGGAATGTTAATTTGTAATTTCTTAAAGACATTCATAAACCTTTCAAATTGTTCCTCTTGTTTAGGATTTTGGACTCTTTGAGGATAGGGTAGCCTCTTGTATTTTTCTGGGTCTATTGGCTTACAAGCTTCCTCAAAGAGTTGCTTTTTGGTTTTCCTTTCAAAATTCATGGGAACTTTTTCTTTTTCTTCTGAATGGTCTTTCTTCAATAGCTTAAAATTTCCTTGTTGCAGATCTTGTTCAATATTTCTTTCTACTGCATCATTCACTTTCTTTTCTGTTGGTTTAGGGCTTGCAAGCTCCACTCCTTGTAGTTATGGCTTGACATTGCTCTTTAGGATTGATTACTGTATTGCTTGGAAATCTTCCTTCATCCCTGCTAGATAATTGTTCAGCTAATTGTCCAATCTGTGTCTCTAGTTTCTTCATGGAAGCTTCTTGGTTTTTGAAGCTTGTTTGAGTCACCTTCATGAATTGCAGCATAGTTTCTTCCATCTCAGTCAACCTCTCATTCATAGGCTTGGAAAATTTCTGATTTCCTTGAGGTTGAGTGGACGAATTTCTCTGAAAGTAAGGCTGTTGTGTTGCTGGACCTGCATTAGAAAAAGGCAAATTTGAATTAGAATTCTTTGCAGCAGAATATTGATTATTCCAATTAGAATACTGCTGAGTTCTATTATTCGAAAATTGAAATCCAGGGGGATATGATGGTTGTTGTCTCTGAAAATTATTCATATAATTCACTTGCTCTTGTGGTTCACTTGTGGATGCCTCACATGCACCATTTGCATGGTTTCCTCCACAAAAATCACAACTTAGCTGACTGTTAGGCATACTCCCTATTTGCAGATTGTTGATTTGTTGTGTTAAGGCAGCTAATTGTTCTGAAAACATTTGATTTTGTAACTGATTTTGTGCAAGAAAAGTTTCCAGAACTTTAGCTTCATGACCAGAGTTTCTTCCTTGGTTCCTTGAGTTTGAATTCTGATACATTGAAGATGCCATCATGTCAATAATCCTTTGAGCTTCTTCCAAGGACTTTGTATTTAATGAACCTCCAGCAGCAGCATCAACCATTGTTCTTGTTACTGCATTCATCCCATTATAAAAAGTCTCTAATTGCATCCAATCTGGAATACAATGATGTGGACACCTTCTAAGCAGTTCTTTGTATCTTTCCCAAGCTTCATACAATGATTCTCCATCTTGCTGAACAAAGGATGTAATTTCTCCTCTCAGCTTAGCAGCTTTGGATGGAGGGAAGTACTTGGTTAAAAACTTATTCACAAGTTCTGTCCAGGTTGTGATGCTTCCTTATGGTTGAGCTTGTAACCAGCATTTTGCTCTATCTCTCAAGGAAAAAGGAAATAGTCTCAGTCTGATGGCTTCTTCACTAACCCCATTTATTCTTATGGTGTCACATAGCTGTAGAAAATTTGAAATATGTAAGTTAGGATCATCAGAATTTCCACCAGAAAACTGATCTTGTTGGACTAAGTGTAATAAAGCAGGTTTAATCTCAAAATGGTTGGCTTGAATAGTTGGCCTGATTATAGAAGAGTTAAAACCTTGCATGTTAGGAATTGCATAGTCCCCTAATGTTCTAATTCTATTTTGTTCTGCCATCTCTATTTCTGAATTTAGTTGTCTCAAAGATGTAGGTGTTCTTTTCAAACTAGGATTACTCTGAGATTCTGGAGAATGGACAGCTTCTAACTCACTATCACTCCCTATGGCTTTTTCTGCTCTAGACTCTTTTCTCAATCTTCTTAAGGTTATGTCTATGTCAGGATCAAAGACTAGAGTTGATTTGTTTTTGTTTTTGCCACGCATATACAATTCAAAATGAAGCAAAAGTAAACTACAAGTTAGTATTCAGAACTGCACCACGAAAATTATGCAGCAAATATCAGTAAAAGTAATTGAAACACAAGTTTAAAAGTTGCAGAATTATGCAGAATGGACAAAATGTCTAACTACAGACTACTACTACAGAAATTCAGAGAACAAAATACTCAATCTAGCTTTTCTTATGTTACTAATGATATTGAAACTCTAATTTCCCCGGCAACGGCGCCAAAAACTTGTTGTTCGCAATCTAACACTAGCAAGTGCACTAGGATTGCAGCAAGTGATGAGTAAATTTAAGATCCAAATATCGTCTCCACAGGGAATTTAGGTTTCAAGTACCACTTCACAGAATTATAACCATTTGAGCCATACGAATTTTGGAATGAGATTTGTAACATATAACAGCAGCAAACTGGAACAATTAAAAGTAAAATGAACTTGCAGAAAACAAGACAATGAACACACAGTTATGTGATAACAGAGGGAGAAACCATAGCTAGGGAATTGCTTCACCAAAACTCCAATGTTTAATCAATAAAGTTCTGAATTAACAAGCAATTGGAAAGAATGACAATCAGTTTCACTTTATACTATTCAGAGGTTAATTCCTTAACTCAGTGAACCTAACATTCAATTAAACCATTCTAATTCCTTAGATCTAATTCAATTCAATGTTGCTTTAAGTGTAAGAAACCAAAAGATTGCAAGATCAAAGTTCCTTATTCCTAAGAAAACTAAAATCTCAGTGATTGGTTCAGATCTGAAGAACAAATTCAATTTCCATTGACAAAGGTTCCTCTGGATTTAGTTAATCAAATTTCCATTCAATTCACACGTGAAGTTCAGAATCAATCACTCAATCTATTCCAAAGCTTGAAATCCAGATCCAAATCAATTCAACATGTTCATTTCAGATCTACAATCCCTAACTATGAACAAATTACACAGCCATGGCAGCAGAAGAAGAAAAAGAAAGAGAAGAAGAAAAGAAGAAACTCAGAAACGCCATGGAAGCTTGCTCCACTCCAATTCCTCTTCGTGAAGCTCCAAGATCTGAATCCCCACTCCTCTCTCTCACTTCCTCTAACCAGAAACTAACTAACAAAACTGAAAAAATGAACAGAATCGCCGTTTTCGCACTTCAATCATGTCTACCAGTTCTGCGCGTTGTCACTTTTCTTCACAAGAGTAACCACGTAGAAGCTTTATGTAGTGCGCGTGTTCACTTTCAAGAGCAAGAGTAACCACGCGCAACTTGCAGAGTTGAAGGCTTCTCTGGAACATTCACTTTTATTCAGAATAGTGGCAACGCAGGAGGTCAAGGGCTGCACGTGATCACTTTCGTGAGTAATAGTAACCACGCACAAGCTGTCCTGATACAAGTGCCTCTAGAACGCTCACTTTCGCTGGCGAAAGTGACAACGCGCAGCTCCTCAGGAATAGAGTCTTCTCTGGAACGTTCACTTTCGCTGGCGAAAGTGATAACGCACACTGGCAACGCTCACTCTTGTAAATAAAAGTGATTACGCAAGGCTCTTCTTCTCCTTTAGGCTCTGGAATGATCACTTTCACTAACAATAGTGATCACGCCCAGGCTGCAACCCATAATTCTTGTATTTTGGAGTCCAACATTGCCATTCTTCCTCTTCCTTCCCATTGATTCTCCATTTCCATGACTTTTGCTCAGCTTATTCCTTCAAAACAAGATAAATTCCTTAAGAACTAAGCATAAATTCTACAAATGCGAAAATAACTACAAATTAAAATAAAACTTTCAATCATTCTCTTTTTCTGAGTTTTTCTGCTTTCTTTATATATTTTCCTTATTAAATGAGCTAGAATTATGCTAAAATATCAGTAAAAATATGGATTCATCACAAAGCACCTCCTTCCACCTGCCAAAGTCTGGAGCATCTTCATCCTTAGCTCCTTCATGCCAGTCATGCACTCATCTACCTTGGCAGTGAAGAGGGCAGAGCTAGTTTATGCCATCATGACAGGGATGCCCATCCATGTTGGCGATGTTATCAGCAATGCCATCATGGAGATCCTAGCTAGGAAGAAGGACTCCATGGGTTTTCCCTCCATCATTACTATGCTCTGCCAGGATGCTGGAGTTGACTTTGAGGAGTATCAACAGAAAATCCAGGCAGCTCCCTGCATCACCACAGCTATGGTGAAGGAGCTGTTTAAAGCTAAGAAGAGCTCAGCCCCAGAGATACCTCCCCAAGCTGCATGGAAGAAAGGCCTTCCTTCTAAAATGAAAGACCAGCTGAAGGAAATAGCTCTGCGACAAGATGCTATACATGCTGGTCAGAAGGCTGCTCTGACCCTTGTAGAGACCATGTTACTCAACATGGGGAAGAAGATGGGAATGACTGCTGACCAGATCTATTATGCCCCCACCTTCCCAGCCCCTTATCTTCGAGCAGCAGTTCAGAATGATCTCCCACCTTTCACACCTACAGCAGAAGAGGAAGAGGAAGAGGAAGATAGCAGCTCTGAGGGTGAGCCAGTACCAGACCCAGTTGCAGCAGCAGAGGGGCAGGATGATGAGGACACTGATACGGATGCAGCTGATGATGATGACCTCTCTTCCAGCGCTAATGAGGATGCAATATAGTCTTAAACTTTTATTTCTGTTATTTATTTAACCTTATCTTTCATTGTACATTTTTTTTTTCTGCCAATTTCCCTGTAATTAGTACACTTTTCTTTTTATTTTCCCTACCTTTAACTTCCCTTTAATGCTTCTACTCTGAACAACAACTTAACTCTTTCATGCTATTTATATATATTATCTGAGTTTGAGTTATTTTGTTCTGCTGGTGCTGAATTTATTATCTCTTTGTGCAGAGAATGCCCTTAGTTCCATCAAGAGGAGCATCATTTTTTTGCCCATGAGTTGAGGCACTATCATTCATGAAAGGGGGGTGAAGTTCTTTACCTCTATTTCATATACTCTTAACCTCATTTTTCCTGCATAATTATACATTAAAATACAAAAATATATTTTTATTCTTTTTCTTTTAATTGAACCAAATTTTGTAATCCCAATCTTAGACTCTTATTGCAATTTTCATTCAATTCATGAACACACTCTACTTTTGTAAATAATTTTCTTTCCATGCCATGCTGAATATCTTTTCTTGCAAGGTGATTTATCCTCACATGATGTTAAGTAATTATCACCATTTTTACCATGGTAGAGAATTGAGCCCCTAATTATCTTTCTGTGTGTATGCTTCATGTAATTTTGCATCTATTCTCTAGAACTTGCCCTGCTTCTTAATTTAATATGCATTATGCAATTTTTTATCTAGATGATTGAGGCCTCCTTTACACACACACACACAACCACTCACCATTGCCCACCTTTGCACCTTATTGCATTACATCCTCTTCTTTTGCCAAAACTTAGTTTGCTAAAACATTTTTTTTCTTCCATCAAGAACATATTTCTTTTGAGTAACATTAAGAGTGAATGCAAATACCAAGTTTGGGGTGTTGAATTTGATGGTAGTTGCTTGAGGACAAGCAACCTCTCAAGTTTGGGGTGGTGAATAATATACATGTTAAAATACATGTCAAAAAAAAAAAAAGTGGTTGCCAAAGTCCAATAAATCATAAAAGAAAGAATGAAAAAGGAAAGAAAATAAAATGAAGCAAGGTCCATGAGATTGAAGAGATCTTCACATAATAAAAAAAAAATGATGAAAAACAAGGTGAAAAATGCTTGAACCTCTTAGGCTACCTCATTTGATGCATTTCATTCTAATTGTTGTATTCACTCACTCAAGAGGATTCCCTAATCTTGAAAACCCACCTGAGCTTTTGACCCTCCTTGATCAAATTGAACCTTACCTATCCCTATTTGTGACCAACCAAGTCCTTTCGATAGGTAAATCATTGTATTAAGGCAAAGGAGATTGAGAATATGGGCAAGCATATGGTAGGGTAGAGCAATTTGCATGTATTGAGGGAAAATACCTATCTTGAAACACTGACGAGTGAAGAGTGAAACACCACCTTGTGAGCCAGATAATTTCTTGGCATTGTGTGAGGTATGATGAACCTTGTTGAATTTTTGTTTCACTTGTATGGGACTTTGCATAAAATTAATTGATATGAGTGTGCTTTCTTTGTTGAATGACTCCATGAATTTGAAATGGAGAAAGTGCATATTAGAGTTAAAAGATTGGAACAGAAAATTTTTGAGAAAATTTTTTGGATAAGTCCAACCTTTTTTACTTTAGTCCTTGAATTTTGGTTTGCTTGAGGACAAGCAAAAGTTTAAGTTTGGGGTTGTGATGAATCTACATTTTACTACATTTTTATACATCATTTATTACTTTTTATAGAAAAGAATAGACTTAGATAGTGTAAATAAGATGAATATTCCAATTAGGCTAAATAATATAGGTTTCTTAGTTTTTTGTTAATTTACATGAATTTAGATAGTTTATTTTACATATTTTGATCATTTGAATAATATGGCAGGAATCCCCAAGCTTATTTTGAAGAATTATTGGATTTTGAGGAATTTGAGGTGAAAGTAACTACTTTCAATATTGATAGTGACAACTACAGCAAGCCACTTCCAGCAAAGGGACCAAAGTGATCACTTTCAAAGCTTAAAGTGACAACTACAGTAGCCCAGAATCAACCAAACCTGCGCGTGGTTACTATGAATATTCATAGTAATCACTCCAGAGCATGCAAAAAATTGAAGGTGCTGCGTGTAACTACTATGAATATTCATAGTAATCACTCCAGAGAGGAAAAACCCAACTGCTGCTGCGCGTAGTTACTATGAAAGAATGAGAGTAACTACTTTGGAGGGCGCCAACTTTAGTATAAATAGATTTTTACCAAATTAGGGTAGAGAGTTCTTACACTTTTTGAACCTTTTCTCTTCTTTACTCAATTTAGGATATTTTCCAGAGCTTAGGGCAACCTTGGGTGACAGCCAAGGGTCCAACCTAGGGTTTGGTTTCTCATTTCTCTTGCTTTTACATTAATGTTAATGCGTTTTTTACCCCCATTTCCATGGAGGGCTAAGTTTATGTAATCCTTAGTGAATTCACATGGGTTCTTGAGTTCCTTGAATTTAATGATAATATAATTCCTTTCTTTCATGAATTACTTCTTCCTTATCTCTTGAATTGAATTAATGGTGAATGAGGGGGGTATTGCTCAATTAACCCTAATTTCATTTTAAGGAGATTCTAAACTAAGGGTTGCTTAATCCTAGGTTTAATTCTAAGGTTGCGTAATTTTGGGATGAGAGATTAGAGCCTAACAAATTGCGTAATTTCGTTGGGACCATAAGGTTGATTTTCGCTTGTTAAATTAACCTAATTCATGGAAGAGAGGATGAATGTTAAATCTTGAGTGGAATGAGGATAGAATCTATGTGGATGAACTAAGGATTGCTGTTTTCTATTGTTTGAATTAATTAAACTCATTTGCTCATTGCTCTTTATTTTGATTTGAAACCACAAAACCCCCCATTTTAATTGCTTGTTCAATTAATGCCTTCAACATGTTTAATGAAGATTAATAACCAATGTTCACGGGAGACAATTTAGGGTTACCCTAGTACTACATTAATTTGTTTAAATTTTGATGAGGATTTACGACAAATCTTTTAAACACCTCAAATTAAACCATCATCAACCCTCCTTGATTAAATTGAACCTTACCCATCCCTATTTGTGACCAACCAAGTCCTTTTGATAAGTAAATCATTGTATTAAGGCAAAAGAGATTGAGAATATGGACAAGCATATGGTAGGGTAGAGCAATTTACATGTGTTGAGGGAAAATACCTAGTTTGAAACACTAACGAGTGAAGAGTGAAACACCACCTTGTAAGCTAGATAATTTCTTTGCATTGTGTGAAGTATAACGAACCTTGTTGAATTTTTTGTTTCACTTGTATGGGACTTTGCATAAATTAATTGACATGAGTGTTCTTTCTTTGTTGAATGACTCCATGATTTTGAAATAGAAGAAGCGTATGTTAGAGTTGAAAGATTGGAACAGAAAAATTTAGAGAAATTTTTTTGGATAAGTCCAGCCCTTTTTACTTAAATCCTTAAATTTTGGTTTACTTGAGAACAAGCAAAAGTTTAAGTTTGGGGTTGTGATGAATCCATATTTTACTAAATTTTTATACATCATTTATTACTTTTTATAGAAAAGAATAGACTTAGATAGTGTAAATAAGATGAATATTCCAATTAGGCTAAATAATATAGGTTTCTTAGTTTTTTGTTAATTTACATTGATTTAGATAGTTTATTTTACATGTTTTAATCATTTGAATAATGTGACAGGAATCTCCAAGCTTATTTTGAAGAATTATTGGATTTTGAGGAATTTGAGGTGAAAGTAACTACTTTCAAGATTTATAGTAACCACTACAGCAAGCTACTTTCAGCAAAGGGACCAAAGTGATCACTTTCAAAGTTAAAAGTAATCACTCCAGAGAGCCCATAATCCACTAAGCTGCGCGTAATCACTTTCAAAGTTGAAAGTGATCACTCCAGAGAGTGCAGAATTTCAGGAGTTGCATGTAAACACTTTCTAAGTTCAAAGTGATCACTCCAGAGTGTGCAGAATGCACGTGTTCACTATGAAAGTTCATAGTGAACACCCCAGAGAGCCCAGAATTCATTGATACTGCGCATGTTTACACTGAAGATTCATAGTGATCACTTTGGAGGGCGCCTACCTTAGTATAAATAGATTTTTTACCAAATTAGGGCGAGACTTCTTACATTTTTCGTACCTTTTCTCTTCCTTACTGAATTAGGATGATTTTCCAGAGCTTAGGACAACCTTGGGTGACAGCCAAGGGTCCAACCTAGGGTTTGGTTTCTCATTTCTCTTGCTTTTACATTAATGTTAATGAATTTTCTGCATTTTCAACTTGCGTTTTTTACCCCCATTTCTATGGAGGGCTAAATTTTGTGTAATCCTTGGTGAGTTCACATGGATTCTTGAGTTCCTTGATTTTAATGTTAATATAATTCCTTTCTTCTCATGAATTACTTCTTCCTTGTCTCTTGAATTGAATTAATGGTGAATGAGGGGGATATTGCTTAATTAACCCTAATTCATTTTAAGGAGATTCTAAACTAGGGATTGCTTAATCCTAGGTTTAATTCTAAGGTTACGTAACTTTGGGATGAGGGATTAGAGCCTAGCAAATTGCGTAATTTCGTTAGGACCATAAGGTTGATTTTCGCTTGTTAAATTAACCTAATTCATGGGAGAAAGGATGAATGTTAAATCTTAAGTGGAATGAGGATAGAATCTTTGTGGATGAACTAAGGATTGCTGCTTTCTATTGTTTGAATTAATTAAACTTGTTTGCTTGTTGCTCTTTACATTGATTTGAAACCACAAAACCCCCCATTTTAATTGCTTGTTCAATTATTGCCTTCAACATGTTTAATGAAGATTAATAGCCAATGTTCACGGGAGACAATCTAGGGTAACCCTAGTACTACATTAATTTGTTTAAATTTTGATGAGGATTTGCGACAAATCTTTTAATCACAACATGAAGAAAAGTTCGTTCATCAGTTACTCATGTTAAAGAAAAGAACTAAAAAATCATAAATAAAATCATAGTCAAAAGGAAATAACAAACTAGATTATCACCAAGGATATGGGATGAGAAGAGTTCATAGTCTTCAAGTACAATTGCTCAAAGTTTCAAGTTTCGCTAAGAATGTTCTAATGATCCAGAGTAGGGTTATGAAAAGGATATGTAAAAGGCGAGGAATGGATGAGATGAAAAATAGGATGTGCAGTCGTTGCCGCTAAGATCTTTTTAATAGGATTTGAAAACGCTAAAAACTGGATAAGATTTGGACTTCCCACAGGTGAGCATGATTGTGCAAGGTCATGCATGTGGTCAAAGCATGGCGGTCTAGACGGTTGATTGTAGTGAAGTCCTATTTTCCCACCAATTTGGGTTCAAAATGCACCTAAAAACTCAATTGTGACCTTATCATATTAATCTGCACAATTAATATATAAATTAGTGTAAAATTTAATTAAAATAATGGTCACATAAATATATAAAATATAAAAGCATGTCAAAATACAAACTTATCACTATGATTGAGCGACTAGCTACTATTATGGGTTGACCCTTAGGATAAATTAATTTGTGGGTCAAATACAAGGTTCTTCAATATTTTGGTTACAATTAATTTTATTGTTTAGGGTGCTGAATTGTTGATTTTTGTTCATTATTTTTGTACTTTCATTTAACTCTAACTTTTTGACTACCATGGTTACTTTTTTTTAGATTGAAAAGTTAACTAACTTGGTAAAGATTTAACCACAAGGGACCATGGTTTTAAGTCTCCAATGGTTTTGTCCAATTCCATGGCTCAAAATAAGGTTCTTTGACATGATTTTCCTTAACTTTTGTTTCAAAATTTTTTGAGTTATAAATCATGTACTTAACCTATCGAATAAATAGAATTAGAAATGAATACTCAAAGAATTTATTTAAGAAAAAATTGGGTGTTACACAAGATTTATGTAACAAATACTATCTAGTGAATAAAAAACTTTCTTTTCAAATGGGATAAGGCCCTACCATATTTATAAATAAAGCTTCTATAATTTTTTTTGGTAGTACCTTTTTCATTTAGTCGAAAGAGAAAAGAGTTTGAGTTTATAGATAAAGATGCATCAAACTAGATGAGTCATAGTACATATAATCTTTCAATTGGTCGTTATTCAAATATCAATAATATATTTACTTAATCATTTGGTCTTTTTGTCTTCCACAAAGTGTGCTTAGAAAATAAATGTCATTAACTGTAAATATTAAATATGTCTTTTTTATTAGAAATACTTTGTAGAATATATACACCAAAATCTTGGTTAATGAAAGGATTCTAACCCATTTTCAACTTAATAATTTTATTTAACTTAAATCTAACATATTTTTTTTAGTTCATTTTGTTTATATGTAATTCTCAATATTTTTCAAAGTTTTAGTTTCCTAGTTATAGAATTAAGCAGGTTTAGAGAATATGGTATGCATATATATGGTACAAATTTTTAAAGGACAAAATAAAGAAAATATATTCTTAGAGCCATGTATTGATATAATAAATGTATATTATTTTATATTTGTGAATATATTGTATTTAATCATTTTAATGAGTTGATTTATGATTAATGTTGCTTCCCCATATGCTTTGTTTCATAAATTTTCTTTCACGTGTGTTGTTGTACTAGAAAATTTGAAAGGTTAAATTGTTATTAGGTAAAACTATTAAATTTTTTCTAAATATTTATTTTAATTTGTTATCATAATATTTGGTCTATCAGCTGTTTAAAATTTTAAAGAGTTGAAGAAATAAACAAACCTCTAACAAAATTTTAAAAATAAATCAAAAACCCTATCAAACTTTAGAGAGCAATTAACAAACTATTCTTATAAATCAACTTTAGATAGCAATTAAGTGCACTTTAACAAGTTGTTTAAAGTAAAATTTCTCTTCAAAATCAACTTATGAGATAGGTTGCAACGTCTTATTACTCTCTAAAGTTGACTTTGAAGATGATTATCTCATAAAATCACTCTCAAAAATTAATTTTAAAAAGCAGTTGTCACGTAAAATTCCCCTTTAAAGTGCATTTACAATAGGAATTACATTATTGCTCTCAAAGCCTGTGCTTTTGTATTGCGCCTTTTATAGAAGCTAAATGACGTTTGAATGTGAAAAAAAACGTTTTTTAATCCTATTTATATGATATTTATTAATCTATAGAATATAATAGTGTGAGTGAAGATTTATTTTAAAATTTTAAACATTCCCTCTCTTTCTCTCTCTTAAAATAACAGGTTATTACTATAAGAGTTAAGGTGTAAACTAAAAATACACATACATTGTTTTTCTCGTCTTTTAGATAAACATAAAAAAAAAAAAAAAAAAACTTGAAATTCACCAAAGACTTTTAAATACCTATAAGTCTTTTAATCCTTATTAAATGAGAATCATAAAATTTAAGATTTATAATTTTTTATATTATAAACTTTAAAAAATTACATACACATATATATATATATATATATAGCTCTAAAAGACGCGTTGACATGATAAAAACGAATGTAGGGGACATTCTCCTTCATCTATGCATGATTGTTTTTCCTCCTTGATTACTTGCTATATTTTATTTATTATCATTATTTTTTCCTTTGTCTTTCTTATTCCTTTATACTTAAAATGGTTGTGAGGCTTTGGCTGTTACATAGTGAAAGACCAGCACATAGCCTGTGAAGATTTCCACTTAAAACTGTCGGCATAAAGTGCTGCGAACATTTCAATTTCAAAGGTGCATAAAGTAAAACATGATTGCAATGCCAACAAGGAAAGAAGGCATGACAAAAGTCACTATAAGCCATGATTGACTTTACTCACCAACTAGTTAAGGCACTAAGGTATATAAGTTGGATTTCAATAAATAAACCTATTCTGTTCTTTTCCTTCTGTCTTACAACTGTTTATACGTTGTTGAGTAAAAGAGAAACATGTTAGTACAAATTTCATCTCTATAAAATAGAAGAAATTTGAACACATATTTGCAATTTGGTTTTGTTAACAATAAAAAATCTTACCAAATCATGAACAAATTTTGTGGGAAGTCCTGGTTCCCCATCCTTCTCTTTAGTTAGTCTAACATTAATTTCAGTAGGTGGTATTGTAGAGCGATTTCATTAGGTGGAAAAAACCAAACAAAGGACGTATCCACAAAAGAAACCATCTATGGCTAAAAGAGAAAGGTCTGAAAGAGTTCAATAAACAAAAAGTAATTAACGACCTGAAAGAAGCCTTCGAAGAGATCTCAAGAAATGGACATGGCACCAACGTAATGAACTAATTAAGCATGGTTATGCAACACAATAGTATCTCTTTCTCGATGAATTATTTTAGTTTATTGTTAGTAAGAATTTTTACTAATAATAATCTTCAAAGTGCTTCATAAAAAATTAAAATATTTAATAATTTAAAACATTAAATTATGTTGTATTAATTGTGAAGAGTATTTTTTTTGAAAAAGCAAATTATGAGTTTAAATTGTTTTCTTTTTATTTAGAAGGGATGCGGTAAATCTTGCATACAATCGACCTTATTTGTGCTTATGTTGTCGCGGTTCAGTTCGATATAAAGTGTATTTATAATTTTTCACAAAACTTATATTTTTAAGATATATCGTAAGAAAGTAATTTGATAAGTGTCACAAATATTAATCTTTGATTTTAACTACTATTTTATTTATTTTCTCATACTTTTATTATTTAATATATATATATATATAATATAAATATAATTATTATAAGAGTTAATATCTTTTTATACCGAAAGCCAAACTTAGATATTTATACTATTTATTAAGAAGTATAAATCTTACTTGTAACGGTTACTAACTCTAATGCTATTTAATAATTTAAGCTATGATATAATATAATGAAATATTTTATTATAAAATACAACTTATTATAATTAATTATATTACCCATATTACTATTATCAAAATGAAAAAAATATAAAATATATATCCTCAGTATAATAATTAATCTTTATATATATATATATATATATATATAAACTTCGATCTTCATTTTAAAATTATAAAAAAAATTCTTAATTTAACTTTAATTTTATATATGTACTTTCTTATATGTTTTTCTCTCTTCATTTATAATATGCTCTTTTGAGTATATGATTTAACCACAAGAACGAGATCTTGAGTCATAATAATAATTTATAGTTATTTGAACTGAGCTTTAAATTACATTTAACGATATTTCTTAACACTGTTCTTTTAAAAAAAATTACACTCACGAAAATATAATTTTTTTATATAATTAATTATGGTAGGGTGGGTATTTGAACTTTAAATTTTGATTTGAACTTAAATTTAAGTTATTTTAATTAAATCTATTTAAATTTGTTGTTAATTAAATAAAAAATAAATTAAACTCTACACGTTTATAACACGATTTTTGTGAATCTAAATTAAATTGATTTAACTAAGACTTGCTATATAATCCGTTTTGCCGGCCGGCTGTAAATTATACATAGTCAAATTAAAGTGTTTTTACTGTTATCAACTCTACCTGGCTAACGATACTCGTTCTAGTGTGTATGCTTTTAACAATGATAAACGAACATTAGAAATACACGTTAAATTTATTAAAATTATAAAAAATGAAAATTAAATAAAAAATACGATATATAGTTTTTATAGCTTTTAATAAGTTTTACTTAATAAGTAAAAATATGTTAAAACAGTGTATTACTCACCTTCTACTCAATGGAACGCGGGGTTGTAAATTTCTTTCCAAAAAATGTCTAACGGTCAGAATAGAACAAATCGTCATCCAGCGCACGCTATCCTTTTCTTTCGTTTTACCGTTAAGGAGAATAAGAATAAATATTATTAAAATTATTTCCAAAGTCATAGCTTACTTCCCAGTAAAGTACACAGCAACCTATAAAAAAACTCGAACAAAAGTACACGACAGCCTAACAAACATTTTACTAAAAGAGTTAGTAATGTATTTTTAAAACATTTTCTTATGTATTAATTTGTTATAATATTAAAGATGAAAAAATTAGACATATTTTTAATCTTCATGTTTTAGTGAATTCTTTATTTTAATTTTTTTAAATATTATTTTTTGTAATTTTATCATTTTATAATTTTATATTTTTTATTTCTATCGTTGATTTAATGTATACAGATTTTAAAATATAAAAATAAAAAAATAATTTAAAGGGATTAAGTTTTTTAATAAAAAATAATTACATAACTGATAAAAATTAATAATAAAATATATGTTCAAATGAAATAATTAGAAAGGGCGTCTTTATCAGAAAAATAAAACAAAAAGTCGAAAAGGAAGTGGGGGAACCCCACATGACCTTCCTTCCAAGACATCCAAAGCACATTGCCAGCATCAATGAGTAGCTGGCACTAAAATTGCAATTCCAATTCCAATTCCAATTCCAATCCCAATCCCAATCGCATAGTAGAGTTCAATTGAATTCAATTCAGTTGAAGCTTCCGCTCAAAATCTCTCCCTCATTTTCTTCCCGATCCTTCTTTGGAGTACAACAAAACGATGCCAGAAATGGATGGGAATGGCTCCTCGACCAAACCTCCTCAAATCTCCGAAATGTTTCAGAAATTCGCCCTCGCTTTCAAGACCAAAACCTACGAGTTCTTCTCCGACGAAAACGTTATCCCCATCGACGACTCCGACGGTTTCTCACTCCTCGACTCCACCGAAGAAATCATCCCCGACCAAAAAGTCGTTGTCATCAAACCCGACCCCAACCCAGGGACTCCCTCGCCACCCTCTCCACCCTCTCCACCACACATCACCACCCCGCCAACGTCCCCACCAAAGATCACCGTCCCGCCCCCTCTATCTCCCGAGCCCCAAACGACGCCGCCGTTGACCCAATCTCAAATCAGAGAAACGACCCGCGCTCTGATCTCTTCGATCTTCGCTGCCGTGTCGGCTTTCGAAGCTTCCTACTTCCAATTGCAGAGCGCGCACGTGCCGTTCGTGGAAGAGCACGTGAAGAGCGCGGACAGAGTGTTAGTTTCGCATCTGCAGAGACTCTCTGAATTGAAGAAGTTTTATTGCAACCCCGAGTCAGGTGCTTTCCCATTCGGGTCTTGTTTGGAGGCTCAAGTGGAAGAGAATCAGAGCAAGCTCAGGACCCTCGGCACCGTCTCGAACCGTTTGCAATTGGAGCTGGAGCAGAAGCACGACGAGGTCTTCGCCCTTAGAAGGAAACTCGATGAGATTCACAAGGGTAACGTTAACCTTTCGAGGAAGCTTTGTGCCAGTGCTTTGAACCCTTCCTCTGATGTTTTGTTAACTATTAGGGTGTTCGATTCCTTGTTGCACGATGCTTCTAGAGCGACGCACAAGTTCACCAAGATTCTGATTGGGTTGATGAGGAAATCCGGGTGGGATTTGGGTTTAGCGGCCAATGCAGTTCATCCGAACGTTGATTATGCTAAGAAAGGGCACAATCAGTATGCACTTTTGTCCTATGTTTGTTTGGGAATGTTTCAGGGTTTTGATTCACGGAATTTTGGAGTGGAAGAAGTGGTGTTGAATGGGCACATGCACGAGGACGAGCATGGTTTAGATTTGGAGAAGAGTGGTTTTTTGAAGCAATTGCTTGAGCATGTGTCTAGCAATCCGATGGATTTATTAGGCATTCATCCTGGATGTGAATTTTCAAGGTTTTGCGAGCACAAGTATGAGAGGCTCATCCATCCTTCGATGGAGTCGTCAATTTTTGTTGATTTGGAGGGGAAGGAGGCAGTGTTGAGCTCGTGGAGGTCGTTGAGTATTTTCTATGAGGCGTTTGTTGGAATGGCTAGCACCATATGGACACTGCATAAGTTGTCCTATGCATTTGATCCTGCAGTTGAGATTTTTCAAGTGGAAAGAGGTGTGGAGTTCTCTATGATATACATGGAAGATGTGACGAAGAGATTAACCTGGCCAAACAAGGGTAGGGCGAAGGTCGGATTCACTGTGGTTCCTGGATTTAAAATTGGGAGGACAGTTATTCAATCACTGGTTTATATTAGCAATTTCAGATGTACAGAGTAGTGAAGTCATAGGCACTCAGTTGAGACTGATACTGCAGGATCTAAATTAATCCTCTTGTTGGTTCTGGTGTTGTAATTTGTTCCTCAGTTTGAGTGAAATCCATCAGAGTTATGCCAGAATTTATTCGAGGTGCATGATAATGAACTACTGATTGAGCAAGACGATGCCAATGATGCCATATATGCCTGAAGATGTTTGCTTCTTTCTATGATGCTAAAGTTGGAGCAGCAGTGATCGTTTCAAGTCGATCATTATGTGGTGCCAATGCCAACCAAGTGAGGTGTGAGTGTTTTTGCTGGTACTTTTCTCTTTCTGTTTTTTATTTTTATTCCAGTTTTGCTTTTATGCTTGTTTTAGGTCACCTGTGTAGAGTTAACTGTACAGAATATTCCTCCCATTCTGGGTACTCTAACAACAAATACATCGGTAAATTGTGCATGTATTGTTTTTCCGTTATATATAGCAAGTAACAGTGGTTTTCCCAATAGCAAGTAACAGTGGTTTATTACGTTTTAATCTCTATTGTTTGTAAGAATAGGATCAAATGTACAGAGAAAAGAATAACAACGATTGAGCCTTAATGAATTTCTCTGTTTGGGGAGTGGGATGTCCAAAAGTGGGGAAGAAGATGAATGAGCACAAGAAAGAGCCTCAGGATAGATTTTAATAGCCTGTCTTCTCCCAACCAAGCCCAATTGTTGAACTGAATGCACCCCTCCGCCTTCCTCTCCTTTCTACTTGTTATTAGTCTTTGGCTATGATATATTTTATATTTAGCAATTGCAAATAAAGCTTAGCAAATGTACTAATCGATTTAATAAATATAGTTAAGATCATTCTCACGAGGATTGTGATCTAAATTTAACAACATGCACAAAAAATGAACTTTGCCTAATCGAGAACTTCAAAATATCAAAAGTAATTCTAAAACAAAAGCTGTAATGCAAAACACCAAATTAGAGAAGAAATTCGAGTTTGAAAGAAGAATATAAGCAAACAACAGTTGAGAATCTGAGAGATTTATGCAGAAATGTAATAGAACACACATCAAGTGATATTTATCAGAAAATGAGATTGGTTAGGAGTCGGATTCCTCTAGATTTTCACCTTATGCAGATAATTACTCTTAATCTATATTTCACAACTCAATTGAATGCATTCATTCATCACAAGTAATTATAATCCAATGTCTTTGTAAACTTACTCTAATTCTTAACCACAAGTCCTAATGTCTTAGTTAAATCTGATCAAGAACAACATTAAACAGCAGAATTAACAAGCACACAATTTCTAATTCTTATGTCTAGAAAATCTGAAGATCAAGTCATTTACCTCAGTTCTGACAATTTAACCAATTTTTCAATTGTGAAAAACCTCTTGGATCACTTGAATGGCCAATTCAGTGAAGCTTTAACCATGGAAGTAAACAATTGCAATTAAATCACAAATTCTGAATTAAGATTGAAGAAAACAAATTTACATAAGGTTCAAATCCAGATTACATGCTATCTCAACCTAAGAAACATAGAAATGCAATGCAAAAACACAAAATATTGACCATAAAAGAAATATCTAGAGAGATATCCTTTTTTGAAGCTCGATTTTTGTGTTCATAGTAGATCTCACTTCAATCTCACACAAATTGAAAAAGAGCGAACTAAGCAATCCTACAACTAAGATAAACCAGAAATCTAAAAACTAAGAGAAAATCAGAAATTGAAAAAGAAAAAAAAGCTCAGCAAAAGTAGAAAGATAAAAGATCAAAGATGTCAAATGCTGTAGCACACTGAGCTATTTATAAACTTCTGATAGCTCAATGTGAGGTAACTATAATGCACTCTCCTTATTGGAAGATTCTTGAGTGTTCTCATAATTGTGAGATGTCAGGTCATTGAGAATCAAATGTCCTACCACGCATAGCTTCATTGGCTCTTTTATGTACAGAAAATGAGGACATTGTGCTTTGAGTATCCCAACTTGTGCTGTGTTCTAGGCATAGTTGTCAATTGCAGATAGCAGCGTGTAGCAAACGACTCCCAAAATGCTATAGCAGGATAATTGCTATTTTAAATTTTTTGATATGTATATAATGCTAAAAGAATATGCATAAATAACATATGAATAATTATCCAGAAAAGACATAAAGAGAAGAAAGAAAGTGGATTTTTTTGGGAGAACATAATAGAGGCGGTGCTGTAGAATCATAGAATAGAGAAAAGAAATGACGTGGATTTTTCCAGAGAAGTCATCAAAGATGAGTGACTCCGCTGAATTGGAGATTGTTGCAAAGTAGAACAGAGACAGAGATGAGAGGAGGGAGCGGGAAACAGAGAAGGGGTAAAGATAAGAAGTGGAGAAAAAGTGGGGCTTCATCGTGTGTCTCCAGTTGCAAAAAGGAACTGCAATAGAGATGGAGGATGGGGTGTCAAACAGACTCAACAGAGAAAGGAAGAAGAAAAATGTGGGCAAACATGAGGTTAGGTCGGAAAACTCTGAGAAGGCTATTTTACCCTTAGAAAAACCTCAAGATTGTGTCATCTTAAGGGCAAAAAGGAAAAATCAGTTTATTTCTAAAAGATTAGAAGTCTTTTTTACCCTTAAAAAATTCAAAAATTCTTTCATTTTGGGTTGGGAATACAGCCACGATGGCCATGGCAGCAAAAAGGCTCCTTTAATGAAAGTTTATCAGAGGAAGCGTAAGAATAGGACAGCTGTAGAGGATTTGAGTTGTCAATCATAAATGTATTAGTTATAACTGTATTTTGTTTCATGCTCTATAAATAGTTAGTTACAAAGGGGGGAAGGGATCTTTTGGAGAAATCGGAGATTGGAGGGAGAGGCTGGAACTCTCAAAATTCCAGTAGGAAGGTGTTGTACAATTTCCTATTCTCTTCTCTTGTTCAGAGAAGATCCAATAAAGAAATCTATTCTTTGTTCAGTACCTATCAATCTGGTATCAGAGCTCCATTTAGGAGCTGTGGTATCGGGATTGTTTATGCGCAAAATAACTATCAGAATGGAGTCAAGGATCAAACGATTGGAGCATTGTATGGAGCTGTGGAATCGCAAGCACGAAGTGGATCGAAATCGAGAGGAAGAACGATTCCGACAATTGGAAGCATTGGTAGAATCCTTGGTTTGCCGTTCGGGAGAAGATGCGAGAAATGACGCAGCGCGTCGGGCAGAAGATGACACCCGGTCAGATGCAGCAGTAGGTGGGTAACCTATCGAAGTGAGTGAACGATGGAAGAAGATGAAAATTCCGGTGTATGAAGGAGAAGAAGACGTGTTTGGGTGGGTTAATAAATTGGAACGTTATTTTTGCTTGCAAGGAGCTGAGGATGGGGAGAAACTTCAAGCGGTGATGGTGGCACTTGAAGGTAAAGCTCTAAGTTGGTTTCAATGGTGGGAGTCATGTCATCCACACCAAAACTGGGAAGAGTTCAAAGAAGCTATTATTGGTAGATTTCAGCCGGCCATGGTACATAGTCCTTTTGCGGCTTTATTGGCTTTAAGGCAAGAAGGCACGGTGGAGGACTTTGTTTCTCAATTCGAGAAGTTTGCAGGAATGCTGAGTGGGGTAGGAGAGGAACGTTTGATGGATTTATTTGTCAATGGCTTGAGGGAAGAAATTGGAGCTGAGTTGAAATTGTATGAAGCTTCGAATCTATCAGCAATGATGAAGAAAACATTGATGATTGATCAAAAGAATGCAGCATTGATGAAGAATGGTGTTGGGGCCATAGGGAAGCATGGGAGCAATCATAAACCATTCTCTTTCTCTCGTACGGTGACGGTGGATACAGGACAGAAACAGCGAGTGGGAGGAACACATGCTGAAGTCGTTTCAGCTGCATCTTCTGCTGGTAGTAATGGAAGTGGGTCTGGATTTAGAGGATGGGGTGGTGATTTCAAAAGGTTGTCCAATGAAGAAATGCAGGAGAAAATAAGAACGGGGGAGTGCTTTAGATGTGAAGAAAAGTATGGACCAAATCATATTTGTAAAAATAAACAGTTAAAGGTGATGTTATTGGAGGAAATGGAGGGTATGAATGGGTGTGAGGAGGACAATTCAGAATGCGAGGAGAGAGGGGCAGAATTCAAGCAATTATTGCTAAATAGTATTGCTGGATTTACTTCCAAGAGGTCCCTTAAGGTGTGGACTGAACTTGGTCAGGAGAGGGTGATAGTGTTGATTGATTGTGGGACTACCCATTATTTCATTTCCCATGAATTGGCAAGAAGGGGAAGGTTTTTTGTTAGAATGTCAATTGATTCAGCAACCTGAGGTAGCTATGGCAAAGTTACCTCAAGTATTGACTGCAGTTCTGCAACAATATGCTGAGCTGTTTGAGGTTCCGAAGACATTACCTCTAGCAAGGAAGCATGATCATGCCATACATCTTAAGGAGGGAGCTGCTATTCCCAACATTCGGCCCTATAGGTATTCTCATTACCAAAAAACTGAAATTGAAAAGATGGTCAGTGAGATGCTGGTAGCTAGAATTATTAGATCGAGTGTGAGTCCTTATGCTAGTCCTATTATTTTGGTAAAGAAAAAAGATGGAAGTTGGAGGTTTTGTGTGGACTATAGGGCCCTTAACAAGGTGACTATACCTAACAAATTTCCTATTCCCGTTATTGATGAATTGCTTGATGAATTGGGTAATGCTGAAATTTTTTCAAAACTGGACTTGAGGTCCGGTTATCAAATCAGAATGAGAAGTGAGGATATTGAGAAGACAGCATTTAGAACTTATGAGGGGCACTACGAGTTTGTAGTGATGCCTTTTGGGCTCACTAATGCACCGTCAATCTTTCAATCTTTGATGAATGAAGTGCTGAGACCATTATTAAGGAAATATGTATTGGTATTTTTCGATGATATTTTGATTTACAGCAAAAATCACGATAAGCATGCACAGCATTTGGCTACAGGAATGGATCTTCTACAGCAGAATGATTTAAAGGTGAACAGGAAAAAATGTATTATTCGCCAGTCTACTTTGGAATATTTGGGCAATATTATTTCAGCGGGTACTATGGCTGCTGATCCAAAAAAAATTAGAATCTATGTAGCTTTGGCCTCAGCCTAAAGATGTGAAGAGCTTGCGGAGATTTTTAAGTTTGACAGGATATTATAGACGGTTTGTGCAGCAATATGGTCTCATTGCTAGACCATTGACTCAACTTTTAAAGAAGGATAGTTTCTTGTGGAGTGAGGAAGCTCAAGTTGCTTTTGATAGACTCAAGCACGCCATGACCTTACTGCCCACGTTGGCTGTTCCAAACTTTTCTAAAACTTTTGTTTTAGAAATCGATGCTTCAGGAACGGGTTTGGGTGTGGTTTTGCTTCAAGATGGGAAGCCTCTTGCTTTTTGGAGCATTGCTTTGTTAGACAAAAATCAAAAGAAATCAGTGTACGAGAGGGAGTTGATGGCAGTAGTTAAAGCCGTGCAAAAGTGACGACATTATTTGTTGGGAAGTCATTCATCATATGGACGGACCAAAAAAGTTTGAAATTTCTCACTGATCAACGATTGTGGGCAGAGGAACAATTCCGTTGGATTTCAAAATTGTTTGGATATGATTTTGAAGTGCAGTATAAACCAGGCAAAGATAATACAGCAACTGATGCTATGTCTTTCAATTTCGATTATAAAGATGTCTGATTTTGAGGAGTGGCAAGAGGAGATTCAACAAGATGCTAAGTTGAAAGGTATTATACAGAATTTATTGCTGAACCCAGCCTCTCACGAGGGATATGTTCTGAAAGATCAAAAACTGTTTTATAAAAACAGTTTGGTGTTGCCTAAATCTTCGGCTAAGATTCTCATTATTTTAAAGGAATTTCACTCTTCATTTATTGGAGGACACTGGTAACGTTCAAGCGAATTGCCAATGTGGTTTATTGGGAAGGTATGAAGAGTGATATAAAGGAGTTTGTGGCTGCCTGTGATGTGTGTCAAAGAAATAAATATTCTACTTTGACTCCAACTGGATTGTTACAGCCGTTGCCAATTCCTAGAGTTGTATGGAGAGACATATCTATGGATTTCGTGGGGGGCTGCCAAAATCCAAAGGAAAAGACACTATTTTAGTCGTTGTGGATAGACTGACGAAGTACGCCCATTTCTTACCGCTGAGTCATCCTTACACTGCTGGAGATGTTGCAGCCATTTTTGTGCATGAAATTGTGAGGTTACACGGTTTCCCTAGTTCTATTGTGTCGGATAGGGATATGATTTTTATGAGTAATTTTTGGAGAAGCTTGTTCAAGGCAGTAGGTACCCAGCTGAAGTTCAGTTCCACTTATCATCCACAATCGGATGGTCAAACGAAAGTGGTTAATAGAAGTGTGGAAGTTTACTTGAGGTGTTTAACTGGGACAAGACCCAAAAAGTGGAGTTTGTGTTTGGCTTGGGCTGGATTTTGGTTCAACACAAACACTTCAACACTTTTAAGTAAAATGACTCCCTTTCGGGCTTTATATGGAATTGAACCCCCAACACTTTTAAGGGGTACTATGATTCCTTCTCGAATGGAACAAGTAAATCAGCTGCTGCAAAGCCGTGATGAGTTGTTGGTTGAATTGAGGGGCAATCTTCTTAAAGCCCAAGATGTGATGCGGGTACATGCTAATAAACATAGAAGAAAGGTGGAGTTTCAGGTGATTGGGTGTTTTTGAAACTTCAACCCTATTGTCGAAGGTCTTTGGCTAAAAGAGTGAATGAAAAGTTGAGTCCTCGATTTTATGGACCTTTCAAGGTACTGTGATTCCTTCTCGAATGGAAGAAGTAAATCAGCTGCTGCAAAGCCGTGATAAGTTGTTGGTTGAATTGAGGGGCAATCTTCTTAAAGCCCAAGATGTGATGCAGGTACATGCTAATAAACATAGAAGAAAGGTGGAGTTTCAGGTGATTGGGTGTTTTTGAAACTTCAACCCTATCGTCGAAGGTCTTTGGCTAAAAGAGTGAATGAAAAGTTGAGTCCTCGATTTTATGGACCTTTCAAGGTGCTGTCTAAGATAGGATAAGTGGCATACAAGTTGGAGTTGCCTCCAACTAGCAGGATTCATCCGGTGTTTCATGTTTCATGGTTAAAAAAAATGGTGGGTCCATTAGTTCAAACACAGCCACTGCTAGAAATGTTGTCTAAAGATCAGGAATTGCGGGTTTGTCCACAAGCAGTTTTGGAGGTTAGAGAATCCACTATGGGTGATGTGGAAGTTTTGATACAATGGCAAGGCCTTCCTTCTTGTGAGAATAGTTGGGAATCTGCAGTTAGGATGCAAGAGGCATTTCCTTCCTTCCACCTTGAGGACAAGGTGAAGCTTTTGGCGCCGGGTATTAATAAGCGTAGGCCATCTTTAATGAAAGTTTATCAGAGGAAGAGTAAGAATAGGACAACTGTAGAGGATTTGAATTGTCAATCATAACTGTATTAGTTATAACTATATTTTGTTTCATGCTTTATAAATAGTTAGTTAGAAAGGGGGGAAGGGATCTTTTGGAGAAATCGGAGATTGGAGGGAGAGGCTGGAACTCTTGAAATTCCAGTAGGAAGGTGTTGTACAGTTTCCTATTCTCTTCTCTTCTTCAGAGAAGATCCAATAAAGAAATCTATTCTTTGTTCAGTACCTATCATAAACCCTTGTCCATCATATGATGAGAGCATGGGGACATTAAAATTCTAATGTCTTGTCCTGCTACTTTAGAATTCACTTAAAACTTATTTCTTTCCTCTTAGGCATTTTGAATCTTTCCTTTTGTTCCTTATGAAATTTGTACTTGAAAATGAATCAGAATTCATCAATTCTGCTGAGGAAATTGCGATTAAGCGAACTTCATTCTTCCATTAAGCAATTTATAGTTGGCTCTGCATTTTTATTCAATTCCTTATCATTTTTATTCAATTCAAGATGTGGATTTATTAGGTTATTACATGTAACAGAGTCAATTATATCCTGCTGCCTCAACTAATCGACTTGGCTATTCTAATTCTTTGGGCTCTGTTCCATTTCTTTCCTTTTTCCCCTTCTAACATAAAACTTTCTATTTGGGATCCTGTTACTAACACTGCTATAATGTCATTAGTAATAGTTACTGTTCACTTTTAGTGCCTTTTTTAACTGTTATAACTGCAAGAAATAAAGCTTAACAAACACTAGTATAAGAACTAGAACTTAATATAAGAACCAATTTGTAATCGAGTGTCAATTATAACTAACTGTAGATTTTAAACTATTATCTTACTATTACAATCTGTAATGTCATTTTACCACCATAATGTCACTTTTCCTCGTATTTGTTCACACTCATTATGTAATTTCAGTTGTATTAATTATCTATTACTGCACTAAACATGCATGCGAGTGAATGTTTAATAGAAAATTGGAAGATTAGAAACAGTAAGTAACTAGGTAGTGTATCATTGGCCCCAATTCAGTCACAAATGATAAGATATCTCTCTCTCAACCTCCCCTAATATTTATAGGCAACATGCCTTATTTCTGCTGCAATCTTAGCATGATCAACTAACCTAATAAACTAACTTACTAACAAACACCTAAGCAACTACTAATAGGTATCTATCAATGTTCTTCCACTGATTTTATATTGGAACTAGTGCAACTTGCACTTCCCACAAAATCCTTATGTACCTTTACTCATCAACCATGACTCATGTAATCATTCATCAATTTTGCAACAACACCTCTACTGGTCTCATCAATTCTAAAGCATATTTTGAGTGTGATAAATGGATTCTTCCTTCTTCAGGTATCAATAATTTAAGAAAACAAACATCAGGATTGTAATGAAAACTTGGATGCAAAACTGAAGTCAGGGACAGAGAGGCCAGACTTTCATTTTCAGCAATAAGTCTTTAGAAAATTTTCTAAATGATGTAAATTTCTCTGAATACATAAATAAATCCTAGATGAGAGATTAAATGAGAGAACTTTTCAAAAAATAGAAAAGTATAAGTTGTTTTTAACTTATGATAGAAATTTTATTCATTTTTTATACTGAACTTTTTTTTTTTTTCTATAAAAGTTTCTCTAGAAGTTTTATTCATCCAAATTGGCCCATGTGTTTGTGTACATCTTTATAAAAAATTAAGTTATAAGTAAGCAAAAAATAACAAAAAAAGAAATTTACTTGTATTAATTAGATCGTCAACGATAATCATTGGGCATACTTATAGCAGCAACTGATACAAGCGCAGCTACATCAGTTTTGATGAGATGACTGGATAGATGAGGAAGAGTAATGATAAAAGCTCATGAAATTATAAATCTCTGGCAACAAAACGTTCATAGAAGAAGAGTATATTCAAAAGCTTGTCTATCTGAAGGTAGTGATAAAAGAGACGCCGGGGTTTTATGCACCGACACCATTAGTACCAAGAAAAACCATTAAAAGTTTTGTGATAAATGGATATTTAATACAACCCAAGGCAATTATGTATGTGAATGTTGGGCCATTCAAAACCTGAAGCTTGGAAAGACCCAGAAGTTTTATCCAGAACGATTCTTAAACATTGATACAAATTTTAAGGGACAAGGATTTGAGCTAATTCCATTCGGTTCAGGGCGTATAATTTTTCCCATCTATATGGCTGGGAATTGCCAGAGGGAGCTCATAACTGCAAACTTTCTCAATTCATTAGATTGGACAATTCCTGCAGGGATGAAACCAGAACACATTGACACTCAAGGGCTGCCAAGAATCATGTATGAATAAATAAGGGATTGTAATTTAATAAATTAATTTGAGTTTGCAAAATGTGTCGCTTAAGGTTCAAACTATCTCAATTAGTGTTGAGTTAGAATAAATCATGATCCCTCTCTATCCCCCTTTCTCTTTCTCTCTCCAAATCAACGGACGCTACCTAGAACTTGAATCCTCTACTTTGCTTGAAAAAAATGAAGGATCCTTTGTAATTTTATCTGCCTTTCTAAAATCATTTGAACTTGTATGTTAACAAACGGCCTATTTGGCATAATTTTAACTCGAACAGAAGTCAACTAAATAGTTGAAAAGGTTTTCTCGATTATGCCAAGAATAATGAATTACTCGATTTAGACAGCCACACAGCCGCACAAAAACATATTAACTATAACCTAGGTATGGCTCTCTTTTCAAGGTTGGTACAGGAAAACTACTGCATCTAGTAAAACAATAATTCCATAATTACTATTATTAATTTTTTATTTCATATGATTATGTTAAATCTTTATTGTTTTTTTATTCTTTTCTAAACCTATTAGTTCTGTCCTGATGATAATGTTGTCATTTTTCTTGTCCAGGTTTAACTGTATTTCTTCATTTACTTTTCGTAAGCCATTTTTTCCAAAAAGAGAAAGTGCATTTTATCCATTTTGTGACTTCAAGAATCAAGAATCTTTTTTATATTTTGTGGCAATGGGAGGAAGTAGTGTAAAGTTGTGTCAAGTTCAGAAATCACAGATAAGGTTTATTAACTTAATTGAAGTTATTACAACCATAATAGTCAATCTCGGATAGTGGAGCAAAGCGGTCAACCCAAAAATAATATAGCGACATATCAGACAGTGGAATGACCATTATTTTAAAGTTTTAAGTATATCTAATATAAAATAAATATCCAAAATAGAGCAGGAAAATAAATAGAGAAAGAAATAGAAAGAAAAGAGAATGAAACAAAAAACAGATAAAGAAATCATAAATCAGTTTGTTGAAAGTTTTGTCAGAGATGAAGATAACCAAAAATTGTCCATGTCACATAGGAAGTTTCATCGGAGTTGAAGAAGACAACCAGAGATCAAGAAGACAATTGAAAAATGTCTAAGTCACGTCAGAAGCTTCATCGGAGATGAAAAAGATAACCAGAGAATGACTATGCCGCGTCATAAGTCTTGGTGGAGCTGGAGATGAATGACACCAAAAGCAAGAGAATATCGCAGAGAACAAAGATGGGGAAGAACGAACTAGTAACTTGTAAAACTAAATACTTAAAGAAAAGAAATTTCTAATAATGTAGAAATTGAGAAAATTGTAAAGAGAAACTACTTAAAAGCTAGATTCAATTAAATTTTTACGATAATTATTGTTCAAAGATTAAACAATCTCTAACAACAATGTCAAAAATTTAGTGTTATGTTTTGTTTCAATAAATAATAATGACAAGTGAAACCAAATATTTTAAAAGAGTACAAAATGGATCGTTTTCATGAGAATTGTAATTAAACTAAAAAAGAATGCGTAGAAAGTCAAATAAACTAACGGACATATTTCAAAGTTTTGTATCTTAATTGTGTTGAAAAGAAATTAGTATTGAATGGAAATAACAAAATAAAATTCAAGTCCCTTAAAGAATAGGAAAATAAGAGAAAAGACATGAAAGAGTAATTAAAAATTATAAAATTATGTAAAATAAGATGAGATTATGCAAAAGAATGTAGAAATTATATTAAATATATGCAAAACACGTAATGTAAGACAGAAAACACAATTATATAGAGACAAAAATACAAATTGGATGTGAAATCACAATGACAAAAGTGGTTTAAATTCAGACTTCATCTAGATTCTCACTTACATAGAAAATACAAATTCTAACTCAGTTTTGTGATGTTTTTGCATAATCTAAATCTTTAGTATAATAAAATTCAATGTTTTGGTATTTTACACTAATTTTTAGGTAGACAATCCTAGTGCCTTGGATAGATTATACTAAAAATGACATTTATGAACATGGATTAATAACAATCACATCAGCCTTACTCCTATGTCTAGGTACTTGAAAATCAAAGATATTAGAATGTTTACCAATGTGTCCATTGTGTAGAAATATTCTAAATTTATACAATTGAATCATTTAGTGCAAAAGTAAAACTATACAATCATCAAAAAAATCTAAATTAGATTTAACAAAAATATAGATAACATGATCTTGTATCCAGATTACATCCTGTCCTAACATTATTTTGATGTATATTCTATTTAAGAATTATTCTGTATTACTTGTTTCATTCATAAAATAAAGGATTTAGTGGGACGGTGAATAGTAGTCACCCTTATAACCATTTTTTAGGAATTAAAATAAAGGATGATCCGTTTTAAGATCATATTCTCAGCAGTTTGTGCACAATTTAAAGAAAAGCATTCACTACCCTACATTTTTCCAAGTTTTCCCAAAATTGACTCTGTCTTCTACACTCCCAGTGTATCTTTGTCATTATACATACACATTTTCATCACTTTTTCATGACACGCAATTTCTTAGCAACTCTCTTTTCATTTTGGCAATAACAGCAACTTTAAATCCATATTCTCAAATATTCACACTAATAGTCATTCTAATTTTCTCTTACAGACAATCAATATCACATCTATAACAATACACAATCATAATTATGTTCCATTGAATTACAATTAAATCATCAAATAATTTTTTCAGAGATCGAACACCTCTAGATTAAGCTCCAATCATACAATTAAAACACATTGAAATTAAATCACATACTTTAGTTATATTGTTGGAGATCACACTCTCTCGATCTTTAATAAAAATCATTTATCTTAAAGTTTAGTCTTTTCTCCAGTACACGTTGTTTAAGATAATAATTCACAATATTAATCATACATACATAATAATCAATAACAAAATTGTAAAAACTTCTTAAAACATGTTTTATTCATAACTTTTACTTTGAAATTTTGTTTGGGTAGTTTCGATAACAAATCATAAGTTTTTCATGCCTAAGATTTTTGGAAAAGATTAAAGTTCTACTATCTAAAATAGAAAATTTTGAGTTTTTAAGCCAAAAACATATAAATAGGAGTTAGGGTTTGGGATCAATTCCCTTTATCAGGAAATGGGTCTTTCATAACAAAGAGATGAAAGTTAATGTCTCTAAGACCAAGTTCTTCTTGAGATCCAAAGAAAGCTACAAGGTTGTGATGGAAGATGTTCTCCAAAAGACCAAGATCTCCCTAAGCATTATCAAATATAATAACTTTTGAGAGAGAAGAAAATGAAGGAATAGAAGTGAGATTGAAAGATTAATCTCCAAGAAACTTATTTGGAATCAAGAGGAAGAGATATCCAAGCTTGAATTTGAAAGAGATTTGGAGTTCAAAGGTATTTTTTCTGAGAAAGGGAAGTGAGAGAACAGAGAAAGAAATGAGAATGGTTTTTTTCTTTGAGATATGTGTTTTCAGAAGGTCAGAATCACTTAAATACCTTTTTTTTTCTTGCAAATTTTTGTTTGAGCAAGGGTATTTTCGCTTGAGCGAGAAAACTAAACAAAAATTGCTATTTTTTTGTTGATATTTTCGCTCAAGCCAAGGTATTTTCACTTGAACGACAAATTTTTGCTACTTTTTTGTTACGAATTTTCACTCGAGTAACAGATTTCTTGCTTGAGTAAAAGTATAAATGATAAAATCTTATCTATTTTTGGTTGAGTTAAAAGGAATATTCTTTTATTCTTTTTTTTTAGAAACTCTTCCTTTTTTAAAACAAGAAGTACAATTGAAAAAAAAAGTGTTACAAAATCCTAAATTGAAAGTAAACAAGTTCTTGTTGTTCTAAGGCACACATATAGTCCTAGGAATTACAAGAAAAAAGGAAAAATTAAAAAATAAAATCTTAAACTAAAAACTATTCATCATCCTCCTTTATAGAGTCCACTTCATCATCTTTTTTATCATCTTCCACCACATCATCTTCTTCCTCATCTATTGTAGCTAGTGGATTAGAAGCATTGAAAGCAGGAAGATCCTAGAAAGTTATGGCATGAATATAAAGTCCACTTCATCATCTTCTTTGTCATCCTCCACCACATCATCTTCTTCATCTTCAAGATCCTCTTCCTCATCTATTGTAGCTAGTGGATTAGAAGCATTGAATGCAAGAAGATCCTTGAAAGTTATGGCATGAAGGATCTTTGGTTGAAAAACAAGCATACGACCAATTGAAGCTTTAGTCATCCCTAAAAATTTTACAATATTTAAAACCATGTTTTCTAGCCCACTCATGTTGCAATGTACATGCTAGAAATTAGCCTTAACACCCTCATGCAGAGTATCCTACCTATTTGCAAGGAGTTAAAGTTGCTCTTTGAGTTTTATCAGAGGGATCCTTTGAAATTGAACTAGTAGAATTGGATCAATTGAAGCAACTCACTATAGAAAAATGTCATCAATCATAGCAGCTATAATTGGAGGAACAACTCATAGATGCTCATTATATTCTCTAAACATAACTCCAAAATTTTCACAAAGCAAACTAATAATGGATGAGAAAGCTAAGAAATATCTTTTCTTTTCTTCAGTTCAGCCATGATATAATCACAAACTATTACTCTGACATCAATTACCATCCTAGAGACAATTGCATACAGTAGCTCAGCCCACTTTACGGCTAAAGTTAAGCTATGTTTCACCAGCATGAAAGAACTGATTATGAAGGTGCACCAAATTTTGGTAATAGGAAGATGGTCTTTGATAATGAGATGTTTGGGCTGTTCACTTGTGTTCAAATCTCAATTGGTGCTTGGCTTGCAAATCCTCTAAATAATCACTGTAATCCCGAGAAGGTTGATCCATAAAATCACAAAAATTCATCTCAATGAGGTGCTTAACAGTTTGAATTTTCAAGACCCAATTGATGTTTGTTGTAGTGAAGTTGACTTGTGTGCCACCTTTTATAGAATGGTAACTAGGCAAAGATTCTCCTTTCACAAGCATAGCATTAGCATAAAATTGAGTTATTTCTCTCCAACCTTGACCAACACAGCTACAAAAAGTTTGATATTCTCTGTTCTGAATAGTCTCACTGAATTCTAGATGAACACCTTCCTGAATATGAAACTTTCTGTTAGCCACTATCTTCTTTCTCAGAATATTAGCATAGGAGTAGTTTTCATGAGCCTTAGATCTGAATCTTGGATCAGGAGTAGGGACAAGTCCAAATGAAGAAGCAACAACAATCCTTCCCTGTTTTGTTCTTTAGGTTTCTTTTTGGTTACCTGTCATTGATGCTTGCAAACAAGATAAAACATTGTTACTGAAATGAAAAAATTCCTTTTGTTTTTATTTATATATTAGTAAAACCAAACATGTTAAACGATTGTACCAATCAAAGAATTTCACTTGGCATGCATCAGGTTCTCATTTAAGATTCTATTCATGGCAACTGATGGGCAACATAGGTAAAAATCATGCAAAGTGAAATGACACTTTGTGACAAGCAATTTATCAAACACTTTGTGAGCACTTTTTCATGAATGAATATGAACATGATGTGGATCTTATTGCAAACAACCAAATGTGTGTTCCTTAGAGCAATATCAAGGTTAAAACATCATAGCATACAAAGGATTATAAAGGTGCTTAGTGAAACTCAAACGAACAATGAAAGTGGGACTTAGTTTGTGAAGAAATGAAAGTCATTCATACATGAATTGTCCATTATTGCACTTAATTTCAATCAAATTCATGTAATCACACCTCATAATCCTTTATATTATCATACAAGTGCCAAATTTAAACAATCAATTTCATGATTCACACATACTCAAAGAACCAAAATACAAACATCTCCAAAATCCCCAATTTAGAACTGTAATATCATCTGCAAAGTGATTCTTGTGGGTTCAACTTCTTCAATCCTAAGTTTCTTCATTATAGCTAATAACATCAGATTGATGTTTGCTCCTAGATCACATGGAGCTCTCTCGATGGTACAATTATTAATGGGACAAGGTATACTGAAAAAGAGCCTGGATCCTTGAGATTTTGAGGTATAACTTCTTTTGAAGGATTACATTGCATTCTTTGGTCAATGGAACCATTTTATTAGCTTCAATCTTCCTCTTCTTTGACAATAGTTCCTTCATGAATTTTGCATACGAAGACATATGTTCCAAAGCTTCAGCGAAGGGAATGTTTATTTGTAGCTTCTTGAAAATATTAAGGAACTTCTGAAATTGCTTTTCTTGCTTAGGATTCTGTACACTTTAAGGAAATGGAAGCTTTTTGTTTAGCTTCATCAATTGGTTTACATGCATCTTTAAACAGTTTCTTTTTGTTTCTTCTTTTAGATTGTGTCTTGTTATTGTCCTATGGTTGTTCTCTTCTTAAAATAGTGAACTTCTCTCTCTGTTGCAATCTTGGTCAATGTTCTCTTAAGATTTCTCTTATGTTTTTTGTTCTCAGCATTTTGAGGAATTGCAATCATTGATCCACTTCTTGTGATGACATCTTAGGGTTGCTCCTTTGGGTTCACAACAGTGTTGCTAGGAAAATTCCCATCTTTCCTACTTGCCAATTGTTCTAAAAGTCATCCAATTTGAGTCTCAAGCTTCTTCTTAAATGCTTCTTGATTTTTGAAACTTGACTAAGTAACTTTCATGAATTGAGCAAGGTTTCTTTAACTTCATTCATTCTTTAGAAGAGGCTTTGAAGGTTGTTGTCCTGTTTGAGGTTAAAAAGAGGATGCTTGAAAAGGAGGTTGTGAAAGCTGAGGATTAGAGAATGGTGTTGTTGTATTATTGACATTTGTAGCAACCATTTGTTGCTTCCACTTATAATACAATTGACTTTTGTTAGCTTGACCCTGAGATTCTGATGTAGACACATCACATGTTCCATTCACATGGATTTAACTAGACATAATATAATAGGAAACCAAAATAATAATAAACTAATTAATAATCATTCGAAAAGTAAATGCAAAGTAGAGGAATCTCCAATGGAGAAGAGATGAAAATAGTTATTGATTTTAAGACATGCTTCCAAAGCTCCACAAGTCGTCAGCTCAACTAGCCAAAAACTTGGTATCCAAGTTATAGCCCTCAATGTTCTTTAAATATGGTTTAGAATTCACAGGAGATTAGGATTGTTGCCTCCAAGAAATATGTTTTATCTCTTATAAATATATGATGTATCAAGAGAGAAAGATATGATTTTATGTTGTCAAATTTAAAGTTTGATTCTCTCTTTGCAGATCCCTTTAAAATCTCAAAGTTGAATCTCCCAACAGCAAGCATGATCATGCTACCCATATGCACGCTTATGCATGGTCCACAAAGCACCCTTGTGTTGACTCCTAGCAAGATGTTGGCTTCTTGGCAAGACCCATTTTTCATTCAATTTAGGCCTAAAATACTTCCAAATTTTGCTATATTCTCATTATGTATATTTAGATAATCAATGCAAACATTTAAAAAATAAGCCCAAAGCATATGAACATAAGCCCTAAAAATATATCAAAATATAGACTTATCATCAACCAATATATAATGCGTCTCATACAACATTAGTTCTTTGGGAAAATGTTATTTCTTTCACTAGATTTACCAATTCCTAACCCCAAGAGTCTGGCTAGACCAAATTGCTCTCATATCACTAAATTAAGACGTCCCTATTCTATAATAGTTTTTTTTTTTAATCTTCATCTCAACTCTAATTATGACATTTAAGGATAACTTAAAAAAATGATAATAACCATAATCTCTAAGAAACACACCATAATTATATCATACGTGATATAATGTCTTATCAGCATTATGTCCAAAATGCATGATAATAAACATTCTCATCTCCACTTATTCCCTTCCTCAATTTCCTAGTCCATTAGGATGAGAGTCATCATTGAGTCCAAGTAAGGTGCTGCATAGTAGAGAGGAAAGACACACCAACTCTATCTTGTGCAGAGAAGTAGCAAAACACAAAGCAACAAACTGCCCCTAATAGTTCAAAAATTGTGCATAAATTACCCCTTCCCTTTCCGAACAGAGTGGCCAAGCCAAGGCCACCAACAGACTTTGATAAGGAGCTTTTTGAGACATTCAGAAAAGTATAAGTGAACATTCCACTACTGGATGTGATAAAACAAATTCCAAAATATGCAAAATTCCTTAAAGAGTTGTGCACTAACAAGAGGAGACTGAAAGGGGATGAAAGAGTCAGCATGGGGAGGAACGTGTCAACCCTCATATAGCCTAATATACCGCAGAAGTGCAAGGATCCTAGCACTTTTACTGCCCCTTGCACTATTGGAAATTTCACCTTCAGCAATGCATTACTTAATCTTGGTGCTTCCATAAATGTGATGCCTACATCAATATACATGTCTTTGAGCCTCGGCTCTCTAAAGCAAACTGGTATAGTCATTCAATTGGCAAATAGAAGCACTGCATATTCTATGGAAGTAGTGGAAGATGTGCTGGTGAGAGTGGATAAGCTTATATTCTCTGCAGATTTCTACATTTTGGACATGGCAGAAGAGTCCAGCATGCCTACACTGATTCTTGGAAGACCTTTCCTGAAAACAGCAAGAACAAAGATTGATGTGTACTCAGGAATTCTATCCATAGAGTTTGGAGACCATGTTATGCAGTTCAACATCTTTGAGGCCATGAAGCATCTATCAGAGTTGCATAATACATTTCATATAGATATTATTGATGTTTTAACTAAGGAGTTTTGTACTGATTTTTCTAATATTTCTAGTTGTACATGCACTGCAGGAGATTTGTGTAAAATTTGTGCTGAAATAGATGTATATTTAACAGCCGATGATGTTTCATGTGATGAAGCAGCAAGTTTGGAAAGCTCTAGCTTGATTACAACAAATACACATACCCTTGAACCTGCTCAGATACATGCTGTAGAATTATACTTCTCCACCAGGACACTTCTCTCTATTATGCAGCCACCAGCACTTAAACTGAAGCCTCTACCCAAGCACTTGATGTATGCATTTTTAGAGGCTGATAACAAGCTATAGTGATCATTTTAGCAGATTTGGATGCTACACAAGAGAAGTTGTTGCAAACTTTAGCAACCCACAAGCAAGCAATTGGGTGGACTTTGGTAAACATTCCAGAAATTAGCCCATCCACTTGTATGCACAGAATTCTGCTGGATGAAGATGCAAAACTTGTGAGACAACTCCAAAGAAGGCTGAATCCCACCCTCTAGAGGTGGTGAAGAAAGAAGTTGGCAAATTGTTAGCTGCTGACATGATATACCCAATCTTCTATAGTGAGTGGGTGAGTCTGATACATGTTGTACTTAAGAAGACCGGCATAACAATTACAAAGAACTAATTTGATGAGCTGAAGACTTCTACTCCTATCATTCAACCTTCGAGTTGGGAGATTCTGTTCGAGCTTATGTGTGATGCTTCAAACTTTATAGTTGGTGTTGTCCTTGGTCAAAAAGTGGAGAAGCAACCCATGTCATAGCCTATGCTTCTTGGACATTGGATAAAGCACAAGCAAATTACACCACTACAGAAAAAGAACTTTTAGCTATTATTTTTGCTTTAGATAAATTTTGTTCATATTTACTTGGCTTTAAAGTAATTATTTTCTCTGATCATACAGCTTTGAGGTACTTGCTTAAGAAGTCAGATTCTAAACTGAGACTAATTCATTGGATGCTTCTTCTACAAGAGTTAGACATTGAGATCAGAGATAGAAGTGGTGCAAAAAACTTAGTGGCAGATCATTTGAGCAAAATTCACCAACCACTAGAGGATCTCCCCATTAGAGACACCTTTCCAGATAAGCAGTTTTACCACAGGGCATGATCTTTGGTATGAAGACTTGGTGAATTATTTGGCTGCTAAGAAGATTCCTACACACTTTTCCAAAGCTCAAACTGCCAAGCTGAAGAATGATTCCAAATACTACATTTGGGATGATCCATACTTATGGATGATGTGCAGTGACAAGATTATTAGATGATGTGTGCCCGAACCTGAGTTCTAGTCTGTGCTTAGATTTTTTCATTTCTTGGCTTGTGGTGGACACTTTGAACCTCAACATACATCCTGAAAGATATTAGATTCTGGACTATATTGTCCTACAATGTTCCGGGATGCACACAACTTTTGTAAGACATGCGAGCGATGCCAAAGGATTGGAAACATCTCGCGCCAGAATGAGATGCCCCAACTACCTTTCCTTTTCTATGAGGTGTTTGATGTATGGGGCATAGACTTTATAGGTTTGTTTCCTATTTCATTTGGCTATACCTATATTTTGTTAGCAGTGGACTCTGTCTCCAAGTGGGCAGAGGCAAAGGCCACTCGTACTGATGATGCTCGTGTTGTTGTAGATTTTGTAAAGTCACATATTTTTTGCAGGTTTGGATTTTCCAAAGCATTAATAAGTAACCAGGGATCACACTTTTGCAATCGCATAATGGCTGCCTTACTTCAAAAGTTTGGGTTATGCATAAAGTTTCTACATCATACCACCCTTAGACTAACGGACAAGTGGAGATCTCCAATCGGAAAATAAAGCAAATCCTAGAGAAGATTGTCCAATCCAACAAAAGATTGTTCAATCCAACAGAAAGGATTGGAGTCTACACTTGGAGGAAGCTCTGTGGGCTTACAAAACTGCTTACAAAACACCCATAGGAATGTCTCCTTATCGGGTTATTTTTAGCAAGACATGTCATCTACCAGTAGAAGTGGAGCATAAGGCATTATGGATGATCAAACAATGTAACCTAGATATAGAGGCACCTGGCTGCATAGAAAGCTTTAATTACAAGAGTTGGAGGAGATTCATAGAGAAGCATATGAGAACTCCAACATCTACAAAGAGCACACGAAGGCTTTTCATAATAAACTAATAAGGTGTAAAGAGTTCCACATTGTTGACAAAGTCCTTTTATATAATTCTATACTTAAGTTGATGCTTGATAAATTGAGATCTAGGTGGGATGGTCCCTTTCTTGTTATTAACGTTTTTCCTTATGGTGTTGTTGAACTTCAGGATATGGGATCGCAAAGGAGCTCCAAGGTTAATGGGCGTCGGCTCAAGGTTTTTCATGAGAGCTTTAGGGAACATGAACAAGAGGAGGTCACTTTTGAATTGGCCACCTACCCTGATTTATAGAGAGTTTTCTTCCTCTCTTTCACTTATTGGATTGTTTGAATTGTCCTTATGTTTATTGTGTTTTCCATTGAGGATAATGTTAATTTCAAGTGAGGGGGAATATTATGTTTTTGGTGTGTACATAGTCTAATGAAAGTGATTATTTCATGGCTTTGATGGATTGATTGAATCATTCTTTGGTTTGATAGGTGGACTTTTATAACTTATGTGTTTGATTATTTGGGATAGAATATATACCTTGTGAGGTTTTGAGCCATATAGATGACAATATCATGTCAGTTTACTTTCCTTCATTGAGTGATTGCACTCATGGTTGTATGACACTAGAACTTGCCTTGAGCCTTTTTGAAACTATATTTTCATATGCTTGCATTAACATGATAGAGGCATCATTTCCTTCTTGCAAACTACTAGCCAAAAAGTCAACCTTGCATTATTTCCATTGGTTGAGCCCCCTTGAGCCTAATAGTCCTATTTCTTGTGATCTTAGCTCATTTCAAGCTAAAGGTGTAAAACAATAAAATGACCCAACCTTAGGAGATATAAGAACTTTGAAATTATTTTAGGAATGATCATAGAAATAAGTGAGGGGGAGATTACTTAGAAAATGCAAGAGAAAAGAAAAATCTTTTAAAAAAAATTGGAGAGAGAAGGAGAAATAAAGAAAAAGAAAAATAAGCAATAAAAAGGAAAAGAAGCATTGGATGACTAGCAAAAGTAAAAGAGGATTATTTTAGGATTGTATTACATTATATCTTTGTTTAGGGGATTTACTTTCATGCTTACTTTCTTTGGATTCATTCCTCGTTGTTTTTATATCCTATTTGATTTTAGCTTGATTACCATTGTAATTTTTCCACCTTCATTCTGCCCCTTTATAACCTAGAAAAGTCCTCTTAATTTTTGTGTGTATATGTGAATTCTAGTGGAGAAATAGGCAATTGGCAAGCTTATGGATGATCATACTTCATGTTGTTCATTTTGAGTGACACACTTTACCTTATACACTTAAGTGATTGAGAGTATATCGTGTGAGGATTCTATCTCTTATGGCTCATTCACTTAAGTTGATAAGTTCATTTGTCAATTTGAAGTGTGAGGATTGATTTCCATTCTAGCCATGATATTTGAACTTGATGGGCTTTGTACATAGCCTAATTTGTTTTAGGTCCCTATGGTTTGATTTTGTGATTTGCCTCGGAGGGTAAAATCTTAAGTGTAGGGGAATTTGATGTAACATATTTTATGTTTACATTTAATGTTTTATTTTAATTAATAAACACTTTTCATAAACTTTATTTTTATAGTTTTTACCATTTTCTACTTATTTGAATAAATTGGGCCTATTACAAATAAATGTTTTATTTTCAAATATTCGGTTATTTTGACCTCTGACTACTCTTTTGGCTATAACTTTTTCAATAGATACCATTTTTGCCTGATTCTAGTTGCATTGGATTTTACACATCCAGGGCTTCAAAATGCATATATGGATCGCTTGATTTGGAGTTGTTTTCAATTTTTTATGATTTTTTGAAGTTAAGGCAGATTTGCTAAATATTGTTGCGGGATTGCATTTGGACCCTTGTTATTTAATAATTGTATTTGGGCTTTTAGATATTATTGAGACCCACATTTTGGCCACTTAATTTACCCTAATCAGAACTTATAAATAGACTAATAAGGTTCTAAATTTGTGGGAGTGATTTGACACTTTGAGCTTTTGAGACTTGGCCGAAATAAGAATCATTGGTTTTACTTTCTCTTGAACTCTCTCATTCTTTTCTCATTCTTGCATGGGTAAAGCATTTCGATGGAAGGCTTAACCTCTCGTTCAATCCACGGAATCCAAATGTTATAGTTTTGACTTGAGTTTTACGCTAATTACTCTGAGTTTGTTCTCTTTTTCTCTCTAATCTCAAAATTGTTTATTGTTATCATTATTGACTTTTCTGTTGTTAAATTTCAAATTAGGACTTGATTGATGCTCTAATTTGATAATTAATATGAATTAAGTTAAATGATTATTTGACTTAATTTGTAACTCTATTCAATTAGGTTATTCAATTGAATTAATAATTGAATTGAGTGATTGTTCAAACTTGGATTGAAATCTTTAGATACTGTGATAGTCAGAGTTACACACAATTGGTATTCTCTAGATTGATGTTTCTTAATTCATTTTTTACTCACTTTAATTTTGTTCGTAATTTAATTTGATTAATTACAATTTTTAAAACCCCAAAAACCTTATTTTCATTTTTTAAAAACAAAACCTAAAATTGAATTTGACTGAGAATGTGTCTCCGTGAATCGACCTAGGTTTGACTCTATACTACAAAATCTTTAGAAAACTTAGTTGTTTTGATAGCAACTCGACAATCGTCTATCAATCATACTTTCATGATCATTGACCCTAGGATCCTTTGAGAACTTCATAGTATAGATAGTTTCTAGTTAGCCACTGAACATGAATATGTGTGCCAACCCAACCTTTTTTAGCAAAAATGTGGTCAGGAGTTTAGGTCAAGAAATGAGTATGAGGCATGTGGTATATTTTCCGTATATTTTCATTTACTATGTGCAATCATAGAAAAACATATACCACCCTCATTTCCTTCAGATTTTGAAAATTGTCCCTGTCTTCCACATCCCAATATATCTCTGTGACTATCTATACTTATTCTCAGCATTTCTTATATCATTCTCTTTTTCAACATTTCTCATTTCATTTTCACATACATAGATCAACATGTCATAATATATAAGTTATGATTATATAAATCAATGTATTACAATACATATATTATAAGTACAACCTTCGATGTATTACAATATCTGATCACACCCATCAATCCATTATAACTCACGTATTATAATCACACATCTCATAATTTCATAATCATGTCACATTATTCACTTTTGCACATAATACTCTTTCTTCATTCAAGAACAATTAAACATTTTTCATCAATAATCCAAATTCACCAATTTCAACATATATTCGTTATTAGACAAACATTCATATTTATTGTATCATATCAATCTAATATAGAGAAATCATCAAACAATTTCACATCACACATATCAATACAATGTGTTGAAGGTCGGACACCTTCAGACTCAATCCAGACGTACAGTTTAATATACACATTTTCTTGGTATTAATATAATCACCTATCCTAAAGGTTCAGTATCTTCTTATACATATATCATGCAGAATAATAATTCAATATTACTTACACATACCTAAATAATAGTAAAATCTTAAGACTCCTCAAAATTAGTTACACATAGTTTTTACTATAAAATTTTGTCTATATAATTTTTGAAATAAGTTATTGATTTTTCATGTCTAAATTCTATTCTTCTGCTAAAATCTTAAGAATCATTAGGCCAAAACAAGAATACTGGAGTTAGGGTTCAAAATGGGGTTTTCTCTCCAAAATCCCTTTTTAGCATTATAATTTCAAGAAAATCTTATAACTTCGCTATTTAGAATCAAGTAGTTTGAGTTTTCAAAGTTAAATTACATAAATAAGACTTAGGGTTCGGGATCAACTCCCCTTAGCTGAAAACAGGTGTGTAGGACTACTTTCATTGCGAGATCTATAGAGAAACGCAACGTTATGATAGGAGATGTTACCCAAGGACTAAGATTTTTCTTAGGTTCTAATATGATACCTGAAGCTTTCTTCAAGAATGACTGAAAAGGGAGGACAGTCCAAGAGATTTTGCAGCCACGGATTGAATAATTGGAGTGAAGAGCTCATAGTTCTAGCACTAAAAGAGAATAATACACAAATGGAAAGCAAGAGAAATAGAAGTATAGGCAGTGCGCCACTCCAAAGGATTGGAGATAAGCACTAATGCACTCACCACATGGAATAATCCATGATAAAAGTGTGGTTTTGAAATTTTCAATGAGAAAATTTAGAGAAAACTCACTCACTCAAGAGGAGACAATGATGAAAAATGCATCAAATGAATTTAAATCTCCAACTTTACAAAGGAGCTTAGCCTATATATAAGCAAGCTAACTCAGGCCCAAAAAAGTCTCTAATGGGCCGCCAAAACAAGGAAAAGAAAAGGGATGACGATTGGGTTGAATACATGCTTAAAATGGCCTAATACAAGCCCAAACAAAATACAAGAGACTCCAATCCAAAGTCCAATGGGCTTCCTGAGCCCACAACCAAAATACAAGGCCTAAAACTAAACTAAGCTATGCCTCTTTATTTTGTAATATACAATTACGAGTATAAAGGGATCTTATGGCTCCTAGGATCACATCATCCCTTCCTTCTTAGGAAGAATTCGGCCACGATTTTGAAGCATCCTTAACCTCCTCATGCAAGCCATCAAGTTTGCCTACAAAGCAAAGGAGACAATATAAGTCTCAAGAAATGTGAAGGATAGGGATCAAGTATATTGTTATGGAAAGAACCCACCTGGATCAAAGATTAGTCTCTTGACCCCTAACATTTTATTACAAAAGCTCATACAAAAATTAATGAAATATGCCCATAAGAAAGCACATACAAAACTATGAAAGACATGGTTATTAGTAAATGAAGTGAAATGTCTTAACAAAGTTGGACTATAAGAAATGTGAGATACATGCATCCTACTTTATTGTATGAACTCATCATTATGCATAAGGTCATGTGTTAATATGATTGCATTTTACCTAATGAGAAGACACTTGACCTATTGCTTATCATGCCTAATGAATTAGACCTCAAATGTAGCATGTCAAACTAAATGAAAATCGAATCGAGTTCATACACAACATATGTGTTCCTAAATGCCTAAACTTGTAACGCCCTAGATTTTGTAAGGATATTATATATATATATATATATATATATATATATATCGATTTATTCATGTGAATGTATGTGTGTTGAATTATGTGGCTAGTTTGGTTGATTTGGAAATTTGGCTAAGTGTGTAGTGCAAGGATGTTTTTGCTGTAACGAGAGAACCCTGGGAGGAAGGCGTGAGACTGTCGCCTTTTCGCTGTAGTGAGAGGTTTCTCGTTGTAGCAAAAGAGCGATAGTGAGGGATGCATTTCTGGGTACAATCTCGCTATAGCGAGATTCTGCAGAATTCAGGGTGTAGTTTCCTTTGAGATTTTCGCTGTAGCGACAAAGGGCGTCGCTACAGTGAAAATGTGTCACTGTAGCAAGCTTGTCGCGATCAGAGGGGTATTTGAAGAGTTTAGGGTTTGAAAAATTCATTTTTCATCCCTCTCTTTAAAATCCTTTCAATTCTCTCTACTCTCAATCTATTCTTACCGATTAAATGCCTCAAAAGCCATTTGGAAGATAGATTGAAGGTTGAAATCGAGTTTGGATGTTTGGAGGGACGAAAATCAGTGTAGGGAGCTATTCTATCGTGGATTTCGTGAAGGGTCTTCATTCCAAGGTAAAGGGAGTGATCCCAAACCCTACCTCCTCTTTGGCATTTTGAAGACTCTAAGTTTTCTAATAAATCCCTAATATTTTCTTAAAATCTAAAGCATAGAAGTAGGAAGTTGAGAATGAAAGACCCATGATTATTTTCAGAATCATGTGTGTGTGTGTGTGTGTATATATTGTAGAAAAAGCTCTGAAAGGAACTGTTTGAGAATATTTAGATTTTTCTAGTCGAGGTATTGGAATAATAGAGATATTGTGGATGTTGGGTGATGCTAAACCTTAGGATAGACGATTTGTTAATGTTGGATTGTACAATTAGGCTGAGTCCGGGGTGTCCGACCTCCAGCATATTGTATTGATTTTGTGATGAGTGAAATGGTTGGTGACTTCTGTGATTAGATGAATGTTGTTGATGGTTGAGGCATGTTGAGACTGATTGATGATAACGTGAGAGGAGTGATATATTTATTATGAATGTTGTTATTGATATAAATGTTTGACTATTTTTAAACAAAGAAAAGGTTTTCTATGTGATGCGTGATGTAATCACGGTGCCACAGTGAGCGCACGTGTGAATGGAATGCTGGAAAAAGTGGTCATAATACGGGAGTAAGACTGGATGAATAGATGTGATTGCAATACAGGTATTGTAGTACGACCAATAGGGGTACTCATAATAAATGTATTATAATGGACCAAAACTATGTGGATAAGACTCATGTATTATGACACATTGCCCTATAAAAAGGTGTGGAAAAGAATGAGAAATGTTGGTGGTGAGTTTAGATAGCTAGCTACAAAGATACACTGGGGGTATCGAGTCCAGAGAAAATTTGGAAAATCTTGGAAAAATAAAGGTGGTGAATGCTAACTATGAATAAGTGCGCAATAATTTGTTGAAAATGAAAGTATTCACAGGCCGCACACTCATTTTCTGACAAAATTCTTAACTATACCTTTGCTAGAACAGACTGGGTCGGCACACGTGTATCCATGTTGTTACGGCTAACCGACGGTTATCTAAACTGTGAAGTCCTTAAGGGATTCTAGGGGCATTGAATATGAAAGTGAAATTAATGTGAAAGTGTGATGTGTATGAAATAGTGTAAAAGTCGTATAATTATAATATATGCATTGTAATATATCAGTTGATTTTGTTGTGATATATGGGTTTAATACATCGACGGGTGCGATTAGGACACATGTATTATGACATATTGATTAACGTAGAGTAATACATGTCTTATGACGTACAAATTAGTATAAGGATGCATGTTATGGAAGTTTGTAAATGTGATTGAATGGTTGTCTTAAGTCCGTTGTGACAGTAGATTGTATGATTTGAGCGTCAGTGTCAATTATATCTATGTTAGGAAAATATTTTCAATATTATATATATGATTATTTTGCTTAAGTTAAACAAGAGATTTAGTGGGGTGGGAGATACTCACCCTTACTAATATTTTCAGGTAATGAAAGTGAAGAGATAAATATGTCTAATTCGTCCTAGGATCATAATCCAAGGGTATTAGATGGAAGACTGCTCTATAGGGACTAAAGCAATTTGAGAAATTGTATTATTTTATCTAATTATAATTTGTGTTGACCAAAGTTTGTAAATGACTTTAATGTTAGACTTTAGAATTTAAATTCTTGAGCAAATTTTGGTTGTAAAGAATATTTTGGAAATATTCTTAGTGGAAATTCAAAATTTATATGTATTATGATTTGCTAGAAGTAAAGTTAAGTTTTATTTGATTATTTCAAAGTTTCAAAGTTTTACCCTTGGAGGCTTGACTTTTTTTTGGAATCTTATGAAACTTTCACAAGAAGGAAATATAAAATTCTATCTTTATTCTATTATTAAATCCATGCATAGAAATAAATTTACTTTCTATCCACCATAAAAATTTGTTTATTTGAATAAAGAAAATGAAGGTGTTACAATTTGGTATCAAAGCAATTCATCCTAACAAGCCTAGGCAAAAGGACAGTTGGGACAACTTTGTACTATCTCATCTGAGTGAGATTCATCTCGCTTGAGCGAAAGTGCTTTAGAATGGTTGGCCCAAAATTTTTTGTCTCACCTGAGCGAGACATATCTTGCTTGATCAAGAAATCCTGCACCAAAATTCTCATTTTTCTAATATAAGAGCAACAAAATTAAGGGTGTTACAGTGTGTAGAGTTTTTTTTTATATTCAAGGTACATTTTAATTTGTAATGTATATGTTTAAATATCAAATATATTAAAATAATTAATAAAATAATTTAAATAAATATCATTCAAATTTGGATATGACTCAAAGTAACGATACAATTTTATTTTTAGTTAACATACCACTCGAGAACTTCATTTGATTTTCACAAGGTCATTTTTGTACAATTTATTTAATTTTTTTTCTATTTTTAACATTTTATAGTGAAAATTTCTAATTTTTTTTATATATAATAGATTTTAATATTTTTTTTATTAAATATCATTGTAGCAAATTTGTTATTGCAGATTTTAACATTGTATAACCATCGATGTAAAGTTTTATATACAATCAATCATAATAAATTTTCTTTAAATAAAATTTAAAGGTAATAATTATGAGTCAATTATAATACCAGTTCTTAAGTTGTGTAAAATATATTTAATTTTAATAAATTTTTATTAAATAAAATTCATAGTTAATTTGTAGTTTTCAATCTTAACATATATTGACATCTTTTCTGACTATTCAACCAATGTTGAATGTAATATCTTTACACAGTGGTGTAATGTTCATATCACCAAATATAAGTGATTTAAAATATTTTAAATTTTAATAATTATAAATTTAGTTATCTATACATAGAGTAATAAGTAGTTATAGAGTAATAGTTTTTTTTAGTGACATAGTGTTTATCTTACTAACAATATAATTGACTCTAAATATTCTAAATCTTAATAATAACAATAAATTTTATTATAAATATGTAGAGTAATAAGTAAGTAGAGTCAATTTCACATATAGATATTGAGTTATTTTTTGTATAATTTAATTAATATTTCTTTCTTGTTTTTAACATTCTACAGTGAATTTTTCAATTTTTAAATATATAATAATTTTTATTAAATATTATTTATAGCAAATTTTTTATTTATGTTTTTAACATTATATAATAATTAATGTAAAATTTTTATATATAATCAATTCTAATGAATTTTCTTCAAATACAATTCAAAGGTAATAATTATGAATCAATTCATATTTCAATTCTTAAGTTATGTAAAATATATTATAATTAATTTCAATAATTTTTTATCAAATACAATATATAGTTAATTTGTTTTTTTTATTTTTAACATGTAATAAGCATTTTTTCTGATTATTCATGTTACTAATGTTGTATGTAATATTTTTTTACGATAATATAAGGTTCATATCACTAAGAATATAAGTAAATATAAATATTTTAAATTTTAATAATCATAAATTTTTATAAATATATAAAGTAATATCTTTTTTGTAATGTAACGTTCATCTAACCAACAATGTAAGTGACTTAAACATTTTAAATTTTAATAATCATAAATTTTATTATAAATTCATACAGTAGTAAGTAAGTATAGTAAAAAAGATATACATATCTTGTATAACTTTTAATTTATAAAAAGCAACATAAAAATATTTGGTAAACATTTGTTAATATTTTAAATTTTTAACATTTGAATTTTAAGTTTTTATAAATCTAATATTTGTTTTTACTTTAATTATTTTTTACTATATATAGTTTAATTATTATCTGATTTTTTAAATTTTATATTTATTAATACATATTATATAATTTATTTTAATTTTATATTTTATTTATATAAAAAAACTTATTTGCCTATTTTTGTAAATTCAAAACATGTGTAGAGTTTAATGTTATTATTGTTTTTTAAAATAAAATTTATTTGTATTTTATTTTGATTAAAATATTTTTAGTTTATATTATGTAATGTTGTTAATTTAGAAAACTTATCTAAAAGAAGTATTTTCTTTTTATAATTACAAATTGTTAATATTATAATATTTCATTATTTTAATTTTAATTTACTTATAAATGTAATTTATGTTTTACACATTAATTTTTTTATGATATTTATATATGGCATCTTGATTAATAATTAAAATATTGGTTATTTATATTTTATAATAAATTAAATATATTATTTAAATAATTTATATAATGTTTTAAATTATAAATTAGTAGTTAATACAAGTCCTTATTTTACATATTTAAATGTTGTTAATATTTGAAATTTACTTAAATAATTATTTATATTTTATATTTATCAACACATATTATATAATTTATTTACATTTTAATAATAGTATTTATAGTTTTAAATATTTTTTTAAAAATGTATAATGAATGAAATTCTAATCTTTATATATTAGAATGGTAAAATCTTTTGAAAGAGACAAAAATATGACTTTTGAAATGAAAAAAAAATGTATTTAAAAAAAATATTGAATAAGTTTGAAACTTTTTAAAAAATTAGAAAAAGACACCGATCAGATTTAATCAGTTTCAAATAAAAAAAAACTTTAAATTGAAGTTAATTGACTATGACATATCATTTTTTGTTGTCATTTTTGTCCAAAGTATCTATTAAATTGAGTAGGTCATAATTAAGATGTGGCTGTTTAGGTAGATAATTTTATTTGAATAGCTGAGTAGAGCGTATAAGAGAGCCAAGATAATAGAGATAGTTGTCATAAGAATATGAATGAAAGATAAAATATTTATTTTGACAATTTACAATGTATTTGAGAATGACAATAAAAGCAATCCAACAAAAGTGAACTCTTTCATGACAATAAAAGCAATCCAACAAAAGTGAACTCTTTCATGTAACTCAGTGATTTACTTGCCCATCTCCGATTCGTATGAAATGGACCTATGGTAGAACAAGTGTCTCCATCTATGTAGTGTTACACATATTTAAATTAATATTATAACTTGTATTTTCTAAGATTAGATTAAATAATAAAAAATTCTAAAATCTAAAATTAAATCTAACTATATATATTCATTACAAACTAGTTTTCTTAAAAATATTAATCTAAAATCCACTCTAATCTACTGGTTGCATGATTTTTTTTATTTAATTGTTCACTCCTAAAAAAATTATATAAAACTTAAATTTTTTAATTATTACGCTATTTTTAAGTTGATTATCATAATTCTTAGTAATTATAAGTGGTATACTAGTTTATGTATTTGTTTATGAAAATATTTTTTTAAGAGTTTTGTTAAATTCAATTTTTTAAGTTTTAATAATAATAAAATTTTATTAGAAGGAGAAGTATTTATTGTATTTTTATAATTTTAATATAGTAACTATATATTTTTTCATAAAATTTTTTTATTTAAGGATACTTAAATTTAACTCTAAAAGTTAAAGTTAATAAAAAAAATTTAATTATAAAATTATATATATATTTTAAAAAATAAAATACCTGTACTTTACATTCTACAGGTACTAACCGGTTAAAATGTAAATGGGAATAATATTTTATTTAAATATGAAAGAAATAAATTAATTTAAATAATTAAAAATAAAAAAAAGAGAGATTGGGTGCATGAAAAATGACGAATTTCTAATCTCATGAAACACGAGAATGAAAGTTAGTTTGCACATTTATGGTTGAGAATCGGGGTAAATCTGAGTTTGACCACGCGTGAGATAGACAAGAAGTCACTTCGGGAAAGACTTGAGCAAAGATCAATTCCTCAGCCAATTGGTGTGACAAATGAGGAAATCTTGGGAGCACAATCGGATACGATATCAAAATCAGATTATATAGATTAGGTAAGTGAAATGCTGTGCCTGCGTCTACCCCTATGCCTATTATTCTTTTCTCTTTCTCCCCTTTGCGTATCATTTCTATTGTTATCTGGAGCCGCCTTCATTCATTCACCGCCCCAAGCAAAATGCTTGTTCACGATACTCCACCTCCCCAAATCTTTGTACACAGTTCGTGTAAGTAAATTACCATTTACCTTTGATTGACAAAATTTAATATTATAAATTTAATAATACTTAGTAAATGATATATTAAAAATAAATTTAAACTAAGACAAAGTTTAATTAATATTTTTAAAATTTCTAATTTTTTTTCAAAAATTACTAATTAAATATGATAAATTAATAAATATCAAGCATCAATAATTGGTCGTGTTGAAAGCATACTTGAAAGTGCATACAAGTTTTATCTAATATCAGGAATTTGAATTTAGACTCTTGCTTTACAAAATAATAATACATGACTCTAAGTTTAATCATGCAGTGGATAACTATCCACTCGATCCTACTTGTAGAAAAAAAATCGAATACCTATTCAGTATAATAGGTCAGTATCTTTCATTAGAATTAAAAGATAATTAATCTAATTAAAGATAATAATTAAAATATTATTTAAATAAAAAAATAGGTCAAAGTATAAAGACAGACTCAGCAGGCCCATCAGCCCAATATAATGTCTATAAAAAAAAAGTAAGAAATACAGTAAAGAATTGATTTCTCATTATTAAATAGTATTTATTACTCAGAACTGAATCTTGACTTCAGCATTGAAGTACTTTTTGCAAGTACCCTTTCACATCAGCATCAGTTAGAGACATCAGCACGTCAAAGCAAAGACTTAAAAGACCGTGTTATCTTGACATAAACAAATCATAAAAATAATTTATAAATATATCTCGTAAAAATATTCAATATATTATTTGAGTTACTGAATTTTTAAAGTTCAAACAGCATATAACAATATCGCTAATCATTTACGATAAGTTTATTTTTAATTAGAGAAGAATGACTACTGCAATAAAATTTGGTTATTTTGAGAATAAAAATAATAGATATATTTAATATTAGTAAGTCACGTATATTTATTTATATAGCACTTAAATTTATAGTTCTTATGAAAAATATTTTAGTAAACATATATTCTTATAATTATTATTTGTAGGAAGGATGTATAAATGATTTGGGATCTGTTGAAGGGGTGTTTCTCCCGAAGTGGTGTGGGGTGGCATGTGAACAGAGCGGAAGATGAGTAGAAACGAAAGGCAGGTGCTGCTGAAATGTTGCACTGTACCGAGACAGAGGCAGAGGGGTCAGTGGAGTGCAGAGGAGACGGCCATGGTTGTGGGTGGCTACTATAATGCTATTGCTGTGACTGTATCTGTCGCAGCTACTTCTGCCACAGCTGCCCATGCCAAGTGTTATTGTACGATCATCATCACAATCGCTTCTCTCCTAAACCTCTCTTTGTCTGCACCTTCGAATCTTTGTGCACATCTCCTTTCTAACCATCTTGTCTTTCAAAATACCCAACCTGCCCCCCTTTTTTCACTTCTCTTTTCTCTCTCACATTTACCACATTTTAAAATATCAAACAAACTAATTTCTTCAAATGTTATTAGTTGAAGCAATTAAAATAATTTGATATCTGTAATATGTTATAAATTCTCTTTCGATTATTTACAAATAAACAAAAATTTGTTTTAATGGAAATTAAAAGAGATAGCAGAACATTTCTTCCTAAAGTATGAAAATAAAAATTTATAATAACATTTTTAGGTATCCTGACAAGGCACGTAAACTTTTACGTTACAGGTCAAATGGCCATCTCTTTGTATCCTTATCTCGTTGCTTGCCATCTCGGGATCTCTCGGGTTAGCAGATTTTTCAATCTGATCTTTCAAATATATTAAAATATACTGTTTAATATAATTTTAATGAATACTTTTTTTTAATTAAAAATCAGTACAGAATATATAGAATTAATACTCTTTATTAAATTAATATATCTGAGCATATTAAATTTAGTAAAAAATTATTACTAAATAGAAAAAGTATTATTTTTAATAAATATAAATTTAAAAAAGTTAATTAATTCTTTTTCTATTTTGGGGCTAAAAGCCCAAACATCAATCAAATTTAAATAGTAGATTTAGGGACCATATACCACACCATTCTAAGCACAAAAGAAGAGAGCAAATTACAAGAGTCTCAATAAAATTAACTGAAGGAGAAAGAGATTCAAGACCAATTTTGACTAACATTTCTACACACTAGTTGACTTTCTTAAATATGTGGCCTGGTCTAATAAATTTTACAACTTTAAAGCTGTCCTTTATCTTATTAATTAATATTAAAAAATTATATTATAAAAAAATTATAAAGCATAAAAGCTAAAACATCTTTATATTTATTTATTTATGTATGCATAGTACAAAATTAATTACAACTACTTAATATTTTATCTAGTAATAAGAAAAATTCATAATCACACTAAATTTATATTTATTAATTTTTGTAAAGGTAATAGAAAACTAAATTATGAGAATCAAATTATTTATTTCATAATTATTGATATTTATAAAATATTAAAATTTAAAAAATAATGACAATTAATTAAATTTAATTCATAGAAATTATTAAAAAAAATTTTAAAAATTAAATGGTAAAAGTAAATAAGGTAATGATAACAAGACAAACATTATAAAATCAACCGCATTTCATAACTCTTATTTCTATATTATTTAATTTAATTATTACTAAACTATTAATATACGATTTTATTATTTAATAATATTATATTTGATATTATATTTACATATATATAATTAATGTATTTATGTGCATGCATATATGTTTATTAAATTTAATAAAAATTTGTAACAAAAAAAGTAACTTTTTAATAAATTTAATATCTTAAATTATATGTTTAAAAGTTAATTAATTTGATATTTAAAAAAATTAGATTATAAAAAATTATAAAGTAAAAAATTGAAATAAATAAATTTATTTATATATCTATTATGAATCTATTTATTTATATGTGCGTGTGTAAAAGTGACAACAATTATTTAATATTTGTAAGAAGAAATAACAACTTAAATTATGATAATTTAATTATTATTTCATAACTATTGATATTGATAACTCTTTAAAGAAAAATAATGATAATTAATTAAGTTTAATTTATAAAAATTATCAAAATTTATAAAAAAATAAAATTGAAAATTAATGTGATAAAAATCAATAAGATAATGATAAAAAGAAAAACTTTATAAAATCATATAAAATTAACTATACTGTAGTATAAATATAGCATTAGATAATATTAATTACACCATAAATTTAAATGGTTAATTATATATTACATAAATTTGATAAATGAAATATTTTTTTAATTTCTATATTGAATAGTTACTTCATGCAAATTTGTATCAAATATTAAAATTTTAAATGTTTATTAATAATATTTTTAAAATTTTTCTTATAATATTTTTTTAAAATTAATAAATATTTGTAAAATTAACTACAATATATTAACTATGCTATAATTTGAAGTGCATAATTATATATTACTTATAAATTTATAAATAAAGTGATAATTTAGTTTTTCATTTCTACTTTTATTTTTAATTTATGTAGTTATTTATCAGTTATTGTAATTTTAAATGTACATTTTTAATTTTATTGGTTTAAATTTTTTTATAAAATTATTTTGAACCAACAGTAAAAGTAACTAGAATATAACATTGAATTGTATTTTAACTAAATGATAAATTAAAATACATAATTATATATTATATATAAATTAATGGATGAAATGTTTTGTAAAATTTATTAGAAAATATATAGTTACCCAATTCAAAAGTACGAGAGAATGTGAATTTAAAAAAAAGTCTAAATCACATGTATTTTTTAGTAGAAAAAAAGTTGTTTGTGTTGGATATGAGCACTATTGTTAGCAAAATTTTTTATCTAAGTATTTAACATAACTGTATTAACTAAAATTCAAATATATATATTATAAGTTTGAGTTATTGTCACAAAATTTATTCTTTCTTTTTTTTTTTGCATGAACTTGAGTTTTTATGTTGTTTTTTTAGCATGTCACTAGTACACCATTATTTTCTTTCTTTTTTAAATTTTATTAAAAATAAAGTAAGTTTAATATAAGTGAATTGTTATTTTAAAAGTTCTTACAATATAAATTCACAATGGGATGTCCCTATTTATAAAAATAATTTCATCTCTATTTTCTTTATTATTCTTAGATAATCTCTCAATTCTAAAACTTTGTTTTATAATTAAGAAATAATCACGTGAATAATCATAGATCTAATGTATAAAGAATAAAAAGTACTAGTCTTACATAATATCAAAGTATGGTCAGGATTATAATCTTTCTTAATATTTTCTAAATTATTCAAATTTAAAATAATATTATAAAAAATAAAGAGGTCGAATAGTTAATCCTAATTGTATAAATATAAAGTAGATAATAACATTAGCATCCTAAGTCATTTCATAGGAAGCTCATCCTCAATTGTCTTAGTCTGTTTGGAGAAGGATCATCCTACATATCAAAAGTATGCTATGTATAATTCATGAGATATAAAATTTCAACCTTGCCACATCAGCCATAATTAAAGGAGTAGTTAAATGATCATTTATATTGCTTATTGTAAGAATTACATCTCCTGTGAATATAATAGTCTAGTTGACAGGGTTGTAATCCCACCTCTCTCCTCCATAGAGAAGACTAAGCATTGTTGTGCCATACTTTTAAAGCTTATTTTGCATCCATAATATTATTAAAGGACACAAAATAAAGAAATAGTGATTATAATCATTTATAAACTATTTCACAAGCTTTATATTCAATACTATAGACATAAAGCAATAATTAAGCAATCACAAAAATTTGATGTCTTTTAGTTATTTTCATCTCCATGGAATAATTAATTATCTATTAGTTGAGTTATTTTCGTTTAAGATTGAAAGTTCTATGTTCGCAATCCAATTAGTACTATAAGGTACATTATTCCTTTATGTGAACAAAATTTAGTGCATAATTTTCTCAGGTCATGGTCACTTTCAGCAATTCATGTTCACACAAATTATGGGATGCTCAAGCACTAGTCAAGATAGTTTAGTATGATATCCTAGCTTGCAAGACAAATTAACTAGACCTATTTATCTTTTAGTACTTTCGGTACTTTGCTATCCTTATTAGTAAATATTTTAACTAATCACTTTTTGTCTCACGCTTATACCAAGTAGGGATGAAAACAAGTCAAGCTGCCTGACAGGTGCTTACAGCCTAACCTGATTTAAGTCTGGTCTGACCTAACCTTTTTAATAAACAAACAAAGCTTAGGCTCTTTTTGAGGTCTATTTAAGTAAACAAAACAGGCTTGAGCTGTTTACAAAGCTTGTTAAGCCTGACAGACCAGCTTATATATATATATAATTATAAAATAGAGTTGTCAAAACATGTTTAAATAATAAATTTATTTAATAATATATTTTTTAATTCTTAATTCTATTTTATTAAATTAATATATTATGTTATAATTTTTTTTATTTATAATTATAATAAATAGAAATTATATTATATTCTATTCAAAATTAAAAATATTTATACACGATTATACTTTTTAACTAATAAATTTATTTAATAATAAATTATCATATTTGTTACATTTAAACAAGTTAAAGAATGATTAAGTCTTTGAATAAAAACAACATGCAATCAAAATTAAACGAAATAAAATTTAAAAATAATATTATATTAATATATTTTTTATATTCCTAATTTTATTATTATTAATATTTAATTATTTAATTATTATATTGATATATTATGTTTAATTCTCTTTATTTATAGAAAAGGTATAAATTTTATATATTAAAATGTAATTTTATTATGATATTTGTTAAATTATGTCAATATGAGTATTTTTTTTATTTTTTTAAAGTACTTGAGTTTCAAGAAAAAAAGAGATCATTTTGAAGATTTGATGCTAATTCATTGGATATTGCAATTTGATTTAGTTTGGTGATGTAATGTTATTAGATTGTTGTTATTGATGGTAAAACTTTGCTATATTATTGAACTTTTTTTGAATTGACGCAATTATTTCTTATCTTTGTTTTATTATTATTTGGTTATTTTAAATATAAATATAAAGTAATTATTATATTTGTTTGAATAAGTTGAACAGCAGCAAAGTCTTCAAACAAAATTAGAATCAATCAAAACTAAAAAAACTAAAATTTAAAAATAAAATAATAATATTATATTAATTTATATTTTATATTCTTAATTCTATTATTATTAATATTTAATTATTATATTAATATATTATGTTATAATTCTTTTTATTTATAATGAATAAAAATTATATTATATTCAAAACTAAAAATATTTATACATGATTCCACATGTTTAAATAATAAATTATTATATTTATTACATTTAAATAAGTTGAATAACATTTAAGTCTTTGAACAAGAATAGATACAATCAAAATTAAATAAATTAATATTTAAAAATAAAATAATAATATTATATTAATATATTTTTCATATTTTAAATTTTATTATTATTAATATTTAATTATTATATTAATATATTATATTATAATTCTTTTTATTATTTAAATATAAATTATATTTTATTTGAAAGTAAAAATTTATAAAAAAAATTATAAGAAAATAAATTATTTTTGTTTATTTTAAATAATATAATTTTAAATAAATTATATATAATAATATATATTTTTGTAACTTGCCACGTGTTTTATTTTTTTTGTATAAATTTTTTGGATAAATATTTTGCATATGGTACCCATAAAAAAATTTTAGGATACCACAACACACACATAAATATAGATACATAAAATTTTAAATAATTATTTTTAACAAATTTGACATTGTAGATAGATTTTTATTAAAAAAAAATATAGTTATTAACATACATTTGAAATTTAATAATTTACAAATATTTTTATAAATAAAAAAATATATAAATAAAAATTTAAATTATTAGGTAATTTATCAATTTATATGTAATATATAAGTATATATTTTAATTTATTATATCAATAATATTTTTCTATATTATATTAATGTTATAATATATTTAATTTTATGTGTATTTGTTAATCTAAAATAAAAAATTAATGAAGCAAATAAAATTAAATATTTTGTAATTATTGTATTTTTCTTTTAATTTAATAGTTACTATTATTGTCATTATATATATATATATATATATATATATATATATATATATATTACATTGAGTTTAAATTTTTTTTAAATATAATAATTTTTTTTAGCTAATCAACAAATTGTGTGAATGTTATTTTTTGTGATCAATTTTATGTGTTCACTATGACTTTATTTATTGAGTATAAGATGTCTTTAAACAAACAAAATAATATTTTAAAAAATACTTTAATAATTGTTTAAAAATAAATCAAGAAAAATAAAAATATAATTTTTTTTAATATGTAACATTTATAAATAAAGCTCAAATAATATTTTTCAAATTATTTATAAAATTATATAAAAATTATTACAATTATTTAATAATTATCAATAACGCAGATCAAAATTAGAAAAATATGAAAACTAATTTGATAATAAAATATTTATATTTTCATTAATATTAAGATTTTTTTTTGTATTAAGTTTTGTTAACAGGCTTCATGTTAGGTCAGACTATCTAAATAGGTCAAATCAAGTTAAAAATAAAACTTTTAACAGATAACAGACCTGACTCGGGCCTAATAATTATGTTACAAGTCGGGCCTATTTAGAGTAAAGTCTGACCTAACCTATTTCTATCTCTAATACCAAACATTATTTTTAGTTGTGCAATTTATTTACAGTCACAACAACAATCACAATCAATTAGGTTCACAATTTAGTTCAAATAATATAATTTTTATCTTAAATACAATTCACTTTTACAAGAGAAAAATTCATCATCATGGACTTAACAAATTTTATATTTTCTAGATTTCATGTATTGTATTGCAAAATTCATAACTCATTTAATACAACTCCAAAAATTATATAATTAGTAGGGTTCTTTTCCTTTTAAGTGTTTATTTTCACAAAAAAAAATGCAAATATAAATTAGCCACTCATAATTTTTAGAATGAAACACATTTTATCCCTACTAGTCACTCAACGTTATTTTCCAGTATCAGCCCAGTAGAAAAATCACATGTAATTCATTATAAGTCTATAAAATTAATAAAACCAGTGAAATTATTTTTTTTGGAATGTATATTTTCATATAAAAATAAGAGAATGATTCAGAGACTCATAATTGAAAACAAAACACAATTTAGTCCTACTATTCCCAGAAGACTATTTTCTATCCTTTTTTTAATGAAAAATTTATAAATAATTTATTTTAAATCCAAATACAGTGAAACCAGTGGATAATTACTTCTAAAATAATCATCAATATAAGAAAATATCTCTAGAATTTATTTTAAAACAGTTCAATTTACAGAATTTACAGTTTAGCTCCAACTTCATTATTTTTGCAAAAAGGACCTTTTTATGAAAGGTAGTCATTCTTAGTTATGTGTCACGTTTTTCTCAAGATTTCAAAGGTAATTTTAGACCTTAAAACACATCCAAATATAGTCTTGTCGTTCTACACATCGTATGGTCAAGATTCTGCAATTTAAAGTTAATTCAAAGTCAACAAAAATGTGGTACTATTTTGCCCTTGGGTTCAAGTTCAATTTTTCAAATTTGACCAATTCTTTCTGAAAGTCTCATATGCATGTCACAGTTCGGTCCATACAAAGAGGTTCCAAGCTTCAAAATTTTATTTTCATGATCAACTTAGAGTTTATTTTCACCAAAAGTTCACTCTAAAATATATAAAAAAATCCAACTAAAAATATAATTTAATTTCAAAATAATCCAATCAAATCCAATATTATTAAAATCATATTCCATTGCCTAATATAGAATTTTTGTTATTTTAAAAAATATTTAGGGGAAAAATAACATCAAAACAATCCTATAGACTCAAAATTGTAAACTTTCTTAAAAGTCTAAGAAAATCCCTTTTTATGTACAACCAAAAGCATATGATCACTAAATAACAAGAATAGCATTAATAATACTATACTTACATCATGCATATAATAATCAAAGATTTACAACTCATATCATACAATTTTTGGAATATTTACAGCAAGTAAAAATTATTACAACACAGAAAACACTAAAATATGCAGAAAATCTTAAGTTATTTAAAACATTTTAAAGCATGGATTAACATAAAACCATCAATATAACATAGATATAACATATACCAAGCAAGTTCATAAGAAAAAATCCCTTAAATAACCCATTTATAGTTCTTTGAGGTTTTTTTGCATAAACAATTAATCATGCTATTTTTAATGATTTTCTTAGTTTTTCTTTTCCAAACAACATATTCATCACATACTCAACCAAGGTCATGAAATTTCATCATCGAACAAGAAGATTTAAGGGTTATCTTTGACTCAAAATTTATTTAGTGAAATCTTACTTGATTTATAAATTAACACTTTCCCTCTTACTTGATTTTTGCAATTGTTATTGCAAGTTTCTTTGTGAAATCTTTTTCCTCTCCTTCGTGTGCTTGACCTATCTCCTTTGAAAGTGTCCCACACTTCCTTTTGATATCCAAGTCCACGTGTTCCTAGTCTCTATGCAAGAAAGTTGGTTGTTGTGAGGTTCTTCCTGGGCTAGACTTGTGTTTAGGTGAGGTTTGTTGCCTTATTTGGAGACTTTAATGTTGGTTGGTGAATGGGTTAGTGTGTGGGGTTCAATTAATGTATATTATTATGACTTTAAAGTGTTTGGATGATGTAAAATGGCTAAGGTAGGTGAAAGTTTCTCACTTTGCCTCAAATGTTTCAATTTTCACGTGAAATAAGCTCCTTTTTATGCATGTACTTGAGCTTTTCTTTATGGCTGGATTCTTTCCTGCACTCTACAACCACAAGTTTTTATGTTCAATTTTAGGTCTTATTGATGCTTCATTGCACGACTACACTTGTCCAACTTTTTCCAAGGCAAAAAATATTTCCATTATGGCTCTTGTCTTTTTGATTTCTTATCCAATTGAACTCCAATTCCTATAGTTACTTCATAATTCTTTTAGTTTCTTTATGGTGTACTTCAAGTACAGTTTTGGTGAGGTTGGTGATAGTTCCTAACTTTCAATTGGATGGGAACTAAGTCTTGGTCTTTGGTTAAGATCTCTAATCATGCAATATTGACTTGCTTGACTTATCTTTATTTTTTATTGGCTCCTTTCTTTTTAGTTGGGTTAAGGCATTAATTAATGATGCTTTGACTTATCTTTTGTGTGGAAATCAATCGTGCAAGTCTTCCAAATTGGATTTTGGCTTGTTGTCAAAGATTTCATGCACTTTGAGTCCCAAAATCACGTTAATTCAAGGCTTGTTGGACAAGATTTTGTGCAAATTTTTCTTAGGATTTTTGGGGCTCCTCTTTGAACATCCAAGGTGTTTTCCTACTAGGCTGAATACTATAAATATTTTGGATTTTAATTTATTCATTTACTTGTTCAAAAAAACCGCCATTCTTAAGCTTCTTTTGGCTAATTGTGTAACTTGTATTTCAATTTCTATTTTTGCCTCTTCAAAAATTAAATTGAACCAATATATATTGTCTTGACTAATTAAGAATAAATAAATAATTTTTAGAAAAATAATTACCCCTTCCTATTGACACTTGTACCTCATAATTTTTCCTTAATTAGGCTTGATTGTGGACAATTTTACTAATTGTATTTTAATTTCTAATTCTTTATTTATTTTTTATTTTCTTATTCAACTATAGTAATAAAATTTATAATTAATTAATATTTATGAAAATTGAGATGCTACACATAAGCCTCTTAAGTTTGAGTCTTTGTCACAAGATATGTATATATTTTTTGTAATTTTGTAACTATATATATATATATAATTACTCTTTATTGGAATTAATATATCTATATATGTATGTTAAATTTAATAAAAAGTTGTTACTCAGGTATGACTCTCTTTGAAATATTGGAGACTTCTTGTCTTGTTTCATTGGTCCTCTAATTCTGTTATCTACTAGCTTTTCTTTCAAACTATCTTTTAAAATTATACACTTGCTCATATATGTTAGCAGATCTATTAGTTGCAAAATGCTGACTACAGTGAAATATCACTCCTCATTCCACTCTTAAATCGAGTACACCAATCTTTGCCATTGTCCTCATGTTGAAAATAAACTAATATTTCATCAAGTCAAAAAATTTGACAGCATACTCTTTCAGCAACATCTCTCCTTACTTTGATTTAAGAAATTCTCTTTTCTTTTGTTTCTTCAGATCTCCTAGAAAATAATTTTCCAAGAAACTGCTTTGAATGTCTCCCAAGTGATAAATCTATTGTCCTATGGCAAAGTTTGACTTGTGATCTTCTATAACACCTCAAATTTTCCCACAGTTTATAAATGATTATTGGATTATGTTAATCTTATTAAATTAGAAGTAAGTAGTACATAGAAACTTGAGAACTCGAATTTTTCTTAGCAAAATTTACTAAAACGGATCCGATCGGTAAATAATTAGGTAATATAAAAAGGAAATAAAAATTTAAAAATTTTATTTAATAATTTTAGACTACATAGAATATTTGTATATGAATTATAAGAGGTCTATAAAGATCTAAAAATAGAAAATAAATAAAATTGTAAAATTTGACCAAAATGACTAAAATACGCCTAGAGACATCTAGAATGAAGGCTCATTTTGGACAAGCAAACAAAGGAGATAGATTCTGAAATTTTTATGGTAGATAGCCCGCATGTAGAGGTTTTGGATGTGTAAGAGTAGAGACCAAAGAGAAAGTATAGAAATTATCCAAAATTACCCAAAAAGAGGCCCAAAAATCAAGTGTAAATAAAGGAAAGTGGGCTAGGAATAGTAGTAAGGAGCTATGTGACCCATTAGAGCCCATATAAGATTAATCATGATTAAGGGATAAGGTTAATTATGTCTTAATCCCAGCTTAATGAATATATTTCACAAGAGCTAAAGAAATCAAGCAAAGTCAACAAAATACTCATTAAGGAGATAAGGCTAATGATAAGTAATTTGTATTAATGATTGGATTAATTCCTATCCAATGGATCTAATTGAACCATGACCATGACCATTGGATCTGAACTAAATAGGTTTCAAAAAGTAATTGGAATGATTAGAATGGAACCAGGAAGGTTAAAATCCATCTATAAGTACAAAAGTCACCATTAAAGGGCAATTTAGACTCTTGCGAATATGCACATGTATAGGCTTGTGGAATAAGGCAAAAAGAGACTAAAATTGAATCTTAACACTTGTGAGAGAAGAGATCAACGGTGAGGTTCTTTTGGGAGGGGCCAAAATAAAGACACGTTGGTATTAAAAAGCATGCATGCAAAAGGTAAGAACTTTCACTCATTTTTCATGCAAGTCTAAGTAATTTGATAAATCCATATTTTACTATATTTTTAGTATAGTTTTTGCTAATAAATAAGTAGTAAAGTACCAAATAAACTTGGAAAGCATTAATATTCATAATTGTGTAAATAGTTTAGAATTTTAGATTTTATTCCAATTTTTGACAATTTGACTCAAAAAGACTTAATTTTAACCTTGAGCTGAGACTTTGAAGTTGATATTAAAGTGAAAAAAGTAAAAGGATTGAGCTTAAAGAGCAAGAATCATATGATAAGTGTTAGGCGTAACCACTTTGAGTGCATAGAGTTAACACTTAGTAGAAGAAAATCCATGAAGATCAAGTGAGTAACAACTCTAAGTGCTGAAAGTGAACAATCTGGCAACAGAAATCCTGAAGAGTCTTGGACGTTTCACTCTCACTGTTAAGAGTAACCACGTCAAGGCTAATTTACTTAGACACTTTGCGCGTGGACACTGAAAGTAGCCACGCGCAAGAGTTATTTGCACAGAACATATGCGCGTGGATACTCTTACTCCTGAAAGTGTCCATGCAAAATAACAGAATTTTAAAAATCAATTTTAAGTGTCAACTTTGGATGATTTGAGTTCCCACCTCAACTATAGAAGCTTCTAGAAGACCTTTCATATTATAATTCTCAGAGATTAAAGTGTAGAAGTGAAAAAGGCAGAAAAAACATTATAAATAGAAATTAAGAGTTCAGATTTGTAGACTTTTATCATTTTTTGTCATTCTTTCACTTTGTAATCATTTTAACTTCCAAGAGACTTTCAAGCTTCATTACTAGAGGAATCAGGGTGAAGATTGGGTCTTAAAAGATGTTCTTCTGCTCCTTGTCTTCTTCTTCTCTTACTTTTCCTTCTTCCATTGTAATGTTGTTCTAAATCTCTTTGGTTAGGGATCTATGGATCCAGATTTGATATTGTGATGTAATTTTGGATCTGGACCTTGAGATTTTAATTGAATTGAATATGTGATTCTGTTCTTAATGCAGTTGTGAACAAATATTTCATTCAATTGAACTTAGAGGAATCTTCATCAATGGAAATTGAGTTTATTTCTCAGATCTGAATCATATGCCTAGGCTATTAAGATCTTAGGAATAAGTATCATAATCTAGTAATCCTATAATTTTCAGAACTTAATGCAATATTTGATTGAATTTCACCTAAGGAATTAGGTAGGTTTAATTAGGTATTAGAATCATTGAGGCAATGAATTGTTCTTTGTTTAAAGAAGTGAAATTGATTATCGATCAATTATAATTCTTAAGAGTCCAGAACATAATTACATTGCAATTGAAAATATGGGGAAGTGATTCCTAACTATTTTTCACATAGCATTTTCAATATAAAATTTGTATTTTGTCTTACAACATTTTATTACCTTTTATTATTCTTATTTCTCGTCTTTTTACATGTTACAAATCTTTCAAATGAATTGTGTGGTTCAATTAATTGTCAATTTGTGAAGTGGTAATTGAAAATAATATCCTTGTGGATGATACTTGGGACTCATTGATTTCCAAAATTTTATATTACTTGCTACAACTACCTAATACACTTACTAGTTAGTAATTTTACATAAAATATTGTTGTATCCTGAAGTGTAACATAATTTTCAATTCTTCTTCATCTTAATTTTCTCTAAACACATCCAAGTTCATCTCAAATACTTCACTTGAACTCCACAAAATTAGATCACCCAATACCCCACCATTACAGTCTTGAATCAAGCCTTTAAACTCCACCAAAAACACCAAGATACCCCATAATCTACAAAGTTTTCAACTTTTCTTCTTGAAGATCATTGTCAAGTGAGTAAGGAAGAGACCAAGGGAGAAAGAAACTCATTTCCAAGAGGAGAAAGGAAGCAAAAAGGGAAGAAGGATCACTCAAAAATCAAGATAAGATCAACCCAAAAATACCAAGTAAAGAAAGAGGGTACTTTTCATAATCAAGGGGAATACTTTGTTTAAATGGTTTTGAGTCAAAGGGGAGTATTAACCCTTTTTGTGTGTGTTAAATTTGTATATGTTAATGAATTCATGATTAAAAGTTTGATTGAAATAAGTAAATGCATGAAAATCACTAAGACCACAAAGTGTGTTGTATTTGATGATGACTTTGCTTGTTATGTGGTTGGTTGCGTGAAAATCTTGCATGTTTCATGTGGATCTATGATTTGGTGACTTATTTCTATAGTATCTAAGTTGGATTTATGATTTTCTTTTGGATTGAAATTATTTTAGAGTCAAAATGAATTTCTGAAGTATTTTTGAAGATTTATCAAATAAACTTCTAAAAAGAAATCGATTAAAAATAGAAAGTGACCATGATGAAGACCCTTGAAATTTTTGATGGACCTATGGACTACATGGACAACTGATGAGAACAAACTTTGAAAAATAAATTTGAAAGATTGAACCTAAAAATGGAAAAACATCATGGACTTGGACCAAAAATACCTTGAAAATGCAAGACACTTGACCACATGTGTGGTAGGACCATGAAAATGATTTGCATCATATTTGGATATGACTTAATGACCTTTTGAATACATGGGAGACATATTGGACAATTTGAAACTCACCAAATTTGGAGACAAGGACCTTTTTGCAATTAATATAAAATATAAGGATTAAAGTGTAAATAATATAAAATATGAGAAAATATTTGAAAATATTTTTTTAGTATTTAATTCATGAAAATAGTTAAAGTTTGAGAATTTTTCCACTGATTTTACTTTATTTGGATTTATATTTAATTAGTTATGATTTTTCTAAGTTTCTGTTGTATGAAAATAGTATTCTAGGAGCAATATACTTTGATTTATTTTTGTATTACTATCTTTTGGTAACGTTATTTCATGGATATTTTTTTTTTTGTAAAAATATACTTCTTAATGAACTTATGCTCATTGGTTTCACTTGATTTGGAATTGAAATAAAATATTTATAAATTTTTGAATATTCTGTTGTGTGTAAATGTTTTCTTGAGATAAGCGTACTTTAAATTGCTTTCATCTTAGAATTAAAGTATGATTGCATTTTATTTATATTTTTGTATGAAAGTATTATTCATAAGAAAAATATGATCATGAGTTTGATCAATTTGGGAGTTAAAATGAATTACTTATGATTTTCTCAAGATGTTGTTGAATGTGAGTAATGTGTTTTGTGCATGTTATTGAGTAACCTATTTTGGTTTTAAAATTTATAAGTGACGTTATTTTATTAGTATTTTTTTTATGAAAGTAGAGACTATAAGGAAAATATCTTCACTAGTTTGATGAATTTTAAACTGAAAATAAAATAGTTATGATTTTTCTATTTAACTGATTCTAAGAAGTATGTTACTGTGAGTGATAGAGAATGTTTGGATAATTGATTGTTCTCTTGAAATTGAGATATTACAATGTACCTGTTGGATAATTATTGGCTATGAAATTTTTTTGTGTGTTTGTAATTGTGAAAGAGATTGAATACGCCATGGTATAGGTGAGGAGCAAATAGTATTGGTCTAACCATTAGGATAGGAGAGTGCTTAAGACTTACAGGAGACCAAGTCTAGCTAAATTATGTTGTAGGCAGTAGGAACTTTGCTAACCTATCTTGACAGGCACTAGAGCATATCAAGATTGGTTTGAGTGTGTGCTGCTGGTAGTGATAATAAAATGAGAATTTTGCACTTATGTTTTGTCTTCGGTAAAGGGATAAGATTTACCTATGACACTAGCCGGATTACAGGCACAAAACTCTAGTCTCAACCTGAAACTAAAATGTTGGATAATTAATCAATTACTCCATGGAGAACTCACAAACAAAAGACATTGAATGATTGATGCCTGATGCTTGAATGTTGTTTTGTTTATTTAAGCACAAGTATTGTTTGATGCTTGAATTGTTTTGTTCATTTAAGCATGTGTATTTTTGAAGCTTGGTATTACTTGATACTTGAATGTTGTTTTGTTTAAGTACAAGTATTATTTGATGCTTGAATTATGTTTTGTTTATTTAAGCATAGGTATTGTTGATGCTTGGTATCATTGAAGCTTGAATGATGTTTTATTCATTTAAACACAAGTATCGCCTATTAGATTATTTATGAATGTTTGTAATCACTCCTATCTTTTTCTGTGATGTGTCCAATATATACATGGATGTAGAATGAGTGGAAGTGCACCAATCACCCCTGCATGTACCTTGACCTTTAGTATGTGAGCTGGAAAGTGGAGTCTCAGTTACTCCAATCTTAACCATATCTATTATTAATAACTCTTTTGTCAATTCCACTATTATAAAGGGAGAAGTTAGAGTGGAGTACCCTTTCCTCTCTGCCATGTAGCTGCATACCTTGACATTGATTTGATTCTTCTGCAAATGGATTGGATGATTGAGGAAGGAATCAAGAGGAGAGTAGAAGTCTATCTTATTTATGTATTTTGTGTTGTATGCTTCCCTAACTATTATCTTTCCTTGTAATGTTTAATAGTTAAATAATTTGGAAACAATTTAAATGGTATGTAATATTATGTTATGCACTTTGAACCTTGTGCCTTATGGCATAACTTTATCTATTTATATATCTATATATATATATATATATATATATTAAGTATATTAGTGTGTACTTATTTGGAAAAAAAGTAGTTGATAAATGTTTTAATTTATCCCTTACTCACCATGAGAAATGGGATGACATTGAGAAATACCTATTAAAAGTAGGGACGTCACATCCTCCACTTTTTCAATTAACATAAAAGGGGCATACTTCATCTTACGTTCTTCTTGACAGTCCATTTCACAAAAGACTCGTTCTATATCTACAATCTGTTAGACATGTATATCCATATATGTATTTGATAGACGATGCTGAGTCACTATCAAAACAACTAAGTTCTCTCAGGATTTTGTAGTATAAAGCTAAACTTAGATCAATTCACAAAGACATATTTTTAGTTAAATTTAATTTTAGATTTTCTTTTAAAGAATGCGAGTAAATTTTTGGGGTTTAAAATATGCAAATTAATTAAATTAAGCAATGAATAGAATAAAATTGAGTAAAAACAAATGAAGAAATATTAATCCATAGAATACCCAATGCGTGTAATTTCGATTATCACAGTATCTAAAGATTTTAATTCAAGTTTGAACGTTTACCCAATTCAATTATTAATTTAATCAAATAATCTAATTGAACTAGATTACGAATTAAATCAAATTATTATTTAACCTAACCCGAATTAATTATCAAATTAGAATATCAATCGAATCCTAATTTGAATTCTAACAACAGAAAAGTCAATCACGATCGCAATAAACAAATCTTAGAACAGAGAAAAATAGAACAAACTCAGAGCAACTTGACCCAAAACTCAAATCAGAATTACAACATTTGGATTCCATGGATTAAACGGGAGGTTTATCCTTCCATCGAAACATTTAACCCATGCAAGAATGAGAAGAGAAAGAGAGAATTTGAGAGAAAGTAAAAACAAGGATTCTTATTTTGACTATATCTCAAAAGCTCAGTGTCTAATCTCTCCTAATTTTGAACCTTATAGTTTATTTATAGGTTTTGATTAGGGTAACTAAATGGCCAAAATTCAGGCCTTAAATATAACTATAAGCTCAAATACAATTATATAATAACAAAAGGCCCAAATGCAATATCGCAACAATATTCAGTAAATTTACCTCAACTTCAAAAAATCATAAAAAATAAAAAAAACTCCAAATCTATCAATCCATATATGCATTTTGAAGCCTTGGATATGTGGAATCTAATGCAGTTAGAATCAGCCAAAAATGATATTTGTAGAAAAAGTTATGGCCAAGAAAGTAGTCAGAAGTCAAAATAATCTAAAATACGAAATTAAAGCATTTATTTGTAACAAGCCCAATTTATTCAAATAAGTAGAAAATGGTAAAAAACCTAAAAACAAAGCATAGTAAAAGTGTTTGTAAATCAAAATAAAACTATAAATGTAATCCTAAAATATATTACATATATATTGTATGTGATTGGATTGTATGAATTTTCATATGTTGGAGTGTAAATATGGGACCTGTATAATTGTGGAGTAAAGAGCTGTGTATTCGTAGTGTTGTGTAATACCCTAAAGATTATAGTTGAGGACTTATATTGCCTCATTCGGGGAAAAGATTGGGATTTGTGGGTGTAGGGTGTCTCGCTCAGGCGGGGTAGTTCTCACTTAAGCGAGACTTAGTCATGTTGAATTACGCATTCTGGTGTGATATTACTCAAGCGAGATAGGATAAGAATTTCTCAATTGTCCTCTCGCCCAGGCGAGAAGGGATCTCATTCAGGCAAGAAGCAACCTTACTCAGGCGAGAAGTCGCAGGAAAAATGGGGAGCTCTCTAGACCCATTCTCACTCAGGCGAGGATACTGTTTGCTCAGGCGAGGATGCTGCTCACTCAGGCGAGATGTTTCTCGCTCGAATAAGAATAGCAGAAAATTAGGTAGTTTCACTATCTGGTTTTTTCGCCCAGGTGAGAGCAAGGCTTGATTAAGCGAGAGTTGGCACACTCAAACAAGAGCACACAGACCTAGAGGAATATTTAAGGGACCTCAACGCAAAAAAAAAATGTCATTTTTCACTAGACAACCTTTCTCTTTCATTTTCTCTCTATTCTCTCACCTTCCTCCCTTAGAGAAAACCTTCCCGAGGTCGAACTTCATCTCAATCCAAGTGGGAACATCCATTAAGTAAGGATTTAGGTGAGTTCCTGGGACTTGGTTCTCTTATTCTACTCTTTGTTTCTTGATTTTCCTCCTCAAAAGTCGTCTATTTTGTGATAATATGGAGATTTGAGACCCTTGGACCTTGTTTCTCTCGTTGTGACATGAGAATTCCAAACTAAGAAAACCTATTCCAGGTAAAGGGAGCTTACTTGACTTGACCTTGTTTATTAAGAAGATGTTGAGATAATTATATATATAATTTCATTTTAGTTGAGAATAAGTTGGTGTATGAACAAACATTAGGGTAGAACCCAAAGTAAACATGACTAAGCGGATTAACTATTGTTGATGGATGTAATAAGCCCGATGTGTATGATGAGGTTCTCTACTGTCCTGTTAAATTATCTGTTTGAAATGTTGTAATATATGTACCGAAATTAGTTGGTAAATGTTGATATTTTATATTGGATATAGTTGTGATAAAAGTTGGAAGTACTGAGACTGGTTGAATAAAAATATATAGCTATGTTGCATAATGCTGATTTTCATCATTCTAAAGCCGAGTCATTGTGCTGGAAGGTCTAGTTGAGAGATGTGTGGAGTCATCGTGCTTTTTGGAAAGATTGTAGATTTATTTATTTTGTTATTTGGAATTTTAGTGGTAGGTCTAGACTATTTAGTTACAATTTTTAAGAAATGTAATTATTCAATTATGAATTTGTATTTTGAGCTTTACGCTAAGCAGTTTTTGTACATATGTATATTCAAAAATTTATTCAAATGGCCCTTTTGAGGTTTACTCCATTGTTAAGATGTTGAATTTTTTTCCTTCATTACTTGTGTTGAGTCAAATGTCAATTCTTATAAATGCTTAAGATTTATGCAGGCTTTAAGTGAAAAGAATGTCATAGATCTCTTCCAAAAAGGGTTATGACATTTAGTGGTATTAGAGCATGGTCTAGGTAAACCTATGGGGTGAGGTTGCTAGGCTTCATTTGGGTACTCTAGACAGAGAATCTTAGCTGTAAATCATATACATAATTCTCCAATCATTAGGTTATATGGGGAACGAGTTTGATCATCTCAGTTCTCTAGGATAACAGATGTAAGGAGTTTTGACATATGAGGCTTGGGTGAGCTATAGGTGAGTCATGTTGTTTAGGTGATACATTGTTAAGCTAAGCTGTGAAGCATTACTAAAAGAGTTGTGTTTGCAATTTATATTATTTATGAAAATTAATGTTATGCTGAATAGCTGAACTATTATGATATGTCTGATTTTATACATTGTTGTATGCTGGATCTATGTGTATGTTATGGCTATATGACGAGATATACTGATTTGTAAATGCATTGCGGTTGGTATATTATTTGTGTAGTTGAATAATTGATTTTAAGATAAAATTGGCTGTTAGCGTTCTAAGATGATTTTACTTTATGTTAAGATGGTAAGACAGCCAAGGAGACTTGCATCAAACCCTCCTTCACTAGATGTGAACCAGATGGCTTACATTATAGAAACTATGACGGTAGCCATGAGACAAAGTTTAAAGGTGGTTCAGTAGCAACAAGCTACAAGTCAGGCAACTACTACAGCTCAGGCAGCAGCAACAATTACTATCGCAGCAGCACAACTACGTGAGTATCAAGGGTTAGTTGAGTTTAGGTAGAATGACCCTCACAAGAGTTGACAGACTAGATGCAGTTGAGCTCTAGATTTGAGAGATTAAGAAGATCTTTCTCACCATAGGATGTACTGAAGAGCAAAAAGTGATGTATACTACATACACGCTGATAGGAGCCACTGAGATGTGGTGGCATGGAGCCTGTGCTATGTTGGAGGCCTGAGGAGAGGCTATTACATGGGAGGTATTTAAAGGAGTTTTCTAGGAAAGTTCTTTCCACCACATGTCCGTGCTGCAAGCGAGAGAGTTCCTAAGTTTGGTGCGCTGTCTATGAGTACACTATTCAGTTTGAAAGGCTTTATCGATTTTATTCTCACCCGACTTCTGAAGAGTGGAGATGCCAAATATTTTCTGATAGGCTGAGGACAGATATCAAGAGGATCTTGATTTCACCTAGAATTATAGAGTTTGTTGATTTGGTAGATCAGGCCACCATCATAGAAAGTCTTAATCAGAAAGATGTTGGTAGAGCGAGAAAGGCTCAATCAAGCAAGCAAAACAATAGTTTTGGGGAAAATAAGGGTGCCAGGAAGGGCCCTTATAACATATCATATCTTCTAGCCTGTGAGAGCAATATCATCAGTTTCTAGGTCATTGGGGATTGCCATTTCTACTCTTTAGCCTAGAGAAGCGAGTGCACTAGTTTTTAGAGCCCCAGCACCTCTTATAGTTAGATGCTTCAAGTGTGAAGGACCACACTACTTGAACTAGTCCCCTTAGACTGCTAGCAGAGTTTAAGCCTCTTGCCAACAGCTAGGACCTTGTTAAGGATTGTCCTAGTTTATAGAGTAAGGCCGCGTCATCCTTAGCAAGTGCCTTACATGTGAGACCCAGAGCAGTCAGGGCTCCGCAAGCAACATGACCTAGAGTAGAGGCACACGTTTTCACTACCTCTGGAACAGAGGCAATTCTGGCTACAGATCTTATCCATGGGACATGGGTAGTGGCAAGTACTTCTCTCTCTATACTCTTTGATTCTGGAGCTATGCACTCCTTCATTGCAGACGCATGTATGAGGAACCTAGGATTGCCTGTAAATGATCTGAGGTGTGACTTACTAGTGTCAACACCCAGATTAAGTTCAGTGACGACTTTGACGGTTTGTGTCGGATGTCCTATAGACAGGTTTAGATATAATCCTCGGCATGGATTGGCTAACTACCAATCATGTTTTGATTGATTGTGCTCAATGACGCTTGATCTTTCTAGAGCAGTAAGGTTGTGCAGAATTGATTTCTACTCGTCATGTAGAAACTTCTTTACGTGAGAGAGCTTTTTGCTTTATCCTTTTGGCTGTTATGGATAAAGAAAGTGAGCAAGACCTTTCTGATGTGATACTTCCTTGTTAATACATGTTGGACTGAAATATGTTTTCCTTGCTTGTGATGACTTAAATGACACATGTTTTGAACGTATATGTATGTGTATGCTGTGGACCGAGTCCAAAGGTGCTAGATCTCCGGTAATGAATGATTGGTGTATGATGTAGCTAGTGAACTTAAATAAAATAGAAAAATAAAAAGATAAATAACATGTTAGTATGAAAGTAACAAGATTAGGTTAAGATGACAAGTGAAAAAGGAAAAGGAATGAAGTCATAATGAGAAATATGAGAAAGGAGAATGGGGATGAGAAAGAAAAGATCATGAGAATGAGTGTGGATAGCTCAGAGATACACTAAGAGTGTGGAAGATGGAGGAAATTTTAGAAATCTTGGAGAAATGAGGGTAGTTAATGCTTTTCTTTCATTTGCGCATAACTAATTAGAGTAAAAGCACTACAGGCCTCACTCGTTTTCTAACTTAAACTCCTGACCATGCTTTTGCTAAAAAGAGCCGAGTTGGCACACGTTGTATTCATGTAGTTGCGACTGTCCAGCAACTATCTATACTAAGGAAGGCCTCACGGGATCCCAAGGGCAATGAAAGTTTAAAATGACAAATTCAAAAATAGTAGAAAGGAAATTATAATAAAATCATAATATTAATGATTATAGTATGCATATGAAAATGAACTGTATTTTCTAATTGTTTAATGTGTTATTTTCGTTTGTATTGCTTGATCTTATTATGAATTCATGTTTAGTAATAAGAAAAGATACTCATCCTTACAAAACCTTTTAGGGAATAAAGATGACAAATCACCAGAGACTTGTTTCACTATCAGAGTTGCTTATTAGTAGTAGACTACACTCTGTATTTAGAGAGTGATAGCGGTTATGCATTTGTAGTTTTATTATAAATAGTAATAATGACTCGGGCATTGTCTTTGCTTTAGAAATGACAACAAGATATGATGTTCCTTTTGATTACCCTAATAGTGGTTGGATCCATCATACCCTATTCTTGTACATAGACAGAGGTTTGGTCAGACTGTCAGATGCGGTGAATTACATATACACCTTTTTGGATCATGATCAGTATGGAAGACTGAGTCGATTTACCTCAGAGCGAATCACGGGTACTGAGGTGGTGGCTGACATGGGCGATCTCAGTGAAGACGAGGACATATCTCCAGAGGAATTAGTAGAGATAGAGGGATGGTTTAGGGATGACGACTAGGATCGTCTAGAGTCTTTTGGTGTGGATTTACTACTCATTAGAACTTACTGTATTTTGTATTTTTGTAAATGGTGTAAAATAGTTCTAAGGTATTTTAGAACTATATTTTGTAAATATTAAACTCTTGTATATTAATGAAGCTAGTGTACATGTATGTTATTTCAACTTTTTACCTAAATTTATTTGTTTCCTATTACTTTATTACTAGAAAATTTTGAGTCAACAACAAAAATGAAAGTTTTACATTTTCCTCACTTTGTATTTTGAATATAAGCAAATTTAATTTAATTCCTCTCTCTAATTTAATATTGTTTTGCAATTTGTATAAATAAAATAAGGATGTTACAAAGAGTCTAGTCAGGAAACAAGTGTGAGGCCATGTGACACATTCGCTCTTAGATAGAGTATGTACACATATGCGAGTGTCGTTCACTACCCTATGTTTCCCTTAGATTTTCAACATCGTCTCTGAACTCTATACCCTAGGGTATCTCTATAACTATTCACCCTAACTCCCTTCATCAGTTTGTACTCATCCCATACTTTCTTTCATATCCATTTCATTATTTAGCTAAAAGATCGTGCTTAGAGAAACATTTCCAGACTAATTACATATCACTCATATCATGAAGAATACAATACAATCACTCAAAACCAACTAAACATATATTATCAGATTTTCACAACAAAATTATATCAATCAAACATACTTTTATAAACAAAACAAAGAATACATAAAAGTACTCTCATAAGCACAAAATATTAACTATGTCTTAATAATGGGTTAGAGCACTCCTTACCTTGAAATGAAGATTCAGAAGAAGGTTTGTGAAGGATTTTGTTCGAAGAACTAAGCTCTTCCTAAATATCACAAAAGAGAGCACATTCGAGAAAAAAGAAACCAGAACTTAGAGAACTGAGCCCCTAAAAACTTACTTATAGTCTATTAGATTGAATGTTGAAGTTCAGATTCAAGGAATAATCGAGGTTTAAGGGAGGTTTTCTTGAAGAAAGAAAGTGAGAGTTCAAAGAGAAATGAGAGAAAAGGAAACTTAGATTGTAATGTAAGTTTTTTGGGTTAGAATCCCTTAAATACCCTTTAAATTCGCGCACTTTCGCTTGAGCGAGCTAACATCTCGCCTAGGCAAAAATATCAAACAATGTTTTTTTTTTCCTAATATTCTTGCTTGAGCGAGAAAGAGCCATCTCGCTTGGGCAAGAGGACAATTGGAGCAACTTTATCCTAACTTTCCTGGGTGAGGCTCATCTCACCTGAGCAAGAATGCTTTGGAATCCCCTAGTCCATAACGTTTAGTCTCGCTTGTACGAAACCCCCTGTAGCAAACTTCATTCAAAGATTTCAAATTAAAACACAATCCAACAATAATTAATAAAAAATAATTAAGAAAAAAGGGATGTTATAACTCTCGCACCCTTTAAAGAAGTTCATCATTGAAATTCATAAACTCAGAAAAAGATGACGGTACACCTTTCACATGGCATCTCCTTCATCACTTGCATTCCATATCACTTTCACCAGAGATATGTCCTTGCCCCTCAACTGCTTGATTTGTTTGTCACCAATCTTCACCGAAAATACATCATATGAAAGGTTCTCTAAAAAATGGATAGGATCGAGGAATGTATTTTCTGAGCTGAGATATACAAATTTGAAAGGTTTGGAGGTAAAGGGCAACCTAATAGGCCACAGGGCCTATTCTACTCAAGATTTCAAAAGGTCTAATGAACTTAGGAGATAACTTTCTAGATTTCAAAGCTCTACCGACTCTAGTTGGTCATAATAACTCTTTTGCCTATCTTGGGTGATCTTTACCTTCTCTCTAATTACTTTGACTTGGTCATTCTAGTTTTGAACTACATGTGGTGCATACAGAATTGTTTCTCCAGCCTCATACCAACACAAAGGTGTTCTACATTTTCTTCCATACAATGCTTCATATGGTGCCATCCCAATACTAACATGATAACTATTTGTAAGTGAATTCTACAAAAAGTAGACATTCATCCCAAACTCTCTGGTGCTCCATCACGCAATCTCACAACAGATCCTTAAATGATTGGATGGTTCGCTTGATTTACCTGTTAGTCTGGGGATGATATGTTGAGCTAAGCTTTAACTTGTTTCCCAAAGCTTCTCGCAAAATTTCCCAAAACTTCAGTGTAAACCTTAGGTCTATGTCTGACACAATGCTCAAAGGTATTCTATGCAATCTAACTATCTCCTTTATGTACACCTTTGCTAGTTTCTCCAACTTGTACCTTATGATGATCAGAAGCAATGCACAGTCTTGGTCATATGGTCCACAATCACCCACACTGCATCATAATTACTCTTTATTCTTGGCAGTTTGGATACGAAATCAATGGAAATACTATACCACCAAAAACTTTTTTGTAGATCTTGATACATCTTTGTTGCTCTTGGATGAAAAATCAGCCTACTTTCATGTGCCTCTTCCAATATCATCTATTTCAGCTCTTTATCCTGAGGAACACACAGTTGATTCCTGAATCTTATCAATCCACTTGCTCCCAGAATGAGATCGATAGTGAACTCAATCTCCCTCTCTAGTGGCAATTCGACTACATTCTTAGGAAAAACTTCTAAGAAATCGCATACCACTAGTATGCGTTTAGCCCGTAAACTCTGCTCTATCTCAAGCGAAAACAATATCGTAGAAGCCTTGGTATTGGTCTCGTTCCTCATTTTGCCCACACTTAGGAGTTTGGAGTTTTCTAATGTACTAGCACCAAAGATCAAAGCTTGCTCTTTATAATCTAGAAGGACATGATTGGATGACAACCAATCCATTCTCAAAATAACATCAAGCTAAGAAAGCAGTAAGCAAATCAAATCTATTATGAAGTTTCTACCATGAATCATTACAAAACAACCTAAACATATAGAGGAGGTTACAATAAGCTTATCTGTAAGAGTAGATACAACAACATCATATGGTAGAAAAGATATAGGCAAACCAAGAAAATTCTCACAATCCATAAAAATAAAGAAGTGTATAGCACCTGAATCAAACAGAACATCGATAAGTCTATCCTTAATGATGCATATACTTCTTATAAGATCGTCTGACTTTGATGCCTCAGACCCACTCATGGCGAACACTTTCCCTTGTACATTTGACTTTGACCCACCGCTTCCTCTAAATGTAGGCCTATTACTCTCACTCACTCTTTCACTCCTCTGAGGAGCAGACCAACAACTATTCACTAAATGCCTCTGTTCGTGGTCAAGTGTATCTGTTGAAAAGTAATAAAAGAGTTGTAAAACTAAGTTCCCAAGGTTATTGTCCCATGAAGATTGTTTCTAATTACTAAGAATTTTTTAGTTTAATTGTCAAACCTATATTTTTACATATGTTTATATATACTATTCCTTTTATTCATGTAGCAATTGTTTGACTGTATGCATGGAAATGAAAATGAAATGTATGTTGGATAAAAGTAATTCCTAACTCCACTCTATGTATCCTTTCGTTACCAAATTCGTAATTCTATTTTACTGGATCTTTATAATTTCTTTCACTTGTTAATTCTAATTTTTCATATAATGCAAACTTTCCAAGTATACTTGTCACATATACTCAGAGAGTATTAACTAGCAAGTACTCTAGTATTGTTGTAGCAAGTTATAAAATATAGAATCACCTTTGAGTCCAGAATATCGTCCTCAGGGATTAGATTTTCTAAGTATCAATTCACAAATTAACATCTAGTTAAGCCTTACGAATGTTTGAAAAGTTTACATTATATAAAAATTTAGAATTAACAAGTGTAAGAAATTATAAAGATCCAATAAAATAGAACTACGAATTTGGTAATGAAAGGATATATGAAATGGAGTTAGGAACCACTGCACCAAATTATCAATTGCAACTTAATCATGTTCTAGACTCTTAAGTATTTCAATTGATCGATAATCGATTTCACTTAGTTTTAACGAAAGTTCAATCCCTTAACTCAATGATCCTAATGTTCAACTTAACTATCCTAATCGTCCCATAGGTGTAATTCAATTAAACATTGCATTAAGTATTAGAAATCATAGGATTACAAGATTATGAATACTTATCTCTAAGATATCATTAACCTTGGCAGTTAACTTAGATATGAGAAACTAACTCAACATCCATTGATAAAAATTCCTTTAGGTTCAATTCAATTGAATGATCAGTCCAATAGTTGCATTAAGAACAAAATCAAATGCTCAATTCAATTAAAATCTCAAGGTCCAGATGCATAATCAAATCACAAACTCAGATTTGGATCCATAAATCCCTAACAAAAAAAAATCTAGAACAACATTACATATGGAGGAAAGAAAGAAAGAGAAGAGCAGAAGAACATCTTCACAATCCAATCCTCAATCTGATTCCTCAAGAATTGAAGCTTGGAAGTCGGCTTTAATTTCTCTCTAAATCTCCTAAGAAGGGAAAATAGAATGGAAAAGGAAAAATCACAAAAGATCCTCAATCGCTGAATTGAATTTGTATTTATAGATTTCTTGCCCTTTCTGAAGTGTTCACTTTGAGTGCATAGAGTGAAGACATGGAAGGTCTTTTGGAACATTCTTCTGCTAAAATGATCACTATAAGTGAACAAAGTGATCACTTTATATTGTTTTCCCAGGTTTTGACATATACGTGTTGACTTTGAGCGTATAGAGTGAACACGCACAACTCCTTGCAGTTCATGGCTCTTTGAAGTGAATGAAGAAAGTGATAATGTCTAGCTTGTGTTGATGTGTGTGTTCACTCTAAATGCTCAAAGGAGTAACGCGCAACCATTTTCTGTGAAACAGGACTGCGCGTGTTCACTTTAAGCATTTAAAGTGTTTACGCGCAACTTTTTTCTTGAATTTTGCCTCTGTAGTGTTCACTTTGAGTGCATAGAGTGAACACTTTCACTTCTTCTTCTGGACAAAGGCTCTGAAGTGTTCAATTTGAGTGCATAGAGTGAACACTTTCATTATATTTTGCTGAATCCACCCCAAAGTTGTCCCTTTATACACCTAGAGTGATAACTTTTAGAATTCATCTTTTGATTCTTCGCTCTTTAAGTCCAATTTCTCTATTTTCTTCTATGTTCTTTTTTTGAATCTCAGCCTTATGACTTCCAGTTCAAATTTTTGGCAAAAATTCATTCTAATCATCAAATTATATAAAAAATTGGATAAAATCTAAAACAACTACACTACACGAGGAACATTGAACATTTAAGAACTTTTATGTAATTTTCAACTTTACTAATTAACTTTACTACTTTCAACTACTAAAAGTTGAAATAAAATACTAGTAAAATATAAATTTATTAGGAAGTTATGCACTGCAGTGCTATTCGGTTGTTTATTATGGTACATTAGTAATGGGGTTTGTCAAAATATAGCAGAGTTGATTATTGTGAAAACCTCACTTGTATTGCCTTTATTCTAAGAAAAATAGGAGTTCTGGTGCAAGGTTTCTCGCTCAAGCGAGATAAGATAATACCACCCCAATTGTCCTGTTGCCCAGGCGAGAAGGGATCTGACTCATGCGAGAAGTAACCTCGCCTAGGTGAGATGAGCTCGCTTAGGCGAGAAGTGTAACACCTTAAATTTAATTTTCAAAATAAATGAATTTCATAAATATGGAGATAATAAAAATTTTCATTCAAATGGTTTTCAAAACATAGTTCAACAAAGCATTTTGAAATAAGAGTGAATTACAATTTGAATCAATAACTACTACAGGACTTAATTAATACATCAATTTTCAAAATAAATTCCTAAGTGCTATAGCAGTTTCATTTGAGCCCGGTGCTGATCATCTTGGTTACCTAAAAAATAAATGTAAGGGTGCGTACTCTACGCTATCTAACACACAATCAAATATAAAGTCTCACCTTGTCCATACTTAACATAAGTTCTAATACATTCTACACAAGTATAATCAATCATAAGCAACATTTTCATTGCAATTCATGACCGATGCGCTCACGGCACCAAAACATTTTACACCTGTGCACTCACCGCACGTAGCCACACTCACTGTGGTACTGTAATCATAGTTTCACACTATGGATGGTCATCGGTTACCCTTGCCTCACGGATACTGCGTGGGTAGTCATGAGTCACTTGGTAAAGGTAGTGGTCAAAGGTCTAGTTAGGAGAAGGGTGTGTGGCCTGTGGTGCACCCACACTCACTGTTGGTGTCACCACCACTCTTTCTTTCCTAAGGTATTTTTATTGTCTCCATCTTCCACACCTCCAATGTATCGATGAACCATTCATAGCATAATCACAACATATTTCAGCCACATACAATACTCATTCACAGCACACGGCACAATGCCCATAGTCATTCACATTACACGGCACATAGGCCCACATTCGCTTATAACACATGACACAAGTGCCCATATTCCATCACACAACATTTTTAACATAATTCACATTCATCAATTTATTCCATCATACACCCTATACTCTATTCAATCTTTTTACCACAATCTTACTACAATCAATCAATTCCATCAAACACACACCCATTCCAAATCATCCACATGATATTGCAAAGCAAACTACATGGCATTCAAAAATAATAAGATAGGGTAGAGTCCCCCTTACCTCAAATCAAAGACCCAACACTAAACGATGGTAGCAAATGGTCCCCACTCGGATTTCATCCCTAAAACACATGGAAAACTCCATGAGAACCCAGAAAACAGAGAAGAGGGACGAAAACCAAACCCTAACCATTAAAACTCACCTCTAAGCGTCCCCAACACGAATCCAACCTTTAATCTAACTCACGAACAACTTTGGAGGCAATTTAGTCGATGGAATAAGGTTTGGGATTGAGAGGATTGAAGAAGTTTCGAAGGTAGATATGAGAAATGAAATCCTCCAAACCCTAAACCCCTTTAAATCCTTTTATAGTCGCGACACTCTTGCTACAGCGAGATATTCCCTCGCTGCAGCGACACCCTCTCTCGCTACAGCGAAAATCTCAGAGGGAATTGCATTCTGATTTTTGCAGAATCTCACTATAGCGAGACTCTCTCGTTACAGCGAGACTGCACCCAGAATTGCACCCTAAACTGTTGTTTTGTTGCTACAGCAAGGGACCTCTCACTACAACGAGAAGGCGACAGTTTCACGCCTTCCTCGCAGGACCCTCGCCACAGCAATAATACCTGCAACACCCACATTCAACCTGCATATATATATATATATATATATTCAATCAACTCCAGCCTAGCCATAATCCACATTACATTTCACTCATTCATACTTGTCCACGTCATACATATATACATATCATCATATATGTAAATCAAACATACAACCACATGAAAATACACATATATCCTTACATTAACATATTAAAATATTATTACAAAAATTTGAGGTGTTACAAGAAGTCGCATGAAAAATAGGGAACTATTTGGGCTTATTCTCGCCCAGGCCAGAATGTCTTTCACTCAGGCGAGAATAACAGAAAATTGAGTAGTTCCACTGTCTGGTTTTCTTGCCCAGGCAAGAGAAAAGTTTGCTCAAGCGAGAATGCAAGAATTTAGAAGGGTATTTAAGAAACTCCAACCCTAAAAAATATTCATTTCTCACCAGCAGCTTTTCCCTCTTGTTTTCTCTTTGTTCCCTCACCTTTTCCTCTCAAAGCTGAACTTCTTCCTAATCCAAGTTTGAACGTTTATTTCATATAGATCTAGGTGAATTTCTGGAGCTTAGCTCTCCAACATCACTTCTTATTCCTTAATTTGTCTTCTCAAGAGTTTTCTATTTTGTAATAATAAGGAGATTTGAGTTCTTTGGGCATTGTTGTATCTCTCTTTAGGACTTATGAGGAGTACGATCTTAGAAACCTATTTCCAATTAAGGGAAGCTTACCTTGGATGGCTATTATTATTCACTCGGATAGTACAAATCTTGTTTTAGCTGAAAATAGATTGATATATGGATAAACTTTAGGATAGAACATAGAGTATGTGTGATGGGATCATCTGTTGTTCTGTGAATGGTATGAAACTATTTGTGTCTAAGACAAATGTTTGAAATGTTGTAATATGCTAAAAATGTAGTTGTTTTGCATCATACTAATTTTATCATTCTAGAGTCGAGTTACATATTTAGGTAGTTAGACATGTAACGATAGGAAACATGCTGAGCTGTGTTGTGCGTGTCTAGATCCAGATACCAATATGGGTTGTTCCCAAAGTGGAAAAGAAAACTGTACATTACTTTTGGATTATTTGAGCTATGAAACTAGTTGGAACTGAGCTCTCGCATTTGCATTAGATGGGTCAAGAATGGGTAGAATTGTTGTATTGCTTTGCTGAGAATTTTGATGTACTAAGTTGTTTATGTAATTACATTTGTATTAATATTATAACTATGACTATTTATTGCGTAAGCTCACCCATACATTTTTTTCTGTGTTAGCGTGTGTGCTGCTATGATCGTGTAGCAGTACATGAGCTGTAACATCCTATATTTTGATTTAAATAAAATGAGGTTTGTTAAAGTATAATTGGAATAGATTTGGATAGTATTTATTAGAAAGAAAAAAAAGTGAACAGTAAAACCGCCTATGAACAGTGTCGATGAACAGTAAACCGCGTATGAACAGTGAAACCGCCTTTGTATAGTGACGATGACGTCATCAATGACATTAGCGTGACGTCATGGCTGACGTCACATCCGCGTACAGTACGCGTACAATCCATGTACAGTACGTGTGCACAGTGTTTCCGGCGTGAACAGTTACCGCGAACAGTGTTTCTAGCATGAACAGTAAGGCAGTGAACAGTGTTTCCGCGATGAACAGTAACTTCGAAAATTTTCTATAAAAAGGGGGTTGCGGATGAAATTTTCATTTCTTACTCCTATCCAAGGTTCTCAAAGGTTCTAAGGTCATATCTCGCCATTTTCTCCCATACTAAACCTCCTAAACTTAGATTTTTCTTCAGATCTGTGATTCTACGTTCGATCTAAAGGATTACAAGTAAGTTTTTCTAAGTTTGAAGTTAGATTTACCGTTCGTTTCTCTTCTTCTTCTTCTTCTTATAGATGTTCATGATGTTCTTAGGAAAACCTCTGTTCTAGAGTTAAACCTTCGGTTAAATCCTTGTAAAAGCTCTGTTTTGAGGTAAGGGGGGCTCTACTTTATCATTTTGTTATGTTTATTACTTGTATTCTCATAGATCTTGTCATGTATGTGATTATATGTGGAATAATCCTTGTTTTATGAAAAATAATCAGTGAATAGTGAGAATAATTGGCTGTTTATGTGATTTATGATGAATACATGGTGAAAATGTGATATTATGTCCAAATAAGGCATGATAAGGTATATTGAAGATGGTTGATATGATTATATGATTTTGTGATATGAAATATACAAAGAGATGGAAGTTTTATGTTTGAATATATTGTGTTTCATGTAAAAATGATATGTAATGTTAATATGCCATGGTTTGATGTATATGATGAAAAGTATGTGAAAATATGATGAAAAATATGTGTGAACATGAGAAATGGCATATGTGAACATATGAATATACTCGAAAGAGTATGAGATGGAAAAAGATATGATGTAAATAGTTACAGAGATACACTGGGGGAGTGGAAGATGGAGACGATATGGGATATCTTGGGGAAATGTAGGGTGGTGAGTGACATTCGGGATTGTGCACGGAATATTGTGTTCGAATGCACCACATGGCCACACACTCATTTCTCGACTTGACTCCTGACCATTACCTTTGCTAAGGGGCTATCTATTGCATGCGTTGTATCCGTATTGCATTGGGCCATCCGGCGACTATTTACATGAATGTGTAAGACCTCGAGATAGAGGCATCGGATAACTGTGGCCACAGGGCGCGGTAAGCGCGGATAAAAGTAAAAGAAATTGTGAATCTGTGTAATGTAATGCGCGTTGAGATGAGAATATGCTTTATATAACCTTGTGATATGTAATTCCATGATGTTTTCTTTAATCGTGATAAGATGTGTTTTGTGAAGAATGTATATGTTATGTATGAGTGGTAGGGTAGAGACTCACCCTTACACAACATTTTTCAGGAAACCAGGTTGAATAGTACCAGGCTCACAGTGCATGGATGGATGAGAACTGCTATAGGACTTAGTTATTTTGAGTTATGTAATGAATATTTTCAGTTCCATAGCATTCTTTTGAAACAGTTGTAAAACTACTATTCCTCTTTATTGCTGATGAAAACTTTAGAATCTTTGTTTTCCTAAAGTACTTATGAATTAATGAAATTTTACTCTATGAACCTTATATCATTTCAATGTCTTTTCCTTATTAGAAAGTTTTGAAGGAAAATTTACTTTACCATATTAATTTTTATGAAATTTATCATATATTGAGGAAAGAAATATAAGGCGTTACATGAGCAGGTGTGATAGGTGGTGCGTCTACTTCCTATGCTGGAATGTCTAATTGAAGAATGCTCTGAGTTGGAGATTTTTGGAATTTGTAGCTTTACTTTTGTTTGTCTAGGTCTTAGTTATGAGTCTAGATTATTTAGCTATAGATTTGATATGAAATGTAAATTTTGATTATAATTTGTATTATGAGCTCCATGTCAAGCAACTCTGACGTAAATATTGCTAAAGGATATTATATATGTATATATTCAAAATTTTATAATGAAACCTTATTTATCATTGAGATGTGAATTTTATTTTGTTTCTGTCGATTGTCCAGAGTTAAGTTTTAATTTTTTTAAATGATAAAAATTTATAAGGTTATAATTGGATAGTATGTCATAGATCCTTCTAAAAAAGGTGTCTTCCAAAGGATATAATCAAAGGTCCTCTAATTACTATTCTTGAGACTCTTTTAATAAGGTTTGGAAACCCTAAAAGTTGGGATGATTATAGGTAAAACGTCTCTATTTACAATAAGTATTTCTCAATGCCATCTAATTTCTCTTAGTGAGTAGGGGATAAATTAAAACATTTATCAACTATTTTATCTCAAATAAATACACACCAATATACTTAATATATATAAATAGATAAAGTTATGCCCTAATGAACAAGGTTCAAAGTGCATAATGTAATATTACATACCACCTAAATTGTTTTTAAATTACTTAACTATTAACCATTACATGGAAAGATAATAGCTAGGGAAACATACACCATAGAATACATAAATAAGATGGACTTCTACTCTCCTGTTGACTCATTTCTCAATCATCCAATTCATATAGAGGAGGATCAAGATCAATGTCAAGGTATGCAGCTACATGGTTGGAGTCATTGGAACTCCACTCTCCAGCTCCTATACTAAAGGTCAAGATACGTGTAGGGGTGATTCGTGCACTTTCACTTATTCTGCATCCACATATATATATTGGACACATCACACAAAAAAAGGGTGAGTACAAGCATTCATAAACAATCAAATAGGCAATACTCATGTTTAAATGAACAAAACATCATTCAGGCATCAACAATAACAATACTTGTGCTTAAATGAAGAAAACAACATTCAAGCATCAAGCAATACTAAGCTTCAACAATACCTATGCTTAAATGAACGAAACAACATTCAACATCAAACAATACATGTACTTAAATAAACAAAACAACTTTCAAGTATCAAGCAACAATCATTCAATGTCTATTGTTTGTGAGTTCTCCATGGATTAATTAATTAATTATCCAACATTTTAATTTCAAGTTAATATTGGAAGTTCAGTGTCAGATACATCTTCTCCCTTTACCAGAGACAGAACATAAGTGCACAAAATCCTGCACCTTTTCTTCTAACATTTGTTTTTCAATACCTAGAAGATACTTGCCAACCTTTTTAGGCTTCTCTAATCTGATTTTGTAATCCACTAGTCACTATTATCATTGTTAATTAAACTTTTCCAGATCCATCATCAATATTCAAGCTTAAGTCTCTAAACTTCTCTACCAGTTCTTCCTCTTTAATAAGGCAACAACATGTAGGGTTTTACGACTTAATGCATTTGCCACTACATTGGCTTTTCTTAGATGGCATTGTAACTCAAAATCATAATCCTTTATGTTCTCCATTCATCTCCTCTGTCTCATGTTCAATTTCTTTTGATCAAACAAATATTTCAAACTCTTATGGTGACTATACACTATGAATTTTGCTCCATACAAATAGTGTCTCCATATTTTTAAAGCAAAAACAATGGCTGTTAGTTCTAAATCATGGGTAGAGTAGTTAGCCTCATGGGGTTTCAATTGCCTGGATGCATAAGCCACTACTCTTCTTTCTTGCGTGATCACACAACCTAGTCCTTGTTTAGAAGCATCATAGTAAACTTCAAAAGTCTTCTTAGGGTCAGGTAAAACTAATACAGGTGCTAAGGTCAACTTTTCCTTAAGGGTCTGAAAACTATTCTCACAAGCAAGGGACCATACAAATTTCTATCCTTTCTTAGTGAGTTAGGTCATTGGCATAGCTATCTTAGAAATTCCCTCAATGAAACTTCCTATAATATCCTGCTAGTCCTATAAAACTCCTAACTTTAGTCACTGTCACATAGGTCCATTACAAAACAACTTCTACCTTAGATGGATCAACAACCACTCCTCCTTCTGAGATCACATGTCCTAAGAATTTCACTTCTTTTAATCAAAATTCACACTTAAGCAACTTAGCATACAACTGTTTTTCTTGCAAAATAGTAAGTACTATCCTTAAATGCTCTTCATGTTTAACCTCAATTGATAAATCCACAATTTATAGATATTTTGTTTAGCTTTTTATAGATTTTTGATTGAAAAATAGACTTTGAAATTGTAAATAATATAAAAATCTCATTTAGGTCAATTATCATAGCTTTCTTAATTTTTGTCTTATTTACACTAATTTCTGTAAATATATTTTGCAATTTTGATTATTTGAGTAATTGAGCAGGAAATTCCAGACAAATTCCATGGATTTTTGGCCCTTAAGAAAATATGAAGTAAAAATAACTACTTTCAGACACTAAAGTAATCACTACAACAAGTCATTTCTAAGGGACATGCCAAAGTAATCACTTTCAGAAGCAATAGTGATCACTCTAGAGCCAAAGGAAGCACCCAGACCTGTGTGTGTTTACTTTCGTAAGCGATAGTAAACACTCCAAAGAGCCCCAAAATGAAGCACCCTACGCGTGTTTACTCTTGTGAACGATAGTAATTACTATGCTTGCACGTGTTTACTCTTATGAGCGAGAGTAATTACTCTGGACGACATCAACTTTACTATAAATATATTTTACCATTTAGGGTTGAGGACTTTTTGCAGAACCTTTTGCTTTAGATATTTTAGGTTTTTAGGATACTTTTACAGAGCCTAGGTCAACCTTGGGTGACAGCTAAGGGTTCAACTTAGAGTTTGATTTTTCATTTCTTCTTACTTTTTTATTTTATTCTTATCTTAATGTCATTAATTTTCCTTGATTCTCATCTTGTAATGGTAAAACCCATCCTCATGAAAGGCTAAATTTCTTGTAATTCCTAGTGAGTTTATATAGATTCTTGAATTCCTGGGTCTTTAATGTTAATATAACCCCTTTTCTCATGAATTTCTTCTTTCCCCAATCTCTTGAACTAAGTTAAAAGAATGAAAGGGTGTTACTTAATCAACTTAAAATTCGTTTTTAACAAGGGTTCTAAACTTGGTTTGCTAAATTTCGAGTTTAATTCTAAGGTTGCTTAATCCTAAGGATTAAATATTGAAATCCATTGATTTGCTTAATTTCGTATAGAAATTTAAGGTTAATTTTCGCTTGTTAAATTGACCTAATTTAGAGAAAGGGTAGAGTATTAAATCTTAAGGGAATTGAGATAGAATCTATATGGACAACTAGGGGTTAACACTTTCTATTGATTAGACTTGTTGCTTAGAGGCACCATATCCCATATTTGGATTATCATTGAAGGCAGGATTATGAGATTGGTACTAAAATCAGTATGGCTGCTATCATCTCTGAGGTTGCTAGAAATTTGAAATGTTGTGCTGTTCTTGTCTTCCACTAAAAACTCTGTGGACAAAAGCTTATTGGTTGCTATCTTGTAACAAAGGACAACAATATGAGGGGTACTCTATGGAGGAACAAATCTGGCAGTCTTTTGTTGTCCCTCTTTGAGAAGGAATTTGTTATGCAACAGTTAACTGACTCATAAATGTAGTGAACTCCTCAATTCTACTCTGAAGTTTGCTAGAATTTGCTACAATATGGTTAGGTTGATCCACATTGTGCACTTCTCCCACTGGTGTCATGGCTCTTATATTAAATTGTTGGGAATTTTCTACCATGTTAATCAGTGCTCTCGCTGCAATTGGTGTCTTATCCATGAAAGCTCCACCACTGGCCACATCAAGCATACTTCTCTCCATTGGAGCAAGGCCTTCATAGAAATAATGGATAAGTAACTGGTCGCTAATCTAGTGGTGTGGACAGGTTGCACACAGCTTCTTGAATCTCTCCCAGTACTCATATAGACTCTCTTAATTGAATTTCCCTATGCCAGTGATCTCTTTTTTTATTGTTGCTCCTCTGGATGCAGGGAAGAATTTTTCAAGGAAAATCCTCTTGAGGTCTATTCAACATATGACTAATTCTAGTTATAGGTAGTAAAGTCAGTTCTTTGCTGCACCATCCAAGGAGAATGGAAAAGCCTTCAACTTGATGTGATCTTCAGGTACTCCTTGAGGTCTCATTGTTGAGCAGACTATATGAACTCTTTCAAATGCTTATGAGGATCGTCACCTGCACTACCATTAAACTTAGGCAACAAATGGATTAGACCAAATTTTAACTCAAATGGAGCATCTACATCAAAATAGTGGACACTGAAAGGTTGGTATGTAACATCTGGTGTAGCTAATTCCTTAAGAGTTCTTTCAAGTTAATTATTAGCCATGGTATCGGAATGAACAACAACACTATGAATAGTATCACTATGCACACTACTTTGCAATCTATTTAATCTATTCCAAGTTCTTTCTCTTTCAGGATCAAATGGATGGAATTGTCCAGGATTAGTTCTAGTCATGCACCAAGGGGCAAAACAGCCAAAGTCAACCAAAATACATTATTTTCTATTTTTAATTTTATTTTATTTTTTGGTGATTTTTTAAAAATATTTTTATTTTTCTAAATATCAAAATTAAAAAAAATTAAAAAAATTAGAAAAGTGTTCTAAACGATAGAATTTTGGATTTTGAGCAACACCACGTGTAAAATGAATAAAATAAAAAGATGAAAATAAATAAAATTAATAATTTTTACAACTCATAAAATAATATATAAAAATTGTAGCAAAGTAATAAAAGAATATGCTCGCATAGTGTTCTATCAAGGTTCCTAAAGTTATAACCTAATGATTTATGACATGCATTCTCATCTAGGTAGTTTATAAGCCTAAGGATAAAAGGTCACTAAAGGTAAAATCCATTCCATAAAGTCATCCTTAATCAGTAGGTAGTCTACTAGATGTAGGAACTTATATAGATAAGATAAGCTCTTGTTGAAGTTCTCATAATAGACAAATAGGACGTACATCTAAATTGCTATCACTACACAACTCCTCTAAATCTAAAGTTTACTCAGACGTATAGGGCCTCACTCATGTCATGCATAATTAGTAGTGTCAGAGGGAACAAACAAACCTTTTCCAAATCATGTAATAAAAAAGTGCAAGGAAAAAACTAAAATAAACAACAATAGGAAATGCGATAAAAGAAAATAAAAAAAATAAAAATTGAAATTACTTTAATTTTAATTTTTTAAAAATAATTATTTTTTAAAAAATTTAAAAAAATAATTCAAAATTTAAATTTAAATTAGCAAATTGATTAGATAAAGTTTTTTTTTCAAAATTTAAATTTAAACTAATCTATCTAAAAAAAAACTAATCAAATCTTTAAAACTAAGACAAACTAAATATAATATAATCAAGTCTTAACTATAATTTAAAATTTAAATTTAAATATATTAATAATTTTTTTAATCTAATCTAATCAATCTGCGGAATTCAAATCTAGCAAATTCTTATTCTGCTGCTCCTTAAATCTATGCAAAATCTTTGCAAAATCCCTATAAGTCACACAATTTTATAGGAATCCCATTAATCCAATTCTCCAAAAATTCAAAATTAAATGCACTAAAATAGCATAATTTCAGAAGGACAGAAACACATAAAACACAAAACAAATGATAGAAACAATTTGCAGCATTTAATAAACAATTAGAATGCAAATTTATTATTATTATTATTTGACCTTATTAATGACAAAAATTAAAATTAAAATTAAACAACTAAAAAAGGAACTAATGCAAAATGAAAAAGATACCAAATCACAAATAGAATCAAGCAAAAACGATATTTATAGAAAAAGTTACAACCAAAAGAGTAGTTAGAGGTCAGAATAACTGAAAATACGAAATTAAAGTATTTAATTTTAACAAGTCCAATTTATTTAAATAAATAGAAAATGATAAAAACTCTAAAAATAAAGCATATGAGAAGTGTTTATAAATCAAAATAAAACTATAAATGTAAACCTAAAATTTGTTACATCAACTTCATATCTTTTTTGCCAAGAATGAAGAGAAATCATGATGTGGTATGCGTGATTGTGGATCATTTGACCAAGACTGGTTATTTTCTTTCGATTAACATGAAGTATAAGTTAGAGAAACTGGCAGAGGTATACATAAAAGAGATAGTTAGATTGCATAGAGTACTTACAAGTATTGTGTTAGATAGAGATCCAAGATTTACATTGAAGTACTGGAAAAGTCTGCAAGGAGCTTTGGGAAATAAGTTAAAGCTTAGCTCAGCATATCATCTCTAGACTGATGGGCAAACAGAACAAACCATTCAATCACTTGAGGATTTGTTATGAGCTTGTGTGATGGAGCAACAGGGAGCTTAGGATGAATATCTACCTTTAGAAGAATTCACATACAATAACAACTATCATGCTAGTATCGAGATGACACCATATGAGGCATTATATGAAAGAAAATAGAGAACACCTTTATGTTAGTATGAAGCTAGAGAAGAAATTTTGTATGCACCTGATGTAGTTTAGAGGCAGAATGACGAAGTTAAAGCAATTAGAGAGAAAATAAGGGTTGCACAAGATAGGGAGAAGAGTTACTATGATCAACAAAGAAACCTTCTAGAATTTCAAGTTGGTGACCATGTGTTTCTAAGAGTCTCACCCATTATCAAAGTAGGTAAAACATTGAAATCTAGGAAAATATCTCTTAAATTCATTGAACCATTTGAAATCTTGAGTATAATTGGTCTTGTGGCTTATTAGATTGCCTTACCTCCAAATCTTTCAAACTTGCTCAGCTTAGAAATTACATTCTTGATCCCTCTCATGTGATTGAACTTGATCCTATCCGAGTTTGAAAAATCTATCATATGATGTATTTCCTGTGAGGATTGTTGATCATCGAATCAAGTAGTTAAGAAGTAAAGATATCTCATTGATGAAAGTAATCTTAAATGCAAATGATGAAAGAGATGTCACTTAGAAGTTTCAGGATAAAATTAGGGAAGCATACCCTCATTTTTTTCTAAATAAGTAAATTTTGAGGACGAAATTCCTTAAAGGGTGAAAGAGTTGTAAAACCTTCAAGAACTGTTTTAATATTGGATAATATTGAAATAAGTTTTGGATTAAATTGACAAGTGTTTAACAGAGTTCTTATGCAAGTGGTCTCGCTCAAGCGAGACTAAGCACATAGAACCACATGATTTTATAGCAATAATTCTCAAGCGAGATAGGATAAACTTGGCCCAACTCTCCTCTTGCCCAGGCGAGAAGTGATCTTACTCAACCGAGCAGACACCTCACTCAAGAGAGATGAGTCGCTCAGGCGAGGACTCATTGAAAAAATGGCCAACTCTCTCGATATCTTCTCGCTCAGGTAAGAACGACCCTCACTCAACCAAGAATATAAAAAATGCTTGGGAAGACCACTATCTTATTTTCTTGCCCAAGAAAGAGAGTGTTCACTTGGGCAAGGATGACCCCGCTTAAGTGAGAGTCTGCTCGCCCAAGCGAGAGAGCGCGAGATTTGGGGGGGTATTTAAGGGATTCCTAGCATGAAAATTTCATTACTTTTCATTTACATCCTTCCTTATTTCTCTTTGAACTTTCACTCCCTTTTCTCAGATAAAACCTCTTCAAACTCTAATTGTTGCCTGAATCTAAACTTGAACGTCTAATCTAAGCGACTCCAAGTAAGTTTCTCTAAGTTTGATTTTAGATTCTCCATTCTTTTCTCTCTGTTTCTATTTCTCAAGGGTATCTCAAGATATATAGGAAAGCTTTTGTTGTTAAGCAATAATCTTCATCAATCTCTCTCTAAATCTTCATCTTAAGGTAAGGAAAGCTCTATTTCATCCTTACAACATAGTGTGTGTGTGTGTGTGTGTATTGTGTGCTCTGGAGAGTGATATTACGTATTCTTATATGCGAATATATGATTGGATGCTATTTGAGTATTGGGAATATTGATGATGTATATCGGTTGATTAAAATATTTGTATTATATTTCTATGAAATATGTAATGAGAACTTAGTTCAAATATGTTATAAGAAAGTATGATTCTTTAGTTGGACAATGTTTAATTGTGATGAAAGGTTAATAATATATGATAAGTAATCTTTAATGACGTGTTCTGAAGGATTTGGATATGATATTGTGTCTGTTGATTTGGGATCCATCATACCCTTTGTATTTATATTTATAGAGGTACAATTAGAACTCCAGCTACTATGAGCTATCTGAGCTCCTACTTTGATCATTGATAAATGCTTTCTATACTTGATCCTACATTCTAATTCATGAATGATAATTGAGAGTTTTAAGCTATTCATTGATAAAATTTACTATTATTAATTTCATTTTATTTATATTTCAGGAAAAAGGATCAAGAAGTGAAAGCTTTAAAAGATATTGAGACTTGAAACACATAATGAAGCCAGAGATATACACGAGCAAGTACATGCCCGTGTATATGAGCGTGTATCTCACTGGTCGCGTCAATTGAAGTGTATCATCAAAACCAGAGATGTACACGGCCAGATACATGGCCGTGTACATGAGCGTGTACTTTTATGGAAAGCTTTGAAGGGCGTATATCAAAACCAGAGATGTACACGGCCAGATACATGGCCGTGTACATGAGCATGTACTTTTATGGAAAGCTTTGAAGGGCGTCTATTAGAAAACAGAGATGTACACGACCAAGTACATGGCCGTGTACTTTTACGCGCGTCAGAAATTTAACTTTTGCGAGAAAATTAACCCTAGGATAATTCCTATAAAAGGAGAACTGAACTCAAACCTGGGGAGGCGGTTTTTGGAGACGAAAGACTCAGAGACGGCAAGAGGATTGGATTAAGCATTTTATTTCATCTCTTTTGTAATTTTAATTTGAAGATGTTTAGGTTCTAATTTTCCTTTGAGTATCTAGACGTAATGAATCCTAATTGACTAAATTTTCTGGAATTCTTCTAATGCTATTTCATGTTCTTTTCTCTTTGGTTTAATTGAGTAGTATCAATTTTCTCTATCTTGTTTTCTTGTTTGAATTTGAGTAAAATTCCTGCATGAAATTAACATTGCTCAATTAAAAAGACTTGAATGTATTTCTAGAGATAGAAAGACGTGAGTTTTCTGTATTAGGATTAACCCTAATTATGGAATTCATAATGAACTTAATGCAACCTAGGGGTATTAATTAAGGAAGAGATTCCGATTAATCAACTGAGGGTTAGGAATCATTATCCTTGAGAAAGGTATTGATTTAATTTGGAATTTCCTGCAACGATAAGGGTTTGGAACTAAGTAGTTGAAGAAGAATTTCAGTTATTTGGACACTTAGGGGGATTTACAATCTAGATACTTGCCTTTTTACATTGAATACCTTTAGTCATAATTTTCTATAATTTATTTTCACTAGAATATCTGTTCCTTTTAATTTATTGTTCTTTTACTTTTAGCAATTTCATCAACAAGGTTTATTTTTCATATTTATTAACAATTACGCAATTAAGGAAAAGTTTCTTAATAACAGTCCCTGTGGATACGACACTTGGTACTTTAATTTTAATTTTAATAATATTACTTCGACAACGGGTACACTTGCCTAGTGATCAGATTTTTACACATCAATCATGTTCTTCTTGGAAGACTAACCCGAGTGATCGTTGAGCAGATTATGAGTATTGAGGTCGCAGCTAAATCTGGCGATCTCTACCTTGGAGTGGACGAAGATCTAGATTCCTAGGAGCTAGAAGATTGAGGATGACATAGTGATAGCTAGTACCGAATCCTCAATATTTTGGATATGGATTTATTCATGGAAAATTTTTAATTTTCTCATATTTTTAGATTACCTATTATAAAGGAAATTTATATTACTTATTTCGTTTCTATATAAATTATTATTTAATTTAAAAGAAAAATTAAGGATGTCACAACTCTTATATAAAATAAATTGTTTGAAATATTTGATCAGTTTGTTCAAGTGTTTCCATATCATCAGCACGAAAAAACTAGAATAAATCATCTGGATGCAACATAAGTATACAATGTTTGACAAAAGTCAAAACATTAGCTATCATCTCAGGCAACAAACTATTTGATCATAAGAAGTAGATTGAACTTCAAAGAGAAAATTAAGTATATGCTAGAAGTTAAGTTATACAACTTTTACAGAGATTGAGAAGAATAATAGGATAATTATATGCAAAAGACAAAAGTAACTTTATATATTTCTCTATACATATACACTAAAAAGAAAAAAGTTATGAGTACTAGAAGCTCACAAGTATACTTAGTACGAAAAAAAACCTAGACTCATTAGAAAATATCATTGAAGAGCAATTTTATGTGTCTAACAGACAAATAGTGGTGTCTAACCTAAACATTTTTTAGTCTTTATAATTTAAAGACATTCCAATGCAAAAAGATAAGAACCTGAAGTGAATTGCATAAAAAATACCTTCAAAATCAATATTTGTCAATTCTTTTAATTTATTTTTATGTAAAAATAAGTAATTGTTCGGTTGAAAAGGTAGTATTGTAAGTTGATGAGTAGTATTTTTAGCCCATGCTTTGAGCTTTTGTTTAAGTCAATAGGCTTTTAATTGTGCTTAATTGATTAATTTTGGCTATTTTAATCTAAACTTCATCAATTGGGCTTTATTGGAAAAATCTTCTTAATTTCATTACTTTGATTATTCTTACCTTTGTTCATTAATTTTGTAATATTTATTCCTGAGGTCAAACTTTAGAAGAAATTCTTATTTCTATAAAAAGTTGATTCATAGAACTTTAACTTGATATATGATTTGTAAAGTTTGAATTTAAGACTTGGAAGTTATGAGCATTTTAAGTGATGCTAATTTGCTAAAAATGATTACTTTTGGCGCAGAAAGTGAACACTCTAGAGGCGTTAAAGTGAAATCATGTGAGAGTTATCACTTTTGACACCAAAAGTGACAACTACAAAGCCTAATTAGAAGTACCCATGTGCGCGTTTCCACTTTTTTCATAAAAGGTGATCACTCCAAAGCCTGCATAGAGGAGCGAAGTTATTACTTTTCTTACAAAAAGTGGGTGTTCCATAGGAGCCTTTAGGAGCAAGGCTTGCGCGTTGCCACTTTCCTCACCAATAGTAACCATACGCAAGCCTTATGAAGAAATACAACTGTGCATTAGTCCTTTTCTCACAAAAAGTGATTGTTCCAAAACGTAAAAGAGTGAAGTTATTACTTTTCTCACAAAAAGTGGGTGTTCTAGAGGAGTCTTTAGGAGCAGGACTTGCGCATTATCACTTTCCTCACCAATAGTAACCACACGCAAGCCTTATGAAGAAATACAAATGCACATTACTCCTTTTCTCACAAAAAGTGATTGTTCCAAAATGTTGCCAACAAAAATGGCCTGTGCATTACTCCTTTTCTCAAAAAAAGTGACCTCGCAGAATGCTGTAAGTAAAAATGACCTATGCGTTACTCCTTTTCTCACAAAAAGTGACCATGCCAAAAGCGCAAGAATGTTATAAATAGCCAGAAACTCAAAATTTTTAGGATCTTTTCTCACTTTTTCTTTTCTAAATTCTTGGAGGCATAGATAGAGCTTTGAGAGCAATTTCCAAGGCTCAATCTTAAGGTTTTCCATTCTTTTAACCTTTCTTTTTCAATTTTCTCTGAATTTCCATTATGCTTGCTTTTGTAATTTTGGATTCCATTTTCATGGAAGGCTGAAAATTAAGGATTGATCTCTAGTGTAATTCACATTGATTCTGGAAGTTTTGATGCATTATTAATTCGAATTCTTTCTTTGCACAGGTTCTATCTTCCCTAATTTCTTGAAACCTAAGTTTTGATTTAAAAATGAATTGTTTGCTTAATTCAATTTGCATTATGTTTTTAACAAAGGATTCATAATTCGATTTGCTTAAATATGAATTAGATTCAAGGTTTTTTTTTAGTCTAAGAATCAGATATTAGAATTCATGCAAGTTGCTTAATCTTGTATGGTGTTGTAAAGAATTAATTGACGCTTGGTCCGTTAATTCAAATCTGTGAAAGGGTTTAGGATCTATTCATTTGTTAACTAATAATTGAATCAATTATGGAAGAACTAGGGATTGATCTGCTTAGTTGGACTACTTTTCTAAATTTTGAATTTATGATGTTAAGAACTCTAAAAACTACAACCAATCTCCCTCATTATTGATCTTGAAATTCTGAATTTATAATTGAATTTTTTTGAGATACTATTTAGATTGATTCAACCTTTACTACACTATGAGGTGTATTATTTGATTAAGTATGACCTCTATCATAAATATATAGTGTTATTTGTTTTTGTTTAAGAGAAAGTGTTAAAAAATATTAATGTAAATTATTTAAACTTTGACAAACTATTGTTAAAATATATGAATTATGATATAGTTATTATAATTTCTACGAAGAGTAAAATTCTCGTCACTAAGTTAGAAACTAAATATAGATCTAATATAATTTTTTATATTTATTTTATATGATTCTATCGATCTCACGCTTCATAGATTTAAACTTTATTAATTTTTTAAAAATAGATTCAACATTTTTCTCTTCTATCCTCTAACAATTTTAAATTTTATAATTATTACTTAAATAATTAACATTCTACCTTTTCAAAATCATATATTGATAAATTAATGTATATATATAATATTTTATTTCTTATTTTAATTTTAGAATTAATTACTTTTGTCAATATTTAATTATATTTATTTTTTTAAGTCTAATAAACATAACAAAACTAAAATATTAATGTTTTATAATCATAAAATATATTTCTTATGTTTAATTTTTTCCATATATAAATATACATTTTTTTAACAATATTATATTTATTATTTAATAATCTTTATCTATCTTTAATTGTTACGTAATTGATTGATATCTACCTTTAAAATATCTATATGTATGTAAACATAAATTATATCATTTACCGTTATTAAATATTATACAAATCTCTATCAACAAAATTGAAAATACAGCTCAATTTATATAATATTAAATACTATATTTATTGAATATATTATATAATAAATTAAATAATATCTTTAAAATATCATAATTTGTATTATATAGTGTAACACCTTGAATTTAATTTCAATTAAATAATAATTTCACAAATTCGAATAACCAAATTTTCATAAGATATTTCGAAATAAGAGAAGGGCTACGAATTAATATCAAATAACTGCTACAAGACTAGTTCAATTACAACATTTTCAAAATAAAATCTAAGTCCTATAGCAATTCATCCGTCCCTTCACTGAGTCTGGTGCTAATCGTCTTGATTACCTGAAAATGAATGTAAGGGTGAGTACTCTCTATACTACTCAAAACACAACAAGCATAAAGTCTCACCTTGCCTCTATTTTTCTCAAAGTAAACATAAATAGCATTACATACATTTCAATTTAACTTGACACTGATGCACTCATAGCACCAATCAATCATGCACACTCGCACGCTCAAGGCATGCCGCCAAGCTTATAGTGACACTGTGATCACAGATTTTCACTATGGATGGTCGCCGGTTACCCCCGCCCCACGAATACCATATGGGTAGTCACGGGTCGCTCAACAAAGGTAGTGGTCAGAGGTCTAGTCAGGAAGAGAGTGTGTGGCCCGTGGTGCACCCGTTCCACAGTCGGTGTCACCACTACTCTCTCCTCCCCAAGGTATTTCTACCGTCCTCATCTTCTACACTCCTAGTGTATCGCTAAACCATCCATAACAGATTATGACGGCGCCAACACGCCCCATTCACACACGCAATATTCATGCTTGCACACGACACACAGCCTATATTCAATTCACATTACACGACACATAGCCCATATTTTATCCACAATATACGACACATAGCCTTCATTTATTCACAATATCATTAATTCACCAATCAATAGCATCCCATCACACACAATCACCCCCACGGGGCCTAACTATTCCAGTACACATCACATTGCACACCAATTTTCATCAAACACAAAATTTCTACTCCCTATCTTAGCCACATTGCATTAATCAACAAAACACACAAGAATTGCAACACATTGAAATAGGGTAGAGTCCCCCTTACCTTGGATTGAAGACCCACACTCGAACTCAACTTTGGACGTGCTCCCCACACAGATCTCAGCCTAAACACATGGAGAAACTCCATGAAAATCCCATAAATCACCAAAAATAGAGAAAAGAGAGGAAAAACAAAAATCCTAACAGTTTAAAACTCACCTTCAAACGTTCTCCATACGTATTCAACCTTCAATATAGCTTCTAAACAGCTTTGGACGCAATTTAATCGGTGGAAAAGGGTCTAGGAATGAGAGCATCCAAGGATCTTTGAAGGGAATCGTAGAAATAACCTTCTCCGAACCCTAACCTCCCTTAAATCCTTTCTTGTCACGACACTCTCGTTACAGCGAAATATTCTCGCTGCAGCGAGGCATCTCTTGCTGCAGCGACGCCATCTCTTGCTATAGCGAAAATCTCAGATAAAACTGCACCATGGTTTCTGCAAAATCTCGCTACAGCGAGATGGAACCCAGAAATGCAGTCCCCTCTGTCGCTCTCTCGCTATGGTGAGACATGTCTCGCTACAGCGAGAAGGCAACAGTTTTGCCCTTTCCTCCCAGAGCCCTCTCGCCACAGCGAGAGCTCCCTGCACCAGGCACTTAGCCTATTTTTAGCCCAACCAGTCCAATCCAATCAATCATACATCCACACATACATACATACACACACATACACACACACACACACACACACATATATATATATATATATATATATATATATATATATTTACACATATTCATACTCATTATACAGAAAAACACCATCATTACGCATTCAATACAAATTTATAACATTTATTTACACTTATACACACATATATATACCTTTAGGTTTATATAAATAACAACAATTAATATTACAAAATTTGGGGCGTTACATATAGTATTATATTTTTTTATAGTTAAATGTTAATACAAAACTTAATACTAAAATGAATATATTCTTAATGAATTTAATATTTAAAAATATTTATATAAAAGTAATTATTTTTATTAATATTTGAAACTTAAATTTATAAATATATTATAATATATATAAATAAGGACAGGATCTTCTCACACTGGTGTAAGTCTAAAAATTATTATACTCGATCTGAACTTTTTATTTAACTTCCATCTAATGAGTTATAATTTATTACTTCAGTGACCGTTAGATGTAAGTTAAATAAAAGGTTTAGATCGAGTGTAAGAATTTTTAGACTTATACCGGTATGAGAAAATTATTATTATTATTATTATTATTATTATTATTATTATTATATATATATATATATATAAGTTCACAGATATACTTGTTACGAAAAAAATTTGGACAAATCAAAAGTAAGATTGTTTAAAACTAAACCAAACTATTTTTAAACCATTGAAGTAATTTTAAAATGAAAAACTAACCAAATAAAAAATCATATTTTATATGGTAGATTTTGTAACATTTCAAATTTTTATTATTTTTATTTGATTAGAAATTTTATCACTTTAATTAAATTAAAAATTAAAAATAAATAAAAATTTAGAAACTGAAGCATAATTAATAAAATTGACCAAAAATTAACCCTAATTAAAAAAAGATTGTGAGACGTAAAAATAATGTAATTTAGTTCAAAGTCACAATTATTTTTCTAAATCACACCAGTTGATTCTTAACTATTTAATACAAGATATACCTATATTGCATTTAGTTTTGAGGAAGACAAAAATAGAAGTTAAACAATGGTCATGAAACTAGTCAAAATTAGCTAGGAACAAACCTTATAAAATACCAACAAGTGAACTTTTGTTTTAAATTTTGATTGGTCTTTTAATAGCCCATAATTTTTGGATAGAATATTGACATACATAAGGGTATATGGACATGCAAATTGAAGCCTAAAAATGCAAGTAAAATTTTGCACAAAGTGACAAAACCATCCAAATTGGACATTATTTTGACGGCAATTTGGAGCCAATTCGTGCCAATTTTCAAATTTAACAAGGAGGATGTGACTTGGCATCACTCATACGACTAGAATAAGGAAAAAAACACAGCAAAAGTGTATCAATTTTCAAGTCCATAGCAGCTAAAATTGTAAGCCAATAAGAAAAGAGTTTGAGTCAAACAAAATTTCAAGCCATGATATAAGAAATATTGATTTAAGTCAGTACATTATCCATTGCAAAATTTTCTAATTGAATCGTGACCAAACCTCTTCCAAATCAACCAATTATTAGAGCAATTAAGAGGAAATGAACTAAACACAAGGTCTAATCGCTTGGACAATTTGGAGCACATTAACCATGCAAGATAAGAACCATTTAGGCAGCGAATTGAAGTTCACACAAGTGGCATACATAACACATACTAGCCATAAGGTGCCCCTCCAAAATCAACCAAAAATCATGAAAGAAAAGGACACTTGAAACTTAGCTCATTTTCACGTCAATATAAGGCCATGTTGAGACAACTTGACTTGTCCATCCAAAATTAGCAAAATCCAACTTCTATTCTCTTAAAAACAACTACCACATGATATACCAACCCACACAATCAACCCTTCTCATATTCCACCACCAAATCCATGAAAATTTCAAGAAAATCATAGACAATCATCAAGCTACGCCACCAAAAATTAAGTAGAAACTATCAACCTTTTAAGAGCCATTTAGCACGTGGAAAGGCTGACCAAGGAGGTAAAAAGAAAGCTTCTAAAGAGACCAAAAAGCATAAAGGAGAAGAAGGACCATCTATTTGAGTTTACAACAAGAAACACAAGCCAAACCAAGTAAAGGGAGAGAGTATTGATTCATAAATTAAGGAAATACCATGCTAAATAAATTGTGTCAAGGAGAACTCTTAACCCTTTTGTTAGATGATAAATTTCATGGAACTAGTTTAGTGCATGACAAATAAATTGTAAGAAAAAGAAAAACTAAAAAAATCACTAAAAATAGTGAATACAAGATTTTCTGCAGAAAAATTTCAATGAAACCGTGAAAGGGATATTTTGAGGGAAATTTACTTATAGATCTACTTGATACATGATATATCCATGTTATATTAGTGAATATATGTTAATCTATGTTTTAAAATGCTTTGAACATAAACTTAGGATTTTTTTTTATATATATAAATTTTTGCATTTTCTATGTTGTAATAAATTATGTTTACTATAAATTTTTTAATAAGTGCCTAATTTGAGTTTAAAACCCTTTTTTGATATGTTTATGGTGTAAATACAATAATAAAAATGCTAGCTTTTTTATTTGATGTACATATGCATTTAGTTGTACATGAAAAAGAATCTTTGCAAATTCTTAAGAAAGTTTATAGTTTTGTGTACATATATTGTTTTAATGTTATTTTTGCTCCTAATATTTTCTTAAATTCATGAATATTTCATTGTTGGACCTGTACATGTGTTTTTTTTATAGTTCTGGACTTATTTTAATTATTTTGGAATGAAATTGTATTTTAAGTGAAATTTTGGTAATTTTAAACTAAGTTATTAAGTGAAAATAAACCTAAAATGGAAAGTGGCCATATAAATGAACTTTTGAGCCCTGAACTATCTTATACATTTTGAACCATGACAAACACATGATATTTCAGAATAAATTTAACCAAATTTGAAAGATTTAATCTATAAATAAAGAAGTACCATGATTTTGACTCTAAATTGACCAAATTTAAAATATGTGATTAGAGTTCACCTAGCTGTATTTGGTAATGTTTAAGGTCTAGGATTGCCTTAGAATTTTGATGAAGAATGTACAACATAGTTGAGGTTGCACTATTAGAAACACAAATTACAGACATATTTTACAATTAATTTATGTTGTTTGTATTACAAATGAATTTACAAACAATAAATAAAAAAATTGATTTTTTTTTACATTTTTAGGTGAATTCGTCTATAATATAAACATAAAAAATCTGTTTGTAAACACCCTACCATTTAGCATGTAACATCATGAATAGAAATTACAAAAAAAAATTTCTATGTGTAATTTGAAACTGAGGCAGAAAATATTAGGTGAGAATTACATATGAAAAAATTTGTCTATAATAGTTGAACATAAGGAACCTACAATTTTTCTGGTCTAAAAGCGACCCATCCCGATATCTGGATCCAAACACAGTAAAGTTTAGCATTTCTAGTATCGTTACATGTCTAACCACCTAAACATGTAACTCGGCTCTAAAATAATAAAATCAGCATAATGTAGAACAGCTATATATTTATCTATATACTTTCTCAGCAAAATCGAGCGGCTCACAACATTTTCTCTTTCTCTACAACTTGTGTAGAAGTACAACATTTATCAACCAGCCTCAACATAATGATTTTGTAACATATATCAAACATTTTCAGCATATTATATTACAGCAATTCAAACATTTATCTCAAACACAAATAGTTCTGTACCATTCATAAAACAACAGAGAACCCCATAACACATGCTTTGTGTTATACCCTAAAGTTTATCAATACATCAACTTACTCTTAACTAAAACAAGATTTATATATAAATATCACAATATCAAAGTGAATAATAAAGTCCATCTAAGGTAAGCTCCTTTTACCTGAAAATAGGTTTCTAAGATCATACTCGTTGTGAGTTCCAAAGAGAGATATAATGCCCAAAGAACTCAAATCTCCTTATTATTATAAAATAAAAAACTCTTGAGAAGAGAAATCAAGAAATAAGCAGTGGAGTTGGAGAACTAAGCTCCGAAAACTCACCAAGATTTCTATGAAATAAACATTCACACTCGAATTAGGAAGAAGTTTGGCTTCGAGAAGGTTTTCTCTGAGAGAAGAAGTTGAGAGAACATAGAGAAAAACAAGAAGGAAAAGTTGTCTGGTGAGAAATGAATATTTTTTAGGGCTGGGGTTACTTAAATACCACTCCAAATCTGCACATTCTCACTTGAGCATGCCAACTCTCACTTGAGTAAGCTCTGTTCTCGCCTAGACAAGAACACCAGACAGTGGTACTACTCAATTTTTTACTATTCTCGCCTGATTAAGAAGCAATCTCGCCTAAGCGAGCAGCATCTCGCCTGAGTGAGAAGCATGATCGCTTGAACAAGAATAGGTCCAAAGAGTTCCCCATTTTTTCTGCGACTTCTTGTTTAAGCGAGCTCATCTCACCTGGGTGAGGTCATTTATCGCCTGAACGAGAGGACAGTTGGGGCGATATTATCCTATCTCGCTTGAGCGAGAGACAGCTCTAGAATGCTAGTTCAACATGGCTTAGTCTTTAGGGTTTAGGGTTTAGGGTTTAGGCTCCTAGAATGAAAGCAATACAATTAAGGGTTTTACAATAGGCAGTTCTGCTATACTTCTCATGTTAATACACACATGAAACACTTAATAATTAGTCACAAACTCCATTACTAATGTACCAAAATAAATAACCGAACAGCACTGAAGATGCACAACTTTCATCCAGCAACTATACAACTCACATTTTATTTTTATTTCAATGCATAAAGTCAAACAATTGCAACACCAATTAAAACAATAATATATATATATATATGTGTGTGTGTGTGTGTGTGTGTGTGTGTGTGTGTATGTATACATTTATAAAAAATACAGGTTTGACATTCAACCTTTGATTGATGAGTTGACAGAGTTATGGTGTGAAGGTGTAGTAACTTATAACCTATCAAAGAAGCAAAATTTTAATATGAAGGTAGCACTGATGTGGACAATTAATAATTTTCTACTGATGGAATGTTGGCTAAATGGATGACTCAAGGGAAATTAGCATGCCTAATTTGTATAGAAGACACAAAGGCATTTACCTTCAAGTATGGAGGAAAGAATTTGTGGTTTGATTGTCATAAGATATTTTTAGATATAGAACATCCTTATAGGTGCCTTACCAACAAATTTAGGAAAACAAATATTAAGAATGAGGACCGTCCCGTCTGGCTATATGTGATGTAACATATTTTAGGTTTACATTTATAGTTTTATTTTAATTTATAAACACTTTTCATATGCTTTATTTTTAGAGTTTTTATCATTTTCTAGTTATCTGAATAAATTGGGCTTGTTACAAATAAATGCTTTAATTTCGTATTTTTGTTATTCTAACCTCTGACTACTCTTTTGGCCATAACATTGTTTACAGATATGATTTTTGGTTGATTCTAGTTGCATTGGATTCTGCAATGGGGCTTCAAAATGCATATATGGATCACTAGATTTGGTGTTGTTTTTTATTTTTTATGATTTTTTGAAGTTGAGGCAGATTTGCTGAATATTGTTGCGAGATTGCATTTAAACCCTTGTTATTTAATAATTGTATTTGGGATTTTAGATATTATTGAGGCCCAAATTTTTGCCACTTAATTTACCCTAATCAAAACCTATAATTAGACTAATAAGGTTCTGAATTAAGGTGTGCAATTAGACACTGAGTTTTTGAGATTTGACTGAAATAAGAATCATTGTTTTTACTTTCTCTTGAATTCTCTCATTCTCGCATGGGTTAAGTACTTCGATAGAAGGCTAAACCTCCTGTTCAATCTGTGAAATCCAAACGTTGTACATCTGATTTGAGTTATGAACCAACTTACCCCGAGTTTGTTCCCTTTTTGTCTAATATCAAATTTGTGTATTACGATCGTGATGAACTTTTCTGTGGTTATAATTCAAATTAGGATTTGATTGATATTCTAATTTGATAATTAATTCAGGTTAGGTTAAATGATAATTTAATCTGTGATCTAGTTCAATTAGGTTCTCCGATTGAATTAATAATTAAATTGGGTAAACATTCAAACTTAGATTAAAATCCTTAGATATTGTGATAATTGGGATTACACGCATTTAGTGTTCTATGGATTGATATTTCTTAATTTAGTTTTACTCAATTTTAATTTGTTCATAATTTTATAATTATTTCACAATTTTCAAACCCCTTAAACCTTACTTTCATTATTTAAAAAACCTAAAATTGAATTTAACTAAAGATGTGTCTCTGCGAATTGGCCTAGGTTGAGCTCTATACTATAAAATCCTTAGTAAAACTTAATTGTTTTGATAGCAACTTAGCATCGCCTATCAATATGGTCATCAAGTATGAAACAAAGTTAGACAACTCCCAAAAATAATAGAAGTAGGAAAATCCATCAAGTTTTCTAGTTATAGGGTGACACATAATTGGACTAAACAAAGTATATTTTGGGATATGTCATATTGGAAGGATAACATAGTTCACCATTGTCTAATTGTCATGCGCGTGAGAAAAATGTGTTTGACAATATCATGAATACTGTGATGACACTAATTGAATTAAAGATAATGTGAAGACAAGATAGGATTTAGAAGAGTATTGTAGGTGTCCTAAATTGAGATTACAACAACTCGCAGATGGTCAATGGTCAAAGCCAAAGGCAAGTTACACCCCAAGTTTACCACAAAGATAAGATGAGTGTAAATGGGTGAAAGATTTGAAAATGTATGACGGTTACGCTTCAAACTTGAGTCTTTGTGTGAATGCTAAACAAGGAAGGTTTTTGGGGATGAAAAGTCATAATTGTCACATATTCATGGAGTGTCTTTTACCTGCTACATTTAGGGAACTACTTGATCATGTTTGGAAGCTATTGACTAAGCTAAGTGAGTACTTTAGGAATTTGTGTTCACCCACTCTTAGAGTTGACAATCTATTAGTGATGGAGAAAAACATCCCTGTGATTTTGTGCAAATTAGAGAGAATACTTTCCCCTAATTTTGTGGACCAGTATAATACAGGTGGATGTATTCGTTTGAATGGGAAATAGGAGGGTTAAAAGGACTGTGAAAAATAGAGCTCAAGTGGAAGAATCCATATGTCAGACATACATATTAAAAGATACATCAAATTTTTGCACATGGTATTTCTAACCTCATGTTCAATCAATAAGGACTTAGTTTGGTCGGTATGATGATGGAGGAGAGCATTACTGAGCCAACCCTATCCAAATTCAACCAACCTGGTCATACTGTTAGGAAATGCGAAGAACGATAAATCTTAAAACATGAATAAGATGTTGCATATTTTCATATCTTAATAAATTGTGATAAGGTGCAACCATTTAGAACATAAGTGACTTATGATTACTTTAATTTGTCGATCAAGTGACTCAATTCTCACCCATTATTCCTATGTTTACAAATATTTTGAACAATTATGGTGACGATTGCCTTAAATTTCCATTATGGTTCAAAAGTTATGAACATCATGTATTTTTGCTTACAAATTTGTGTTAAGTTTTTCTATGATCCTTAATCTTCAATTTGATATCTTTGATGGTATGTGTAGGTGCATGAGCCAAATAATGCTATGACTAATATTCACCTATATAACTTGTCCCGAGCCCCAAAAAACATATAATAGCGGGGTTAGTGTTACAGGGAATTCAAGTGCTGGTGATTGGTATGAGAAACTAAAGGAAATAGTTGATCTAGAGTATACTGGTTAATAAGTCTATATTTTGACATACTTTTATAGCTTATACATTTATTAGTGGACATTATTTTATCAGGTTTTTACACTAATTTCTATTATTATTGTGCAGATTAATGCGAGAATGCCACTCATGTTTTGGGTGTATCTTGGGCCCAAATTGATTGGAAAATAGGGCTTTAAAGCAGTAAGCACGCCCTACCTAGCAGTCAGCAGGGAAGTGCTTCGATCATGTCGCAACCGAGGACACAACGGGACGGCGATGATAAGGAGTCGCCACCAAAGTTTATTAAAGAAAATATTAAAAAAAAATTTTTAAAACAATCTTTGAAACCATATTTGGGCTTGGAGTCCTTTACATGTAAGAAAGGTATTAACACCTTACGACTTCCGTTAAATAGTTACCATTCTAATATATTGTGCAAAAATTGTTTTACTTAAAAATATTTATTTCACTCTAAAAGAAAATAATTAGTTTTTTTTACTATTTTCAAATTTGTTATTATTATTATTTTTCAGATTTATTTCTAATTTTTACAATTTTTGAGGGATTTTAATTTTACTTTTTTAAAATAAGGAAACATAATAAAAATTATTTAAATTAAAGGAATGTTATTTATAAAAATATTATTCTTTTTTTATTTTTGTATTAAAAATATATATTTTAAAAAAGAGAACTTATCTTGGCACTTTATTTTTTATATTTTATGAAATAAAATAAAATTTTTGTTTTTTATTTTTTATAAACAAAATATGCTTCAAATTACTCTTAGTTTAAAATAATTTTAAAAATATTTTGAATTTAAAAAAAATTAAAACAAAAAAAAGGACTTGATGGGTCAGGTTCCCACTCCTACGTCTCTTCCGTGTGCAAGAAAGAATCAAAGTTGTCACGTAGTTCTTTTTTCAAAAATTATATTTTGAATAAGTTTCAAAGATTTTCTTTCTTTCTTTTTGTGAAAAACTTGATTTTTCTTTATTGTTATTTTTTTTTAAAATTAAATCCACTCTTGCACAGGGTTTAAGTTAGCACACGGCTACTCAATAAACTCTTACGACCCAAACAACGTTGAAGGTGGATCCACCACTCTATCAAAATTGTTTGGCTGTTACGTGGATTTAAAATATTTTTTACACTAATTTTTATTTTTTAAGAAATAAATCCATCCTTTTCGTTTAGAACACAAAAAAAAAGAAGCATACATATATCTTGATGGAAAAAATGAACAAAAGAAATAATTTTAGCATTAGAAAAGGCTGAATTTCTAAGATTTGCAAAAGATATTTTTAAAATTAGAAAAGGTTAGCTTTTTTTTTTAGGGTTTGTAAATAGAATTTTTACGGTTAAAAGAATATTAAGGTTTTTAGGTTTGCAAAAAAAGAAAGAGGGTTTATCATTCAAAACATGTTTTTGGAGAAAAATTATATTCTTTAGGGTTTTGGAAAAGGAATGATTTTTGGGATATAAAAATTAGGCTTTCAGTTTTTTTTTTTTTTTTTTTTTTTTTTTTTTTTACAAAACAAACAAATTTTCCATGTTAGAAAAAAATTAGGATTCGGAAAAAGGAAAATTTTAGAGTCAAAAAGAAAATTAGAAATTTTGTAGGTTTATAAGAAAAGGATAAGTTTTTAGGTTAGATAAATTAGGATTTGCAAAAGAAAACACACATATATCTTGATGGGAAAAAAGAACAAAAGAAATAATTTTAGTATTAAGAAAGGCTGAGTTTTAAGATTTGCAAAAAGATGTTTTTAAGATTAGAAAAGGTTAGTTTTTTTTAGGGTTTGCAAATAGAACTTTTAGGGTTAAAATAACATTAGGGTTTTTAGGTTTGCAAAAAAAGAAAGAGGGTTTATCATTGAAAACATGTTTTTGGAGAAAAATTATATTCTTTAGGGTTTTGCAAAAGGAATGATTTTTGGGGTAGAAAAAATTAGGCTTTTATTTTTTACAAAACGAACAAATTTTTCATGTTAGAAAAAAATTAGGATTCGCAAAAAGAAAATTTTAGAGTTAAAAAGAAAATTAGAAATTATGTAGGTTTATAAGAAAATGATAAGTTTTTAGGTTAGATAAATTAGGATTTGGAAAAGAAATTTTTTTTAATACAGACAGAAGAGAAAACACAGAGTTAGGATGAGTAAAAGAAAAAAGCAACAACAAAAAGAAAAAGAAAATAGTAATTCTTACCCAAAAATAAAGAGAAGTGGATTCTATTTTTGTTGACTCATTTGTGATGACTCAAAGTTTTTGAGTAAACTTTTCTTTCAACCTTTCAGATATGTTCTTTATAATTGATCTCTAGGATTATGCTTTAGCTCTCAGTTGATTTCTTTTTAGCTCTTTCCTCTTTCTCTTCGTTTCTCGAGCTCTCTCTCCCTTGAATCTCCTCTTTCTTTTTGTTTTTCGAGCTCTTTCTCTTGAATTATCTCTCTCTTTTTCTCTGTACTCTCAAAGTGTCCCCATAAAAATAAAAAGTGTCCACCTAAAAGTTCCTTCTCTAAAGACTTAAGCTTCCTATTTATAGGTATTTTCTAAAATTCTAGTTCCTATTTATTTATTTATTTATTTTTAATAAAGGCTCCCTTATTTTCCAATAAACAGTAATTAGTTTTTTTCTTTCTCATCCATTCTCCTAAAAATCTACAAACTACTTTGACCATTTCTAAATCTAATTTTCAATTTTAAAATTAAAAATTTGAATTTAAATTTTAAATTATTTTTTTGTCTATTTTCTTAACCTCCTAAAAATTGAATCATTATATTTAATTTTTTTAATTTTAAAATTTATTTTTGAAAGGGATCCGGATAAAATTGGGTATTCATAGATCATATGCATGGTCGTGATTATGGTCATGCACGACCATACTTACTTGCAAGAAATCCAACCTGAAGCAATTTTAGAGTTTTCAAACCCTATTAAAGAGACCTCAAGGGTAGCGACTATAGACATCCTTTTGATATCTCTCATACCTCACATCTCTTTTTACATCTTCAATCTTAGTGTTGGCTAATTGCTAACAATTACAAAAGCTTTAAGAGCGCGTCTTGAGAATAAGAGCTCTTTTCATCTCTCCTCTATTGGAAACTCTTCTAGTTTGCATTTACTTTTCGAATAACTATGGATTTGTTTAGTATTGTTTTGGTTTCTTTTTATATTATGTCTAGTTAAATCCATAGCTAGGGCTATTGTGGATTATTTGCATGACTTTATGGAATTTTTATTATTTATGATAATTTTGTGTTTCTGTTCTTGATTGGTATTTATCATATTGCGCTATATTTGTATGTCAGAATTGACAACTCTTGAGTATACCATAATTAATTATATTATAGGCGATCGTACCATATATAGTTAATGGATCTATAGGATAAAATGAGACAAAAGATTAGGTGGACCAAGCTTAGTGCTTCTCTTTCAATCGTTATTAAATTAACAACTTATAGGTTCTTTATGTTTTCTCTTCTTTTTACCTTGCATGATCATTGGGGGCGATAGTTTAGAGAAAAGACTGTTAAGATTGCATGTCCTTTGGGTGTTAATTAATTTTGGTATGAGTGATTGACAATCATAAGAAAACCATAATCAAAATTAATCTAAAAGTGAACATAGAGAAGTGTAAAGGTGAAACTATACAACCTAGGTTCTTCTCGATTAAGTTTATTGTTAGAAGTTGTGCTATTTTAATTTCTTTTTGATTAAGTTTTATACTTAAATCCTTGTTTTATATACTTTCACATCCTTTAACTTCAAACAATTAAATTAATAAATTCTTGGTAATTGGAAACAATCTTTGTGAGACGATATTTCGAAAACTTATTTTAGAACCCTTTATTACTTTTTGATAGGTACACTTGCCCACAAATAAGATTTTTGCACCATTGCCTAAGATTATTTTTTCAATATTAAAAAATATCATATTTAATTTATTTGAGCAATTCTTGTTTGGCTTTATTTTAATTTTGTTTTTTCAAGTTATAATTATTTTTATTATTTTCATAAAAAATTTCTTTAGTGTATGCTCACTCGTTCTAAATCTCCTACAACTTATTTATTTGATTCAAAAATTGAAAGATTTGTACGAAGACAAAGAAAAGAGTTGAGAAGGCAAAGAATGATAGAGGGAAGGAGATCAATTTAAAATTATATCACACCCACTGCTAGATATGCTTCTTGAAGCATTGCAACCCCTAATGTAGGGGCCAACAATTTTGAGTTGAAACTGATGTTGATCGCTATAGTTCAAAACTCTACATAGTTTGGAGGAATAACTAATGAAGACCTCAATCTCCATCAACAAAATTCCTTCGGCTCACAGACACTATAAAGTACAATGAGTTCATTACTCATGCTATTATGCGTTGCCTTTTCCCATTCTCTGTCACGATAAAAAGTAAATGCATGGTTTGTCATGCTCCGAACAGGCTGTATCACAACATAGGAATATTTGACTGAAAAATTTTTGAGAAAATATTTTCCCCCATCCAGATCTACTAAGCTTATGGTAAAAATTTCCATTTTTTAGCAATACGAGTCAAAATCTCTATTTGAAGTGTGGGAACGATTTGGAGAACTTCCAAGGAGGTGCCTTCACTATAATTTTCCTGTGTGGAGATAAATGTAAATCTTTTATAGTTGCCTATTAGTTTCTAATAAGGCCACAATTGATGCAATAGTTGGAGGAGCCCTCATGAGAAAAGAACTAGATGAAACATATAAATTGGTAGATGATGTAACACCCTAAATTTTCAATTCCATTTTCCTATTTACAAAATAGAAGAGTTTCAAAAAAATAAAAATAAATAAAAAAAGAATATTCCCTTTAGCACCGAAAATTTATTTGCTCAAGCGAGAATGGATTAGATTTTCTTATCTATACTCTTGCTCAAGCAAAAAAATTCATTGCTCGAGCAAAAATATTAGTAAAAGAGTAGTAATTTTTATCTAGTTTTCTAACTCAAGCGAGAATTCGCGAGTTTTAAAGGGTATTTAAAGGAATTTCATTCTACTTGTATTGAAAGCTAAGAAACTTCTCTCACACTTCTTTCTCTGTTCTCTCACTTCCCTTCAAAAAAAAAAAAAAAACCTCCCTTAAACCCTGAATCTCTTCTGAATCTGAGCTTTAATGTCATTTCCTCTTGATCACAAGTAAGTTCCTTGGAGCTCAATCTTTCAATCTCACTTCTATTTCTTTGTTTTCTCCTTTCTTAAAAGTACTTTACTTCTTAATATATATGAAAAACTTGGTCTTTGGACAACATCTCCTTCGAAACATTTCACTTTCCTCTAAATTCTAAGGAGATCTTGGTCTTAGAGACACCAACTCTAATCTCTTTGGTTGTGAAAGACCTATTTTCAAGTAAGGAGAGTTGATCACAAACCTAACTCTTATTTACAATATTTTAGTTTGAAAACTCAAAATTTTCCTATTTTAGATAGTAAAGCTCTAATGTTTTCCTAAAACTACGGTGTTAAAAATGGATTTTTGGGCATGAAAAACCTATAATTTGTTTTCAGAACTACCCAAACAAGATTTCATAGTAAAAGTTATAAATAAAACATGTTTTAAGAAGTTTCTACAATTCTGGTATTGATTATTATGTATGTACGGTTCATATTGTGAATTATTATTTTGAACAATGTGTACTGGGGAAAAGGCTAAACTTTAAGATAGATGATTTTTATTAAAGACCGAGAGAGTTTGATCTTCGACAATGTGATAGTAGTATGTGATTTAATTTCAATATGTTTTAACTGTACGATTGGAGCTGAGTCCAGAGGTGTTCAACCTCTGGCAAAATTATTTGATGATTTAATTATAATTCAATGGAACAGTATTATGATTGTGTATTATTGTGAATGTGAAATTGATTGTATGTAAGAGAAAATTGAAATGACTATTGGTATGAATATTTGAAAATATGAATTTGTATAAAGTGTTGTTTGAAATGTTAAGAAAGTGTGAAAATGATTGAATGTGAAAGTAAATCCTAAAAATAGAACTGATGAGAAAATGGTGTGTTATAAAAAAGTGATGGAAATGTGTATAAATACACTAGGAGTGTGGAAGATGAAGTCAATTTTAGAAAAACTCTGAGAAATGTAGGGTGGTGAATGCTTTCCTTTAAATTGTGCACAAATTGCAAAGAATGAAAGCATCACAAGCCTCACACTCATTTCCTGACCTATACTCTTAACCATACTTTTGCTAGAAAGGGTTTGGTCAGCACACGTTGTATCTGTATTACTGCGACTAACCAGAAACTATCTATACTATGAAGACTTCAAAGGATCTCAAAGGCAATGAATGTGTAATTATGATATCAGAGATATAATACAGTGATGTTGTGATTATAATATGTGTGTTGTAATAGATTGACTGGTGTGATTATAATACAAGTATTGTAATACATTGATAAGTATAATTATAATACATGTATGCATTGATTAATATGATTGTAACTCACATATTATGACATATTGATTGATGTAAGAATATATGAATGACATGATCTTACTGTATATTTTGAAATATTAATGACATGCTTGTTATAATGGTGGTTGTAAATTCATTAATATAATATGCAAACTAGTATTATTTTGATGTATATTGTATTTAAGGATATTTTTGTATTACTTGTTTTATTCATAAAATAAACAATTTAGTGGGGTAGTGAATACTTACCCTTAATACCTTTTTCAGGAATTGAAATGAAGAATGATCCGTTCTAAGATCATATTGTCAATGGTGTTGTAAGGAAGAATCTGCTCTGTTAACATTTAAGTTGTATAAAGGTTGTAATAATTTTGATTAAGTTTTAGTTAGAATTTGATTTTGGTATATAAACAATTTGATGTCAAATTTAGACGCTTAAAAAGTAAACTAAAGTTTACTGTAAATAATAACTTGAATTATATTTGTAATATTTAGCAGTTAAATTCCTTCAATCTTATCTTTATTGTTAAATTTAAATCGCAAGAATACATTTCTATGTTATGAATGAGATTTATCTATAAAGTTTTAAGATCTTGATAACTTCTATTATTTTCAAAATTTAAATCAACATGAATATTTCTTAATTCATCTAAAATCTCACCTATTTTAATTAAGTTTTATCAAAATTTATGAAAAAAAAGAACAGGGATGTTAGAGGTTCTAGTATAAATTTAATTATTAAGGTACAATCTATCATTTGTTATTTCTACTATTTTTATAAAGTTTCGTGAAAGGATTTATTTATAAGAAAGTTTTAATTTCATCACATTTTCATACTACTTGTTTTAAGAAAAAATTATTTTATTTCTTTTATTTTATCATAATTTATTATATAAATTGAATATGGAATTAGAGATGTCACAGATGACATGGCCTCTGCTAGTTTTCAATGGCACATAACTAATCCTTTCATGAGCAAAAAGAAGGAGACTGTGCCAATATATTTAGCAGAGGACGACAATCCTCTCACAACTCAGTTAGAAGCTCTGACTAAGCAAGTGGAATCCTTATTGAAAGTACAGGGACAATCAACGTAACCACATACAGCTTCTATATGTGAGCATTGCGACTTCTTAGGCCATGATAACTGATAAGTCTGTAATTAGGCCCTCTTTTACAGCATATTTATTTATAATTGACATTTATTTTAATTGAGTTTTACACTAATTTATTTATTAATTGTGCAGTTTGATATAAAGAGGCTGCGAGTAGATTTCTGGTGCATTTTGGGCCTAAATGAATGGACTTAAAAGCCTCTCAGCAGTAAGCACGTCCAGTGAAGCACGGGGGTGCTTCGACATAATGCACGGTCGTGCTACATGAGTGGTGCACAGCCATGCTTGTTTGCGGAAGTCACTCTTAACAATTTTAAAGGAGTTCAGATTCTATAAATAAGGGGCAGAAGGCATCGTGGAAGTATCGTTTGGCTGAGCACGAATTTACACATAACCTTCCCTTCGAGATCTCGGATCATTTCCACCACTCTTGTACGGATCGTTAGCACACTCTTGGCACGACTTGGATCTTCAAGTGACTATACTTGAAAAGCGAAGATTCATCTCATATTCTAGTTTGTTATATCTCTTCATTATGGATATGTTATTAATTGTTTTAGCGCTTTCTTTCTACATGAGTAACTAAATTCATAGCTAAGGCTATGGGGATTATTGTTTATGAATTTATGAGATTTTGATAATTGAATCTAAATTTGATTTCCATTTCGTGATTAGAATTTATCTTACTGCTTCTCACTCTTAACCCTAATTAATTACATCGTCAGGCGATTGTACCTCGATTAATTAATAGATCTATACGATAAAATAAGATGAAAGATTAGGTAGACCAAACCAATCTTCTTCTTCTAATCATTATTGAATTAACAAGTTCATAGGCTCTTTAGGCTTTCTTAAATTGATGTCTTCATGACCATTGGGGATGTTAATTTAGAGGAAAGAATATTAATATTGCATGACCATTGAATATTAATAGTATTCGTATGAATGATTAGTAGTCACAAGGAAATTGGATTTAGATCTAATTAGAAAAATAACATAAAGGATTGAATGAGAACACCCATATGCCCTAGGTTTTTCTCTGATAAGTGTAACCAAGACGTGCTTTGTGTTTATTGCTCTTAGTTTTATAATTGATTTTCTAAATTCTTGTATTGATTATTCTCGCGTATTTGAAGCTCAAACAATTAAATTAGGAAATTCTTAGTAATTGGTAAACAATCCTTGTGGGACGATAATTCAGAAACTTAATTTAAGAACTCTTTATTACTTCTCGATGGGTACACTTGCCCTCCGAACAAGTTTTTGGCGCTGTTGTCGGGGATTACTTTTTCAATATTAGGAAAATCTCAAATTTAATTGATTTGAGCAATTTCTCTGCAGCTTGCTGATCGCTCGATAACGTATCCTGTGGGCATAGTGGAGGATGTCCTAGTCAAGGTAGATAAGTTCATATTCCCTGCAGATTTCATTGTCCTTGACATGGAAGAGGATGACGAAGTACCCATCATACTAGGAAGGCCTTTCCTAACCACAGGAAGAACGATAATAGATGTTCAGCAGGGGAAGCTTACACTAAGATTGAATGATGAGGAAGTAGTATTTAAAGTTTTTAATTCACTCAAGCATCCCTCCACTTTTGATTCATGTAATTTTGTGACAGTTGCAGATGTTATCTCCCTGAATGTGCCACAAGTACGAGATGAATTAATAAAAGATGCATTGGAGAGGATACTTACATTAGAAAGGAGGGATCTGCACGACACTAAAGAAATAATAGATGAGATCTTAGCATTGAACAGTAGGGTGCCTGAAAGATTGTTCGGGCGAAGGATATTTGAAGATTAGGAGAACACTCCTGGAAAAGAACCAAGCTATCAGTCGAAGAACCTCCTGAACTAGAACTCAAACATCTTCCCTCGAATCTTAAATATGCCTTTTTACACCCTTCATCTCACTTACCTGTAATTATTTCTGTCAATTTGACAGGTAGCATGGAAGAGAAGCTTCTGAGAGTACTAAGAGAGAACAAGGAGGCTTTCGGGTGGAGCATTAATGATATTAAGGGCATCAGTCCTTCCATATGCACTCATAGAATTCACCTGGAGGAGGAGTTCAAACCAAAAGTGCAACCCCAAAGGCGATTAAATCCCAATCTGAAAGAAGTAGTGAAAAAGGAGGTAATTAAGTTGTTGGATGCCGATATCATATTCCCAATCTCTGATAGCCCTTGGGTGAGTCCTGTGCATGTTGTACCAAAGAAAAGAGGGACTATTGTTATGCAGAATGAGATACAGGAGCTCATCGCCGTCAACAAGGTAACTAGATGGAGGATGTGTATTGACTACAGGAAGCTTAACAAAGCCATCAGGAAGGATCACTTCCCTCTACCCTTTATTGATCAGATGTTAGATAAGTTAGCTGGGCATGAATATTACTGTTGTTTAGATGGCTATTCTGGTTATATGCAAATGCCCGTAGCTCTTGAAGATCAAGAAAAAACTACTTTTACATGTCCCTATGGTACATTTGCATATAAGCGAATGTCGTTTGGATTATGTAATGCCCCCGCTACCTTTCAAATGTGTATGATGGCTTTATTTTTAGATTTATTAGAGCATTGTATTAAAATATTTATCAATGATTTTTCTGTATATGGCACCACATTTGATAGTTGTGTACATAACTTGAATTTAGTTTTACAGAGATGCAGGAAAGCCAATCTGATTTTAAATTGGGAGAAGTGCCTGTTAATGGTTGATGAATGCATTGTTTTGGGACACAAGGTGTCAGGAAAAGGTATTGAAGTAGACCCTGTCAAGATTGAGGTTATTTCTAAACTACCTCCCCCTACAAGTGTCAAGGTAGTCAGGAGTTTTCTAGAACATACTGGGTTCTATAGGAGGTTTATATAAAACTTCTCAAAAATAGCAAAACCCCTTTCTGAATTATTAGCTAAAGATGTAGAGTTTAAATTTGATGAAACATGTTTATCTGCTTTCATGAAATTAAAAGAGAAATTAACAATTGCTCCTGTGATTGTGGCCCCTGACTGGTCTTTACCTTTTGAGCTAATGTGTGATGCTAGTGGTGCAATTGTGGGAGCAGTTCTAGGACAAAGGCGAGATAAGGTGTTTCAGGCCATTTACTATGCAAGTAAAACCTTGGACGACGCTCAGTGTAATTACACCGTTACAGAGAAGGAATTACTTGTTGTTATCTTTGCATTCGATAAATTTTGTTCTTATTTGATAATGTCCAGAGTTGTTGTCTTTACTGACCATTCTGCCATCAAGTATTTGTTGTCAAAACAGGATGCTAAACCAAGGATTATACGTTGGATTCTTCTCCTCCAAGAGTTTGATGTAGAAATTAGAGACAAGAAAGGGAGTGAGAATGTTGTAGTAGATCATTTGTCTCGATTAGATGCTTCAGTAAGGGAACCCATGGTGAAGGAGATCAAGAATTCTTTTCCTAATGAGAGGCTCCTCGTAATCTCTAAGGCACCTTGGTATGCGGATTTTGTAAACTATCTGGCAGGTAATGTAACTCCTAAACTACTTGACAAGCATAGGCTTAGAAAGTTTTGGTCTGATGTGAAGCATTATATTTGGAATGAACCTTACCTCTTTAAGATTTGTGGGGACAATAAGATTAGGAGGTGTGTTTCAGAGAGTGAAGTTAATGAGATTCTTAACCATTGCCATTCTAGGGAGGTGGGAGGTCATTGTGGCCCATCAAAAACCGCTCATAAGGTCCTGTAGTATGGTTTTTATTGGCCTACTTTGTTTAAAGATGCTCATTTATATGTTAATTCATGTAATAGGTGTCAAAGAAGTGGAAATATATCTATGAAACATGAAATGCCTCTTAGTAATATCTTAATTTGTGAATTATTTGATGTTTGGGGCATAGACTTCATAGGGCCTTCCCCAAATCCATGCATAATGAATACATATTAGTAGCTGTTGATTATGTTTCCAAATGGGTAGAAGTTGTAGCATTACCCACCAATAATACTCAAGTTGTGATTAAATTTCTAAAGAAAAATATTTTCACTAGATTTGGCACCCCTAGAGCTATTATTAGTGATGGTGGCACCCATTTTTGCAATAAGCAATTTGAAGCTCTTTTGACAAAATATGGTGTCACCCATAAGGTGGCCACTCCTTATCATCCCCAAACTAGTGGGCAAGTTGAGATATCTAATAAGGAATTGAAAAGAATTTTAGAGCGCACTGTTAACAACTCCAGGAAAGATTGGTCTCTGAAATTGGATGATGCACTCTAGGCCTATCGCACTGCATTCAAAACCCCTATTGGTATGTCTCCTTATCGTTTGGTTTCTGGTAAAGCATGTCACTTACCAGTTGAGCTTGATCACAAGGCCTACTGGGCCTTGAAGTTCCTAAATTTTGATTCACAAGTTACAGGTGGAAAGAGATTGTTGCAGCTCAATGAATTGGATGAATTGCGTTTTGAAGCATTTGAAAATGCCAAGTTATACAAAGAGTGTACTAAGAAGTGGCATGATAAACACATTTATCATAGGAGTTTTCAAGCAGGTGACAGGGTTCTGATCTATAACTCTCGATTGCGACTATTTCCTGAAAAACTGAAATCCAGGTGGTATGACCCCCTACAATGTGGTCAAGGTTCTTCCATACGGGGTACTAGAAGTGTCCAAGCATGGAGAAGAACCTTTCCGGATCAATGGGCTGAGAGCGAAGCTGTACATAGAGAATGTGACCCTTCCTGGTTACACGATAACACTTGACTAGCCCAGGCAAGATATCAGGCTCGCGACATTAAACAAGCGCTTCCAGGAGGCACCTTGTGTTATGTTTTCTTAATTATGTCTCTTTTCTTAATTTTATTTTAAGTTTTCATTGTTTTTTACACATAATGAAGAGGGTAGATGAGACAAGCACAGCCACACTTTCATATAGCACGACCGTGCTCAATGAGAACATGGGCGTGCCTCTCTTGAATACGCCCATGACGGAAAAGGTACTTTGGGCGTGCTTTCATTAAATAAGCACAACCGTGCATCACACGTCTTGGTTAAACTTATCGAAGAGGAACCTAGGGCATATGGATTTTCTCATTCAATCCTTTATGTTATTTTTCTGTTTAACTCTAGATTCGATTTCCTTATGATTACCAATCACTCATATGAATACTATTAATACCCAATGGTCATGCAATATTAATATTCTTTTCTCTAAATTAACATCCTCAATAGTCATGCAAGACATGAATTTAAGAAAGCTTAAGGAACCTATGAACTTGTTAATTTAATAACGATTAGAAGAGAAAGATTGGTTTGGTCCACCTAATCCTTTGTCTCGTTTTACCCTATAGATCTATTAATTAACCGAGGTATGGTCGCCTGACGATATAATTAATTAAGATTAAGAGAGAAGCACAATAGGATAAAATCTAATCACAAAATGAAAATCAAATTTAGATTCAAACATCAAAATTCCATAAATTCATGTACAATAGTTCCCATAGCCCTAGCTATGGACTTCGTTACTTATGCTAAAGAAATGAACTAAAACAATCATAAACAAAGTCATAATCAAAAGAAATATCAAACTAGAGTATAAGATGTGTTCCCGGTCTTCAAGTACGATCGCTTGAAGCTCCAAGTCTCGTCAAGCATGTGCCAAGGATCTCGTGCAAGAGAGACGAGATCAAATGTATTCTTGAGCCAAAGCCAAGATGTAAAAACAGTTCTCTACAATAAAAGAGAACAAATGAATTACAAGCACGACTGTGCTATAGAAGAGAATGGCCATGCATGTTCACCAAACTGACGTGTTCTCTACTTCTCTTACAGAAAATGCCTCCTAAAAGAGTTCGTGAAGGCACTTTGATCGCGAGTGTCACGCTCAGACAAATTATTAAAAACCGAATTGCATAAAAATTATGTAGTATGAGGTGCAATCTGAGTCATCTCCCAATGATGATAATGTTATACGATTATAAATTTCGATGGGGTTTGATTTATAAAATAATGCTGATTAGAATAAAAAGTTAACAAGAATTTAAAAACTCTAATCCAAGAATTTAGAAGAACTACGACCACTCTATCACCGGATTCCAAGAAGATGCATCAACCAACAAATTAGTGATTAACATTAAATTCGAATGAAACCTCAATTCAAATTAAGCATTCACACGAGAACCCTCATGCATTTGATTAACACACAATTCGCTCAAAGTTCAGAAACCTCTAGAATCTAATCGATTTGTGTTAATTTAATTCACCAATGCCATTAATCTTAGATCTCAAACCTGAAAATCTAATTCACACTCCTTTAAGAATTAATTACATACATCAACTGAATAATATATAATCAAACAACTGCACAATTATCAATCCAAACGAAGAACTTCAATTCGAAATCATAATTAGCAAAAGGAGAAAGAAGGAATAGATGAAACCGAATTTGTTGTTGAACAAATTGCGAAACCAATCCTCAAGAGTGTCTCAATCAATATTCAATTCTTGGACTAGATGGAAATATAAGCCTCCATGGATGGAAGGAAACAAGTCATAAAAGGGGAGAAAGAAAAACGAGAGAGAGAAGAGAAGAGAAGAGAAGAGAAGAGCCAAAAAATTAAATTCAAAATTCAAAATTTTGTTTGTCACTTTATTCTATTTTTTCGGCTATGAAAACGACCTCTTTTTTGTTCATGGCCTGAAGGACAATTGTAGCCTTGGATGCCAGCTTCAAAACACCACTAGAATGGGCTTAATCGGATGTCTGTGGACTGAGATATGGCCCAAATACTGCACCTTACTCAGGATCCGCGACTGCACCGCTTCAGTTCACTTCTAGGTCCAGTTTCAGCTTCTTAACATTAGAATTGGGTTCTGACCTCTCATAATAATTGTGCGCCTTTCTCTTAGCTTTCTTACAAATCAAGAATCAAAATGAAAGGAGTTCTACAACTCAAGATATGGTCCAGAAACCAAAACAGTATTAGAATTTGTCAAATACTGGAAAAATTAAATAAAGCCCAAATAAAATTCAAACATCATAAAATGATCCAATTCAACTAATTAGGCACAAAAGAGGATTAATAAGCTAGGAATTAGAGGAAATAATGTTATAAAAATCCAATTGATCACACTTCCACTGCCCCAACAGCTTACGAAATTCAGTTTCGAGGTGACCAGGGTGCAGTAGCAGGATACTGCAAGCGCCTGGACACGTTACTAGGATTCGAGTTCCTCCCCACATGTTATCTGGATGAGAATGTTCTTCAAGAACATGGTCTTTGGGAGGACGTCTCTCGGTACATTGCAGCCATAGGATGGGAGGGCGTCCAGGTTGTGCGAGCATCAGCATACAAGGAGCCAGTCTTGGAGTTCCTGAGCTCTGTCACATACACCGACAATTTGCGGGTGCATTTCCGCATGACCACCCAGCGCGACATGACGTTGGCACAGTTCAACATCCACTGCCGATTTGAGAGGATGGATAGGTACGAGACTCAACTGGCTGAGTATTTTGCATCGATCTATCAGCACCTTGACCAGCAAGAAACCCAGATCGCAAAGCTGCTCCGCTTGTTCCAGCATCATTTCCACCCTCCCAAGTGACTAATGAGTTTCATAATTTCTTTTATGTCTTTTCTTTTAGTTTAATATCTATTTTTCTTATTTTTATTTCATTTCATGTACTCGAACTCTAGCTTCTTTTATATATTTACTACAGTAAGCTGGTCTACTATGCGGGTACTTTGTCTCCATAACATTGCAAATATTCGGAGGTCAACACTATGAGCATTATCAACACCCGATTCCACCAGGCGGTATTTTTCTTTTTTCTCTCTTATCTTTATTTTTTATTTTATTTTATTTATTTTTATTTTTATTTTTTAAACATAGGGGACCATGTTTTGTTTTAAGTATGGGGGATTAGTTCCTAATTATGATTGTTATAGCATGTTCTCTTGAGTAAAGTGTCTATGCTATTTTTGTGATAATTTAAAACTTTTTCCATCATAGAACCCAGTTTTTCTAGATAGAAGAACATGCTGAGTAATTATTATTGACATTATACTTTCATTAGGAAACTAATAATTAGTTAAGTTCCTTACTTTTATGCTCGACATTAAACTTTAAACCACAGATGTGAGTTTTGAGCCATTAAGGGGATTTCTATCTTAATATAATTAATTGTACCCTTTTCCTCATTGTTTTGTGTGATTATCTCCTTAGGATTTGTGCTCTAGAACTTGACTTGGAACCAACTTAAGACATCTTTTTTAATTGCATGTTTTTAATGTGATTGAGGCATAATAGAATTTTTATTCTTGGCCATCAGCATGTTTGAGATACAACTAGTTGCCCACTTTGAGCTTTATTGATTTTCTTGGTCCCTTGCATTAAATTTATAAAAATATTTTGATGACCTTGAGTTTATTAATGGAGCAATTGAGTTGTTGAATTGCTTGATAAATTCTCCTCTATATCTCTCATGTGCAAAAAGAAAGAAAGAAAGTACGAAAAAGAAAATGAAAGAAAAGAAAAGAAAAATGGTTATATATGATTGAAAAGAGAAAAGAGTAAAGATATTGTTCACATACAAAAATATAAAAATTACTCTAAGAGCTTCATTTGTAAACTTAGGGGATGCTTGTAATTGTTATAATTTATTAACCCCTTTGTATATTCTCTCTCTTTCATTTATCTCACCTCAATTATTATAACCCCTTGGCCACATTAAAAATTGAAAAAGACCTCATGATTTTTACTTGCATTTAATTGATTTAGTGGAGAGTCGATTTACAGTTAAGCCTATGGTAGTACATTTTTCTTTAGGGGAATTGAGTGATGTCTCATTTTGTCCCTTAGTGAGAGAGGAAAGCAGAGTATCTTAGTTTGATGTTTGAGTGAGAAGTATGAAAATATACGATTCTAATTGGGAATCCTTTTGATTGCTTAAGCTCGGTGATATTACTCTTTCTCTCTTTATCTCCTTTATCTCGGGTTCCTTGTGTGGTATTATGTTTTAAGTTATTATGTTATTCTCTTAACTAGCACTTTGCTTGAGGACAAGCAAACAGATAAGTATGGGGGAGTTGATAATTCTGTAATTAGGCCCTCTTTTACAGCACATTTATTCATAATTGACATTTATTTTAATTAAGTTTTACACTAATTTATTTATTAATTGTGCAGTTTGATATAAAGAGGCTGCGAGTATATTTCTGGTGCATTTTGGGCCCAAATGAATGGACTTAAAAGCATCTCAGCAATAAGCACGCCAAGTGAAACACGGGGTGCTTCGACGTAATGCACGGTCGTGCTGCATGAGTGGTGCACGGCCGTGCTTGTTTGCGGAAGTCACTCTTAACAATTTTAAAGGAGTTCAGATTCTATAAATAAGAGGCAGAAGGCATTGTGGAAGTATCTTTTGGCCGAGCACGAATTTACACATAACCTTCCCTTCGAGATCTCGAATCATTTCCACCACTCTTGTACGGATCGTTAGCACACTCTTGGCATGACTTGGAGCTTTAAGTGACCATACTTGAAGAGCGAAGATTCATCTCATATTCTAGTTTGCTATATCTCTTCATTATGGATATGTTATTAATTGTTTTAGCGCTTTCTTTCTACATGAGTAACTAAATTCATAGCTAGGGCTATGAGGATTATTATTTATGAATTTATGAGATTTTGATAATTGAATCTAAATTTGATTTCTGTTTCGTGATTAGAATTTATCTTACTGCTTCTCACTCTTAACCCTAATTAAAACCAATCTTCTTCTTCTAATCGTTATTGAATTAACAAGTTCATAGGCTCCTTAGGATTTCTTAAATTGATGTCTTGCATGACCATTGGGGATGTTAATTTAGAGAAAAGAATATTAATATTGCATGACCATTGAATATTAATAGTATTCGTATGAATGATTAGTAGTCACAAAGAAATCGGATTTAGATCTAATTAGAAAAATAGCATAAAGGATTGAATGAGAACACCCTTACGCCCTAGATTTTTCTCCGATAAGTATAACCAAGACGTGCTTTGTGTTTCTTGCTCTTAGTTTTATAATTGATTTTCTAAATTCTTGTGTTGATTGTTCTCGCGTATTTGAAGCTCAAACAATTAAATTAGAAAATTCTTAATAATTGGTAAACAATCTTTGTGGGACAATAATTCGAGAACTTAATTTAAGAACCCTTTATTATTTCTCGATGGATACACTTGCCCTCTGAACAATAACAATAATTGTCCAATTACAAAAATTAAAGAGGAAGCTAATTTTATGCACAGTAAGTACAACTCAGGATGACAAAATAACCCTTCTAACTATTAGGGGAATAGCTGTGGAAGTCAAAAATTAAATGTTCATCGCCCTCCCCAAGTACAAAATTAGGGAGCAAGACTAGAGGGGAAGGAGGTCCCTCCATCCTAGTCCAACTTTTGAGAGCAAATGATGCAGTATGTGCACTATTTTGATAAGAGGATGTCAGACATTGAATCTAAGTTGGAGCAATACATTCAAAAGGATGATAGAAGGTTCACAGAAATTAAGTCAGAGATGAAATCACATTCTTCAATGGTTGAGTCTCAATTGGAACAAATTACTCATCTTTTGAGTCAAAAAAATGTTGGGAACATTGGCAACCCAGCCTGAACCTAATCTAAGAGAGCAATACAATGCCATCATTCTAAGAAATGGGAAGAAAGTGTAAGAATCACAAAACAGAGGCATATACATGCCTGTGCTTACTGAAAAGCATGCCCTTGCTCCAAATGAAGCACGACCATGCTACGACAAGCACGTCTGAAGAAATTCAACAAGCACAGCCGTGCATCCCCATAAGTAAGGTCATGCTTCAAGGGCAGTATTTAAAAAAGAAAAGGAAAAAGTACCTCCTATACAACCAAGACCTATGAGCTTAGAATACCTTTTCTACAAAGGCTGCGGGGCAAACCACATACAACTTGGAGTTTGAGAAATTCTTAGACCTATTGGGAAAGGTACACATCAATATGCCTTTCATTAATACTATCTCCAAAGAGATTTGGACCAATAAGAGAAAACTGAGAGCACTTAAAACTATGAAGCTCACTGAAGAGTGTTTAGCTATAGTTCTTAAAAAGTTTCAACCTAAGCTTAAGGACCCAGGAAGTTTCACTATTCCTTGCACCATCAAGAAAACTTGCATTGATGGAGCTCTCTGTAATTTAAGGGCAAATATCAACCTTATGCCCTATTTTGTTTTCAAGAAGCTTGGCATGCACAAGCCTAAGCTGACCACTATGTCACTTCAACTCATAAATAGATTAATCACATACCTTAGGAGGATAGTAGAAAATGTGTACATGAAGGTTGAAGAGTTTATATTTTCTATTGATTTTGTGATGCTTGACATGAAAAAGGATGATAATATATCTTAGGGAGACCTTTCTTGGCCACTGTTAGGGCCCTCATAAACATTTACGAAGGAAATCTCACCTTAAGGTTAGATGACGAAGAAATCATTTTTCAAGTTTTTAATTCTTTAAAGTACTCTTCTAGCCAAGAGTCTTTTAATTTTATGAGCATTGTAAATACTGTTTCTCCTCCTTTGAATTTTGTTAAGCATGGAACCCAAGAAAAAGGGCAAGGAAGAAGCAAGTTGAGGATGCATTTAATACTGTTTCTCCTCCTTTGCATGTATTTAATGTTTCCAAACATTAAGGAAAATGTTTTACTTTAAGTATGAGGGGTTTCCAATAATATAACTATTATTGCATGTTCTTAAGTAAATGTCTGTGCCTTTTTTCATGATAATTTGAAACTTTTTTCTCTCAAGGAACTCAATTTTCTCAGATAGAAGAGCATGTTGAGTGATTATTATTGGATTAAGATTTTCATTTGAAAAATAATAGTTAGCCAAGTTCTCTACTTATCTACTTTACATTAAATTTTAACTCATAAATATTAATTTTGAGGCTTAAAGGGAATTTTTATCCTAATTTAATTAATCGTACCTTTTTTCTCATTATTTTGTGATTATTCCCTTAGGATTTGTATTCTAAAACTTGACTTGTAACCGACTTGAGACTATTGTATATTTTAATATGATTGAGGCATAATAGGATTTTTATTATTGGCCTTCAGTAGGTTTAAGATTAAGATATAACTAGTTGCCCACTTTGAGTTTTATTAATATTTCTTTGGTCCCTTACATTGAAATTATAAAATATTTTGATGATCTTGAGTTTATAAATGGAGCAATTGAATTGTTGAATTGTTTGATAAAATATCCTCTACATATCTTATGTACAAAAAGAAAGAAAATATGTGTAAATATAAAAGAGAATAAAAAATAGCAAAAAGAAAAAAAGTGTAGTTACAAATGAATGAAAGAGAGGAGGAGTATATGAACTTTGAGAGCGCAGCTCTTTTCATCTCTTCTCTATGGGAGACTCCTCTGGTTTACAAATTTGTTTAGTAATATTTTGGTCTTCTTGTATATTATGTTTAGATAAATCCATAACTAGAGTACAGTTGGGGAAATAAGGGGAATTTGGGGGTTCTAAGTGCCTGTAAATGAGTTTACTGAACAGAAAGGGAGTTTGAAGTCCTCGGATGGTCATGAAAATGGTGTGCAAGACCTCAGGTTTCTTCAAAAATAGCGTGGAATTGTAAGGCATTTTGAGGCGATATTGGTGTCTTGGTACAAATTTTTAGGAGGCAAAGTGAAGGCTTCTTCCTTTGCTGCGGTCGAGAGTAGACATTACAAGACTTGGATGGGATATCGGTCAAGAAGAAGGTGATGAGATAATTTGGTGGCTGGACAAATCTCTAGGCCACTAAGCCTTGGCCTACACGACCTAACTGGGATAACGTATAGAAGGTTCCTTAGGCTTGGCCTTAGTTTGAGAAAGACACAAGAATGAGGCGGCAACATTTGCACATGCAACCTCCAAACTTTGGGCCTAAGTGTCATTGCATATAATCATCCTGCATCGAGAAAGGAAATGGGCTTTTGGCAAGGTGCTCCACGTACAACAGCTGCATGACACGTAAATTTCATGCCATTGTTCGTTTGCTTTTTAAGGGCAATTGATTAAGAATTTAAGATGCAGAATCTACGTGAATAAAATGGGAATTTGGACGAGAATTTAGAGGCATAAGGTGCTGGTCGGCTGTAATATATGCATAACAATTTGGAGATTTTAACTCTAACCAATTTGGTTAAAGAATTTATGGCATAACCGGCAACAAGGCTTTAAAAGCTAGTGGTGAGAAATTATAAAATAGCTAGACAGCAGAATGGGTTTAAAATTTGGGCTCTCACACATGAGTTAAATGAGTATTTCATGGTCAAGTTATGGTGCAAGGTACGTGTGGGCTTTCGCTTCTTAAATTTACTAGAAAAATTATGCGCGGTTTGTTGGAAAATTCTTTTCCAAAAGCTAAAATTTCTATCTAATTGTCACTAAAAATCTTAACGTCTAGCCTAGAGTTCATTCCACGCTCACTAGTAATCAAGATAAAGTAATGGCTAAGTCAATCACAAGCAATACTAGAAGGAATTATAAGAAAGGAAAATAAATAAAAGGAAGACACACTTACAAAATTTTCTAATCTCCTTTGAGTTAGATAAATAACTCACATAAATTTAGGAGTATTACAATTAATGTGGAACAAAAAGTGATTAGTTAAAATATTTACTAATGAGAATAGTAAAACATCCAAGTAGCAATAGGAACTAGATTTACCTAGTGTTGCATGTAGAAAAACCATACTAAATTATCTTAACTAGCGCTTGAGCATTCTATGATTAATGTGATTGTGAACAGCTAAAAATGACCATATTTTGATATAATTGTGCATTATAATTAAGATTCCAGTGAGAGATGATGTGCCTTATGAATTATGGCACTATCTGGATTAAAATATGGATAATTAATTACTTCATAAAAAAAGAAACAATTAAAAGATGTTAAAACTCTTGTAATTAATTGATTATTGCTTATTTTCATTAGCAATGAGTATTTATTTTGTGACGTCCTTAATCTTATTATTCATTTATCTAAAATTCATAGAAATAAAATAATAAAATAAAAATAAAATTTCTTTATGCTTATAATATAAAATTTTAAAGAAAATCTAAAACTTTCACTTTTATTACTTAATTTATGAAAATGTATAGATATTCAAAACTATAAAAGATAGATATTTACCATTACATTATAGCTTGCTAAATAAAATTTTTACTTGAACAATAAAAAAAATACATATATTAGATTTCATTCAGATACAAAAGTTTGATATTTACATATCATAACTCAAAATACATTAGGATTTATTTACATAATTACATAATCAAAATAATTTAAGTCTTAATGAGCAATTTATCTCTACACCAACAACCTAAAAGATATAATCCTAGTCATCATCATCAAATCAATCCTCTATCTCTTCCAATTCTTCTTGTGTCAAGTCTTTCTCATAATAATCTCCAATATCTGCAATGACCTATATATCAGTCATCTGCTCTCAGGTAAATATAATCAATCTTTCCATATAATCACAGTTGTGTAAGGTGTATGTGACGCCTAAAAATAGCAGGATTTTTTTTTTTTTTGTACGAACATAAGCTCTCTCTTCATAGAGAGTTTTAATCACACAATTAATATTCCGTATTCCATAGACAATCATCATTTCACTTCCCAATTTCAACCACACAGTGGGATAAAGACAAACATAACTCATGACATAAAGGTACCTTAAGGTATTTAAACATCAGTTTGGCAAAAATAGTAAAATGTTCAGATAGCGTCGAGAACAACAAACATTAATCCAATCCATCAAACAGAATAGCAACATAAGTAAATCAAACACCCTACAAGCAGTCCCACTAGGACAGAAACAAACAACAAACATCACTCATAAGGTGAATAATCCTCAATGGGATCAGACTCCTCAGAAGATGTCGGGGAAGCAAAGCTAGAAGAAGCAGCGTCCTCAGTGTCCTCTTCAATCCATCCAGCAGTGTAAAGTGGCGAATGGACTGTAGTGAAGGGCGAATAGGTGTTTGGGTAGGTAGGGAGCATATGGGGCAGTACATCATCATTCCTCACTGAGGGTTCTGCCATATGAACATCTCTCTCAGTGGCCACAGGGGGTGGAGTAGGATCCTCAGTAGGGAATGGTACAGGTGCAGGTACTGGTCTAGAACTGGGAGTACGAGGATCAACAGACATGGGAGAAGGAGTAGCTGCAAGTGCAGGATAAGGTAGGTAAGAATCTCCAGGTGGGGTGGAGAAAACAAGCTCGATGGGGGTGTCAACCATAAAGTGGGTGGTCCATGAGTGTCCGACATCCTGTCCATGAATCACTCGTGCCATTCCATGGAAGATGCTTTGTTGTGCCACGTCGAACACTCAAACGTCCTCCTCAGATGGCAGGATCCATACCTTCACTCGGAAGCTGGTCATCTGTACAAGGCATATACAAAAGTACAACAACACACACAAACAGGGGTGAGTTCCCCAAACACAAACAAACATTCAATAGTCGTACCCCAAGGAAGGTGGCTTTTCACACCATCACCCAAGCAACATCATTATCCAATCTCAAAACAAACATCGGTACAATATAAGTCGGTTCATACTTCTCATAGGAAATTCCTAGGTTCATCAAACTAATAATGCACATGATGCATGAATGCAAGTTTCTTTCCTCGCTATCCATCCCTCGAATTTTCGTTTTAATGCATATGGTATGCATGGGGATCCCTTACTCTACTGCCAGCGACTTGCCCAGCATTTAGTGTAGAGTTAACAATTTCATATCCAAGTCGTGTGGCGATCGGAGGACTCCATTCCCTGCATCACAATTGCACAGAAAAGAATTTATATCATTATTCAAAAACACCCAAACTGGTGCTGGCCCCAAACTGGGTCTCTTCGGGAATGGACCTCAACGACCCTAGGATGTGGAGTTCTTGTCGGGCTTGGCTAAGGCTTGCAAGTAGGGTCACGACCCGGCCACAGAGAGCTCTGCTGTGCCATCCAGGTCGACTGTTCCCCCTTTCGCCACCCCCGTAGGTCTACTCGGGACCGAACCTCTAATACCTACAGTTGTGCCTCTGTTATGCCATCAAGTTGTTCCAAAGAAATGTTATGATCCATGGAGCATGATTTTCTTTTCCTTCCCCAATGTTTTCTCAATCTTAGATCACATGGAATTCAAAGCACAGAATCAAAGCCCTCACAAGGCCTGCTCAATCATTATTCACCTTCTCATCCAGCATAAATTTGTTAAACAACAAGGTTTAGGAATTACATACAAGCTTCCAATCCCATTAATACACATCCACTATTTCTCAACACATAAATTTCAGTAATTTTGACATAACCTACTCAGATTTTCCTCATCCAATTCCATTATAATAATTTACTATATCACCATCGCTCATTTTATCATTTCCATCGTTATTAACTATACTACTTCCTACTTAGATATGACTTGTTTCCACTCTCCTCTTTCTCTCTGGTTTTTCCATTTAGTTATTTTCTAATTACTTGTATTGATTCACGACTACCTATTTAATTCAAGGTTACTTAGTTTAGTTCTAGCTCTTTTTAGGTTTATTAATATTAAGTCCTCATGCGATGGGTTCTATTAAGTAGCTAATAATGAGATCTTTCCAAGAATGACTTTTATCAATTAACTACTATGTCCAGACCCTTAATTACCATTTCCATACCTTTAATTACTATCTTTTTAGTTTGGGTAAACTTTCCATCAAAAAGGGCTGCACTTGATTTTTTCCCTTTTTACTCCTTATATAATGCAATGAACATGATGCATGATTCATCTTAATACTCACGAATCCAGGTGCAAACAGCAAACACACCCTATCATTATACAATCCTTCTCACTCATATTTCACCAAAATTAATACAAATTCAAGTACAACTTTTAGGATTTCTTATCATCAAAACCGAGAGTGAATAGTTCTCACTTTCTTGTCCACCACAAATTCCCAAAGCATCACATGCATGAAACTTTTTAAACCAAGTGGAAACATACATCACAATCAATTCAATCATCCATCATCTAAACTAGCAAGCAACCATTTTCATGCAAATCACACAAAATCCAGCACGGTTTTCAAATTCTAAAGTGTAATTCAATTTTTTTTTCCATATGGTTTGAGTGTCCAAAAATTAAGATTTTCCACCACAATTACCTTTTCTTTTTGTGTGACTTCCCTTTATAATTTTACTAACTTTCCTTAAACAAATTTTTTTCTTTTGAACTCTAAGTACAACATTCTAGTCTTTTACATAAAAAAATCAAATCTGTCCAGCCTTTCCACTAAGTTTCCGTCAAGTTAAAAATAGGTAACACCAAGGAAATTAACATGCAATGACAAAGTTTCATCGTCCAAGTGTAGGGGCAACATTTCCAAGTGACATTCAAACTTCCAAGGGAAAATCGAAACACTTAGGGGCTGAAATCAATATGCAATGGCTTCCATTTCACATGCAATCCATGGTTTATTGATTACAAGAGTATATCAACATTTTAAACAAAGAATCTAGCCAAACAAAAGTGAAACCGAGGCATGCACAAAGGGATCCAAAGCATTTCATGGTTAAAATTCAACATGCAAGTGAAAGGATATGTTAATCAAGTTCACGGTTCATGGTTTCAAGGAAGAAATATCATTAATTCAAAGATTTCACCAAGGGAACATAAAAATCGAAACATGCACAAGGGAAAATCCACATCCATACATCAAAGTTTCAAGCTTTTAAGGAACAAAGTTGATTAAGAGTGGAATCAAACTCTTTAGAATGTAACTGAGGCATGCAAACAAGGAAATCCACACACTTTTCGAATAAAATTTAACATGCAAGTTCAGATTTAAAGTTCTTCAAACATGCAGTCCAATATACACTATTTTTCAAAGGGAAATTAAGCAAAAACAGCCAAGAAAGGGACATGCAAACACATCTATGGTGAGAACTCCCCCTTGCCTTGAATGTGTCAAAAATTTGTGAGCAAAAAGAGTTAATCTTGGCTACTTCTTCAAAAGAAAGGTGTTGGACCGAGAGGATGAGTTTCAAACTTCAATCTTTCTCCTCTTGGTTAGGTTGTCTTCCTCGGTTCTTTGAAGAGAAAAGGGGAAAAGGTTCAAAATGGTTAAGATCAAAGTGAAAAAGGAAGTTTTAGGAGCTTTTGGTGTTAGGCTTCCATGGTTCTTCAAATCAAAGAAGGAAAAAGGATGAGAAAGCTTACCTCCTTGAAGGAATGGTCACGGTTTTGAAGAATCAAGCAAGGGAATGCAAGGGTGAAAGCTTGGAGCTCCTTGGCTTGTCTTGAAAGGTTGAGAAGATGAGAAATTTTGAAGGGATTTAGGGAGAGAGGGTCTCAATTTCTTTGGAGAAAATGGAAAGAATAGGACTTGAAAGAATTTTGAGAGAAAGAGTGGGAGGCTCACGGTTTTTAGAGTGAAAAAAGAGAGGAAATAAGGTGCCAAAACTGCACAAAATTGATTTGAAGCAATTTGGAAGTGAAATTTGGTGAAAAACTTGAATGATAAGGGTGCCACGGTTTTTGTGCATGAATAGTGAATTCTTTTTGCAAACTTACAAGTTAAGTAAATACAATTTGGCAAGCAAAATGCATGGAGGAATGTGGAGGCTACATGCACACGGTTTGGAGTAGAACATTCCAAGAATTGCACAAAATTCCAAAGGCTAGATTCTAGGCAGCAAATGCATGCAATGTGATTGGCCGACGAGGAATTTGATGTGACGAGATTGACTTTTGAAGGGACATTTGACATTGTGCAAATTTCAAGAAAAGCATTTAATTTAAAGTAATCATGATGCCAGCCTTTTAGAAGACAAGACAAGAAAGTTCCAGAATAATTATGTCTACAAATCGGGAGGCAAGAATCTTTTTGCATGAAATTCTAGTGGCCGATACTAGATTTGGAAATCTTTATAGTAATGATTACTAGATTTCGTGAGATTCTATGCAAAATTTCGACGGCTAAGGAATGATTACAAAATCTTAGCAATGATTACAAAATCTCACGTTTTTCAAGATGGATAATTTTGATTTGACAATTTAAATAAGATAAAGTTTAACTTTTCTGGATAAAATTATCAGGGGCATTGCGGATAGTACAGCTGAACATACTCAAAGAAATCCTTAGACGATATTGAAACCATATATTGCATGCAGTTATCCTAAAATACCGAACTTAGAAATAAATCAATATTCTACCAAAATAAAATAATTTAACCTCTATCTAATTATTCTGATACTAAAGAACCAGAATAAGCAAGTAAGTACGATTCAAGGGTTGCTAACTAAATCAGGAGAATCGGGGCGTTACAGTGTACACATAATTCATAGCATCTAGTGTCTAAAATGTCCCTCTATATATGTACAGGCTGAGAATGTGATGTATTCTACCACTAGTAAGGTAGTCAAAAGGAATGTTATACCCTACGGTGATCTCTAAAGTAAAATCATTATCATACCCATTTTCACTAACTACTACAAATTTATAATGGCAGACTCTCTCATTCCCTAAATACATAATTTAATCTACTTTCTAATGTCCACTTAATTAGCCTAATAGGTCTCTAAGAGGTGTTTCATAAAAATATTAATAAGGATGAGTCTTTTCCATCGTTTTGTTAAGACTAAAAGTTCAATTTAATAAATTCACAATTTAATCTACTTTCAGTACTATCATTTGTATACATACAACATTTTCATATACTAAGATCAAAGTCTATCAACACTCTAAATATTCATTGGATCCTTATATTAACCAATCATTGTCCCTAAGGACATCATCTATACTATTAGCCACATTAATGAACTCTTATAGCCTCCACAATTGTCTATAATGTGCTCAAAGTTGAAATTTCATTTTCCATAAACTGTGCACTATAGTACTTAGGCATTCAAATAAATCATCCTCTAGGTGGCCTAAGTGACTAGGAATAGCATGTGGTGTAATTGATGGCAATAGTGATTAAAGCAAACCCAAATAATGTAAATTTTTGTAAATAGTTGCATGAGAATTAGACTAGTAGCTCTAGGCCCTAGTCACTTTTCTATTCTCTTGTATTTTGTTTGCATAAGATAGGAGAGAAATAAATGGTTATGTAGAATATGTAATATATCACTCTTTAGAACTCTTGTATCATAAGTATATAAAGTGTGTTAGTTGATGTGTTCAAGTAGAATTTAGTTGATTTGGTTTAATTCTAGAAATAAAATGGGTCTAAGGAAGGATTTCTTTTTGAAAGGAAAAGGGAAAATAAAGAAAAAGAAGAAAATAACGGTGCATTTATATTAATGTAATTTCTTCTTATTTTCGAGCATTGTCTTCCTTGTTAAATGAAGTCTAAATTAAATAATTATATCTTGTTGAATGAATTAAAAAGAAGAAAAATCTAAAATTATTATGAAAAATTTAGAATCTGTGAGAAGGAGTGTTATTTATATCTTACTACTTGAAGTAAAGTATATTTATATCTTGATATAATATTTTATAGTTACAAATTTGAATTTTATTAAAAGAAGTGATAAAAACACAAGAAAGGAGGATTAAGCTATGCTTTGAATATTATAAAATTCTTATAAAAACATTTGATTAAAATTAGTTAATATATTTTTGTACATGAAAAATAAGTTTTCTACTTTTACATAAAAAAATATAAAAAATTAGTGTAATAGGGATGAACACAAGGTTTATCTCAATTCATCCACAACTCCTGAACTTCATTTAATACTCAACCTCCTATCAAGATTTTTCGCTAATATAGAATACTTTTTATAATAATAAACACTTTAAATATATCTAAGTATTCTTGAGTGACATTGGCCTTTTCAAGAACAATAACCTCAGTATTTTTTGAGAAGAAAGACTCTTTTAGGTTACACGCTTTCTAAATAAATAAGTATTATATAAATAAAAGCTATTAATAAGATAATCTGTTTGATCATGTACCTCCTTTTGCAACATTCTAAAGTGAATTTTAAGTATAGTAGCTTGAATATTTGTTTAAGCATCTCTTTTGTCAAACACTTTTTAAATAATATTTATTTTTTCATAGGTTAAAATATCATTTGGTACTATTTAATATTTATAATATTATTTTGTGGTGACATAGTTAACAAATATTCAAGTTTAATTAATCTTTCGTGTTTGTCACACCTTTATTTAAGTAGATTTCTTCAACTAAATAAATCATTGAAGCAAACAAACTCTTAGAACAAATTTTGTGTTTTAGCACGTGTTAGAATATTTTTTCTATATGATGACAATACTCTATTTTTTTTTATATTCACTTAATTTTCTCTCCCTTTCTAATATGAATCTAAAACTTTATTGTTGTTGTAAGAAAGTCACATGTTTTTATATTTATGTAATCAAAACATAAATACTATGTACTGTTTTATTTAAAAAAAATTGTCAACTTTAAATCTAATTTTAGAATATATTATTTGTTCTAACTTGACCTAAAAGAGCAGTGGTATAAACATACATTGAAACCTATTAATTTTTCATAAAAGATTATCTTGTGTATATTTAATTTTAGAAATGTTTTATTTTTGTTTACTTCTAGTTACAAACAACTATTCTATTTTTATTTTTAAATAATTATATAAAAAACACTAAAAATAGAGGGAAAAAAAAAAGCTAATTTGAACATTTTTAAACAAAATATACTTTATTATGAAAGATTAAGATTATAAAATACGAAGTTTCAAATTTTGTAGGAGTTTATTTGTAACGGTTTTGAAAAAATCTCATCATGTAAGTCTTAAGAAAGTAATTTTTTGAACACCAGAGATATCTTCTTTGTTTGATGATGATGAAACCTAGTTATTTAGCATTAAACCATCAACTTTTACTAAAATAATAAGCCAAAACAATATGTGATGAATGAGTTTAATTGTAGATTGGAATGGTATTGCAGCAAAGTTTGCATAAATTTATTCTTGAACATTCAGAATTTTTTTCCTTTTTTTATATATAATTGTGTTTGCTATTTTGTAAGACTAGACAATATTTTTTTGATAAATTTTAAGGTGCTTTGAGAACTGAGGGGATATTCATGTTTTCTTGTACGAGAAACAATCGTGATAATAGAGTTAACAGTTTATTTTAAAAAAACGTAAATAGACTTTAATATCTTAGCATAATTTAGAGAGAGTATTTAATACTTCTCAAGTTCAAAGTATTCACTTATTTTTTTCGTTCTTTTATAATATTTAAAATTAACTATGCAATTATTTATTTTTATTATATTTTTCATATAATTATTTAATTTTGGGGGCTTGATTTATTATTTTTTATTAAGATATTTATTTTTTTTAATTTCTTAAATTCTTATTACTATATGCTATAATTATAAATCAATATATTTTTTATGTATTTTGAAAATAAGTTATTAATCATTTTCAAAAATAAGATTTAAAATAAGAAAAATATACTTTTATTCTTGTAATTTTATATTTTATTTTTAAAATTTAAAAAAATAATTTAATTTTTTAACTTTGAAACAATTTAAATAAGTAGCTTTTTGTTAGTCTGTTAATCCCATTAAATTTTTTTTTTGTATCAGTGTGTTTGGATACACAAATTAATTAACTTCTTATTTAATAAATTAATTTTATATAAAAATTTATGTCATAAATTTAATCATAAGTCATAAATTTAATTATAAGTTCTATTGAAATAGATTTAAAAAAATTTATTTTGATAAATTATATTAAAAATTTTACTAAATAAATTAAAAAAATTCTAAAAGTCATAAACTATTTTGACAAAGTATTCAAGTTTTTTCAAAGATATAATTTTTCTTTTAAAATAGTGTTAATGAAACTGTAACTTTTAGATATAATTTTTAATTTTAAAAATAATATCATTTATTCTAACTGATAACATGTCATTCAAATTTAAAATTTTTATTTCTTCAATTATAAAGATTTTTACCAAATATTTTTTCAAAGGTTTTTATGTAAAAGATGTATTAAATAAAAAAAATATAAATATTTGTTTCTTTAAAAATAATAATATTTTATTTAATAATTAACTTATATATTATAAATAAGAGTCTATTATTTGAAAAATAATTCGTATAATCTCTCTCTCTAATGGCTTTACTTTTTATCTTGTTACCTTATAAAAAATTTTAAATTTTCTATAAATATCTATTTCTACATATATAAAAAAAATTATTACCTTATATAAACTTTAAATTTTTACTAACTAACTAACTATATATATATAAATTTAATTTTTTATATAAACTTTAAATTTCTTATAAATATTTATGTTTATAAATTTATAATATTTAATCTATTATTTGTCGTACTCGTAGTAAAATTTTTTAATGATTACATATTATTTTATTGGTAACATTTATTTATTTTATTTTAAAACTAATAATACCAATATCATTCATTACTATTAATACTGAAATTAATATTAAACCAATTATTTTCACATGTATTTACTTATGAACATATGATATAGAGTGATAATAATTTTTTAAGAATTCATTATTTTATTTATTTATATTTAGATACATAATAAAAATAATAAATAATAAATTTGTATAAAAAATATAATATTTAATGTTATAAATATTAAAATTATAATTAAAATATATTTTAATAATTATTCATTAATAATTTTAAAAATAATATGTAAGTGAAATGAGTATATTTATCATAATTATTTTAATTATTGTAATATATCTAATTATATATATTATAAAAATAATTTGTTGATAGTTTTATAATTTTACAATAATTACTCAAAATTATTGATACTATTTTATGCAATTATCTCAACTATTGATAATATTACTACAATTGACCAAACTCTCATTTTCGTTTTTGAGATAGTACGTGTTGCGTATTTTAGTATTTGAAATATTAAAACTCTCACGTTAGTTTTTAACTTTCACTTCTATCAAACATTTTAGTCTCTAAAACTAGACATCATTAATAAACATTAACAAAATGCTGACATGTCATGTTAAATGCAATGTGAAAAGATTAATATGACATACAATATCATGTTGAAGAACTCTAAAAAATAACCATGACAGTTTTTTCTTTCTCTCACAAAAAAATCCTAAAATCAATTTGTCCGAAATCAGTTTGATAACCTCTGTGAAAATATATATATGTAATTGTTGTATAAGTTATATTTAAAGGTTAGATTTGAGAAAACTCTTGAATTTCATAAGTTAAACATAAAGAAAATAAAAGAACAACTTTGATGGATGAGAGTAATCCAACTCCATGCTAACATCCAAAGAGTTGCTTTCACGTTCTTCAATATCATTGACAAGAAAGAGAAAAACTTTTATGTATTCTATAAAGACTAGTAATCAATGATAAAACCTATTAAAAATTTGGAAGAGTCAGAACCTTCTATTGATAATAATCAAGAAGAGCTAGATTGATTCATTGATGAGATAAATGACACAACAAATTAAGAATACGAATTAAGCAAATTGATTTAGGACAAATTGATTTTAGGGTTCTTCATAAGAGGAAAGAAAAAATGTTACAGTTATCACTTAGGGTTCTTTAAAATAACATTGTATCTGCCATATCAGCCTTCTCACATGACACTTAACATAACATGTCAGCATTTTAATATTTCAAAGACTAAAATAAGTAATGCTAACTATCTCAAAGATAAAAAAATGAGGGTTTAGTCAATTAAAATTATCTTAACTAGTTAGGAACATGTGCATATATGAATAATTTATTTTAAAATAAATATATATATAATTAAATAATTAAAGAATAAAATTTTATTATTTTTTAAATAATTATATATATAATAAAATTATTTTTAATAATAATAATATTTTTATCTAAATTTATTAGTATTTTTCATGAGAGACAATCTTATTTAAACTAGATAAGATCATTATGAACGGTTAAACTCTTTTTTGAAGTATATAATATAGCTGCATTCATAGGTACCTAAACTCAAAATTATTAGTTAAATTGAAACAACTTCCTACTAATTAATCTCAATGTTTGATGGTTTTAACTATAACTTTTTAAAAAAAGTTAGAATAAATAATATATATTAAAATAATAAAGATTTAAGACAAAAAAATAATTTAAAATATTATTATTATCATATAGTATTAAAAAAATTAATTAAATATTAATAATTAATATATTAACAACTACAGTAAAAAAGAGATTTCTTTTATAAGTGCGCAAAACTAAATATATGTAACTACAAATAAATTTGATCAAGAGTATTATAAATAATAAATTAGGTATTATGAATTTTGTAAATCTAAACACGGTATATATGAGAAATTATAAATTTATGTAAGTTAATAATTTTTTTATAAATATAATATAGGTATTTGTAAAAATATTAAAATTTTACATAAGATTATAAATTTAAAAATAACTATTACAAAAAATTTGAAAGTTTATATTAGGTAATAAAAAATTACAAGTAATAATTTTTTATCTTTAAGATTTTAAAATATATATAAATAAAAAAATAAACCAATTATTGAAAAAGAGATTGTAAATCACATATCATCTTTAGTAAAATTTTATTTTAAATAATATATGTGGCTAAAAATGAAAGAAAATAATTATACTAAATATTTCACTTTTTAAGACAACATTTTGTATTTTATATATATATATATATATATATATATATATATATATAAATAATACAAAAGTTAATTATTTATAATTTTCTAGTATGAATTATTTAAATTTTATGAATTTAAATGTGTTGACTACAATTTTTTATTCATTTATATATTTTATAATTAATCTATTAAATACATAAAATGCATTTAATTCTGTGTTTTTGGTAGCTAAAGAATTTATCGAAAGATTTACAATGATTCTAATAACCTTTCTAAATTGTGGATTAGGACATACAAGAGTGATGCTATATCATATTACATATTTTTTAATTTTTTTACTAATTTATAAATTATATATTATATAAAAAATATATAATTTTTTTAAATTATAAAAATTAAAATTATTATTTTTTGCTATTAGAAAATTAAAATTATTTGATTCATAATAAAAATTTATATATAATTTTTTTATTAAAATTAATAAATTTAAAATGTTAAAATTATATAATAATATTAAATATTATAAATACATGATAAATATTATTATTTATTATTTTTAATTAAAATCTCAGATACAATTTAAAATAATCTTAATTATAAAAACGATGTAAAAAGTAACTCGTAATACAGAGGATATAGTAATAATTAAAAATGACGGTGGAAGCTGGATAAGGATGACATTTAATTACGGGCCAATGTCATAAAAAAACATAAATTAAAGTAGATACTCATACATATTCCGCAAGGATTCTTGATTTATTTCTTTGTATTATTTTTTCTTTTTCTCTAATTATTTCTTTGTATGCTACTAGTTCGTTATTCCCTCATATGCATCTTTTTTACTTCTACAATAATTATTGGCTTATAAGTAGCAAATACAATAATAAGAATACAAGTGCTTTTTTTTTTTCTATTAGAATACAAGTGCTTTTAATTTTTCTATGTTAATACTTTTTATAAATATTTTATTTATCTTTGATAAAATTATTCTTCCTCATAATTTAAGCAATAATATACTTATTCGTGTAATTTTTCTTAGATTTTAAATTTAGTTATAAAGTTTGTATATAAGTTTTTAGTTAAAATAATAGAAATAATTAAATAATTTAAAAAAAATATGAACGGTTAATTATTATTGTTATTTTATTTGAATTTTTTTTACATCAATTTAGTTTTTTTTATTTATATAAAATAACATGTATTATTATTTTTTCTCTAAAATCCATTTATATAACTTAAATCCTTCAACAATTTAAAACATCACTAATCTAACCTTCCAATCAAACATAATATTATTGTTTATTTAACCATAAAATATTATTATTAACTTTAAGTCTCGTGACAAGTGAAAAGAATACACTTTACATTTTAAGAAATACGTGATTGTAGAAAATGTTCAAAATAAAAAAATAATTGCACACAAAATTAAATAAACCATAGGTTAAACATATTTATGTGAAGAATTAGTTGAATGGATAATAAAGTAAATAAAAAGTGTAAGTAAATACATTTTTTTTAAAAAGACTGTAAGTTAGTTGAGTAGATAATGGAGGAATAAGAACAAAAAAAAATTAATTTAGCTTAGAAAAACGGTACTTCTTAAATTTTTCCATTTTATTAAAATTTACTGAAATTTTAAGCATGAATTTTTCCATGATTTTATTTGTGTTTTATTAATTTATTTTAAATAAGAAACTTTTATTTATGATTTAATTTTATATTTAAAAATAATATTTAATATTTTAATTAATATACTTTACTTTAAAAAATTTACAACACTCAAGAATCTAAAGATAAATTTTATCTGAATATCATAGTCTAGTTTTATTACAACTAATTACATTTTGGTGTTTTCTTAGGTTACTTCAAACATCCGTTATGAGTGGTGGTAAAGAAAAAAGCATATACAACATGATAAAATTAGCTTTCTATGCAATTATTTTTATACATAAAAATTCGAATACAAAATTTTATTTAAAAAACTTAAACGCATGTGACTAGAATCAGTGATATGTTTGCAATCACTTTTGAGTATTTACATAATAAAATAGGAGAATTAAAACCTTAATTAATTATTTAAATTTTTAATTTTGAATAAAAAATACGAATAAATTTAATTAAAATAAAAAAATTTCCGATTTAGAGGTATGGGCAGCAATTTAATCTTATGTGGGTAGAATTGTCATTATGAAATGGTGATTTTTAAGCCCTATTCCCACTGGGCACTTTTCCAACCATTTTCTACCGAGAACTGAGAAAAGTCACTGTTTCTTGTCTTGTCATGTAGCACTTAGCACGGTGAGAGAGGGAACGCGCCAGCAAGACAGCCATTCATAAAGAACCATTTGGTTAGGGTTTTTAGGGTTTTCGGGACATGGGCTCTTAGTAAACATCAATGCAAAAGGGAAAGTTGTCATTTTGATTCCATTATCCTTCATTATTTTATACTTACGCCCATTTTATTTTGCAAATTTTATATGACAAGTTAATAGCTACACTAAACTAACATTATTATTATTATTATTATTATTATTTTCTATAGTTTATTTAGTCGTGAAAATAAAAAATAAAAAGTACTAATATTTGTGCAATAAAAAATAATTTAATTTTATTACATATGAAAAATTTTATACTGTTAATAGATTAAAATGCATAAAAATATAATTTTTAAATTAATAATGATTATTAATACAATAATTTATTATTGGATAATGATGTAAAAATATATATTATTAATTGTTTAAATTAAGTTTATAAAAAATATTTATATTCTTTCGCTGAGTAAAGTATTATATAAAAATATATTTAGAATAAAACGTTTAAAACAATTCAATCATTTTTAATTTAATTGTTGATCTGTAGTCTGTAGACTCTACCCGTTTGTCGAAGTGAGGGATTTGGTTGAACAAAAGAGGTAAGGATTTATTCATATTAATTGTTTATAATTATTAGAAGATAAGTGTTAAAGAATATTTATTTTTTAACATACTTCTAATTATTATATAAAATTTATAAAAATAAAAATTATTAAATTAATAATTTAAAAAATAAAAATCATACAATTTTTATAGTTTGTAGTGAAATGGAATTAATAACTAAGAATGTGATAGAAAAATTTTCTTAAAAATTATATTGTTAACATATTTTATATAAAAATGTACTCTCGAACTTATAATTTGTGTGTCTTCGTTACTGTATAATTTATTAAATACTATTTAAAAAAATTATATTAAAAACTTATTCAACCAATAAATGTTTGACAATTAATTTTTAGATCAATAAAAAATAAATATATTCATAATATTTAAAAAACAAATTGAAGTATAATTTATTAAATAATTTTATTATTTTTAATAATTTATTTAACTTATACAACAGTATAAATAGTAAGAATTCATATATAATATATTTTATATAAAATTGTTACATTTAATAATATAATTTTGTAAATTTTATAAAAAAATATTTATTTAATTAAAATCAGAGTTACAATTTGATTACCTGCATCAATCTTAAATGATTATATATGTAACTTATCAAGATTAAATGCTAATTTTGATTTGAAAAAGAAAGAGTACTTAAATTTTGTTTTTGAATAATATTATTATAATTTATTGTAAATGAAGTATTATTTTTATTCACCTCGAAATCTAACCGTTTATCAGTCTACTTACACAAATTATTGAAAAAGTGTAATTAATGATAATTAAGATAAAATATAGCAATAAAACAAGGAAAAACTGGGAAAAGGAAAAGGAAAAAAAATGAATATTTTCGAGGACGTATCTGAAGCTTGTCGAGCAATTAAGTGTAGCGTACGACTGAATTGTCTTTAATTGTGGCTACCCTCCCCACCATTCCTCACCTTACCACATCCTTTCTTTCTTTCTTTCTTTCTTTCCTATGCCCTATTCTTTCTTTCATTGGTAACAGTAATATTTGTATCTTCATCTGCCAGGCGCCGTTTCCTTTTACTTACACACTCTCTCTCTTCCTTTTTCAAAATCCAGTTTTTACTCACTGTGATCATGGCTCCACTGCTTCACTGTTCTCCTCCATAGCCATCAAACACTGACCCCAATTCTTTCTCCTTCCTCACAAACATACTGACACACTAACCCATCACAATTCAAATTACCAAACCAAACAAAAAATGGTTGGTTTATTGTATTATATTATATTTATTGAGCTTTCACACCTCACTACTTTGTTCTTTTGGTAGCCATTTTTATGTCTCTTTTGAACTTAATTCATTTCATTCTCCTGACACACACAAACACACATCAAAATTCAACTTGCAAAGGAGAATCATGGTGGATGTCCTTTCTTTTCTTTATTAGCCCCTCTAAGCTTCTTCTTCTTGTTATTTTAATTTTAATTCAATTCATTCATCTTCGCAGTCCGTTTCTTCTTCGTCACATGTTCCCCGGTGGCTTCATGTCCTCCTCACTGAGAAGTTCTACAACGCTTGCATAATTCATGAAGAGGCAAAGAAGAACGAAAAGAACGTTTATTGTTTGGATTGTTGCATCAGTCTCTGCCCTCACTGCTTGTCCCCTCACCGCTCTCACAGACTCTTACAGGTTCTGCTCTTTAAATGTCACTTAAAACTCAAACCAACCGTAAACTTAATTTCTTCGTCAGAATTTATCTTTTATTTATTTATACCCTTTTTCAGATTAGAAGATATGTGTATCACGATGTCATAAGGTTGGATGATGCTGCCAAGTTAATTGACTGCACTTATGTTCAAGTAAGTTTTTTTTTTTCTCCTGAATTTTGAAAATTCATGCTCAGCATAATTGAATACCAGCGCCATATACATGAATATTAGGTTGGAATTCTGCCGAACCAACCTAAATTTTGCTTTCTTGTAATGTCTTAGAAGGAAATCAATTAGGCTTTGAAGAACAATTTGACATGCTAGTTTTCTACTGTGCATGAATGAGTAGGAGCTGCACAGGATAAACAATAGAAAGGGAAGAATACATGCAATTGTTTATTTTATTTTATTTTTCTGAAATCTTATTCTCAATTTTGAGCTCACATCCACAAGGTTACTCTCTCTCTCTCTCTCTCTCTCTCTCTCCACAGTCCTACACCACCAACAGTGCAAAAGTGGTATTTTTAAACCAAAGGCCACAGACAAGGAACTTCAGAGGCTCCGGCAATTTCTGCAGCACCTGTGACAGAAGTCTGCAAGACCCATACCAGTTCTGCTCCCTCTCTTGCAAGGTCCTCTTTTGTCACTCACAAATTTCACACATCAAGTGTTGTTATAATTATTCCGCTGTATTCCCTTTTCTCAAGTGGGTCTCTTTATTATTTCTGTGTTTTTATTTACGCAGATCAATCACCTCATCAAAACAACGGGTTCTCTCTGCGGTTACCTCTTCGAGTGCAACTATTTGCCGTTGCCGGAATCTGGGCTAGACGATGGTTTAATGACCCCTGACTCGGTTCTAGAACCGGCCGGTTCGGCCCGAACCTCGTCCGGTTCGGGTGGCTATGGTGGGGTGGATTGCAGGACCACCCTAGCTTGCACTGCCACCACCGAGATTGTGAGGAAGAAGAGGACCGGCGGCTCTACTTTCCGGCCACCGTGCCGACCTGCTTGCTCGCCGGTGTCGGAAATCTCGGCGGGTCTGATGAATCGGAGGAAAGGGAATCCCCAGAGGGCCCCACTGTATTGAAGAATTTGTGAAATATGGGTGAGGAGGTTCTTCGAAATGATAATCTCGAACAGAAAAAGGAAAAGAAAAACCTTTGGTATTTTGTTATCGATTATTCTAAATGTTATTATTATTATTATTATAATGATGCTTAAATCTTGGGTTGGAACTTTATTATACCTTACAAGGAAGAGAAGCCTCCTAGTTTTGTAGATTTTCACCCTCCGCTTTGTTCCTGTTTTGTATCTATCTGGTTTGTTAGATTACAGTGTAATGGCTAATTTTTATTTTAGCTTTTGCCAAAGCAGAGGTGGTCCATTACTGTGTTTTATATATATATATATTCGACTATGTTAAAATATTTCTGATGGGATGTATCCATATAGAAACCGAAGGTTCCAACGGAAATAGTTGTAATTTTAAATATTGCAAATTTGCAATGTTGCCCTAGCTGAGCATGAGGGGAAGAGAGGAGTGCATTGGGGGCAAAGCCAACAGAACTGTTATGCTGTTGAGTTATGGTGTTCTGGTTGTAATGCCACTCTTTAGCATTATCAAATTCTGGAGCTATATGAAGTTGGAGGAGGCACTCTTTTTAACTTTTATTAGATTTTTATAATAATTCAAATGTGTTGGTGTGTTCTATTAAGTTGAAATTGGGCCTTACCATTTGACAATTATTCTTACTTTACATAAATAGGTGCACAAATTATCTTCCCTTTGTGCTCATGACAACTTTTTCTTCTTTTATCTGCTTGTCTTTTAGGAGTGGACTATCATTCAATATGGTTCCTCACATACTGGCAGTTGTGGAGGGTCTTCTACATCATGACTAGTATTTAGCCATATGTATTAATTGCCATTTGTTTGACCATACATCATGACACTAGTATTTAGCCATATTTATAATTGCCATTTGTTTGACCATACATATTGGATACGAACAGTTTTGACATTGAAAGAGGTGACAAAATAAGGTGTTTGTCAATTGTTCTACCTATTTGGGTTTAGGATTTTGAGATCAGTGAAAATTTTGACTATTGTACCTTAAAATATACGTCTGTGTTTTTTTGCGGAATTGGCATTTTAACTTCAAAATAGATTCAGTGTCAAAAGTCTGATCGACAAAAAGTTTAGATGAGTTTGATTAGAAAAGTGAGGATCAATTTAGATTTAAAATTAAAATCTTATATTATAACAGGTTATTTGAGTTGATTTGTTTTGTCAACTTTATTTAAAGGAGGCATAAAACACAACTCATAGCATATATAGAGGGGGAAAAAAAACTCAGTTACAAAAAACTTTTGTTGACATACCTGAGAAACTTTTAACATTGGCAAAGCTAAAGTCCTTATTTATTTTTTCAATTTTAACTTCAAATTAATTTTAAGCATTTAAAATAGTAAATTATTATCTTTTGACATTTGTAGCGGTTATATTTGACTTAAATAAAATTACCTTTAATGAAAAATATTTTTGGTTTAGATAAAAAATAATAAATCATTATTTAAAAATATTGTTACAAATTTAATTTTTTGATGTTCTGAATATAAATTCATTATTTGTAATTGTTTAAAATTAACTTTAAGAGTTAAAGTTAATATATAAATAATGTTGATAAAATTTGTTTAAAGATATATGATGAAAATATAATGCATTCAGTGTTAAATGTTATAATTCTGAATAAAATTAAATAAAAAAAAGTGAGAAAACAACCCTTTGATAATTTTTCAATATATAATTTTCAAATGAGCAGAATACAAAGTAATGTAAAGTAGAGGAAGAGGGATAGATGAAGCAGTATTAGTGTGTGTAATATGGGGAATTTCATAGGGGAATAGAGATAGATACTTTCTCTAGGCTATTATGTTGGAGAGGAAGAGGAAATTGGGAAAATGAGTTGTGTAATCTGAATGGCTTGACTTGGATTATGCCATTTGTTGAGGCAAAAGGCGTATTTGGGGAGAAATTGGAATGGCAAAGCTTAAAAAGGAATGGGCAGGGGGTGCAGGTTGAGCTAATTTTTTGGTTTACTTGAATGAGGAAAAAGCAGAAAGCAGCGTTTTTAAGAGGAAGCGGCTGTGTGTGTGTGTGCATGTCCCACACTAATCTTATGGCAATCCCAGAATAGCATGTATTGGCTCTGTACTGCACATTAGTTTGTCTTATTTTTTTCTCGTTTCTGCCTCCCAGTGCAGCGTAGTGACAAAATTCAAAGACAGTGCTCTTTAATTTATTGCTATTTGTCCCTATCCCAATGCGCTGCATTTGAGGTGTCCTATTGCTAACTTGTTACTTCTTTATTCAACCCCCAACTATTCAAATCATATATAATAACTGATCCATCATTTGCGATTCACTAATTCTACATCTTTCATTTTTATAAATATAAATTATTAACTATATTTTATTTTTTAACAGAATAAATATATGCTAAATATTTATTTTATAAAATAATAAAAAATATATAATAACTCACTAAAATTATTCTTAGTTTTAGGTTGTGCTTCAATAGATAATTTGATTATAAAATTTATGAATCTAAATAAAATGTTTGAAAGACATTTTTTAAATTTTAATTAATCTTTTTTAAATACTTCTTTAGTAAATTACTAATATTCATTTTAAGTCATTATTTTATTATTATTATTTTTTTTTTGCTTTATACATTGTTAACTATTGGAAGTGACGAAGTATTCTAAACTCAATAATGATTCGAAAAGAATAAAGTATGTTTTAAACTGTCATTTTCTTCATTTTAAATTCATTGGTGTTTAAGGTTGTATAAAGATTAATGAAAATAATAAATATTTTAAGAAGTAGAATGGCTTTATTAAATTACTTTCATTTTTTATTTATTGAAATATTCATTCACACAGTACTAAATTTTTTTACATTTATGACTTGTTTAATTTTTTATGTTTTAAACTTATAACTACATGTAATAATTTTTTTTATTTTATCAAAGTTATTATTTGTTTTGCTTAATAAAAATGTTGAGATAGGGATAAAGTTAGGAAATTTTTTAAAACAATAAATAAATACCTATTTTAAACCATTTACTTTTTTTACTTTATTTATTTAATATATTTTATTATAAAAAATATTAACCTTAATCAATAAAATTAAAATTAAATTACTAACAGTATGAAATTTTTTTTATTAAGAAATGTATTTTATAAGAAAATATAAATATATAATTAATATAATTTTTAATAAAATAAATTAATATTGTAAAATTTTTAAATCAATTTTAAGAACATAAGTTTAAAAAATCAATTTTTTATTCCTTAATTTTATCTGAGAAAATAAGTATCTAATTCTATAGTTCAAATAAAGGTGTTTTTTCCTATGTAGTATTTAAAAATAATATATATTAAAATATGAAATTATTTAAAGATTATTTACAATCTTTTAAATTAATATTTTAAAATTTAATATGTAAATGTATAGATATATAAACCTCAATAATGAATGGCAAAATGATTGATAGGTGTAAAAGCAATTAGCAATCCACAATGTTTATAAAGTGTATTTTCCGTTCATCGGGTCCAAACTAGTCGTGCAAGTAATAGGATATGCCACCAAATAGGAGAAAGCCTGCAAATATCTTAATTATTGGTTGGCAAGTGGAGTCCATTTGACCCACCTCACCTGGGCAAAGACCACAGATACTTGTCCTTTTCAAGTTCTGGGTAAAAGGGTGACTCTTCATGTATCATATCCCATTGGATATCATATAGGCCTAAAAGCTTAAAATGACATAACATCTTAGAACCCTTTATTTAAGGTCTTATATTTGAAGCAACAACTTGGGATCAAAACCCCAAACGCCCTTCCTAGTTATCACACGAGTATAAAGGAATAAAATATATCAGGAATTTTTATTAATTTCCCACTATTGTCCTCAACAAGAAGGCTTTATATGACCATTATTCAGTTTTGTCTTATTGCTTCTAACTTTGTCTCTTTAAGCTGAAACTAAGCCACCACTTATATACATCACCAGAAACGATGCAGTCTGGGTCAGAGGAAGTCGTAGTCTTGATATTATTCTAATATTTTAACTTGTAACGTGTCCTAACTTTTTTTTTTCTAATTTATATTTTGTTTCTTCAATTTTTACTGAAATTTTTAAAGTTATTTTGGGACAGTAATAAATTATGATTGGTGGAGATTTGTTTTCTGAGAATATATAAAAAATGTATTAAATAAATTATTTTTCTTGTTATTTTCACCCATTTCAGTCTCTTAGAAGATACCTTCTAAGGTACAATATTAATGTATTGTGACTTATCTGATTTTTTTAATCTCTTTTATTAAGGCATTATTTATTATATTTATTATTGCCAAATTATAAGTATACATTTGTAATCAAAATTTACTATCCTGTTTAAATTTATACTTAAGGATTAAAGTTAGTATTGTTTACCTTTGAAATATTGGGTTTGATTTTCTATGTAAATTTAATGTATTAAGGTAGATCACAACAAACTAAAATTTAAGGTTAGAATTAGAGGTGGGTTAGTACATCTTTCTTAGAGAATAATTAATAAATATAATATTATTTTTTAGTAAAAGATACATATATTTATTTATTACTTTTATTAAAATATTTTATTTAAAATTAACTAAAAATTATATTTTAAATATAAAAATTATTTAACTTTTTTTATCAAATTAAGATAAAGTAAAATTTAAATTTTTAAATAGTTATTAATTTAAATAAGTTTACATGTTATTTTTTTGCATCCATGAATTTTTACAATATTAAGTATTATATATATATATATATATATATATATATATTTCATGATAAAGGTGTTGTATTTATTTTTTTAATATTTTAAATTTTATTTAAATAAAATGACTTAATAAATTTAGTTCATGTTTCTTATTGTTATCAGTTTTGTATCTCTATTGTGACTTTAAAAATATTTATTGAACATGTGATTTTTTAAATTAATTTTATAAAAATAAATAAATATAAAATAATAATATAAAAATATAAAATTTTTATAATTAATAGTCAAATAAAATTATAAAATAATGTTTTAAGAAATTATTAGTAAAATTACATGAATGAAAAATGTTATTATGCTTTAATAATTATCAATAATACAGACAAAAATTAGATAAGAATATAATTTAATTTGATAATAAATTATTATTTTATTTAATATTATTTAATAACAATAATTCATTTTAAATATTAAATATTATACAAATTTAATTATTCTTTATTTATTTTAAGTAATTTTATTTATTTATAAGTTTTTATAGTTAAAAATGTTATATAAAATAAACATTTTTAATAGATTATAATAATAACTTACTTAACCCTCTAGGCTTCTTGGATATATGATTTTTCACATTGTGGGTTTTTTGGTTCTAGTCCCACATGGGTTAAGGTTATAATAGTTAGCACTAGTCTATTTGACACCTTTAGATCCTAGTTTCAATATGATGAATCATATTAGGATTTGAGTTTAATTAAACTTTGTAGCCCATTTTATTTTCTAAACTTATTAGTTAAGGTTTAATTTAAGATTGACCTCTATAAAAGGAGAGGACTTGAAAGAATTAGAGATCTCTTTTTGGACTTTCTTACTTTTTATATTTTTGTCAATTTTTAATTTGGAGTTAATTTGACTTCTTTCTTTTTTCTTTTCTTCCTTCTTGCAAATTTATTTTAGTTTTTCTATGATAATTGCTCAGAAACCTGAGTTTGTGTTTACAATTGTTATGGAGTAGTATTTTCACACACGATCTAAAAATTCGATCTAGCAAGGTGATAAGCTAACATTTTCTATTTTAATTCAATTCAAAACCTTATTTCTTACCTTCTCAGTTCAGTAACAAATACTATTAATTCAATATAGGATCATGTTTATAGAATACAAATAATTCGCATGTTGTCAATTTTATTACTGGTGCAATTTTGAAATGTTTATTCATATAGTTCAAACTTTGAAGATCGGATTGAGAAGAATCATATCATTTAATTTAAGATGCATGTTCAACAATTATTCAAAGAATTTAGACTAAAGACACATGTTATTAATTTGAATTTATGAATTGGATTGAGATTGATTTTGGAATCAAATTGTTGATATTGTAGGTCTTGCGCTTTTGATTAATTTAATTTCTTTGTATTTTATTTTCTTGATTATGTTCTTATTTGCATTCAAAATTCTTCTTAATTTTTTGTATTTCATTTTAGCATTTTTAATCGAGGTCCTCAAAAAAGCAACCTAAGTTTGTCTACTAGTTGCTGTATTTAAATTACTTTTCATTTTAGCATTTTTTTTTATTTTGTACTTAACATTAACCTTTATCAGTTATATGGTGACATAACTCACAGTTTGTCATGTCACTCTCAATTTCTCTTCTCTACTTCACTCTTAAATTTTCACATCATGAATATACTCTTGAAAAAAAAAAAAAAAAAAAAAATTCAAGTGCGCAGTATTTCAACTTTAGAAATATTGAAGGAAGGAACGCTAAAATCTTAAATGGACAGTTAAGAATATTTTTTTGAAAAAAATATTTTTTTCTCAACAGCAAATTTTGAGCTATCGTCACCATTTAATTGACAAAGATTAACATCATATACAAAATTGAAAAAAAAAATAGTTAAGCATTAAAATAAAAAATTTTTAATATGTAGTAATTTGAAATAAGCTCTATTTAGAGATAGTTAAAACGTTCGTAACGTGAAAATTTAAAGATGAGGGAGAGAAGAAAGATTGAGGTGACATGATATACTGTGAGCTACGTTACCATTTAATTGACAGAAGTTAATATCAGATATAAAATTAAAAAAAAAATTAATAGTTAGTAATTTGAAATAAGCTTTAAAACATATTTAAACCTTTTATTCATGTAAAAAAGCCTAATTAACAAACATAGTTCTTGGAAATATTTAGGCCAAAGATAAATATTTTATCAATTTTTAACGTTTGCATAAATTTACATATTGAAAAATTAAAAATAAGTTTTTATTCAAAATAAAAATATTTATTCTTTTAAAAAATAAAAATATTTAATGTATATTTTTATAATAATTTAAAATATTTCATAAAATATATTTAACATATCTTGACACATTATTTGATATATAATGATATATATTTTCGTTTTATAAATCCCCGAAATTGGTAAAACTAAATGACTGTGACCAAAGCCAACACAATCAAACTCCAGTAGCAGAAAGAATGGGATGTAAAAAGGTACAAATAGTGCTAAAAAAAAATGCAAACTTTGGCACTAATTATTGGCAGGAGTTGGGTGACCAGCACCTTCTGCAACCTGCAACTTCCTTTCTACGTGCTTGGGTGTGACGACACCAAGGGTTGTGGCTAACCGTGCCTGCTTTTTGGCAATGGCCTGTCTTGAGGGACGCATTTGATTTGTAGGGAATTATTACAAATCTTTTCTGACCGAAAATTGGGCTAAGCTATGGAAGAGATATATGGAATATGTTACCTATGTAATGAAGGAGAATCTTCCCTCTGCCGTGATGATCACGCCTTCATTAGTCAAAGTTTTATCCCCTTTTTCTAGGAACTGGTCAACAAGGTTTTTTTTTCTTCAATCAATTGATGAATATACTTGTAATTATTAAGTTTAATATTTTATATGGGTGTGGGTTCAGAATTATGTTTTGACACTAGTTTACGGTGGTTTCTTTCAATATCACCTTCCGAAAATTGATATTTAAAATTTTTTCTAAAATTTAATTTTTAAAAATAATTAATGAATTCTGAACTTTTGTTTTTTTATTCAATGAATTTTTGTTTTGCAAAAAGGTTGTGTGATTAAAAAATAAAAGGAGCGGTATAGAAGTATCGAAAAAAAACAAAATTTACAGTCGTAAAGTTTTAAAGCCCAGCATGTAGATGCCCCAGTAAAAGTACATAGCAACACATCTGCTTAGGCCCAATATAAAAACAGTAAGAAGACAGATGAATAGAGAGGACATCAGACAGGGGTAAATGAACAAATTGGAGCTACTTTACAAAATAAAAAAAATTACATAGGAACGCTAAAATTACAAAAGTTATGAAATCATATTAAATTAAAAATAATAAAAAATAGACTTATATTATTTTAATAAATTTTAACTAATAATAAAAAATATGTTAAGAAAAAAGTATGTTGCTTGCTATTCTAAAAAATAAAAGTACCTCGGCGGTGATAATTTAAAACTACGGATCAGATCTAACTGTCTAATTTTCCGAGCTTAAAGCATCTCCATACATTTTCCACGACTTTGTTTGATGCGAACATATATTCCATAGCCTATTTAGGTACGTCTGTGAGTTGAGTTTTATATAAAAAAAATTTAATTAAAAACTGAAAAAGATATTATTTTTAAAAAGTAGTTTCTAAACCTACCTTTATCAAACGTATTCTTCAATTATAAAGCAGAAAATAATTTCAAAAACAGGAAAATTATGCATTTTATGTCTTAGAAATATTGATTTTAGCATGTTATGCAATTTTACAAAAGAACATATGATTTCTACCAGTTGTTTGCTTTAAGGGGGAGGTGAAAAAATGGCCTTATTTGGTCTATCCTTGCAAAGCGCAATCATTTGATGAAGTAGTTGGGTGATAAAGTAGAGTGCCATAGGCTCCCAAATCTAATTAGCATTGGTAATAGATTAAATAGAATCTCTCGTAGGAAGTGACAGGTGAAGATTTTGCTTATTGACAGAATGGTAATATTAAACGATGATACTAATGTCCTTTTTCATCCTCTGGAATTCAATTCCTTTTTCCTGCGTTTACTTAATGACCTCGCATCGATTGAGAGTGATATTCTTCCTAAATATGTTCAATTGATTGCTGTTTCCAACAAGTGGGATTGGCAAGACAATTCTAGCATTTTTTCAGTAAGATAGGATGAGGATGGGTGGATTAATTTTCTATATTTAATAATATTTAATAATATTTAATTTTGTTACCTAAAAAGTAAATAAGTTGGACACACAACACACCAAAGAAGATGAAACACTGCCAGAGAATACAGAACGTCGCCGGAGAGAGACGGCGACGCGGTGTATGCATGGTGGAGGGTTCAAAACGAAATCTTTGCCAGAGCTGCATTGGTCGTGCTGGTAGACGGCGAAAGAAGAGTCTCGGAGGGTGGTGATGGGATAGATGGCGGTTGGGGAGAGTAAATATGATTATTTTACTATCCTATATGATAAGACTTAGTTTGAAAATTGAAAATGTAATATTATATATAAATTATTTTTAATGGAATTTATAGTAATAATTTTTCAAATAATAATAATAGTTATTTTTAATGGAATTTATAGTAATAATTTTTCAAATAATAATAATAGTTATTATTATTATTACATTTTTAAATTAATATTCATATATTTTTAAAATACCGATATTCATTTATATATCGTTGTTTTCCTATTTATTTAATATTATCATTATAATGTAATTATAAAATACAAATTTTTTAATATATATTTATTTTATGAAGATAACGTAAATGCATTTTATATTGTGCAATGCTTATTCCAATACAAACTTCTCTCGTTAGCAAAGCTAAATTTCTTACAGCTGTCAATTTATAATGTAATGGTTAATATATATAGGGGCAATATGGAGGGTGCCTGCTTCAGCAGCATTATAATCCTTGCCCGGCCTCAACTTAATGGTAAAATATACCTTATAGAAATCCTAATTTCAAAATCTTCTATAATACGTTCAATAATTGACATATATGAAAAGTAACTAAGTTGTTATGCTTAGTCTGATCAAACAAATTTTACAAATACATCAATAATTTTAAAAAGTATTGAAAAATTATCATTTATTGTTACTAAAAGTAATAATTGATATAAAATAAAAAGAAAATAATCAAATAATTTTTTTTATATATATTTTATGTCATTTAATCAATGAAAAGAATTTGAATAAATATGATTCATAAATGTAAAATTAAACTATACCGAGTTTACCAATTTATAAAAGAGTTGCAAAGTAATAAAGTTGAATATGTAAGAATACAACAGAGAAATAAAAATTAATTGTTAAATCACAATTATAATAGTAGTTAAGATTTAGATTTCAGTCAAATTTACTAATGTGTAAAAATTAAGTTTCTAACTTCGTTTTAAGATTTAATTGCAATATTTGATTTTCTAATGTATTAAATTTGATGTCTTTGTAATGTCCTAATTCATAGTTAAAAAAAATTGATGTATTTGTGAAATTCAACTAAGAATAGGATGAAGAACACAAATTAAAATGATTTTATTCACTTCTCCCCCATTCTTATGTCTAGTCAGTTAGAATAAATAAAGAGAGTTTACTTTATATTTAAATGTTTGAACAAACTGTTTATTGTGCAAAAATATTCTAATTTCATACAATTAAATGATCAAATCATTTCAAGCGTTAAGTATAGAAGAAAAATTATACAATCATTAAGAACACTTAATTAGATTGAGAAAATCATTACTTGAGTTTAAATCTGACTTACATCTTATTCTAACCTAATAGAATTTAACAACATTTATTTATAGAAATCACAACACAAATGATAAGAAAGAAATAGAAAATTTTCATAGAAAGTTAGATAGACACAAGAAAGACTTCTAAAGATTTAGGATTTAGAAGAAGAATTGAGAGAAAATTAAAAGAGAATTCTAAATCAGAAACTAGAATTTAGAAAAATTATATATATATATATAATCTTATGACTAAGGATGAAAATAGATTAGGTCAGACTAGGTTTTACTCTAAACAGACTCGACCTATAACATAATAATTAAGCTTAAACTTGACCTGTTATCTGTTAATGATTTTATTTTTAGTCTGACCTGACCTGACCTAACCTGAAGTCTATTACAAAAAAATATTTTAATATTAATAAAAATATAAATATTTTATTATCAAATTAGTTTATATATTTTTTTAATTTTTTCTATGTTATTAATAATTATTAAATAATTATAATAGTATTATATAATTTTATAAATAATTTTTAAAATATTATTTAAGCATTAATTATAAATATTTTATATTAATAAAATTTATATTTATATTTTTCTTGATTTATTTTTTAAAGTTATTTAAATATTAAAGATTTTAGTTTTATTTTAGAAACATATTTTATTTATTTAAAGATATCTTATACTCAACAAATAAAGTTATAGCGAACACATAAAATTAATCATAAAAAATAACATTCATACAATTTGTTGAATCAATTAAAAAAATTATTATGTTTTAAAAAGTAAATAAATTTAAACTTAATGCAATAAATATATATATAATGACAATAATAATAACTATTAAATTAAAAAATAATTACAAAATATTTATTTTTATTTTTTATTTTAAATTAACAAATAAACATAAAATTAACTACACTATAATATTAATGTAATATAAAAAATATTACTGATACAATAAATTAAAACATATACTTATATATTACATATAAATTGATAAATTAACTAATAATTTAATTAAAACACGTGTAAGTTACAAAAATATATATTATTATAATTTATTTATAATTATATTATTTATATTATTTATTACATGGTCTGATTATAAATATATATATATATATATATATTAATATATATTATAATAATTTTTTACTTTATTTTCTTATATATATATATATATATATTTATAATAAGTTTTTACTTTATTTTCTTATCATTTTTTTAATAAATTTTTACTTTCAAATAAAATATAATTCATATTTAAGTAATTTCTATTTATTAAAAATAAAAATAATTATAACATAATATATTAATATAATAATTAAATATTAATAATAATAAAATTAAAATATAAAAAATATATTAATAGAATATTAATATTTATTTTTAAATTTTATTTCGTTTAATTTTAACTATGTCCTATTTCTGTTCAAAGATTTAGACGTTTTTAAGCTTATTTGAATGTAACAATTATAATAATTTATAATTAAATAAATTTATTTTTTAAATATGTGTAATCTTATATAAATATTTTTACTTACAAATATAATATAAAATAATTATTTAAAATTTGACATATTTATATTTAAGTATGTGCCTGTGTGCTATGAACCTGGTATCTAAATTTTTTTTTGTAAGTACTTTAGTAAAAAAAAAATTATACCAATAAAGATAAAACACGTAGTAAGTTATAAAAAGTATATATTATTATACATAATTTATTTAAAATTATATTATTTACTATATGGTCCTATTATATATATATATTGTATATTAAATTTTTTATTTTATTTTTCTATCGTTTTTTTTATAAATTTTAGTTTTGAATAAAATATAATTCATATTTAAATAATTTCTATTTACTATAAATAAAAAGAATTAAATATAATATATTAATATAATAATTAAATTAATAATAATAAAATTAAGAGTATAAAAAAATATATTAATATAATTTTATTATTTTATTTTTAAATTTTATTTTATTTAGTTTTAATTGCGTTTTATTTCTGTTCAAAGACTTAACTATTTTTTAAATTATTTAAATATAAAAAATATGATAATTTATTATTAAATAAATTTATTATTTAAAAAGTGTAATCGTGTATAAATATTTTTAATAGAATATAATTTCTGTTTATTATAATTATAAATAAAAGGAATTATAACATAATACATTAATTTAATAATAACAGAATTAAGAATATAAAAAATATATTATTAAATAACTTTATTATTTAAATATATTTTGACAACTCTATTTTTAAATATTATATATATATATATATAGGTCGGTCTGACAGACTTAACAGACTTTATAAATACTTTAAGTCTAACTTATTTTCTTAAACAGGCCTTAAAAAAAGTTTAAGTCTTGTTTGTTTATTAAAAAGATCAGATTAGACTAGGCCTAAATCAAGTCAGGCCGCAGGTGCCTAACCTGACCTGTTTCCATCCCTACTCATAACATCTATTTATAGTTTTTAAGTCATGTTGAACATTGAGATGTTGGAATGAGCATTGTAATCCATAGAGAATCATTATTTAGTATTTTTGCAGTTAATGCCAACATTAGAACACTTAATGCTTTGTTGCAACTTCGTTATTTCTTTATTGAATAATAGAATGTCCAGTCAGCCTTACAAAACTAAAGGACTTATTGTTTTCTCTTTTTAAATATAGTTTTTAGTTTTTGAAATTTAAAAACTTAAAAATTTGTTTGTTAATTTAAGTTTTAAAAACTATTTTTAAAACTATTTTTTTATTTTTAGTTTTAAAACTAAAATACAGAATAACTTTCATGGTGTTTTTGTTTTTAATTTTTGATTTCTCTTCCCAAAGCTTGCAAGATGCAAAAAAACTTAGATTTCATTAGTGACACTTTTGTAAATGAAATAAAAAATGCAAATGAAATGGGTTACGACTCATTACACTCTCGCATCCTTACAACTCTGTCATACTCCCATTGTCATGACTCTATCACCCTCATAGCACTCTCACAACTCTTCACCTTCACAGCACTGTAGACATCCCACAACTCTTAAATCATCACTCTCACAACATTATCAACCCTCTCATGAGAATGGTGAAAGAAGGACAAACTATAGCATAATTTGATAATCACTTAATTTTTTTCCTTTTCTCATCTTGAATTTCTTTTTCACCATTGTTGATTTTAATTTAGATTCTTACTCACAACAAGCATCAACATATATATATTTTTAAAAAAAATCAAGTTTAATTCTTCTCTTCATGCACTTTTTCTCTTTTTCTGAGTGTTTGAAAATAATGAGATAAAGATAGTGTTATAGTGAGTGTTTTTATGAAGAAGGTAGTGTATGATATTAGGTGTCCATACACACACAACAAGAGCTCTATCTCATACCAGTATTTAATGGTCACTAAAATATCCAACAAAAATATAAGTGCTAAGCATGTTTTGCTATTGTTGTTTTTAGTTGCTTACTGTAATTAAATGCCTTGCCCGTCACTTTAATTATAAGTTGCAACTAATATGATTTGATCAACTAGACATAATCTTTGTCAATTTAAGTTGTTAGACTTGACCATTAAACTTCAGTCATTAGCTCAATTCAGTTTTCTCACAATTCTTTTATGGAAGTTTAGCATACCATGATCAGCCGAGAATTATTATAAATGATTGATGAGAAAGGTTCAATAATCAAATATGTTTAACCTTAACTGCCGTGCTTATAAATGATGTTTTTGAATGTACTCTGATTCTTAAATTTTATGGTCACGGTAAATATCACATGCATTCATGATAAATTGGCAAGGTGGGCCTGTTTTCAACAGTGATTCATGCAACTTGCTGCTTATGATTTTGGGAATAATTTATTCATTTATATATTTGGGTTAAGACCTCCTATTCTATGTATGATTGATATGTACATATCTACTTGAATATTGAAAGCTGGCCTTTAAGTAAGTTTAGTGCCCTTCACAGGATTCATGTCATAATAGTGGGCGAGTGTAATGCTTACAGTACTCAGCAACACTTGTTTGAAGAACCTAGCAAGGTTAGGAACCAGAAGAAACTTGTTATTATGCCTGCATAGCCTACAATAATAATACTTTAATGGTTTAAAATTATAAACAGAAAAATAATACTTTATTCGCTTGGTATGCTGGGTAAGTAAAGGGATTAGTAAGATGATTTATTGAAATTATAAAATAAAAAAAGAAATTTTGTGCTATCAACAATTGAGTTTTTTGAAGTCTTGCCATTTGTATGAGTTTTCTAATTGTTGTTGACATTCCTTTTATTCTTGCAATTAAACTGGATGTGTTGTTAGCATATAGCTGAATTTTGTCTACCAAAGGTAATTTTCATTTCTTGGATGAGTTAGTAATGATAATATACCACTGGTTATATGTGTGTTGGAATGAGTATGAATAATTTTTCATTCATTAATTTGTTCAACATTAGACAAGGCTTATATCAACAAAAAAAATATACATATGCTTATTTGGATAGAAAACTCAAGATAGTCATTCCATTTTTGTTTGTACCTAGTCGTTATTAGGGTTTGTAAAAAAATCTAGTTATGTAAGTCTATTACATAACTAACTTTAAACTCAATTTAAAAATTGAATACACGTTAAACTAATTTTTTGGTTCACTATATTTTTTTAATTAGATTAGTTTTTCAAATTCACTTTTTAAAACTAGATTTTTCTTCGTTCATCCAAATCTATTTTGCATGGAAGCACTACCTCATATCTTGACTTGTTAGATCTTCGCGCTATATCAATTGACAAAAATTTTTTGGATACATTTTATGACTAATACTTTTTTTATTAACCTTAATTCTTATAATCAAAATTAAATATTTAAAATAATAATAGTTAAAATATAAATTTTATGTTAAAGATATAAAAATATAACAAATATTTTTAAATTAATTATTATTATTTTTGTATTTAAATTAATTTTTTAAATATTATAGCATAATATTTTTTATTATTATTTAATATTATTAATATTTATTTTTATAAATTTAAATTTTTATCATCAACTCTATTTATTAAAAATAATCATAAATATTTTTTAAAAGCTTCTATAAAATATAATATAATTAATAAAAATTACTAAAATCTTTTTAAAATATACTAATTTAATACAATAATGAAGTGTAACTTTAAAAACTATATTTATTAATGAGGATTTAAAACTAACTTTAATTCAAATCTGAATTTTAAAATAAGTTTTAAATGAATTTTAAAAAAATAAAATAAAATAATTTAAAATAAAATCTGTATAATTAAATTTAAATTAATTTTATTTCCATCCAATTTATGCAATGCTAGTAATTGCTAAACTTGTATAAGTTAATCTTAATTAAATAACATGCATATATAATGCATTAGTAATTATCCCATGCAATTTACGTCAACATTACAAATACATATTTATATAAAATTCAAACGTTCGTTTATATACAATTAATTCCGAAAAACGTATACTTCCACCAATCCAATAGTGTAGCATATAACCCCACAACATAGTTAATTAACCATTTATCTCCTAGATGTTCAACTGCTGTAGCAAGCAGCAATAGATTTCCAATATCCTCATCTTTCTTGTTCCACTGTAGAACGGCTCACAATAACTTTCTTGTTAACATCGTTCTTAGATGAGAGCCTGCGAAGCCCTTCAAATTGAAAAAAATTTTGTGTCCTCCGAGTAAGAAGGACCCCAAACATGGTCCCCAAAGAAAATGTGAAAATTGTCCTGAACATACTTATGTTGGGATACTTATTAATTTGAAGCCACAACGAACAAATGAGAGTAAAGTAAATCGCTTGCTATCTGAGAAATTCATATTGATGGCGAAAGTTTAAATAATGCTACAAGTTCAAAATTAAGATGTTTGATCCTTTCTTCAAGCCCAGCCACATGCAATCTTCAGGTTCTGAAATTATAAGAATCATTTTTAGTCATACAGAAAGAGAGATAGAGAGACTATATCGTAAACTAGAACATACATTATAGAATAATCTATATAAAGTAAATAGTATATTACCCGTGCCTTGCTCGGGTTTTCAAAATCTTGAAAATGTGATTAACAAGTATTAAATATGAAGATGAATGATTATAACATCAAAATTAGGATATAATTAATATGTAAGTAAGAATAATATATAAAAGAGTAGATGCTATTGACATGAATTAATATATATATCCAAACCAAGTTCAATTTTTTATTGGTTTTCCAATAAAACTTTTAAACATTGTATTTATATGACCCTTAAAAAGGTGACATATAAATCTATGTGAAATCAAGAGGTAAAAGATACAATTCAACAAAGACATTTTTTATCCTTCAGAGTTATCAATTATCATTATAAAAGAAACAACAATAAAAAACTGTTCTCGTTAAAATCTAACATGTAGAGTTTGAGATAATAGGATCATAATCATTGGTTGGATGTGAACAGTTTTGCTAATTTTACTTCTGTTATTGTTTGAGAGAAACCGAATTTACCAATAAATATATTTAAGTACTAAATAAAATAATTTAATTTGAATTATCATTAATAATGATCTTTGAGACTTATGTTGAGAATCAAATGTTTTTAAGCTCAAATTTGCACAATTTTTTTTAAATTTAAGCAAGAAATTATTTTATTGAAATATTATATTAACATTTAATCAACGATGACTAAATGTATCGAATATTTACCAAACAAATATTCTTTAGTGCATCATTGTTCCCTGTACAATATAAGAAATTTTTTTACCTTTCCATATACCATATAAAGTTAAAAAAAAACTGTATTAAAAACAAATCCTATTATTTTATAGTATATATAAAAAATGCATTACAAGTCCTATTATACCCTGTTTGCGGCTCTCGATTCCCCTTGCCCACCGCTCAAGCTATTAGTGTCCCTTTCTCAAACTGGCAACAATAGTAAGGGTGTCCCAAATTTCAGGTGAATACAACCAATATTGTAGTGAAAAATACAATTACATTAAGTCTCTGGATTATTATTGTTTGTGTATAGTCTACAACATCTCTTAATGCTGGAGTTTGAGCTCTCAGCAGCAAGAGAAAATACTTTGAGGTTATGGGGGTACTTGGTTAAGGAGCTTAAAGATGAATTAATGTATAAAACTTTTTGCAAGGACTTAGAGGATGCTACCATCTTTATTGGGTCTTTGATTTTTGCAGAGGATCTTGCTGTCAAGGTAGAGGTTGCAATGGAGAAAGAATGGGACAAACTTGATGTAGTTTTGGTGTTTCCCTCAATTCCTGAAAGTGATGAGGCTTAACAAGTTGGGTTTTTTCAGCATGTGAGCTTCGGCAATCTAAGAATCCTTTTTTCTAGCTATTCAAGAGGTAGAAGCCTCAATCTGTTGGGCTTTTAAGTATTTGCCAAGTGATAAAAGCTCAGGATTCTAAGCTTTATATACTGAATCTGCAGTTTTGGTTAAAAGGGTCACTTGATAACTTGTAGAATTTCTTGAAAATGGGTTTCTTTCTAGGTCTTATGTTTCAGCACTAAAAGTAACAACGATTGATTAATTGTTTTCTTTTGTTTTTGAATTGGTAAGTCGAGTAGAAATCATATCAAAATCTACCAATTTGTTACTCATTGTAAAATATACTTTCCTTTTGGTTGACAAGTTTTTGGAGGATTCGCAGATGAAGCTTCCAATCTAAAAAATTCTACCCAGACTATTAAAAAGCTCCCATATTGTCTTGAACTTTTTTGGGGGCCAATTTTCACAAATAAATATATGACAACAAGGTCAAAGTGATTAGAATGCTTATTGAAATTAATTGGTCACAATTGGTATCATGCCATTCCACATTGGCTTTTTTAGGTGAAAGTGTTAGTAATTATTAGAATATACTAAAGCGGGGGTCTCTTAAAATAATTCCATATAAGTCTTACTCATCTAATTTAAAGGCTTTCTTAGCTTATAATCCTTATTTGGGACAAATATCAATAAATTAAAATGAGTACAATTTCACTTTTATAGTCCTTATTTGGGACCATCAATAAATTAAAATGAGTACAATTTCATTTGAATTGGATTGCCAGGTAATTTAGTAAAAGACTTTAGAAACTCAATTAGAAATGCTAGTAAATTACATTGAAAGGCTAGTAATTTATATAGAAACTTTTGTTCTTACTTCCAACAAGTGATTTTCAATAGAGTTAAAGGTTTCCTTAACTTGTTGCCATTTTAAGGACCGATACCAACAAATTAAAAATGACATTATTTCTAAAATTAGTAAAAAATTTCTTCGAATTAGACTGTCCAATGCAAGTATTTAGCATTATATGCTTGTGTGTGTGTGAAAAATAAGACTTCATCATAGTCAGTATGTCCATCTCCTAACAGCTAGCACTAGGGTGTTTTGTGTCACATGCACAGACTTATGGTTATAACATGCTGTAAGTAAGGTAACTAGGTGGTGTATGTGTATAAATTATAAGAAATTTAATGAGACGACCCATAAAGATCACTTTCTCCCCTTTTTATTGATCAAATGTTAGTTATATGCAAATACATGTAGCATTAGAGGATATGAAAAAACTACTTTTACATGCTCTTATGATACTTTTCCGTATAAACGATGTCGTTTGGTTTATGTAATGCCCCTGCTATATTTCAGAGATGCATGATGGCTTTATTTTCTCATTTATTAAAAAATTGCATTAAAATTTTTATGGATAATTTTTTTGTTTATGGTGACACTTTTGATAGTTGTTTAATCTTGATTTGGTTTTATAGAGATGTAAAAAGGCTAACTTAGTGTTAAATTGGGAAAAATGTTAGTTCATAATTGATAAGTGTATCGTTTTGGGGCATATAAAAAGTGTAATAATCAAAGTATTGGTGACTATGAGCTACTAGTGCTAAGATTGTTACACTGTCAAGGAATATCCCTAACACATTACAAGTTTTATCTTGAACTTGATGTCAAAGATTCTACTGATTTAACTATGTTTATCTTATTTGATGAAGTTGTTGAATAGTTAGTACAAATAAAAGTTAAAAAACCTTATTGCAACCTTTAAAATTGTAAGTAAATGTGTTAAAATTTAAGTTACTTGAAAACTTAATCATATAATAGATTATATTTAAAATATATAACTATTTTAATGTTATCTTTTTTATATGATAGTAGTAAAGATTTAGAGTTGCTTCCACAACTTTTAAATATTATAAACACTTCACATATTATTCAAATAAAAATGAGTACTTAATTTAAAAATCTTGTAAGAAAGAGTTTCAAAGTAAATAAAATGAATACTTAATTGTTTTAATTTATAAAGTTTATAACTTGAAGAGGAAGAACTTTATCTTCAATATTGTTTCATATTTGTAAGTTAAGAAGAAAGAGAGTTTCGACCATATAAATATCAAAATAAAAAAAAATAACTTGAAAATAATAAATTCTTAAAGTAAATCTCTAACTATAGAAACGTCAAATTTATCAAAAAGAAGAAAAAAATTAATGTATAAATTATATTGTTAAAATTTTTTAAGTTATATAATAATTTGCATTTTATATATATAATTTTTTGATTGCAACTTGAGAAAAATAAAATAAATTATGCTAAATAAAAAATAACATTAAAATATGTAAAAGAAAGAGCAATTTTTATTACATTATCATAGAAATACTTTTATTTACTTAGTAGAATTTAAAAAATAAAATATGACCAAACATTTTTATGTTTATCAAGACATTTTGTGATGTTATTATATGTATTATTCCTACTTTTTATTATTAAATATATTATTACATCAATATTATTTTTGTTATTAAAATAATATTTATTTATATTTTACATGTTATTCATAAATTTTATACGTATCAATATGTGTAATTTTAATTAATATAAAGAATAATTTTTATGTTAAATAAGATTTTTTTTTTAATTTTTACCTAATTCTTAATCAATATTTTTAAGTATCTTAAAAAATAATTAAGTAAGAATAATTGATATATCATAATTATGTTAATAGATAATATTTGATTTAATAATTAATATTAAAATTGTAATGAAAATTTTAAAATAAAAAATAATTAATGATTGTTTATATTTGATAATTCTATCAGAATATTCTATTTGTTATTAAATATAATAATAATTATAATGAATTCAAAATTTTAAATTAAAAATAATTAATTATAATAGAAATCATTTAAATACTATTAAATATTATAATATTGAAATAGTAATATATTCATACAACAAATGAATATTATTTATCATTAAAATCTTATAATAATTATTTGATTTAAATATTTAATAATTTTATATAAAATTTTAAATTTAATTAAATTTAACTATTATATTTACTTTATATATATATATATATATATATATATATATATATAAATTGTTTCAAAAGTTAATAGAAATTTACTTCTTACTTATCTAATATTTTCTTTAATTTAATCATTTCTTTCTCTATGCTTTTTATCTCTGTATATCATATGTTTATGAGAGTGAATAATTATAGCAAAAATAATTATAAAAAATAACATTGGTATGCTATGTAATGAAAACAATGAAAAGTTAAAGATAATTATAAAATTATTTTAAATTATATTTCCCAAAACCTGTATTTAATAATGATTAGTTATATGTTGAATTGTTTTGATTAATGTTAATAGAAAGAATAAAAATCATTATTGTTAAAGAAGATAAAAAATATATAAAATATACTAACGGAGGTTGATCTAAGTGGCAAGCGACTTGGTATCGCTTAAATAAAGTCTTGTGTTTGAGTTCTTGTATATGCAAGAAATCTCTAGTGGTAGATTCACCCACCACATCTAGGTGCACAATTCAGGTAGGATTTAATTTATTACAGTTTCCTTTTAAATGCTATATTTAATAAATATAATATATACTTCAATATTATTATAATTATAATATTAAAAAATTATTTTTATTATATAATTTAACATAAATTTAGTTTATAATGATTTTTATAAAGTAAAAATACAAAAAATATATATAACTAAATATATAATAATTTATTTCTTATTTTTAAATAATTCACATATGAAAATATACAAAATAATATTTTATTTACAATAGAATAATATTTATCAAGAGTATAAAACTCTATAATTAATATAAATATGAAAAATTAAAATTTATAACCTATGTATCGTCACTTACTAAATTATATGGTAGTAAAAAATCCAAATGTTAATAATTATTCGTAACATTATAGAGTAATTAATTATATAATTATAAATGATTATAAATGAGGCATCCTTTTATTATTAATAGTTTCATCTTAATTGTTTTGATGTAATATCACTTTATTAATGGTATGTAAAATTTAGAGACTAAAAAAAAATAAAAATTCTAAAGAGAAACAAAAGTATGCGTTATATATATATAATGTACATCTACACATATGGGTAATCATGTCTAAAAATAGGTAATATTATACAAACCTCCTAAATTTTTCTAGATTGTTCAAATATATTACAAATTAAAGAAAAATGAAGGTCTAGTAAAAAAGTCCTAAGCATACATAATTTTACATATAATTATTTCTAATAGTTTACTCTTACTTAATCCTCTAACCTATTTGGAGGAGGATTGTCATGAAGGCCTAGGTAATCTGTTGTGTATTACGTGAAAAAGGGAATTTCAACCCTAACAGAACTTTACATAACTGTGGGAGCAACGTGATAATTGTTAATATAAGTAATTGCTGATATAACATAACTAATAAAGATAATGGTTTGATTAACAGTGTTATAACTCCAACTTCCAATCCCCAGATTAAAGATCATGTTTTTCTTAGGTATAATAGATACACCCAAAGCTCATTTTTCACCCATAACATAGTTAATAGATACAAAATAAAGAAAGAGTGAGTAAATCATTAATAAATTATGTAACACCTTAAAATTAATTTTAAAATATTAATTTTGCAAAATAGAAATAATAAAATTTCATTTTTAAATAAGTTTTTCCAACCCGTGGTTCAACAAAATATTTTGAATAATAAGTGTTTACAAATTTTGATCAAGAAAACTGCTACAGGACTAATTCAAATACATTAGAATTTCAAAATAAAATCAAAGCCATAGTAGTCTCATCCATTCTTTCATTGAATCCGGTGCTAATCGTCTTAGTCATCTAAAAAATAAATGTAAGGGCGAATACTTTATACTATCTAACACACACAAACATAGAGACTCACCTTGGTCACCTTTCACATAGTTTCTAACACAGTCATACAAGTAAAATCAATCACAAGCAGCATTTCATTTCAATTCATGACCAATGCACTCATGACACCAAACATTTTACACGCGTGCACTCACTGCATGCAGCCACGCTCACTGTGGTACTGTAATTACAGATTTACACCATGGATGGTTACCAGTTACCCCTGCCTCACGAATACCACATGGACAGTCACGAGTCGCTCGATAAAGGTAATGGTCAGAGGTCTAGTCAGGAGGAGAGTGTGTGTCTCGTGGTGCACCTACGTTCACTGTTGGTGTCACCACCACTCTCTCTTCTCCAAGATATTTCTACCGTTCCCATCTTTCACACCTCCAAAGTATCACTGAACCATTCATAGCATCATTACAATAGCGTTTAACACGCCTATTCACACACATTTCATTCATAGCACATGGCACAGGGCCCATAGTCATTCACAGCACTCAGCACATATGCCCTCATTCCATTACATAACATTTACAACATAATTTACATTCATCAATGACAGGTACACTCACTCATTCATCCATATTTGGCTCAATCATTTCACTCATCACATTCAACATCAATTCCTCGTCAAAATATACTCATAATAGATTTCAACATTGTCAAAATCATACCCAATCATGCATTATCTATTGAAATACGCTAGTCCACACATCCAATCTCAATCACATTATGAAAACACAACAATCAAATGGATCCTCAAGCAAATAAGATAGGGTAGAGTCTCCCTTACTTCGGATTGAAGACTCACACACGAATCAATAATAAAAAGGAACCGCCACACGAATTTCACCCCTAAAACACATGTAAACCCCATGAGAACTCAAGGAGAACCCAGAAAACAAAGAAGAGGGACGAAAACCAAAACCCTAACCATTAAAACTCACCTCCAAGCGTTCCCAATACAAATCCAACCTTCAATTTAACTCACGAACGACTTTGGAGACAATTTAATTGGTGAAATATGGTTTTGGGTTGAGAGAATCAAAGAGATTTTGAATGGGGAGATAAGAAATGAATTTCCTCAACCCTAACCTCTTCAAATACCCCTCTGCTCGCAACACTCTCGCTATAGCGAGACACTCTCGCTGTAGTAAGACATCTCTGGCTGCAGCGATACCCCCGTTGCTACAGCAAACATATCAAAGAAAATTGCATCCTAGTTTCTGTAGATTCTCGCTACAGCAAGCCTCTCACTACAGTGAGACCTCTCACTATAGTGAGACTGCACCCAGAAATGCACTACAAACTGTTACTTTGTCGCTACAGCGAGGGACTTCTCGCTACAGTGAGAAGGCGACAGTTTCATGCCTTCCTCCCAGGGCCCTCTTGCTACAGCGAGAGATCTCTTGCTACAGCAAGAACACCCTGCACCAAACACTTAGCCAAATTTTCAGTCTAGTTCCAAACATACATATATATTCTCATTACCATACATACATATATCCTCATTACAATATATATTTACATATATATATATATATATATATATATATACATATATACACATATTTATAATAAATACACAACACATGAAAGTCCACGTAAACACTTATATTAATAATAAAACTATATTATAAAATTTGAGGCGTTATAAATTATATCATAAGACAATACTAATTACTTAATGAATAAAATATAACTAATGACTCAGTAAATCAAACAAACATTGTAATGTCTTTTAGTTGTATTTTCTCCAAGTAATTAATTATTCACTTCTTTAATTTTTGGGTTTACACTTTAACTAATCCTTGTATGCTCTAATGCTTGTCAAGATAGTTTAGCTTATTTCTCACTGCTTGTGACAAAAATTAGCTAAGTTTAGTATCTTGCTAGGAATTAGGTACTTTTCTATTTCCTAGAGTCACATCAACATTATTTGTCCCTTACCCGTACTTGGCATTTTCAACCTCTTTTCTTATGAATTAATTCACAATTATATCACAAATTATAGCCATCAACTTGTCCATTTGGTACATCATAATCACACATCCCTTAAACAAGATAACAATTCATATCATGGACATAACTATTTTTAAATTTTTCTAGATTTCATACACCAACTTGTAAAATTTATAACTAAATTAGTACAAGTCTAAATAATTGTTCAAATTTGAGGGTCACAGGTCATTCTACTAAGAACAAACATTTTTAACAGGTTACAAGATTTTACTTTTCCCATAACAACGAGTTAGAAAATTCATATCTTACTCATTTTAAATTCAAAATTGATGAAGCCAATGGGAATATTTCTCTATGTGAGTCCTTTTTTTAAAAAAAAATATAATAACTATTTAAACACTTACAAAGTCTTGCATGTAACACAATTTGCCTTTGCAGGTTATAGAGTTCCTTCTTTCTAACAACCACTTGGTATAAAAATCATAATTAATTTATTTTAATTCAAATTTTAGTGAAACAAGTAAAAAATTACTCCTTATATATTTATTATCTTAATTAAATACCTCTGTAAATTTTTGCAATAAAATTTTCTCCAAACACCCTTAATTATATATTTTTTATATATATTGTCTGTATTCTAATATTTTAAATTCTTTTATATTTATGTCATTTTATATCATATTTAATATTCATATTTATTGGTATAAAAAATAAGGATAAATTTATGGTGATTGAAAATAATCTATCATGATACCACAATTATTATGAAAGAACTAAATTATAATTATAACATAATTTTTTTATCATATATTTAATTTTATGAACTTTTAAAATTTGAAATATCGCTGTGAAAATATAAAATAACTGTCATATTTATGTCATATTGTATGATATCTAATACTCTATTAGTATCCTTGCTAACATAGTTTATCACGGCTTAGTGCTTACGAAAAATGACAAAGATCGCCTAGATCACTGTCCATTCATGGTTCATTCTTGGCCACAAATTCAACATTCCTTTAGCCTAATCCTTTAACGAAATCCAATTAGAAAATGCAGTCTCCAAATTATCTTAAGGATAGTACGTACACTCTATCCAGTGTGCGCAATACCCGTCTTTGGTTGAAGAAAATGAATCCAAAGGCTTCAAGCTTTGTACGCGCTCTTGTATTGCTGAATTTTCTTTTCTTCAGTTCAATTGCAGCTAATAATATTTCAAAATCTACTACTCCACCGCCCTCTGTACCGCAGAAGGAGGGAAAATGCCCCAAAGATACACTCAAGTTTGGTGTTTGTGGAAGTTGGTTAGGTTTGGTCACTGAAGTCATTGGGACTAAACCAAGTGAGAAGTGTTGCACCCTCGTAAAAGGTCTCGCAGATCTGGAAGCAGCACTATGTTTGTGCACAGCTATTAAAGCCAAAGTGCTGGGAATTGTCAAAGTCGAAATGCCTGTTGCTGTTAGTTTACTTGTTAATTCTTGTGGGAAGAAGGTTCCATCTGGATTTGACTGTGCTTAGAAGTCAGAAATGCTGTCTCTTTTTTCTGTCTTAGTTGCTTTCAGTTAAATTATATAAAATGTAGATGGACTTTTGTTTGGGAGTGTAACTTAGCATGTTGAACTGAAAATTTGATCAATTATTTATAATTCCTTTGGGTGTTTACTGCCCATCAAATTAAATCTGGCACCTGTTATGAAGAAAGATCTAATCATGTGGTTCTTATACTCCAATTTTGCAGGGGCTAATGATGTGCAAACATTTTAGTTAATGTCTGTAGTTTGGTTAATAAAAAATTTGTCAACCAAATTCTGCAAGTAAATAAAAAAAATTTAGAGTTAAAATGTCCAAATTTAGAGTTTTATATGCGAAGATCATATTGTTAGCCCCGAACTCACCGTGACTTCTGGTCGCCTAATCATTTTTCTTATGGGATTCCGAAACTTCGGGAAATGTAAAACTGTAGTTTGTTGCTTTATTATGGTTCCTTCAACCTTTTCTATTAGTTCGATGTCCTAAACAGCAATATGCCGCAATTACAAGGTGAAAGATAGACGGGCGTTAAATAAGGCTTCAAGTTGAAATTTTGTGAATGAAAATTAATTGTTAGGAAATTTTATCATGCTATGGATGTTTTCAGATGGAATAGTATTACCTAGAAAGCCACCTACAGTGAAGAGAAATGTAAAATTACCTCAATATAATTTTATTTGCTAGTTGTTCTTAATTGGCTGAGATTAGATGTAGGTTGGAACCATAAACTTGAGGTGTAGTTGCTTTCTATATAGCCAGGATTAAATGTCGCAAGAAGAATTCCATTTTCACCGATAGATAGATCACTTCAAAGGTAATGTGAGTGACACACTAAAGAAAATGTCATTTATTAATTGTTAGTATAGCCTTTTTTTTAATTAAACTTAAACTATTAATATACACATTATAAATTGATTCAGAGTATTACTGATTTAGAAATTAAATTTTAAATTGGTTCAAAGTCACACCGCAATTCCACCACTGCATTCCTTGCGATCTTAAATCACTCAACACCTCATCATAATTAAAAAATGAGCCTTGACTTCTCAAAATTTGAAAGAATCGATTACGGCAGGTTTTAATAAATGAATCTTAATAACTAAATTAATAAAAATAAATGCTTGTAAAAATCTTACATCTTTTAAATAATGAGTAATAAATAATTTAGATGAATAAAGTTAGGAATTCATAGAAAGAGACAAGGCTAATGATCTAAAAACCCTTAGTGAATGTACTTGAGAGCACTCATATCATATAGGTATATGTCAATCTCTTTTAAAACTATTTGAATAGTTGAACATGAGAAGTTGATATTAGATTTAAGGTCACACCTGAGTGCGTGATATAAAACAAGATAGGATATTGCGCCTGTGTGCACAATATAGAGATTAAGCTTAAAAAATAAATGAATTATTCACATAACAATGGGTATCTATATCTCTCCCACGTAAAAAGGAAGTTATTGTATCACAATGTGATGTGAGGTGCATGATATGGAGAGACGATGACCTGTGGTGTAATTAGAATTTAAGCTTCTCAAATAGTTTTATTAGTGACCTTGGAAAAGGGCTATGAGTGTGAGTCTTCGCATGGTGCTCTTTTATCCCTACTTGCTTAAGACATATCATAATGATGGAGCTAGTTGTAACATTTAAAGGTTGGAGCCCTCACCATTATATATAAATATTTGCTTGACTAGTAAAACTTCTAACAATTTTTGAGAATCAAAATAGATCCAAGAGTTGCATGAGCATGATACATAATTTTAGGCCAAACAAAATGTTAGCATATGCATTAGCCTCATGCATCATGATCTTGCATTGAATTGGAAATGTATGATGTGTGTGCTTATGAATGGATGAATGAAATTTATTATATAATATTACTAAGTTGATTTTTAAGAAAACCAAGCTTTTGTATTTATATTTTATCCTATTTATTTTTTCTTCTTTTTTGAGTCCTAACTATTTTTATGAGTATTTGAAAAGTCTCACTCTTCTCCTTTATTTTTGTTTTGTAATCTTCGATGTTGTGTCTAGGAGCACATACAAGGTGCAAAGTGGTATGGGATGCTTTACACCTTGTTTGAATGTTATGTGAGTCTCTAGAACTACTACGGAAGAAGGTATGATAAGTTGCTTGTAACTTGAAAGTGTATTTGCTTGAACTATGTTTACGATAGATTTTGTAAGAATGATTTATTGAGATAAGAATAGGAATTAACTTGAATTTTGTGTTAAAAAAAATTGACATTTCAGTCATTAGAGAAAGGTCATTACATTTAATTAAATCAAAGCAATTCGGTCTAACCATACTAAGAGTTTAAGATAGGTAGGCACATTTAGTTGTCATGGTCCTAGAGTGGGTGACTCGTGAACATTAGAATTTTATTATTCTTTTGAGCATTAATTACTCTCCCTTTCGCTATCTCTCTCTCTCTATATATAGGTCTTTCATATGATATCAATTCTTCTTAATGCTTATGTTGATGCATAAGCTATTCAACGTATAAGGATATGTTTAACTATGAAAACTCAAGACCTCATGCAAGCATGGTCTAATTGTTCCGTTTACATAGTAATGATTTAGATCAAGAATTTATTATCCTTATTATATCTCTCAAGATGACCAAATACATTCAGGATCTCTCCTCCTAAGAATCTTTCAAGTTCTATGACATCTCCTTCTTGTAGTAGGCTTGATCCCATCAATACACAACCTTCGTGAGAAAATTTAAGTTTAGACATATTAGCATTAGAAGGAAAAATTTTGATTGACATGGGTGGGCCATGACTAATTATACAATAGACAACCTAAGAACCATAACCAAAGTGAGAAGACTTGTGAGTACAGTATGAGATGCCAAGGAAAGTATTAGTTGTAGAAAAATTAAGTTTTAAGATTTGAGCAAACATAAGTGTTAATAATAATTGCTCAAGATAAGGAAAATGGAATTCTAATCAATAGAAATTGAAGTTAGGAAATGTAACAACCTTTTTTTTTTCTTAATAACTTTAATTGTTATTATTTATTATTAGATTGTGTTTTAAATTGAAAATGTTTGAACGATGTTATATGTAGAGATTTTGCTCAAGCGAGACTGAGTGTTCTAAACCTGGTGTTTTAGAGCATTGTCGCTTAGGCGATATGAGTCTCTCCCAAGTGAAATAGAATAAAGTTGCTCCAACTGTCATGTCTAGAGTTTTTGGTAAACTAACTACACAATCTATTGAAATACTATCATATTTCTATTCTGGTATGTCTAGGGGTGTTAAGAATCCTACATGTCTCTGATGTTCTATTTTGACCTTTTGACATATTAAGTAGGTTGACACAAAACTAGCCACATCCTTTCTATTCCATTCTACCATAAAAGTCTCTTGAGATCTTTGATACATCTTGGTGGTTTCTGAGTGTATACTCATTTGCTTTTATTTGCATCTTTAAGAATCATTTGCCTAATGGTTTTTATCCTTAGGTACATATACTCTACCTCTAAATTTTAACAATCCACCACTTTCTTTCTCAAAATTTTGTACTTTCTCTCCTTCTATTTGTTTTTCAATATCTTGAAGATACTAATCAACTTTTTGAGCATCTCTATTTTGGTTCTGCAATTTACTAGTCACCTTTATCATTGATAACTGCACTTTTTCTTTTCCTCCATTAATATTCAAGTTTAAATCCCTAAACTTTTCTAGTAGTTTGCTTCCCTAATCATTAAAGAAATGCAAAAGATTCTTTATATATATGGTATAAGGAAGCTAATGTATACTCTAGTTTGTATGTGTACAAATATTGCTACATTGTTGGTATGCTTAACAAATATTTAAGTAATCTTATAATTAATTATTGATAGCAATCATCACAGTTATGGATTATTTGAAAAGAGCGAAGAATTACATGTTTAGATATCTTAAATTAAATCATTACAATATATTTGGATATTTTGAATCTAATGATGAATATTAAAATAGAAAAAGATCTACATCTAGATATATAAGCTAAACGAGAGATTTTAGATATTACTGTATCGGCCTACACATATTATTAATTATGTATTATATATTATTTATAAAAGTGATTTTATAATGATAAATTTATTGAAATCTATAACAATTTGGTATGAATTTTACTGTGTGTAAATCCTTTTAAGTTTTATTTGTAATTTAACTATAGGTCAAATTAAAAATAAAAAAAATTAATACTTATCTCTTCATAAAAAGATATAAAATTAAAAGATATTATTATTTATTAAAAGTATTTGATTATTATAAAAAAGTTATAGTACACGAGTCAAATGCATAATTTCTTTTTCTAACATCTTGTAATAAGTAAAATTCAAAATATGCGTAAGAATTTGAAACATCAAATAACTAAAATTTCTTCTTCAAATTATTTTTTCATCTTGTAAACACAATTCATAATGGGCATGCACGATTTTCATCGATGCATTTTACAAAGACTGTCTGGTGAAATTAAACTACTTGTTTAGAGAGAAAAAATTCAATGACTTCAATGTATCATATTGGGAATGCTCCATTCAGGTTGCTGCCACCTCCTTCAAGGACTCAAATTTACGTGGGATGTCTATGTGAATGTTTCAACGAGCAGCGTTAGTTTCTTTCATTTTCCAAATCCCAACTTCGTTGCATTGGGATTTTAAGAATCATCCATGTTGTTGGTTGGATTATACTATTATATTTGATTTCATAGGAGACATATTTGAAAGTGTTGCATCTTATGTCTCTTCTTAGGTACGGATCACAATTGCTAGCAGCATGCAAGTTGCATGAAGGCATATTTCAACCTACTTAAAAATTCATTTCATATGTATATCTAATAATTAAAAAATCAAAATAGATCCAAAGTTGATATATAACTTTCTTTATATGTGCAAGTTGCACTCTCATATCCTGGATGAAGTAATGCATATAATTTAATTTAAAAATCAATTTAAACAATTTTAACTGCTATAAATTAATTTTAAAAAAATCATAAACTAAAAAGTTGTTAATCGATAAAATAAAAATTATAAAAACAATAATTTTTATGCAATTTGGTTTAATTTTTGCTCTCATATTTAAAATCAAATTAATTTAACAGAAAACATATAAATTTATATTATTTTTTTCTATGCTATCTTATACAAACACTAATTTATGATATATTTTATTAAATGTAATTATAATTTTAAAAAATCTTAAAATCATTTTAATTTGTTTTATAATTTAGACTAAGTTCTGATTTCGATAAAATTTAATATTTTTATTAATAGTTTTTATATTTATTATGTATTTAACATTTTATTCCATAAATATAACTAAAACATTAGTCCTTGAATAATTTATATACTAGTTTAAGTCTGTGTTTATACCCTAATTAATGGATTTTATTCATTTATTAACTAAGACATTATAGTATTGTCCATTAAAAAGTATAAAAAAATAAAGAAAATATCAAAAGAATCAATCTAATCCAAACCGAAATCCAAAATAATAATAATAATAATAATAAATTTACAGGTAAACCTATTAAAAAGAAATTTGCTCTTTATTTATCTCTCTCCATTTGTCCGACAATTCATCGTTTTACAAACGATATAAATAAAGAATAATCATATTAGACAAAAATTAATAAATTGTCAATAACACCTAGTGCCTAGTTAGAAACCCAAAAATTGCATTGTAGAGTAACTTTTTTCACATGTAAAGCACGTAACTGTATAATCTAAAATAAGAAAGAATCAAGAGAAACGATGAATATGCTCAACGAATTCAATGAAGTGTTCTAAACTCCCACCATCCTATACTAAAAGAACTGTAAAAGAAATTTTGCACATGAAAATGATTTAAAATTTAAAATACTTCCAATTTAAAGCATTGTCTATAGATTAATTTTTTAAAATAGAGACTTTAAGTAGAGAAATATCTAAAGCCATATATATCATACAAATGCATTATATAAACCAACATCCTTGCATTTAGCTTGAGTTAAGGTCCTAACAGCATTCTAGAAATTTATCGATTAGATATTGATTTAGAAACTAATTCTAAATATTTGTATTTAAAAAATATTAGTCTCAATTTGATAGTTAAAATATTTTAGACTAATATTTTAGAAACTGAAGTAGAAATTACTCCTTCATACAAAATTAGTGACTAATTTGAATTTAGAGATCAAAATTTCAGCTGGTGATGTGGTGGGATGTGAGTTTGGAAACTTCTTAAAGTTAAAACTACAAATAACTACAGACAAATAAATTAATGGGATTCTAATTGCAGTTACGATAGATGTAATTATTGAGACATCCTAAACATTAATATTACGGGCACATTTCTTATGAATGGCAATTTGAAACATTGATAGAGAGAGAGAAAAGATAACTCTTCAATGCCCACTTAGTCATAATTGCAGTAGAATAAGTTATGAAGGCAATATACAATGGCAGCGAAAAGAAGAAAAATAGGTAAAGGCCTATTTAATTGCAAATACGATAATATAAAGAACTAGTTAGTCAGATAACTATGAGATATGTTCCTAGTGGCAGACATTTCTCATGTACATCGATCAAGAAAAAAAGGCATTAAAATAGAGTAACTCAGAATAATTTATATTAGCTAGATTAAGCATTTCAACATAGATGGAGAGGCCATGCCTTCTTTTCTGTTCTTCCTTTTTCACATTTTGGCTTCATACACATCCTCATGAAAGTTGGAGTTGGCTTAATATTCTGCTTAGTTGTGAGAAGGAGGATGTGTCTTCGGGGGTAAATAGTCTAAGTTAAACCCTCGATCTTTCTCGCTAGGTTTCTTGTGAAGCACACGCCAAGAAACAGAAGCAAGAGATTTAGTTTGAATAGCACCTGAATTTTTTATCATAGCTTTGACCACCTTCGGGTTAATACTTCTTCCTATCCCAAGCTTTTTAGGCATGAACCAAGTCTTCATGATGTTTTTACCTTCATTCATCACTCGAAGATGCTTTGCTAGGGAATCAAAACCATTTATACCATTTTCCTACTTGCACAAAAATGAAAGCGTTAGAGGTTTATTCATAACTCTAAAATATAATAATTAAGAATGTTAATTACATAAAAAACCATATTAAACAATTAATTAATAGTTGCGATGCTTGTAGCTGGACAAACCTTGATAGAAAAATGAGGTTTCTTTTTCAACTCGTTATCTGGAGTGCTAAGATGCCTTGCACTGCATGCATCCAAGAAAATGCAGAAAAAGAAAAGATGGTATACGACTGACATGCTCAGAGATAAATAATCTACACTTTTGAGAAAGAAATAAATGTGCATTAAATGCAACAACATCAGGAGTTCTAAGAGGTTACGTTGCAAAACGTGGAGCTGTAAGGAAAGAAAGAAGAGGTGAAAGAAATTGAAGATCTGGTGCCCTCTCTTTAAACATCAATTGACTTCGTCCCAAAAAGAGAGAAAAAGAAGCAAAATAAGCCCTTCATTAGACGGGTGATTAATCTAATAAATATAAATTTAAAAATAAAGTACTAAAAAATATAAAATTTAAACAATTTACAATATAAGATAGTAAGTGGCAACGTCAAAAAGCGAAAATTTTTGTTACTCAAACTTGGGAAACTTAAATAAAAAAAAATAAAGTGTCATTACTTTAAACGACGACACTTATTTTTTATTAATTTTCAAATGTTCAATGAATCAGAAAATTGATAAAAAAAATTAAGTGTCATTACTTTAAATAATGATACTTATTTTTATTATATTTTTAGAATTTTGTTAAATAAAAAAATGAGTATTATTACTTAAATTAGTAATGAGACTTTTTGTATTATATTTTTAATTTTTTTTTAAAAATTAATGAAGAAACTAAGAGCATGTTTATTTCTCTTTTTTAAAAATAAAATACAATATAAATTTATACTATATTTTATTTTTAAAAACATTTTTTTTTAAAAAAGGGAAATAAACATGGTCTAATTCGTTACACTTATTTTTATTGTTTTTTATTTTATCAAACAAAAAAAAATTATGTCCAGGATCTTGCTGATGAACACAACCGTGGTTTTTTAGTGTTTTATTACGATGAAGTGCCAAAGCTTGGTTGAGATGGAGGTGAGCAGATTGGCACTTGGCATGGTGCTGAGAAGTGAGAGAGAACTGTTGAGAATTAACAAGGCGCTGAAGTGTAGATTGCTAAGCTCAAAGTTGTGCTTACGGAAGAAATTTAATATAAGATGAAGAAAGATTTCACGTATATTTCAACAACTTTTATACAACATTTTTACACTTAATATTTTTAGATCTTTGACATTCATTTTATATTTTCTAGAAAAGTGTTAACTTTTAATTTTATTTTTTCAGTTAAAGTTTAAATGATATCTTTGTTTATATATTTTAATTCATATTTATAAGTTAGTCTTACATGTAAAAATAAAAATGTACACGTATTTATTCTCTATTTAATTTCTCTTTATTTTTAAACTAAAAAAAATTAAATAAATTCGATTTAAATGATATTTTTGTATCTACACTTAGCTCATATTTATAATTTAATTTCTATATATAAAAAATTTAAAAATTAATTTTTATACAAACATTTATTATTGATTTAATCTGAGTCATAGAAACACGCTGACTAATTGTTTCCATCACCAAGGATATGTCTCTAATGCTATCATTAAAATCAAGCTAAAAAATGAGTCGCCATGAATTTCCTTGCAAAGGACCAACTCCATTTGCTGAGTAACTTCCATCTTCATTATTTGAGGTACACTATCTTAAATCTCATGGAATGATTTCTCACAGTTTTGGCATTTGAAACGACAACATACACCATGTAATAAAACAACAAGCATGATGCCAATTGTCATAATCCAATAATAATTCATTAAACTCTCAATTTTCCTGTGAATTTATATTTATTATTTTTTTATGCTGAATTTATTTGAGGCGATGAAATCCACTTGAGAGAAGACAAAAAAAGTCAAATAAAGGAGAGTTAAGAGAGTAAGGTGAAGCATAGCATTACCTTCGTCATGAATGTAAATCAACATTTCTCTTAAATGTCTTATAATAATTTTTAAAATATTAAAATAATATTTTAATTTTTATATTTAATTTATATTTGGAAGTCAATTTATACAAATTTATATATATATATATATATATATATATATATTCTTAATTTAGTTTTACTTATTTAACGTTATTTAGTTAATTAAAAATAAATACGTGAATATAAATTTACTTACAAATTTTTCACATACAAAAATTAAATTATAAATGTGAGGTGATTAATTTTAAATAAATAAAAGAAATAAATTATTTTAGAAGTTTGAAAAATCAATAAAAAACTTAAAACTATCAGAGTCCGTATTTTTATCATCGAAGATAGCAGTCAGATATATAAAGTTGAAACACGAACCAAAATCAAGAATAGCAGTGCCTCCCGTTTTGGTTCCACCGAGAAACTTTCCATATTCATTGTCTTCTTCTACAGGGCAGATATATATGACAAATTTATTTAAATAATATTATTTTCAAAATAAATTTTTTTAAAACACGTGTCGACTAGACAATAACATCGGCCGGTTAAAAACGATAGAGGTATCGTTGGTCAAACAGCAACAGGACTGTCGAATGAGACTGTCACAGTGCGATACCAATAGCGGTTTTTTTTTTTTTTCAACCGTAGGTTTTATTAACACCCTGATATCGTATTAGTCTCTCAGTATAGTCACAGGTCCCTTGGTTTCTCTCTGTTTTTTACTGTTTTGTGTTACACACAAAATTTACAGGTGCAATCAGGGGTGCAGACCATCAAGGACAAGCAAGATATAGTGCAAGCAACTGGCAAAGCTACAAGAATCAGAAATGCAAACTAGTGTAATCACAGATCAGACGCAGGAAGGGCATCTGCTCCCCTGCAATCTCAACAACAAGTTCCTGCCCAGCTAATCTTCCACAATCAATTCCTGTTGTTCCTCCCCCTAATGCACCCACACAACCTCCTCCACAACAGGGTTTGCTACCGCTAGTTCAACTTCTAAATCAATTCCCTCAGAACGAAATCCAAGCTGCTCATCAGAGAGATCAATACTTCCCACCACCCGTTCCATCTCCATCTCAGGAAACTCCAAATCAGCAATACCAATTGCCCTTACCTGAACAGCCACATCCTCAGCCCGGGGCACCCCCATCAACAACAAAATCAGCAAACCCCTTATCCCCAGTACCTTCAGCCAGCTCCTCATCCACCTCAACAGTAGCCGTAAAGGCTCAATCGGAGACCTGAAATGCAAGAAAAACCTATTAGTATCGCACTTTCTCATTTGATAGCTCTGATGCTGATTGACCAAGGATAGAGATATCCTTTTTAACCGGCCAATACTAGTGTCCAGTCGACACATGTCACCATCTACGCCGTACCTCATCTAACACTTTGGTTTGGCCGATACTTGCTCTCTCCTCCCAAGTGTCATGAACAAGTATGAATGGTAAGAAACGACAGTGTATTAAAAAATTAATAAAAAAATTATTAAACATGTAGGTGTGATACAAATGTTGATTTAGCCAAAAATTACACTAAACAAAAAATATGTTTTTATAAAATTTATTTTGAAAAATTGTTTTAAAAATAGTATTATTTAAATAAATTTTTTGATATATATTTCAATGTCTAATGCCCCTTATTTCTTGCTTTGCTTTCACTTTTCCCCCTTGGAAAACTAAACTGAATATATTATAGTAGATGTACTTCATAGATCATGGGCTTTTTTTTATGTTTTTAAAAAAATAATTTCTTAAAATAATATTTTTATAAAACATATTCTTTGTTTGGGCTTTTTTGTCATATCAGCATATGTTTTGTGTACTTTACAGATAAAATTACACGATTATATTATGTGTCATCTGATAAATTTTGTTTATTACATAGATGAAACTCGCAGAATTGTGCCACATGTCATGCTAATCCAACTATAAAAATTTAATTTAAAAGAGAGAGAATGAATGCATTCATAAAATATTACTACTATTACTTAATAATAGTCGTTTTCACATTTAATATTATTAAATTAATTTATTTGTTCAAAAACAATTAATATTTTTTACTCATTTTTCATATGCACTCATTCTGCTTTGTTCGACGTGTTTTTAAATTTAAGTAGTCAAAAATTAAATCTAATCATATAAGTTATAAGAAGAGCAACAACAACTAAAATAAATGCTATTGGAAAGATAACAACTATTATTAATTCAGAAGAGAGAGAATAAGTGCATTTAAAAAACATAATTATGATTAATTTTTTTATTCTCTCTTTCTACATAGTATTCATTTATGTCATTATTGCTCTTCTTGTAATTTGTATGATTAGATTTAATTTTTGACTATTTAAACATGAAAATATATTAAATAAAGCTAAATAGATGCACATGGGAAATAGGTAAAAAGCATTAATCATTTTTGAACAAATAAATTACTTTAATAATATTAAATATGAAAACCATTATTATTAATTAACAATAATTATGTTTTTCCAAGTGCACTCATTCTCTCTCCTTTGAATTAAGTTTTTACCATTGGATTAGCATGACACGTGGCGCACTTTAGTGAGTTTCGTCTATGTAACAGACAATTTATTAGATAAAGACACGTGGTACAATTATGTAGTTTCGTCACTACTAAAGACAAAACTTAATTAAAAAATAAAAAAAATAATTTCATTTGTACGGTAAACGTATTGACAGCAAAAAAAAACTAAAAAATATGTTTTAAAAAAATATTATTTTACGAAATTATTTTTTAAAAAACATAAAAAAATAAAAAAAACCTAGATCATAAGTCATTTATATTTTATATAAAATAATGTAACAATTTATAAGACTTCTAAAATCATCTATTACCCGCCACAAAAAAATAGAATGATGAAGTCAACATTGCACCGGAGGTTTTGTAATCGTAGAGTACTAGAAAATTCATTTGATATTTAGTTAAGTTTTAGACTAATAATTTTGATGAACATAGATAAGAACTTTTAATCAATGGAGTGCAATACATTTATATTTTTTCAAAATTTTTGAAACTTCCTCTCTAGTTATTTAAATAAAATAATATAAAATTAAGAAACAAAAGTTTTTTTATGTGACTTACTTATGTCAACACTCTCAACTTAAAAGTAAAAAAAAATTAATCTCAATATTGCTTTATAACCCAAAGCTTATTGTCTAGGATTTTTTTTTATGATAAATATCTAAACAAAAAAAAAAGTTATAATCATAATAATAATATCATGATGATAGCCAGAAAAATTAAAAAGAGACAATCAAGGATAGTTTTCAAACTAATTAATTTTTTTGTACATTATAAGAACATCTTTAAAATTTGGTAAAGTTATAAATATAATTTAAGAATTATATACCATATAAATATATCATATTATTAAGAAAAAATTATAACACTTAAAATAAATTATTATATTTTATCATAAAATAGTAGTCAATCAAAAAATAATTTTTAAAATTATTTCATAAAAATAAAATAAAGAGATAAAACTTTTAAAATTGAGGAGTAACACTAGTATGAAAAAGACTTTTTACATTAATTAAGAATAATTTTTAAGTTTGGTTGATGAAGTGATATAAATATAAGTAATATAGTAAATAGATTGGTTGTGAGACTGAGATGAAGATACGTTTAGATGTAGATAAAGGGTGCTGGGTAGTTTGTTGATTCTTTGATGATTGTGATTATAATTTGGTTGATGAGAACTATTTTGGAATGTTAAGGTTACATCACAAAATGGATCATGGTGATGTTGAACAAATGCGGAGAATGAGGAAGAGTGGTACTGCAACCAGCAAAATATATAACTTGTTTGTTAACAAAAGAGGAAGTTATGACATGGTTGGGTTTTACAAAAAAGATATGTATAATCAGATTGAGAGAGATAGAAGAGGACAAGATGGAGATGTTAAAGAGGCAGAAAAATTCTTAATAGGCTTGTGCTTTAAGGATCCGAAGTTGTATTGGGGTCATAAGGTTGATTCTAATGAGAGGTTATTACATATTTTTTGGTGTGATGGTATGAGTCAAATTGATTTGACATCTTTGGAGATGTTGTTGCCTTTGATGCTACTTATGGGAGGAATAAGTACAAATGTTGTGTTGTAGTTTTTCTGATGTGAATCATCATAAACAGACGTGTGACCTTTTGTTGCTTATGAGCTAAAGATTCAGAACAAAAATTGGTTGGCAAAACCTGTCCACAAAAAATTAACCTACTCCTCAATACAATAACATTAACACTAACATATTTTCATGCTAAAACATCTTGCAAACTAACATAAACAACTTACATAGAAGTTCTTGCGCTGAAATACAGAAACACATTTCTGAAATGAAAAATGAAACTTGTTATCCTCAATTTCATCAACCAATATATCACCAAAAGCACCATATACAAGTTCATGTCATGCTTCCTCTATACATTGAGATGGAGTTTCATAAAAATATTTATGTTTTGGGTAATCTATTTCAGTTAGGAAGCTATCGTACACTCTAATTTGAAAATGTTCTCCTCCTGTATAATAAAATTTCAACTAACTGTCGTTCTCCAAATCATATACTCTGCCCAATGTTTCTCATCCATGGCTAAGCCACAGTTTTGTTTCAGCTCTCATTATATCTACTCTTATAGTTGTACCAACTGGGTCATGCAAAGAAATAATTTGAGGAATTCTATCAAACCATGATCTGAAAAAAATCGCTGGAATTTTTGGCATATGCTGTAACCAAAATTTATATTACAAACTAGTCAAATAACTTCTTTTTCACATTGTATATTTAAAATCTATAATTCATTACTTTTACCTAATTAACCAACTAACCTCTCGCGGATGAAATTGCAAATAAAACCATGGTGATTTCAGTCTTAAGGTACCCTCACCAACAGCAACATCCAATCTGCCAATTACTGTTCCAATGCTCCGTTGGGCAGATGCCATTAAAATACACTACATACAAGGTAAGAAAATTTTATTTCAATAGACCTGATCAATTAAAGTACACATTCGCAATTAACGACAGGGACCTACCTAAACAAATGTGAATATATGATCCCTATAACTGCATAAACCAACAACCCTCAACCTACTTTTACACTTGTAATAAAGCCCACAAACATATGCATTTGATTTCATACTAGGTTTAATCCCACCATTACATGAACTTAACAATTTTGGTCATAATCAGTACTTTGCCTATACAACATATCATATATTTCGCAAAGACCCCATCAAATAAACCCAAAAATATGTTACCTTATGTAACAAAACATGTAATCCCATTGCTTATATGTACAATGAGTTCTGTGTAACACAAACTAACTTTATACAATGTTTTACAAAATCCTGGACTTTGGTCATCGATGAGAGGAAGAACAAAATTACCTTGTAGTTGCACTTTTCTTCAAATTATTCGTCGTTGATCTTCTTCATAGTTAAACGTTGATATAAGGGGGGTCCAAAGGTCGGCTGCAAATGACCATGTTCAATATTCCTCCTTCCACTTTTTCTACACGACGTGCAATAACTGTCAAGGAAGGTAGATGGTTATGGGCAATTTCTTTAAACTGCATGTCAGCTGAAACACCATGCACGTATTAAACATAAAACAAATAAATCTAAATCCACTATAGCAACTTCGTATGAAATTACCTTGATGTCCTTCATTATCAAAATAAGTTCGATGGACATCTGCTTTCAAAATTAAAGTTGAAACATTACATTTGTGTGACATCGGTCTTCACCTCCACCAAATGTACAAGTCACTATTTTAAAAATACCTCGCCAATATCTACATTGACCTTTTACGGGACCAATGTTGCAACTTATTTCTTCCAAAACATTATACCCTAAACATCAATTTTTTATTCTAACCAATGTACATAGTATATGACCCATTCCTAAATACTTCGCCACTATCTACAAAAACATTGAATAGAGATAAGACAACACTCCTTCAATTGCTTAACCAAACAAATGAAACACACCAGTTTTTAAAATTGAGAAAACTTTGCAGGCAAGATAACTGCTTTCGTACAACGCTGTTGGTGGCACTCTCCAACCCAACGACATCGTTTCACTTCACAATTGGATATTTTCAAATAAACACCCAACACTATCTACATTGGCTCTATGACCAACCGCTACTAAATCTATGCTTTCTTATTTTCCAAACTTCTACATTAGTCATTACCATCGCCAGATGCAGATATAATTTTTACTAAAAGGTAGCATACGTTAACTAACAAAATCGGTCCAGATTTCCACCACATGTAGAACTGATTCTTTTTTAAATATAGCTCACAATTTTCTGCATTAGCTTTGTAAGTAACCAATGTTCAAACTTAGTTCTTCCAATGCATCACTTTCAACATTTGATTCTTAATAAACCCGATGTACCTATATATGATCCATATATATCCAAGTCAACGTTGTTGTTCTTTTTAACCTTACTTTATTCCACCAATTATACCACATAGTTGTAAGCCTTTCCACCTTTCAATTTATGATAAAGAGTTCTGCAATTTGCTAATTCCTTTATGACCTCAAATTGAATGAGGGAAAAAATGATAAAAATCAATGAAAAAAATAGCAACGTAACACGAAAGATGAAAAGAACATGATGACGAACACCAACAACAAGAAGAGGAAGAAAAAACAAAGAAGGAATAGAAATATAAAATTACTAATGTATCCTTTTATAAATCTAACTTGAATAACCGGTATCCTATAATTCATTCTTAATCATTCGATTAAATCAAGGGTTCACAGTATATGATACTTTCAGCATAAGTTTTTTTTTTTTTTTGCTTTTTGCAGAAAAGGGGAAGATGTTAGAATTCACCACAGTAAAAGCAAAGTGATTTTTACATTGAACGAAGTTCAGCCCATCATGCAATATAACACCATAATCCTTAAAGAAACCACCAATAATCAAATTGGTGAAGATTCTGGTTAATTAATTTTTCTGTATTTAAATTGTAACCCGTATAATTGGACATGTACTTTCGTATTATATCACATATTAAGTAATAATCTAAAAAATTTAAGAAATAAGTTAAATATTAAGTGTAAAGTAATCATTATATAATATCTAAGTAAAAATCAAGAATAAGTTAGATATCATAGTGCACATATGTATTTTTATACTTTGACATTAGGTCTTTATTCGTTAAAAAAAAAAACTATTTTTGGCTTGATTAAAAAAAAAAAACTAATTCTGTATTGATTTTGGATTGATTCGTGGCTGTTAGATTGAATGGACTATACCCATATGATGGTTTCACTAATTTTCCTATAGAAATCACACATTTTTCATCATTTACATTAATTTCAACAATTTTTATCCGTTCAGAAGAATAATTTTCGAAAACCATTGAAATGATTTTGTTTTAAACGAACCAAAAACTTGATAAATTTATTAACTTTTTGATTGAAGCTATTCATCGGTGGTTCTTAGTACACGAGAAAACGAAAATAATAAAGTTCCTATTAGTTAAATTCGTGTAGATAAATTTTCAACGTTAGAAATGTTCTTTATTTATTTTGTAAGTGTTAAATGATAAACTTAATGAGAATATCGATAATTTGATTTAAATGACATGCAATTATAAAAATATCTATTAAAAATACTAATGTTGAGTGAATAACATAACTTATATAACCAATTCTATTTACAATAAGTAATTTTTATAATTATAATATTGACAGCTACGCAAGTTGGAAGATGTGTATAGTTAAGAATCGTTACAAAACCAAAACTTGCATAAGATGTGCAGTTGCCTATTGCATTAGAAGCCAATCCTAAAAGTAAAATGTTACCCATATCTTAAGGAAGATAAGTATATAAAATACAACTAATTATTCATTGTATAAGACTTCAAGAGTGACTCTTGTTGCATCACTAGACAAAATTAAATGAGGCACTTCCACAACACAGTCCAAAGTATGAACACCAGAGGAACCAAAGATACATGGGCCACAGAATCAGTGTCCCTCTCCATTAAGGAGCACAAAGTGTGTCAAACCGGCAACAGGACACGCGGCCTATGCCCATGTGCAGCAAAGAACATACCATGGCCACGTGGTCATCGTATTAGCAATTATCTATAAGCTATACATAAACCTTTCCAAACATATTCTAAGACTTAATATGAATTAAGACAAAATAAAATAAAATAAATTCTTTCATTAATCAAAATGAACTTATAGTATTCTGTTTAAAAGACATTCTCGTTTAAAAATTAAAACCTCTAAAATGAAGTTCATTAGTTAATTTTAACTTATAAAAAAATCATTTATTTTATTTTCGTACAAGAACTTATTTAAATTGTGCCTGTCTATCCGTAACTATGTAATTGAAGCAATTGTGGTTACTTTTTACACTTCTACAAAATAATAGCAACAAACATATGATGCTAGTATAACCCAAATAAGAGAAACTATGTGCATGTCAAAAAGAAAGAAACAGCAAGATCAGCATGAGCAATGCTTTTCCAATTGACACAAATATATTATTCTGATTATGCTGATCATGATGCTTGCAGCATCAATAATACAAGAGTATATATACAGTCCCTTGCAAATTAGAGGATCCAAAAGGAACAAGATAACGAAACAATTTTGGACAATTAACTCCTTATGTTTTTTATCTCCTGTGTTAGGAATGTAAATCTGGTATTCCCTGTTCACAATAACCCGACAAAAACGAAACAGATATTAGAATTAGCCATGTAGGAAGGGTAGATCCATGGTATGGCATATAGTTTCAAGTCAATCAATGAGAATGAACTAAAGTGGCAATGCAAATTATGAGGAGGAAACCACTATTGAGATCTAAACAAACCTTGACTATCATAAAACTAATTTACCCGTAGTTTACCAATTTTTTTTGACAATAGATTGCAGTTTAAGACTTACTAACTAGAATATTATAAGCTTTAAATATTTATTTTCAAATATCTTCTGCTCGCAATCCCTAGAATATAACTCATTTCATTTTGAAAATTGAATTCTTCTGTGAAATTTGTCCAGAATGATGTTAGTTATGAATTCAATTTCAGTTGCAAATCATATATTATGCGAAATATTTTATTGTTTCTAAATTGTAGCACTTCTCATAGAATTTTTAAATAATTTTTTCATAATTAATAATGGGACCTGAGTCCTGAGTTAAAAGTATAAGATTCTAACATGGAGTTTATAAAGTTTTGAACTCTCCAACTACATCAACTAGCTTTTGTGGTATAGCTCTCCTAAAGTTCTTATCAATTGGTATCATAATCTTCTAACATGTTTCTCAGTTGCAATTGAGCATCGTAGGTGGTGATACAGTGATACTGGCATTGCAATGTTGCTCGTGACTAGTCAAGGGGCTAGTATACAGCCAACCTGCTATAACGAGGGAAGATCAAATAAAAATTGAAATATTGAACAAATGGATTGTGTGGATAAACCTCTGTATGTATTATTGTATTAATGGATCTATTATAATAAAGAAAGTTACTATGCAACAATAGCAACTACTGAGACAATAGAGAGGAGAAACAAAATGCAACAATACCCATAGCCCTCTCTCCTCTCAAATACTACTATATAATTAATTGCTACCTCACATATAATCCCTATGTGAATTGACCATCCTCATCCTTGCACTTTTTCAGTTGCCCACAATCATAGGATCACTTGACACCTGTTCATTCTCCCTAATAGAATTATTCTCCTCCATGTCCCTTTTCTAATTTGTCCTTGTGCTATTTCCACTCGTGACATTACCACCCCATTAAAATCAACCTTGCCCTCAAGGTTGAAGTCAGGATAAGCTTGTTGCATATAGATAAGTTCCTCCCAAGTAACATGTTCTGCACCAATGCCTTCCCAGCGTACCAAAACTTGAGGAATACGTTGGTCTCCCTTGAGAATAACTCTAGATTGCAAAATCACTTGTGACTGGAATATAGGACCAATGTTATTAGTAAGCAGAGGAAGTGGAATATATGATTGTTGAACACCTTGGCATGGCTTCAACTGCAACACATGAAAAACATGATGAATTTGTGCGGTTAAGATTAATGGCAACAACAGATTGTATGCAACCAGACCAACACATTGGATAATAAAGAAAGGACCAAAGAATCTCATGCCCAGTTTTTGGTTTTTTCTCAATGCTACCAAATTTTGTCTATAAGGTTAGAGCTTTACCAATACCATATCTCAAACTTTGAATTCCACATGACGTCTCCTCTTGTCAGCTTGCTTCTTCCTATGCTGCTGAGCCTTTTGCATATTTCCCTTTAACTGATGCAAAACAACATCACTCTTATGCAATAGCTCCTACAATGTTGGAGGATCATTCAAATCGGTAGCATACTTGTCAATCCTAGGAGGATCCCTGCCATAAACTACCTTGAATGGCGTCATACCCGCACTGAAGTGGTATGAACTATTATACCAAAATTCAGCCCAAGGTAGCAATTTCAGCCACATCTTTGGATTGTCATCAATACATTTCCAAACAATTGTTAACAGCTTCTGATTGGCCATCAAATTTGGAGATGGTATGCAGTGCTCATAGCCAATGCAGTACCACTCAACCTGAAGAGTTGTTTCCAAAATTGACTCATAAAAACTTAGAAAGGCAATCTACCACTAGCATTGGGTAGTCCTGTGATGAAATTCATCGCAATATCATCCCATATTTGTTCTGGAATTGGGAGAGGATGCAACAACCCTAAAGGTAGTGTATTGAAAGATTTAGCCTGCTGACAAATGCAGCATTGTTCAACAAAATCAGCTATGTCTTTATGCATACCCAGCCATTGAAATTGGGCAGCGATCCTTGTCAGGGTTCTTGCAACACCCGAGTGTCCTCCAACTGGAGAAGAGTGGAATTCATCTAATATTTGCTGAACCAAGTCATGCTTCCGAGGAATAACCAATTTACCATTTCAGTTTAATAATTTATCGTGTGTGGAATAATTGGGTTGAAGAGGGGTAACTCTGCAGCATAACTCCTGGATGCTGTTTAACTCAGTATCCTCTGCAATCACAGCACGCAAAACAGGTAGAATTTCGATGTTTAGCTGAGACCACACCATGCAAAATGATTGAGACAAGGCATCTGTTGCCAAATTGTCCTTCAGTTTGTACTCAATAGTAAAGTCATAGCCTAGCAACTTATGCAACCAAGACTGTTATTTAGGTGTTTTTAAGGAATGTTGTGCCAGAATCCTTAGACTCCTTTGATCTGTCCTAATTAAAAACTTGTGCCCCAAGAGGTAATGTCTCAATTTCGCTATAGTTTCAGTGATTGCAAATAGTTCCCACGTATAAGCTGATTGTTTCTGAAGTTTGAGAGTTTATTTCTTTGAAAATAAAGCAAATGGATGATTGTTTTGACTAGGCACTGCCCCTATACCAGTCCCTGATGCATCTGTTTCCAGTACAAAAGCCTTAGAAAAATCTAGAATAGCAAGAACGGGAGCCTGAGTTAAGGCAGATTTGAGTGTTCAAAAGCTGCAGTAGCAGCAACATCCCTGTTAAAGTTGTCGTTCTTGAGCAAATTTGTCAAAGGACTGCAATAGATGCATGACCCTTGATAAACTTCCTGTAATAACCTGTAAGCCCTAGAAATCCCCTTAACTGCTTGAGGTTAGTAGGAAGAGGCCAAACTAAAACAGCTTGTATCTTGGAAGCATCCACGGCTACTCCTTGACCAGAAACTGTGTGTCCTAAGTATTCCACTTGAGTAAGACCAAATGAACACTTAGATAATAAGGCAAAAAATTTATGCTTCCTTAATAATTGCAATACAACTTCTAAATGTTGTAATTGAGAAGATCAAGTTAGACTATACACCAATATGTCATAAAAAAAAACCAGGACATATTTTCTTTTATCTTGTTTGAGAATGGGTTCAAACATGGGTGGTGGTCAAAGCTCAGGTGATGGCAGTTTTGAGACTATCCCATCTACAATCACAGCTCCATTGTTGTTGGCTCTTCAAGTGTGCCTCATAGTCTTATTGAATATGGAGTATTTAAGTGTTTTTAGTGATTTAATGTTTTATTTTATTTCAGCTATTTTATATGCATAATTTGAATTTATATGCATGTATATATGATTTTTATAAAATCTTACAATTCGATTTACCATTTTTACTTCCCTTAATGATTTGAAGTAAAATCCCAATTTTAACTACCTTGGCTTGAACTACCACTGTCGAGTAGTACTTGAACCTTCACCCCATTGATAATACCCTGAAATCACACAATACCAATGCCTGAGGCGGAGGCTCCTTTGGGAACATTAAAAGAAAGGTGATGTTCCTATTCCAGTGATTGAATCTGATGGATACTGTCCTCCTCAGGTGGGTCAAGTTTTAGTTTCAAGTTCTCTAATTGTAATAATAGTATTATTTGTCGAGCATCTATGACTAGGTGAAAATTTCTCATCACAAGTGAAACACAATCCATTCTTTCTTCTCAATTGCTTTTCAGTTGCAGATATTTTGTTAACATTGGAAAACTTAATTGATTGCTGGTTGGATGGGTTTATAGTGTTTTGGTTGGATAACAAGGGTGGTAGGCTCATTGATTTGGTTGTTTGTGCAAGGGATGATGGTTGGTAATTTTAGTAAGGGTGGGCTGAGGTGGTTTCTATTTAGGCAATTATTTTTCTTCAAAAAGCTTAGCCAATGAAACAACACCTAACAAGGAGGTTGGATGTTGAGCAATAACATCTCTCCAAATGTCAATCTTGAGGCCACTAAGGAAACAATCAAGTAAAACATCTGCATTAATGCCCTGCAATTGGCCAAAGCTATAAATTCTCAATAATACTCTTGAACCGATCTCGATTGCATCAGCTTAAAAAGTGTAGAACACAGGCACTCAAAAGGAGATGGGCCAAATTCCAATTCTAAGGGATTAAGTGAAACCAATCCAAGATTGAAATGGATTGTTCTTAGATATCATTTGGAACCAAGGAATCACATCTGCTTCCATATGAACTAATGCATGGTATGACGTTGCTCCTCTAAAGTATTGCAAAAATGTGAAAATTGTTCCGCCCTAAAGATCTATTCCAGCACATTCGAACCATTGAAACTTGAAAATTCAAGTTTGACATTACAAACTTGAAATGGTTGCTTAGAACCTGATGCTAACAGTTTCGATGACGCAGCAATACGTGCAACAACGTAACCCCAGCTTCAAGGCTCTCAAAACAATTAGAATACTCCGTGTGCCGAGATTCCATCAACTCTAAAAGTCGCTTGACATCTGCGGACAGTTGTTTGACATCTATGGAAAGGTCCTTCCATCGAGTGTTTTTGGCCATGAGGGAATGAAAGCACCAATGTAACGAGGGAAGATCAAGAATTGAAATATTGAACAAATGGATAGTGTGCATAAAACTCTCTATGTATTACTTATTTATGGATCTATTATAATGAAGAAGAAGAAAGTTACTATGCAACGATAGCAACTACAAAGACAATAGAGAGGAGAAACATAATGCAACAATTCCCATACCCCTCTCTCCTCCTCTCAAATACTACATAACTAATTGCTACCTCACACATAATCCCTCATACCTGAATTGACCGTCCTCACCCTTGCACTTTTTTGGTTGCCCACAATTGTAGGATCACTTGACACCTGTCTCCATTCTCCCTAACAGAATTATTCTCTTGCATGTTCCTTTCCGGAATTGTCTTGGTGCTATTTCCACTTATGACACCTGCATGGACATCCCGATTGTAGAGTGCAGTGGGGCATTAGGATCTATTTGCAAGGTATGAGTCTTGAGTCCTAGTGGAAGTATAGAATTTTAATACAGAGTTTATAAAGCCATGAGCTCTCCAACTACAAGGACTAACTTTTATTGTATGGTTCTCCCCAGGTTCTTATCAACTTCAAAAACTAGCTCATAAGGTGAGAATTGTTTTAACTTTTATACTCTACTTTGGTCATATTTATAATCGATATGAGATCTCAACACACTTTCTTATGCTTAAGATAGGACATTTGGAGCATGAAAATTGTAAAAAAAAAATTATTGCATTAGGAAAGCTGCAAGACTAGAAAGATTGTACTAGAAAAGCCACAAGACCAAATAAGTTGACTAGAAAATCCATCAAATCAGGTTAATTGCATTGAGAAAATTCATGGGCCAAGTCTTTTTTTTTTTTTTTTTACAATTAAGGGTGGCCTAAAATCTAATCTACAATAAACTCTAATATCAACCAAAGCCCATATTTCGAAGGAAGAGGGCTAGAGCTAGAGCTTAGCTAGCTACCTAATACCCTTTTAAGCTCTAGCGGTACGGTAGACTCCTATTTCATAGGGGGCTTTATTGAGTACTACCTTTTAAGGTGTTTGAGTTTGACCAAACTCAATTTTAAAAGCTAACCTGCAAGATGAGGATTGCACCTACTAGCAAATAGATTCCTAGTAGAGTGATCTTTCATTACAGCAAATCCAGTAGAACATCACAAAATCAAACTGTTATTTTTCATGCATACTCATTTTGCTATGTTTCAGGTATTGTAAGAAAAAAGTGAACTAAATCAACAAATACTCTTTTTATTGATATTCAAACAATCAAATTATCTTCAAACACAGAAACTATAAATAAAATGCATGCCTTATCTACACTACATCTGTTGACAGATGCACAATCTACGTAGAAGCTGCTGTTGGCACTCGAAGTACTTGCTGCAAAAAGCGTGCTGCAAGACGTTGAGTGATCCCACCCATAACACGCTCCCCAAGTCTGCGTGCCTCAGGTTGTTGGAGAACCTGTTCATAACCAAACAGAAAATTTTATAAAATTTAAACTAATAACAAATTTCAATAAAAAATTTGAAAAAAAAAGGTTAAAATACAAGAAAATGTTTAAATTCAATCCAACCAAAGACTTAAAACATTATTTCATTGAACTTTAATTTCAATTTTTCTTTCATTTCTATATTAAAACTGCCCATTCCATTGTTTCAAGATCACCATACTTCTTAATGATGTTTGCCCATGTTCAAACATTGATTAAGGAATTATAGACACTTAAAAACAAGTGCAGTATTAGACTATTAGTTGTCACACATGCATGCCAGATACTCAAACACCATTGATAGATAGATAACTCTTGTCGGTATCCTTCAATGTATATCACTTCTAATGCAACAAATGACTAATAGTGACTTTTCAAATGCTGATATCTATTTTAATTTTTTTTTTTAGGATGTGTAAGGAATGACTAGTCAATTAAGGTGGTTTGGACACATACAAAGACACATTTGGAGGCACTAGTGAAGAACATGGATGGCATGATTTTTACTCCAATGAAACAGAGAAAAAGACACGTAAAATAACTTTGGAGGAAATTATTAATAGAGATCTTGTGATAAATAATATCTCAGAGAATTTGATTTTTTATCGAACTTAATGGTGTTATGTGATCCATGCAACCAACCTCACTTAGTAAGATAAAGCTTTGTTGTCATTGTTGTTATTTTTTACTTTGTATTTGTTTACAGAAAGACCATCTATTAATGCTGACAGGGTCTCATACTAGAATTTGTGTTCCTATCTCAAATATATCTTTAACGTATATTATTTTTGCATTATGTGTTCAAATATGCTATAATCTTTAAAACTTCAAATATCTTTGTATTAGAGTTGTATTGTACTTGTCTTGTGTCATATTAGTGCTACAAAAAAGTTGTTATATATTTGGCTAGTGCAATTTGCACTACATTTTTGTTACAGGAAGATTGTTCAATTATTAAAGTACACCCTTATTTTCCCCATCACATACACCTTTAGATGGCAATGGTTCAAGTCTCCCTCTCTCGGACGCACAAAGATAAATGAACTAGTACCATGATTCTATTACTCCATATACAGTCATAAAAGAACAATATTGTTAGGATCCAATTGCAAGGTGGCTTGAGCCCCACATTTGAAGTATGAGATTCTTATATGGGGTTTATAAGGCCTAGAATTCCCCAATTACAATAGCTAGCTTTTGTAGTGTGATTCTCCCAAGGTTTTTATCAAATATTTACAAAATTCCATTAAAATTATGTCAAATAAATAACTGTCAAATTTCCACTAAATCATAAAGGACTTTTGAGGCTTGCATCCAAATTTATTGTATAATTTGATATAGGACCATCACTTAAGAATATGGGTTACACACAACTAACTAGTATGTCCTTAAAAAAAATAAAACCCCAAGATTATGTGTTTCACTGCTAAGTAGTAAAAGTTGAGAAACAAGATACATAACATAATGAAATCTGTGTGCCCTTTACAGCAGAGCTACATCATACATGGGTGAGTGAGTGATTGAATGAGAATCACAATTAAAAAATAGATTATTGTTGCTCTAATCACTACAAATACATGATACTAAGTGACACAAGACAAGTACTTGCAGCAACTAGCTCAATGGTGGAGAATGTATGGACATTCAGCTCCACATTTGCAACAATTAGCTATCAAAATTTTGAACTTGACGTGTATTGCATCCGGATGTGAACGCAACTGCAGTGTTTTTGAACAAGTAATTTCTCATCCCTCAAGCCTACTACTTTCTTCTAAAAATTAGAAAAAAAAACTAATTAATATTTTTCTAATTAAACTCACGTTGCAGATTTATTCAAAGAAGAAGAATAGGCTTGATCACAAAAAATTACATAACTTAGTTTTTGTGAAATATAACCAACAACTCAAAGAAAGTTACAATCTTAAAGATGTAATTGATCCAATTACACTCAATGACATTGACGAGTGTAATGAGTGGTTGGTTAGAAAAATGGATGATGATGCTCATGATGAGGATGCTGGAAATGACTTAATTTTTTATGGTGATAACACTTTAAATTATGAAACTTTTGGAATTGGAGAGCCTACAACATATACTAGGCGTCATTCTAGGAAAAGAGAGAGTCCATCAAGTGGTATCACTATCAAAGCTGCAAAAATTTATAAGATCAAGGCATGTTCAAGAGCAAAAGGAAAAGAGAAAATGGTTCTTTACAATGATGATGAAAAATTAGAAGATGAAGAGATGTCGGAAGAAATAGAAGATGAATTAGAAATTAATCTTATCTGAGGGAGAAGAGGAGAAGGAATATGCCTTGCTGGATGAGAAAGAGGAGGATTATATTGGAGTTGAAGAAGAGAACTAAATTGATAATTTTTGTTTTTATTTATTGTTAACTTGACATTTGATAATTGCATATTTTGCATTGAATTATACTTTAGATTGTAGGTTATGCTACATATATTTTGAGTTAATTATTTTCTATCATTTTATTTGACCTATAGTATTTTTTTATATATTTTATTATATCTGTTATAAATCTGCCATAACGCGCCATTGCGGCTGCCATAACTTTATGGCAGTTTTTTTTTGTTTCTGCCATGAGTTGCCATCCGCCATTGATAACATTGTAATGTACCACTATGATCACCCAATTTATCATCTTGCTAACAGTAAAATAAGAAAAGAAAAACACGCTAGAGATATAATTTATAGAAATACAATAACGCAGAAAACAGTGGATCTTACCTGCAGTATAGGTAGTAATAGATCTGGATCAAAATCATTAGAGGATTGCAGAAGTCCCCATATCCTGAATACTTGATCTCTAAGCTCAATCATGTTTTGCATTTCAACTTCTGACATCATAAGGGGTCCATTGGCATTGCCATTGAAAACAAGAACCCTCATAAAATCAGGAACTGACTTGTATGTATCAGAAATTGTGCTAAGAGTGAAAGCTTCAGTTACACAAACAGCTTCTTTGATTACTAGAGTCCTGAGTTCTTCACCATCTGGACTCAATAACACCTTCAGGACAGGTTGTAAAGCCTCTTTAGCAGAGAAATCTCTGTCCATTCTCCCCTGGACAAGCAGGTTTTCAAGTCTACCCCACCTGCACCGGATTAGATCAATGAATATTCTAGTAAACTTACTCAAAATCATTCAATCACTATGTTCAACCAATGAAGTAAGGACTTAAGATAGTGAAATGTATACCTAAACTTCCCATCCTGGAAAAGCAACTCTATAAGAGCATCCCTTAGATATGGGTTTGGATCTGTTAAGAGCCTCTTAGCAAAATATGGGTATGAAGCCGCAAGCACCTTAAAATTGGGATCAGCATAAAGTGCTAAACCTTCCAAAACAGTGAGAGACCTCAATATTAAAGCATAGTATGCTGGGACTGCCAAAAGAAGGGGAAAAAAATCTAAATCATCAGACTCTGCAATAAATGGCAGGTACAAGTAAATACAAAATATTTGTATTAGGCAATCTCATCACTCCTCAACCATTGAAAATAAAAGTTGTGAGAAGAATAATTAAACACTTTATTTTCTGTTATGGGTAGACGATTAACATTATCATCAGTGTGCTTTTTTAAAAGTGTGTATCTATCCCACACTGAAACAACTAAACAATCAATATAAAAAAAGTACATGATGAAACTGAGAAGTCAATAAAAAGCATACTATAATCTCACCATTAAATGGAAATTGATACAAAACGTTTCCCAGACCATCCACTAGTGTCTTGAAGTTAAGTTCACTCACAGTATAATTAAGTGCATCATCAAAAAAGCTTCGAAGCGCTGGTATAATTGGTGACACATCAACATCAGCTGACAGAAAATCAAGAGCATAGTAGTCACGAGCCATAGCTTCATAATCCCGGTTAACCATGTGAACAACATGACCAATTATGGCAAATCTTGCTTCTTCTGGAGTCTCACTCATCATCCCAAAATCAAGGAAAGCAAGCTTTCCCTCAGGTGTTGCTAAAAGGTTCCCAGGATGAGGATCTGCGTGGAAATATCCATACTCAAGTAGCTGTCTGAGGCTGCACTGTATGCCTGTGTTCACCAGATCCAAGACTTTTAATCCTTGTCTCTCAATTGCTTCTTGCTCATTTAATTTGACTCCATCAACCCACTCCATTGTCAATACTTTGGCACTTGTATAATCCCAGAAAACATCAGGGACACAGATATCTTCCTTGTCAGCATATAATTTTCTGAACCTCCTTGCATTTTGTCCCTCCTGCAGGAACCTGTCAAAATTTACATTCAATCCTGAAAAAGAATCATATATGATTTACAAATATGTAGTCTTATTGTTAACAGAGGGAACATAACACACTAAGTGAAGAACATTACAAAATATTAGATTCAATGATTTTGTCTGAACATTAGTCATTGGAAAAGAATTAAATGTTAGGTCCTTTTTAAATTTTTGCTTGAAATCACCAATTAAAAAATGAGAAAAAATATGAAAAAGCCACCAAGCATGGTTAAGATTGACGAACTAACCTGCACATAGTTGAGTTCCTGAAAAACTCTACGTGCAAATTCATCAATAAGTGCAACAACATCACTGGTGATTATGTCCACGTATTTATTAATGAAAAGCCCTAGACCTCTTATCAAGTAGAAATCCAATCCTATAGCTTCCTCAATACCAGGGCGCTGCACCTTCACAGCCACGAGTTTCCCAGAATACTTCAACTGAGCTTTATAAACTTGACCCAAACTAGCTGCTGCTATGGGTGATGGTGATATAGAAGAGAAGATGGAGTCAAGAGATAGTCCCAGTTCTTTCTCAATGCATGCAAAGGCCTCCTCATCAGGAAATGTAGGCAAACCATCCTGGTACAGTGTGACAATAATAGAATTAGCTCAGAAATGATAGGAAAAAACTTGAAAATATATTAAAGAGTCAAGACAAACTTCAAACTATAGCTCACTATCAGATTGACATGTGAACTCAGTTAGAGTTGAAGAATACAGAAAAACAGGAAGTATCCCTCACAGGTATTGGAGAGACCTGAACTCTCCCACTACTGTAATTTTCAATTCCAAGCACCTCACTAACTCTCCCTCCATTCTATTATACAAGGCCACTTTTTATTATAATTTATTGTCTTTAAGATTTGGAGAGTTACAATACAATCTCTCTTGCTCTCTTATGGACAGTTACAATCTCTGCCTCTTAATGCCAGCCCCCACTAATTTAATTAATTATCCATCAGGCAATTATTATAAATAAGTAATAATTCCATGTGGCTCTAGTATTCTGTTACCACTCTTCTTCCTGCTGTAAACTTTTTGAATGGGTGGTGTGCTAACAGAAAACTATCAAAACTACTCATGCTTTTAATTCCTTAAGACAAATCTTCACAAAAAAAATTTATAATAAAGGGCATATACCATCCTACACTAAACTCAGGGAATAAATTTTCACCGAATTGCATTAACTTAGATAATGTCCAACAATAACCTATATATTATAAATAAAAAAAGCAGCAAAGAGCAATGCAGCATATTGAAATCAGTCACAGAGCCAGTCAAATTTCTCACTTAGGCCCAATTTGGATGGATTTATTTTCAGTTTATTTGGGTTTATCAGCTGCATTAAACACTTATAATTTGTAAAGCTTATTGAAACAGCTATTGAATTGAAACCACATAAGCTGTTTGGGCTTATTTCCATAAGCTAAAAGCTGAGGCATATGAGATTGCCTTTACAAAACCAGCGATTAATTATTTTAAACAAATTATCTTTATCAATCATCAAAATTCTACTCTTTGCACTTGTTAAAATGTCTCTAACTCTCTATTATACTATATTACCTCTAATTGATTAGCTAGTGTCACTTGTGTTTCATTAAGAGGTTAACTGTAACTAATTGAGGCTTAGTTAGAATCATTATGTTCCGTTACTGACTCTGTCCATTGTGTAATATATATATATATATTTGTCGGTAATAAGTAAATATCAGATTTTAGTTTTCCCTAATCACTGAGTCTAAGCTAATAAACGTCTGAAACATGCTCTAGAATATTTTTTTTGAAACTGAAAAAGGCTACACTAACCAACTACAACTAATGAAAATGAGTCAAAAGGAAGAGAACACAATACTTGAAGCTCAGAAAGCTCCTCCAAATACTCTGGTGGGCATATGTCAGGCCTGGTGGACAACCCCTGACCCAATTTCACAAAAGTTGGACCAAGCCGGGTGAATATGGTCCTGAGCTCAGCTGCACGAACTCTTCTATTCTGATCAAGCACTCCATTCCTCTGGTCCAACAATAGCTTCAGCCCAAAAGAACCCAAGGCAACCAGAATCTCAATGGTCCTTTGAACCACCTAACACAAAAAAGTGGTCTAATCAATTCTCAAAAACCAAGACATAACCACAAAATATCTCCCAAAAGGGTGTCCAAGATTGGGTGGAAGGGAAAACCTTGAAGGGTTGGGACCCATATTTGGAGGCAACGAGTTGGGGGGTGTAGAGAGTGGCATTGGAAGCACGAGCCATGGCTCTGGCCTCGGCTTGCAACTCATTGGCACGGTCCACTGGGAGGGTCAGGACCTGAGAGGAGCCATCTCTGGGTGAAGAAAGTGTGCTTGAAGGCACTGCTTGGACCAGAGCAGCCTGGGGGTTGAGGCGCATGTGTGTGAGGCTGGTTCTGCTGCTGAAACGACGTCGTGGGATGCGCTTCCCAATAGGAATGGAACCGCGGGTCCATGAAGAACACGGTTGTGCCAACGTAGCCATAATGGTTGTGTTGTGTGTGTTACTATGGGGCCTCGTGGACAGTGGCAACCCAAATCTCAGTTTTTGTTTTCGACCAATGGAAAGATAGATACACGAAATTGCACGTCGACCATTTGAATCTCGGCATACAATTTTTTGTGTGCACGCAAAAAATACTTCAACAAAGAAAAAAAACAAAATATTTGACATCATTTTTAATTACTTGTATTTTCTCATTAAGCGAAAATGTTCCGTGAAGAATTCAAATGGATAACAAAAGTTGAATTCAATCTTTTAAATTTGGAGAAATTATATTTATATATATATATATATATATATATAATATTAATTATTTATATATAAAATAAAATTATAATTATAATTGTAATTATACATGCAATAGAGTTTAATTAAAGATTTTATTGAGACGATATAAAAATATATATATTCAATAAAAAATGATTAGTCTTTGAAATAATAAATATAAGAAATAATATTTTATAAATAAAATCTACAAAATATATTAAATACTTGAAAACAACATAAAAATAAATAATTATAATTAAAATAAATAATTTTTAAACTAAAATAAAATACATTTAAAAATAATATAAATAAAGTAAGATATTTTCTCAAATTATGCTGGAAGTAATTTGAAAATGTGAGCAAGTAGATTTGTTTATTGGCAAAGTTTTTTGGTTAACAAAGATATGTATATTGTCATTGGGTAATATATAATTCTCAGTTTTTTCTTTCTTTCTTTCTTTTTTTAACTTTTTATGTACTCATCTTTCTATTATAAAAATCGTCATTGTTAACCACCATTCAAGTTGTTTGTAATTTTTAACTTCTAAAGTTTCATCATGAACTCCTCTTCTTTCGCAACAGATATTTTTGCTCTTTCAATTTAGATCCAAATAATGAAATTGAATTGACACCAATCATAAAAATCTCTAGCATTCAATTTATTCGCATTTTTAGTTTTCGCGCTCTCAACTTTTTTTAATAGCTTTATGTGACTTAATAAACTAAAATGGTGGATATAGACAAAAGTCAGAAATTAATATAATATTTTTAAAATTTTAAAGATTAAATGTGTAACATTTATTATTTTAGAGACTAAAATAAAAGTTTAATCTTAAAAAAATTTAAAAGCCATGCCCACTTCTCTCTACCTCGTAACATCCATAGCTGCATATTAATTAATAATAGGTAATGTATAGAAGAGGAATCTCATAAATACATATTTTAATATATATTTTAAATTATATTTTTAGCTTTTATTAAAATTTATTACAAATTATAAAAGTATAAATAAAATTTATTAAATTAAAATTTATATATTTTTATTTTTGATAAAATTTTCCTAATAATAAAATATATATTTTTTAAAATATTTTTCAGTGATATATTTAGTTACATGTCAATATTGAAAATTTTTATTATCAATCTTATATATTTATTAACACTTTTTATTTTAATTTTTATTTAAATATTATTAATAATAATTTAATTAATAATAAAAATATTTTATGTATAATTTTTAAAAAAATATACAAATAAATATTTTGAAGTGATAATAAACTTATCCGCAAATAACATTATTTATAAGTTTAATAATACTTGAAGTTGTTACTTTGGTTTCAAAATATCTATTAATATGAAAAAAGTAAAACATATTTAGTTTATTTATCTGTTATTTAAAAATAAGAAAATATAATATTTTAATTTTATTTTCATCTTTGGATAGTTTTATTAAATGGAATAATAAAATATCAATATAATATAATAATTTTATTATTTGAAAATGTTTTAACTAATTAAATTATATTTTTTATAGTGATTATTTAATAGTTTTCTTAAATTTTGTATGACAAAATATTAAACAGGCGTATATTTGAAGATAAAAGTATGCAAAATAATCCGACTTGTTTGATAAAACTAATAAAAGAAATTACAAATAAAAATAGTTTGCTTCAGAATGAATGAAGGAAGGAAACAATAGTTGACACTGATAAGATCGAAATGCGTCAAATTGTTCGCATGCCTTCCAATAGTTCGTTAAACCAAGGAAGCTCTGTGCTCTCTAAATATATATCTTTCTGTCTTTATGGTCTAATTATTTGCGTGTGGCCTACAAATAATTGAGTGGCACACACTTGTGGCTAAGCTAATGCCATCGATCAACGACCACTTGTATTCGGATATTATTATTCCATTTTGTAAACCTCAATTTTAATATAAATTTAAATTATTTAAAATAATAAATTTTATTCATTAATACAAAAGTTTTCTACAACCAACTTTTATATTGGTGAATAAATAACCAATTTAATAATATCTCACCTAATATAAAAAAAATAAAAAAATATTAGAGTTCTATAAAATAGAAATAGTTACATGAGTTGTTAAATAAATTTTAAAAAATTAAAAAAATAAATATTCAATTTGTATAAATCAGAGTCTTTTATTAAAATTTATGTAATTTTAAAGTTTATGACAATAAAAGTAAAAAAATTAGAGAATTTTTTACATTGATTGCTAAATAACTGATATAAAAAATATATTCTATGTTGGTTATTTTAAGAATTGATGCACAATATAAATTATACATTTATTATTTTAAAATTGATGTAAAAAAATATATTTTATATCTCAATTGTTTTTTAAATTGATTTAAGAAGTACTTTCTATCTTGATTCTAAAAATAATCGATGTATAGAATATTTTTTATATTGATTATTTTATTAATTAAAATAATATAATTTTATTCATAATTATTTTGTTAATTATTTAAACTTAATCCTAAAAATTAAAATTAACATTTTTTAATATTAAACAAGCTTTTCCATATATACAAGTTCATGCCTTCAAGCTTCAACAACTCTTTTCCTTTGCTTGTTTCCCAAAAATTCTACATGAACCACGCAATATTTATCTTACCCACTAAAAAAGTTGTTATTTGTTAACAATTTAAAATAAAAAAATTTTGGTTAGTATTATAATTTGTAATGGAAATAAATCTGTTAGTATAAATATCATCAGTTTATACTAATAATATAATATACTATACCGACAAATATATTTGTTGGTAAATATATCAATATATACTATTAATACATTAGATGCTAATATAAATATATAATTTTTTAACATACATTTTAAAAAATTATTTTAAAATTTTTTATTAAATAAAAATTATATTAACAAAATATTTCTAAAACTTAACAATTTTATTTCATCAACAAAATATTTCTAAATCAATTTTATTCTTGATATTTTCTTTCTATGTGTGATTTGTGGCTATAACTACTTTATTATTTTTTAAAATTTTCGACACTTTTTAGCTTCTGTTAAGATTATACTTCTTTCTAAAATTGTATTGATAAAGTGTGACTATAGCAGAATATTGATTATCTCTTAACATTAGGCTTCTTGCTACGTTGAAATGGTATTGATTAATTCGTTGACACTACAAATCTGAGTATTATGCACATAGTTTTCTATCATATCTTAACATTACAATCTTGCAATCTTGACGCTTAAAATATATTGCCTCATGCCCTGCAACAAGTTAAAACAAAATAAACAAATCTTACTGCATACTACGGCCATAAATTCAATGGATCAGTCCTCAATGTCACATTTGTCACCTTTATTTTTACACTAAAATGGTGCATATTAACTTGCCACCTTTTCCTATAACATTAATAAAATGGACAACTTTGTAAAAATTTATATACTAGAATTATTCTTTTTTAATTTATTTTAATATTAATAAAATATTTTCAATAATGGGATTGAAATGTGCATTATTAGTGAAGTTACGAGATATTAGGCATTGCTGATTAATTTTTCATCTATCACATTATCTTATGTGCTTTGTGCAACTGCCTACATATTCAACTGCAATGTTCTTTGATGACAGTGATAGAGAAGGGATGAGTCTTGTATCATGTTAACATAAAATTTTCATTGTTGTTGTCGTATTCCAAACCAATATTTTGATAAGTTTATTTTAGTCAATACTTTGATTAATTTTCTTTCAAGTTTTAATAATCATATATCAACATTCAACATTAAGTGTAACTGGTGGCATAAGATATGATGTCTATATCTTAACACTTACTTTAGGTATTAAAATAACATTGTTGGAGAACAAAAGAGAATAGAGTTAAAAGTTTTTATGATTAGGAATTTAGGATGCCACCAAACCAAGAAACCCACCATTTAGTAAAAAAGAACACAATGCAGCCTAAAATATTTCAGGAAAACCCTTTCTTTAATTTAATTCGCATATTGTTGTCAAATTTTACCTATCGTATAAGTTTTATTGCCAATCTTGCATTCAACTCCTTCGAATTTACAGTTAAAAATACACTTCTTTAAACTTTTCCCGACAGCATTCTTCTTCATTTCCTCGTCTACAACTTTCTTTAGGGAATGGGTGATGTCGCCCAGTGCCCATGCTAAGGATATGTGAGGACGTGGATCCTGTAATGTACTAAGTTCAGATTCTAGAAGAAAAACGAAGATAGAACAGCAGTGATTATGCAACCAATGCTTTTCATTCGTTGTGCAAAGTGTAGTTGGGTTTTTCACTGATGCCTACTAAATGAAACTGAACTGACCTTGTAAAATTCAGGAAGATTATGAAGCCTGTAAATTGTATTGACTGCTTCAATTTGCTTCGTTATCTGAAATTAATAGAAAAGAAAAAACACGTTCCACATAAATGGCAACTGAATTGATGAAATAAATTCACTTGATTAAACAATGAGAAATTAGTAAAATTGTACAAGCAGTGCATTGAAAAAAAAAAAGGATGAATGGGAAACTAACAAGAACTTGATATTAGCCCTGTATTTTCCATATATTCTCATCTTTAGTCTTTTCCTATTTTGCAAGTTCCTCGAAAGATAGAAAAAATTCATTTCCTCAAGCCCTCAAAAGCAGACTTACTAAAAGATTTAAGGTATGGGGCTTTTGATAAACTACGTTTCAACCTTGATTTAATTCAGTTTCATCATGTCACCCTAATCATGAATGACAAACGTTGTGTAAAACAGCTTCCAAATGCAACTTTTTCACACTTCCCATTAGTTATATCACCAACAACATGATTTCCACTGTTGCAACACATTAAGCCACCAATGCAACATGCAATTCCAACTTGAATATGTCTTAACGAAAGAATCATAGGAGATGCAATAAAAAAAAGGAAGGGCCGTAAATCATACCTCTACTAACCCTCCTTGAACAACTTCTAGTGAGAGAAAGGTGCGTGTGTGATCATCATTAATAAAAACCTCCCACTTGTTGAAGTCAATCCAATAACTGCTTCAAGAAAAGAGAAGTTAAGGCAACAATAAGGTGAACGGGTGGAGACAAATATGCTGTTCCATTTTTATAATTGACGAAGACAAGAACGAAAACTGACTTGTGTTGATTTTGAAGCTTCTGTCTGAGCATTGAGACCATTGAATCAATCTGGTGCACACGTATTGCAACAGTTCTTCCCAAACTTATGTGAAATTCTCTTCCGAAGGCAATTTGTTCTAGCTTCTCATCATTTTTGCAGAGGACGTTAAGTGGAACATCAACATCAACAACATTGAGGCTTGGTTCCTGAGATGAGACTCTCTTCAAGAAAGCAGCTAGTTCTTTCTTTGATGGAGATGGAATGTTAACTGTAAAAAAACGGCAGTCACCTTATATAATTATATAGCATGAAAAACTTTTGAACAAATTTAATAGCAAGGTAAGTCTATTGAAGTTATATGAAGAAATCATTGAGGTATGGTAAGACAGCAAATAGATAACCTTGCAAGCAAAGGCTGAACTTGACCTACAAGTTAGGAGGGGCAAAGCCTTTTAAATCAGAGTATCTTTAAATCATTTTCCAGGTTAGAGTAAGATTTACTAACAAATTCATCATATTTGAATCTTGACAATTCTATTCCAATTTTAGGAATATCAAACTTTATAATTCTAGATACTTCAGGTGATCCAGTCATATATCTGAATCTTCCAGGTTTCAATGGGGGAAAGTCCATAAAAAGGTGATCCAGTTGTCATCTAGGCGCCTTGTTATTGGTAATAGATGTCGTGTAGGTGTTTGTCCACAGTTCTGACTATACCAGTAATACACCTTCAGTTCCACTCCTACTGCTCCACCCAAGCGCTTTGAAATGCCAAGTCATGCACATCTTGCTCTGCCTCCATGGCAGTCATCAACTGTTTTTCCTTTTTCGAAGGGGCATATGGCTGCCTTAAGTTACTGAGGGCTTAGTGAAACTGAAATTAACTAATATACTTTGGAAGGGTGGATATCTTATGCAACTTCTAGTCTACAAGTAGAGTCGGCAAACTAGGTTGGCCCGATGGACTGACCTGGAAAAGCTCGTTAAATGGGTGCGCTTGGACTCTAAAAAACAAGGTCCGAAATTACCTCGGGCCATTTTGAACTGGTCCAGATAAGCCTGGTACCTAGTAGGGCTTTAACCGAGCTAACTCATGCGGGCTTGGACAACCAGCATGATATATATATTTGAGATTAAACGCTGAGTTTTAGAGAATTTGGGAGGGAACATATTTTAGTTTCAGAACCCTAAAATTAAAAGCCTCAACTGTTTACTTTTGTGTGTATAGAAATAAAAAAATGTGTTACAAAAACAACAACAACAAAAAAAAGAAATAGTGGCCTTTTACATTTTAAAATAAAAAACAAAAATGGACAAAAAAAATGAGTGACCTATTAGACTGTTACAAAAACCGCCTAACATGGTCTGTTACAAACACTGAAAATAGCAAAAAAAATAATGGCCTATTGTTACAAAAATAGTAAAAAAAATGGTTCGTTACAAAAATAGGAAAAAAAACTGCAAAAAATAATTTATTCGAACTGTCGGGCCGGCCCGCAGAAGCCCGTAGCCTGCATAAGGCAAGGCTTGGGCAATAAAAATGCAAGCCCATTTTTTTCTTAGGCTAAATAAGTCCATTCCGTTTGAGCCTGTTACCCATATCGGGCCAGGCTGCCCTTTTTGACAGCTCTATCTACAAGTATGTCTATCAAAAGTAAGCTTGTCTTCTAGGTAGCCTTTTATGGAATAAATCATCCTCACACAACCCAGTACTTTCTTTTTTCAGTTCTTTTAAAAATAAAGGAAATGCAATCCAACATACCAAGTGAGCTAAAATCCGTTCTGTTCAAAAACAATTGCAGCCCAACTTTAGCTCATCCATATTTGCTTATAGATTATAACTATACATTCATCTTGCTGATAAAGAAAAAGGGGTGGTAACAAGGGAGGAACAAGAAAATCTTCTACAGTATAAAGCAAGATACATAATACAATATCAGAAGCATTTTGTTAAGACAATTCGGTCATTTTTCTAATTCATATACATGCAACACAGATCTGCCAACAACCAGGTAAATCAAATGATGAGCATTATCATGTGCATAAACAAAAAGAATACACCTTGAATTCTATTAACATGCAAATACATGAATCTGCCAGCTACTGGGTTAATCTAAATACAGAGCATTATCATGTGTATAGACAAAAGAATACACAAAAAAATCAATACATCTCTGCAAGAGCTCAACCATATATAAAAAACATAGAATAATATGCTCAAACTAAGACAACTTTCTTTCCAAATAGTAGTTAACTTACCTGGTATGTATATGTGTAAGGCATAGTTACCATCAACATGAGGGAAACTCCTAACTCTAGTCTGACCTATTGGCAGATCTTGAGGCCCTTTACAGTCAAAATGTTGAATAGTTGTCAGCAAAAGGCATATAACTTGCACACATATAAATAACAAGTAGAAAGTCATGAAATTTCCAACATAAGAATGAGTTTATGAATTTAGAAAAAAAAAAAAAATATACCATCAAATTAGATTTTGAGGTTTGGGCAATTTGCAATACTTACTATTTTGATTTTTCTAATGGATCACCTAAACCTATCCAACAAGATGTAATGAGTAAATAAAATCAGCTTAGAACATAGCGTACCTAAAAAGTTTGGAGGATCAAGGAGCGAAATAGGAGGTGGTGGCAAGGGTGTAAATCCTTCTGAGTTAGATGAGGTTGGAAATGAAGGGGCAGATTCAGAATCTGAATCAGAGGATCCATCCCCATAACATGCTTTCAATGCCTCCATATTTCAGTCTACACTACACTGCATAGCATACCAAGATTTCACATGAAACTTATAACTCAGGAAATAACATTTACAATACCTCATGAAAAATAACATATAATCCAAAGATGAGCCAAGTTTACAAGAGCATTTTTCTTTATAAATTGGGTATTTATCAGTGTCAATGAATGAATGAGATTGTGGTGTCCGTGTCCATGATGCAGACTTCTAAGGATAAAGACATAAAACTTCACACTAACTAACAAAGCAAAAGCTCTGTTGCCAATGAATAAATTGGGCCTGAAAAGGATAAATTTGGACTGAGAGGCGGATAATAATGTGAGCATCAGTTACTCTGGTGGACAGAGTCCCTTCAAAACTCACCATTTTTGTCCTGTTGCCCTGATAAGGTGATTTATCTTCTTTTGATTATTTATTTTGTAGATTTGAAGAGAATTTGGAGTGTAAATGTTCCTTTTCCTTGCTTAACTTGATTTCCCAATTTTCATTTGTTTTATATCAAATGGCTAATTTGAGTTTCTTCTTTGTTATTCGTTGGTGCAGCTTGCCAAGGAAATTCAACACAATGGACCATGTTGTGACCAACCTTTGCTAAGACAGAACAGAAAGGTTTCAGAACTACAAGAAATCCACTATAATTAGTACCACATCTAATGGTTAAAATTTGCTACACCTTCAGGCACAACAACATAAACATTCTGTTTCATATTCATTTAGTAAAATAGATATGAAAGAAACATTTTGATTGAGATAAGTTTGAAACAGAAATGAACATGATTCAGCATGAGTGAAACTTAATTCCAAAGGATGGTATCTCAAACCATAAGGCATGATTAAAACCGTGCTTAAAGAGTGTTAAGAAACTTGGACATAACTCACTCTCAAAAGCTAGCTCATAGGAGGAGAACTAGACAAGAACATAAACTTTCAGTGGATTTATTGAAAGAATTCATACTGGAATTATCCGTTGTTGTAGAATTCAAATTTGAATTGTTCGGTGCAGAAGATTCCACATGAGCTTCTCCATTTATTCCAGTTGCTCCTCCAGGTCTGAATCGGCTATTGTAATCCCCAGAATAGGTTGTTGGAACCAGGTTACTCTCGTTATTGGTACCCCGTATAGTTTCTATTGTGTTTTCAGTGCCTCCTTTTGATGCAGGATATTAGAATTCAGAAGTGATTTCTAGTAGTTGACACTGTTAGATTGCTTAGTTGGATTTGTTTGTAATTTCATTTGACTCAGTTAGTTGATTGTACAAGTGTAATAAGGATATTCAATGAGTTAGTTAATTCTGTTAGGGAACCACCTGCTAGATATAGCAGGTTTTGTGAGAAACTTTGGTAAGTTCAAGTTTTCTATTGTGACTCTCTTGAAATTCTCTTTTCATTCAATAAATGTTCTCTGTTCGGTATCCATTCCCCTCCTTGGATTCCCTACCCCATTTTGGTTGTTCTTCGAGACTCATTGATCTTCCTAGAAGAACCGCAGCACCTTTTCTCCAAAGTATCTGGTTTTTTTCGTCAATGAGTTGGGCCATGTCCATCATCTCTAACAAAGACCCCCTCGAATGTAATTTCAATTCTGCCCTTACCTCCTCTTTGAGACCATTCAAAAAGATCCCTTTCAAATATTCCTGTTCTGTGATTCTTAAGGGTCTCGCATAAATCTCAAATTGTTCCCGATAATCTTGTATTAAGTCGTATTATTTTAACCCCAACAAATGCGGAAATGGTTTCTAATTATTGTTAGCTAAAACTATCGCAACATTCCAGAATTTTAATTGGGAAAAGAAAACTGTAGTACAATCAAAAGCAACCGATGGTTAAAATATATCAATACATGATCACGAAGCATACCTTATTTCTCTTCTCACTTCGTCCAGGGAGAATCCACAATTACAAATTTACAACTGCATTGCTTCTTTGTGAACAATGCTTTTCGTTTACTGTATGAATTTTCAGCAATTAACAACCAATTAAATTAAATAAAATTGTATATTTAAAAAAACTGGTTCAGTTGTGAAGGTTATGTTTACCTGATATTCTGTAGATTGGGGGCTTTGTTTATTTTATTTAAATCCAAGAAAATTAAAAAAGAAAAAGTGTGAACTGCGAAGAGAAGAGTAATTAGAAGGAAAGGTTACCTCAAAATATTGGGTTTGGGTGGGTTGCCACGGTCTCCAGTTTTGTGACGGACGGAGGACAGAAGATGAAAATTATTTGAGAATGAGAACAGTTCCAGTGTTGGGTCTGCCAAACCTTGCGAGCTTGGGACTATGTTCTGCTGTCAATTCTTTTTCTTTTCGTAAGTGAGAATATAAAATAAAGATATGAGTTTTATTTATTTATTTTTATCTAAACCAAACCCTCAAGTCTCTCTCGGAGTATTATACTATTACTAGGAAGGGACACGTGGAAAGCACAAATAAATTATTATGTTATAGTATAATATTATGATTAATAATTCTAAAATATAATGTAATTTTATAATTAACATAATTTTGAAAACAAATTTTAAAACTGATCTAATTTTATATAAGGTAATTTTTAAAAAAAATATCTTTGTAATTAAGGTAATTACAAGAGAATATATAATCTTTAAGTTTAAAAATAAAATCCTAATTTTAATTTAATAATTTTTATAAATATTTTATAAATTACTATGTTATAGTATAATATTATAATTAATAATAAAAAATAAAAAATAATTGTATAAAATATTTATTATAATATTTAAATTATTTTAGATTTTAAAATTAATTAGTATATATTAATATTATTACTAAAAATTATTTCATATATTATATTAAGATTTATAATACACTTTTAAATATTTATAAATTAACTTTAAAAGTAAAAGAATTAAACTCAAATATTATTTTAATTTATAAAATTATAAATTTAATTCTATAAAGTTTAAAAATACTTTTATAATTAATTTGTAATAATTTAACATGTATACATACATACCATAACATAAAGATCTATAATAAAAAAATAAATTTTAATATATTTAAAATTTTTTAAAACAAAAATTATTGAAAAAATAAAACTATATATCTTACCTTATACAAAATTATATAGCACATAATTTAAGAATAAAAAATATTAATTCTTTTATTGAATAAACTTATTTTGTGTTTCTAAAATTACTGTTATATATCATAATTTAACTTCTTATTATTGAATTATATATATATATATATATATAATTTAGTTTTAAAATAATTATAATTTAAATATAAAATTAATTATTTTTTAATATAACAAAAAGATAAAAAATATTAAATAAAAATTTTGATTTTTTTTAAAATAAATTTAACAGTTAAAAATAATTTATATATGACTCTAAACGTTATAAATATTATTAATAATAATTTAATTATAAATTAGTAAATATATTTATATGTCACAAAAATTTATTTATATTATATATTAGTATATATTAATATCATATATTATAATTTAAAAAATATATATATATAATAATAATAAAATTATATTATATTGAAAGATATCAAATATAAATAGATTAAAAAATAAGATAAATAAATTTTCATATAAATTTTTTTTATATACTTTATATATTTTAAAATTTTAATTAAGATTTAAATAGAAAGTAAAAAAGAAGAATAATTTTATTGAATATAAAATTAAATTTTTATATTAATTAAAATTACACATGTTAATATAATATAAAATTTATAAGTCACATATAAAATATAGACAAATATTATGATAAGAATAACTTTATAAAATTTTTATAATAATATTTAAACTATTTGAAAGTTTAAAATTAATTAGGATATGTTAATATTATTAATAATAAAAATATTAGTTATTTGAAAGAAAGAAATAGAATATTTAAATTCATTTTAAATATTCTCCTTTAATGTATGCATGCTATACACATAGTCAAGAGTTTTTTAATTAATTTTATATGAGCTAATTTAGTTACGTAACAAATATAGCAATATCAAAATTAAAGTTAATAATAAAATTTATTCATTTAATCTACTATTCATCATTAATCAGATACCAATTAACAGTTTTCAATAATAAAATTTAAAGTAAACTATTAATATGAAAATTTAAAACTGTCATAAACATTGCAAGAATAAATGCATTAATATGTTAATATTAAAGTTATAAATAATAAATTAATATTAATTCTTATTATCTATTGTTGTGTGACCTTTTAAATATATAAACTAATTAATTATAATTTATTTATTCTACTGTTCTTCATGAATGATCCTATATGTTAATATTAAAGTTAAAAAGAATGTACAAATATGTTAATATATATACACACTAAATAAATAATTTCTTTATCTTTATTAAATATTTTACGTCTGTCCATATAACTCTTATTTGATTATTTATAACAAATTTAAATGTAACATACATGACCTTTATAATATATATATATATACTCATCAATTCTTATTTATTCATTTCACTATTTTTCATTAATCTTATACAAATTATCAGTTTTCAAGAATAAAATTTAAAATAAATCATTAATATTAAAATTTAAAATTGCATTTAACTGCTAATTAAAAAAGAGGTGTTGATGCATCTCTCGAACATATCAAAATTGATAATTAGAAATAAATGAATTTAAGTAATTTGAATTAAATAATTCAAAATGGCCTTAAACTTTGCAAGAACAAATACGTAAATATGTTAATCACACTAATATAACTTGACTAATATAAAGAATGCATTTCACAATGATAATGAAGGACTTAAATCAAAGTGTGCTAAGGATTTTTCTAAAAGAACTTAAAAGTTATATATATATATATATATATATATATATATATATATATATATTTAAAATCTTGTCCACTCACATAACATTGGTAGAGAATACCAATATACCATGTATCAGCAAATAACTTTATAACTAAACATAAAAAAAAAAAAAAAGGTCACTATAAATAAAAAAGAAATTGAATTCATAGACATTAAACATTACTCCTTCTTAATGATAACCATTTTTAAAAGCTTAGTCCTTAAACTTTGTGTTTGTGACTCCTCAAATATTGATGGACTCATTTCATCTGCATTCTTTACCATCTTGCAGGATTGCTTGGTACCCGGAGCTACTTCAACATAAACTATTTGAGAATCTTAACACAATTTAAATTATAATCAACATTTAAACCAATGCTTTTTAAAATATTATTATTCATTTGAAGTCAATTCATTTACTACATTCGTGATATCAATTATTTGCTCATTTTCAACATTACTCGTGGTTAAGTCAGCACCTTCATTCAAAGTCTTCATGTATCAAACATAATACAAATTTTTTTTAGAGATTTGACAATAAATAAATTTATCAATTTGAAGACGATTAAATTTATTCAAAACAAATTACAACCTTCAAACTGTCAGCATTTTTTTGAGTTGATAAAGTATCCTCCAAATCTCCATTTGTGTTTAGTAGTTCGCATATTCTTTTAAGGACTAATTACCATAAATTTTTTCATGATATACACATTGCCTTCATGGAGTAGTTTTTCATAACGTGATATAATATCCTTCCTAACAGTACAATGAATTCTTGAATTCTAAAATAATGAGAGAATATGAAGAAATTAAATAAAGTAAATAAAAAGAAAATTTTATGCACTTTGACTAAAGAAATCTAAAAACTTCACATTTTCATCGACTAAAATCATGTCCATGCTACTAACTTAAATTTTATTTTGAAACTCATGAGAAAATCACAAATGAATGATTATTATCTTCTAATCCACATTTTCAAGTCGTATTTCAGAAAGCATTAAAATAGTAGGCGCCATTTTGGAAGAATTTTAGTTCAAATTTTTTTTTTGAACAAACAACTTGTACTTTCCCTTATATATACAAAATAAAATACAATTTCTTTCTCACTTGAAGATATTTTTTTACTTATTTTTTGTTTTTATTTTTTATAACAAATTTAATTTAAAGTTCAAGATTTTTCTATAATTTTATCAGTTATTAATTTTCAATAATAAAATTTAAAATAAACATTACTATTAAGGTTCAAATCTGCCATAAAGGATGTACTTTTAGAATATATCAAAACTGCTAATTAGAAATGAATGCATTTAACTTATTTGAATTAAACTATTTAAGACGGCCTTAAAGGTAAAGATATATCAAAGGTATTAATTGAAAATGAATGGATTTAACTTATTTGAATTAAACCATTTAAGATGACCTTAAATAGTAATTATTAATTATTATATAAAGATTATTATGATAAAGAGTGAAGACAAATTCTCCTTCAAAACTCAGTGCAAATTTTATATATATAAAGATAAAGATATGAGTTTAATATTGATTTATAGTTTAAACTAATTATTATAAAAATAATTTTTTTATTAATTTATAATGAAATAATAGTTTAATACAATATATTTGAATTAAATTTTAAAAATATTTAAAAATTTTACATTGTTAATATTTTTTAATTAAAGTTATATTTATAATATATTGTCATTAATTAATGATATAATTTTTATAAGTCACATTCTTAATTTAATAATTCTTATTTTTAATTCAATAAGTCTTTTTTATATTTTATAGTATTTAACATTAATGATCAATCAATATTAATATATGTGCATATATATCTTTGTTATGAGTCATACTTTATGGACATAATGTACATTTTAAATTATATTATATTATATAATGATTATGTAAGGTAAATTTTGTATAATTTAAATATTTATAAATATGTAATTTAAATTTTGATATTTTCGTATATTTTAAAAAATATTATTTGTTAAAATAAAGTAATTCAATCAAATATTTATTAAAATTACTCTTTTATGAAATTTTATAAAATTAATATATTAATAAAAATTTTCAATCTTAATAATTAGATTGGTTAATATAATATCCTAAATTTTTATTTACTTTATAAATAATTATTGAATTATATTAATCTTATTAAATTTGAAGTAAATAGTACAGAGAGATGTGAAAATTATAATTTCTTTCAGCAAAATTTATTGAAACAAACTTGATCAATAAAGATCAAGTAATATAAAAAGAAAATCAAAATCTAAAAAATTTTATTTAACAATTTTAGACTATCTAGAATAGTTGTATATGAATTATAAAAGATTTAGAAAGATCTAAAAATAGAGAACAAATAAAATTACAAAATTTGATCAAAATGACCAAAATACTCAGTAGAAACATCTAAAATGGAAGCCCATTTTGGACAAGTAAACGAAGGAGATAGATTCTGAAATTTTTATGGTGGATAGCCCATATGTAGAGGTTATAGACGTGCAAGTATGGAGTCCAAATAGCAAGTATAGAACTTACCTAAAATTATCCAAAAAGAGGCCCAAAAATCAAGTATAAAGAAAGAAAGTGGGCTAATAATAATAGTAAAGAGCCATAAGACCTATTAGAGCCCATGTTAGACTAATCATGATTAAGAGATAAGGTTAATTATGGCTTAGTCCCAGCTGAATGAGTATATTCTACAATAGTCAATGAAGTCAAGTCAAGTCAACAAAGTAATCATTAAGGAAATAAGGCTAATGATGATTAACTTGTGTTAATGATTGGGTTAATTCTCATCCAATGAATCTAATTGAACCATAATCATGGGCATTAGGTTTGAACTAAATAAGTTTTAAAAGTAATTTGAATAATTAGAATGGAACTAGAAAGGTTAAAATCCAACTAGGAGTACAAAAGTCATCATGAAAGGACAATTTAGACTTTTACAAATGTGCACGTGTAGGCTTGTGAAATAAGTCAAAAAGAGACCAAAATTGAATCTCAACACTTGTGAGAGATGGGTGCAGTTAGGAGGTGCTATTTGGAGGGGCCAACATCAATCCAAAACTTTATTTAAAGGCATGCATGTAAAGAGAATAACTTTCACCCATTTTCATGCAAGCCTAAGTAATTCTCCATCTCAATTCTCTTTAATCACATCCAAGTTCATCTCAAACACTTCACCTGAACTTCACAAAGTTAGATCATCCAATACCTCATCATAAAAGTCTTGAATAAAACCTTTAAACCTAACCAAAAACACTAAGATACTCCACAAATCCACAAAGTTTCTAACTTTTCTTCTTGGAGATCATTGTCAAGTGAGCAAGGAAGAGACTAAGGGAAAAGGAAATTCACTTCCAAGAGGAGAAAGAGAGAAAAAAGGGAAGAGGAGAAGGATCAGGATTAAGCCAAGATAGACCTAAAAACACCAAGTAGGGGGTACTTTCCTTAATTAAGGAGAATACTTTATTTAAATGGTTTTGAGTCAAAGGGGAGTCTTAATCCTTTTTGGTTATGTTAAATTTGTATGTCTTGATGAATTCATGCTTAAAAGTTTGATTGAAACAGGTAAATGCATGAAAATTACTAAAAAACACAAAATGTGTTGTATTTGATAATGACTTTGCTTGTTATGTGGTTGGTTACTTGAAAATCTTGCATATTTCACATGAATCTATGATTTTGTGACTTGTCTCTATGGTATCTAAGTTGGATTTATGATTTTCTTTTGGATTGGAATTATTTTTGAGTAAAAATAAATTTTTGAACTATTTTTGAAGATTTATCAAAGAAACTTCTAAAAAGAAAGAGATTAAAAATGGAAAGTGACCATGACTAAGTCCCTTGGACTTTTGGACATACTTGGACCTATGGGCTACATGGACAAATGATGAGAACAAACTTTGAAAAATAAAATTGAAAGATTAAACCTAAAAATACAAAAATACCATGGACTTGGACAAAAAATACCTTAAAAATACAAAAACACTTGACCATATGTGTGGTAGGACCAAGAAAATAATTTGGACCATATTTGGACATGAATTAATGGCTTTGACCACATGGGAGATATACTGGACAATTTGAGACTTACCAAATTTGGAAACAAGGATGTTTTTATAATTAATATAAAATATCAGGATTAAAGTGCAAATAATATAAAATATGGGAAAATATTTGTAAATATTTTTTTAGTATTTTATTCATGAATATAGTTAAATTCTAAGAATTTTACCACTGATTTTACTTTATTTAGATTTATATTGAATTAGTTATGATTTTTCTAAGTTTCTATTGCATGAAAATAGTATTTTGAGAGCAGTGTACTTTGATTTATTATTGTCTTAATATCTTTTGGTAGCATTATTTTATTGATCTTTTTGTATGAAAATACATTTCTTAATGGAACTATGCTCACTCACTTGATTTAGAATTGAAATAAAATAGTTATGAATTTTGAATATTTTGCTATGAGTAAATGTTTTCCTGAGAAACAACATACTTTAAATTATTTTTATCTTAAAATTAAAATATTCTTTTATTTTATTTATATTTTTTCTGAAAGTAGACTTCATAAGGAAAATAAGCTCATTGAGTTTGATCAGTTTGAAGTTAAAATCAATTATTTATGATTTTCTCAATATGTTGTTGCATGAGAGAAACGTTTTTGTGCATATTATTGAGAAACCTATTTTTATTTCAAAGGGTATAAGTGATGTTATTTTATTAGTATTTTTGCATAAAAATAGATACTATAAGAAAAATATCCTCACTGGTTTGATGAATTTTGGACTTAAAATAAAATAGTTATAATTTTTCTTTTTAACTAATTTTGAGAAGTAAGTTACTGTGAGTAATAAAGGATGTTTAGGACTTATTTTGAAATCGGAGAGTGATAATTTTTTACTTGTATTTTTTTTGTGAAACATATACCCAAAGTGAAATAATGCCGCTGGTTTCATGAGTTTTGATGGTGAATTGAATGATTTATGATTTTTCCAATATGTTAAATTATGATATTTTGTGGCATGTCCTAAGAAATTAAAGCACAAATTGATGTATGTGAATAGTTTGATTTTGAAAGTATTTTTATATGAATATAGACATGTTAAGGAAAATAACCTCACTAGTCTCATATGTTTTGGATGAGAAATGAATTTATTATGAATTTTCTAATGTGGTGGCTGTTTTATGAATTAATATGAGACCAGTAGATATGAATTGAGATTTAATGAATTCTCTGGACGTATTTGAATTTTGATTGTAATCTTATATTACAGTAGACATTTAAGGGAAGAAAGTGTTGGTAATTTTATGACGTTTGGACTTGTATTGAATTAGATATGAACTTTACAAGTTGATTTATGAAATCTAAAAAATTTTGATTGTTAGCCATGTCTATGTGATCAATTGTTCTCTTAATATAGAGATGTTATAATGTACCTGTTAGATAGTTAATGTCTATGAAATTGTTGTGTTTATGTTTGTGATGGTGAAAGAGGTTGAATATGCTACAGTACAAGTAAGGAGCAAATAAGGTTGGTTTGACCATAGGAAATAGGAGAGTGCCTAAGACATATAGGGACAAAGCCTAGTTAACTTGTATCGTAAGTAGTGGGAACTTTGCTAGCCTATCTTGACAAGCACTAAAACATACCAAGATTGGTTTGACCGTAGGCTATTGGTAGTGATCATAAAATGATAATTGTGTACTTATGTTCTGTATCCGGTAAAGGAAAAAGATGCATTTATGACATTAGGAAAATTGCAGACACAAAACTCTCAATCTTAATCTGAAATTAAAATATTAGATAATTAATTAATTACTCTATGGATAATTCATAAACAAAAGACATTGAATGATTGTTGTTTGATGCTTGAATGTTATTTTATTTATTTAAGCATATGTGTTGTTAAAGCTTGGTATTACTTGATGTTTGAATGTTGTTTTGTTCATTTAAGCATATGTATTGTTAATGCTTGGTATCGTTGATGCATGAATGATGTTTTGTTCATTTAAACATAAGTATTCTCTATTTGATTGTTTATGAATGTTTGTACTCACCTTTATCTATCTTTTTTTTATATGTCCAATATATATGGATGTAGAATGAGTGGAAGTACACCAATCACTTGATAAGTTTGTGTAATTAGGCCCTCTTTTACAGCCCATATATTCATATTTGACCTTTAATTTATTTAAATTTTACACTTATTTATATATTAATTATGCATTTTGGTATAAAGAAACCGCAAATTGATTTTGGATGCATTTTGGGCCCAAATTGATGGAAGATTAGAGTTTCGCAACAGTTAGCACGCCTATACCCATTTAATAAGCACGGGGGGTGCTTTGAGCCCATGCATGGTCGTGCTTAAGGCCTTGCACGGTCGTACTCATCTGCGGGAAGTCTAATTATGAAGAGTCTTTAGGGTTTTCAAACCCTATTAAAACGGAAACCTCAGGCATCGTAGGGATACCATTTTTATCTTGACTTTTGCTCTAGGATACATCTCATCTCGTCTCTCTTGCACGGAATTTTTGGCATACTCTTGGTGAGACTTGGAGCTTCGAGCGACTGTACTTAAAGACTGAGAACTCATCTCATTCTAGTTTGCTATCTCTTTTAATTATGACTTTGTTTATGATTGTTTTAGTTCTTTTCTTTAGCACGAGTAACTAAGTCTATAGTTAGGGCTATGTGAACTATTGTTCATGAATTTATGGAGTTTTGGCATTTGAATCTAAATTTGATTTCTGTTTCGTGATTAGATTTTATCCTATTACGCTTCTCTCTTAATCCTAATTAATTATATCGTCAAGCGACCGTACCTCGATTAATTAATAGATCTATAAGGTAAAACGAGACAAAGAATTAGGTGGACCAAATCAATCTTTTTCTTCTAATTGTTATTAAATTAACAAGTTCATAGGTTTCTTAAGCTTTCTTAAATTGATGTCTTACATGACCATTGAGGATGTTAATTTAGAGAAAAGAATATTAATATTGCATGACCATTGGGTATTAATAGTATTCGTATGAATGATTAGTAATCACAAGGAAATTAGATTTAGAGTTCAACAAAAAAAATAACATAAATGATTGAATGAGAAAACCCATATGCCTTAGGTTCCTCTCCGATAAGTTTAACCAAGACGTGCATTGTATTCCTTACTCTTAGTTTTATAATTGATTTTATAAATTTTTATTTTAATTAATTTCGTATCTTTGAAGCTTAAACAATTGAATTAGGAAATTCTTAGTAATTGAAAATCAATTATTGTAGGACGATATTTCGGAAACTTAATTTAAAAACCCTTTATTACTTCTCGATGGGTATACTTGCCCTCCGAACATCACTCCTATGCATACCTTGACTTTTAGTATAGGAGTTAGGGAGTGGAGTTCCAATGACTCCAAACAAACCATCATTTTTTAGAGTTTTATTATATTAAATATAACTATTGTTAATAACTCTTATGTTAATCATACTATTATATAGAGAGAAGTTAGAGTTAAGGTACTTTTTTCTCTTTACCATGCAGTTGCATATCTTGACATTGATCTTATCCTCTTCCAACTGGGTTAGATGATTGAGAAAGAAGTTAGAGTGGAGGTATTTTTTCCTCTTTGCCATGCAACTGCATATTTTGACATTGATCTTAATCCTTTTCCAACTAGGGTAGATGATTGAGGAAGAAGTCAAGAGGAGGAAAGAAGTTTATCTTATTTATGTATTATGAGTTATATGCTTATTTGGTAATGTTTAATAGTTAAATAATTTAGAAAAAAAATTTGGTGACATGTAATATTATTATGCACTTTGAACCTTGTGCTTTAGCATGCACACACACACACACACATATATATGGGATAAGATCTATTGACATCTACACCAAATCTCAACTGTACAAATCAAATAATTTAACGATTGAAAATTTACCTCTTTCTATTATTATTATTATTATTATTACATACTTTCAAGTAACTTTGCAACCGTTAGATTATTTGATTTGTACTATTTTAGCATATTTTAACTCATTTATCTCCTTTCATCAATTTAAACATAGTCTTAAATTTTTATTTTTAACATTATTATACAAAAGTATGTAGGAGTATACAAGACTAAATGTGTAAATTTTTTCTAACTAATGATAACTTTGAACTACATCTACAAGTGAAAATATCTTGTAACTTTGATTTTATTTATTATTTAAGTCTTATTCTCTTTTACATTATTCCTGCAGTCTTATATTTAAAATAATATTGTCTAGTTTAGATGAACTTATTGAAGTGTTTACAAGAGTAAAAGATTAAACAGTAAAAACAATCAAATATTCATTATAAGTTAAAATCAACTTATTTTATATTTTTTTTAAAATTTAAAGACTATAAAATATTTTTAATTTATGAAAAAAATTATTATTTTTATATTAAGTTTCTTTTCTTATAAATGCTTATCCAAAAGCTTATTTAAATTGAGTTATATTAATTATTTATTAACAAATAATGACACACTTTTTATACATAATATATAGTATATGAAATAAACAAGAAGCCAAAATAATCCCAATTGGAGGAAATATTTAAAAAACACATCTGTTTAGCAAGTTACATGATTTAAGTATTTAGAGTCAATTACATAAAACGAGGAGAAATAGGCGGCGATGTGAACCATTGAATTTCATTAGGATGACATTATACCTATGTTTAAAGAAAAATGTTGGATGGTAAAAATTAAGATGATAAGAATGATCTAGTCTTATTATTAGATAAAATAGGCAGCTCAATAAACAGATCTAGGGAGCAAATCTTTAAATTTCACCCCAATCCCAGCAACCCCACAGAGAATAAAGAGCCACTGAATCCTCCCACTCTGTCTCAGGAATAGGCAAAACAGAACAGCTAGAAAGTTTAAGAAGCCCAGGGATCCAACTATCCTGCCAGAATTTTACAGTCATACCATTACCTAAAACCCAGCCAAGTCTAAGGGAAAAAAGTCACAAACGCCTATCATACCTTTCCATAAAGGCGAAGCATGCAAGCTATTAGAAACTCTGGGGAATTTTCCTAAATCAAAGCTATAATAATAAGGTTTTTGAACTTATTTGGGACTGGAAGGGCCCTCATAGTTTATCTGTTTTTCTTTGGAAAGTTGCTCATGGTAGACTTTTAACTAATGAGAAATGATTTAACCATAAAATGACTAATTCTCCTTTATGTGCTAGATGTAATTCTGCTAATGAATCTGTTATTCATGTTTTAAGGGATTGCTGGTGGACTTCTAGATTTGGCTCAAGCTCCTTCCTCCTGATAAATGGTCTTTATTTTTTAGCATGGGGCTGACTAATTGGCTTCTTTTAAACTTGAATTCTCTGAATTTTGCCTTATATCCTTGTTGGAAATCTCTGTCTGCTGTTGTTACTTGTAACCTTTGGAAGAATAGGAATTGTGTTATATTTCAAAATTCTCCTTTGAACAATGATGGTTTGCTGAATAAAATTATGTTTGAGCTTGAGTATTTGCTTTCTTATGGCAGGGATACTGGTGCTGTTCATGGCTGTAGGCTGCAGCCTCAGGATCAAATCAATTGGCAACCTCCCCCTGAGAAGCAGTTCAAGCTTAATAGTGATGGCTCTGTCTTTCAATCTTTGGGAAAAGCTAGTTGTGGGGGCCTTATTCGAAATCACAAAGGCAATTTCATAACTGGTTTTTATAAGTCCCTTCATTTTTGTACTCCCCTTGAGGCTGAACTTTGGGGTCTTGTTTGGGGCCTTAAGCTGGCTGTTTCAAATCATATTCATGTTCTTTGGATTGATTGTGATTGTAAGGATGCCCTGCATTTAGTTGTTAATGTTCAGAATAGTGATCATCATTTGTATTCTGTTATCAAGGAAATTAGGGACCTTCTTAGAAATATTCGTTTTGTTAGATTTAATCATGTTCTTAGGGAAACTAACCAATGTGCTGATTGGATGGCTAAATTAGGAGATGAAGTTGGGTTGTCTTTTCTATTGTTTTGATAAAGCTCCCACTTCTTTAGAACCTTTTCTAAGGCTGGATGCTCTTCAAGTCTCTTGGCCTAAGTTTTTAACCTAGTTTGTTTTGTGCTTTTTTGGATTTTTAAGCTTCGTTTAAAAGCAAAAAAAGAAAAAAGAAAAAAAGAATGATCTAGTCTAGTCTTCGAAGATGATAAACCCACTAAAGATAGGTGGAACGAGTAAAGGTTAAATGTAAAGCCAATTTAACACTTAACTCGGTGTGTAATTTAGCAAAGTAACAATATATGGTATGGCAGTTTATTTAGTGGAACTATGCATTTGCTCTTGGACACACCATATATCGACTTTGATACTAGTTGCTGAGAAAAGTCAGAAAAATCTTCACATTCTTTATCTCTAAAATTCTGAGATACAAAAGGAAAGGGACACGCATGTTTAACTTGAATCAGCACTTATTATTTATCTACCAACTCACCAAATGAATTTGTTCCTTCCAAGTTTTGCACGAAGAAAATTGCAAATCTTATTTTACAATTTTTGCACATGTAAATTTGTTAACCATTTTCCTTACAATTTGGTACCAATAAAATTGTAAATATTTTTTTTTTTATAATTTTTGTATTCTAATAAGTAACTGTTCAAGTTCCAAATGCATCATTAAAAAATTACTAAATCTTTTTCATGAGAATTAGATAAATAATATCCACTTTTGCTTAATGTTTATATAGGATTTGAATAAGGTGAGCTCTTGGTAAGATTTATAAGTGTTCCCAAAGCATTGAAAGCAAGCTCAACGTTAGGTGAAATATTAAATTATAATTATATATTATCTAAATTATTTGTGTCAAATTTTAATAAAATTGAATATTTATAAGATTATTGTCAATAAGTACTCATTTAATAAATTATAAATAATATATCAAATAATTTTTATAACATAAAAGATAATAAAAACTTGTTTTATCAATTTGAGCACGGTGAAGAGGACTTATACAAATTTTAATGAAGAGAGTAAATTAGATATAAGATAGTTAATCATCAAAGAGGCATAAAAACAGAAAAAATTTAAGTAAAACTATTAAGAATAATTTATAAACATAATTTATGATAAAACGTCTTGACATTATTTAATGAATATAACTCAATCGGGTTTTCCGTAGAAAAGGTCAACTTGTCTCCACAACTAAAAAAATCAAATTAATCATAAATAAGGTTAGTGGGTGGAAGAAGCGGGAAGAGGCATGGGGGGAAGGGAAAGCGATCCGCAGAAACAACTGTTGAACCTCATCCGCAATTTCGCCGCTGAGAAATCTCAAGGAGGTACTCATTCCATTCCAATAACTTACGCTTATTGCTACAATTATATAATATTACTGTTTCTTCGAAATTCAACGGCGAAGAAAGGAGAGTAGTTACTCTCAGAAAGCAAATCGAGAAGCTTACTTGGGAGCTGAGCGAGGCCAATTCAGAGCTTGAAAATGCGAAGCGCTGCAAGGAACTGGTGGAACAGGATCTCAAAGGCTTTGAAGTTCAATTGTTTTTAAGTGAAGCTTCGGCTCAAACGCTAGAGGTTACTTAATAAACACACTTACTCTCACTCTGTTTAATGCACTCCATACTTTTAATTTAACTTGAAAACAGGCGAGGGTTTCTCTAATTCAAGACCAGATCTCTGCCGTTGGATCTGACTTGGAAACTCTCAAGGTACTCTCTACTCACTCTCTTTGGGGTTTCATTTCAAATATTTTGCTCTTCTCATTGAACCTCTTTGTGCTTTCATAATGACCCAAGAATGAAGAAGCAGCATTACGGTAGCAGATTGCCGCTCTCCCGTGCTCGTTTCGAAATTAAATTGTTGGTTTGTTCTATTTACTTACTGCCCTTGCATCTGTGTTGAGTTTTCTCGCTTTATGCAGTGACCAATTCATCCACAACATGCTTCGTCTGAATGCGGAGATAAGGTTCGTGAAAATATTGTGCATGGTTTCCATTTCAAGTCAATAGAATAGGATTTATTAATTTCTAAAAATAAAAATTTACCTAGTTATTTCAATTACTGCTTCTCTGTCTTGGTTGTGTTTTTGATATTGCTGATAGGTCAAACATATTTCTTGAAATTTTCTGAACTACTTCTATATTAAAAGGTTTCCTGCCTAGTTTACAGTATATAATTGTGTGTTCTCTACATGCATGCATGTTTTCCCTTTCCTTTGGTTGTTTACAAGCAAAAATGTACATTTTTCTGCGACTAGGTCTTTGAAATGTCTTTGACTTCAAATTTTGCCTCAAACGATCACCTACAACCACCAAAAGATGCCTAATAATTCGTGGATACGAATGCACATAAAATTTAATTATGGTCATGATATGCTGTGAAAATCCTCGCACTATTGCATACTTACTGGAATTTGGGCATGTAGAAAACTTGATCATTAACATGTCATTTTCTCAATCTAATCTCATAACTTTCTATCATGTATCTTTTATCTATATTATTTGGATAGTGCGGAGCTTAAAGTGTACCTATTATAGAAGAAACTTTAGCAGCCTTACAACATAGCTACTGATTCCTTGGTAAATGCAGGAAATTTCATCATAATATCATTACTTGGGAGATCGATGCAGTAGATTGTGCAGCTTCCAAAGGTTCTGTTTTCTTTTTCACTGTTATTATGATGGCTGTTAGTCTATGTCTTTTATATAAAAATATGAGGACATGAGATGTGCAGAGCTAGAGGACACTTGAATTGTAGGAGATTAGTTTTTACTTTGTTTCTGTTCCTTTTCACAAGGTGCTTTGACTGGATAAGATTTATATTATTTTCTTAAGTTTTTAGTTTACTGGCTTCCTAATTAATAGAGATTTTTTTAAATCATGTTTAACATTGCTGAGGATTTCAGCGTAACTCTGCATGAGCTCCTTATTCTGATCTTCTTCCTTTGCTCTTTTCTTATCGGTGAATTTGAACATACTGTAATTCCTTTACAGTAACAAGCTTTTATACTTAAAGTTGTGTCTGGATGTAATTTGATTTTGCTTTAGATGCACCGCAAGTAATTATGAAAGAGAACGATGCTGAAGTTGCTTTAAAGGTTCTTGAAAGTAGGCTTTTGGAGTTAATATCTCAGACTGCTAAAGCGGATGAGGAATACCAAGCAGAGCAGAAAATTTATAAGAACGTAAGACGAGAATTTCAGGGTTCCTTCCTTATCTTTATTTTCTTAATTTTCATTTCACCCTTTCTCAAGTTAAGGAGAACCTGCAGGTCCAACAGCAATTGATTGATCACGAAAGAAAGGTTTCCTTAATGAACATGATAGTCATGGAAACAGAAGAATTGCAGGATCTAACCATATATCCTTACAAATTTTTAACTGGTGCAATTGTTTGATAGTCTCTGCCTCGCAGGTTACACAACCTAAAATCGTAGAATAATTTCACTAACAAAGAACAGTAGAATACCCGTAAGTCGATGGAGGTGATTTACAAATTGTAAATGAAATCAGTGAATTTAATGGGTATGTTTCACTATCATATAATTAGCGTGCTCCATTGTTATAAGCTACTATTTCGCCATGATTCATTCCGAGGGCTGAACAGTATACCTAGAAACTATAGAAGGCGACACTTGATCAATGCAAGAATATTACTGACCAAAATCAAGCTAATCACAACCTAGATTTTTGTCATTCTGTAAATCTCATCAAAATGAAAAGAGAGAAAGAGAGAGAGAGATGAACAAGAATTGTAATTTTCTTTACAACAGAAAAGCATGCTATTGTTCAATCCCCCCTTCTCGCAAATTAGATTTTGTAGTTAATGTGATCTTAGCATCATAAATATAGAGAAAATATTTTAATTGATTAGCAGCATAATCAAAGCAGAGTTACGTCCTTAACTGGAAACAAGCAATCTTCTAAATTGGAAGCAACATATAGTTCACTTGGTGAGGAGCTTCAAAGGAGATGCATGTGTCCTAGTTGTCATCTGGACAATTTGGATTCTTTCAGCGAACTTGTGGCAAATCAGGAGAAATGACGTTGTTAGTGGTCTACTTGACCAAACATTAAAATGTTGATATCATCGCACTGTGATGATACTGAACTTAGTTCATATTTAGTTGTCTAAATTCAAACAGACTTGGTCGTGCCTTAAACTGATTTTTCTTTCTTATGTTTGTCCCTTGTAGATTGCATTAGCTACCGACCAACAATATCCGTAAAATTTTTAATTCTATATTGTAATATTTTCTGCTTCTCGAAGGTATACCTTTCTTCTCGACAGGGATAGTACTTAGTATACATAGACAGTTTTCATCAATGCAAAACAAGTTGGATTTGTAGAAATTTAGGAAAGGAATTATACAACATTTTTTAGATAAACCCTGCATCGTTGGCAGTTAGCATCCTTTTACATACTTCCCTAACAGTTAGGTCAAGTTTCCCTCTCATTGGTTCTTCCCCAGCCATAATTAATGGAAATCATTAACTTAGAACTGGGACTCCATGTTAAATGAAGGCGTACTATGTTGATCTGATTAGGGTTTCATATTTATGAAACATGCAAAGAGCTCATACACGGTTAGGGGGCAATGTCGCTGGGTTAATATTGTGCGATGCAACAAGTCGAGGATGGCAATGGCCCTGTCCTCATTCCATATTTGCAAAAATGATTCTTTATGAGTCAGGTAAATACTCATTTAATTTGTTTGAATTTGGTTTTATTACAGTACTCATGTTTATTTACTTCTATATATATATAACACATACATCGTAAGTATATCTATAGTTAAAACTAAAATTGTAAATAAATACTTGTTATAATTTCATATATATTGTATTATAATTTATTATTTTATTTGAAATATTTTTAAAATGTTTTATTTTATAGTGATATTTATACTTCATTAGTTCAAAATTAATTTAGATATATTATATTTTAGTTTACAAATTGTAGATATCGGGTACGAGTATTGAGTTTTAAGTACCTAACAATATTTAACGAGTCAGAAAATGATACTACAGTACCTTATCCTTAAACCCTACGAGTCCTCTCCTTGATGGCATAATTTCAATACATGGTGAGAATAGTGGAGAAACAAGGATTTGGTGAAGAATAGAGGTGTCAATTAAATTTCAAGCCCATCGTACAACCCATCTAGCCTTATATTTTTACACTAAATTTTACAGCCACTTAAATAGTTTAAACTCTAAACCACACAACCTACCTACTAGTAAAAAGCTAGGACCAGGTTAGCAACCAATACAAATATTTGCAAAGTGATCAAATTCAATGTAAATTGCAAAAAATAAATTAACTAGAAAGTAAAAAAAGTAATATTCATGACTCATTTTAAAATTGGATCCAATTCAAACAAAAGCTTCCTCCACCCCGGTCAACAGGGTTTTGTTATAGAGCCATGAAAAGCTGAAGTTAATTGCCATGAAGCCAACCACTTGCGTCTTTCACTCTGTTAAGCTATATATTTTAGCACCAAGGAAGAGCGCCAATGACACTGGATAGATTTTACATCTATCACCTAATGATGAATGCAAAAATTAACCTACCCTCCATTCTTCTCAACTGTCTCCTTTATTTTGACAAGAAGCAAAGAATACATGGTATGCTTTTCATTAGAATTTCGCATCAACACAATATCGACTACATTGACGGGAACAACTGGTGGTTTGGACTCAGTTTAAAGCCACTAACCTTAAGCAAATAAGAATTTATGTGCACTGTTAAAAAAATGCAGAAAAGAAAATCATATTTTTAGATGATGAAGAAGACAAGAACGATGGTCTGACCATCGATTTGGCACTAGATAGCCAACAATAAAGAAGGCTTTAACTATCTTATAGTTGATAGTCAAAAAGACTAAATTCATCAGTCAAGAGAGACTGGAACCTATTGAGGAAGATGATCTAGAAATGATCATCACTATTGAAACAGTCAAGACACAACATGTCAAGATCAAAAGGAGAACAAATACAATAGACCAAGCTTGTGCTACCAAAAAGAAACTAGTCCAGAAGTAGCAATCAATTTAGCTATGTGAGGAGTCTATTCTTTCCTCTCCACAAATCAATAATCCTATTTTAAAATGGTAGACTAAGGTTTATTAAACCGGTATCCAGTTATTAATGCAAAAAAGGCATTGGAACGACCTAAGTTGATATTTACAAAGGATGAATAGTTGAATTGACCAATCGTTCAGGAAGCAACATTTGGTGACAAGAACCACCAAAATTTATCAAACTCTTAAATAGACACTAGGAAAATATATTATAAAACCATCTACATAGATACTCATTGCCCCAAATCGGCTTGAGTCCTCGTCTTTCACCATTCATTCTGAACAAAGGTAAAATGATAAGACAACGCCCTCATTCAACACCTAAGGTCACCCTCTGCATGCTTCCAGACGATGAAAGAAGGCTAATCTGGTCAAAGACCAATGTTGATGAAGCTAACACCAAGCTTGTCATAGCAAACCACTTAGCTCGCATAATGGCTAAAGCATCTTCTTTCGGTCTCTCATTACATATAAACTTTTCGTTGATTCTAAAAGATAAAACATATGAATAATCTCTAAATACAAAATGATGCAACAGCCATATATCACCAGCAACAATATATTAGTTTTAAACAGTATACAAAATAAATATTCTAGAATTGATGAGCTGTAAATTGAAGAGCTGTAGAATTGTACAGGAATATTTTCTGCTGATTTTTTATTTTTTCTTATCCCTTTTGGCCTTTTATAGCATTCACTTTGTATATATACATTGTAATAATTTGATAGAGAATATGCAGAATCGATAGAGTATACACAGAATTTTATGCCTCTATTCTTGTTTTTATTCCTTTCTTCATTTCCCTTTTATGGTATCCAGAGCCTTTAATTTTCATGGCAACAACAATTTTGATTCCCCAGGTCCTGAGGACAACATGCCACCACCTCCTCCTTGTGTCTTCTCTGACCCTAGTCAAAATCCATCTAATCCCTTTTATATCCACCCTAGTGAGAGTCTATCCTTTGTTATTGTTACTCTAACTCTATCAAGCAATAATTATCAGTCTTGGTCATGATATTTTTGTTTGGCCCTCATTCCCAAAAACAAGCTGGGTTCCTCAATGATTCCATTCCTATTCCAACTTCCACAGATCCTTTGTTTCCTAGTTGGGAATGATGCAATACACTTATCCTATCTTGGCTCCTTAATTTCGTCTCCCCTTCCATCACACATAGCATCATTTTATCTTGAAACTGCTGTCAATGTGTGGATGAACCTCCACGAGCGTTTTTCCCAGGAAGACCTTCTTCGTGTGGCTGAACGATTTATTTTCTTAAACAGGGTACCAATTCAGTTGCTGATTACTATACCATTCTCAAGTTTTTCTAGGAGGAACTGGACAATTTTCGTCCCCTGATGCCTTGCTCATGCCCAGCCAGAGAATTCCACCATCATGATTTCATTATCAAATTCCTCAAAGGTCTTGATGAATGTTTTTCAATGGTGCGGTCTCAGATATTTCTCCTTAATCCATTGCCCTCTGCAAATCGTGCTTTTTTTTTATGATTATTCTACAAGAATGTCAACACATGGGTGCTACTTCCTCCTCTACTGAACTCAATCCCTTCGTTAATGTTGCTTCCGGCAAGGGTCATGGTGTTCCACAACGGGAGAGGGGGCTAACATTAATCCTTTTAACCACAAATGCGACCACTATGGCCGTTCCGGTCACACCATCTATACTTTCTATAAAAAACATGGCAACTTTGTCCCAAAATGTGAACACCACAATCGTCCTGGACACACAATGGATGTTTGCTATGCTAAGTTTGGTTATCCGCCCGGCCACCCTAAGTATCCTGGACAGCCACACATTAGCAATAAAAATACTCCATATGCAAATGCTGTGAAAGGCGCCTCCAATGAAGAAGGAGAAGTCCGCAGAAACACACCAACACAAGGACTTGGGCCTAATATCACACCAGCACAAGGACCTGGGCCTAATATCATTAGCTCATGACAATCCTTTAACAAAATCCTTGACCTTTTGGTATGAGCCCAGATGCTATGCCTATTCAAGCCAACCTCTCTTACTCTAACCTAAATCATCTCATTAACCATGTTTTTTATACCACTTACATTTTTTCTATCTGCACCACTCACACTTAATACCACTTCATCACACACCACACCATTGATTGTGGATTCTGGAGCAACTAACCATATTGCTTCATCCTTATATTATTTCCATTCATACTCCAAGATTAAACTAACAAAAATTAACTTACCAAATGGAAATATCGTCTAAACCCATTTCTCTGGAACTATTTATTTCTCACCAAACTTTGTCATTCATAATGTTTTATGTGTTCCAGAATTTATCTTTAATTTATTATCTATTTTCAAACTCATTTTTACACTCAAATACCTCATAACTTTTTCTAATGACTCTTGTCATATCCAGGAAGTGTGTACATTGAAGACAATAGGTTTGACTAAACTAAAGGAAGGACTATATCATTTAGTAATCAAGGAAAAGGAATCACCCTTCATCATCAACAATAATGTCAGTTTTTGACATTTTAGATTAGGACATTTGTTTGAAAATCTTCTCAATATTCTATATTAATATACCTTTTTATTCCATAGAGTTCTTCATCTACCGCCTTAATCTTGCTTGAGCAAGAACTATCTTGCCTGAGCGAGAATGCTCTAGAGATGCCCTTTCTAAATCAATTAATCTTTCTTGAGTAAGACATTTCTTGTAACACCCTAATTTTTTAATTGTATTTTTTGTTTTCAAAATGGAAGAGTTTCTAAAAAAAAAAAAAAGAATAAAAGACTATTCATTTTAACTTAAGTGAAAATTTCTCGCTCAAGCAAAAAAGGATCATATTTTCTTAGTCAAGCGAGAAATATGTCGCTCGAGCAAAAAATTGCGATAGAAATTGGTAGCTCTCTGCCATGTTTTCGCTCAAGAAAAAATACTCTCGTTGGAGCAAAAATATCAGCAGAAAAGTATCAATTTTTGGCTAGTTTTATCGCTCAAGCGAGAACCATCGAGAAAAAGAGGTATTTAAGTGATTCTATCTTTCGAAAATCACATATCTCAAAGCAAGAAATCATTCTCATCTCTTTCTCTGTTCTCTCACTTTCTTTTCTCAGAAAAAAACATTTTTGAATTCTAAATCTCTTTCAAATTTGAGCTTGAATATCTCTTCCTTTTGATTCCAAGTAAATTCCTTAGAGCTTAATCTTCTTAGTTCACTTCTATTTCTCTATTTTTGTCTCTTCTCAAAAGTGTTCTAATTTAAATATACAGAAATATCTTGGTTTTTGGACGATATCTTCCACCAAAAAGTTGCACTTTTTTTAGGAAATATGAGTTAAGATTATGGTTGTTTGTTTAAAGTAATGAATGACGTGAAATGTGTTTTATTGAAAATATGCAATTGGAGTTGAATCTAGGGTGTTTGACCTTTGGCAAATTGATTAATGATTTAACCATATTTGAATAACATAGTATGGTGAAACTTTATTATGATGAGAAAGAAAAATAATAAAAATGTACTATCATGAAAAAGTGATGAAAATAAATGGAGATGAATATTTGAGAATTAATGAGAAAATGTGTGTCATGAAAAACTGACTAAAATGTGTATGGATAGTTACAAAGATATACTGAGAGTATAGAATATGGAGCCAGTCATGAAAGTTTGGGAGAAATATAAGGTGGTGAATGATGTTCGCTTATGTGTACACAATTTATTGAGTGCGATTGCATTACATGGCCTCACACACATTTCATGACTATACTTTTACTGAGGGACCCTTTGTTGTATATCTTGTATTCGTGTGCATGGGTTAACCAACGACTATTTATACTTATAGAAGATCTCAATAGATCACAGAAGCAATGATTATGAAATTGTGAGTTTGTGATTATAATATATAAGTCATAATAGATTGATTGGTGTGATTATCATACAAGTATTATAATATATCGACGGGTGTAGATATAATATATGTATTATAATGCGTTGATTAATATGTTTATAACTCACGTATTATGATATACTGATCTATGTAAGAATATATGAAATGACATGATTTTAGTGTATGTTTTGAAATATTAATGATGTGATTGTTATGATGTTTAATATACTTAAAATTCTTTGGTATAATATACGAGCTAGCATTATTTTGGTGTATATTGTATTTAGTGATACTTCCATATGACTTGTTTCATTTATAAAATAAAAGATTTAGTGGGCGGTGAATAATCACCCTTACAATTATTTTTCAGGAATTGAAGTGAAGAATGATTCGTCCTAGGATCATACTCTCGGTAACGTTGTAGGAAAGACTACTCTGTTAGAATTTAAAATAGTTTGAAGATTGTAATAAATTTTATTTAGTTTCTATTTTAAGTTGACAAGAGTATGTAAGCACTTTTAATAATAATTTTAGAATTTATAACACTTTGATAAATTTTGTTGTAAATAATAATTTGAAGTGCATTTGTAAAATTGATAGTTAGCTATTTTTAATTGTAGTTTATATTCAATTTTAGATGAAAATTTACTTTGTTGAAAAGGTAGTATCGTCTATGTTTTAAACTTATATGTATGTAATATGAATTAAGTAAATTTGCAAGAAATAAATCTTAGTTTTTGCTCTATTTGTAAATTCAAAATTTTCAAATTATTTCATATAAATTTTTTAATACTTCTGAGTCTTCATAAAAATTGAATAAAAGAAATGTAAGTTTTGTTTTTTTTTTACAATTTCTTAAGCAATAACTATAAAGAAATTCTCACTTTATTTTTTTCCTTGTTATAAATTATTATTTATATTGAATAAGAAATTAAAAATGTTACATTTCTCGCTTGAGCGAGAAATACTGCACTTTCAAAAATAAAATTCTTTCATTTTGAAAACAAAGTGCAATAAAAATTAAAGTGTTACACACTAAGTGTTTGAGTTTAATTTTGGTCCAATAAATTGCTCCATCACATGGCTACACATGTGCAAAAGTTCCAAAGTCATAATAAATACTTGCATAATGACACTTTGTACTTTGATTCCTTATCCATTTGTGCCTTAACTATGATGGTTCACTTCCAAATCTTTTAGTTACTTGTTGGTGTATTTTTTTGTCCTATTTTGATTGAGGTAGTCACAGTCTATACTCCCCATTTGGTTTGGAACAATTTCTAAGTCTTAGTTAAGGTTCCTAATCGTTATTCATTCATAACTTGCCTTTATTTCTTATTGGCTAACCCATTCCGGCTAATGTTATGCTTTAATTAACTTTTACTTTGACTTATCCCTTAGGTATAATTAGATGCACATGGTCTCCAATTGGTTCCATAACTTATTGCAAATGGTTCCACCAATTTTGGTCCACAATTCACGTTGAGTTATGGCTTTTTTGGCTGAATTTTGTGCAATTTTTTAAAGAATTTTTTGTCCTTTTTGCAGGTTGAATGTAACGTTCTGAATTTTGGTATTATTATTATTATTATTCTTTTATATATATATATATATACATTCATATGTGTATTAATTATATGGATATGTGTATGTATGACTGGTTGAGCTGAAATGGGCTAAGTGTCTAAGTACAGGGCGAGATACTGCGCTGTTCTCGCTGCAGCGAGAGGATTCTCATTGTAGCGAGAGATGTCTCGCTATAGCGAGAGAGTGAGAGTTTGGGGTGCATTTCTGGGTGCAGTCTCGCTGTAGCGAGAGGGTCTCGCTGTAGCGAGATTATGCAGAAACCAGACTACAGTTTTCTCTGATTTTTTCACTGTGGCGAGGAGGGGACCTCGCTGTAGCGAGAGTGTTGTGACCAGAAAAGGATTTAAAGGAGCTAGGGTTCGGGGAGAGTAATTTCTCCCTCTCCCTTCGAAATCCCTTCGATCCTCTCATGCCCAAAGCCTTTTCCACCGATTAAATTGCCTCCAAAGCCGTTCGGGAGCGAGATTGGAGCTCGAATTTGTGTGGGGAATGCTTGGAGGTGAGTTTTAAACGGTTAGGGTTTTCATTTTTCCTTCCCTTTCTCTATTCTTAGTAATTTTCAGGGTTCTTATTGAATTCTTCCATGTGTTTAGGCCAAAAGCTGTGTAGGGAGCATTTCCGTAGTTGAGTTTGGGCGTGGGTCTTCAATCCAAGGTAAGGGGGACTCTACCCTACTCCTTTATGTGTGATTTGCTGATATTTTGTGTGATATTGTGATGTGGCTGAGTAGAGAGTAGAAAATTGCTGAGATATGTGATGTGGGCACTTGTGCTGTTTATATATGTGCGTATATCTGAATGAACATTGTGAAAATGTGAGCTCGGAGGCCGTGTAATATGAATGGAAATAGGGTAGAGGCCGTGTGTCTTGAATGAATTGTGGGTTATGTGCTGTGTGTGCTGTGAAAATGAAATGTGGGCCTAGTGCCGTAAAGTTGAACAAATATGGGCCTAGTGCCGTGTACTGTTAAATGTGGGCTATGTGCCGTATACTGAAATGTGTGTGATTGGGGCATTTAATGCCATTGTAATGTGCTGTGAATAGTTCAGCGATACATTGGGGGGTATGGGAAATGAAGACGGTAGAAATACCTTGGGGAAGAGGGCGTGGTGTGACACCGACTGTGGAACGGGTGCACCACGAACCACACACTCTCTTCCTGACTAGACCTCTGACCATTACCTTTGCTGAGCGACCCGTGATTGCCCACGTGGTATCCGTGAGGCGGGAGTAACTGGCCACCATTCATAGTGTAAATCTGTGATCACAGTGTCAATGTGAGTGTGGCTGGCGTGAGTATGCATGGGTTCATGAATTGTGTTTATGAATGTGATAATGCTGCCTGTTCTTGTATTTGTTTAATGTATTGGAAATGTGCTGGAGGTGAGACTCTATGCTTAATTGTATGTTTTGGTAGTGTAAAGTACTCACTCTTACATTTATTTTTCAGGTAATCAAGACGATCAGCACCAGACTCAGTGAAAGGGACGGATGAAACTGTTATCGGACTAGGATTTTAATTTAAAACAAATGTATTTGAATGGGTCCTGTAGTAGTGACTTGATAAAAATTGTAACCCCTTTCTTTATTTTAAAATATTTGATGAAACCAAAGGTTGAGAATCTTATTTGAAATAAAATTTATTTTATTTTGAATTTGCGAAATTATGATTTATTGAAATTAAACATAAGGTATTACATCCAACGTGCTCCATTATTAGGCTATACACCATAAAAATTTTGAAATATAATTTATTTATTTGCTTGTCCAAAAAGGGCACCATTCCTAGGCTTGTTTTTTGGGCTATTTTCCTTCTTTTGGGCTAGTTTTGTAATTTGTATTTTAATTTCTATTTTTGCCTCTCTTCTAAATCTAATTAAATTTTTGTATATTTCATTTTGGATAATGAAAAAGTAACAAAAGGATTTTTCAAAAATTATTTACCTTCCCTGTTGGATCTCCTTTTGCTGAAATCTAACAATTCTCTTTAAATTTTGCCAAATCGGTGTAATTATATATGTATTTATTATTCCTATTAAATAGGGTTGTGTAAGCTTGAACTATATGAATCGTTCATATATTAGAATGTAAATGTAAAGGTTGTGTAATTGCTGGATAAGGAGCAGTGTGATTGTCGTGCTGTGTGATGTATTGTTAAATGTGATGAGAAAAATGGGTTAGAAATTGATTGTTAAGTGAGTTGTGCATAGAATAATCTAAGGGGGTATGGTCAAGATTGGTATTATCTCACTCGGGAGAGAGATTGGTAGTTTTAGATGCAGGGTGTCTCGCTCAAGCTCATGCTCAAACTGAGCACATAAGTCTTCCTTTCCATCCTCATGTTGATAGTGAGACCAGTACTTTATCACTTATTGGAATTTTGCGGCATACTCTCCCACTATCATATTTCCTTGCCTCAAATTGAGAAACTCTCTGGCCTTCTACTTCTTCAGGTCCCGGGAAAAGTAATTCCTTAGGAAGCTTGCCTTGAACGCCTCCCATTGAATATAGTCACTATCTTGTGGTAAGGTCTGACTACCAAACCTCCACCAGTCTTCCGCTTCCCCACATAGCATGTATATGGCATAGGTAACTTTGTGTTCTTCCCTACACCCCATCGCATAGAAGAACTTCTCCACATCTGCCACTCACCTCTGGGTTCCTTCTGGAACAAACTTTCCCTTGAACTTTGGAGGGTTATGCCTAGTGAAGGCAGACAACCCTTTATACTCACTCGGCTCCGCATCTTGGTTATGTACCAAGGGCTCCAGATCTTGGGTCATTCATTTATAATCTTATCTCGCAAACAATTAAACAAACCATATTCTAACATGTCAGATCAATAACAACATTTATAATTCAGGCAAACAAAACATATCAACACACAGCTTTGGACGCTTCAGCCCTAATATCTCAGTCTAGTTTGGATGAACTGCTCTGATACTAAAATTGTAACACCTTAATTTAATTTTCAAATGAATAAATTTCACAAAATATGAATAATAAAAAAAAATTTCATTCAAACGGTTCCTAATACATAGTTTAATAAAGTATTTCAAAATAAAGATGAATTACAAGTTTATGTCAAATGATTGCTACAAGACTAATTTAAATACATCAGAGTTTTCAAAATAAATTTTTAAGTCCTATAGCAGTTTCATCCATTCTTTCATTGAGCCCGATGCTAATCGTCTTGGTCACCTGAAAAATAAATGTAAGGGTGAGTACTCTACACTGTCAAACATACACAAGCATAGAGACCCACCTTGCAAGTTCATACATTTACTAACATAATTCACATTCTACATTGAATAGGCACAAGATGATACATTTCAACATCTTATTCCAATTTACATGCAGGTGCGCTCATTGCACTGTCAAACAATCAACATACAATACCTACGTGCGCTCACTATGGCACTGTGATAACAGATTCTTGATGCTCTTAATCTTATGGACTTACTCAATTTCACACCATGGATAGTCGTCAGATAGCCCCCCCGCTCCACGTATACAATATGTGCGATACTGAGCTCCCCAAGTAAAGGTATTAGTCAGAGGCCAAGTTAGGAAGATAGTGTGTGGCCTGTGGTGCACCCACGCTCACTGTTGGTGTCACCACCATTCTCTCTTCCCTAAGGTATTTCTACTGCCCCCATCTTCCACACTTCTAGTGTATCGTTAAACCATTCACAGTTTTTCCAACATTTCAAACACAACCACAATCAAAGTCACATGCCATTTACACACATTCTAATCATTTCATATTACTCATCATCAACCAGTGGCATGTTCTCAAATTTCAACTGCATTATAATAATCAATCACATATTTTCCAACACCATTTCATCACACTTAACATCCACTATTCATCACACACATTTCTCAATATCAATCACATTATGTGGCACACCAAATTTTCATCAAAATTCAATCACAACCGAATCATTCTCATCAAATACACATCATCCTACGTATTATTCTAACCGTATTGCAATGCATAGTAAAATAAATGGATTCAAAGCATAATGAGATAGGGTAATGTCCCTTTCTGAGTTCCTCCATACGAATTTTGTCCTAAACACATGGAAAACTACATGAGAAACCGAGAAAATGGACGAAAGGGACGAAAATCGAAACTGAAACCTAACCTATAGAACTTACCTCCAAGCGTCTCGAACATGATTCCAACCTTCAATCTTGCTCTCAAATGGCTTTGGAGGCAATTTAATCAATGAAATAAGGTTGAGAAGAGAGAATCAAAGAGAGTTTAAAGAGAGGAATGATAAATGAGTTTCCCAAACCCTAAACTCTTCAAATATCTCTTGAGTCGTGACACTTTCGCTAAAGTGAGACACCTCTCGCTAGCGAGACTCCTTCTCGCTACAGCAAAAATCTCAGACGATTTTGTACTCTGATTTCTACAGAATCTTGCTACAGCGAGACTGCACTCAGAAAATACCTCTTCTCTGTTGCCACCTTTTTTTTTGTAGTGAGAAGCCTCTCACTACCGCGAGAATGTACCATATGTAGTCTTCTTGCCCAAGGCCTTCTCGCTACAACGAGAATCCACTCGCTACAGCGAGAATGCCCCAGCAGTGTATACTTAGCCTATATTTTCAATCCAATTAATCCAAACACACCTAGCTATCAATTCAAAATCAATCATCCACAATTATGCTTTTATATATATATATATATATATATATATATATATATTCATCTACATGTTTTCACATATTTATGTCATTACACATATTAACTACACATTCAAATAGCACTCCACATATTTATATTAATAATCAACAAATTATAAAACTCGAGGCGTTACAAGGTGTCTCCCTCAAGCGAGGGTAGTCTCGCCCAAGCGAGAATAAGTCATGCATGATTAGGCATTCTGAAGTGTTCTCGCTCAAGCGAGAGCAGATAGGATTATCCCAACTGTCTCCTCGCCCAGGCGATGAGGGATCTTGACCAGACGAGAGGCAACCTCACTCAGGTGAGAGGTGCTCGCTTAAGCAAGAATTTGTAGGAAAAATGAGTAGCTTTCTTGACCAGACGAGAGGTGCTCGCTCAAGCAAGGATTCATAGGTAAGATGCAGCTCGCTCAAGCGAAGTGTTCCTCGCTTAAGCGAGAATAGCAGAAATCTGAGAGGTTCCACTATCTAGTTTGCTCGTGTAGGCGAGAGAAAAGCTCGCTTAAGCAAGGATTAGTTAGCTCAAGCGAGAGAGCAGGGGCCTAGAGGGGTATTTAATGAGCCTTAACACCCACACATTCATTTCTCACTAGACATCTTTCCTTTCTCATTTTCTTTCTGTCCTCTCACCTTCTTACCTTAAAGGAAACCTTCTTAAGACTGAAATTGTTCTCGATTTGAGTGGGGAATCTTTGCTTAGTGCAGACCTACGTAAGCTCTTGAGATCTCATTCTCCAACCCTAGCTTTTATTTTTTGGGTTTCTCTTCTCTGAAGCTTTATTTCTTAATAGTAAGAAAGTCTGAATTTACGAGTGTCATTTCTTACATTGGAGACTCGGGTGAAGTTTGATTTGAGGAAATCCCTTCTAGGTAAGAGGAGTGTACTTGAACTAGCTCCATCCATATGTTAGGTATTAGGATATCTATATGTACAACTTGGCCTTAGTTGAAAATAAGCTTGTGTATGAACAAACCCTGTGGGAGAATTTCGAGTAAGCATGTTTGGGTGATTTGATTATTGTAAACGAGTGTGTTGGGTTAGATGTGTTATGATGGAGTTCTGTTGCTTTGTGTGTATAGTATAAAATTATTTATGTTCGAGATAATTGTCGAAATGCGGCTATATAATATGCTATGACTGATTGATAAGTGCTATGACAGATGTATTTAAATGCTTATTATATAATGGTGTTGAAATCGTATGGAATTGTTGTATGCAAACGTGCAAGTGATAGGTAAGTGTGCCGAGCTGTAGGTTTCTTCTGGATTTACTAATGTCGTGATGCCAGTTGGAGCTGAGTTGTTGTTATTATTGAGGTTGATATTGTTGTTATTTTTGTTATCGTCGTAGTTGTTGCACTCAATGAGTTAATAAAGGGAATTGTTAAATAATAAGCTGTTCAAATATTTATATTTGTAATATAATGTATATAGATTTGCATAATTTAATGATTATGACTATGTTTCGTAAGCTCACCCTTGAGTTTTGTTCGTGTTGTGTGTTTTACAATGATCATACTATGGTACGTGAGCAGAGAGGAAAGATACTATAGTTACTTCTCAAGGTGAAAGGTCTGACTAAGGGGCAACAGAGTCAACATAATTTGGAGAAGATTATAGCTTTAGATTATTTTGTCAGTTAGGGTTAGATGATAGATTTAGAACGGTTACGGTTAGATACAGTTGAGGAGATGTAATTATTATTGTGTAAAAGTTTTGTATTTCGAATTTCATATGAGACAACAATTGTAAATATGTATGCTTATATAATTTTTTTGGATTCTATAAAAATGCCCTTAAGGCTTTATCAAATTGTAAGTTGGAAATGTGTAATTTAAAAATTTAGAAATTCTATTTCTTGTACCGTAAGTGTATTATTTCACGTATGAAATTTGAATTAGAGGTGATTACTCATAATATTATTGATCCTTTACAAAAAAAAAAAAAAAGGTGGTGACAAATTTGACTTGATTTTGGGTTAGTTTCACAAATTTTGTTATAATTTTTTTTTTGTTTTCTATTTTTGAAATTTATTTATGATAATAGAATCTTTATAAGAATGATAAAAAAAAAATTGGGTGTTACAACTCTCTCTCTTTAAAATAAATTTCATCCTAAAATATGATACTTAACCTCCTTTCAGGACAAAAAGATGAGGATATTTTTTACGCATTTAATCTTTGAATTCTCATGTTGCATCGCCAATATTACCTTCAGTATTCCAACAAACTTTATCAATAGAAATTGATTTACCATGAAGTTACTTAACTCACTTATTTTCAATTATGACAGATTGTATATCATAAGTTAAATTTTCTTATAATTATACTACTATATTTAGTTCTATTACATGTGAAGGGTTAGAAAAGTATTCCTTTAATTGTGACACATAAAATAATACATCATGAAGATTTGAAAGAAAAAGGACAAAACAATTTTTTAAGCTACATTGCCTATTTTAAAAAGAATTTGGTAGAATCTTATATCTAAAATTAAGTTTCTTTAAAGTTTTGGGTCAATTTTACAAATTTTGTTTTAATTTCTTTTTTTATTTTTGAAATTTAATTACAACAATAAAATCTCTATAAGAATGATAAAAAAATAAAATAAGGTGTTACAAGATTTTTATGTAATTTTTTAGTCTTTTTATTACTTATACATTTAATTCTCTAATGTCTATTCTTCAATTTAAAATAATATATTTACTATTTAAATAAGAATAACAAAAAAAATAAGAATATTGTATATTTTTGTAGTTTTACTTTTTTTTTTGTCTTTTTTTTCTTCTTTATCAAATAAATATAATTTTTTCTAACCATGTCAAATCTTCAAGAGGTGATTGAAAATTAAAAATATAACTACTATAATTATAATTTTTTAAAATGTATTATATATATAAATAAATAATTAATACTAAAATAGTACTAATTGATAAAAAAATAATTTTTATATTTTTATTAAAAATTTATTATTTTAACAAGTTTTTTTTATTTAATCTTTCATATATCGCTATATATTAACTCACTTTTAATTGATTAATTTTTGTTCTAGAAAAATTAAATATGCGTTTTATATAAGAAAGGATATTATTCATAAGTGAAAGAGTATATTAAAAAAATAAAAAAAAATATACACAACGATTTTTTTAAAAAGACAATTTTACTTTAACTAAATAAAAGTTTTAGGACAATAAAAAAAATTATCATATTTTTTTTTAACCAAAGACTTATTTAATCTCTTCAACACCGTTTTTCTCTCAGCATAATTATGACTAGGCATGTGCAATCGGAAACATGAACCTTAACAAACGCAACTATATAGAACTGATTAGTTTATTGTTTCTTGGGCCAATGGCTTCTTCACGCTAAAACCCCAAAAACAAAAGAGCCGTGGTTACACTTCTTTCCCACTAACTCGCAGTGTTTTCCTTTTCCGCATGAAATGTCCAACAATATGCTCAGTGGAGAAACCTCTTTTGGACGTGTGGAATTCGTGTAGACACCAAAGGACAGATATATTACTCCAAAGCTATATATCTCCCTATTCTACATTCTGAGGCTATTCACAGTTTCTTAAGTCTTAGAGCTAAGTTTTCCGCATAGGTTTTAGCTTAACAATGGGTTCTGAAAAACAGGAAAATGTGAAGGGAGAGCTCTGTGCTCGTATTGGCAGTAGAAAAGGTATTAGGGTTACCTCAGCTGCACCGAAAAGGAGATTCAGAAGAAAGGTAACCATTGAGTGCTGCCATTGTGTTGTGCGATGTGCAAGCCTTGCCGGCAGGTTTGTCTCTCTATTTTTATGCACACTTTCATGAAAGATGCGTAATTCAATATTCAAAATTTTAAATTATGTGCTCAGCACTACCATTCTCGTATTTTCTTCTTTTATATCTACTTAATTTTCCAACATTTCCAAACCTTAGGGTATGGCACCCTAATAAAATTCTTGTTTTAAGTCTTTTAAAAATATTTTTCTTTGTTATTATGATTTTTAAATAAAAATATAATCATTACTATATTTTGATAATATTAATTAATTTTAGTGTCTAAAAAATTTATTTAGAAAATTTTCATTGGTTCTATAATTTCATCTCTTTACGAGAAACTCCCTCTACAACTTCAATTTATTACCAACCTCTATATATGATTCATTACTACTAATTATTGGATAAAAATGATTTTAAGATTTTTCTCAAACAAAAACACTTTAATTATCTAAAACTTTAACTTTAATTATATATATGTTTCATATATTAGTGCAAGTAAATGGGTAAATAAGTATGGATACAATTGTAAAAAAATTTGAAAACCTTAATTTTGCTGAAAGTTATAGGCAAACATAGTTGAGGTGATTGTTATTAATTGTGGTTGTGATATAGTTGAATAGACATAAAAATTTTTATTGCAATCAGTATTGTGCTTACAAACTGAGTCCGTCTTTACGTGAACCAAACATAAGCAATATATGTGTTGAGCATATTTAATGATTATTTTAACGAATTAGACTAAAGAGTCAGAAGAATTGAAGCAGCCGCAAACCTATTGTTCTGTTTTCAAAAGCAAAGAGTTATATCTTTGAAAAAGACTCATTGACGTATAGCAGTCCTTGTAATTCTTTAACATTCTAACAATATACTATTCTGAAATAGACATTAATTAGATTTTTTTTATTTCATTCAATTTCATAAGTGTACTTACTTTCACCAAAAAATTTCATCTGACTGAATTTTTTAATTATTTTCTGTTTTATGACAATGAAGCGAACACGATTTCACGTCCTCAATCCCTATTCACGCGGTGTTCATATTTCTGAACCCACTAATGGTTGACCTTATACAAGTGGAGTATCAAAACAAGACGACGTCGCCTTTCGAAACACACGCTCCAAACATGTGGATATTCTTCGTGGCAACGTGTATCCACTGCTTAGGGCTTGCCTTTGAGATGAAAGTTCAGAACTACAGAAAAGTTTTCAGCAAATTTGTTCTCTTCTCAGGGGCTCTTTCATCGATCTCACTGGCGTCTGTTTTTCTCCCAGACCTGATTGGGTGGATTTGCCTTAGTTTGTGGACTATTTTTCCATTTTCAGTAGGGTTTCCATTGATTATTTCTGTTTTCAATCGACTTTACTCCAAAGCTAGGGATGCAATGGGTCATGTTTGCAAGAGAACTGTTGAGATAATCAAGTGCATCAGCCAACAAAAGATTTGCCTGCCCAAGTAATTAAATAGTTAACATATATTAAATACAGTTTAAATGCACTATTTTAGATTATTTTGATATCATTCTCTTATTAAAATAATAGAGGTTAATAAAAGTATTTAAGATAAAACTCTAATTTTAACTAGAGAACAACACAAGAAAGTATTTAAATTGAAGTAACTCACTTTTATCCATTTATAATTTGGTCCTAAAATGTCGTAGCTAGTCTTTTTTTTTTTTTTTTTTAAACTCTTGCAACGCTTATTTATATAAATCAGTCCTAAAGATATCATCTTACTCACAGGTTTAAGTAATTGTTAACCTATAAACAATTTCATACATCTCTCAAAAAGACTGATTTGTAAAACAAAAATAAAAAATAAAAAATAAAGCAAATTAATGTAACGCAAATTACTATTCGTAATTGGTTTATTCATCCTAAACTTTCAATTTTGTAATGTCATGCTACATTTAGCAGTAAGCTATTTCAAGTGAATCGGCAAGTTTTTCTCTATTGTGTTGTTCGATTTAATTACTTTTAAAACCTTATGATGTGGATTCCTAAGCTGTGTTGCTGGCCATAGTCATGCTTATATTTTCAACCCATCTGTATAATTTTTTATACGAGTTGAACGATATTAGATGTTCAAGTTTGACCTGTATGAATGTGAAAGAAAATAATTAATACTACGCGTACGTCTCTACTATTCAGTTATCGGGGCTGATTTTTATATTTCTGTTCTGATTCGTTGTCACGATGTACCTTTTGTAATAAAATTTCCTAGCTTATTGAAAACATATCTAGAACTCAATAATTATTATCTTATACTGCGCGTGTCACATATATATGTACACACACACGTATATATGTTTGTATATGATAAGCCAAAAAACAAAATAAATTAATGACATTAATAAATGGAGGTGATACTCAAACTCATTTCAATAATGGTAAATATAAGAGTATGAATTGAAATGATATAAAATAATCAAGGTTCATTCCTAAAATACATTATAATTAAGGGTTTAATTTTGAAACAAATTAGAATTTTTAATTTTTATGATAAGATGGCATGCTTTAATCCATAGAAGATTTTATAATAATTCAAAAACAAATAATCATTTTATTTAGTCCTTATTTTAACAAATGCTTTAATCCATATTTTAAGTTTTAGGAATTCTTTAGAAAAATTTATAAATAACATATGAAAATAATTTATGGATATCGTATGTTATTTTGGACTTATTTTGATAAGTTTTTTTTAATATTTTTATTAAAATAAATTATTTTCAACTTATACTGATAATTTTATAGTTAAATGACCTAAATTTTTATTGAAAAAAATTAATGAACACGCGCTCAAATATACTGTATATATTCAACCCCAAACGCATTCTTATATTATAAATTGATTTAAGAACTTGTTGTAAATTCATTGGGTTCACTTTGTACAAAGCAAGATTAATTCTGACGTCAAACGAAGGAAAAATTAAGTTATGCAAGGTGATTGATTTGTTTTTTTATCGTTAGCGTTTAAAAAAAAGAAAAAGGGGGATGGAAAATATTTTCAGCAAAGATGAATTATATAACAAAAGTACTTTTATAAAAATTGCATCATACTTAAATATTCAAGTTCAAAATTACTATTAAAATTTATATTGACGGTTTAAACTTTTATTATATATTAACAGTTTCAATGGCTTAATATTATAGTTTACGATTCACAAGGTCTCTTCTTTATTATTGAGACGTGTGTAGCTTCATAAATTGTATCGAACTCTTAAAAGAACGAGCTTTATTTAAATACTTAAAACTGTGGCTGACAGTGATTTTGATATCGCATAACTAAATAAAATTTAAACGTATAAGGCGTATGGGAAGTGTATGTTATGTGAAAGTTTACCTAATCGTTAATCATGTGTTTGGGATGAAACATTTCTATCATCAAGGTGCTGATAGGGAAAACCAGGTTGACTAAAATGATTTCTATATTTTGTTTTCGTAAATGCACGACGACGTGTGCAGACTTAATTATTTCATCAACACTTATCTGTAACAAGTGTGGCCGCCAAATGAAGTTATTGGTCATTGTCTAATAATAGTTTGGTTAATTTGCCTGAAGAGAAGGTATGCCATCAATTTAAAAGCACCCTTTTCCAATTATTAAATTTGTCAGAAAATGTTAAAAAGCTTTTCAGGAACTTTAAATTAAGATTGTTAAATGTTTGATGTGAAAATTTTCAAAATATACTCAGAAAATTAATATTTTTGAAAAATTAGTACTATATTATGCTCATAAGATGTAATTAATAAATATGTTAAAAATTTTCATACATCATCTAATAATATATATGATCATAGTACCATTATGTATTGAAGGTAAGTTATGTAATATATTTAAATTTTTGGGTTTAGTTACTATCTAATTGAATGTCTATTTTGATTTATCAAAAGGTCACTTTAATGACTAAGGAATAGTCATATATTCAATATCTTACTTGGAAGGTTGTTTTCAAGGTTTTTTTTTTTTTTTTCTTTAATAATATTATCTTTTGATTTTTTTTTATTAAGTCACGTGTGAATATCAAATCAGCACATCGAGCAAGAGTGTGTTGAGATATTTTACGTTAAGCGAAAATACAAATTTAGTATACGAATTCATTGACTTGTTAAATTAAACTGTTTGTTAATATGTTTTTGAGAATGATAACATTTCCATTGTTTTTTTAAAGCATAGAAAATGATACTAACACATTCTTTCTATCTTACTTTCTCTTATTTTCTTCATTCGGTTTAGGTGGATTTGGTATCCTAAATCCCAACAATTAAAAAGTAGTGAAGTCTAAATTTTTTCTTCCACATCAATTTTAGATCATGGAACCTCAATATATACTGCAATCATCCCCGAAGATTTGCAGCATTGACTTATGATTTCATGGTAACAACACATTGACTGGCACAAAGTACCATATCTTTGACCAATTCCTTATTCAGTCCAAACGGTTTCAACATTACTTTACAATCGTTTCCAATCTTTGACTCACCCACCTACATATTTCTGCAACAATTAATGAAGACATATTCGCCATCTTTGTTTTACTTTAGTGTTAGGTATTGAAGATTGGAGTGAAAGAGACCGCAAAGTGCTTCTGCATGTGCCACACACGCTTAGCCAAAGAAATTTTACGTCTGAGATAACTTGGTGACGAATTTGGCGAAAGCAATGGAAATGTCCTAATACATTTAATAATATTTAATATATTTCAATCAGTAATCTGTAAAAAAGGATTTTTTTACCAAAATTTTGAAATTTGTATTTTCATATTTGAACGTGCACTAAAAAGACTTCTAATATTATTTTTGTTTGAGATTTAACTTTGTTTAAAAGTATTATTTTTCAAGTGATATTAGATTGAAAAAAATATGGTACCTGATAAGCATTGTTTAAGAAATATCTAAAGTAGTATATTCTTTAGAAAGTGTTATTTAAGTAATTTTTTTGTTCCTTTTAAAACTTCAATAATTCCGCCGCGTTCAAAAGAAGCATTTAGACTCGAGACTCAACCAACCACACTTAGATCACAAACGTGATCAATCTAACTTAAAAGTCACATTAGACTAATTTTCTTAGTTCAACATGTAACACAAAAAACAAAACATATCAGGAACCACAATGCTCAATTAAATATCCCACCATAAATGCAAGCGCTTTTACAAAATCCAATGTAGATATCGATGAAAATTATAGTAAAGCAGCTTGTGGCTTTTAAACCATCATTACAACCAAGAATGTGAAAAGCAAAAAGGAATTTTCAGCTTTTAACTAGAACAGTACTTTGAAGAATAAACACTCATTCTCACATTGAACTCTGGGTAGGCTTATCTTTCCACATATTGTATGAGAAATGCATATACTGATTTATCTTTCTCCATGTTAAGTCACTCCCATGCACTTCAATCTTTGCAGGTTTTACACTACTTATAAATCCACTAGGTTTCTCTTTTCACACTCACTACTCATCAAATTTTTTTTAGTTAACTATTCTAGAAAGTTATTTAGAGGCAAATATCTCATCACCATAAAATCAATATCCACCCATCTATTCTAGAAAGTTATTTAGAGATAAATATCTCATCACTATCTCACTATTAACTAAGCTATATAAATCTTATTTCAATCATAAGTCGTCTATTCGTCTATTCACTTCAGATGAATCACTCACTATAATAGAAAATATATTAGAAAACTGTTTTGCATTATTCTAAAAAGCAGTTCAAACTAATCTAATAAACATCACTATCCAAAATTAATGTCACTTAGAGAACGGTTCATATATCTGCTCTCCAAAAAATGAATATGAATAGCAAATATGAAATTTGAAATTTCATTTTGAAATCTGTATGTGACATTCAAAATATTTTCATTTTTATCACAAATAAAAATTGGTTCTTTGTCTTGCATGTTGAAATTCAAGTTTGTATGTTGTGTTAATCAAATAATCTACATTTGCATGAACTATAACAACCTTAATTTCTTATTCAATTTATATAATAATTTATGATGAGCTAAAGAAAATAAAAATAAATTTCTTGTACATGTAGTATAAAAATGTGATAAAATTAAAACTTTCTTATAAATGAGTCAACTTGCAACTAAAAAAAATACAAAGGTATTAGAAATAACAAAAGATAAATTGTATCTTAATAATTAAATTTACACTGAAGTAATAAAGAAATGTACATATACTGAATTTCATTTACATGCAAAAGTTTAATATTTACATACTATTATCAAAATATACATTAGGACTTATTTTACATAATTACAATATAAAAAATAGTCCAAGTCCTAAAGAGCAACTAAGGGGCCCTATATTAGGGTTGATAGATCAAATGAAATTAGGGTTGATTTCACCTATTTCTTAATTGCAAAACTAGATGTGATCTAAATTTCTAAGTCCATTTTTCTTATGTGTAAATCAATCAAACATTGCATTAGGTATCAAAAGTTAAGAGATCACAAGATTATGGGTGCTTATTCCTAAGATATGAATAACCTTGACATTCAATTCAAATATGAGAAATTAACTCAACTTCCATTGATGAAAATTCATCAAGTTCAATTCAATTGAATGGTTAATCCAAAAATTGCATTAAGAAAAGAATTGAATGTTCAATACAATCAAACATCTAGAACTCAGATCCATAATAAATTCACAATTTTAAAATAGGATCTATCAACCTCTAACAAAAAATAAATTAGAACAACATTACAAAAGAAGGAAAGAAAGAAAGAGTAGAGAAAAAGTTGAAGATGAGCTCCATGAATCTAATGCCTAGCTTGATTCTTCAAGATTTAAGCCTTAGAATTCACCCTCAATCATCTTTCTTTAACCTCTAAGAATGTGAAAAAGAAAAAAAAATGAAAAAATATCCTAAAAAATCTAAGTTTCTGATTATTTATAAGTTTCTCCCTGTTAAGGATTTATCAAGTATACCAAATTTTTGATGTAATATAAAAAGTTGTCGTGTCCACAAAGAATGTTGACATTCTAGTAATTTCAGTTATCCAAATTAAAAATAACAAACACCTAAGCATTCATAAATTGACAACTAAGGTTGCTTGGTTTTTAACTAGTTGAATGCATAAAAGTAAAGATAAGATGACATAATGCAGAGTTACTACAATAATAAAATGTAAGGATTCGATTTCATCTATCACTAATTTCGTATTTTAGTCATAATATAGTTTGAATAAAAACCAAGGTTATATGATGCACTCTCATTACATTCATTCGTTAAATTTCTCTCACCTAAGATTCTAAGATATATTTATTGCGTGATAATTCCTTATCTAAACAACAAACAATCCAGTATTAATAGCAAGAGTTATTTCACATACAATAGATTAAAATCTATTCCTAGAGTTTCAACCTAATGTGAGAGTTTATCCCAACTAGGTCCCAAGGTTATTTTCCAACTCACCCTAAGTTTCCGGTTTATAAATCATTCCTCGTACAATAAAAGTAAGCATTAATATCAAAATAAACACACCCAACTCATGAAAAATGAACAAACTATATTAATGAACCAAAATACTAAAAAATTTAAGATTACATCCAATCTTTTATGAAATTCTAGCCCTCAATGTGCAAAACAATAAGGAAATACATGGAAAAGATATAGAAATTAATTCCCCAATGATGTAGCTACTTTCCCACACTTTCCTTTTTTTTTTTCCGCATTTCTCCTCTCAATTAGGTTACTACAATCTCCCATTTTCATGTTGGAGCTCTTCTAATTTAGGGCAATTAATGAAATCTCACTTAAACGAGCCATTTCTCACTGAAGCGAGATCCACACAGAAGCGCTTTGGCAGTTCTAGACGAGTTCCCTAAGGTGAGCTTCTCTCCTCGCTCAGGTGAGATTGAGGCAAAATGCACACCCTACAGCTCAAGGTTCTCGCTTAGGTGAACCATGTCTCGCTTAAGCGAGACTTGAAGGTTTTGCGGACTTTGATTCTCTTATCTTCACTCTTTATTTCATTATGCCTTGCCCTTAATATTTAACACAAGAAAAGAGGATCAAATGCCTTCATATAATTACACATCTAAGGCAAATAACTACTAAATTTAAGTGGCTAGACTTTAATTGGTATGGATTGTAAATTGCATGAAATTAAAGGAAAATTTAAGTATAAACTAATGAAAAAGGAATCAAATAAGTGCCAAAATATACACCAAAAACTACTACAAATAGCACTTATCACTCGTGCTTCTGGTGTGATCACGTTTAGTGGAAAAAGTGATCACACACATGGTTTCCTAAAGAACACAATCTCTAGAACAACCACTCTTGGCTAGGAAAGTAACTAAGCGTATGTTCAATTCCACAAATAAGCTTGTGCGTAGCCATTTTTACTCCTGAAAATGTCTACGTGCATGGCCTTTCTTTCAAATGACCTTTCGAGCAGTCACTCTTGGCTTGAAAGTGTTTACGCGCACTGTTTTTCTTTCCAAAAACCCTTCAAAGTGGCTACTTTCATCCCTAAAAGTGGTCACGCACATTACATTCTTCCAAGTAAGCTCTGTAGTTGTCACTTTTGATCCCAAAAGTGATCATGTGCACCGTGCACTTCCTCTAAAAACCTACAAAATGATTACTTTTGGCTCTAAAAGTAACGATGAGCTTCAAGAGTCAGATCTTCATCTATCTAAGAATCATTTTTTCTCATCAAACATGCCTACTTCAAATGATGAAAATGAAATAGATGATTTATATGCCACACAACATGATCATGAAGAAAGGATATGAAAAATAACTAAAAATGACATATTACAAGTTATTTGTTTATATTATCTTATATTGTTAAAAAAAATTACATTGATATTTTTTATGTATATGAATTGTTTTTCTAACATTTTTTTCTTATCTATATTACTATGACTGATCTATCTTTATAGAGAAAGGGTAGACGTGTCACCTAACTAAGTGATTTGACTCTTAGTCATATTGGTGAGTAGAGGATCCCAATTTAGTTTGATAACTCTACGGGAAATGTTTTACGACCAAATTAGACAAAGTTTAAGAGTTATGTTGCACTTCTTAGACGTGGCAAGGTTAGTAATCTGACCAAGGATTAGGATGAAGTAGAGAAGCATGTTAAGGATCAAATTTAGCAAAAGCATTATGGTATTGCAATCCATCAAACTTTTTATTTTATTTTATTTCTTTAATAAAAGTTCACTGACTTCTAATTATTTGTTATAACTTACTTATGATGTTCCTAACATTGACTCTTTCAAGAGAAAGTTGTTATCTTTTGTTGGAGAACATTGGAGGGCATTTAAGACATACTTGACTTTTAAATATGTTTATGGAAGTCATAAAGATGTGTCTCTTTGTCAAGAATATCAATTCATTGATATTGACACATGGCAGAAGTTTGTGGAGACCCTACTTGATCTTGCTTTTCAGGTTAGTTGGAATTTTCAAAATTATTTTTTTTATAGCTACTCCATAATTTTAAACAACTTATTTGACCTTATTTATTAATAATAAAAAGAAAAGAAAAAAAAAGGCATAAGCAATTTAAGCAAATAATTTCTACTCTCACAAATTATTTTGTGGGAGCTATAAGTTACATGAAAAGAGGATATTAGAAGAGAAAGCCAAATCTTCTCAGGTAGCTTCTCAATTTGGCCATTTTGGTGTTGTTTCACTTCCATAACCACCTACATATCACAAGAAATGGAAGAAAATACGCCGAAAGAAGTCAGGAGAGTACACCTCTAATGAGAGTCATGCAATTGGCGACAAAGTTATGAGTATTTAATGAAACCTTACTCTTATATCAATTCTTTATTTATGAATTGACTTCATTTATGTGACATTAACATTTAATTATTAACTATTTCTGTTTTTGAAAGATTCTTTAATAAAGAAGAGTTCACTGAGAGCCTTTACACCTATTAGACATAATGACATTTTGTCTATTGTTATTGGTCGACCTAAATACTCTAGTCGTGTTCATACTTTTAGATGGAGTGTAGGTATTCAATAGTACTTTGAATCAAGTACACTAAAACAGAAAAGAGTGGTTACACATGCTGAATTGGACGCAATTAGAGAAGAGATGAGATAGGAGTTAAGAACTAAAATTAGGCAAAAACTTGGCTTGTTGGGTCTATCTTAAAGGAACACAAATTTTCAAACTTGTGTTCTTGAAGTTTCTTATCGTAAAAAGTGTGTCAGTACCAAAAGAGTTGTATCGATCTTTCTAAGGATGATGTTGATCATTAGTGTGTTATTTGTAAAGTGTCCTTTATAGCTAATGGCATATAGCACAGTGCACAACTTAGGTCCAACCATACACCATCAAAAAATAAATAGTAGTTCAGTGAGAGTTGTGGTTGAACAGGTTGAAGATGTTAATACTCTTGTCTCTATTTCAAATGAGGAGGTTCACACAGTGAGAAAGCTCCCAATCATTTTATATTATGACCTAGACAACTTATTCATTTTCTTACTGATCAGGTATACTTTCTTTCAATAATTCCTTACATCTTTGTTATTTTAAATTTAATATGTATTCATAATATCAAATTGTATATAAGTATACTTGTTATAAATTATTTTACATATTATATATATCACATGATCACCTAATTAACTTTTATGGTAACTTTATCATGAATAGATGTATAGAAGTATGCAATGTATTAGAGGGTCAGCATGTTATGAAAAAAAAAAAGTCTACATAGATCTGTCACTTTACATTTAATTTCCCTTTTTGTTCAATATTTAATTTTTTTTAAATTTTAAATCAATTACTTATTATAGTCTAATATTAAATACCTGTTATTTTTCTTTTAGTCACACAAATAAAAAATGAGTTGAGAGTATGAATATTATGTGATGAGGCATATGATGATATAGTCATCATAACAACCATTACATATTTATGGGCTTTAGTAAGTATATATACACACACATTTACATACTTAAAACTTTATAGTATAGAAAGTTTATTTTTTTTTGTAATTTGTGGCCTCATTCGAAGGCACTATGCCAATTTTGTTTTAGACATTAGAAATTCTTAAAAAATTTTGTAGATATTATAAACTATTGAATTTACATTATATAAAATTATTCATTTGTACATAATATTTTTTCTTATAATTAAATGTTATAGAATTATTTTTGAATTTATTTATTAGTTAGGTCTAAGATATAATATAAAATGAAAAATATATTAAAAAAATAAAGATTATACATTGATTGCATTTAGAATTTATGTAGAATTCTACATCAGTTTTAAAATATATAATATATATATATATATATATATATATATAATATAATGACTAACTACATCGATTGTACATTAGTTGGACAATCAATGTAAAATGTTGTTTTTAACTAATATAGAAGGTCATTTTTATACCAGTGATCCAAAGTCTCACATTCCTTCACTTTAGCAATAACTCTCCCTTTAGTCTTCTAAATTCTTTCGCAATTCTCAATTATTATTAAATTCATCAACTAGTATAATTTTTCTTTAACTTATAAAAGGAATAGCTTTTCTTCAATTACTTCTCTTTTGTTTGTTCACATCTTTGGCTAGAACCTTCCTATAATATGATTACATAAACAAATCATCAACTCTAATACGACTGTTAGAAAAAAGAGAAGAGAGAGAGAGAGAGAGTGGAACATTTTGCATTCTTTATTAGTAAAATCACTCACATAAAAAGAGAAGAAAAGAACACGCAACTTTAGCAACGACAACACCTCTTTTATATGTCCACAAACTCTCGATACAAATTTATTAAGTTTTTATTCGATAAAATTACAAATCATCTCATTTATAATTTTAGAAGGCCAAAATTGCAAAGATTTGTCTTGCATACAACCACTAAAGTTCTAATGCGCTCAAAGGACTACATGTTTTATAAGTAAATTAAAAATAAAATCTCATATTTTTAATATTTTTCTAACTCTCACTTCTTTAAAATTTTTTATGTGGGACTTGGACGAATATTTTAGTTTTATTCAACATAAAGTCTTATTATACTTACACCAAAATAAGCAAAAATTTGAGTAAAAGTAATCATAATTAATACTTACCAACAAGAGAGATAAAAGATTTAAGAAAGGAAAAAAAAAAATTTCAAGAAAACACCAAAAAATTAAAAAAAATAGAAGTGGAGAAAAGTTTTTTTTTTAATTGAAATTTGTTATAATTTTTAAATTTTCGTGAATATATAAACTCTTAATCCCTAAAATTGATATAGATTTGAGCTTGAAATTGGAAGTTCTAAAGGATTAGGTTTTATATGATCATGCTTTTTATTTTGTAATTATTTTTACGTTTTAAGTTAAATAAATGCATTTATAGTTTTGTAACAGTGGTTTAAACTTTCTTATAAGCTTTCACAATTATAGAAAAATTATGATTGATAAATGTTAAATCATAATTTAAAATAATATTAAAAATTAATTACTTTTTGAAGGATTAAAATAACTTTCAATATTTATTTAATGATAAAAATATCCTTAAGATATTAAAATTATATTTTTGAAAGATTTAAAATAATGCATTTACAAATGTTTATGTGCAGAATATGTGTTACTGTGAAAGATAATAGTAGAAATTGTATTCTTTGTTGTTTTTAATCTTGCTTTATTAAAAATTATTCTTAAATGATAATAATAATTAGCGATGAGTTTTTCTAATATTTGTTGCATGTATACACGTGAATATGTGAGATTAGATTGCGCCCAAGTGAAACTGAGAAGTAGTAATAAGTACACTCCTTGGACGTTAGGGTTTGTTGTTGTGCAAAACCATGTGTTACTTAGTACTTAGGCTAACTACCTGATTGTCATTGTGTTGATATATCAAATTATACTAACCTAATTTTTGTGGACTACTATTAAAATCAATGGTAGAGTGTTATGGTTTATTATTGTTTTCTGATTAGATCCATAATTTTGCATTTATTGTAGATCTACTACGATTATTATTTATGATTATTTTAAAATTTATTATTATGTTTTGTGTATTTTAAATTTCTTAGTTAAACATAATTGTTACTTGTTATCTGAAATTCAACATGGATTTGCATCTCATTCCATGTTTATTTGTTTCTTATATTCTGTTGTTACTTGTCTGCTTGTTTCTATCTGTTTCTCTAGTTGATAAACAAGCGATCGACAAGAGACTGAAAGAGTGAAGAGCTCTACTTTACCTTGAAGATTTTATTTTATAAGAGTATGACTCTTATCATAATGATATAGTTCCAGTTTGCACAAACTTACAAGTCTTTATAGAGAAAAACATATATAAAAAGTGAATGCATTTTCTCTCATAAATTAAAAAAAAAACTTATTTTCTCAAATTTTAAAGAACTTAAATAAGAAAGCTTATAAAAAAAAATAAAAAAGTATAAATTATTTATAATAAAAACTTTATTGATTTTTAATATTAATTTTTTCCTCTTATAAAAACTTCTCTAACAGTTTACCAAACTATATAATGTAACATCTAAATTGTAATTTTCTTTTATATGAATTATTTTTTTGTAAATTATTTGCATACTTTCTATACTTCATCTCTGACAAAATTTAATGTTAAGTAAGTTTTTCATTCATCTACAAACATTTTTATAATTTTACTCTATTTTAAAATAGCTCAATTTTCAATAAATAATTTTTTTTATTTCAAACATTTTAGAAAACGAATTTAGGCATGACATTGGACCCATGCCTTGCATTGCAACTTTACGAAAAAAAATCTGAGAGATTAACGACGAGCGTGTGGATATTGTTTTATTTCTCATTATTTACTGTTGTGCGTTACTGTTACTATTTATTATTGGTAATTGTTGTTAGTTTATATTGTACCGATTTGGAATGTGTACCCTAATTTTATTAAAATTATAAATATAATCACCTCTATTGTTTGGATGTCTCTGCATTTATCATATAAAAGTAAAACATGACCTATTGGACAGATATTTATGAATTAGATCTACCTGGGTTTATGATGCATGTTCTTTTGAGATGCTACATAACCAAGATCTATTGTTTTAGATTGAATTCATGTTTCATAGTAATCTCTTGCTCCTTGCTGGCTCCATTGGCACATTTCGGAACATCTTTTGGGAGCTTTTTAAATTAAAACTGTTTTCTTGTACATATATATTTAGTCCCATATTATTATTCCTATATGATATGAGAAATTTATTTTAGATTAAATGCAAGAAATTTAGTATATTTGTTATGTATATAATTCGGATGACTATACAATATATTATTAATGCTCCTTTGTATATAATCATTGATTATTGATGCTTAATTTAACTAAATCTACTTTTGTTAATGTAACTAATCAAGCGTTACATTAATAATAATATAACCTTCGATGAGAGGACAATAAGAAAGAAGAAGAGTTATTTTAAAAATAGCACGTCTTGTTCAATTATTTACCTCACTCTAATATTTTGTAAAAAGTAAACTCTCCTCTTCCCTCCTTCCCTTTTCTTTATTAAAAAGAAAATTCTTTCTCCAATTTTGAATTTATAGTTGCACATAAAAAAAAATCTTTTTTAAAATTTAATATCAATTGTGTTAATTTCTTTCGTACCTTATTAATAATGGGGGTCATTCCATTTAATGATCTCAATATATAACAATTATTCCGTGTAATGCAAGAAAAATCAGATACATCCAGAAAGGAGGAAGAATTTGCCCTTCATTTTCTTTCTCCGATTTCATCACATCACGCCCAATTTCCGTGATCTTCTAATTTCTTGTTCCCTTATTGGCATTGGTTTTGAGATCAATTAATTAACGAAAGGATGATGAATGATCCAATTATATAGAGGTTAATTGAAGTTTGATGCATGTTGAATCGGTTAGGGAATTATGAGGAATTCGAATTTGTACGGGGATTATAATCAGAAGATTGATTACGTGTTCAAGGTGGTGTTGATCGGTGATTCCGCAGTTGGCAAAACTCAACTTCTCGCACGATTTGCTAGAAACGAATTTAGCGTCGATTCTAAGGCAACCATTGGGGTTGAGTTTCAGACTAAAACTCTCATCATTGATAACAAGACCGTCAAGGCTCAGATATGGGACACCGCTGGCCAAGAAAGGTACTTATAACTTTTGCCAAGATAATTTAATTATAGCCTTTATTTTTTCTTCGATGATAATGATTTAATTCGATCAAGGCGTTATTTAAGAGACTGCAGAAATGGCTGTTTTTCTAGGGTATGAACAGGAATAGTCCTTACATAGTCAGAAAAATGTTTATGTTAATTAAAATTTGGACATAGTTTAACTAAAATTTAATGATGTTTGTTGGATAGGATAACGTGGTAAGGATTACTATCTAGGACTTCATATGCACATCAACTTGTTCCATTAAAATTTAGTGATGTTTGTTGCATTGCTTTCCTGTCTTTCTACGTAAGAATTTCAAGAACATACGGTTTACAGAATTTCAAAAAAACACTTATTTTTTTATTTTAAAAAGAGAAAATTCTTTTTAAAAATACAAACAAACATATTCTATATATATATATATATATATATCGTTTTGCATTTCCCTGTCTTTCTAAACAAAATATACGAGTCTTAACTGTTCGTGGGGGTTGGTTTAGGAATGACACAAACATGCAAAATTGGTAGTATTTTTTCACGTGACATTGTGTGAGAAAGTTGGTTGCTGACGATTGAATGAGTGGATGTTAATATCTTAATGAAGGGGTGCATACAATACAATACAACTCGCTGATTTTGAAATGAACTTGTTTGGGACGTGATTAGCATATGCACTTTTATCGTTTCCAGTCTGTGACTATTGAAGAGCATATTGCTTGAGTCTTGGCACAATGGTACTTGGGGGCTGATTATTAGTCCAACAACAATGGTATTGATCTGTCTTTCAGGTACAGAGCAGTTACTAGTGCATACTATAGAGGTGCTGTTGGGGCAATGTTAGTTTATGACATGACTAAGCGTCAATCGTTTGACCACATGGTAAGGTGGTTAGAGGAGTTGAGAGGTCATGCTGACAAAAACATTGTGGTGATGCTAATTGGCAACAAGTGTGATTTGGGAAGCCTTAGAGCAGTGCCAACGGAAGATGCAGAGGAATTTGCACAAAGAGAGAACCTATTCTTTATGGAGACATCAGCACTTGAGTCCACTAATGTTGAAACGTGCTTTTTGACTATTCTAACTCAGATATATCGGATTCATGCGAAGAAATCACTCACTGCCAATGATGATGCAGATCCCAATGGGAATGCAGGGCTTCTTATGGGAAGCAGAATAATTGTTACCCAGGAGATGGATGCCGGTGGAAAGAAGGGTGGTTGCTGTTTTGCCTCCTAGCTTTTGTATTTTTGGAAGCATGTTGCTCACTCATAGAAAATGGCTTTTACTTTTCTAGTTGCTTATCTCATCAGGCACCACCCATGTTTAGGCCTTGTGTATTTAAATTTGTTAATACAATTATACATATTATCGCTTCATCAACAAGATTTAACATGAAAACTACGCTTTCGGTTTCATGAAAAGTGCTGCTATAACATGAGCAAGAACATCTACGTGCCTTTTTTCCTTATTTTATTTTTATTATATTCACACCACTCGTAACTATACACGAGATTGTGTACGGTAATGTAAACAAACATGATGATACATATGCCTTCCTTTTGCTTGCTTTTCATTTCAATTCAATATAATGACACTAGATGTTCCAACTATCGTTGAACAAAGACAGATGTCGCCAGCCCATAATGAACAATTAGTAAAGTTTGATGATTAAAAAATAAAATAAAAATTAATTGCACTTTTAGCCTCTATTATTTGAGAAATGTCAAATTTTAATTTCTGTAATAAGCACTTTTACTTTTAAAATTAAGTAAATTTGATCCCTTCATTAATTTTGTTCTACTTAAAACTCCGATATTATTATATTTTTACCCAATTTTTAGAGTTTTTTTTTATGTATTTGTGATATAAAATAATTTTAAATATTTAAAAGTCTAAAATATTAGCAAAAGTTTGATAAGATTAGAAAGATTTTATGATGAGAATTAGGGTTTGAAGAAATATCTTTTTAGATTTTCTTACATTTTGATTAAAATTTTATATAATCAATTCAATTTGATAAAATTTAAACTAAAATAAATGAAAATATAAGAGTTTTAAGTAAATAAATTGATGAAGGGACTGCATTTGCTTATTTTTTAAAGTAATGCTATTTAATTAACTAAAAGGATTTACAAAAACCTAAATTACAGAGTCTAGATTATATCGACTAAATATTGTAACTAAGTCAAATAAAAATAAAAATAATCATGAAACAAAATATTCAATGCATTAAAACAATTTTGAAAAAGATTAAAAGAGGAAAAGGAAAAAGAAAATAACAAAATCTTCAACAAGTGAGTAGCAAAATACTTCACTGCTAAAAAATTATTTTGATAGCATATATGAAAAAACTATTGAAATAAATTATTGAAATACTCTTCTAAATTTATCTATAGTTAAAAAAAATACATCTTATGAAAATAAAACATCACATCATGAGTGACATCAAAAATAATTTTGGCCATGCTTTATTGGCATATAATTGTAAATCATTAATTCTTTTTGGGATCACCATCTATTGAGCTCCCTTCATTTAAAAAGAGCTTTTTAGTTCGTTAGTTTTCAATTGTATTTTTTGAAAAGTTTAAAACATGAGTGCAAAAATAAGGTAATGTTGATTATGTTATTTAATTAGAGTTAAATTTATTTTTTGTAATGTGTTATAAGATACTGTTGAGAAGTTTGATGGTGGAGACTTTGGATTCTAGAAGCAACAAAGCAATGGTTTGGTTAGATAAATACTAGTCAAGAATGTTGTGTTCAACATTGTGAAGGAGAAGACCACTGCAGATTTTATAAAAGCATAAATATGTATGAGAGGCCATTTGCAGCCAATAAAATATATTTGTTGCGTCAGTTATTCAACCTTATGATAGAAGAAGATAATTCTTTGACTGATCACATTCATAAATTTAATACAACTCTTATCCAATTGGTGTTAGTGCAAATCATGTTTGATGATGAGGTGAAGGCATTGATTCTATTATTATCTCTTTCAAATAGTTGGGCTACAACTATTACTATAGTTATGCCTGGAATAACAAGTTAAAACTCGATGACATCTATGACTTGATTTTAAACACAAACATTTGCAAGAGAGAATCAGAGGAACCTTCTAGTCCTACTTCCAATTTAGTATTGAATACTAACAGTAGAGGAAGGAGTAGCCAGAAAGGTTAGAATCAAAGCCAAGGAGGGTTTTATCCTGCCATTAAAATGTTGAATACACTTTTTGCTTATGTGTGTGTGATTATGTACTCCTTTATTTAGAAACATATGTTTGAATGAGATTATTGGTTGATTACTTAAGTTAATGGACTTGATGATGCATGTTTGGTTGTTCTTTGAATGACTAGATTGTATTTATTTAAAAATACATGATTTGGGCTAAGTCTGGAGGTGTTTGACCTCCTGCAAGATCTGTTTAACTAAATAATGAGAAATGAGTAGAGGAAAATGTATTATTAATAAAAAGATGGTGAAAGGAGTTGGTGCGAATGGTTACAAAGATACACTGGAATATAGAAGAGGGAGCTAATTGTAAAAATTTGGGAGAAATGTAGGGTGGTGAATGAAATTTGGATGTGTATACACAATCTTCTGTAAGTGAATGCATCATGTGGCCTCACACTCATTTTCTAATTAACACTCTTGACTATACTTTGCTAATGGGCTTAATATTGTATACGTTGTATCCATATGCATGGGCTAACCAACAACCATTTACCTATATGTATAAGACCTCATGAAAGGTTAGAGGCAACGATTGACTTTGACCACAGTACATGAGAAAGTGAATATATATATATATATATATATATATATATATATAACTGAGTGGCAGATTGCATTACATGATGAAAGATTCAAACTATCATGTTGTTATGTTTTAGTAGTGAAGAAATAACTCATCCTTACTAATCTTTTCAGGAAACTAGGATGACCACCCCTCAGAAACCCATTAGGCTAACTGAGTGGATTGTAAATAGTAGAGTAAAGTATGTATTTAGGGAATGAAAGCATGTCTGCCACAGTAAATTTCTAATAAATGGTGAAAACAAGTCCAATGATATTTTCACCTTAGAGATCAAAGTAGGTACCTGACTAGTGGCAGAATATATCACACCCTTAGCCTGTAATATATAGAGGGACAGTGCAGACACCTGATGCTATGAACTATGTGTATACCTTCCATGATCACAACCTCCTTGGAAGACCTGTCAATTTCACTGGAGAACAAATAATTGGTATAGAGGTCATTGCCGACGACAGAGATTTCTATGATGAAGACCTGACACCAGAAGAGCTGCAAGAGATAGAAGGTTGGTTTGATGATGATGATTAGGACCCTACTCTCAAGATTTTTGGTGTGAGAGTACACTGCTCATTAGGATCTAGATTATTTGATTTTGTAATTATATAAATGAAGTCCTAATGTATGTTTTTGGAATCATGATATATAAATATAAAATTTTGTTTTTAAGTAGGAATCCAATAAATATATGTATATTTTATTAATATTCAAGTATAAATTTATTTAGCAAATTACAATATAATGGTAAATGTTTATTATATGTTGTTTCAAATATCTTTGCATTTTCATAAGTTGAATAATGAAAGCAAAAGTTTTAATTTTTGTCAAATTTTCACGCTATAAATATATAAAAAATCATTTTATTTTCCTTCTTTCATTCTAAATTATTACACAATTTGAATAATAAAGTAAAGGCATTACAGGATAGTCCTACTGACTTATGGGTTATGAACTCAGATTCATCATTTCACACTACTCCTTCTATAAAACTAATATCTAACTATGTTTCTAGAAAGTTTAGGAAGGTTTACCTTGTAGATGGAAAATCTCTTGATGTTGAGGGAAAATATAATATTGACATTAGAACCTCTAATGAGACCCTGTGAACATTGCACAATGTTAGACATATTCTTATCTTAAAGAGAAAATTAATATCTATAGGGCAACTTGATGATGAGGAACATTACACCACATTTGGAGATGGGGCTTACAAGGTAATGAAAGGAAATTTGGTTATAGCTCATGAAAAGAAGTGAGGGTCTCTTTACATGATTGTAGATGAAGATCTAATAGCAGTTACTCAAGTTGTCAACAGTTACACTTTATGGCATTGATAAATGCTTTCTATACTTGATCCTACATTATAATTCATGAATGATAATTGAGAGTTTTAAGCTATTCATTGAGAAAATTTACTATTATTAATTTCATTTTATTCATATTTCAGGAAAAAGGATCAAGAAGTGAAAGCCTTAAAGATGTCGAGAATTGAAGAAAAAGAAACCAGAGATATACACGGGCAAGTACATGCCCGTGTATATGAGCGTGTATCTCACTGGTCGCGTCAATTGAAGTGTATCATCAAGACCAGAGATGTACACGGCCAGATACATGGCCGTGTACATGAGCGTGTACTTTTATGGAAAGCTTTGAAAGGCATCTATTAGAAAAAAGAGATATACACGGCCAAGTACATGGCCATGTACTTGGGCGTGTACTTTTACGCGCATCAGAAATTTAACTTTTGCGAGAAAATTAATCTTAGGATAATTCCTATAAAAGGAGAACTGAACTCAAACCTAAAAGGGAGGCAATTTTTGGAGACGAAAGACTCAGAGACGGCAGGAGGATAGGATCAAGCGTTTTAATTCATCTCTTTTGTAATTTTAATTTCAAGATGTTTAGGTTCTAACTTTCCTTTGAGTATCTAGACGTAATGAATCCTAATTGACTAAATTTTCTGAAATTCTTCTAATGCTATTTCATGTTCCTTTCTCTTGGGTTTAATTGAGTAGTATCAATTTTCTTCTATCTTGTTTTCTTGTTTGAATTTGAGTAAAATTCTTGCATGAATTTAACATTGCTCAATTAAAAAGACTTGAATGTATTTCTAGAGATAGAAAGACGTGAGTTTTTTGTATTATGATTAACCCTAATTATGGAATTCATAATGAACTTAATGCAACCTAGGGGTATTAATTAAGGAAGAGATTCCGATTAATCAACTGAGGGTTAGGAATCATTATCCTTGAGAAAGGTATTGATTTAAATTAGAATTTTCTGCAGCGATAAGGGTTTGGAACTAAGTAGTTGAAGAAGAATTTCAGTTATTTGGACACTTAGGGGGATTTACAGTCTAGATACTTGCCTTTTTACATTGAATACCTTTAGTCATAATTTTTTATAATTTATTTTCACTAGAATATCTGTTCCTTTTAATTTATTATTCTTTTACTTTTAGCAATTTCATCAACAAGGTTTATTTCTCATATTTATTAACAATTATGCAATTAAAGAAAAGTTTCTTAATAACAGTCTCTGTAGATACGACACTTGGTACTTTAATTTTAATTTTAATAATATTACTTCGACAACGGGTACACTTGCCCAGTGATTAGTTTTTACACACCAGGCATTGAACACTTGGGCACAAGAGTGATAGAGGAATGAAGCTCATGATATCAAAGGGTAAACTATCAAGTTTGAAGCTAATTGATGTTTGAGTATGTGATCACTGTATCTTTAGAAAATAACAAAAAATTAGCTTTCCAAAGTTAGGGAAGAAATTCAAAGTTGAAATTGGGGGTTAGCCCTAGTAAGATCCCTTGAAGGCTCATGCTAGTATGTCACCTTTATTGCATTATTTGTAATTAATTGATGCTGGTGAGCTAGAATATTTTGTTAAAGTCATATAGGGAAATGACTCTATTAAGTGGGAGCTAGCAATAAAATATGAGATGACATCCTTTCAAAAGAATGAAACATGGTCATTAACCATGTTACCAAAAAGAAAGAAAGTCTTGTAAAATAGGTGGTCCATAGGTTGAAAGAAGAACCTAATGACAGCAGAACATATAAGGCGAGACTTGTAGTAAAAAGGGTTTCAACAAAAACAAGCAATTAACTTCATAGAAATTTTCTTTCCTGTAGTCAAGATTCCATTAGAGTTATCTTGAGTATTGTTACTGCAGAAAATCTTCACTTGGAGTAGTTAGATGTTAAAATTGCATTCCTACATTGTGACTTAGAGGAAGACATTTATATGGTACTACTAGAAGGCTTTTAAGTTCTAGGTGAGGAGAATCTTGTATGTAAGCTTCACAAAATCTTGTATGGCTTGAAAAATAAGCACTAAGACAATGGTATAAAAAGTTGAATAAGTTAATAAGCAACTGTAGATTTCACATATGTGATACAGATCATTAGTACTATGTCAAAAAGTATGTTAATAATTATGTTATTCTTACTTTATATATTGATGACATGTTGATTGCAAGGTCTAGTATGAGAGAAATTAACAGGTTGAAGCATCATTTGACAGAAAGCTTTGAGATGGAGGATCTTAGTTCAACTAAATAAATTCTCGGTATAAGAGTATTCAGAAATAGATCAAAAAGTGTTTTGAAGTTATCTTAGAAGAAATATAAAGAAAAATTAATTAATAGGTTTAATGTTAGAGATGCCAAGACCAGAAATACCCCTTTAGGAACTCACTTAAAATTTTCAAAGAAGTAATCTTCATAGTTAGATGAAGAAGAAAGTTACATATCAAGAGTATCATATATGTCAGCAGTAGAAAGTTTGATGTATGCTATGGTGTGTACCAAATCTAACATAGCATGTGCAAGATGAGTTATTAATAGGTTCTTATCAAATTCTGGAAAGAAGCATTGGAAAGGTATAAAGTGAATACTGAGATATTTGAAGGACACTTCATAAATGTATTTGTATTTTGGCAAAAGCAATCTCACTTTATAGGATTCTCATATACAGATTCGGGATGAGATTTAGATGGTAGAAAAAGCACATATTACATTTTTTCCTTGGGTGGTACTATTATAAGTTAGAAGTCTAAACTTCAAAGTAGAGTTGCTCTCTCAATCATTGAAGCCGAGTATGTGGCTATCTTAAAAGCAGCCAAATAGATGTTATGGCCAAAGAATTTTCTCCAAGAATTAGGAAAAGAATAGAATGATTCTCCATTATTTAGTGATAGTCAGAGTGTTATATATCTTGTTAAAAATCCAGTCTTTCATTCCACATGCAAGCATAAATCTAAAGTTATAAGCTCAACTATAGCTCATAACTAATAATCAATCAAAAATATAATTGAAACAAAATCCAAATACAAGACACATACAAAATAATTAAAGTGAGAATGAGAGCAAGAAACTAAATAAAAGTAGAAGGCTATGGTTTATCACTAGTGAAAGAATCATCATGAATACCATGGTGATGACGAATCAATCACATATCACCCTCAAACTAATCCATGTGAGAACCAAGAAAGTTGAACTGCTCTTCAACATAAACACAAAAGGCAAGCAACTTAGAGAAATTCAGAAATGGAGGAAGAGAATGGATCCAAAGCGAAAATACACAAAGGGGATCAAGTGCATTCCACTTGACCATCATATTGAAAATCCTTCTTGTAAATCCATTGATTAAGATGATTCTTTTTATAATTGAAGGAAGAAATTGCACTAGAACCAATAGCATAAGATGTTGAACGTTGACAAAATGCTCATCAAATAACAAAACATCAAAGTACCCCAATATCATAGTAATCTAGTGACCATATGGGAGTGACGCATTTGCCTTGAGGGCTTTTTGCATACGATATCGCACAAGATGAGCCTAGTTGATTTGGCAACCAATTAACAAAGCCCACATCAAAATAATATCTTTATCAGTTGGTTGTGCAAGATTGGTAAGCTGAGGATGCAAAATGTGACATATATAATGCATCACATGACAATCAAATTTAATGGATCCTGCAAGTAAATGACCAAAAATATCAGCCCCTTCAACACAAATCATCTTGCGTGCATCAAAACTAGAGTAATCCAATTTTCAATCATCAACAATAAAACCCTCAAAGGATTCCCCATCAGAACTCAATCTAGTCATATTATAAACTAGACCCTAATCAATAACAATTGGAACCTTCTTGACCTTAGAATAAATGGACCCATCACGAATTTCTAAAGTACAGTAGAATAAGCTAATCAAATTTGGAAAATGATGTTTTTTTATGGTCATGAATTTCAACAGATCCTAATTGTGAAAACTTGATAGTAGTCAATATTTTGAACTTAAAAAACCTTTCATCTAAATATTTAGGATCCAAGGTATCTCTAGACTAAAAGGGTTCAAAATACCTCTCTTATTGAGCCAAATTAGAGAAATATGTAGAGATGCTTAAAAATGAGAAAGAAGGGGTTGGAGCCGCAACTTGAAAGTGATAGTAGAGGTAGCAACAACGACAGTGGTGACTGTTTTTTTTTTTTTTTTTCTCTTTGAGACTACCCTAGATGATTTAGCCATTTAAGAGGACTGTTGGTGAAAACTATTCAGTTAGATTTGTAGAGGAAGCAAAGATGACAAATTTAGAAGTTGTTTTTGACTAAATTTGGTTGAGAAACAGGAGAGAAATCAAAGAGAGAGACGTTAAGAGGAAAGAGAAAATTCACCAGTGGAAAGAGAGAGAAGTCCACTTCTATCACTTAAACATGCACAATAATTGATTACATAAATGTGTAATTGATTACATTGAGTCCAAAAAGGATCTTAATTTTGCAATCTCTCTTATAATCGATTACAAATGCCCTGTAATTAAAGATTGTGTGTTCCCAAAAGATATGACATAATCAAAACCATTCATCATAATGACTTATGGCTTGGAACTCCCCAACTAGAGTCACCAAGTTTTTTGCAAAGATCAATGCACTAATTCCAATAATATGCAACAAAATGGATGTATTAACTATATAAGAAGAAATGTATGCTCTCCTCTTAGAATAGCATTTTTAGCTAAAGCTTGAAATTTGTTGCTCTTATTTGACAAAAGTTTTCTTACTTTTTATGTATATAATAAATATAACTTTTGTTTGCATTTGCATGAATGACTATAAAAATGGGATGCGGCATCAAGCTTACAAGCATAGAAACTCAATAAAATTCCTTACTTATATGTTTACTCAAATCTTTCTTCCCTTTCGTACTTCATAAACTTACAAATTCTTTTCATTAATTTTCATCCCAAAAACATCAGTTTAGCAACCCATTCAGTCAGGTTGTAAGGGCTTTTATATCAGACACAACATTTTCTTCAAATCACTTGTATGACAAGAACTATGTCCCTCCATCCCGGCAGCGTCTCTCTTGAACATGATTAAATTTCTTCAAAAACTTCACGCTGATCTTGACTCCCTTCACTGCCCATGATTTGATACTACATTTTAAAAATATGAAGTGTTTTATCTAAAGATCAAAACTACAAACGATTCGTTGGTTGAAGATGGAAAAGGTGATTTATGGGCCTTTTCCTAGATTTCAGAATTTACTAATGGACACACGCTTAAGCTTAATTTGGTCTTTGACTTGGTCTTTGAGTTAGAAGCATAAGAGTGACTTAAGGCATATTTAATCATTGTGTATTGTTAAAAGTTAAAATCGACGTTTTAAGAAAAAAATTTCATAATTAAAAATAATAAATTCTCAATTTATTTCTTAAAAGGTTTTGATTTCTAAACTTTTCTTCAAAAATAGTATTAACCCTTTACATATTTTTTTTAATTAAATTAATCTTTTAAATATGTAGAATTATCATTATTTTTTTATTTGAATTTAGTGATAATTTTATACTTCTTAGAAACTAATATTGTAAAAGAGATTTGAAAGGTTAATATACTGCCGCTTTAGCAAACTCTTGTCCGGCCACTTTGGAACATTAATAGTGTTGCCGACTTGCCGCTACTTCAGCTAGGTATACATGTACAACAGTCACTAAGCGCGTTGAAAGAGTTGCAGCACAGGAATGGATTTCTGGCAAGTATACCCAACATCCTCAACAGCAATTCATAAAGCATTTCCGGCAAAGATTAGGGATAATGTTTTAAGACATCTGTATAATGGTCATGTTGCGGTGCCTAGGCATGGGAACTCTATCTGTGTCAGTTCAAAATGCGTTAAAATATTTAATAAAAGCACATGAAAGTATTGCAAAATGAAATCCTGGACTGGAAGAGAAACAAAAAATGATTGGATCTTCTCTGGCCCTGCTAAATGTCTATGATGTTGGAGCTTCATGATATGTAGGTACTTGGGTATTTGCAGCGGCAACCAGGTTTTTTGCTGGGGTCATAACAGAACTATGCTGGGAAAGTTTTGGCACAGTTTCTTCAGTTGACGATCCTCCATCTGCAGTTTTAATGTTGCACTTATTACAGTGAGCTAGATGACATCTGATTTTTTGTTTCCCCTGTAGGATTCTCACTCTCAAAATGTGGTAATGAATCTGAGACTTGTGTCTGAGTTAAATTTTGAGAAAGGGGTTCATGGCTTGATCCAGCCACTGAAGGGGGCACTTGTAACTGAGCAGCCACCGGACCTGCTGGTGGTGCTGTTGCTAGTACTGGGACTCTTGATAGCACAGTCATCAGGAGCTGAGCCAAAAGGACCTGTGGATCACCAATACCTTGCTGTACTGGAAAATTATTTGAATTTGTCAGAGCATTGATGTCAGATGGCTGAGGTGGTTGGATCCCTGCTTCTCCATTCAAAGTTTGGTGTCCATGGACACGCTTGAAATTTGATAAGTGCTTCTTCCCAGTCAAATGACTATTGTAGACAACCTGGGACTCACATTTAACATTGCACAACTCACATATGAAAGATGTAACCTGCCTAGGTTTTGGAAGTTCCCTTGGTTTTCTTGACCCATCATTACTCCTCATGTATTTACCTCCCCTCTCTCCTCTCATCTTACGCTTGAAACCATGTCCCAGTACAACAGCTTTTTCTCCAGGTTCCTCCTGAAGCTCTTCAGATTGAACATCAGATTTTCCTCCCACATTATTCCAAACCTCAGTTTCAGCCTTGTGATTATCAGCTGTAGCTTCAGCATTGTGAACTTTCTCAGGCTGGATTGTTAAATTTGATCGAGAATTAGAAATACTTTCACCCTGTTGTCCATTTATAGCTCTGAGTCTTTGCAATTCTTCATGCACTAGCAAATTCTTCCGATGCCGCTTTCCATTCTTATGCTGCTCCAACATTTCTGGAGTATTACACTCTGCCTTACAAATTTCACACCACAACTTACATGGTGGGACCTGCAATGATGCAGTAGGAATTTGTGCTGGATTAGTTAATGGTGACTTCCGGGGGACTGATGATGGTTGCACCACCGAAGTGGCTCCAGCAGCACCAGCTGTGTCAGCTTTATTAGAAATGGAGGGTTCAGAAGAATGAGATGGGAACTGTCTACCATTACCACCCCTACCACGTCCCCTACCACGGGGGTGATTCAGTCCCCTACCATGGGGGTGATTCACTCGGCCACGCCCAACACCTCTAAATTGTCGACCACCCCTGCGACCTCTACCTCTGTATTGAGATAGCCCAATCTGCAGATAAGTATTCAACTATGAACTCCCGTATACATTAATATGGTTGCAGATTTCAGTTACAAAACAAATGCAAGACTGAGGTGGAAAAGATTAAAAAATGTCTACATAAATGGCACCATAATCATAAGGGAAGGTCAATTGGGAAAGAGAACTGACAAAGTAAAAGAAAACATTTACCAGAATGAGAACTTTCAGTAATTCTACCAAATTAGTATGAATAATGCTCCATATTATAACATTTTATGTCTTTGAAATGCTTTAATTCACTTATGTTTGCTCATTCCAAAATTCAAAAAAAGCAGACTACTACCAACAATTGGTTCCAGGATTCATTAATGAATTGAACTTATATTCCTGTAATTCACCCAGTCTATTTGATTTCGCTAATAAATCGACATTGTTTTAAGGAGAATATAGAAACTAACAAATATGCATGCAAGAAGAGCCCTGAACTTGTAGAATTATTCAAATTTTCTTTTATGGAAATTAGGCTGTTGCTTGTTGGTAGGCATGTGATAAACAAGGATTTCCTTCATTATTTTAAGATAGTATCCGAGCTAAAAGATCAGGTCTTCAAAATTTTCTAATCATCAGTCATTCACATCCATCCCCATTGGTAATATTATCAGCCTCAAGATAAAGATACAGTTGATCAAACAATCCTCAACAACTGCTCAACATAAGGTCCCAAAAATATGAGATGCATTCCTAAGTCTGAAATTCATCACAAAAAGCCCTCTGACAAAGGCATAAAGAAATGAAATAAAAAATAGTATATAAAAAGCTTAGCAGTGAAAGAAAAGTTTTCTTTCCCATAACATTGAGGCACAGAAGTGACAGAACAACTAATTATACAGGCCAGACGGCCAGACAGTTTAGAGAAACTAGAAAAGAAGTGGCTCAACATGAACAGATTTACAAGTCACATTCAAACACAAAAAACTGAACCAACAATGCAGAAACGTTAATGGATTTAAAGAGCATATCAATTATTTTTGAAGAGAACAATGGCAAAGTATGACCTAATGCTCACATTGGTTCCAAAGCAACCAGAAAAGAACCACCACCATGCAGCATATGGCATCAAAGGTACCCAATTACTTATTAGCTCATACAATGCACATATTGTCCTTATCTGGTCACTCTAGGGAGCTGCAACCAAGTTCACAGAACTCTATCTTGTGAAAGTTTTAGATGAAAGCTGATTTAATGCCTATCAAGTATTGAATAGGATCTCTAAAAGCATAAAAAATGTCATAAGAAAAACAAGTTAAAAAGCACAAGATATTCCCTGTAGCAGCAACTATGCTGAACCAAATGAAGAAGGAATACAAAAATACATTGAAGAATGGTTTGCTTGACTAAAACTATATCAAGCCATTGTTTAAGATAAACTATGGAACTTCCCACAACTTACTGAAAAGCCATGGCTGATTTGGATAGAATACAATTCACCTTTTTCATTGATCTTGCAACAGTAATAAATAGCGCAGGTAGAGCATATATACTGGATGCCAACCATTTCTAGCCAAAGTCTTTATTTGCAACATCTATGATAAAAATCTATAGGAGACTTCCTTCCCATAAACTCCTTTAATCCCACAAGTATATAATTAAAAAAGGCTGCTATGTCTTTTCTTCCCCCACTCTCCCATGTGTTAGTGTTGGAGTACATAAACTAAAAGAACTATCTTACTGTTAGAAGAGAAACAAGTCTTGACCATTAAATCTTACATGAATGGTGAAGAAAAATAAAACTATTATGGTATACTCTGCTCATAAGGGTTTGATTAATAAGGAAATTAATAAATAGGAGAGAGAGAGAGAGATAAAGCAAGAAAAACGAATAACTCGTTGTCTCTTTCAAACAACATTACTATTTATCTAGAATCTAGAACATAGACATTGAAAATAAAGTTTAATCTTATGCAATGCAAATACAGAAGAACTTATGTGAAACTACAAGATAATTCAAGAAGAAGCTTTAAAAAGGCCAAAAGGAAGCAAATAACTATATCAGTCAATATATAGCTGCATAGAGTTTAGACTCAGGTGAAAATTGAAGGGAGATATCACTTATGACCAGGAATCATTACATTCCCCAATATGTTGCTTTTCATATAAACGCCACTAATTTAACGGATATGAGATACAATTCTACTACAAGGAGACAGAACAATGAATATTAGGTTATGTTTATGGCAGGAAAGAACAGAAAATTTATACCACAAGATATCATTTGAAAAAATGGCTATTCCAAGATTGAGCCCAAAAGTGGATACAATATTGATCACATATTCAACTATTGTTACTCGCACATTTCAACCCTCGAAGACTACCATTTAACTTACTTCAATGCCATCCAACTTACGGTGACACAATATCGAACAGGGTTCCTTCACATACTCTAAGAATTAGCCAATATAATTTTTTCCAAACGAAGGAAAAAAACAAAAATTTAGAGACTTAAAAATCATCTGATTCACTTTTACCGGTTCTCTCCGGACTCCGTCAACGCTCCCTACAAGCTGAGGGAGAGCTCCTGCTACCGCTGCCGCTGCCGCAGGTTTAACGGAACCGGGAACTGGCGGTCCCTGAACCGGGTTGAGCTTGTGGGTTTGTGAGGGTTGAGCAGAATTAGGCGGTTCAGGGGCGATTGGGAGGCGAGGAGGGTAAACCGAAGAGGGTTGGGGTTGATCGTATTCGTAGCCAGAAGAATTCATGGATGCAAAAAGGATTGGACTTGGGAGTTTGAAGATTGGAGGTAGAGGATGGTGTTGTTGGTTTCGATTTGAGAGTTAGAAAGCCAACGGTCACAGGCACAGCCGCAACATCTCACTTCTCTTGCCTAGGGATTTCACTGTGGCATGTTCATTGGGACTAGCAACAATATACTCTGTATGTTAATTACAATTCAGAAATGGAGTTTATATAAAATATTTCTATAACTTGAAAAAATGTGTTCAATTTACATGCAAATGTATTTGTTGATTTTTTTTTATAATTAGTTTATCAGCTCGTGCACTCAGGAGTATGTAAAATTTGACATGATGATAAGTATTCATCAAAATGTAGATTAAAATATAAAGTAAAAAACATAATTTAGAATTAAAGAAAATAATTACAAAGGAAATATATGTGTGTGTGTGTTTTGTGGATAATATTTATCGATTGTAAAAATATAATAAAAATGTGGTTTATATAAATAAAATTTATCATTATATAGATTAAAAATAGTAAGAAAAAATTTTGATAATAAAAAATAATTATAAAGGAAATATAATGTATCTAAAAAGTAAATAATTTAATAAATATATATAATATATGTTTCTAGATGTCTATTTAAAAAGTAAAATTTTAATTCTTAATACACATATAAATGAAATGGACTCAAAAAGTGAAATTTTTATGTTAAATTTAAATAAATAAAAATCATATTTTTTATATAATTTTTTGAAGGTTCATAAAACTTAATCTCCATCTTTTATAATAGATCAAATCTTATCTTAAGAGATAAGAAATTAAATGACAATTTTTTTTTACTCATATAAGACTCTCAAATGAAATTCTTACAAATTATAGTAATATCTTTCTAAATCTAATAAGAATAAAGTAAACTATTATTATATAATTAGAAATACTTATAATTCAAGATTGAATCATAGTAACTTTATCCATAAAAGAAAAAAATTTACTTTCAAGTTAGACATTTTTCCTTAATTTTATTAATAAGACTTAAAGCAAAAATTAAGAGAATCCAAGTAAGAAACAATGTTATATGAGCAATTCATACCAATTTCCTTACTTAAAATTCAATATTTTTTTAAAATTAAGACTTCTAGAAAAGTAAATGAAAATTTGTTCTTATTAATTTTTAAGCAATTGAAATATGGGTAAAGAAACTTCAATAATAAAAATTAGTCAATAATTATAATTTTCGGACTCCTTTTTTTAAAATAGAATGGATTCCACTTACCCAAATTAATCTTGTATTGAATATAATAAGCTAGTTTATCAATACAAATAATAAAAATATAAATGTACAAAGATTATCCTTAGAAGTAAAAAAATGATTCATAAATTATTCTTTAGTTAGTACACATTGATGAAAAAGAAATATTAGAAGAGATCAAATTAGAAAAAGATGTCCAAATCTAACTTGTAAGAACGAATCATTCATAAAATTCTAATTGATTCTCTTATAAGTTTTTCTAAATTCAATTTAAATTTTTTTTAAAGAATAATTATATTACCAATATACTTTATCGATACTTAAACATTAGAGAGCTTTGATCTCATACAAAGAGATCTCTCTGTTAACATTTTTCAACTCAATATTAAGAATATTAGGGAAAGAAATAGATAAATCTAAAGAAATATTTATCACATACTCTAAAAATAGAGTTTTTAAATATTAAAAAACAATATTTAGAGATGTAAAAAAATTCTACTTTTTATCACAGTCCCTCAATGCTTCCAATTTCATCTCTCTGCCTCTAAATCCTAGCTGGTTGGTGAAAAAAATTATTATTTCTATCACCTAGATAAATCTATTTTAATTTAGCAAAATAAAACTAATAAGTATCTTTTTCTTTTAAATTTTTTTGATAATCCTGCCAAATCCTTTTAATTAAATTAATCAAATAGCTAACTTTCTATTAATTCTCTCAACCCCATTTAAAATTCTTTTTATGTGATTAAAAAATTACTAAAATTACTTTGTTGCAAAAACTATCATTTTATATCTAAATTATCAATTCAATCATCACTAATGAGCCAATAAGCAAAGATTGTTTATTTAAATCATAAAGCATTATAGTTTGACTTATGGTTATGGATGGGAATATGAATTAGAGAATTGTTTTAAAAAATGAATCTCCACTCATTATTTAGAAACACCCCCTTAATTCTCTTTTTAAACTTCCTGCTTTAGAGAAGGAACCATTTAAAATTTATATAAGATAACTTGCAAGTTTCCTAACAGAAAAGAAAAAAATCATAATATTTATATAATTAACATGCCTTCTACCAATTTTTTTATAATAATATAATTATGTTGCATTTGAGGGTTTGTGATGGGATGATGAGTGAGTTTTATCGATTTTTTTTTTTAAAATATAAGAAGTTGTCGCCAAAGTTTTAAAAAAACGCATGAAAAAACTTTTAAAAGTAGTATGATTTTTAAAATTAAATATAATTTTTAGAATTATTGTTCAGTTAAGTATTTCAAATTAATTGAGAAAATTTATTATAATTTTAAAAATAACTATTTAATTTCAATACTATGATTTCTATTATTTTATTCTTAAAGAAGAATATAATTTATTTATTAAAAATTTTAATCGATATTTTAGAAGAAAAGTCATTTTTGCTTAATTGATTTCAGTTTTTGATCTTCCATACTCTCAGGTGCAATAATAAAATTAAACCTATGTAATTCTATTTACTAAAATTGAAAACGAATTTATTTACAATAATATTTATTTTAAATAATTTTATAATGTATTATACATATGATACAAGATAATATGAATATATATATATATATATATATATATTATGATAAATAATCTTAAAAGATAAAGAAAAATTATCATCTATTTTGTAAATAAATGTGAGGACTTAAAGAAAAATAATAACTAGAAGACTAATTTAATTTATAAAAATTGTTTAAGTATTTCAATTAAAAACTTTAGATTTCACAGGATGATTTAAGATAGTGTAAAGTTATAAATAACACATACAATTTATACAACAATAATGGAAGGTAATATAAATCACAAAACAATATTCTAAAACATTGCACAAAAATGAGAAATAATATTAAGTGATTAAAGGCTTTGTTATTTAATTAAATAAACAAAAAATATAATCTCAAATATGAAATAATATTAAGTAGTTAAAAACTTAATTATTTAATTAATTAACTAAAAAATATAATTTAATTTTCTTTAATAATTCTTAGTTGTACACAACTTAAGAAATATAATTATTTATAAATTTTAATAATTTATAACGTAGGAAGGTAAAAATATTATATATTAATATATAAATTGATATATCAATAAAGTAAAATTGATTTGAATTTAATTAATAAACTAATTGTTTAATCAATTAAAAAGAAGATTTAATTTAAAATATATATTTTTATTAATTAATAAAATAATTATTTAATTAATTAGAATTAAAATAAAATTTAATTTTAAAATAAATTTATATTACATAATATTTAAAATAAATTAAATACATATAAATGTTAGAAATTTATAACTTAAAGTTACGTGTAAGCATGGCAGACAGTAGTTATATTGGTCTTATTTTTATTTTTTTTATTATTATTAAAGAATAGTTAACCTTTATGAATTAAAAATACAATATTAAAAATTTAAATAAAATGATATTGATATATAAAATTAATATTAATAGTATTAATAATTATAACAAAAATAATAATAAAATATTACCAATAATAGATAAAAATATTTATTATTATTATCTTTTTAATTTTATTTTTATTATCATTTTTTAAAATGTAAAATTTTACGACCGATAAATAAATTAATAAAAAAAATATAATCACAACAAGAAAGTAAAATTAAAAGATATTTAATTCTTAATGTATTTATTTATTTTATTACGAATGTTATTTCTATTAGTTTTGGGCCTAAAAGAAATTGGAGATCGTATTAAGGTAACAAATTGTTTACGTAAAGAACGGAGGGTAAAAATTCCTTTTATAGAATCTATTTCTTCATATATTTTTTTGTGATTTTTGGATTGTTTTTGCGACTCTTTTTTATATCACAATAAATTTTTTTTTTTATAATTGTTTTCATAAAACATCACTAAAAATATTTAAATTATTAAATAAAAGGTAAAAATTATATTTTCTATAACTAAACAACTTATACATATATTTTTTAATTCTTAAAATAATTTTTCTATTTTCACTCTTTGTCGTTATTATATTTTATTCTTTCTCTCTACTCTTCTAAGTTGTTGTATTTTGTTCTTCCTCTCTATTCTTCTAAGTTTCAATGTTCTTAAATCACTACCTTATGCAAGTGCATTTTAAGTATCGTTATTCTTCTTCCAGTCAACTGTATTGAATACACTACAAAACATTGGTTTAGTGTTAAAAATGACTTTTTCTTTGTCGGTTTCCTTAAGCTATTAACTTCAACACTATTTTGAAAATATGTTTTTAAATTTAGGATCCTATGACTTAAAAATTAATTTTTGAAATTATTAATATTTTTTAGAAATGAGTTTTTAAAATCAGGATTCTATACTTTTGAAAATAAATTTGTAAAATTAAATTAATTTTAAAATATATATTTTACACTTCCAAAATTTAATTTATGGAATTAATAATTATTTTAAAAAATAAGTTTTCAAATTATTATTCTCCAATTCTAAAATTAAGTCTTTAAAATTTAATTAACCCAAAATTTAAGTTTTCATATTTTAGAAAATTAATTTATGAAATTATTAACTATTTTTTAGAAATACGTTTTCAGAAATAAAATTTTACGATTTTTGAAAGAAGATTCGAGAATTAAGATTTTACACTTCTAAACATTAGCTTCTAAAATTAGTTTTTTATACGTTCAAAAATTAATTTCCATAATTATTAACAATTAGGATATACTTTTCAAAATTAATATTTTTTACGTATGTTTCCTTATTTAAGTGTTTGAAAACACTTTTCTGTAAAAGCTTTCAAAATTTAATTTCTAGAAACTAATTTTAGACATATTTTTAAACTTCAAATTTTGCAATAAAATTAAAAATAAAAAATATTTTTTTTTTATCATCAAGAAAATATTTTAGATAAAAATTTATAATTTTTTAATAGGATGTAAAAAAAGAAAAAGAAAATGCAAAATGCTACTCCGTTTATTGTTCTACCATTTTGTTGGGCCGTAAAATGAAAAGAGCCCAATTGGGATTTCCTAAAACTACTAACTAAACTGACTCACACTTAAAAGTCTAGCCTGATATTATAAGATTAAAACTTTGACTTTGAATAGACAGACATTGTTATTCTCGAATTAGCCCAAACTGACCATCCACTGATCGGGGTTGGGGAGAGCTTGGCCATGAAGGGTGTCATTCTAGCAACGATTGTGGTTTACATGTTCATACAATTTTAGTTCTAAAATTACCTTGTTTTCTCAAAACATAGTAGTTACAATTGCTTCTCACTGGATATTCATACAAATAGTCTATGATTGTGATCTTCAAATGTTGCATATCAGTTCTTTATGTATGTTAAAGTTAGATTCACAACAAATCTTCTTGTCAATAGATTGTGAAGAGTATTTAGTTTAGGTAGAAAATTTTGTACCTTAGTAAACTTAAATATCCTGTAACTAATATCCTATATTTGAACGTAATACATGGTAGAGGAGGGCCATCAACTATGTCAATATTAATTTTAATTAGAGATAGCAATGGATAAAGTACTTAATGAACATTTGTAAAATTTACCTATAAGTAGGGTATTTACCCGTTATATAAGTACGTGTATGAGTGTGGGTAAAAATTCACAAATTTTAATGAAGATGAATGCAGGTATGGATATCTAAATACCCATTCTGCCCCATACCCGCATATATATATATATATATATATATATATATATATATATATATATATATATATATATATACATACTTGAACTTTGTTCTATAATTATGTATTAAATTTTTGTATTATTATATTACTTATATGAAGTTATATAAGATTAATATAAAAATATATTTAATAATAAAATAAACCAAAAAATTTATTTTAGTTTATATTTTTAATAGAAAAATTTATTTACTATTTTATATCATTTAATTAGGCTAATACAATTTAATTATTACATAGTTGATATGAGATTGACTTTTTTTAAAATATTTTTCATACAAATATTTTTGTTAATAAAATTATATTGATATTTAAATCATAAAGTAAATGATAAATAATAAATATATTGTAAATATTTTATAAATTTTACAATCACCTACTATTACGGTAAACTTATTATTTATTAATAATATTTAAATTTTATTTTTTATTTTTTAATTTAAAATAATATTTTTTATGCAATATATGTATTACAAACACAACTATAATCTATTGAATCTAAATAATATTATTTTTACTATTTATTCATGTTCAAAGAATTTTTTGAAAAGATATAAAATATAAAAAATTATTGTTAATTTTTATTTATTAATTTTTTCTTCAGATAAAAAAGTATAATTTTTTAATATATACATATATTTCTTTATTAGAAAATTTTATTGTGACCATTTATCTTTTATTCAAATTCTTTCTTTTAAAATTTATATACATCATAAATATTTAATTCATTAAAATAATTTTGTAAAAATTTATATTTTTGACAAAATACTTTCGTATAGTATATGAGTTAAAAATATTAGTATTAATATATATATATATATATATATATATTATTTTAATTAAATCTATTATTTTTCTTACAATTTCAAATTTAAAAGTTAAAAAAAATATTTTATGTATTTACTTTTCGTTGTTAGTACTTGAATTTCTTTACCCTAACTGTATTTTCATTCTCAATATTTGTCTCATTAAAACTTAACAACTATGAATTGTTATTCATTAGAGTTAGTTGTCAATGCTATCACAAGAGGTCACTAAGTGATCCCACACGAAGGGACACCTATTGTGCAGATCTATTTCGTTGCCGCTAACTTGTGTTTAGTTTCACTTATTGTTTCTAAGAATTTTAGTTTAAAAAATTATTATATGAAGATACTTTTTGCACTTATAATCTTTGAATATTTATTTATTTTTATCTATGTTTGTACCTTATTCGGCAACTACATATTAAATTTTTGTATTATTATGCTACTTATGCGAAATTATATAAACATATTTTTCTTTATAAATATTTTTTTCTCAAACAAACACGGATAATGGGTACAAGATGGGTATACGGGTTCCTAAAGGGTACGGGTATGTGGATTAATGTCATACCCACACGAATATAGGGCTCGATATGAGTATTTTTTTAAAATGCGGGTATTGGGATGGGTACTATAGTATTAGTACCCTACCCATTGTCATCCTTAATTTTAATATCATTGTTCATTAGATGGATTCCAAATCTATACAATTTTTGTGATATTTTAAAAAGCTCTTTACAAAAAATATATTGGTCTCTATAATTATTACTTAATAATATCTCGTAACATAATCAATGCCCACCTAATTTAATTACGTAATTAATTTCACCTAAATACATTAAAATTATTTGTTATTGCATCATCATCTTACTTTTTCGAATATTTGATCAATATTTTAGCTTATTAAAAATCAAATTATACATTAAATGTGAATACATCTTCTATTAAGAATTTAATCTATAATTCATCACTCATTGAATGATTATTTTTTTATTAGACTCAACTATCATTGGAAAAATAAATTGAAAAACTATAATTTTAAAAATAAGAAAATAAAATAATTTTTTGTATCAATTTTATTATAAAAAAGTAAAAAAAATGTTTATTTAATTCTTTAAAAAGTATTTCTTACAAATTTAAAAATATTGAAAACAATTTCTATTAATACTTAATAATAATAATAATATAACATATAATATCATGTCAATAATTAATTTACAATGATATATAATGTAACATGTGTTTAAGTAAGTATATTTCATTATTAGTAAATTATAATAGATATTAAAAGATTGAAAAATAATAAATTTTTTAATATGAAAATTAGGGTTAGGGTCAGGGCTTCAATGTAATACCCTTAATTTATTTGCCTTGATTTTAAAAAATAGAAATTTTGGTACAAGATTTCTTACTATAACGAGATATGTCTCGCTGTAGCAAAAAAGAGCATTATAGACTAGTTTCTCTCGATCTCTCTCATTATAGCGAGAAGTAGATAAAGATAACTAGGTTGATACATGTATCCATGTGTAGTGGCTATCCAACAACTATCTATGCTATGAAGTCCTCAAGGGGTCTTAGAAGCAATAATTGTGAAATGATGATGGATATGAAATAGTAATAAAATTATGTGATTATAATATATGTATTGTAACATATTGATTGATATTGTTAAGATATATGTGTTGTAATACATCAATAGGTGCAATTAAGACACATGTATAGTAATATATTGATTGGTGTGGTATAATACATGTATTATGAAATACAAATTAATGTGAAAATGTATGTCATAAATATTTGCCAAAGATGATTGATTTGTGGTGTGTGTACGCTATTATGATTATATATATATATATATATATATATATATATAATACTGAAAATATTATCTAATATACATTGGATTAACAATAACACTTAGATCATCCAAATCATTATACCTTTCTTCTGTTGAATAAGAAATTGAGTGGAGCAGAAAATACTTACATTTACTAATATTTTTAGGAAGATGAATGAGAATGGAATAAAAATGGTTGATTCATTTTAGGATTATAGTTCAGTGACCTTGTGAGAGAAGACTGTTCTATAATATTTGAATTAATTGAAGTGTGTAATGTTTTATTAGGGGTTCCATTTCAGATGAATTAATTGAAGTGTGTAATGTTTTATTAGGTTTCCATTTCAGATAATAAGATTATGTAATCACATTATCGATCTAGAATGTGAAATTCTAGATTGATTTATCCCTCGTAAGAGCTAGAGTGTAACTTTCTAGATTATTTATGACATAACCAATGTAAAAATTTGACATTTTAGATCAATTTTATTTATAATCAATTTAAAAAATTTTAAGTTTTTATATGAGTTGTATAATTGATGAAAAATACTTAATATTTTAAATCAATTATAGTATAATTGATAAAAAAATTATCCGTTATTAGATTAATTAGATTTAATTAATGTATAATATCATCACTTATTATATATATTATATTGCTTTATTAACTGATATAAAATATTATTTTTTACTGATGTAATAAGTATTTTATACATTAAAAAATATTAAATTTTTATATTTAACATAGATATTTTAAAAAAATTATCAAAACTAAAATTTCAAAAATATTTTTTTAATTATGTTTCTCATGGAAATATTTCCATGAAAGAAATAAAAATATAAGATTCTTACTAAGGCAAACCATTTTTTATAATATAAAACTACAAATATATTTCTTAATATTTTCAAATTTAAACTTAAATTTTGTTATTTTTCTAACTTGTCATTATTTATTCAAATTCTATTTCTAAATCACTAGCATAATCAAATATTATTAAACTCACATTAGGACAAAAAATAATTTCTACAACAGGATTTTACATCGATTCTTTATGAAATGATGTAAAAAAAAGATGTGATGACATTTTTGAAATTTATGCGAACTTAAATCGATGTGAAAAATACTTTCTATATCGATTATAAAAACAACAAATGTAAAAAAAAAACGTTGTAGCTCTTTTGAAATTTATGTGAATTTTTTTACATCAATTTTTAAAAGAACCAATGTAGAAAATACTTTTTACATCGGTTATAAAAACAATCGATGTAGAAAGTCTTGCAATTCTGCAATTTTTTGCGTTCATAGTTATAAACTTTGAATGACCATAACTTTTAACATAAGACTCCAATTTTTGCAAATTATATATCTATTTCATATAACTTTTCAAAATCTATCCAATCTAAACATTCGAAGGGGGGTTTGGGCCAACTATTTTTCCAAAATTTCAATGTTTTACCCTATTTTTCTATTTTTTTTAGTATTTTTCAATTTCTTAAAATTTTAGAACTTTTTACATCAAATAAATAAACAAAACCGATGTAAAAGGTACTTTTTGCATCGGTTCTGAAAACAACTGATGTAAAAGGTATTTTCTACATTGGTTATTTCTAGAAACTGATATAAAATCAATTCAAATTAAAATTTTTTAGATATGCGCTAAGAAAATAACATAAATTAGAGACGAATAAAGACTTTTCTTAAGTTTCTGAAGCTTCTATTAGCTAGAAACATACATGGACAACTAACACGAAAATGATTTTCCAGGTACATGAATGGTTTTATCTTACTTCATTTTCTATATTTTCTTCCTCATTAAACTATTTGACAAACATTGCATATTTTATGATACATATTGAAACAAAGATGAACACAACAAACATGATGAACAGGATGAACACAATGAATACTGACGTTTATGAATTTTAATTTAATTTATATAGTATTTTAAATCTTAAGAAAATATATTGATAACATGACAAACATGAATGTTAAAACTGTCATAGAAGAGAAATACTAACGCCATTAACGAAGACGAACATGAAAAAAAAATATTTTTAACATCAATTATTATGAACACCTGATGTAGAAAGTCCTGGAAATTTCTACATCACCTGTATCTACATCAGTTGCAAAATCGACGTAAAAAACTTTTTTTTTACTAGTGTCATTGTAGTTATATATATATATATATATATATATATATTAATGAATTTGATTTTTATATAATTTTTTATTTTAAACTTTAATTTAATTTTTAACTATAAATTTAGCTAATAAAAGGATATTACAAGAAAGACATTTAAAAAATTATTAATATTTATAAGAAATAGTATTTAAATCGAACATAAAAAATATTTTATAATATTTTCAAGAATTTTAAGACACACCGAACGTACTTTTATCATTCACAAAAAAGCAAGACTCCTAAAAATCATAATTATCATAAAAAATATTATACTACAAACACTCCAATTAAAAAAATTCAAAAAACATTTCTTTTAAGGTTTTGACTTTTAATTTTAAGAAAATTTTTAATTTGAGCCAACTCTTATTATATATGTCAACTAATTGTTTATGGATTTTATTCTTGAATCTTTAATTATATATTATAAATGGTAGTTATGGCTGTTTAGACAGTTTATTTACAATTGGAGTAAAATAAAATAAGAAAATTACTACATATGGATGTTATTGGTATAGTGAAACGTTATTTTAATATTTTTTTGGTAAAATATATATATGTTTAATTTATGAAAAATGATTAAATTCAATTTTAATTTTTTAAAAATTAATTTCAATCTTCATAAATTTTAAAATTTTTAAAATGTCCCTATTATCTTTGTTAATAATGCACCCTATCACATGTGTCCTAGAAAGTAGTCATTAACAGCGCGCAATAGTAGATACAAATCTTGTAATTAGTAAGCGGTGATAGTGATATTTTAAATGATTATAAAATTCAGAATTAGCAAAATTTTCAAAGCACTAAATAAACTATAGTGATAATTTTAAAAATTAAAAGCATATTTTATTCTCTTTTACACACAAATTAAAAATCCACAAGCTATATCATTTGAGCTTGATTCAACTGACGGTGGAATTTTTGCAATCAAATAACTAGATTTAATTGCCATCCTAATTATCGTGAGACACACCAGGTGATGCTGCTGTTTTATCTTGTAATTAATAGACATTAGATGGGACCAAAGTTGAATTTATAAATAGGCTAAAGGCATAAGAAGAATGGGGAAAATAAAGTCCTAAGTATCTTTCTTAGGGGCAACAAATCACATGTAAGAGTGAGATACAAAGGTAGCTAAGGTAGTGGGAGGCGTTTGAGTGTGCCATATATGGGCATATGGAATCATGGTGCTTGTGGAGTGAACCCCAGGCAAAGCCTTAATTTTTGTGCCTAAAAAGAGTGGCACACCCAGCAATAAAATAGTTTAGCAGAGAGAGATTTGAAAAGATGTGTAAAGTGTGGCAACAAAAATTAACTGGAAGGCTTCAAATTTCAAACCCAAGTAGGACAGCTTGTTTTGGCATTACTTTCGGAGTTTCTTATGTTGTTAAGTCGCAGGTCGTTGGCTCGCACACTAATGCATATGTTTTGTTTGCAAGGTCCGAAAATACAGTGAAAGAAAGGAAATTATTTGGGTCCCTTAAATAATTAATAGGTAGCTAATTGAGCATCTTGTTCTTGTTTTATTGTTATAGTTCATCGCTTATTCACACATGGGTTGCAGCATAATTCAGTCAAATTGTATTTATGTGTGGTGGAGTTACTCTATGTTAGGTAGGTAATGCAATCATGCCTGCAAAAGCAGCAAGTTTTCTTCATTGTACGTTTTTCAAAAGATGGTTGTAAGGTTGGAACCAACAATAAAAAGGAATATATTTAGGTGTAAATTGGACATACTATATGTTGACTTCGTTTTTCTTCTCAATTAGATATAAAACTTAGGAGAATATCATTGTACTTTTATATTTTTTAATGTAATAAATATTTAATTTTTGATAAAAAATTTATCTTAAGATGTTTAAATTTAACTTTGAAAGTTGAGATTAATAAGAATAAAAATATTATCAACGGGCACAAGAGAAGGCAAGAACACTTCATTTTGCAGAACCCAGTCATCTGGAACTAGTCAAATTGATGTTTCACTTCGTCACTTACCTTTGTGACAACGCTATATATATTGAGAGGTTCTCGATTATTTTATTTAACGAGAAAATTGTTAACTTGCTTCTCCAAAATTATAAGTATTACTATATCAATTTTTAAAATTAGACTTCTAAGTTAATATCGAAAAAAATTAATACTTATCACGCTAGTTCTCTAAATATTTATTAGAACTGTGAAAATGAGTTATAATCTAAGTCAATTTGCTGTGCAGTAAGTTTGGAGTGAGTTAGATCGTAAAAATGTATAAGGTATTTAAATCAATTCGTTGGAGAGTTAAGTTAATATGTTAATTTTAATTTTAATTATTATTTTATTTTATTTTTTATTTCTTGTTAACCCAATAATACTAAAAGATTAAGATATTTATGCAAGTTAAATTAGTGTATTTTGATATTTTATTTTTAAATTTATGTTTCTTTATATTCTTATTTTCATAATATTATTTTAATATTTGGATTTTTTTATTTTTAAATTTTGTCAGCCAACTCGTTAGCTAAATCACCTGGTAGCTAGGTGGGTTGATTCGGCTTAGCATTTTTTTTTTGCTCACTTCAAAGGTGAGTTGGGTTAAGTTGTCTCATTATTCAACTTAATTCATTATGAGTTAACACGAATGAGTTAGATTCGACTATTTTGATCGCATTATATTTTGCTATTAAATTAGGTATTTAAATTTATCATTAAATTAATCTTTTAAAATACAAAAAATATCATTATCAAATTAGGTATTTATATTGTCTTCTTCATGCAGTTTGGTCTGCGAAAAGGGTTGAATTGAATTGGATCAAATACACTCTTTCGTATATTTCTTTTGACATTTAGTTGCAAGTTGCAGACAAAATCTCGCAGCCAGGACTTGAACGCACGGAATGCAATTCTGAGCCCTCGCCGCCAAGACCAAATTCTATGTCCGAAATTTTTTGTAACAGTGACAACTATTAACGTTGCGTTCTAAACATATTATTATTATTATTATTATTATTATTATTATTACTGCGCATGAGATAGTGACAATGGTGATAATTAAAATTGCATAATCGGTATTCAAATTGCCAACGTAATATTATTGTTTTTGTCACTGCTGATCGTAGAATATTTGAATCTGAATACGTTGTCGCTTTTTATTCATCGGTTTGAGTCTTTCATTGATGGACCCAATTTTCTTGTCTCTTCTTAATTTGAAACGCAAAAGAGAAGTTGGAGAATTCAATGGTGGAACGAAGGTCTAGGGAAAGGGGTAAATTTGGTGGGCATCTTGGAAAAGTTCTCAGCAATTCCACGTCTTACTTTTTTATGAATTTTTCACTTGTTACTGGTATCTCAGCCTTGTGGTGGGTATTTCAACGGTGGGGGAAGGTGGTTGATGTTTTCATACCTCAAAAGAGTGATAAATTAGGACGTCGCTTTGGTTTTGTGCGTTTTGTGTATGTGGCGGATGTCAAGGGTTTGGAGGCTAAGCTTAAATCTATTGTTATTGGCAGAATGCGCTTGTCTATCAACTTGACGAGGCATGCAAGGGAGAAAACTGTGGGTATAAAAGTGTCTGCAGAGGGCAGTGAAATGAGACACTCCTTTGTCAAAGGAGCTACAAAGACGTCAGGGAATACGTATGCAGACAAGCTTAAAGCACCCTGTCTAGTTGAGACACCAATAGGGCAGAAGTGGATGGAAAAGAAGGAACCTTGGGTTCACCATGAGTTTGAGGTGGATGAGGGGCAAATTGTGGAGTGTAGAGGTGCTATGGTCGGTCGCCTTCATAGAAAATAGGATTTGATAAATATACGAGGGGCTCTCCTGTGAGAAGGTATGTTAGATATTAGTCTCACGACATGGGTGATGATATGGTATTGGTGGAATCTGATGCGGGGGTAGATTTAGAGGATACAGTATCACTCAACAAATTGTGGTGGGAGAAATGGTTCTATGATCTACGAGAGTGGCACCCAAGTATGGTAGCCGCGCGGAGGGTGACTTGGGTACGTTGTTATGGGGTCCCTTTGCATGCTTGGAGTGAATTATTCTTTCGTAAGTTGGTTTCTTCATGATGAAACGATATTTAGCTACTCGTCATGCAAAAGATTGTGGTGAATCTTCATCAAATATGCAAAGAAATGAATGCAGTACTAGGGTGTTATCCTAGGTCGTCTCCAAGGAATTTTTGGTTGGGAACATACATCGAACAAGTGTAAACATGTATTTTAAAGCAAGTAAATTGGGGGGAGGTTTGTCAATTTCCAGATTTTAATCAAGAATGAAATGTAAATTTAATGAAATTCAATCAATTAAAATGAGTAATCCCTAGTCAAGCAATGAGTTCTATCATTATTCTTCCAAATGATTCAATAATCCCCTTTCTTTTCCTTAAATTAAGTTAATCTAACAAGCGAAGACTAACTTTAACATCCCAATTAAAATTAAGCATCTTAATGGGCTCCAATCTCTATCCCTAGGATTAAGCAACCTCAAGGATTAACCAAAATTAAGCAATTTTGAATTAGAATTTCGTTAGGTAAATTAGGGTTCATTAAGCAATGTTCCCTTCATGCAAATTCCATTTCATTCAGAGATTGGGGTTAATAAATTCAAGGAAAGAAAGATTTGTATTGCAATTAATCCCAAGAATTCAAGATTCATGTGCATTGACTAGGAATTACAAGGAAGTTTAGCCCTCCATGTGGATGGGCTTCACAAAAGAGAGAAAGAAATGCAAGAACGTAAACATCATTAATGCAACTTCAACAAAAATCAAAAGAGAAATTGGAAATTAAAACCTATAGAGGACCCTTGGCTGTCACCCAAGACTCCAATGTCGTAAGAAATTATCCCAATTTGGCAAAGAAAATTGTGTAAAGTGTCAAAAGTCCCGTACCCTAATTCCTAAAATCTATTTATAGTGGATGACATGTCACCAAAGTGTCCACTTTTGCCTTTGAAAGTGTCCACTTTGGGCCTTGAAAGTGTCCACGCGCAGAATGGAAGGAATGCCGCTTCTCTGGAGTTGCTACTATTTGTGCTGAAAGTAGCTACTTTGGTGCGCGTAGCTACTTTGAGAGCCCATAGTAACCACGCGCAGGAAGGCTTCAAAATCAGCGTCCTAGAGCTTCTGAAGTTGCCACTTTTGGTCTTGAAAGTAGCTACTTTGGATGCGTGTAGCCACTTTGAGAGCCCATAGTGACCACGCGCATCATGCTTCAAAATTGGCGTCCCTGGAGCTTCTGGAGTTGCCACTTTTGCTCCTCAAAGTGGCTACTTTGGGACCTTTAATGCCCAGGCTTGCTGTAGTTGCTACTTTTACTTCTCAAAGTGGCTACTTTGTGGGCAACTTTCATCCAAGGACCAAGATTTCTCAAATTTAACTTGGGCATTCTGCAAAATCATCAAGATAATTAAAATTGCAATCTATATCTATGTAATTAAATGCAAATTAACCAAAAATTAATAAATCTATGATATTTATTCAAAATGTGATTTCTATATTATTTTCACTATCTAAGTCCATTTTTTCTATCAAGAAGCATAAAAAAGGCAAGTAAAAATATAATAAAAAGTGGATTCATCACTTCACTTGGTGATTTTATCCAAATAGACCAAGTCACGGCAGAAAGGCGACGATTGGATTATGAGAGGATACAATTAGGTACTACCATTGCTGAGCTTATCAAGCAAAACATTACAGTGAAAGTCAATGATCGTTTTTACTCAATAGCCATGTTTGAAGAGTATGCCTGTGATGTAGTAGCCGTAATAGAGGAAGGCGTGGCTAACTCTTCTGAGGACGGCAATGACTTATCTGAGGTTGGTACAATGAAGTTGGAAGCGTTGAATAACTATTCTAGTGAGGAAGAGGGTGTGCTGCAAGGTGATATTGGAAGTAAGGGTCGTCTGGTTGATTCTATGATTAGGGGTGAAGTGTCAGCAAAAGGGTGCTTGGTGGATGGGGGTTTGGGGGTTGGTGGTGTGGATGTTATGGGTTTGACGGTGGCTATCTGTGATGCTGTGAATGAGCCTTTTGAAAATGTGGAGAGGGGAGTCCCAATAGCAAGAGATGGGTTGAGTTTATCCGACCCGTTTAAATTAGATGCATTGATTTGAAAAAATTCAGAATCACGAGATATGAAGACAATTGGGACAGCGCAAATCGACCCCCTTCAATCCAGAATTGAGAAAGAGAGGGTCAATGTGCACTAATCCCTTCAGAGGGCACGCTCTATGAAAGGTAGTCTAGGTAATGAAGGAGGGAAGAGGCATCAAAGCGTAATTTCCATAGAACCCCCTCAAAACAACCTTAGGAATCACAGTAAAGAAGCGTCAATGCCATCGCAACTTAGTAGACAGGTATCGCTAGTTGATGAAGTCTCAGCTAATGCTTCTAAGAGCTCCTACAACTCGCATCCTTCCAATCTTTCAGTGGAGGTGGGGGAGCGAATGACTGCTACAGATTGTGATGATGAGGCAATGGTGTCGAGGTTACTAGACATTGGCAAGAAGGTTGGTTTAGGTTGTACATGGGAACGATGGGATAATTGATTGATTGAGATGGAGGTACGTGATAGAACAATTGCGAAAGAACATGGGGTTCGCTTTGATTCTAAATGAAGATTGACTCATTTAATTGTCGAGGACTGGGGAGCGAGGTAAAGCAAAAGAAGATGTGTGAGATTGTTCGCTCTGAAGGTCTGAAATTCTTGGAGATTCAGGAAACAAAACTTGAGACATGTAATAGTAACTTATGTGCGCGTCTGTGGGGTTCTGTGGATTTTGATTGGTGTGCCTTGCCCTCCATTGGCAGAAGTGGGGGTATGGTTTCACTTTGGGATACTTCCAAAGGTAAAATACTTTTCTCCTTTTTTGGTACTGGATTCCTGGGTGTTTGCTTGCAGGTATTGACCATTGGAAACCTATGTGTTGTGGTGAATGTCTATGCATTGTGTAGACTAAGTGAGAAAAGAAAGTTATGGGATGATTTGCTTATGACAAGAAAGGGTTTTGGCAAATTTATGTGGTGTATATTGGGTGACTTCAATGCTGTGAGACAGGTGAAAGAGAGTAAGGGTTGTCAGACAAACCATGGTGTCTCTGAAATGGATGGCTTAAATTCTTTCATTCAGGAAATGGAACTTGTGGATCTTCCACTTGTGGGTAAAAAATTTACGTGGATAAAAGGGGATGCTTCTATAATGAGCAGACTCGATCGAGTCCTTGTTTCTAGTTCCTGGCTTGATTATTGGGGAGATGGTTTCATTCAGGTTCTGAGCAGAGATGTATCTGATCATTGTCCCATTATTCTTAAGCACAAAGTGGTTAACTGGGGTCCAAAGCCGTTTCGATTTAACAATTGTTGGCTGACTCATAAAGGAGTTGTGGAAGTGGTGGAGGAAGCATGGAAAAGAGAGATTACCCTTCCATGGGCTGCCTAGAGAGCTAGCCAGAGGTTGAGGAGTGTTAAGATGCATTGAAAAATGGAATATTGAGGTATTTGGAAATGTTGATAAGGTGATCTCTGATTTGACAACTGAGTTGAGTTTGATTGATGATAAAAATTCTGTAATGAAACTTTTCAATGTGGAGAAGGAGCGTCAACAGATATTAGTGGGGGATATTTGGAAGGCTAGGAAGAATAGGGAGAGTCTTATAGCCCAAAAACTCGGGTGAGATAGGGATTAACTTTCATAAAAGTTGTGTATTGCGGATTAATACTGGTGATGACTTTGAAAACTTGGCTGCGGAGTTCCTCCATTGTAAGATTGGTAGTTTCCTATTAAAGTATCTCGTGTTACAGTTAGGTGTTAACCTGAGAAAGCCTAGTGCATGGAAGGGTGTGTTAGATGCCCTTAAAAAGATATTAGCGTCATGGAAGCATAGGTATTTATCGATTGGAGGCAGGGTGACTTTTATTAATGCAGTTCTTAATTCTATATCATTACACTCGTTATCCTTTTTTAGGGTGCCGAAGTCGGTGATAAAGGAGATTGTCACTATCCAACGAAATTTTTTATGGAAGGGTGTTAAGGATGAATCTAAAATTTCATGGGTGAAATGGGAAACGGTATGTAGACCGCGGAAGAATGGTGGCTTGGGCATTAGGAATGTACAGTGGTTTAACTGGGGGCTTCTTAGTAAATAGTTGTGGTGAGGTGTTAATTGTTCTAGTTCATTGTGGGTGCAGGTGTTGGAATCTAGGTATGGAAGATTAGCTTCTTCTATTCAGCATCAATCAGTCCACAACAAATGTTCTTTGTGGTGGCGTGATTTGATGGAGGTTATTCATCAAGGGAATTCTTGGCTGGATGAGAAGTTTGATAGGAGTGTGGGTGCAGGTTTACACACTCTTTTTTAGAGAGATAAGTGGGTAAGCGGGGTGCGATTGTGTGAAGCATTTCCGCGATTGTTTGCAGTGGCGAGAAATGCTGAATCATGTGTATTGAAGAATGATTTTCATGATGACACTAGGTGGGTTTGGGATGTTAGTTGGCGAAGAGGACTCTTTCAACATGAGATCTCAAACTTTAATCTTTTGTTGGAGCTTGTGGATGGAGTTTCTATTAAGTTACTACAAGAAGATAAATGGGTATGGAGGATAGATTCTTGGCTATTTAAACTTTTTGGTGGTCCTAATAGTGTAGATCAGTATACGACAGATGCCTTGCAAAGGCTATGGAGAGGAAAGGTCCCTCTTAAGTGTCTGGTATTTTCTTGGCAATTGTTGCTGAATGCACTTCTTTGTAAGGGTTTGCTGATTGATCGAGGTGTTCAAATTGATGATATAACTTGTTGCATCTGTCATAGTTTGGAGGAACTTTCAACTTATTTATTTTTAACGTGTTCAGTTTCATCTCAAATCTGGTACTTTACTGCACGTTGACTTGAATTCTCACTGGTTTTGCCTTCAAATATATCGACTCACTTGCTTTCTTGAGTTGGTGTTGGCTGTAGTAAAAGAGAAGGGATATGCTTATTAATTGTTTGGGTAAGTACAGTGTGGTCTTTATAGTTACATAAAAATAAAATTGTATTTTCCAATGGTGTTTTGGATGAGAGGGAAGTTCTAGATTCTATTATTCTGAGGTCCTGGAAATGACTATCACTTGTTAGTAAGGGAGAAGCTATTTTGTTAGCTAATTGGTATTTGAACCCACGAAATTGCATCCGTCTTAGCTTTTTATAAGTATATTTTTGTTTTTTATTTTTCTGAGTTAGTAATTTTTTTTTTCTGTGTATATGAGTTTTGAGTTCCCCTTGAACTATCTCTAATAATATATGTTTTGCCTATAAAAAATAAAATAAAATTAAACTTTCAAAGATTTAAGATGTTATCAATTAATATTTAAGTATTTTTTAGTACATTAGTTTTTTTGTAAGAATTAATTTGTTAATAAAATATTAAGAGATATATAATACGGTGGTTATTTTGAATCGTGAAGAAATTAATTTTAGGGAATAATTATTTTAAAGATTAATTGCATTGTTTACTTTTATGACTAAAGTGAAGATTTTTCCTAACTTAATTATATTGTTAACGTTTGTTGAATTTTTATTCAATTAGGTAGGTTTTAAGATTCAGATAAGATGTTCTAAACAAAGTCTAATGACTCCAATCCCCATTCCTGCAATTCTAAGATTGGTCTTTTTGACGCAGCAATTATCGAACCTCTTAAAAAGTTTGGCAGTTACATAACCATTTATGTGTCCCATTGAATTGAATCTCATGCCGTGTACTTTGCTTTACTTGTAGAACAAGTAATGGATGGTGGTTTAGAAGAGGGAGTTTTCACTTGGTCATATTTTGAAGCTTTTATTGGATTTCATGTTAAAGAAAGGAAAGAAGTTGATTAATCGCCCTCATCTCCTTGAGTTAGAACTTTTAACAAGTTATTTACGACCATTAATACAAAGAACCATGAAAATTTCATACCGTTGGTTCTCCGCACTCCCGCATGCACCATGCTAACTAAATGAAAGTGATAAAAGGATAATCCTTATAATGAATAAGACGGTTATGCAGTTGGCGGTTGAAATCTTAATGTATGATGTAAATAGTTCATGACCTATCTACCTTCATTCTATCTTTATCTTAAATTTGAGTTCTTATTATTTAAAAAGAAATTTGAGAGTTATTTTTAAAATAAAAATTCTCTTTAAGAGAAATTTTTTTCTCATTATATTGTTTTATTTTATATTAATTATTTTTTAAGAATTTATATCTTTAATTTATTTGTATTCAATATTATAAACTATTTAATATTGACAATAAAAGTAATACTTTTTTTATCAAATTAAAAAATTATAATATAATATATCTTTAATTTTTATTGAATTTTTGATAGTATGAAGCAACCGTGGGCAAATGATAATTTTAATTATGGTGATGATGATGAGGTAGATTTGATTACTACTTTGACGAGAAGAAGAAAGGCGGCAGAAAAAAATCACTTCATCTTGTTGACTTTGTTACGTTGGAAGCCTTTTGAAGTCACAATCAGGTAAATCAATCTTATAGATCATTTGCTTTTTTTAATTTTAATTTAAGCCCTTTTTAAAATATTAAATTTGCTGTTTTTGTAATTTGAAATGACGAGGATCTCGAGGTTTCTTTGCTGATCCTTCTTTATAACTAGATTTTATTGGGCATATTTGATAACTATTTATTCAATAAAATTTAATCATATACTGACGGCCTTTTTTTATTATGATTTTTTATTTTAAATTCACCAAAATATGTTTTTTTCCCATACATAAATATGATTCTTTTAAAAATGATAATAACAATTTTAATTATTAGATAATTAGTTATAATTAAAATTCATCCTTCACGATTTTAAATGCATAAAGTAATATTTGTTTACTTTTAAAAATTGTCATTAACGAGAATTTAGAAGAAAGTAAAAAAGCAATCCAAAAAAATGCCATCAATGACTTTCAAATTTTTCTTGTTAAAAATTAAAATGGGGGATCTTTGACTCTATTAAATTATTAAAAAATATTATGTTATGTAATAATTAAAATTTTATTAAAAAATATTATATATATATATACATTTGAGAGGATATTAAAACTTAAATAACTCCATAAAAAAAATTTTCTTGCATGATGAAATGAGACAAAAAAAACTGTAACTAAATAATTATATTATACTAAAACAGTTAGAGAACATACAAGTACTAAATTTTTCATTTACATATAAACAGTATAATAATTTACAAATTGTTAATTAAAAAGTTATAAGACTTAGAATAAATAATTACATAATCAAAACAAATTAAGTCCTAAGAGCAGTTATAACCCATATCCAAAACTAAGGATAAAAAATTAATCGTTATTATGTCATCCCTCTATCTTTGCTAGCTCCTCGGAATCTAGATCCTTGTCATTTTCGAGGTAGATATCACTAAAATCAATCTTGACCTCTATAAATATAAATATAGAGAATATGGTAGATCCTATTTTTTACAAGAAAATATAAGGAAATACTATCATACAAGTCCATCTCTAAGGTATACATATGACTAGGTACATGAACATAAACTACAACAAACTTAAAATAGTAGTGTCATTAATATTCATTAAATACGTAATTTATTCTACAATTTACGTAACTATCTATTAGTCTAGTTTGTTTTTTGAGTGTCGTCATCTTTGTTACCTGGAATGTTTAGTAAGAATGAGCATCTATCTTATCATTAAACATAATACAATTTCATTACAATCATATTAATTGCCAAAATAATATATCAGAAAATTTCATACAATCAGATATACTTTTCATCACAACCCATCACATTTCTCTTTTTCAAATATGCCCTCCCAGTGCACTATGATTACAGATATAAGATGCTTCTAACACTTCTTGAGGTTTTACATAACTAGGTAAATAGTTGTTGGTTAGCCCATATACATAGATACAACCATACAATAACGGGCCCCTCAGCAAATGTATAGTTAGGAGTCTTGTTAGAAAATGAGTGTGAGGTCATGTGATGCACTCGCTTTCAGAAAGAGTGTATATATATAACGAATATCGCTCATCACCCTATGTTATTCCCATATTTCTCATCGTATTCGGTCTCTATACCCTCGGTGTATCTCTATAACTATTTACACTAGATTCATTCAGCACTTTGTACTTATTCCATACTTCTCCTATTATCTAACCACAAGATCATTCTTAATAAAGTACTTCCAGATTAAGTCCATATTACTTATAGCATTCCCATACAGTTTAAATCATCAAGTCATTTAGATCAGTATCATTAACCTTTTATCACACTTATGAAATTTTCAACTACCAGATAATATTTACTCATCATACTTTCAACTAAATTTTCATACATGCATTGACATATAGTATAAACATCCCAGATCTAGACACACCATCACATCCAAATCCTTCATAACACATCATTAAAGGTTACTTATCATATACTATCAGCCTTTCACCATAATTAAACATGATCCAACTAAAGTATCCTACTTTCTCATGACATATCTGGACTAAGTCCTCATTACATATTTCACATATATATAATACAAACATTTCAATCAACTAGTATACATCATCAATATTCTCAATACTCAAACAACATTCAATCATATATTTAAATACAAGAATACATAATATCACTCTCAGGTGCACACACACACACACACTATATATATATATATATACACACACACACACATACATACTATGTTGTAAAGACAAAATAGAGTCATTCTTACCTCGAGTGAAGATTTAGAGAGATTGATGAAGATTTTTGCTCAACAACAGAAGTTTTCCAAGATATCATGGATACCCTTGAGAAATGGAAAATGAATAGAAATGAATGGAGAATCTAAAATCAAACTTAAAGAAACTTACTTGGAGTCACTTAGACTAGGCATCCAAGTTCGGATTCAAGCAACAATCAGAGTTTGAAAAAGTCTTACCTAAGAAAAGGTAGTGCAAGTTCAGAGAGAAATGAGGAAGGACATAGAAATGAAAAGTGATGAAATTTTCATGTTGGAAATCCCTTACTACCCCCCCAAATATCACGTGCTCTCGCTTAAGTGAGGTTATCCTTGTCTAAGCAAGCACTATCTCGCTTGGGCGAGAAAACTAGAGAGTGGTTTCCACAAGCATTTTCTAATGTTCTCGCTTGAGCGAGGGTTGTTCTCTCCTGAGCGAAAAGGCACCCAAAGAGTTGGTCATTTTTCCTGTGAGTCATCGCCTGAGCGACTCATCTCGCCTGAGCGAGATCTCTGCTTGTTTAAGCGAGATCACTTCTTATTTGGGTGAGAGGACAGTTGAGCCAAGTCTATCCTGTCTCGCTTAAGCAGGATCATACCCAAACTATGATAAGAAGAGGAAGGAATAAGGTGTCAAGTTTTATGATCGATGGTTCTTGGTGTTTTGATGAAAATTTATTACTATAACACCCTTATTTTTCATTATTGTATTTTATTACATTATTTTTGTTTTAAATAGAAAAATTTTAAATTCTTAAACCTGCATGAGACCTCGCTCAAGTGAGACATGTCTCGCTTAGGCGAAATTAGATTTTCTGGACCAGACACATTAGCCCAATTGTCTTCTCACTTAGGCGAGAAGACATAGGAGAAAATGAGTATGTGTCTAGTTTTCTCACCTAGGCGAGAAGGGTTTCACCCAAATGAGTATGTGTCTTGCTCAAGCGAGAACCCACTCGCTCAAGTGAGAATTTGTAGACCAAAAAGGGTATTTAAGGAAATTCTTGTTCTAAAACTAGCATTACAATCCAAGTAAACAATTCTCATTTTTTTCCTCTCACTACGCCAGAATGAAGATCTGAGAGCGGTTCTGTTTTAAATTAGAAAGCGTTTAGAACTGTTCTAAAATCTTGCGCTATCTGATGTGTTATATTTAAGAGAGTACTTAAATATCTGCTCTTAAAAGTTAAGATTGGAGAGCGGTTATAGGTGTAAGATTAGAGAGCGGTTCTGCGTGGAACCGCTCTCCAAAGTATAAATGTAGACCGCGAATCTAAAATTTGAAATTGGTTTCTTTTTGAGTTTTCTGCTGCAAAGTAAAATTGATTTATTATTACGTTTAAATCAAAATTTGGAATTGATTTCTTTGTGAGTTTTCTTTATTTTTATCATAAATCAAAATTGAATCTTGAGTTTATATGTTTGGTGTTAATAAAACAGTCCATATCTGCATAAACCAAACAGAAAAAAAAGAACAAATTAGTAGGATGATTTGTAACATTAATAGAAAAAAAGAAAGAAAGAGAGAGAGAATAGATGATTCACCATTAACAAAGAGAAGAAAAAAGAAAGAGAGAATGAAGAAGTACCTACATATGTGAAAAAAAAACTAATTTGTTAGCACAGAAAAGATGAAGAGAGCAGAATGAAGAGGTACCTATAGATGTGAAAAAAAAAATTCAATTTGTTAGTGAGAGAAGACGAAGAGAGCAGGCTAACAGAAAAAGATGAAGAGAACAGAAGAGAGCAGAGAAGATGAACAAAATTTACAGTAAAAAAGATTAACTTTGTTAGTTAAGAAGAAGAAATGCGTCATTTATAAACAACTTTAATGACTTTAGAGAGTGGTTAATAGAGAACCGCTCTCTAATGTGTAACTTTAGAGAGCAGTTAACAGAGAACCGCTCTCAAAAGTATAGTTCTGAGAGCGGTTAACAAAAAATTGCTCTTAAAAGTATATATCTAAGAGCGGTTCTCTATTAACCGCTCTCAGAAGTATAGATCTGAGAGCGGTTAATAGAGAACTGTTATCTAAATATATAGTTACAAAGCAGTTTTTATTAACCGTTGTCTAAGTTAGCGTTCTAAAAACTTATTTCTGACGTTGTGTCTAAACTATCTCTTCTCTTTCTTGGAGAAAACTACCTTAAACTCTGAACTATTTTTTAATCTAAACTTAGACATTTTTCTCTTTTGATTCCAAGTAGGTTTCTTGGAGCTCAATCTTCTTAGCTCACTTCTATTTCTTCATTTCCTCTCTTCTCAAAAGTACTCCACTTTAAATACATAGGAAGAACTTGGTCTTTGGATGATCTCTTTTACAAAACTCTTCACAGAATCATCTTTTGAGGTAAGAAGAGTTTTATCACATGGTTTAAAGCTTTAACTACAAGATTTCCTTCATTTTCGTACACTTTCCTTGTACAATATATGGTTATATAATATTTATTTCAAAATCTCAACTTAAAAATGAATGATTGCATGATATTTCGTATTCAAAGTTGTTTGCATGGAATATATAAAAAATATGTGGTACAAAATAATTATATAATGATGTATTTCAAATCGTAGCATAGAGGATTCACATTTTTAGAGTAGATATAGCATGAAATGCGTTTAGAGTTGAGTCTGGAGTTGTTCGACCTTTGAAAAATTGATTGATGATTTAACTGTATTTAAATGACATGTTATCATGATTATGGATCTTTGTTTGAAAGTTGATGTATGTTTGATTGTTTTCTAAATGAGATGGAAATATGATTTTGAAAATATATGAATTGAACTGAGTTAAGAGGTTCCTGACCTTTGACATGATTTTATGATAAAAATGGTGAATTTGTATCATGATGAGAAATGAAAAAGGGAAAGGATGAAAATTGTACTATCATGAAAGATGTTAAGAATACATATTGATAATTATACAGATACACTAGGAGTGTGAAAGATAGAAGCGATTTTGAAAATCTGGAAAAAATGTAGGGTCGTGAATGCTTTTCATTAGATGTGAATATTTAATGAGTACAAAAGCATCATAGGCCTCACATTCATTTTCTAACCTAGACTCCTGACTATACTTTTATTAAAAAGGGTTGACACATGTTGTATTCATGTTGCTACAACTAACCAACGATTATCCATACTTGTAGAGGACCTCAAGGGATTACAGGTGCAATGATTGTAGAATTATGATATATGTGTTCTACACAATGATTGTATGATTATCATATATCTGTTGTATCATATTGATTGATATGTTTATAATATATGTGTTGTAATACATCAACGAGTGCGATTATAACATATATGTTATGACATACTGATTGGTGTGATTATAATACACGTATTATGACATATTGATTGGTGTAAAAATATATGAATTAGTATGATCTTAGTGTATGATCTATTATGAAGTCGTTAAATCATTATTTTTGTTTTATTTTAGTGGTGAGCTGAAGACTCATCCTTACGTTTTCAAGAAATAAAGTATGACTATTCTAAGAAGACTAGTTAGATTGATCTAGACTAGGATCATATTCTCCGGATTTTGGTGTTGGAGTGATTTGCTTATTAGGATCTAATATATTCTGGTTTTTTTTTTTTTTTTGTAATTATTTAATTTAAATTTTAATATATTTTGACCATAATTTGTAAATATTATGTTTATATATTTAAGTAATACAAATAAAGTAATTGTTTAATACTATTCAAATTTTATTTAGTAAGTTATATTATGATGAGGAATGTTTAATTTTATTTTAAATTCTATCATTTCAAATAATTATTAAATTTTTAAGGATTGACCGGTGAAAATAAAAGTTTTAAATTTTTGTAACTTTTCTCGTACTACAATTGAGAAAAAAGTGAAATAATAGTCTAATTAAGATCTTACATTCTTTATAAATTATCGTAAAATAGTTGATAAAATAAGAGCGTCACAATTTAGTGGTGTCCTAATGCATTTTTGGGATTATGATATGTAAATATCAAACTTTTGTATATGAATGAAAATCCAATATACATATGTATATTTTCTTACTATTCAAGTACAAATCTATTAGTAAGTTATAATGTATTGGTAAAAGTTTATCGTATATCATTTCAAATACCTTTTCATTTTCATGAGTTGAATAATAAAAGTGAAAGTTTTAAATTTTTATAAAATTTTCAAGCTATAAGTATAAAGAAATTCATTTTTACTTTCCTTCATTCCTTATAAATTATTATACAAATTGAATAATAAAATAAGGGTATTACAATTATAATAAGAAGCCTAGTCTTTATTCAAGGACCTTTTCTAGAGCAATATCCATTGCAGCCCTAACATTTTGAGACTCACCAACATTTCCACTACACCCTATAAATTCTTTGAAGACTCGAAGGATGTGTCTATACAAGAGGTAAAGACTGCTATTTTTTCATGAGACCTAGTGCTCGTGGATAAGTGTACCCGTCAAAAAGTAATATAAAGTTATAAAATAAGTTCCTAGAATATTATCACACAATAATTGTTTTCAAGTACCAAGAATATCTTAATTTAATTGTTTGAACTAAAAAGATGCATAATGAAATAGAATAAAAAAAGATTCAGATTTAAAAGTAATTCAAATAAAATAAAACAATAGAACCTATGACAATATATAAACTATTCGAGATGAATTTTAAGGCATATGTATTTACTTTTACACTCTCTATATTCACTTCTAGATTAATCTTAATTCTAATTTCTTTATGATTTCCAATTACTCATACTACATCTATTAACACCCAATGGTCATGCAAGGCAAAAGGAAGATAAAACATAAAGAGCCTATGAACTTGTTAATTTAATAACGATTGGAAGAGAAAAACAAAGTTTAGTTGACTTAATTCTTTGTTTCGTTTTACTTTATAGATCCATTAACTATATGTTGTACGGTAGCCTACAGTATAATTAATTATAATATGTTTAAGAGTTGTTAGTTCCGAACATACAAATTATAGCATAATAAGATAAACACCAATCAAGAAAGAAAATTGAAATTATTATTAATCACAAAGGATCCACCGTAACTCTAGTTATGGATTTAGCTAGACATAATGTAATACAAAGCTAAAACAATAGTAAACAAATCCATAATCATTTGAGAAGTAAATGCAAATTAAAAGAATCTCTAATGGAAAAGAGATGAAGAGAGTTTTTGCTCCTAAGACATGCTCTCAAAGCTCCAAAAGTCGTCAACATCTAGCTAAATCTAAGATCTCAAAGTCATATTTTTAAAATGCTAAAAGTTCTCTTATTTTGATTACCCTAGTAAAGAGCATTGTCGTGCATACTAATATGTAGAATCATGCATATGCTTTGAAGCATGGGTGTGCTTGTTGCGGTGTAACCTTATTTTTCATTCAATTTAAGCTTAAAATTCACCCAAAACTTAATTGTGACGTTATAATGTTAAACTTTACAATTAATATAAAAGTTAGTGTAAAGTCCTAATAAAATAATGGTCAAGTATGTAGATATAGGTAGTAAAAAAATATTGACTCCTCACCTAACTCTAGGTTCAAAAAATGGTTTTTAATTTATATTGTTTTAATCTTTTAAGGACACTATTGGCTATGATGTGTGGGAGTTGGTGGCTTAGGCTTTTGCCATTGGTGACTTTAATGAAGAATTGGCTCATACTCTTATTGTTCCTATCCCAAAGGTTGATAACCCTAATAACATGAAGGATTAGACCTATTTATAAAGTTCTTGTGCACAAGATTAAGCCTTATTTGAATTATTTGATTGGCCCTTGTCAAAGTAGCTTCATTCAAGAAAGAAGAATATGTCATATTGCTTGCCTAAGAGATCATTCATACCATGCACAAGTAGAAAAATAAGAAAGGCCTCATTTTCTATAAAATTGATTTTGAGAAGACATGTATGATAGAGTTAATTGGGAAACTCTTCAATTTACTCTTGCGAAGTTTGGGTTTCCTTCAAATATTATCAAATTGATTATAAAATTCTTTACATCCACCTCGTTGCCTTTAAAGTGGAATAATGAGATCTTAGAAAGATTTTCTCCTACTAAGGGCCTCCGTCAAGAGGACCTATGTCTCCTCATCTCCTTGTTCTTTGCATGGAGAAAGTTGCTTTAGATTTAAGAACAAGTACAAAAGGAAAATGGAAACTTCTCAGGGTTGCTAGAGGTGGACCAACAGTTTTTCATCAATTTTTTTGGTTAATGATTGTCTTCTTTTCACTGAAGTAGAGTTTTCTCAAGTTCGATTAGTTGAAAAAGTCTTATATGATTTTTAAAGAGCTTCTGGTATCAAAGTCAATGTTCAAAAGTCTCTCTTTATGACTTCTAAAAATGTACCAAGGAGAAAGATTACTAAATTAACAAGCATTCTGGTGTATAACCACACTGTGAATTTAGTAATTATTTGAGTTTCCCTCTTCTCATAAGTAGAGTGATAATTCTTAATTCTCTTTTATTTTGAATCGTATTTGAGCTAGACATGCTATTTATGCAATGCAAAACATGTGGCTTCTTGAAGGTGTTTGTGATAGAATTGATGGGATTACACAAACTTTATTACAGCCTTCCTCCAAATCACATACACAATCCCACATTGATAACTCTCCACCGCTTTAGCTTTGTAACAGACTTGTAACAAACTCCGCTAGTCTCATTATAGCTTCGTGTGCTTTCCATTTTGGTTTCTTTTTTTCGCAGGTTCTAGCCTTGAGCCAACAACACCTATATATGTTGTCCCTTGTAATTTCCTTTGTGCAATAAATTAAGAAAAATAACCTCTTCTCAATATTGAGTTTTCCTCTCTATTCTTATGGCATTTTTCATATTACGGTATCAGAGCTCATGCTTGAAATTCAAGAGCTCTGTAGATTTCACTTCCCATGGCACGAGGAAACAATGGCGGTGGAAATCCTCCTAATCCTCCACCGTAAGATCCAGCGTTAAATCCACTCAGTCTCTATTACATTCATCCTGGAGAAATTCTTTTTATGGATTTAGTGTCTCCACTACTCACAGTTAAGAATTACCACAACTGGTCTAGAGGAATGAAGTATTCCTTAATCTCAAAGAACAAGTTCAAGTTCGTCAATGGATCTTTGTCAATTTCTCTTGCTTTCGATCCAACTTTCGATGCTTAGGAGCGATGAAACAATTTGGTGTTGTGTTGGATTCTTAATCCAGTTGAACCTACTATTTCACAAAGCATAGTCTACATCAAAGTTGTTGTTGTACCTTGGAAATTGTTGAGAGATCGTTTTTCACAAGCAGATCGAGTCAAAGTGTGAGTTACATAAGGAATTAATGTCCCTAAAACAAGGTGCAAATTTTGTTGCTCACTACTTTACATAAATAACTACAATATGGGATGAAATAAAGAATTTTAGGCCCTTTCTAGATTGTGTATGTTATGTGAAGTGTGTCTGTGTAGCTAGCACCAATGGAAGGCAATTTCATGAAGAAGATTGTATTATAACGTTTCTTAGTGGACTGAATGATGAATTCGATGTGGTTAGAACTCAAATTCTAATGATGGAACCCTTCCCCAATGTTAACAAGGCTCTTTCCTTAGTGTTACAAAGTAAGAAACCACTTTGGTAAAGGTAGAGGATATGGTTCTTTTGACAAAAGCAACCTCAAAATTTGCCGTTTCTGTGGGAGAACTAGACATACAGTGGATGTGTGCTATAAGAAGCATGGTTATCCAAGTAATTTCAAAGAAAAAAATTATAGCAGCATGAACAACTTAATTTGTGTGATTCATCAGAATCTGCTTATGACAATATCAACAAGGATTCAGATATTGTGCAAAACACTCAGATTTCTCCAGAGCAATATAAAGCTCTCATAACTCTATTCTAGTCTTCTAGTTTGGCCAGCTCTTCATGACACAACCAAGTTGCAGCAAAACACTACACAATAATATGCAATCAACTAATCAGGATCTAGATAATGATAAATCCTTCCTTTGTAGTGTCAATTCATCTACATCCAACACTTGGGCTTAATTTTTCTTTAACTTTCTAATTTTAAATTTTCTAAATTTTTTTACTTAATTATGAAAATCCTCTAGTAGTGGAATATATTGTGATCGGATTATAGAGAGAAATCAAACTGCAAGATTAAATCCCAGCATTAGTAAGAAATTTACTTTCAGAATTAGGAGAGGATTTTTCGACTGAATATTATTTCTATATATATAAATGAAATATTCCAGACTAGAAAGAAAATGACATTATAATAATAATAATTTTTTTTTCTATATTATTGAGAGTTATTTGGTTCTGATACCATAAAATTGAAACTTTGCACATGAATTCTTTTATACATGCCGAAAAGGCACTTTAGTTGGTGATGTTGACTGGTCAAATTGGTTTCTAATAGTAGTTGAGCATTTGGCAAGATAATTCTATTCCGTGTTTTGTGAATGCAAAAGGGGCTTGGTTATCCCACAGAATTTGAAAACTGAAATCAAGAGTAGAAACTTACAAGTATGTATGGCATCTACACTGTTCTTGTGCAAGAATTTTGAAAAATAGCCAAAAGACTAATCGTCTTAACATAAATATGTTGATTGTCAAAACATGTTTGCTTTTCCGTTTCAAATTAATTTCATCATCAGTGACAGAGTTTTACTTTATTCATAAAAAAATTGTATCCTGAAAAAAAAAATTACTGTTTCTTTTCCTATCATACCTTTGCATGATATGATGACTGTAGTATACAGTATTTCTCTATATAAGAAAAGACAATAACAGTACAAAGAAAAAAACTATGGGCATAAAAAATAAAAGTGGATGAAATTAATGGGGATATTACAGCAAAACATAACTCTGTAATCGTCCTTACTGGTGATTCTAATTTATATTTTGACCATAAATCATTGTATGTCTTTTTCTTTAATTTTCCTATGTTTTTCCCATCCACCGTTTGTGTGTATGGAGGGTGATGAGACCAGAGCACATAGCACAGTCCTTCTATAAATATTTCAAAAATAACAATTGTTTAGCAATGTGTATTTTAATACTCCTGGTTCGGTCAAAATTCATTTGTTTTTTTAAAAAAGTACCCTATCAAATGTTTATGCAAGTATGACCAATTGCGGGTTTAAGTATTATGAATAGTATTTCTGCTACAAATGCCATAGTGTGCAAGTATGTAAGTATTTAATCAATTCCAAGAAAGGGATAAAGAACTGGGAGAGAGTTTGTCTTCCAAGTTGAACTTGAGTGAGAGAAACCTAGTCATTGAGCAAAAAGATTCAAACGAAGTCTTATTTAATGGCATTATAAAGTAAGTTTGTAAGAAGTGTATACATTAAAAGCATGAGATTGTCAGCACTCAAAGAAGTGCAATGACAGAGCAGGCTAGTATCCTACTTTATAAAGGCAATAAAATAGGGAACGGATGGTAGTGCCATATAGGCACCCAACTTTCCACTTTACAATAACCTTTTCTAGTTTTGTTGGGTTGTTAATCAGTCAGATTTTCTTTCAAATGAAATTGTAACATTTTAGCTGTTAAAGTCTAAATAGAAATAGTACCCTATATTATTATCTACTAATTGACCAAATTATTAAAAGCAAATAAATGAAAAAAGAAACAAGTGTAAGAAATGAATGTTATGTCATTTATTACAAATTCAATGAGAGTGAGTTAAAGTTCTCCATAAAGAACCAAAAGGCCTTGTTGAGGCAGATAACTTGAGTCACGCTCAACTAGGCCAAATTAATCTATCAGCAGAGAATAAAATAAGAGATCTTTCTTTTCTTTCAAATTTTATTTTATTGATATCACCTTTACAAATCTCCAGCAAAAGTGAGAAGAAAATTATAAAAAAAATCGAAATTTTCGTGGCTCCGATCAAATTTTTCTGATTCACCTTGTAATCTCCACTCGTTATGAAAATCAGTGTGAAAAGTGGAAAACAAAGTAAACTGAAACCCAGGAAAAGCATGATAAGACAGAATTTTCTTTCAGCCGAAAAAAAAAGTAAGGGAAAAAAGGGAATAAGACATGGAACTTCTTATAATGTCTTGCAGAAAATTAAAATAAAATAAAATAAGAACCATGAAAGAAACACATTTCTTTTCATGAACTGTACAATGCTCCTTGAAGTCAGAAGTGGAAGTTACTTTAATATTAATAAAATATTTGCAGGTTGATCAACTTCCGCTGAAAATGACTTGTTTAATATTCGTCAGCAATAAATGGTAGAAAACAGTTATTTTGTATTTGCTTGGAAGCTGAAACAGAGCCCACTAAGACACGCATGCTTGCAAATTCTTCTGCACCGCTCCATAACCCCCTCCCAAAAGAGAAAAAAAGAAAACTTATGAATCTGAATAACAGAATAAGCATAAACGTTTGGTTCCTCCATTACGGATGCCTTATGTCATTTCTCACAGAAATATTCAGACTTCAGAAGAACTGAATTACAGTTAGAAAATCTAATAAAAATTAATTATAATATTACATAAATAATATAGAGTAACCACATTAGCAAATTCGCAGGAAAAAAAAAACATATATTAAATTGATCAAAATTTGTTACCTTTGGATCATCAAGATACCATTCCAGTGAAGCAAAAAACAAAATTTTTAACGGGTTTTGACAAATTCGGCATCTGAAACCGCAGAGTTCTCGAATTGGCTAGCATCATCATCATCGATTGGAGCTGGGAGGTTGAGATCTATGAAGCTGTTTCCAAGCTTGGTGGAAATTGGAAGAACAGTGGTATTTGCTGAGCCAGTAACATGGGTTCTCTTGTGTCCACCCAGTGCTTGACCCGAAGCAAAGACTCTGAAACAAACGGGGCACTCGTGTATTTTCTTTTCCACAGCACAAGTTCCACCCTTTTTGCCACGTTCAACTTCTGCTTCATCATCATCCACAGATAAGTTCACTTTGATCTTTTTGTGACTCGCTCTGTGACCCCCTAACGCTTGATATGATCGAAACACCTTGTTACAGGTCTCACATTTATACCTACCTTGTACCCGGTTCTTGCACAGTTTCATCATCTCTTGAGATTCATCACTCTCTTCTAAGGATCTCTCGTCGTCATCTTCTTCTTCTTCGTCATCATCCTCCTCTTCTTCCTCTTCCTCTTCTTCAAATTGATCTTCCATTAATTGATCTTTTTGTCTCTTCCATTTGTCCCTAGACAGCATCATGAGACAAACCGCGACATCTTCCTCGGTGGTTGCATCAGAAACCGAACTGGCAGGTTCGTGGTCCACCCACGATGTCTTACTATCTTTGCAAAACTTTACCTTCTTCTTCAGAATGGCTTCATGTTCCACGTCACCCCCTTGCTTCTTGTTATGATGATGATGGTGGTACTTTGAATCGAACACGCCGAGTTTCCATGCCCTTTTGGATCTTCTACGAGTTGGGTTATTCTTGGATGATTCAGTTTCACTCTCTCTGTCTTGAAGAATGACACAACCAGTGTCTGCGGCTGCGAAAGAGAATTCTGGATCCACGAGGCGAATGCTTCTCTTTGGGTTCTCTCTGAGGCCGTAGCAAAGACCCTTGTCATCATCGTTATTACCTTGTTCGTCTTCAGATGATGATGAAGAAGAGGCTGATTCAGCTTCGAAACTGAGTTGAACGGTTCGCGATGACTCTTCTTCGGGCTTTGCGAGAGTAAGGTTCATCATGTGAGACCGCATGTGACCCCCCAAGGCCCTGCCATTGGAAAAGCTTCTGAAGCAAAGCTTGCACTTGTGCTTCTCCATCATCGATGAATGAATCAACCAAACAGAGGTTAAGACAGAGAGGGTGAGGGTGTTGGCATTTTGGTGAATTGCTTTGGGGGTGTTGTCCTCGTCGTGATTTGTGAGAGAATGGGAGTGTGCAAACTATAAAAGAAGTAGGTGACAAGCATTCCTCCACCAAGAGATATACAAAAAAATAAAAAGTCAAAAAGGAAGAGAATACCAAAATCTGGGGTTTCCAATTCATTTTTATTTTGTTTTATGATTAAATTTGTTTCTTTTTTTGTTTTTACGGAACCGTAAATGAAAAATCAGAAAACCCCCCAATGAATTGAAAAATGAATTTATTGATATTTAATTAAAGATGTGAATGCACCAAGTGAGAGAAGAAAGAACATGTAACATGCCAGACTTGCCCGTTTCTGTATTTATTCCCCACTTAATCTTCTCTTTTCTTTTTTTATATTTTATTTTTTTTATCTTCCACCCTTTTCCAACTATCCAACGTACCCTTTTGCACCGTTTCAAGGAACTTACCAAATTTGACGGGATACGCTGTTTTTATTTCTTATTTTAATAGAAATCACATTATCGTATCTTTAAATTAATTTTATTCTAATTTTATTATACAAGGAATAAAAAGAAGGGTAATTTTGAATTTTTGAGGCAATTTTAAAGGAAGGTCCTGAAGGGCTTTGTTGCAACAACGAACCAAAATAAAATAGTTGAGAGGACCTTCATTCACAACCTCATCGATTCTCGAACGTTACTGAGTTGTGACATTCAACTGAGAAATAAACGACAATTGTTGAATAAAAGCATTACACGTAATTCACATCATCCACGTGTCGTTTTGATAGCAAATGGCTTTAGCAACAGCTGATTTACGGTACTGTTCATTCAAACAATTGACCTTATTAAATTAGAAAGATCGGAAATTTATTTTAGTTTTAAGACGGAGTTCTGATTCTGTTACTTTTCTGCCGGTGATACGAGAACCAACTGTCAGCACTGTTGCCTTTAGCATGCCGGCTGGTCTTCTAAATAGGACCAAAATAAAATATTTGTGCATAAAATTGGTAAAATTAAAATTTAATTATGAAAATATTTTGTGGATTAACTCTTTATTTTTCTCTCTTTACTTTTACTTTTATTATAATGGGTTTGCGGTGGAGACGTTGATAGTGGGTTTCCCCTTCAATTTTGGATCTTCGGTTGAACAAAATGTGTGATGGGAATGAAGGATGAGAAATGGGTAAGAAACTAACTGCCCTCCCTTTGAGAATGGGGTATTCAAATTCTAAGAGAAGTATATGCCGAATTGTTAGGGGTTGGTAGACCAAGTCCCACTACTACTAACTCTCATTGGTAGCCTTTGCCATTCATCAACATACTCAAACTTTCGTTTATTTCTTCTTACTAGTTAGAGTCTTTTCTTTTCAATTGTTGTAAATAAAATGCCCCTCAGCACGAGATTATTGTTTTTTTTTTCTTTTATTGTGCTAACATTCATATCTTTCTATTTTGATAATTGTTTTCTGTTACTCTGCAATTGATTATTGTTTAATTAGAAAATCAAGAAAACTGCATGGAGTTGGAGCATGTTTTGATAACCACAATATATAATTTCAAAACTTTATGTTTTCAGCCTCAAGTATCTACTGAAGCTATTTAAGTAAATTAACCTTAATAATTTACATATAATCTTTAATGAAAACTGAAACATGCATTAACTTAAGTGTGAAAATTGATATATGCTTGAAACAAATGAAAGATCATACGTAATGGAAAGGTTAAATGAGAGGAAATTTAGTTATACTAGTTTTGAACACATGCAATGTACATAAATACATAAGTGCTTTAATTTAAATTTTTTTCTTTCATAATTAATTATAAAAACAATTTATATAAAAATTGATGAGATTTTTTTTAGAAAAAATTTAAAATCTACAATTTATCTACTACATGTACAATTAAGGCTTTATTTTAGAATTTTTTTTGGTATACTACACAAATATTATTTAATTAACATAAATATTTTGAGTAAAAATAAAATTATATTATATCTCTTTTTTAATTTAATAAATATTATAAATTTTAATAGAGTAAACACTTTTATTATTATAATAATAAATATTTTATTATATTAAATATGACTAAGTTGAAGAGATAAAAGATTTTAAATAAAAAATAAATTCAAAAATAACACTTTATAAAGAAGATAATAATACTTAATTAATTTTTTTTAACTTAATATAACTCCAAGTATATAATTTGTGAGTACGAATTGTTAAATATTATATTAAATTTGTGAAGAGAAGCACTGCAGATAGTATTAACATCCCCAAAGCATTAAAATAAATTAAAAGAAAGAGAAAAGCAAAAAATATAGGAAATTATTGTCATAATGATTTTTGGGTCAACTTACTTTTTTTCATATTAAAACTTCATTTCTGGTTGTTTTCCATATCTTTTTGTTTTCAATCTTTTCTTTTTATGATAATAAACATATGTCCTTTTTCTTGTTTTCATGACAATTTATTATTATTTTTTTATTGTTATTATCATTCTTATTCTTATAAATTGTGCACAACTCCTCACCCATATCACCAATATGTACATATCCCCTAAGACCAAGAATTTGTCTCTGCACTATTTTTGTTCTATTCACGTTATTTTTCCACAGCGTCCAATGCCCAATTTGTGCTGAAATCATAATGAGCGTCATAATCGCACCTTCACAAATGCTGCTGCAATGTCGAAATTTCGCTCACAAAAACACACTTGATTTTTATTTTATTAATTTTTTTAACTTCATTTATTACTCTTCTATTTTATTAGGCATAATATACTAAGAGATGTTTTGGCATATTAAGCTTGAGACTTTGAGAATAGTAAGATGAATGGAAATGAGTGTAATGCGGTAAATTGACAAATAAAATTGAGATAAAAATAAATCATTATACGTTGTTAGGATGTATGTCACCAATGAAAGAGATGATTACAACAAAGTAAAGCAAGCGATATGTTTTAAGTTTTTCTAATTTGATAACAAAGCTCCTTTATGTTAAGGGCACATTTAGCTTAAATTTTATGTATTAAATCAAGTAGTAATATAATGAAAATTTATAACTTGTTATTTGGATCAAAGATTAAGAATATAAAATTTAAATTTTAGTTATTTTTAAACACTCAAAAATATTATATAATGCGGAGGTTATGAACTTGATAAGATCATATTTTGATATATTTTATGACTTATATTTATACACTTAAATTCTATTTTATATATATATATATATATATATATATATATATATCAGGAATACTTCGCTTCTTTGACCGGCTTTGGTCGAGCAACCGCTACCTCTGAACGGCAGCTGCCTACATAACCCATATCCCCTTTGACCAAGGAAGTGGGTATCAGACCCTAACAAGTGTAGTTCTCGGTCCTTTTTTATACAGTTCCTGACATGTGGCTCTTCACTCCAGCCCTGAAGTCTTCTGTGAGCCCCATCTGTTTAACGTGGCCCCCCCTCCCTAAGCTCCATGCAAAAGTAAACCTGCGCAAACAATTCTCAGCTGAGAGATGGACATCCCGCCATTAGCGTGAATGCTTCTCCAGGGCCTACCCGAAGATAGACGTCGCTTGTGGTATCCTGTTTGAATTCTCCAAGCAGACGTTGGTAGTCCTCCCTGGTGGCACCCACCTCTCCGGTCCTTCTTTCCGGAGCCTCTAAAACGAGTCGCTGGGCGATATCATGCCAGGTAGACGGGTCTCTGGACTCGTGTTTAGAAAAGGAGGCCATAATTAGTGCGCATTTCCTCCTGAGATCATCAATGGTGTCGCATGGATGCTCACGGGGAAAATCCACTTCTTCGACCCAGTTGGGAGAGGTCGATGTGCCAGAAGGCGCGAAGGGTGCTCCTCCGCAGGATTGGCAGCAGGTTGCTGCTCCCGGAGATTGCTAAATGAGTCCCCATGTGCATCTTTCTCTTTCTCCCATGCTTTTCTTTCCGTTGGTCAACAACCAACCTCTTTTTTTTATAGTAAGAAAGTCTCTCTGGTATCAGGGAGCAGAGCGACGAAGTCAATCCTATGCTATGATGGCTTTGTCTTTTTTCGGAATTGTGAGACGATTTATTCTCAGTATCACCGTACTTTTGGTTACTCGTATCCTTTTGGTTGGACTGTAACTGGGGCTTTTCTTTTGAAGCCGCTTTCTTTGCTCCATTTCTTAACGACTTGCTCGATTTTCTTCTTTCCGTCGGAGACAACGGTGCCAGCTCTTCGAAGCGACCGCGTTTCGATCTCAATTTGCCTATAGCGTCAGAGCCTGAGCCTGCCTCAACCTCGGACCCGAAGGAAGGAGTAGACCCCCTACCTCGACCTCTCTCCATAGAGGAGGAGCATATTCTTGATCGCTCTCGCTTAGCGTCAGGAACGTCTTCCCCTAAGCTATTGGACGAAGTGCGAGCGATCGCTCGACTCAAAGCAAAGGGCAGATCGCCGATCGGATGGCGCAATTGGATCCCGAAGAACCTTCATTTTGGCGAGAGCACAGAGATGCCATTATTCGGGATTCAATTCTTACAACGCACCAGCGAGACTACTCTTCTCACATACTGTCAAAAAAGCTTAAAGATTTAAGTGGTGCAAATGCCCACACTTCTTTAACTTAGAAAAGTATGGCGAAAATCAAACGAAAGTTTCATGAGCTTGGAACTTGAAAGTCTTAATGAGCTGACGGATAGAAGTCCAATAGCAACTGATCAACGCTTTGAGCGCTTCTTCATTTTTCTTCGGGGGATGTCTCAGTCTATTGGGCCTAGAGGAGCTCTAGACTCTAGTTAGATAGCTTTCTGCGCCCCAACGGCGCCTTTCCTTTACCCATTTTGCACTTTCGATCATTCAATTTGGACTCGGTAAACTTTTCGATTCTATTCTAAGACATTCTTTCTTCCATTACCTATTTTCTATGTCCGGTAAGGCGCATTCAGTTGAGGGAGAAAAACCTCCCGGGTCAACTCCTTGCTTTCATCGAGAATGTCATTGCCTCATGATTACTGTCCAATGCTGTATTTCGACTACATTAACTATGCTATTAATTATTGCAGTTTAGCTGAAAGTTGTTATCAGTGCATTATAAAGATATTTTGAATAAAAATTAGATAATTTTAGTCCTTGCCCGTGCTATGTGAATATGAGTTTGAATTTTGAATTTAAATTTTAAACTTAGATAAATATTTAGATATGAAGATTTGAAGCGGGAGATTCTTTAGTTAAGATTCTGATTGTGGATAAAATAGATTTGAAAAGATAGAGCTCAACCGACTAGAAATTTAGGGCACAACCTATATAAAGAAGCCTTATACTCCACACTTGATACATTTTTTCCACTTTATTTGACACGCCATCTTCCCTTTCTTAGGTTTGACTCACTTCTCCGTTAAAAGTTATTGAGATCATTGGCAAAGACGACGAACCCCTTCAGAGTCAAAGCGATTGATTGAGTACCCCTTTAGAGAACGAGAGCTCTTATCTCTTGTTTGAATTCTCCTTTGTGTTTTATGAATTGGTTCATTATGTTTTTCGTTGTGTATTTCATTATGAGTAACTAAATCCATAGCGTAGCTATGGGGATCCTATTGCAAACTTTGTGTGATTTTTACTTTTAATAGTGGTATTGGTTTTCCTTTATTGTTTGACTTTTATCCTATTGAATTATATTGTGCATGTTAAGATTTGATCACCCTTAGCATCCCATAATTAATTGCATTATAGGTAATTGTACCACGTGTAATTAATGGAACTATAAGATAAAATGAGATAAAAGGTTATGTGATGAATTCACTTTTTATTATATTTTTACTTGCCTTTTTGGTGCTCCTTAATAGAAAAAATGGACTTAGATAGTGCAAATAATATAGAAATCACATTTTGAGTAAATATCATAGGTTTATTAATTTTTGGTTAATTTGCATTTAATTACATAGATATAGATTGCAATTTTAATTATCTTAATAATTTTGCAGAGTCCCCAAGTTAATTTTGAGAAATCTTGGCCCTTGGATGAAAGTTGCCCCCAAAGTAGCCACTTTTAGGAGCAAAAGTGGCAACTACAACAAGTCTGGGCATTAAAGGTTCCAAAGTAGCTATTATCAAGCCCAAAAGTGGCAACTCCAGAAGCTCCAGGGACGCCAATTTTGAAGCATTCCTGCGCGTGGACACTATTGACTCTCATAGTAGCCACGCGCACCAAAGTAGCCACTTTCAGCACAAATAGTGGCAACTCCAGAAGCTCCAGGACGCCAATTTTGAAGCATTCCTGCGTGTGGCCACTATTGGCTCTCATAGTAGCCACGCGCACCAAAGTAGCCACTTTTAGCACAAATAGTTGCAACTCCAGAGAAGTGGCAACCCTTCCATCCTGCGCGTGGACACTTTCAAGGCCCAAAGTGGACACTTTCAAAGGCAAAAGTGGACACTTTGGTGACATGTCATCCACTATAAATAGATTTTAGGAATTAGGGTACGGGACTTTTGACACTTTACACAATTTTTCTTTGCCAAATTGAGACAATTTCTTACGACATTGGAGTCTTGGGTGACAGCCAAGGGTCCTCTATAGGTTTTAATTTCCAATTTCCCTTTTGATTTTTGTTGAATTTACTTTAATGTTGTTTACGTTCTTGCATTTCTTTTTCTCATTTGTGAAGCCCATCCATATGGAGGGCTAAACTTCCTTGTAATTCCTAGTCAATGCACATGAATCTTGAATTCTTGGGATTAATTGCAATATAAATCTTTCTTTCCTTGAATTTATTGACCCTAATCTTTAAATGAAATGGAATTTGCATGAAGGGAACATTGCTTAATTTTACCTAACAAAATTCTAATTCAAAATTGTTTAATTTTGATTAATCCTTGAGGTTGCTTAATCTTAGGGATAGAGATTGGAGCCCATTAAGATGCTTAATTTTAATTGGGACATTAAAGTTAGTCTTCGCTTGTTAGATTAACTTAATTCAAGGGAAATAAAGGGGATTATTGAATCATTTGAAAGAATAATGATGGAACTCATTGCTTGACTAGGGATTACTCATTTTAATTGATTGAATTTCATTAAATTTACATTTCGTTCTTGATTAAAACCCAGAAATTGACAAACCTCCCCCCAATTTACTTGCTTTAAAATACATGTTTACACTTGTTCGATGTATGTTCCCAACCAAAAATTCCTTGGAGACGACCTAGGATAACACCCTAGTACAGCATTCATTTCTTTGCATATTTGATGAGGATTAACGACAATCTTTTGCATGACGAGTAGCTCAAAATTCGTTTCATCAAATTGGCGCCGTTGCCGGAGAATTATTGGTGCTGATCTTATGTTGAACATGATTGGTGCTCTGTTTTTGTGTCTTGCATATTAGTGTGTTTGTTTCATTTTGAGTTTTTGTGTTGTGTTGAAAGTCATACGAATTTTGTGATCTGTTTTTGCATTGTTGTTGCATGATTTTCTGCATCATTTCCTTCATTCAAGTGTTGCAACTTATCAATTACTCACTTTCAATTTTCTGCACTCATTTTGCTACATATTTCTCTGTTTTTCTGCACTTTTACTGCATAATTCTGCAGAATTCTGCAGAGAGATTTTAAATTGTTCTTGTTATTTCATTTACTCAATTTGCTTTCAATTTAGTTAGTTGATATCTAGTGCATGACCCGATCAAACCCTGGAGATTTGTATCCATTAGACCAGGAGATGGATAGAACTTTTCATAGGAACATTAGGACACATAGGGATCACTCTGAACACTCTGAACCATCATCTCCTACTGCATCTTTGCAATCTGTGACACCAATTTCTGTTTACTCTTCTACATTTTCACTTGACTCTAGTTTTGGAGCAATGGCAGGTGATGAGAGGACTCTTAAGGAGCTAGCTGCACCGGATGTCACATACCAAACATTGTGCATCCAATATCCAGATGTGGATGCCCCTTTTGTTTTGAAAACTGGATTAATTCACCTTCTACCTAAATTCCATGGTTTTGCAGGTGAAGACCCTCACAAACACCTGAAGGAGTTTCACATTGTATGTTCCACTATGAGACCTCAAGGTGTTCCAGAGGAGCATGTCAAATTGAAGGCATTTCCATTCTCTCTTATGGATTTGGCTAAAGACTGGTTGTATTATCTTCCACCTGGCTCTATTACAAGTTGGGACACCCTCAAGAGATTGTTCTTGGAAAAATTTTTCCCTGCCTCAAGAGCTGCCTCAATAAGAAAGGAAATATGTGGTATTAGGCAGTTGGAAAGGGAAAGTTTGTATGAATATTGGGAGCGTTTCAAGAGACTTTGTGCTAGCTGCCCCTATCATCAGATAAGTGACCAGCTCCTAATCCAATACTTCTATGAGGGCTTACACCCAATGGATAGGAGCATGATCGATGCAGCTAGTGGGGGAGCCCTAGTTGACAAGACTCCCGCTGCCGCTAGAAACCTCATTGAAAATATGGCAGCTAACTCTCAACAGTTTGCTACAAGGCAAAATTCTCTCATGTCCAGGAGTGTCAATGAGATTCAAACTTCAGATTCACACAAGCTGGAGCATAAGCTAGATGAGTTGGCTTCTATGGTAAAACAGTTGGCTTCCATCCAAAAGAATTCTGCTGCATATACACCTCCACCTCCATCCATTCCAGCAATGCTTTGTGGGATTTGTTCATCTACGGATCACTTCACTGATAGTTACCCCACATTGCAAGAAACTGAATCTTCGGAAGGTAATCCTCAAGCTTACGCTGCTAATATTTATGCTAATACATTCCCTTTTCAACAGCCGCAGTAACAACAAAGCTGAGATTTATCTTCCAATAGATATAATCCCGGTTGGAGGAACCATCCTAACTACTTAAGGTGGGGAGGAAATGCACAGCATCAAGGCTCTAGCCAACCATCCAACAACCATTCCAACCGCATCAAGCTGGACAAAGCAAGCCATATTCAGCCCAACAACATCACCATTCATCATCTTCATCTCAACAACACCATCAAACACCACCTTCACTAGCTCCTGCACCTCAAAAAAGTGAGTCATCTTTGGAAGACCTTGTGAAGCAACTCATCATGAGTAATCTCAATTTCCAGCAACAGAGTCAGGCCTTCCAACAACAGACTCAAGCAAGTATCAAGACCTTGGAGAATCAAATGGGTCAACTTGCTTTATCCCTAAATCAACTTCAATCTCAAGGTTCAGGCAACCTCCCTGCATAAACTGTAACAAACCCAAAGAATGTGAGTGCCATTACCTTGAGATGTGGTAAGGTGATGCAAGAGCCAGAAATGCCTAAGAAGAAGGATCCTAGTCGCACTTTAGCTGTAGAAGGTGAAGGAGGAGAGATCAAGAGTCAAGAGCAGCCTGCACCTATGCCCACACCATGTCACCCAAAAGTGGTAGACAAAGAGGAGAGGTTCATTCCTATTCCCTTCCCTCAAAGAATGGTTCAGCCCAGCAAGAAGCAAGAAGAGGTTGATAAAAAAATTCTAGATACTTTCAGAAAAGTTGAGGTAAATATACCCTTGCTGGAGGCAATTAAACAAATACCCAAGTACGCCAAGTTCTTGAAAGACTTGTGCACTCATAGAAGGCGGCTAAAGGGTAATGAAAGAGTGAACATGGGGAGGAATGTATCAGCTCTTTTTGAGAGGCAGAAAACTTCCATGCCTGAGAAATGCAAAGATCCAGGGACATTTACTATTCCCTGCATTATAGGCAACAATAGGATAGATAATGCCATGCTTGATTTAGGTGCATCTATTAATGTTATGCCTTTATCTATCTTCACATCTTTGTCTCTTGGACCATTACAGCCCACAGGTGTCATCATCCAGCTAGCAAACAGGAGCACAGCACATCCAACTGGACTTGTGGAGGATGTGTTAGTGAGGGTGAATGACCTCATTTTTCCAGCTGATTTTTACATCATTGACATGAAAGAGTCAATGGATAGTGTTGCACCAATCATTTTGGGAAGACCGTTCTTAAAGACTGCGAGAACAAAAATTGATGTGCATGCCGGATCACTTACTATGGAGTTTGGAGACAGTGTTGTCCGCTTTAACATACTGGATGCTATGAAGCACCCAAATGAAGAACACTCTGTTTTCCATATTAATCATCTTGATGAATTAATAGATGATAATTTGTCTGAATTTCTAGGAGGAGACTCTCTCCTTAATTTTTCTGATTGTGTAGATACTTCCAATTGTGAATCGTGTAATAGTTCTTCTCTGTGTGACATTTGTGCTGAGATTTCTGATTATTTGAATGCAAATTCTACTACTTTTAACGTTGATGAACCTAACAATTCCATAGGATTAGAATGTGATGTATTGAGTACAACAAGTACAATTGAATCTAACGCCTTTGGTTTGAATATTGCAGAGACTTTGCCAAATGAAAGTGCCAAATCACTTCCTTCTGTGGAGCAACCTCTCACATTGGAGTTGAAGCCCCTACCAGAACATTATGAGAAGCTCCCGGTCATTATTTCCACCAAGCTTGAAGACGATCAAGAGGAGCTATTGTTGGAAGTAATTAAAAGGCATAAGAGAGCTATTGGATGGACTTTAGCTGACATTCCTGGTATTAGCCCTCTCATGTGCATGCACAAAATTCTGTTGAAAGGGAGGACCAAACTAGTGAAGCAACTTCAGAGGAAAAGAAAGAGAAAAGGAAGAGGAAAAGTAAGCCACAACTCCAAGAACTAGAAGCGCTGCACTTAAGAGCATATGAAGACTCAAGAACCTACAAGGAGAGAACCAAGCAGTATCATGATAAATTGATAGGTAGAGGAGAGTCTTGTGTAGGTCAAAAGATGCTTCTATTCAACTCATGTCTCAAGTTCATGACTGGAAGGCTACATTCCAGGTGGATTGGTCCATCAACAGTTACACAAGTATTTCCTAATGGTGCAGTGAAAATCAAGAGTGACTCCACTAACAAATGTTTCATAGTGAATGGACATCGTCTGAAGCATTTTTTGGAGAACTTAGTTCCCTTGGAGGAGATTGAAGAGGTGAATGTGTACTCCCCCATCATTTCCTTCAACCAAGACCCCTGTCATGAGTAAATCACTTTGCACGTCAAGCTAGTGACGTTAAAGAAGCGCTCTGTGAGAGGCAACTCACACGTGAATAAGGATTTTTGCTCTTTCCCTTTGCATTCTTTCAATTGAGTTTTTGTTTTTATTTGTTTTCATTTGTAGATACAATTCAATTTTGTGTGAATAATTTTCTGTGGACTCATAATTTTTGCAGGGATTGTGGCAGCAGCAAACACTTTGGGTACTCATTCATGCTTGGTACAAATTATTTTTCTTGAGAGTGGTCACTTTCATAGGCCATAGTGGTCACTTTGGCTCAAGGTAAGCATGTTTCTCCTTGTAGTTCCCACTTTTAAGAGTGAAAGTGGCTACTTTGACACCTAGGAGGTCAGTAGTTTGCGCGTGGACACTTTCTAGTCCAATAGTAGCCACACGCAATTCACTTTGCATTTTGGGGCTCACTGTAGTTACCACTTTCTTCATTGAAAGTAGCCACGCGCATATGCTCACAAAGAGGAACTCTCTGAAGTTCCCACTTTGAAGCCCCATAGTGGCCACGCGCAATTCACTTTGCAATTTAGGGCTTACTGTAGTTGGCACTTTCTTCAATGAAAGTAACCATGCACATATGCTCACAAAGAGGAACTCTCTGGAGTTCCCACTTTGAAGCCCCATAGTAACCACGCGCATATGCCCACACACACAACCTCACTTTAGTTGCCACTTTCTTCCTTGAAAGTGGCCACGTGCACCCACTTTCACGTTCCAAATTTCACACACCCACTCACACCCACTCACACCCATTCACACCCACTCACACCCACTCACTCCTAGTCCCAAGACGCATCTTCCCTCACCACACCCAAGGCTTCAAGCAAGGTAATTCTCTCAATTTCTCTCCATTTATGGTTAGGGTTCTTAGATTCCCCAATTTGGGGGTTTTCAATTTTACTTGTTTTTTTATTGAAATTGAGGTGTAATTGAGCATTCTTACATGAATTAGAGAGGATGAGGTCCCTAACTTGCACCCAATGGGGCGTATTACTCCCATTCAATTGGGCGTTCCCACTTTTGGCCCCAATAGTGGCCACACCCACTTCCTCCTTGCCATGACTTCCATTTATCGTTTTTGTTATGCTCCCCTCCCTCATTTTTCTCCTCTAAACATGCCAAAAATGATATTAAATTTCTTGTTCATGTATGTTAGTGCCTTTATTTGGTTCGTGCCCATTTCCATTTAGTTTTGGCCCCTCCATTTTGCTGTTTTGCTTTTCAATTCCATGCCATTTTACTTTTGCTGCACTTGATCCTCATGCACATTACATAAATAACCATGATTGTTGATCTTTCTGGGTGTTGAACATGCTTTTCATGACTTTAATTTCACTAATTGCTGCATTATGGTCCTTGAGCTTAGAAGCCATATTTTGCTATACATTTGATTGCTATACATAGTGACTGTATGCCACACCATTCTCTGTGCTTAATTGTTCTTGTCTGTACCAATTGAGCTCTATGCTTTGCCCATAGAATGCCTCTTTTTATAGAATGGAATGTGTTTGTAGGCTATGTACCATGATTGACATTGGTTGCCCTCTGAGTCATATGTAGCACTATACACCCTTTTGCACACAAATTACTTAGGATGGTATCAAATTATTTTGCAGCCCCTAGTTTGATTGCTTGCTGTTGTGTGTTACCATGGAGGGTTGACCCAATTTCCCTGCACTACCCATTCACATATTCTTTCTTCTCTGTAGATATTGTCAAGCAATCCTAGAAGGAACTTTGAATACATCATCTATAAAAAGGGGGGTGAACTTTTTGTCCCTGTTTTGCATTTATTTCTCGCTTACTTTTCCTCATTTCATGCCTTCTCTTTTCTTTTTAATCTAGTCCTGTTTTATAATTTTGCTTTTATGCTTTGATTGCATTTCCCATCCAACCCATACTCATTCTCATTTTTGTACATATTTCCGTCCCTACCATTTTGAACATATTTTCTTGTCGGGTGAATTGTACTCTCATTTTGCAAGTTATTATCACTTTTACCATGGTAGTGAATTGGGCCTTTCTTCTTCTTTTCTGTGTGCATATTACATGTATTTTTGCATTCATCTTCTAGAACTTGCCCTGTTTCTTAATTCAATATGCATTGTGCAATTTTCCATCTAGATGATTGAGGCCTTCTTTGCACATACCCTTCCCCCCACCCTTGCACTTCACTTCCCTGTTCCCCACTTCTTGCTTTTGCCAAACTTAGTCAACAAATATATTTCCCTTTCCTTAATAGAGGTATTTCTTTTGAGTTGCCTTAAGATTGAGTGCAAGAAACTAAGTTTGGGGTGTTGATTATGCTTGTAGTTGCTTGAGGACAAGCAATGTCTTAAGTTTGGGGTGGTGGACAGCATACATGTTCATAATACATGTCAATAATAAAAAAAAATGATTGTCAAAGTCCATGATATCACAAAAATATGAATGAATGAAAAAGGAGAAAAGAAAGAAAGAAAAATATAGCAAGGCATTTGAGTTGAAAAAGGATCTCCACATAAGGCAAATAAGAAAATTAATGTGGTGAAAGAATGCTTTAACCTCTTAAGCTACATCATTTAAGGTATTCCACTCTAGTTGTTGCACTAAATCACTCAAAAGAACTTCCTCCTCTTGAGTACCCACTTGATCTTGTCACCCTCAGTTAAAATTTGAGCCTATCCTAACCCCATTTGTGACCAACAAAGCCCTCATGATAGGTGGTTCGTTGTATCTAGGCAAAGGAGATTGAGAATATGGGCAAGCCTATGGTAGGGTGAGGCTAAATGCATGGATTGAGGGAAAACACTTAGCCTGAAATGTTGTTGAGTGATGAGTGAAACACCACCTTGTGAGATGGATAGTTTCTTTGCATTATGTGAGTCACATGAAACCTTACTTGATTCTTTTGTTTCAATTTAGTAAGACTTTGCATGGAATATTTGACATGAATATGATTCCTCTGTTGAATGAGTCTATGGTTGTGAAGATGTTGGAAGTGCTAATTAAAGCATGAAGTTGGAATGAAAATCTCTAAAAAAAATTTTTTTGGATAAATCCAACCCTCTTCATTTTCTTTGCTTGAATTTTGATTTGCTTGAGGACAAACAAAAGTTTAAGTTTGGGGTTGTGATGAATTCACTTTTTATTATATTTTTACTTGCCTTTTTGGTGCTCCTTAATAGAAAAAATGGACTTAGATAATGCAAATAATATAGAAATCACATTTTGAGTAAATATCATAGGTTTATTAATTTTTGTTTAATTTGCATTTAATTATATATATATAGATTGCAATTTTAATTATCTTAATAATTTTGCAGAGTCCCCAAGTTAATTTTGAGAAATCTTGGCCCTTGGATGAAAGTTGCCCCCAAAGTAGCCACTTTTAGGAGCAAAAGTGGCAATTACAGCAAGTCTGGGCATTAAAAGTTCCAAAGTAGCTACTATCAAGCCCAAAAGTGGCAACTCCAGAAGCTCCAGGGACGCCAATTTTGAAGCATTCCTGCGTGTGGCCACTATTGGCTCTCATAGTAGCCACGCGCACCAAAGTAGCCACTTTCAGCACAAATAGTGGCAACTCCAGAGAAGTGGCAACCCTTCCATCTTGCGCGTGGACACTTTCAAGGCCCAAAGTGGACACTTTCAAAGGCAAAAGTGGACACTTTGGTGACATGTCATCCACTATAAATAGATTTTAGGAATTAGGGTACGGGACTTTTGACACTTTACACAATTTTCCTTTGCCAAATTGAGACAATTTCTTACGACATTGGAGTCTAGGGTGACAGCCAAGGGTCTTCTATAGGTTTTAATTTCCAATTTCCCTTTTGATTTTTGTTGAATTTACTTTAATGCTGTTTACGTTCCTGCATTTCTTTTTCTCATTTGTGAAGCCCATCCATATGGAGGGCTAAACTTCCTTGTAATTCCTAGTCAATGCACATGAATCTTGAATTCTTGGGATTAATTGCAATATAAATCTTTCTTTCCTTGAATTTATTGACCCCAATCTTTGAATGAAATGGAATTTGCATGAAGGGAACATTGCTTAATGAACCCTAATTTACCTAACAAAATTCTAATTCAAAATTGTTTAATTTTGATTAATCCTTGAGGTTGCTTAATCTTAGGGATAGAGATTGGAGCCCATTAAGATGCTTAATTTTAATTGGGACATTAAAGTTAGTCTTCGCTTGTTAGAGTAACTTAATTCAAGGGAAATAAAGGGGATTATTGAATTATTTGAAAGAATAATGATGGAACTCATTGCTTGACTAGGGATTACTCATTTTAATTGATTGAATTTCATTAAATTTACATTTCGTTCTTGATTAAAACCCAGAAATTGACAAACCTCCCCCCAATTTACTTGCTTTAAAATACATGTTTACACTTGTTCGATGTATGTTCCCAACCAAAAATTTCTTGGAGACGACCTAGGATAACACCCTAGTACTGCATTCATTTCTTTGCATATTTGATGAGGATTAACGACAATCTTTTGCATGACGAGTAGCTCAAAATTCGTTTCATCATTATGTTAATCACACTTAATTCCTCTCTTTCAACCGCTCTTGAATTAAAAAACACGTAAGGTCTTTATGCTTTCTTTACCATTTGCCTTGCATGATCATTAGGGGTGATTGCTCAAGGAAAAGAATACTGGAGTTAAAATAATTAGAACATAAAGAAGTATAATAGGTGAAACCATAAGTCCTAAACTCATCTCATTCGATTTCTCTTATACGTTGCATTATTATTTTCTTCAATTAATTGTTAACATTAAGTCTTGTTTTTAATCCATCACACTCCCTTTGTGTTTAAACAATCGAATTAAGGTATTCTTGGTACTTGAAAATAATTTTTTTGGGACGATAACTTGAGAGCTCTTTTTCTTGAAAACTCTTTTATTACTTTTTGACGGGTACACTTACCCCCGAACAAGTTTTTGGCGCCGTTGTCGGGAATTAATTTTTAATATAAAAGAAAATCAAGTATTTGGTTGATTTAAATATTTTTATTTTTTATTTTGTTTTATGCTCACTCGTTCTAAACCTATTGGAGAAATTGCTTTTGATCCAAAAATTAAGAAGACAACACGTAGGCTAAGGAAGAGTGCAGACAGAAAAAGAAGATGGCGAAAGAACGATCAATTTTGGAGTACATGAAACCCATTAGTGAAGGTGATGTCGAGAGCATTGTCGCCCTCGATATAGAGACCAACAACTTTGAATCAAAGCCGACCTTGATCAATCTAGTCTAGAACTCCACACTGTTCTCAGGGCGACCTGTTGAAGACCCTCACCTTCATCTGAAAAAGTTCCTTTAACTCACCGACACCATTAAATACAACGATGTCACCAAAGATGCTATAAGACTTCGCCTTTTCCCATTGTCTGTCACATAAAGGGTGAACACATAGTTCTCCACACTTCCATCAAATTCAATTACAACGTGGGATGACCTGACCTAGCAGTTCTTAGCCAAATATTTCCCACCATCACTCTCTGCGAAGCTGATGACAAAGATCTCCAATTTTTGACAATATGAGTCTGAATCTCTGCTCGAAACATGGGAACACTTTGAAGAACTTCTAAGATGTCTACATCATGATTTCCCTATGTGCAAGCAGATGCAAATTTTCTATGCTTAACTCTCACTCTCCAACAAAGCCACTGTTGATGTAGCCGTTGAAGGAGCCTTCCAACTACGGCCTATACATTGATAGAAAAGATGGCATCCAGCAATTTGCAATGGCATACAGCCCATCACAGAAACAAAAATAAGGAAATTGCTTTAATCTATCAAGCAGAAAATAACGATTCAATAACAAATAAGCTAGAAACTCTGTCAAAACAAATAGAATTCTTACTAAGGGCACAAGATCCATCTGCAAAATCTCTAGAGACCAAGGAGGTCAATTTCTTAGGCAATAATTACAATCCAAGATGGTGTAGTAAACCCATAAATTTATGAGAGAATAGCCAAAGAAGACATAATTCAAACATTTATCGCCCTTCCTTTGTGTATATAAAGAGGTTCCCTTCTACTTTTTCTCTCTATGTGTGTATTTGTATTCATTTTCATTCAAATCAATAATATAATTCAGTTTCTCTCTTTTTTTCTTTCTCTTATCTTCATCAACTCTCATATGGTATAAGACTGCGATCCAACCATGGCCACATGTTTGAAGGCCAAGTGTACCTGTCAAAAAGTAATAAAGGGTTTTCAACTAAGTTTCCAAAATATCGTCCCACAAGGATTGTTTATCAACTACTAAGAGTTTTCCTAATTTAATTGTTTGAGCTTCAAATATGCGAGGTTAATTAAGATGAGAATTTATAAAATCAATTGTAAACACTAAGAGCAAGAAACAGAAAGCACGTTTTGGTTAAACTTTATCGGAGAGGAACCTAGGGCGTATGGGTGTTCTCATTCAATCCTTTATGATATTCTTCTATTTAGATCTAAATTTGATTTCCTAGTGATTACTAATCATTCATACTGATACTATTAATACCCAATGGTCATGCAGTATTAATATTCTTTTCTCTAAGTTAATATCCCCAATTGTCATGCAGGTTATTAATTTAGAAAAAGCCTAAGGAGCCTATGAATTTGTTAATTCAATAATGATTAAAAGATGAAGATTGGTTTGGTCTACCTAATCTTTCCTCTCGTTTTATCCTATAGATCTATAAATTACCCGAGGTACGATTGCCTGACGATGTAATTAATTGGGGTTAAGAATGAGAAATAATAAGATAAATCCTAATCATGAAGTGGAAATCATATTTAGATTCAAATATCAAAATCCCATAAAGTCATAAACGATAATTCCCATAGCCCTAGCTATGGATTTAGCTACTCATGTAGAAAGAAAGAACTAAAACAATCAATAACATATCCATAATGAAGCAGTAAAGCAAACTAGAATAGGAAATGAATCTTCAATCTTCAAGTATGGTCACTTGAAGCTCTAAGTTCCGCCAAGGGTGTGCCAACGATCCTCCGAGAAGGGTGAAAATGACCCAAAATCTCGAAGAAAAGGTTCTGTGTAAATCTGTGCTCAGCAAAGGGTCCCCTTCATTATGCTTTCCCCCCCTCTATTTATATAATTTTGAACTCCTTTGAACTTGGTAAATTTGGCTAACGCAAACAAGCACGGCCGTGCATGATGATGCAACACGGTCGTGCATATCATCGAAGCACCCCCGTGCTTCATTGGGCGTGCTTGTTGCTGTGAGGCTTTGAAACCCATTCATTTGGGCTCAAAATGTACCCAAAATCTTCTCGTAGTCTCTTTATATCAAACTGCGCAATTAACAACTAAATTAGTGTAAAACTCAATTTAATTAAATGTCAAATATGAATAATTGGGCTATAACAGAGGGCCTAATGACAGACTTATCACCACACAATCTTCTTTTACTTCTTCGATTGTTCAAACTGTTGTACCAATTTCAATCAAGCTTTGATGATGACAATTTTCTAATCTGGAAAATGCAAGCAATTGGTGTCATTAAATCTTTCAAATTGCAAAAATATGTGGATCATCACAAAGATGGTGGTATGCCTCCAAAGTACTCCGATTCAGAAGACAAATTGTTAGATAAAGTTTCAAAAGCATATTCGAATCGAGTGCAGCAAGATTAATTGATCTTTACCTGGCTTTTAGCATCTATGTCACCAAATTTGCATTCAAGAATGGTGGGTTACGATAATGTATTTCAGATTTGGAAATCTTTACATCTTTACTTTGAAACAGAACAAGAGCTTGTGTTTGTCAATTAAAATCACATCTTAAAGGAATCAAGAAACAAGATTCTTTGAATTTATATCCTCTTCCTATCAAGACGATCATTGATACCTTGGCATCAGTTGGTTCACCTATTAATCTTGTAGAACACATTTAGAGTATCCTTGATGGTCTCCCAAGTGAGTATAATCCTCTTGTTACTTCTATCATTTGAAGAACTGACTCATATTGTCTAACGCCCCGAATTTTGGTAATATAAATTATCAATGTTTATATGTGTGAGAATAAGTATTGAAACGTGCACTCAAGTGCGTAATAATGATGTTTATGTGTATTAAGTATATAGGATGTGTGTATTTATGTGTGCATGACTGGATTGGGCTGGAAATAGGCTAAGTGCCTAGATACAGGGCATCCTTGCTGTAGCGAGAGGGCCTAGGAAGAAAAGGGCGAACTGTCGCTTTCTTGTTGTAGCGAAAGAGGTCTCACTATGGTGAGAGAGCGACAGAAGGGAGTGCATTTCTAGGTGCAGTCTCGTTGTAGCGAGAGGGTCTCGCTGTAGCGAGATTCTGCAGAAACCATAATGCAATTTTGTCTGAGATTTTCGCTATAGCGATAAAAGGCGTCACTACAGCGAGAGGTGTCTCGCTGCAGCGAGAATATCTCGTTGCAGCGAGAGTGTCACGATCTGAGGGGTTTTAAAAGGGGTTTACGGATTTGAGATTCATTTCTCAGATTCCCTCTCAAATCCTTTCCGATTCCCTCTCAAATCCTTTCTGATTCCCTTAACCTAAAGTCCTATTCTACCGACTAATTGCCTCCAAAGCTGTCGGGAGCTTGATTGAAGGTTGAATTCGTGTGGAGAACGCTTGGAGGTGAGTTTTAACAGTTAGGGTTTCATTTTTCATCTCCTTTTCTCAATGTTTGTGGGTTCCTTGGATTCTCATGGAGTTCTTTTATGTGGTTAGGCCGAAATTTATGTGGGGAACACTTCTGAGGTCGAATTCTAGCGTGGGTCGTCAATCCAAGATAAAAGGGGACTCTACCCTACTCTTTTTATGTGTAATTGATTGAATATGGAGTTGTGGCTGAGTTAGAAGGTAGAAAATGTGTAGAGAATGGAAGTTGATTGTGAAATGTGATGAAGGCCATGTGCAGTGACATGTGAATATCGTGTGTGAGGACGAGAGAATATGTATTGGATGAAAAATACTGTGTACGGTGACGTGTAAATGAATGTAGGCTATGTGCCGTGAACTGCTAGTGGATGTAGGCTATATGCCGTGCAATACAAATGAAAATGGGCTAGGTGCCGTGTATTATGGATAATTATAGACTATGTGCCGTGTGTTGTGAAATCAATGTGGGTCTAGTGCCGTATATTGCGAATGAAATGTGGATTGGGTGTCGTGTGAGGCATGAATGTTGCATGCGTGTAATGGGGCGTGCTAACACCGGTATAATGTGCTGTAAAGGGGTGTGTAACGCCGGTATATTGTACTGTAAATGGGTGGGTAACGCCAGTATAATATACTGTAAATGGGGTAGGTAACATCGGTATGATATATTGTGAATGGGTGTGAAGCATCGATATAATATGCTGTGAATTATGGAATTAAAATGTACTGTGAGATATTGCTGACTGTGATTATACTTGTTTTTAATGTATTTTAAATGATTCGGAGGTGAGACTCTATGATTGATTGCTGCGTTTTGGTAGTGTAGGGTACTCACCCTTACGTTCATTTTTCAAGTAATCAAGATGATTAGCAACAGACTCGGTGAAGGGCAGATGGAACTGCTATAGGACTTAGTACAGTATTTTAAAATTTGTTGTATTTGAATAAGTCCTGTAGTGGTTATTTGATAATGAACTTGTAACCCTTTACTTTATTTTGAAATATTGATGAAACCACGTACTGAAGTAGTATTTAAAAGTGAAAATTTATTATCCAGAATTTATGAAAATTCATTATTTTGAAATTAAATTTAAGGTGTTACATATTGTGTGGCAAAAATAGAAACTTTATTAACTACTATGGAGAATAGGTTAGAAAGATAGAAACAAGAAGAACAAGAATCCTTGAATATGCAAGCAAATTATGCTCAATTTCAATGAGGCTTTCAAGGAAGAGGACAGGGTATTTTAGAGGCTGAGGTCAACAAAATAATAAAGGAAGAAACAAAGGATATTTTATAGGTGGCAGAAATTTTGGAAGAGGACCTGGCCATAGCTTTGACAAGCAAAACAACTATAATAGACCAATGTGTCAAGTATGCAATAAACTAGGTCATATAGCCTTGAACTGCTCTCACAAATTTAATCCCCAATGTCAAGACAATAGTGCTCAGCATGTCTCCAACAATTCAGAAACTCAGCAAAAAGCAATGGTTACTGAAGCAAATCTTGATGATCAATCCAGTATCTCAACCCTTATGGTAGTTTCTGATACCTTTTATGATTTAGCTTGGTACCCTGATACAGGAGCTACTAATCACATCACAGCTAATGCATTAAACATGGAGATTTTGCATCCATTCAACATATAGGTCATTCCTATCTTTACTCTTCTAACTCAAATAAACCTTTTTTCTTGAAAAATTTGTTACATGGTCCTTTAATATTTAAGAACTTGATCAACGTATCTCAATTTTGTAGAGATAACAATGTGAAATTTGAATTTACTGCTAATAATTGTTATGTCAAATCTTAGTAAACTAAGCACACACTTTTGGAAGGACACTTCACAAAAGAACTCTATATTTTTTATAACATTTTTGCAGAACCCTCAATTTGTAATTTTGTTACTACAGAAAACACTAATAATATTCATGATTTATCTAGTAATAATTGTGATTTGTATAGAATATGGCATGCAAAACTAGGACATGCAAACTACAAAATTGTACATGATGTTATGAGTAAATGTGGAGTTTCTGTTTCTAAAAATTTTACCTTTTCTTTATGCAAATCATGCTATTTAGGAAAGTTACATAAGCAACCACTTTATTATTCAAATACTGTCTATAGTAGTCCTCTACTGCTTGTTCTTTCTTCATCTGATAGCAAGTACTACATATAGTTTATTGATGCTTTTTCAAAATTCACATGAATTTATTTGATTTCTAATAAAAGCAAAGCACTGCAATGCTTCATTCATTTTAAAAACATGATTGAAAATCAACTGAATTCCAAAATCAAGTGCATACAAACTGATGGAACAAATGAATACTTGGCTTTTTCAAAATACATAAATAATCATGACATTTTGCATAGAATAAGTTGCCTATATACACATGAGTAGAATGGAAGTGCAAAAAGAAAGCATAGACATATCGTTGATATGGGATTGTCTCTTTTAACTTATGCATCTATGCCACTTAAGTTTTAGGGAGAAGCATTTCAAGCTACTATTTATATAATAAACAAACTTCCAACACCTACTTTGTAATTGATTTCACCAATTAAGAAACTTTTTTCTACAAAACCTAAATACAACAATCTTAAGGTGTTTAGATGTGCTTGTTACCCTTACTTAAGACCATATAATAAACATAAATTTAATTTTAGGTCTGAAGAATGCATATTCATTGGTTACAAACCTTCCAAATTACTTCCTTAGCATTCAAGTTGATCAACTTCCTAATGGAACTCTAATGCTGACTTAAACAAAGTATATCACTGATCTCTTAAAAAGGGCTAATATGCACATAGCTAAACCTATCAAAACGCCAATGGTTGCTAGTTTGAAACTCTAACCTTTGGAAGGAACAACTTATGATGAAGTAACTCAATACAGATCCATTGTGGGTAGTTTACAATACATCAAAATTACAAGACCAGGAATTGCTTTCTTAGTTAACAAAGTTTGTCAATTCATGTAAGTTTCTAGGGATACTCACTGGATGGCTGTCAAAAGAATCCTAAGATACCTAAGTGGATCTCTCAATACTGGTTTACATCTCACCAAGTCTCCTGATGTCACAATCAGAGGATTCTGTGATGCAGATTAAGGATCAGATATGGAAGATAGGAAGTCAACTACTGGTTATGTAATATATCTTGGAGCTAATACTATAAGATGGTCTTCTAAGAAATAACAAGCAGTCCCAAGTCTACAACTAAAACAAAATACAAAAGTATTGCTTCTATAGCTATAGAAATGGTATGGTTAAATAATCTTCTATATGAGATTCACATTCCTACCACAAGCAGATCCATAATATATTGTGACAACCTAAGTGTTGTTTTATTATCTGTCAATCCTATTTTACACTCAAAGACTTAAACATTTTGAGATAAACTTGTACTTTGTTAGAGATAAAGTTCAAAAGAAGCAATTGGCTGTCCAACATATTCCTTCATCAAAATAAACAACAGACATTCTCACTAAAGCCCTATCCTTTCCTACCTTCAATTATTGCAGAAACAAACTAAGCATTTGTATACATCTTACCCTAAGTTTGACGGAGGATATAAGAGATACTTAAAGAATTTTAGTTACGCAGCTTTATCTTTTATTAAATATAAGTTTGTTATTTGACAGCTCATGATAGTTATTTTTTGTTACATCCATAGGCTCTTAGTTTAGTCTTCTTTGTGTATATAAAGAGGTTGCCTTCTACCTGTTCTCTCTCTATATGTATGTGTATTCATTTTCATTCAATTCAATAATACAATTCAGTTTCTCCCTTTCTTTCATCTTCATCAACTCTCATAGTTGACTCAAATGGTGTTAGGAATGCTACCCACCCAGCCTGAGCCTAACCCCAAGGAACATGCCAAGGCTATTACTTTGAGAAATAGAAAGATGTTTCCTGAAAATGTGCCAAAGTCGCATAACAGTGCCATATGCATGTTCTTGCTGACAAAGTAGCACGCCAGTTCATAAGCACGGTCGTGCTCACCTCTATGCACAGCCATGCTAACATTGCAGAGACAAAATGGGGGAAGAAAAAAGAAGCAGACGCAATGCCTAGGTCTCAAGAACTTCAAATAATTTTTCTCAGAGGCTGAGAAGTAGTCAAAGGGACTCGCAGTTCAATAAATTCGTTGAAATCTTGAAGAAGTTGCACATTAACATACCCTTTGTGGAGGCCATCTCTCAAATACCTAAATATGCTAAGTTCCTCAAGGAAGTATTAAGCAACAAGAGGAGGTTAGAGGAATTTAAAATTATAAGGCTTAACGAGGAATGCTAAGCAATCCTTTTGAAAAAGCTACTTGCAAAACTCAAAGACCTAGGGAGTTTTACTATTCCTTGTACTATAGGTAGCTCTCATTTTGATAAAGCCCTATTTAATTTAGGGGCTAGCATAAATCTAATGTCTCTATGTTTTTAGAAGGTTAGGAATGAAAGAACCCAAACCTACCTTTATTTATTTGTAGTTAGCAGATAGATCCATCACTTACCCAAGGGGTATAGTAGAAGACGTCTTGGTAAAGGTCGACAAATTCATCTTCCTTGCAGATTTTTTTGTACTAGCCATGGAGAAAGATAATGAGGTTCCTATTATTCTGAGGAGACTATTCTTAGCCACAGGGAAGACCATTATAGAGGTTCAACAAGGGAAGCTTATATTAAGGCTAAACGATGAGAATTTTTTTTATTTTTTTTAAGTTTTTAATTCTCTTAAGCACCATCTAATTTTGACTCTTATAATTTTATCTCTGTGAATGACCCTTCTTATTATTTAGACTCTATGCAGTTAATAGATAGGTTAAGGGATGATGTTGTAGAAAAAATTCTCACATTTTGGGAGAGATGCTCTAATGAAAATAGAAGAAGTAATAGATGAGATCTTAGCTTTGGAGAGCAAGAATCAGAGCTGGTGGTTGGTACCTAGGCATTTTGAAAGCTTGGGAGCATGAGACATTCAAATTCCCAAACCATCCATTGTAGAACCTCTAGAATTAGAGCTCAAACCCCTTCCCTCTAATCTTAAATATATTTTTCTATCTCCTTCCTCTTCTCTTTATATAATAATTTCTTCTAAATTGATAGGTATTATAGAGGAGAAATTGATGAGTCTTTAGGGAGAATAAGGAGGCCTTTGGATGGAGCATTCATGACATCATGGGTCTTAGCCCTTCCATTTGTACCTATTAGATGCTGGTACTATTTTTCCTATTTCTGATAGTCTTTGGGTGAGCCCTATGTAGGTTGTACCCAAGAAAGGAGGAATAACAATGATGGAGAATGAGTAACAGGAACTTATTGCTATAAGAAAAGTAATTATGCATCGTATGTGCATAGACTACAAGAAGCTCAATAAGGCCACTCGAAAAGACCATTTCCCCCTTCTTTATTGATTAGATGTTAGAAAAATTACTGAGACGTGAATTTTATTGTTGTTTAGATGATTATTTGAGTTACATGCAAATACCTGTCGAATTTAGAGGACTAAAAGAAGACTACTTTTACATGCCCTTATGATACTTTTGCATATAAACAAATGTTGTTTGGTTTGTGTAATGCCCCTCGCGACATTTTAGAGATGCATGATGGTCTTATTTTCTGATTTATTAAAAAAATGTATTGAGATTTTTATGGATGATTTTTCTGTTTATGACAACACTTTTGATTATTGTTTGCATAGCTTTGATTTGGTTTTACAAAAATGTAAAAAGGCTAATTTGGTTTTAAATTGGAAAAAAATGTCAATTTATGGTTGATGAGTGCATTGTTTTGGGGCATAAAGTTTCTAGTAGGGATATATAGGTAGACCCTGCTAAGGTAGATGTTATTGTTAAACTTTCCTCTCCCAAATGTGTGAAATCTGTTAGGAGTTTCTTGGGGCATTTGGGGTTTTATAAGAGGCTTATTAAAGATTTTTGAAAAATAACAAAACCTCTTTCTGATTTATTGGCTAAGAGTACAGAGTTTAAGTTTGTGATGCTTGCTTATTTGCTTTTAATACCCTTGAAAGTAAGTTAATTAATGACCCTATTATTATCTCTCCTGATTGGTCTTTTCTCTTTGAGCTTATGTGTGATGCTAGTGATACAACTGCTAGAGTAGTTTTGGGCCAGTGGAAGGGCAAGATTTTTCAAACCATTTATTTTGCGAGTAGAACTTTGGATGGAGCACAGTGGAACTATGCCACCACTGAGAAGGAGATGCTAGCTGTGGTATTTGCATTTGAAAAATTGTCCTTATTTGATTATGTCTAAAGTCATTGTGTTTAATGACTATCATGCTCTTAGATATTTGATGGCTAAATAGGATGCTAAGCTAAGGATTATTTGATGGATTCTCTTGCTACAGGAGTTTGATATAGATATCTGAGATAAAAAAGGGCATGAGAACTTTGTTACTAACCACTTATCCAGATTACAGCCCTCGGTGAGGAAGAGCACCAAGTTAGAAATTAAAGAGACATTCTCTGATGAGAATTTTTTATGTTTCTAGGGCACCTTGGTATGCTGATATGGTGAATTTCTTGGCTAGTAATATCTTTCTCCATGGATGTTTAAAGTTTGTGGAGAAAATTTGATTAGGCGATGTGTTCCTGAGAGTGAATTTACCGCAGTTCTTGATTATTGTCACTCCAGAAAGGTAGGAGGCCACTTTGGCCCCACTAAAACTTCTCATATGGTTTTGTAAAGTAGTTTTTATTGGCCTACACTTTTTAAGGATGCTTATGGTTTTGTTAACTCATGTGATAAATATCAAAGAAGTGGTAATATTTCTAGAAGGCATGATATGCCCCTTAACAATATTTTGGTTTATGAAATATTTGATGTTTGGAGTATTAATTTTATGGGACCTTTTCCTAAGTCTTCTAATAATGAATACATATTGGTTGCTGTGGATTATGTCTCCATATGGGTGGGAGTGGCTGCTTTACCAACTAATGATGCTAAGGTTGTTACTAAATTTCTGTAGCAAAATATTTTTTCTCGATTTGGAACCCCTAGGGCAATTATCAGTGATGAGGGTACTCATTTTTGCAATAAACATTTTGATAATCTTTTGGCAAAATATGGTGTTACCCCCAAGGTCGCTACTTTCTTCCACCCCCAAACCAGTGGCCAAGTTGAGGTATCTAATAGGAAGTTGAAAAAGATTTTGGAGCACATAACTAATTTTAATTTACCTACAGGTAAGAAAAAACTATTAGAGCTGAATGAACTTAATGAGATGCACCTTACAACATACGAGAATGCCAAGTTGTATAAGGAACGCACCAAAAAGTGGCATGACAAGCATATTCTACATCATGAGTTCTATGAAAAAGAAAAAGTGTTGATCTACAACTCACGACTGCGACTATTACCTAGAAAGCTGAAGTTCCGGTGGAGTGGCCCTTATACAGTACTCAAGGTCCTCCCTTACGAGGTCCTAGAAGTTTCTAAAGCTGAGGGAAAGGCGTTTCAAGTCAATGGTCACAGGGCCAAGCTATACACATATGGAGTGACCTCCACCCAACAGGCTATGTTCTTACAATAGCCTAATAGGACGTCAGGCTCGTGACGTAAAAAAAGCATTTACAAGAGGCAACCTACGTTTTATTTTTCACTTTTATTTATTTTATGTTCTTGTTTTTCATAACAGGGTGGCTTTTCTGTGCAATTTTTCACACATTTAGGGGGTTCTTTTCCCTTTATTTCTTTTTTCCTTTTCATCTCTACTTTTTTTTCCCTCTAAACATTTAGAATAATGTTTTGCTTTAAGTATGATGGGGGAATTTCCATTATTACTTGTTTTATCACTTGCTCCCAAGTAATTTCCTGAACCTTTTTTCTGAGAAAAATTTGAACATTTTATCCCAAGGAACCCAATTTCTTTTGAAAATAATAAGAACATAATTGAGTAATTTCTATTGAGTTTTTGATTCATTAGGAAAAAAATTAATTTAGCTCTCTAACTTTTTGCTCTATATTAAACTTTAATCGACATATGTGAGTTTAGAGCGTTTATGAGGATTTGTCTTTCCTATATTAATTAATGACACCCTTGTCTTTGATTGCGTGATAATCCCCAGAGATTTATGCTCTAAAACTTGACTTGTAACTAATTTGAGACTATTCATTTTGATTACATGTTTTAAATATGATTGAGGCATATTAGGATTATTTTTCTTGGACTTCAGCATGTTTGAGAAAGATATACAACTAGTTGCCCACTTTAAACTCTATTGATTTTTCTTGGTCCTTTATATTAAAATTATGAAATATTTTGTTGACCTTGAGTTTGTAAATGGAGCAGTTAAGTTGCAAAGTGTGTGTAAGTTGCAAAAGAAAAAATAGTAAAAAGAAAAGAAAAAATGGTTACATGTGAATGAAAGAAAAGAGAAGTAAAGAGAGTAAAAATATAAAAACCATTACTCTATGAGCTTCATTTATAAACCTAGGGGATATTTGTGATTGTTTTAATTAAATTAACCCTTTGCGTATCCTTTTCCTTCATTTATCTCACCTTAATTGTTATAACCCTTTGACCACATTATAACCTGTAAAAGACCTCACGATTTTTAATTGCATTCAATTGACTTAGTGAAGAGTTGGTTTATAGTCAAACCTATGATAGTGCATTTCTTCCTAGAAGGACTAAGCGTTCTTTATTTTTGTCCTTATACACTGAAAGAGAAAGAGAGGAGTAGAGTATCATAGTTTGATGATTGAGCAAGAAGATAAAGAATATAAAATTTTAAATGTTTTTGATGACTTGGACTCAGTGATATTACTCTTGTGTTCTTTGTATCTCAATTATTTTGGGTTTCTTGGTTTGATTATATGTTTCAAATTTTTCCTTTATTCTTTAGCCAGGATTTTTGCTTGAGGGCAAGCAAATCTCAAGTATGAAGGGGTTGATAAGTTCATATTTTGATATATTTTATGATTTATATTTATACACTTAAACCCTATTTTATACACACACACACTAAGTATGCTATTAATTATTGCAGTTTAGTTGTAAGTTGTTGTTAGTGCATTATGGAGATATTCTGGATAAAAATTAGATAATTTTAGCCTTTAGCCGCGCTATATGAATCTGAATTTGAATTTAAATTTTAAACATAAATAAATATTTAGATATGAAGATTTGGAGCAATTTTCAATTGAGATTCTGAATGTGGATAAAATAGATTTGAAAAGATATAGCTCAATCAACCGAAAACTCAGGACACATCCTATATAAAGAGGCCTTATGCTCCATACTTCATACATTTTTTCCACTTCATTTGACACACCGTCTTCCCTTTCTTAATACTAACTCACTTCACCATTGAGAGTTATTGGAAATCATTGGTAAAGACGACGAACTCCTTCAGAGTCGGAGTGAGTGATTGAGCATCTCTTTGGAGAACGAGAACTCTTTTCATCTTTTTCCCTTTTAAGTTTCTCTTGTTTGAATTCTCCTTTATGTTTTATGGATTGGTTGATTATGTTTTTTGTTGTGTATTTCACTATGAGTAACAAAATCCATAGCGAGGGCTATGGGGGATCCTATGGCATACTTTATGTGATTTTACTTTTAATATTGGTATTGTTTTTCTTATATTGTTTGGCTTTTATCCTATTGAATATTGTGCATATTAAGAATTAATCACCCTTAGCATCTCATAATTAGTTGCATCATAGGCAACCATACCACGTGTAATTAATGGAACTATAAGATAAAACGAGACAAGGGCACACTTAATTCCTCTCTTTCAACCGTTATTGAATTAACAAACCCCTAGGGTCTTTATGCTTTCTCTACCATTTGCCTTGCATGATTATTGAGCATGATTGCTCGGTGTAACGCCCCGAATTTCATAATAGTATTTGATTATTAATATACTTATGAAATTCTCATTGAATGTGAATTTGATGTATATAATGACATGAATATATATATATGTGGATAAATATGTAAGTACAAATGTGAATGTTGATTATGGATTGAGATTGGATGTGTTTGGACTGATTGGAAATACAGACTAAGAGTTAACTGTAGGGACATTCTCGCTGTAGCAAGAAGGTTCTGGGTGAGTGACGTGCGTCTGTTGTATTCTTGTTGTAGTGAGAGGGCAACAAAGAGATGGTGTTTTCTGGATTCAGTCTCGCTGTAGCGAGATTCTGCAGAAAACAAGCTGCAGAATCCTTTGATATTTTCACTGTAATGAGAAGGGGTCTTGCTGTAGCGAGAATATCATGAATCTTAGGGTATTTGAGGGGTTTAGGGTTCAAGAAATTCATTTCCCACTTTTCCTCTCATTCCTTCTTTGATTCTCTTGACTTCAAACCCTTTTTCCACCAATTAAATGGCCTCCAAAGTTGTTTGTGGGCTAAATTGAAGATTGAAATCATGTTTAGAGTGTTTGGAGGTAAGTTTTGATAGCTAAGATTTCATTTTTCATCCCTTTATTCTTTTTCTTGCATCCTCATGGAATTTTTCCATGTGTTAAGGACAAAAATCCGTTTGGGAAGCATTTCCTTTGTTGATTTTGTGTTGGGTCTTCAATCCGAGGTAAAGGAGAGACTCTACCCTATAGGTGACTCTACCCAATCTCCTTGTGCTTAGAATTCATTCTTATTGCTATGTATTAGAATATGATTGAGATAGAATGTAGATGTGTATTTGGATGAAAATGACTTGATTAGAATAGGGTGTGATAGAAATTTTGTGTGGAACTTAGTGTGATTGATATTAAGAAATGTATGTGATGGATATTGAATGTTATGTGTGATGAAATGACTTTATTTGCAATAGGATGGTGATGGAATTTGTGTGCTTGAGTATAATGTGGTTGATATGTGTGAATATGCCATTGGGTGAGAATGAATACCATGATATGATTGAAAAATTTAGGTGAATATGTGTGAAACTGAGTAAGTCCTTGAGGTTAAGGGCATCATAAAACCGTGATCACAGTGCCACAGTGAGCGTGGCTATGAGCAGTGAGCGCACATGTGTGTAGATTGTTTGATGGTACAGTGAGCGCACTTATGTGTGAATTGGAGTAAAATGTGAAAAGTATTACTTTGTGTTTGTTGATGCATGATTTGAATTATGTTAATAAATGTGTGAAACGTGAAGGTGAGTCTCTGTGCTTGTGTGTGATAGTGTAGAGTATTCACCCTTATATTTATTTTTTAGGTGACTAAGACGATGAGCACCAGACTCAGTGAACGGGAGGGATAAAACTGCTATAGGACTTAAGAAATTATTTTTAAAAATTGTGATGTAAATTAGTCTTGTAGCGTTTATTTTGATGCAAATTTGTAACACTCCCTTATTTTGAAATACTTTATTGAAATCATATGTTGGGAACCATTTGAATGAAATTTTTATTATTCTCATTTTATTGTTGTCTTTAATTAATTGTTAACATTAAGTCGTGTTTTTAATCCATCACACTCTCTTTGCATTTAAAAAATCGAATTAAAGTATTATTGGTACTTGAAAATAACTTTTGTGGGATGATAACTTGAAATTTTTTTTTGTGAAAACTCTTTTATTATTTTTCAATGGATACACTTGCTTACGAAGAGTGTTTGCTATGTTTGTTGATACCAATTGTTGTTATAATTTCTATTGTTATCTTATTGTTCATAATATTACTAGACATTATAGATAATGAATATTTAAAAAATTATTAAGTATATATATATATATAATAAATTTTCTTAAAGTTATATTGAGAAACAAAAATTATTTTGTCGAATATTTTATTTTATCTTATTTAAAATAATAAAATTAGAAAACACATGTGTGATAATAGTTTTTAAATAAATAACTCCATTATTTGTATGTTATAAATTTGGACATACATTTTTCTAATAATTTTACAATAAAATGAAATAAAAAAGGTTTTAAAATCAAATTTTAAAAGAATAGCTTCGATCATAAATTCTCTTAAGCTTTTATTTTAATTAATTTGTCTTACTTCATACAACGATTTATAACGATAAAGTATAATTTACTCTATTATTCATATATTAAAAGGTCAAAAGTATAAAAACTTTTTTATGTTTTATTACTAAATAAATAACAAATTATTTTAACGTGAAATTCAAATGAAAATCATCAATTATAATTTTTTTTATATTTGTTTTTAAATAAAGTGTTTCTTTTAATCTAAATAACGATTTATGTAATCATTATCATTTATATGTTATAAAATTGTATGAGTATCAATTTAATTTCATTATCTTGTATTTTGTACATAAGAATTATCTTACATTTTATTTTAAAAAAATAAGTATTATCATAAATTTTTGTATTTAAAAAAATCAAAATCAAAATTTAAATTCATATAACGAATAATAATAATGTTGTATTGATAAATTTATCATTCACAAATTACATAATCAAAAAATTAAATTATTTATGTTACTTTTAGAAAGAAAAAAATTAAAAATATTTTTCTCTAAATTATTTTAAAAAATTGTTTTCTTTCGTAATTACATAACCCGAATTTTCAAATTATATTGGGGAAATCCATAGAAATAAGAATCAAAATTTGTTAAGTTCAATTATTTTAAAATATATTTTCTATTTTTTTAAAAATAAAATAAAATATCAAATTTAAAAATGAAATGAAACTCTAATCTTTGCACAATGTAAGGTAATTATTTTTATGGATGTCGTGAGGTGTTAATATTTTTCTCACATGTAATTAGACTACTGAACTTGGATTTAGTTGGCAAATATTTTTTCTAAGTCTTCCAAAATCTTTTAAAATTTTTGGTGGTGACTCTTTCAATCTTTGATTTTCCTTTTTCCTATATCCAATTCACCACTTTCATATTATATAACCCATCATGGTTCTATTTAAGACAACTTTCTAGTTGAAAGAACATGTAATTTTTTATTTATTTATTTTTTTCTAGCACTACATGTAACTCCATAATTTTTATTGCTTTTGCTTTTAATATGGAAAATTTTTATTTTTAAAACTGCAGTATTTTCAGCTCAGGCGTGATTGTTTAATATGAAAGAAATGCCTCTGGAGCATTTTCGCTCAAGCAAGAGTGGATAGAGATTGCTTATCTGTACTCTCGCTCAAGCAAAGAACCTTCTTGCTCAAGTGAGATTGGGTGACAAAATGGGGAACTCTCTGAGCGTTTTCGCTAAAGTAAGAGTGATCTCGATCAAGTGAAAATATCAGAAAATGAGTAAAAAATTTCTGTCTGGTTTATTCACTCAAGCGAGAAGAGGATGTCGCTCAAGTGAGAATCCTTGAATACAAGGATATTTAAGTAACTTTAATGTTTTTAAAACTTAAGATTGCAAGACAAGTAATCATTTCTCATATCACCTCTATTCTCTCACTCCTTTCCATAGTTAAAACACCTTTGAACTCCAAAACCTCTCTCAAATTCGAGCTTGAACAACTTTTCTACTTGATTTTCAGTAAGTTTCTTGGAGACTATACTTCTAATCTCACTTCTATTTCATCATTTTCTTTCTTCTGAAAAGTTACTCTACTTTGTAGTGCTTAGAAAGAACTTAGTCTTTTAGACAACATATTCCACCTTAAACTTCTACGTAAATCGTATCCTCAAGGTAAAGAGAGTTCTATCGCATTAATAAAATTATAACTATGTGATATATATATATATATATATATATATATATATATATATATATCGTATTCATTCCTTGTGGTTACATGCTGTTGCTTTATATGATTGCATAAAATATGTGATTTGAGCTTAGTTCGAAGGTGTTCGACCTTTGACATCACTTGTTTAAATGTATGTTGAGAAATAAATAGAGGAAAATGTATTATCAGTAAATATGATGATGAAAGAAATTAGTGTGGATAGTTAGAAAAATACACTGGGAGTATGGAAGATAGAGACAATTTTGAAAATTCGGAAGAAATATAGGGTGGAGACTATTATGTGTGTCTATCTATTGCTTAAAACCTCGCAAGGTATATATTTTACCACAAATAATCCAACACACAAGATTTTTTAAAGTCCACTTTTTAAATCCAAAGTGTGATTCATTCAATCCATTAAGACCATGAAATAATCACTTAATTGAGTTATGTACATAATATATTTACATAAACGGAAAAATAGAAAACATAAACACATTTATTTACAGTAGCAGAAACAAATTGAAATAGAAAAATGTTTCCAGCAATAGAAACAAAGTATTAATATTTGCATTATCGTTAATGAAAACACAGTAAGCAAAATGGACAATCCTTGTAATTAAAATGAGGGTGAGGGTAGGAAAACTCCCTTATCAGTTGGATTAAATGGCTAATAAATCTAGATTTTATTAGGTTTTTAATTAGTTTTCTATATTATTTTTTTTATAAAAAAAGGTAATTTGGAAAGTGAAAATTGCACAAAAATATATAATTGTTCAATTAAGTCAATTTTTGTCTTTAGCAACTTAAATTTTTTGGATTTAACAGAATTTTGATGTAATTTGGCTATCTCACTAGTTTTGCAGGAGATTATAAGCAAAAGCACATGAGTTAGAGGCATTAAGAGGAAATTTTGAGTTGAAAGTTATGAGGCTAAAAGTTCAAGAAGAGAAAGTAGAAGAAAGTGGCAAATCTGGACACAAAGTGTAGATTCCAAGGTTGAATGCTGAGCATGGCTACTATTGACACAAAATGTGACAACTTTGAGGTTAATTGGGTAGAACATGATGGGCGTATTCACTATTTCTGAGAAAAGTGATCACTACAGAGCCTTTGTCCAAGAGCGAAAATATAAGTGTTCATTATTTCTGGGAAAAGTGATCACTATAGAGCCTTTGTCCAAGAGAGAAAATGTAAGTGTTTACTATTTCTGGGAAAAGTGATCACTACAGAGCCTTTGTTTAAGAGCAAGAATGTGCATTGACACTTTCTACATAGATAGAAGCAACGCAAAGGAAGAAAGGTTGCGCGTGGTTACTCTCTACACATATAGTAACCATGTGCAAGGATGTTTGAGGGAATGAAGCTGTGCATAGCTACTATTTCCATAAAAAGTGATAACGCAGAGTGTTGTCAGCAGAAATGCCCTGCGCATGGCTACTATTTTCAGAAAAATGATAACGCAGAGTGCAATCAGCAAAAATACCCTGCGCATGGCTACTATTTTCACAAATAGTGACCACACTAGAGGCACGAGAATGTTATAAAAAGCCAGAAACTTAGAATTTTTAGGATCTTTTTCTTATTTTTTTTCTTTTCCACTCTCTTAAAGAGTCAGAGAGAGGATTAGGGGTGAATTTCAAGGCTCAAATCTAGAGGAATCAAGCTTGGGACTTGGATTGATGAAGTTCTTCCTTACCTTCTCTTCTGCTCTTTCTTTCTCTTTTTCTTTGATGTACATGTTCTAATTTTGTTTAAGGATTGATGGATCCAATTTTGATATTGTAAATTGATTGTAGATTTAGATTTTAAGACATTAATTGTGTTCAACATTTAATTCTATCCTTAATGTAATTCTTGGATTAGCTATTCAATTCAGTTGCAGCGAGAGGATTTTCATCGATGGAAGTTGAGTTAATTTATTATATCTAAATTGAATGTCAAGGCAAGGTTATTGATATCTTAGGAATAAGCATTCATGATCTTGTGACCTTTTAATTTCTAATGCCCAATGCAATATTTTATTGATTTACACCTAAGAATTATGGTAATTAATTGAATATTAGGATCAATGAGTCAAAGAATTGAACTTTGATTAATCTAGTCAAATTGATCATCAATCAATTAAGGAACTTAGAGTTCAGATCTCATTCAGTTTTGCAATTGATAAAGAGGTGACATCAATCCTAACTCCATTCACATATCATCTCATTTTTGAACATTGCACTCTATTTGCTGTTACTTTCTAATTTTACTGCACTTTATTGCTTTTGTCTTCAAATATTCAAAACACTCCATATTTCTTTTAACTCAAATAGTTATTAATCTTGTGAAGTGGTAATTGAAAGAACTAATCCCTGAGAACGATATTTAGGACAAATTCTGAATTTTATAACTTGCTACAACTACACTAGTACACTTGCTAGTTAATGCTCTCTGAGATTGTGACAAAAGACAATCCAAAAGTGGCCTTTTCCTTATGCGCTTGCTCCTTTAAGCCCTTATGAAATTGCTTAGGTTGATGCCTATTAACCTTGAAGCTCCTTTGAGATCCTATGTCTTGAAGTTCAATTACATCATATGGAAAAGTATTAATAACAAGAAAGAGACTATCTCATCTAGATCTTAGTTTTGTAGGCAGCAACTTAAGTTTAGAGTTATATAACAAAACTTTTTACCAATTTTTAACTCTTTGGGCCTTATCCACTTATCCTGAAATACCTTGATTTGTTCCTTATAAATGTTAGAGTTATCATATGCTTCCCTACGAATTTCCTCTAACTCTTGCAATTAAGCTTCATATGTAAACCAGTTGTATGCATATCTATATTACACTGGTTGACTGACTAAAATGCCTTTTGCTCAGCCTCCACCGGTAGTTAACATACCTTACCAAAAACAACAGGATTAAAAGACATTCCTATTAGTATTTTGTAGCTAGTCCTATATGCCTAAAGAACATCCTCCAAGCACAAACTCTAATCTTTCCTATTTGGCTAGCCAATTTTCTCCGAGATATGCTTGATTTTCCAATTGTAGATTTATGCTTGCCCGTTAGATTGGGTGTGGTATGGTATGAAGACTTTATGCATAACTCCAAACTTACATAGCAAGGCATCGATGGTGTAATTGTAGAAGTGTGATCTAGTCACTGATCAAAGCTTTAGAAAATTCAAACCTGCAAAAAATGTGTGACCTGACAAAATCTACCACAACCGAGCATCATTAGTACGAGTGGTTCTTGCCTCCACCCACTTGGAGACATAGTACATAGCTAATAAAATATAAGTAAAGCCAAATGAAATAGGAAAATAACCCGTGGAATTTATACCCTATATGTCAAACACCTCACAGAAAAGTAGAGATAATTGGGGCATCTCATTTCTGTGCCAAATACTCCAGCCTATTGGCATTGCTCACATGTCTTGGAAAAGTGTTTGTGCATCTCAAAACATGGTGGGATAATATATTCAAGAATATAAGATCTTTTAGGTTGTGCGCTAGGCCCTAAAATGTCCACCATTAGTTAAAGAATGGTAGAGTTTGAGCACAAAATGAAACTCGAGGTCAAGCACACATCGTCTGATGATCTTGTTACTACACATTTGTCACAAGTATGGATCATCCGAAATGTAGTATTTAGCATCACTCTTTAGTTTGGCAGGTTTAGCTTGAAAAAGTGTGTAGGAATCTACTTGGTAACAAGATAATTCACCAAATTTGCATACTAAGGATCAGTGCCTTTCATATGGTTAAGTTATTAATATGGAAAGGTATTATGAATATATGCTAAATTTTGCTCAAGTAATTTGCCACTAAATTTTCTACCCCACCCTTATTTTTTATTTTGATGTCAAATTTTTGCAAAAGAAGCATCCATGGATTTAATCTTAGTTTATTATTTGACTTCTTAAGCAGGTATCACAAGGTTGCTTGATAAAAAAAAAATCACTTTAAAGCCAAGTAAATATGAACAAAATTTATCTAAGTAAAAACAATGGCCAAAAACTCTTTTTCTATAGTGGTGTAATTTGCTTGTACTCAATCCAAGGTGCCAGAAGCATAAGCTATAACATGAGACTGTTTATTCACTCTTTGACCAAGAATGTAACATCGTAAAATTTCATTACTTTTAAATTAATTAATAATCATATCAATTTAAATAAATTATAATTATATCATATATTAAAAGTTAAAAACTAAAATACACTTGGTGAAATTTACCCCCAAAAAAAAGGCGAATGAAGGAAAAATTAACGTAATTATAGGGTAACTCAATTTTAATAAAGAATAATCACCCAAAAAAATTTTAAAATGATGTTAGATCATATAAATTAGAGATTACAAAAATTATAATCAAATGGGAGGAAATAAAAATAGAAAATTAATATAAGTTGCAAAATTGGCCAAAAAGACCAAAATACTCCTAAAATAGACCTTAAATGATGACCTAACTTGGACAAGGAAATGGTCATGAAAAATTCTAAAATTTTTATAGAAAATTATTGGGCCAAATGAGGTTATAGTTATTGAAGAACCAAGACTAAACCTTAAATAGACTCAAAACAAGTTTTCTAAATTCGGCACTCAAAGTTGTGTGAAAAGGCTAGGTAAATTGGGTAAAACTTTCAATTTTATTATCCTATCTTTCCCAACGTAAGTGGCACAGTTTTTGACATGAAATGAAATCTAATTTGTCAATAATTAAGCAAGAGATCAGCTAAAGTGAAGTAGACCAATAGGAAAGAAAGCTTGATTTATTAAAACTCATTGAAAATGACCCTTAAGTCAATTATTTAATCCCTAATCAAGAGATCTTACCAAATGCAAACTAAATCAAATCAAACTTATCCAACAAATAGTGTCACGTAAGAAGAAAAAGTTAAAGAGAATAGCCAAGAATTAAAGGTAAACTAAGCTAAAGTACACTTAGGCAAACTAGATGACGTCATAAGGGTCAAGTTTTCCACATTGAGCATGATGTTTGGTGATCACTTTCTACAAGGATAAAATCTGAATTTGGGGGAAACTTCAAAAGAAAGTTACTCCAATTGGACTCCTCTAGCTTATTATAAGCTTTTTGCCTCATAAAAGCGAAGAAAAAAAAATCTGAAAAACATCCACCAAAGACAAGGCCATTTTCATGTGCAAAATGGAGCAAATTTTCAATGCTTACACAAAAATTCTAAATCCAGCTAAATCAAGCTAAATCAAGCTCTTTAAACACTTGACCACATCCAAAAAATACCAAAAATAAATCCCACCACTTAGGCATGTCATCCTCCATACCAACAAAGTAGAAAAACAATCTCAAAAACACCAACAACCCCATCACCCAAACTAAGCAAAAGAATTCCAACATTTAAGAATCTTTTTAAGCACACTCAAAGCTGACTTGGAAGGGTAAGAAAGAGGTTCGAATCACACCAAGAAAGAGAAGAGGTAAATGCCATTAATTTCTTATTTGGAAATATCTTATAATTTATGGCGAGGTATAGTCATAAAAATGAATTTGTCATAAATTAGTTAGACTGAAAATGCAAAAAACATTAAAATTTTCTGGTAACTAAATTCATACACAAAATTTAACAAGGTATTAAAATAACCATACCTTAATAAATCACATTTATACTAAAATGATAGAGAATATGCAAATAATGAATTTAATTTACATGTAGAAGTTTAATATTTACATATCTTTTAAAAAATACATTAGGACTTAATATATAATTACAATGATGAAATAAAGTCCTAAGGACAGTCTTTATCTACCTTGAACACTGAGGACCTTGTCCTAGTCATCGTCTCTGAACGAACCCTCTATCTCTGCTAACTCCTCTGGAGTCAAGTCCTCACCTTCTCCAAGGTCTCCAGAATCAGCCACAACCTTGGTGTTAGTATCCAACTCTTGGGTAAGGGTACATGGTCTACTCATCTAGTCATAGTCGTGAAAAGTATACACGTAGTTCACTGTGTCTGTCATTCTTGTTCCTTGTAAACATTTGTAAAGATGAGTCCATTTCCTCATCACTAAAACATAAACAAATACATTCTTTACAATTTCAAATCCAATGAGAAATACATCAACAAATATTATAATACAAATATTATAAAGTATCACATCATTGATAATAAAATAAATATATACCATTACTTTCTATTTGTTATAAACTTTCAATAACATGATCAACATCTTTCTTTCTCAAATAAACACTTCTTGTGCATTGTGATCACAGTTAATAGTTTCCTTTAGTATTTTATGAGGTCTTACAAAGATAGGTGAATAGTTACCGATTAGCCCTTATATACGGATACAACATATACGATATAAAGCCCCTTAGTTAAATTATAGGTAGGAGTGTTAGTTAGGAAATGAGTGTAAGGTCAAGTGATGTATTCGCTCTCAAATAGATTGTGCACACTTAGGAGAATGTCATTAACCACCCTACATTTCTCCCAAATTTTCGCAGTTGAGCCATATTCTATGTAACGCTTACATTTCTTTTCTCAATACATGATAAATTTTCATAAAAATTTAAATGGTAAAGTAAATTTCTTTAAAAAAAAACTCTCTAATGGGAAAGAACAATGAAATGATATAATGTTCATAGAGTAAAATTTCATTAATTCATAAGTACTTTAGAAAAACAAAGATTCTAAAATTTTCATCTGCAACAAAAAGAAATAGTAGTTTTACAACTGTTCCAAAAGAATGCTATAGAATTGAAAATATCCATTACATGACTCAAAATAACTAAGTCCTATAGCTGTTCTCATCCATCCATGCACTGTGAGCCTAGTACTACTCGTCTTGGTTTCCTGAAAATATTGTGTAAGGGTGAGTCTCTACCCTACCACTCATACATAACACATATTCATCATAAAACACATCTTATCACGATTAAAGAAAACATCATGGTATTATATATCATAGTGTCATATAAAGCAAGTTCTCATCTCAACACATAAACACATATTATATTCCATAGATTCACAATTTCTTTTTCTTTTACCTGCGCTTACCGCATCTTGTGGCCATAGTTATTTGATGCCTCTATTCCGAGGTCTTACACATCCATGTAAATAGTCTTCGAATGGCCAATGCAATACGGATACAGCGTACGCAATAAACAACCCCTTGGTAAAGGTAATTGTCATGAGTCAAGTTGGGAAACGAGCGTGCGACTATGTGGTGCATTCCTACACAATATTATGTGCACGACCCCGAATGTCACTTACCACCCTGCATTTTTCCAACCTGCATTTTTCTAAGATATCTCATATCGTCTCCATCTTCCACTCTCCCAATGTATCTCTGAAACTATTTACATCATATCCTTTTCTATCTCATACTCTTTCGAGTATATTCACATGTTCACATATGCCATTTCTCATGTTCACACATATTTTTCATTAATTTTACACATAATTTTCATCATATACATCAAACCATGGTATTCATAATACACATCATTTTTACATTAACCACAATATATTCAAACATGAAGCATCCATCTCTTTGTATATTTCATATCACAAAATCATAAAATCATATCAACCATCCTCAATATACCTTATCATGCACTATTTGAACATAATAACACATTTTCGCCATGTATTCATCATAAAATCAAATAAACAACCAATTATTCTCAGTTTTCACTAATTATTTTTCATAAAACAAGGATTATTCCACATATAATCTTATATATGACAAGATCTATGAGAATACAAGTAATAAACATAACAAAATGATAAAGTAGAGACCCCTTACCTCAAAATAGAGCTTTTACAAAGATTTAACCGAAGATTTAACTCTAGAACAAAGTTTTTCGTAAGAACACCATGAACATCTATAAGAAAATGAAGAAGAGGAGAAACGAACGATAAATCTAACTTTAAACTTAGAGAAACTTACTTGAAATCCTTTAGAATGGACGTAGAATCACAGATCTGAAGAGAAATCTAAGTTTAAGGGGATTTAGTATGAGAGAAAATGGTGAGATATAGCATTGGAACCTTTGAGAACCTTGGATAGGAGTGAAATAGGAGTGAAGAAATAAAAATTTCATGTAAAAGCCCCTTTTTGTAGAAAATTTTCAAAATTTATTGTTCACTGCCTTACTGTTCATATCGGAAACACTGTACGCGTACTATACATTGACTGTATACGTACATGACATCAGCATGACTTCACTGATGATGTCATCATTTTTTTTTAAATATAAATTCCTTCCAAATCTATTCTAATTATACTTTAATAAATCTCATTTTATTTAAATCAAAGTGTAGTATGTTACAATTCTCCCCTCTTTTAAGGAATTTCATTCCCGAAGTTTGCTAAATTTCAAAAAGATCAGGATATAATTCTCTCATCTTATTCTCAGTTTCTCATGTGGTGTCTCCATCATCATTAGTATTCCATATTACTTTAACTAGTGAAATATCCTTACCCCTTAATTTCTTAACATGACGATCAACAATTTTCACCGGTTGTACATCATATGACAAATTCTCTCTCACTTGAATAGGATCAAGTTCTATCACATGAGTAGGGTCAGGAATATACTTTCTAAGCTGAGATACATGAAATACAGAATGCAAGTTTGAGAGATTTGGAGGTAAAGCAATCTCATAAGCAACAAGACCAACTTTACATAGCACTTCAAATGACCCAATAAACTTAGGAGACAACTTCCTGGATTTTAGAGGTCTTCTAACTCCAGTCACGGGTGAAACTTTCAAAAACACATGATCACTCACTTAAAACTCCAAAGGTTTTCTCCTCTTATCATAATAACTTCTTTGCCTATCTTGTGCTATTTTCATTTTTTCTGTGATCAATTTGATTTGCTCATGTTGCTTTTGAACCATATCTGGTGCATATAGGATCGCCTCTCCAGTTTCATACCAACACAAAGGCGTTCTACACTTCCTTCCATACAGAGCCTCAAATGGAGCCATTCCAATGCTTACATGATAATTGTTATTATACGTGAATTCCACCAAAGGTAGAATTCCTCCCAAGCTCCTTGTTGTTCCGTCACACAAGCTCTCAACAAATTCTCCAAGGACTGTATTGTTCTTTCAGTCTAACCATTAGTTTGTGGATGATAAGCTAAACTAAGTTTTAACTTAGTGCCCAAGGCTTTCTGTAGACTCTCCCAAAATCTTGATGTAAACCTTGGATCTCTGTCTGACACAACACTAGTTGGCACTCCATGCAATCTGACTATCTCTCTTACATACATATCTACTAGCTTCTCCAACTTGTACTTCATATTAATGGAAAGAAAATAAGCTGCTTTAGTCAATTTATCTACTATCACCCAAATTGCATCACGATTACTCTAGTTCTTAGCAAACCACACATAAAATCCATAGAAATACTATCTCACTTCCACTCAAGAATCTCCAATGGCTGCAACATCCCAGGTGAACGTTGATGTTCTACCTTTGTCTTTTGACAAGTTAATCACTTTGCTACATACTCAGCCACATCCTTCTTCATTCTATTCCACCAAAAATTCTTACAGAGGTCTTGATACATTTTTGTTGCACCAGGATGAAAACTCATTCTACTTTTATGAGCTTTCTCAAGTATCATCTGCATAAGTTCATCATTGGAAGGAATACACACACAGTTCTTGAACTTAATCAATCCATTTGCATCACAATGGAACTCCAAATCCTTTCCTTCACCCTTCTGCCTCATCATTTCCTGCAAGAACACATCTTCTTGTTAGGCATCACGAACCCCAACTAAGAAACCATTCTTGATTGTCATAGTCCCCAGATACAGACTCTGAGGTCGTACCTCCACTGCCAAGTTCATATCCTAGAACTTCTCAATCAATTCTAATTCTTTCACCATCATACTTGCCATATGCAAGGACTTCCTACTTAAAGCATCATCAACCACATTTGCCTTCCTAGGATGGCAAGACAATGTAAAATCATAATCCTTCAAAAATTCCATCTACCTTCTCTGCCTTATATTTAGTTCTTTCTGATCAAACAAGTACTTCAAACTCTTGTGATCACTAAACACCTCAAATCTCACCCCAAATAGATAATGTCTCCATATCTTAAGAGCAAAAACCACCACGAATAATTCTAGGTCATGAGTAGGATAATTAACTTCATGAGGTTGCACTGCCTCGAAGCATAAGCAACTACCCTTCTATCCTGCATTAAGACACAACTAAGCCTTTGCCCAGATGCATCACAATACACATCGAACTTCTGTTCTGGATTAGGAAAAACTAAGACAGGGCAGATGTTAACTTTTCTTTCAGCTTTTGGAAACTAGCTTCACACTCTTCACTCCACACAAACTCATTTTCTTTTCTTATTAACTTCGTCGAAGGAAAAGCTATTTTAGAAAATCCTTCAATGAATTTCCTATAATAGCCAGCTAGTCCTAGAAAACTGCAAATTTATGTTGGATTGGTAGGCCTTGGCCATTGAGCCACTGCCTCCACCTTTACTAGATCCATCATAATGCCATCTTTCGATACCACATTGCCAAAAAATTGGATTTGTGTTAGCCAAAATTCACACTTAAAGAATTTTGCATACAACTGTATTTCTCTTAATATCTGCAAAATAATTGTCAAGTGTTCTGCATGTTCTTCATGAGTCTTTGAATAAATCAGAATATCATCTATACATATACAATAAATTTATCCAAAAACTCATAGAAAATTCTATTCATGTAGTCCATGAATACTGTAGGAGCATTAGTCACACCAAATGGCATAACTAGATACTCATAGTGGCCATAGCGGGTTCTAAATGTTGTCATGGAGATATCCTCATTCTTAACTCTGATATGATGATAACCAGATCGCAAATCAATCTTTGAAAATACGAAAACTCCTCGTAACTGATCCATCAAGTCATCAATTCGAGGAAGAGGATACTTGTTCTTTATTGTTACCTTATTCAACTGCCTATAATCAACACACATCCTCATACTCCCATCTTTCTTTTTCACCAAAAGAATATGTGCTCCCCAAGGTGACACACTTGGCCTTACAAACCTTTTCTGCAATAATTCTTCTACATATTTCATTACCTCAGCCAACTCCACTGGTGACATCTTATATGGTGCAACAGAAATACGATTTGCTCTCGGAATGAGATCAATAGTAAACTCAATCTCTCTTTCCGGTGGCAATTCAGTAATATCATCAGGGAAAACTTCTAAAAAATCTCTCACCACTGGGATATACTCAGGTTTCATTTCCTTTTTAGTCTCAATTGAAAATAGAACCATGAAAGCCTTAGCACTCATTACATTTCCCAACGGATCTGGATTTAAGAGTCTAGCACTTTTTGATACTTTAGTGCCAAAAATCAAAACTTTCTCTTTACAGTCCAATAGAACATGGTTAGATGACAACAAATCCATTCCCAAAATTACATTAAGTTGGGAAAGAGGTAAACAAATCAAATCTATACTAAAAATCCTACCATGTACCATCAGAGGATAACCTAAACACACATAAGAAGTTGCTACGGGCTTACCCGTAGGAGTAGATACAATAACATCACAAGACAATTCAGATACAAGTAATTCTAGACATCTCATACAATCTACAAAAATAAAGGAATGAGTAGCACCATAATCAAACAACACATCTAAAAGTCGATCTTTTATGATACATTTACCTCTAATATACTCCTCTAATTTTGAAGCCCCAGCTCCACTCATAGCAAAAACTTTGCCTTTCATATTTGGCTTTGTTTCAGTGCTTGCTCTAGATTCAAGTCTTTGTACCACACTCATGCTTCCACTCTTTTGTGGAGCAGACTAACAAACACTTGCAGAGTGTCCCATTTTCCCACAAATGTCACATGTTGGTGGAAGTTAAGGATAATTTCTTTTAATAGGAGGTCCACCATACTTAAAACATTTTAGTGGCCTTCTGAAAGAACTAGAACCACCACTACTATCTTCTTGAGATATGGTCCCTTTCACTTGAGACTGATTTGGACTAGAGTAAGGTCCTCTAGAAAATCTTGAAGGCCTTTAGTCTTGCCTCATAGGACCACCAATTCTAGTATCCACCGTCTTACCCTTAGTATGAGCTTTAAATATTCTACATTTACTCACTAGAGTTGGTAAATTTGTGAGCTGGAATACACTAACGACAGCTTGAATATTTAGCCTCAGCCCATGCTCAAATTGAGCACCATGATCTTCCTCTCCATCATCATGTTGATAGTCAGACCAGTATTTCATCAATTCATGAAATTTAGCAACATATTCACCTACAGACATGTTTCCTTGTTTCAACTCAAGGAACTCTCTAGCCTTCTGTTTCTTTAAATCTCTAGGGAAATAATTTCCTAGGAGCTTTCCTTGAATGTCTCCCAAGGAATATAACCATCTTCTTGCAGTAGAATTTGACTACCAAATCTCCACTAGTCCTCAACTTCTCCATTCAGCATATAAGTAGCATAAGTTACCTTATGCTCCTCTCTACATCGCATGGCATGGAAAATATTCTCCATATTTGCTATCCACCTCTGAGCTCCCTCAGGATCAAACTTTCCCTCAAATTTTGGAGGGTTATGCCTAGTAAAAGAAGACAGTCTTCTATACTCGGTTGGTTCAACCTCTTGGCTATGTACCAAAGTCTCTAAGACTTGGGTCATGCGCTCCAGGAGTTCATTTGTAGCACCAGCATGTCTACCTCTACCAGCCATAGCTCTAATCTTGCAATAAACTCAAATAACTTATTAATCTATTATTCACATACACATAGATACATCTAGTTCAGGTAATTCACATCTAACAAGTCATATTAGCAAATAATCATTTCCTATTCTAGTATATCTATTACATAACACAGACATGTTAGTCCCATACCCCAGTTTGGTTTGGATGAGCTGCTTTGATACCAAAATTGTAACGCCTTATATTTTTTTTTCTCAATATATGATAAATTTCCATAAAAATTTAAATGGTAAAGTAAATTTCTTTTCAAAAAACTCTCTAATGAGAAAGAACAATGAAATGATATAAGGTTCATAGAGTAAAATTTCATTAATTCATAAGTACTTTAGAAAAATAAAGATTCTAAAATTTTCATCTGCAACAAAGAGAAGTAGTAGTTTTACAACTGTTCCAAAAGAATGCTATAGAACTGAAAATATCCATTACATGACTCAAAATAACTAAGTCCTATGGCAGTTCTCATCCATCCATGCACTGTGAGCCTGGTACTACTCGTCCTGGTTTCCTGAAAATATTGTGTAAGGGTGAGTCTCTACCCTACCACTCATACATAACACATTCATCATAAAACACATCTTATCACGATTAAAGAAAACATCATGGTATTACATATCATAGTATCATATAAAGCAAGTTCTCATCTCAACACATAAACACATATTATATTCCACAGATTCAAAATTTCTTTTTCTTTTACCTGCGCTTACCGCGCCTTGTGGCCACAGTTATCTGATGCCTCTATTCTGAGGTCTTACACATCCATGTAAATAGTTGCCGGATTGCCAAATGCAATACGGATACAACGCATGTAATAGACAACCCCTTACCAAAGGTAATGGTCAGAAGTCAAGTCAAGAAATGAGTGTGCAGCCATGTGGTGCATTCTTACACAATATTCAATGTACAACCCCGAATGTCACTCACCACCCTGCATTTCCCCAAGATATCTCATATCGTCTCCATCTTTCACTCTCCCAGTGTATCTCTGTAACTATTTATATCATATCCTTTTCTATCTCTACTCTTTTGAGTATATTCACATGTTCACATATGTCATTTCTAATGTTCACACATATTTTTCATTATAATTGCACATAATCTTCATCATATACATCAAACCATGGCATATTCACAATACACATCATTTTTACATGAACCATAATATATTCAAACATAAAGCATCCATCTCTTTGTATATTTCATATCACAAAATCATATCAACCATCCTCAATATACCTTATCATCCACTATTTGAACATAATAACAATTTTCACTATGTATTCATCATAAAATCACATAAATAACCAATTATTCTCAGTTTTCATTGATTATTTTTCATAACACAAGGATTATTCCACATATAATCACATATATGACAAGATCTATGAGAATACAAGTAATAAACATAACAAAATGATAAAGTAGAGCCCTCCTTACCTCAAAACAGAGCATTTACAAAGATTTAACTCCAGAATGAAGATTTTCCTAAGAACACCATGAACATCTATAAGAAAAAGAAGAAGAGGAGAAACGAACAGTAAATCTAACTTCAAACTTAGAGAAACTTACTTAAAATCGTTTAGAACGGACGTAGAATCACATATCTGAAGAGAAATCTATGTTTATGAGGGTTTAGTATGACAGAAAATGGTGAGATATAGCCTTGGAACCTTTGAAAACCTTGGATAGCAGTGAAGAAATGAAAATTTTATGTAAAACCCCCTTTTTATAGAAAAATTTTGAAATTTGTTGTTCACTGTTGGAAACATTGTTCACTGTCTTACTGTTCACACTGGAAACACTGTTCACGGTCACTATTCACGCCAAAAATACTGTGCACCCGTATGTGACGTCAGCATGACTTCACTGATGACGTTATCATTTTAAAATTTTTTTAACTTTTTAAATTTTTTTAAAATATAAATTTCATCCAAATCTATTCCAATTATACTTTAAAAAATCTCGTTTTATTTAAATGAAAGTGTAGGATGTTACATTTTGTACTCCTAGTGTATCTTTGTAACTATTCACACTAATTCCTTCATCACTTTTTATTTATAATATCCCTTCTTTCATCTCATTTTCATCATAATACAATTTCACCATTTTCAAACATACTCAACTTCCTAACCAAGATCCATAATCATACTAGCATGCGATACATATATAATCAATTCATCAACCAATTTGCCAGAGGTTGAACACCTTCAGAGTTAGTCCAAATCGTATATTATAACAAGTTATATTTCATATCATACAAAGAACAATCAAGTATACATTAACTCAATCACTTAAGGTCAACCAAACATTCATCATCAACTTTTCACAACATTTAAAATCTCATTCAAATATATATTTACAACAAAGAAAATACACCATCGTGCTCTCAAGTGTACAAAATATCTGTTATGTTCTAATGATAGAATAGTGCTCCGTTACCTTGAAATGAAGATTTAGGAAGGAGATTTTGTGGAAGAGATTGTTCAAAGAACAGAGATCTTCTTGGAGTTGATCAAGTTGAATGTCTAAGTTCGGATTCAAGGATTAATCTGGGTTTAGAGGTGGTTTCTCTAAGGAAAGAAAGTGAGAGTTCAGAGAGAATTGAGAGAAAAGAGTAACTTAGATTGTAATGCAAGTTTTCCGGCTTAAAATTCCTTAAATACCTCTCAAACTTGTGCATTCTCGCTTGAGCGAGCTATCATCTCGCCTGGACAAAAACATTAGACAGTTGTTTTCTACGCTTTCTCTAATATGCTCGCTTGGGTGAGGTTCATTCTCGCCTAAGCGAGAAGGGCTCTAGAGAGTTCCCCAAATTTTCTTGCAAGTTCGTCAAAACGAGTTCTATCTCGCTTGGGTGATAGGACAGTTAGGATAACTCTATAACTCTATCCTATCTCGCCTAAGCGAGATCTCTTGTAACGGACTTTATCCAAAAACTTCTCAAATTAAACCAAGTCAACTATAATTAATAACAAACAACCAATTAAGAAAAGAGGGTGTTTTAAAGATTATTATGATTATGATATTATTAAAAATCATATTAATTATTAGTGAGTAATAAAATTTAATTATCGCTAGTGTGAAATTCAAATTTTCAACTAAAATATTTATTTCATCATTTAAGATCATAAAATTGATAAGAGATGAACTTTAGTTAATTGATAATAGATGAATTTTATCTAATCATATAAAAATTACTTATGAAAAAGAAAGAAACAACTTCTAATGAACATATAATCTCAAATCTATAATATATGCAATTAAGAGTTTATTTTCTAAAAAATTTGATGAGGTGTCAACACCTTATAAAAAGCTTCTCTTGCATTCTTTTTATCTCTTTTTATTTTCAAAAACTTTATTTTATTTCATATTTCAAATTTTAAATTATAAAAAAAGTAATAATTACTACCTAATAAGTTTATTTATTATTCCATATTTTCTATATTGACATGTTATCATGGTATGATGTATTAGAACTCATTCCAAAGAATTAAATTAAAGGGAGAAGAATCCTTATAGACGTCTTATTTTCTTATATCTTTATGTTTGGTTCCTCCTTCTTCACATTGTTTGATATCAGTTTTGTATACTTTGCAACTTGATTACTCTTTCTATCTACCATTACAAACATGCATATGAATAGAGAAAAAGTTAACCAATGGAAGTTAGGTATCATATGCATTTTGTATTCTTATTTCTTCATGTTTGTTTCTCCTTCTTCACATTTCTAAAATATTCAAGTTTATAATATTCATTATTCCTGATTCACATTTGTGCTTATTTTTTTTCACCATATATTTTTTTTATGAAAGGATTTTTACCATGGGCGCTCTTTTCAACATTTTCTTGCCTTTTAATTTGGCAAATGATCTTTTAAAAGCATTTGAACTGCCAAATGAAATCACAAAGTTTTGTGTTCTTAATGAGCATAATAAGGTAACAACTAAGTCTTTGCTTTCCTGTTGTATAGATTTTGTATACTGATATATAAATTGATTAATATACAAGATATTTTTGAAATTGATCCCAGAATAATATCAAAGGTTGGTTTGGAAGATAATGATGAGTGGAAGTTAACAAACCATATTGGTAAAGTTGGCGAATGGGACCAACCCTCACCCATTTAGTCCTGACGCATGTGTAATATTCATTGATAAAAAAGAAAAAGATTCTATTGTTTTTATAGCAGATTGGAAAAGATTAAAGAGAATACAAAACATCAAAAGTTTTCATTCTTCAATTCATTACTAGCTTTCAATATAATTTTTTTTTATCCATATTCAATTTCTCAATCCCTAGATAAATAGGTTTAAAACTCACAAGAAATTGATAAATAATTAGATAAAAAATTAAATAAATTAACTAAAAGCCTATACAATTATAGAAATATTGTCTAAACTATTACCATTAGAATTTGGAATAAAACTGTGCAACCAATTTCTAGTACATATGAGCATTTGGACATTATCGGAAAGGGTAGAACTTTACTACTTAGAAAGAACACGACCACCAATACTAAAAGCATATTCTGATGCTACTATAGTAATTGGAATGCTTAAAACATCATTTGCTATAATTGCAAGTGTCAAAAATCTTTTCTCATTATACTTCCAATAACATAACACATCTAAATCCTCATTATCATCATAATTAAGTGATTTTTCTTCCAAATAAAGATCTCTAATTCACTCTTCTCAATGTTAGATTTGGTTTCATTTTGAAACTTTTTAAACTCCTGCAATATATAATATATTAATCCCTTAAACAACATAAGAATAGAAGTATAAATTTAATAAAGGAACATTAAAAAACACCTTGAATATTTTGATCTCTTATTCCTACTTTCTTGTTCACTTGCCTTATCCAACATACTAGATTTAATTAATGGTTGAGATTTAGTAATACTTAGTGTAGCAAAAGATTATAAAATCTAATTTTTTAAACTTTTTCTTCACACTCTTAACCTTATATTTAGAGGTTGACCAATCAAGTTTGGTGTAGCAAAAGATTATAAAATCCAATTTCAAATATGCGTCAATAATAGCTCCAAAAGTCAATACCACACTATACTCTTTCCGATATTTGTCAAAAAAAATTCCATCCTTATAACCATTTCCTTTATCACTTCATCATCATTAACCAAGTTTCTAACATGCAGTCAATCTTCCAAACTTGCAGAAAATATAAAATTAAGGTTGGGTAAGAATAACCTAATATCATGTTAGTTGTCTCATAAAATGGTTCCAAAAATTCATACATCTTTTCTCCTTTTCTCCATTCTTCTTCTCTTAGACAATATTTATAATTTGTATTAGTCAGTCTAAGAATATAAATGTTTTTTTATATTTGTTTGCACTTTTAAGCATTAAATATGTTGAATTCCACCTAGTGGAGAATTTCAATCGTAAACCAACACTTATCAATATTAGCTTCTTGCACACAGTCTTTAAATTTAATCATCATTCCATATGATCCTCCTACATACTTCGCACTTTTTCTAGTTTTGTAAAGTGCTTCACTAGCTACTTTCAAACCCTCTTGGACAATCAAGTTAAGTATACAAGCAGAACAACAAATATGAAATTATTAACCATCACACAATAAACTATTTTACAAACAAAAACGAGTTTTCAAAATATCTTACATATTATCATTAGCAGAAGCATTGTCTAAGTGATAGAAAATAACTTTTTGTCTATTCTCCACTATTTCAAGAAATCAAATAGTATAGCTTCTAATTCAAATCTAGTGTGTGGAGGATACATCTAACAAAAATTAAGAATTCTATTGACTAATTTCTATTTTTTATTCATAAAGTGTGCTGTCAAACAAATATCTCCCTTAGTGGTAGAAGTTATCCATACATCAGAAGTTAAACACACTCTATTGGAAATTTCAAACAAAATTTGCTTGAGTTTATCTTTCTTTATAGTATATACCTTTTTAATATTTGACAAAACAATGTTCCTAAAATGCATCATAACACTTAGTTTTAAATACTTTATCCATTCCTTAATACTCTTATATTCCACAAAATTAAAGGGAAAATCATGCTGAATTATAGCTTTGACAAGCAACTCACGGTGGATCTTTTGATTAATCTGTGTCATGATGGACTTTAGGTTAGATTACATATCATCCACATTTAGATTCAAGTTGAAAATCCCTATACAAACAGAGATAGGACGATAGAAATGTGAAGTCCCATAGTTTATTTTTGACTTTGGATTTTTACCAATTGCATAATCATCTTCACAAAATTTATGTCCAGCCATTTACACACCATCCTTATCATTACCAATTTTTCAAAAAAACCTCCACACATTTGAACTCTCTTTCTTTGCTGACTTAGCTTTTTCATAAAAAAGTGATTGGAGTTTTAGAAACAACTTCATCTTTTACATTTACATGTTGATTTGCAAATTCAATAATTGATAGACGATGCCAAGTTGCTATCAAAACAACTAAGTTTTCTAAAGATTTTGTATTATAGAACCAAACCTAGGTCGATTCATAGAGACACATTTTCAGTCAAAATTCAATTTTAGGTTTTGTTTTAAAGAATGCAAATAAGGCTTTTTGAAGTTTTGAAAATTACTAATTAATTAAATTAAATTATGGACAGAATTAAAGTGAGTAAAAATGACTTAAGAAACATCAATCCACAGAATACCAATTGCGTGTAACTCCGACTATCACAGTATCCAAATATTTAAATCTGCGTTTGAACAATCACTTAATTCAATTATTAATTCAATTGAATATCCTAATTAAATAGAGTTACGAATTAAATCAAATAATTATTTAATCTAATCCACATTAATGATCAAATCAGAGCATCAATTGAGTCCTAATTTAAATTATAACAACAGAAAAGTCAATTACAATCATAATACACAATTATGAGATTAGAAAGAAAAGAGAACAAAGTCGAACAATTACAGCATTTAGATTCCATGAATTGAACGAGAGGTTTAGCCTTCCATCGAAATGCTTACCCCACACAAGAATGAGAAAAGAACAAGAGAGTTCAAGAGAAAGTAAAAATAAAGATTCTTATTTCAGCCAAGTCTTAAAATCTCAAATTGTCTAATCACTTCCCCCTTAATTCAGAACCTTAGTAGTTTATTTATAAGCTCTAATTAGGGTAAATTAACTAGCAAAAATGTGGGCCTCAATAATATCTAAAAGTCCCAAGACAAATATTAAATAACAACGGTCCAAATGCAAACTTGCAACAATATTCAGCGAATTTGCTTCAACTTCAAAAAATCATAAAAAATTGAAAACAACTCTAAATCCAGCAATCCATATATGCATTTTGAAACTCTGGATGTGTAGAATCCAATGCGACTAGAATCAGCCAAAATTGATATCTGTAGAAAAGGTTATGGCTAAAAGAGTAGTCAGAGGTCAGAATAATCAAAAATACAAAATTAAAACATTTATTTGTAACAAGCCCAATTTATTCAAATAACTAGAAAATGATTAAAACTCTAAAAATAAAGCATATGAAAAGTGTTTATTAATCAAAATAAAACTATAAATGTAAACCTAAAATATGTCACATCAAATTCTTCCACACTTAAGATTTTGCCCTCCTGGGGCAAATCACAAAATCAAGTCATAGGGGACCTAAAACAAATTAGGCTATGTACAAGCCCATCAAGTTCAAATATTATGGCTAGAATAGAAATCAGTCCTCATACTTCAAATTGACAAATGAACTTATACAAATCAAGTGAATGAACCATAAGAGATAGAATCCTCACACAATATACTCTCAGTCACTCAAGTGTATAAGATAAAGTGTGTCACTCAAAATACACAACATGAAGCATAATCATCCATAAGCTTTCCCATTGCCTACTTCTCCACTAGAATTCACACATACACACAAAAATCAAGAGGACTTAGCTAGGTTATAAAGAGGCAGAGTGAAGGTGGAAAAATTACAAAGGTAATCAGGCTAAAACCTAATAGGATATAAGAACAATGAGAAATGAATCCAAAGAAAATAGGCATGAAAGTAAATCCCTTAAACAAAGATAATACAATCTCAAAACAATCTTCTTTTACTTTTGCTAGCCCTCCAATGCTCCTTCTTCCTTTTATTGCTTACTTTTTCTTTTTCTTTGTTTCTCCTTTTTTTTCTGGAGCTAATTTTTCTTTTCTCTTGCATTTTCTAAGGTAATCTCCCTCACACTTATTTCTATGATCATTTCCAAAATAATTCCAAAGTTCTTGCATCCCATAAGGTTAGGTCATTTTATTGTTTTACACCTTTGGCTTGAAATGAGCTAAGATCACAAGAAATAGGACAATTAGGCTCAAAGGGGCTTAAACAATGGAAATAATGCAAGGTTGGCTTTTTGGTTAGTAGTTTGCAAGAACGAAATGATGCCTCTATCATGTTAATGCAGCATATGGAAACATAGTCTCAAAAAAGCTCAAGGTAAGTTCTAGTGTCATACAACTATGAGTGCAATCAAACAATGAAGGAAAGTAAAATGACATGATATTGTCATCTATATGGCTCAAAACCTCACAAGGTATATATTCTATCACACATAATCAAACACACAAGATATCAAAGTCCACCTATCAAACCGAAGAATGATTCAATCAATCCATCAAAGCCATGAAATAATCACTTAATTAGACTATGTACACACCAAAAACATAGTACTCCCCCCACTTAAAATTAACATTGTCCTCAATGGAAAAGACAATAAGCATAAGGACAATTCAAACAATCCAATAAGTGAGAGAGAAGTAAGAAAACTCCCTATAAATCGAGGTAAGTGGCCAATTCAAAAGTGGCCTCGTCTTGCTCATGTTCCTCCAAGCCCTTACGAAAAATCTTGAGCTGATACCCGTTAATTTTGAAGCTCCTTTGTGATCCCATATCCTGAAGTTCAACAACACCATAAGAAAAAACATTAATAACAAGAAAGGGACCATCCCACCTAGATCTCAATTTATCGGGTATCAACTTAAGTCTAGAATTATATAAAAGGACTTTGTCACCAATGTGGAACTCTTTATGCCCTATTTGCTTATCATGAAAAGCCTTGGTGCGCTCTTTGTAGATGTTGGAGTTCCCATATGCTTCTCTACAAATCTCCTCAATCTTGTAATTGAAGCTTCCTATGCGAGCCAGCTGCCTCTAATCTAGGTTTCATTGCTTGATCACCCAGAATGGCTTATGCTTCACTTCTACTGGTAGATGACATGCCTTGCCAAAAATAACCCAATAAGGAGACATTCCTGTGGGTATTTTGTAGGTAGTTCCGTAAGCCCACAGAGCTTCATCTAAGTGTAGACTCCAATCATTTCTGTTGGGTTGGACAGTCTTCTCCAAAATTTTCTTTATTTCTCAATTAGAGATCTCCTCTTGTCCGTTAGTCTGAGGGTGGTATGGTGTGGAAACTTTATGCATAACCCCAAACTTCCAAAGTAAGGCAGCCATTGTGTCATTGCAAAAGTGTGATCCTTGGTCACTAATTAATGCTCTGGGAACTCCAAACTTGCATAAAATATGCGACTTCACAAAATCTACAACAACACGTGCATCATCAATACGAGTGGCCTTTGCCTCCACCCACTTGGAGACATAGTCCACTGCTAACAAAATATAGGTATAGCCCAATGAAACATGAAAGAGACCCATAAAATATATGCCCCATACATCAAACACCTTACAGAAAAGGAGAGGTAGTTGGGGCATTTCATTCCAGCATGAAATGTTCCCAGTCCTTTAGCATCCGCTCACATGTCTTACAAAAGTTATGTGCATCCCAGAACATGGTAGGCCAATATAGTCCAGAATTTAAAATTTTTCAAGCTGTACGTTGAGGTCTAAAGTGTCCACTACAAGCCAAGGAATGGCAAAATCTAAGCACAGATTGGAACTCAAGTTCTGACACACATCGTCTGATAATCTTGTCACTACACATCTTCCACAAGTATGGATCATCTCAAATGTAGTATTTGAAATCACTCTTTAGCATGACAGCTTAAGCTTTGGAAAAGTATATAGGAATCTCCTAGGCAGCCAAATAATTCACCAAGTCTGCATACGAAGGATCATGCCCTCCAATGTGGTAAAGTTACTCATCTGGAAAGGTGTCTCTAATGGGGAGATCTTTCAACGGCTGCTGAATTTTGCTCAAATGGCCTGCCACTAAGTTTTCTACACCACTTCTATCTCTAACCTCAATGTCAAACTCTTGCAAAAGAAGCATCCAACAAATTAGTCTCGGTTTAGAATCTGACTTCTTAAACAAGTACCTCAAAGCTGCATAACCAGCGAAAATAATTACTTTAGAGCCAAGTAAATATGAACAAAATTTATTTAAAGCAAAAACAATAAACATTCTTTCTTTATAGTGGTGTAGTTTGCTTGTCCTTTATCCACTTTTTGACTAAGGACAACACCAACTGCAAAGTTTGAAGCACCACACATAAGCTCGAACAAAATCTCCCAACTCAAAGGCTGAATGATAGGAGTAGAAGTAAGTCGCCTCTTCAACTGATCAAAAGCGTCCTTGCAGGTCTGATCAAAGATGAAATCAGTATCTTTTTGCAAAAGGGTAGATAATGGGGACACGATTCTGCTGAAATCCTTGATGAAACGCCTATAGAAACTTGCATGGCTAAGAAAAGAGTGCACTTCTTTCACAAAAGTAGGGTAAGGTAAAGAAATAATTACATCAATCTTGGCTCTATTAGTCTCAATACCCCTATTTGACACTACATGCCCTAGTACAGTCCCTTCAGTCACCATAAAATGACATTTCTCATAATTTAAAACCAAATTGAACTGTATACACCTATCTAATACTCTAGACAAGCTATCTAAACATGCATCAAACGAAGACCCATAAATAGTAAAGTCATCCATTAATACTTCAAGTGAGGTCTCTAAAAAGTCCGCAAAAATGCTCATCATACACCTCTGAAAAGTTTCAAGGGCATTACACAGTCCGAATAGCATCTATCTGTAAGAAAAGCTACCAAAAAGACAAGTGAAGGTAGTCTTATGCTGATCCTTTGGAGCTATGTGTATTTGAAAGTAACCAAAAAACTCGTCTAGAAAGTAGTAATGGGATTTCCTTGCTATCCGCTCCAAGGCCTAATCAATAAAAGGTAGGGGAAAGTGGTCTTTACGAGTGGCCTGATTCAGCTTCCTATAATCAATAAAGACTCGCCACCCATTCTAAATTCTGGTCGGAATTAGCTCATCTTGGGTACAACATGGATCAGACTCACTCACTCGCTATCAGAGATCAAGTATATCATACTAGCGACTAACAGTTTGCCAACTTCTTTCTTCACCACCTCTAGGAAGATGGGATTCAACCTTCTTTAGGGCTGTCTAACAGGTTTTGCTTCTTCATCCAGCAGAATTTTGTGCATACAAGTGGATGAGCTAATTCCTGGAATGTATGTCAAAGTCCACCTAATTATTTGCTTGTAGGCTACTAAAGTTTGCAACAACTTCCCTTCTTGTGCAGCATCTAAATCTACTGAAATGATCACTGGTAGCTTGTTATCAGCCTCTAAAAATACATACTTCAAATGTTTAGGCAAAGGCTTCAGTTCGAGTGTAGGTGGCTACATAATAGAAGGAAGTGTCCTGGTGGCAAAGTCTAATTCTATAGCATGTATCTAAGCAGGTTCAGGGGTATGTGTACTTGTCGTAATCAAGCTAGAACTTCTCAAACCTGCTACTACTTCACATGAAATATTATCAGCTATTAAATATGTATATATTTCAGCACAAACTTTACACAAATCTCCTATAATGGATGTACAACTAGAAATATCAGTACAAAACTCCTTAGTTAAAACATCAATAATATCTATATGAAATGTACTATGCAGCTCTGATGGATGCTTCATGGCCTCATAGATGTTGAACTACACAACATCGTCTCCAAACTTCATGGATAAAATTCCTAAGTGCACATCAATCATTGTCCTTACTATTTTTAGGGAAGGTCTACTAAGGATCAGTGTAGGCATGCTAGACTCTTCTGCCATGTCCATAATGTAGAAATCTGCAGGGAATATCAGCTTATCCACTCTCATTAGCACTTCTTCTACTACTCCAGTAGGGAATCAATGTTTCTATTTACCGATTGAATGATTACACCAGTTTGCTTCATAGGATCGAGGGCTGAAGACCTGTAAATTGATGTAGGCATCACATTTATGGAAGCACCAAGATCAAGTAATGCATTGCTGAAGGTGAAATTTTCAATAGTGCAAGGGACAGTAAAAGTGCCAAGATCCTTGCACTTCTATGGCATGTTGGGTTGTATAAGGCCTGACACTTTCCTTTCCATGTTGACTCTTTCATCCCCTTTCAATTTCCTCTTACTAGTGCACAACTCTTTAAGGAACTTTGCATATTATGGATTTGTTTTATCACATCCAGCACTGGAATGTTCACTTCTACTCTTCTGAATGTCTCAAAAAGCTCCTTATCAAAGTTTGTTGGTGGCCTTGTCTTGGCCACTCTGTTTGGAAAGGGAAAGGGTGGTTTCTGCATAATTTTTGAGCTGCTAGGGGCAGTTTGTTGCTCTATGTTTTGCGGCTTCTCTACCTCCACATCATCTTGTAGCTCTTCATCTTTCTAGTTGCCTGACAGCTCCTTCTCACTCCTCAATATTATGACACTCACATTTCTAGGATTAACCTTTGGTTGAGAAGGGAGTTGTCCAGAACCTTGAGACTTGAACTGGTTTACAGTGGTAGTAAGTTGGCCAATCTATGTCTACAGGTCTTGAATGGAGGCATTGACATTCTATTGGAATTGCAGATTGCTCTTGGCCATTTGTCTAACCAAATCCTCCAACGAAGGCTCAAAACTTTGTTGTGTTTGTTGCTGCCTCATATGGGGTGGTCTTGCTTGGCTAGTCTGTTGTTGCTGCTGCTCAGAGGTACTATATCTCATATTTGGATGATCCTTGAAGGCATGATTATGAGATTGGCACTGAAACTTGTATGGCTGTTGTTGTCTATAAGGTTGTTGGAAATTCGAAGCTCTGTATTGTTCTTGTCTTCCACTAAAAACTCCGTGGACAGAAGCTTGTTGGCTACTATTATGCAATAAAGGACAACAATACGAGGTGTGTTCTATAGAGAAACAAATATGATAGTCTCTAATCACCCCTCTTTGTGGAATAATTTTTTGCGCAATAACTAACTGTCTCACAAAAGTATTGAGCTCCTCAATTCTGCTCTCAAGTCTATTGGAATTTGCTGCCATATAGTTTGGTTGATACACATTATGCACCTCTCTCACTGGTGACATGGCTCTTGTATTAAACTGCTGGGAGTTCTCTACCATGTAATCAATTAGTGCTCTAACTGCAGATGGTGTCTTGTCTATGAAAGCTCCTCCGCTTGTTGCATCAAGCATACTCCTCTCCATGGGAGCAAGGCCTTCATAGAAGTACTGAATAAGCATCTAGTCACTAATCTAATGGTGTGGACAGGTTGTGCATAGCTTCTTGAATCTCTCCCAGTACTTATAGAGGCTTTCTTGGTTGAACTGTCTGATGCCACTGATTTCTTTTCTGATTATGGCTGCTTTGGAAGCAAGGAAGAACTTCTCTAGGAATATCCTCTTTATGTCTATCCAACAAGTGACAAACCCTGGCTACAGGTAATATAGCCAATCTTTCGCTGCACCATCCAAGGAGAATGGAAAAGCCTTCAGCTTGATATGGTCTTTTGGAACTCCTTGAGGCCTCATTGTTGAGCAGACTATGTGAAACTCTTTCAGATGCTTATGAGGGTCCTCACCTGCACTACTATTAAACTTAGGCAACAAATGGATTAGACCAGATTTTAACTCAAATGGAGTATCTAATTAGGATATTGGATGCCTAAGGGTTGGTATGTGAAATCTGGTGCAGCCAATATCAGAATGCATAGATATGCTATCAAAATTATCACAATTAGAATGCTCACAATTAGAGTGCACACCAATACTATCGAGGGTATCAAGGGTATCACTACAATGACTATGCACACTACCTTCCAATTTAAGTCTATTCAATCTGTTCTAAGTACGTTCAATCTCAGGATCAAATGCGAGTAATTGACCAAAAATGGTTCTAGTCATGCACCAAGAAACAGATCAGTTGCAGTCAACAAGATCAACAAAGTCAAAGTCAAAGTCAACCTAATTGCTCTATTTTCTATTTTTAAGATTTTTATTTTTTTGGTATTTTTTCCTGTCCTAAATCAAAATAAAATAAAAAAATAAAAAAATAAAAAAATTTAGAAAAGTATTCTAAACAATGAAATTTGTGATTTTCAACAGTGCTGCACGTAAAATGAATAATATAATATCAATAATTTCTGCAACAATATTTAGCAAATCTGCCTCAACTTCAAAATATCATAAAAAATTGAAAACAACTTCAAATTCAGCGATCCATATATGCATTTTGAAGCCTTAAATGTGTAGAATCCAATGTAACTAGAATTGGCCAAAAGAGTAGTCAGAGGTTAGAATAACCAAAAATACAAAATTAAAGCATTTATTTGTAACAAGTCCTATTTATTCAAATAACTAAAAAATGATAAAAACTCTAAAAATAAAACATATGAAAAGTGTTTATTAATAAAAATAAAACTATAAATGTAAACCTAAAATATGCCATATCAATAATAAAATTCTATATTTTAAAAAAGTGGTTTAATCAATATCCATCCATTTAATATACCAAAAGACTTACGTGAAAAAATAACATATATTTACTACAAATGCATTGCAAGTAAAGACCTTATAATATCATATTTTCACAATGTAAGAGAAACTTATTATGCACAATATGTCAAAGTTGCAACTATCAATTACAGAAAATTGTCAATCACAACAAATGTAGGATCACCATGTGTCCATTGATTCTTGGTTTTTAATGTCAAAGATGAAGGACTTTTATTGGTATGTTACAAGAGTGATCATTATTAATAGCTAAAACAACCACGCAATTATCAGTAAAAGACATATTCAAACAATTATTACAAACAAGCTATAGTAGCATCATAACAACAAAATGGCAAAATATTTAAAATAAAAAATATAATAAATAATAAAACAAAACAAAAGGCAGGAAAAAAAGATAAAAATAATAACTAATAATTGCTGAATAGTAAAAAAAAAGAGAAGAGAACAATTTGAACTTTTGATTCACCTTAAAGAAAAGGCCTGTAAGGCTATAATTAGTATATTGTTAATAGGTCTCAAATAAAGCTAAAAAAACAAATCATAATTCAAATTATTCAATATGACACAAAGTTTTATTAGTTAATGTATCCTTATTTTTTGTAGTCTTTCTATTTAATTCATATATCATTGTTCATGTGCATTAATAACATAATTTACACATGATATTAGCAAACACTACAAAAACTAAAATAAGCTATTGATCCCTTTAACTGCATATACCAACACATTGTTTATAATGTGTTATTCACTAAAGGACTCAAATCTTTTAAACAAAATGATTTTGTTCCTTGCTGAGAACTGAGAAGTTTTTATACCTAACAAGCAAGCAAGCAGATAACACATTTAAATATGCACATTGCACAACATTGGTCTGCACCTAAAAGTGAGGTAGCAAAGGGTAAATGCTTACTTGACTATATAACAATGAAACAATAAACATCAAATAAGTAAGAAATTGACAATATTAGTTTCAACTCTTCATTTTGAGGAATACACACCCTGTCCTTGAACCTTATTAGTCCATTCACTTGACAATAAACTCTAAATCCTTGCCTTCATCCTTCTGTCACATCATTTCTTACAAATACAGATCTTCTTGTTGGCAACTCAAACTTTAGTCAAAAATTTGTTATTGATCTTCGAAGTTCCAATGAACAAGCTCTTGAGTCGCACTTCCACGCCAAATTCAAGTCTCTAAATTCTTCAATCAACTTTCACTCTTTCATCATGATAGTTGAGATATGTAGGGACTTTCTACTCAGTGTATTTGCTACTACATTTGCTTTCCTCGGATGATAGGACAATGTGAAATCGTAGTTTTTCAAGAATTTCATCCACCTCTGTTTTTTCATATTCAGCTCTTTCTAGTGGAACAAATACTTCAAACTCTTGTGGTCATTAAAGACTTCAAATCTTGCCCCAAAGAGGTAGTGTCTCCAAATCTTTAGTGCAAAGACCACTGCTGCTAGCTCTAGGTCATGCATTGAATAATTGACTTTGTGAGGATGAAGTTGCCTAGAAGAATAAGCAATTACTTTTCCAGCTTGCATCAGAACACATCGTAGTCCTTGTCTTGAAGCATCCTAGTACTGCTTAAACTTCTGCTCTAATCTGCCAAAATTAATACATATGCAGACGTCAACCTTTCCTTGAGGTTCTAGAAACTTACTTCACAGTCTTCGTTCCATTCGAAATCCTTTCCTTTTTGCCTCAGTTTTGTCAAAGACAATGCTATTTTAAAAAAATCCTTCAAATGAATTTGTTATAATAGTTGGCCAATCCTAAGAAATTTTGGATTTCTGTTAAAGTCATTGAAACACCTTAATTTAAAAATATCATATTTTTTCAAATAAATTAATTTTTGAAATAAATAGGAATAATAGTTTCATTCAAATGGTTTCCAATACATAGTTTCATTAAAGTATTTCAAAATGAGGAGGGTTACAAGTTTGCATCAAAATAAACGCTACAGGACTAATTTAAATACGCCATGATTTTCAAAAATAATTTTCTAAGTCCTATAGCAATTTCATCCCTCCCGTTCACTGAGTTTGGTGCTGATCGTCTTGGTCACCTGAAAAATAAATGTAAGGGTAAGTCCTCTACTCTATCACACACACAAACGTACAAACTCACCTTACTAGTTCCAAACATTACATAATATAATTTAATCATTCATTGAACCACTATAAGTCAATTCATCACAACAACATGCATATCAAATCACATATCAATCATTCACACGCATACGCTCACTGTACACGGAATCTAATCACATTAATTTACATCGGGATGCCCTCACTGTACCTTCAATCAATCTACACACACACATGCGCTCATTGCACGTTAGCCACGTTTATTGTGGCACTGTGATCACAAATTCCTGATGCCTCAACCTCAGGGACTGACTTAGTTTCACACCATAGATGGTTGCCGGTTAGCCCCTGCTTCACAAATACGTGTGCGGTCATAGCCCCTTAGCAAAGGTGTTAGTTAGAGGCTAAGTCAGGAGGAGAGTGTGTGGCCTGTGGTGCAACCACGCTCATTGTTAGTGTCACCACCACCCTCTCTTTCACAATGTATTTCTACCGCCCCTATCTTCCACACCCTAAGTGTATTGTTGTAACCATTCATAGTTTTCAACATGTCAAACACAATCACGATTACACTCAACATGCCATTCACACATATTCTCACTCATTTCATATTATTCATCATCAATCAATGGCATGTCAATACATACATTCACCCACATTTTCGATCACATCATAATTTTCATCTTCACACATTCCATGTACACATATAATTAGTCACATTACACTCAAACACACCACAATTTCATCATAATCCTATGTCAATCAAATTCTTTCCATCACACACATCACCCAATAATTACCATATCATACTTCATAGGAATTTTCATTATAACACACATTTTTCTACATTCTACCTCAACTACATTTCATTATCTAACTTTATAACGAATTTCAAACTCAAAGAGATAGGGTAGAGCCCCCCTTACCTTGAATTGAAGATCCAACATGAAATAATGGTAGAAATCGTCCCCCACGTAGTATTTCGTTCTAAACACACAGAAAACTCCATGAGAAACTAAGAAAACAAAAAAGAGAGATGAAAAACTGAAACCTTAACTTATAGAACTTACCTCCAAACGTCCCAAACACGATCTCAACCTTCAATCTTGCACCCAAACAGCTTTGGAGGCAATTTAATCAGTGAAAATGGGTTGAGGGTCGAGAGAAGGTTTTAAGGGAGAAGTGGAAAATGAGTTTCCCAAACTCTAAACTCCTCAAATACCCCAAGAGTCGCGATAATCTTGTTACAGCTAGACATTTCTCGCTACAGTGAGACCCCTTCTCACTACAGCAAAAATATCATACCAAACTGCACTCTGGTTTCTGCATAATCTCGCTACAGCGAGAATGTCCCTACAACACACATTTTGCCTATATCTCAATCAATTTCAAACACACCCAATTATCAATCCACAATCAACATCCATGTCATCACACATATATTCATATCATTATATACATCAATTGCACATTAAATTAGTAATCCACATATTCATATTAATAATCAAATAATTTATAAAACTCAGGACGTTACAACTCTCCCCTCACTTAGGGAATTTCATCCTCAAAATTCAACCAAACTATAAAAATAACTCTGGATACAATTCTCTCATTCTACTCTCTATTTCTTATATGGCATCTCCCTTATCACTCGAGCTCCATATCACCGTCACCCATGAGATCTCCTTGCCCCTCAAATGCTTAACACGATGATTTGCAATCTTCACCAGATACACATCGTAGGATAAGTCCTCCCTTACCTGAACTGGGTCAAGATCAATCACGTTGGAGGGATCCAACACATACTTCCTGATTTGAGAGACATGGAACACCAGATGTAGATTTGAGAGATTCATAGGTAATGCTATTCGATACGCTGCAGCACCGATTCTACTCAGCACTTTGAACGGTCCAATGAACATAGGAGACAACTTTCTAGATTTTAGTGCTCTCCCAACTCCGGTCCCCAGTGAGACCTTCAAAAACACATGGTCATCCACCTGGAACTCTAAAGGTTTTCTCCTCTTATCATAATAGCTCTTCTGCCGATCTTGTGCAACCTTCGTCTTCTCTCTAATCATTTTGATTTGCCCATTTTGTCTCTGGACCATGTCTGGTGCACACAGAATCATTTCTTCAGTCTTATACCAACACAAAGGAGTCCTACACTTCCATCCATATAGAGCCTCAAATAGTGTCATTCCAATGCTAGTGTGATAGCTATTGTTGTACGTGAACTCCACCAACGGTAGACATTCTTTCCAACTTTTCTATTGCTCGATCATACAAGCTTTCAACAAATCCTCTAAGGATTGGATGGTCTTCTCAGTCTGACCATCGGTTTGTGGGTAGTAAGCTGAACTAAGCTTCAACTTAGTGCCTAACGCCCTTTATAAGCTCTCCCGAAGTAAACCTTGGATCTCTATCTGATACCACATTACTCGGCACTCCATGCAGCCTGACTATCTCCCTCGCATACATGTCTGTTAGTTTCTCTAATTTGTACTTCATGTTGTTCAGAAGAAAGTGTGCAGCCTTAGTCAATCGGTCCACAATCACGCAAATAGCATCATGGTTGTTCCTGGTCCTTGGCAAGCCAGAGACAAAGTCCATGGAAATGTTATCCCACTTCCACTTAGGGGATCTCCAAAGGTTGTAACAATCCAAGGTAGTTTCCCAACTCACCCCAGATTCCTGAATCATAAATCAATCCCCATAAGGTAGAAACAAGTATTAATATCATAATAAACAAATATATATTAAAAATACCAAAATATTCAGAGTATGAAGATTAGATCTAATTTCTAGAGTTCTAGTCGTTTATGGCACACAAAACAATAAAAAAATACATGGGAAAGAGATAGAAATTAGTTCCCCAATGATATGACTGCTTCCCCACGCTTCTCCTCTTGCTCTGCACTCCAAAATTAGGTCAAAGATGTGCTAGGGCTTCAAAGCCCGCTCTGGCTCCCCATTTTTTAGCTGAATCTTTTGTTTTTGTAGGATAATAAGTGAATTCTTGCTCAAGCGAGAAGACAACAAAAAATTTGTTCTAAACTCTGCATTTTTCGCTCAAGCGAGATAATTTTCGCTTGAGTGAGACTTAAATTCTGGGTGACTCCAACAAATCAGATTCATCTTTAAAAAATTATAAAAAATAAAAAAACAACTCTAAATCCAGCAAATCACATATGCATTTTGAAGCCCCGAATGTGTAGAATTTAATAGAACTAGAATTAGCCAAAAATAATATCTGTAGAAAAAGATATGGCCAAAAAAGTTGATAGAGGTCAAAAAAGCTCAAAATACAAAATTACAACATTCACGCAAAATAAGCCCAAATCATTTCTATCAATGAGAAATGGTATAAACTCTCAAAATAAGGCATATGAAGGGTGTGTTGAAGACAATATAAAGCTATAAATGTGAACACCTCATTAAGCCTTTGCCCTTAAGAAAATTTGCACAAGAAAAGTGGATCAAATATCTTCTATTATTTTAAAAAATTAAGGATAAAGTTTCTAAATTTAAATGACATGACTTAAATGCATTAAAATATAAATTACATGAAATTTAAGTGCAAACTATGTGAAAAGGAAGCAAATAAGTGTCAAAGTGTACATTGACAACTACTAAAATATGACACTTATCATAAGTTAGACATCTGGCTACATATTCGGCCACATCCTTCTTCATCCCATTCCACCAGAAGTTCTCACGGAGGTTCTAATACATCTTGGTTGCACCAGGGTGGAAACTCATTATGCTCTTATGCACCTCCTCAAGTATCATTTGTTTCAACTCATCCACTTGGAGAATGCACACACAATCTTGAAACTTGATTACCCCGTTCTCATCACAGAGGAACTCCAAGTCCTTCCCCTTACTCTTCTGCCTCATCATGCCTTGCAGGAAATCATCCCCTTGCTGAGCATCTCAGATGAGGACCAAGAAGTCATTATGGATCGTCATCGTCCCGAGATACAGACTCCTTGGCCTTACCTTCATAGCCATTTTCATGTCCTGAAACTCCTCAATTAGCTCCATCTCTTTCACCATTATTGCCGCCATGTGCAATAACTTCTTGCTCAATGCATCGGCCACCACATTTGGCTTGTTAGGATGGTAAGACAATGTGAAGTCATAGTCCTTGAGGAATTCAATCCACCTCCTTTGCTGCATGTTCAACTCTCTAGTCAAACAGGTACTTCGAGCTTTTGTGATCACTGAACACCTCGAACCTTGGTCCATAAAGGTAGTGCCTTCATACCTTAAGAGCAAACACCACCGTGACTAACTCCAAGTCATGTGTCGGGTAGTTGACTTTATGAGGACGCAATTGCCTCGAAACATAGGCGAACACTCTTCTGTCTTGCATCAAAATACACTCAGGTCCATATACAGACATGTCACAATATACATCAAACTTCTGTTTTGGGTCAAGCAGAACCAACACAGGTGCTGAAGTCAACCTCCCCTTCAGCTCTATGAAACTAGCTTCACATTCTCTGCTCTACTTAAACTCCTTCGCTTTACAGGTCAGCTTCGTCAAAGAGAAAGCTATTTTAGAAAATCCATCAATGAACTTCCTATAATAGCCAGCTAGCCCTAGAAAACTATGGACTTTCGTCACATTTGTCGTTCTTGGCCATCGGGCTTTCGCTTCCACCTTCACAAGTGATAAATGCAGATTTTACTAAGTTTTTATGTAGTTTTCTAGGTTGTTTTTGATAAAAAATGTAATTTGGAAAGTGAAAATTGCACAAAAATATATAAATATTCAATAAAGTAAATTGTTATCTTTAATAATTTAAATTGTGTGAATTTAATATAATTTTGATGTAATTTTGTTAGTTTTGCAGGGAACTTTGAGCTGAGATAATAAGGTTAGAGGATTAAGAGATAATAGTTGTTGGCCGAGATCACTCTTTTTAAGAAAATTGATCATTCCAGAGCCTAAGTTCAGGGACTGACTTGTGCGTTACCACTTTTTCTAGCAATGTAACCATGCTCATGAAGAAGAGATCCTGCGTTATCACTATTTCTGATAAAAGTGATTGTTCTAGAGATGGGGTGAGAAGAACAACTTGTGCGTGATCATTATTTTTCAGAAAAGTAATCATGCGCAAGTCGGATAGCTGCGCTTATTATTTTTTTTTAGAAAAGTGATCACGCGCATGACCAAAGGGAAAACCAAGCTGCTCATGACTCCTTTTATGAATAAAAGTGATCGTTCCAGAGAGCCTTCTAGCAAAACAAGCTGCACTTGGATCCTATTGTGAATAAAAGTGAACATGCGCATGACCAAAGGGAAAAACATGCTCTGTGTTGCCACTATTATAAACAAAAGTGATTGTTCCAGTCATAAAGGTTACAAAAAAGGCTTCTGCGTGGTTACTTTATTGAAAAGTAGTGATCACGCCAGAAAGGCGGGAAATTCTATAAATAAGAGATTAGCTTAGAAACTTGAGATCTTTTTTTTTTTTTTCATTTTCACACCTTAAAAGAGTTAGAGAGGGAGATTGGGGGCGACTTCCAAGCTCTGGAACTTGAGGAATTAGGCTGGGGATTGAATTTATGAAGAAATTTTGCAGCTCCTCTTCTTATACTCTTTCTCTCTCTTTTTCTTTTAGGAACATGTTCTGATTTCTTTTCCTTATGGATTGATGAATCCGATTTTGATATTGTAAATTGATTGTGGATCTCGATTTTAAGATCTTGATTGTATTGAACGTTTAATTCTTTCTGTAATGTAATTCTTGATTAGCTATTCATTCGAATTCAACCTAGAGGATTTTCATCAATGGAAGTTGAGTTAATTTCTCATATCTGAATTGAATGTCAAGGTTATGGATATCTTAGGGATAAGAATTCGTGATCTTGTGATCTCTTAATTTCTCATACTTAATGCAATATTTGATTGATTTACCCCTAAGGAATTAAGGTAGTTAATTGAATATTAGGATCATTCAGGCAAGGGATTGTCTTTTGATTAAATAAGTAAAATTGTTCATCAATCAGTTAAGGAACTTAGAGTTCATACCTACTTCAGTTTTGCACTTGATAAAGAGGTAAAATCAATCTTAACTTTATTTACATTTATTTCATTACTAAAATTGGTAGCTCTGTTTGGTTGTAATTTTCTTATTTATACACTTTATTGCTTTTGTTTGCAAATGCTCAAAACACTCCAAAATTTGTTTAGCTCAACTAGTTATTGATTTGTGAAATGGTAATTGGTAGAATTAATCCTTGAGGACGATACTTGGGACTCAAACTGAATTCCAAATTTTATTACTTGCTACAACTACCTAGTACACTTGCTAGTTAGTGTTCTGTCAGCTTTGTAACAAGGTTTTGGTGCCATTACCAGGGATTATTTACTTTCAATATCATTAGTAGCAGAGAGATAGCTAGATTGAGCATTTATTTTTGTTGTTTTGCTTTCTAATTTTTTTGCATTTTTTTTTCATTTTGTGTAGTTTTCTGCATAATTTATGCACTATCTTTGCTGCATAAATTTTTTGTATTCTTTCACATTTTCTGTATAATTTCATTTTTCATTCTTTTGCATAATTGTAATTTTCATTCTGTATAATTTTTTAAGTTTTCTACATCATTTTCTGTTGAATTCTGCATGATTTTGTTTTGCATTTTTTTGCATAACTATCAAAATTCTATACATAATGCATTGTTGTTTTTGCATTTAGTTCTACTTTTCTGCAATGTTCTGCAATAATTTTTTGCATAATTCATTTTTACGTCTTCATAATTTTCTAACTTCATTTATATTTTGTTTACTTTCTTTTTGCATACAAGGAAAAACAAAAAATAAAGCTACTTTATTATTTGATCTAGATACAGACAAGGCTCTTAAGCAATTAAAAAGTAAAGCAAAGGCAAGGAAGTTTCAAAGGAAAGTGCAGAAGATAACATCCATTTTTGAAGAACCAAGCATGAACCAAACATTAGGGAAAGAGAACAATATCGCTGAAAACAACAGGACAAGAACCTTGGGAGATTATGTCATTCCAACTATGCAAGATTATAATTCAAGTATTGTTAGATCAACAATTGAAGCAAACAATTTTGAGATTAAACCTGCATTGATAAAATTGATACAACAAGATCAGTTCTCTAGAAATGTTTTAGATGATCCCAATCTGCATCTTTATAATTTTCTACAGCTATGTGACACCATTTGTATCAATGATGTAAGTGAAGATGCTATTCACTTGAGATTATTTTCCTTTTCTCTTAGGGACAAAGCTAAATGTTGGCTTCAAGCTCAACCACAAAGAAGCATCACTACTTGGGCTGACTTAGTGAACAAATTTCTAACTAAGTACTTTCCACCATCAAAATTTGCCAAGCTGTGAAGTGAAATCACCTCTTTTGTTCAACAAGATAGTGAATCTCTTTATGATGCATGGGAAAGATATAAGCATTTGTTGAGAAAATGTCCTCATCATTGCATTCCAGAGTGGATGCAAATCCAAATTTTCTAAAATGGGATGAATGTTGTCACAAGAACCATGGTAGATACAGCAGCTGAAGGTTCATTGGATAATAAAACTGTAGAGGAAGCTCAGCAACTAATTGACATGATGGTAACCAGCATGTGTTAGAATTTTACCGAGAGGCATGTTGCAAGTAAGGGAGAATTTGAAGCAAAGGCACTTGAGACTTTGTTCAACCAAAAATCAAATGAAAAATTGGTGTGTAAAAATCTGATCACTGGGCAAGTGTACCCGTTGTCGAAGTAATATTATTAAAATTAAAATTAAAGTACCAAGTGTCATATCCACAGGGACTGTTATTAAGAAACTTTTCCTTAATTGCGTAATTGTTAATAAATATGAAAAATAAACCTTGTTGATGAAATTGCTAAAAGTAAAAGAATAATAAATTAAAAGGAACAGATATTCTAGTGAAAATAAATTATAGAAAATTATGAATAAAGGTATTCAATGTAAAAAGGCAAGTATCTAGACTGTAAATCCCCCTAAGTGTCCAAATAACTGAAATTCTTCTTCAACTACTTAGTTCCAAACCCTTATCGCTGCAGGAAATTCCAAATTAAATCAATACCTTTCTCAAGGATAATGATTCCTAACCCTCAGTTGATTAATCGGAATCTCTTCCTTAATTAATACCCCTAGGTTGCATTAAGTTCATTATGAATTCCATAATTAGGGTTAATCCTAATACAGAAAACTCACGTCTTTCTATCTCTAGAAATACATTCAAGTCTTTTTAATTGAGCAATGTTAATTTCATGCAGGAATTTTACTCAAATTCAAACAAGAAAACAAGATAGAGAAAATTGATACTACTCAATTAAACCCAAGAGTAAAGAACATGAAATAGCATTAGAAGAATTCTAGAAAATTTAGTCAATTAGGATTCATTACGTCTAGATACTCAAAGGAAAGTTAGAACTAAACATCTTGAAATTAAAATTACAAAAGAGATGAATTAAAACGCTTGATTCTATCCTCCTGCCGTCTTTGAGTCTTTCGTCTCCAAAAACTGCCTCCCCAGGTTTGAGTTCAGTTCTCCTTTTATAGGAATTATCCTAGGGTTAATTTTCTCGCAAAAGTTAAATTTCTGACACGCGTAAAAGTACACGCCCAAGTACATGACCATGTACTTGGCCGTGTACATCTCTGTTTTCTAATAGACGCCCTTCAAAGCTTTCCATAAAAGTACACACTCATGTACACGGCCATGTATCTGGCTGTGTACATCTCTGGTCTTGATGATACACTTCAATTGACGCGACCAGTGAGATACACGCTCATATACACGGGCATGTACTTGCCCGTGTATATCTCTGGTTTCTTTTTCTTCAATTCTCGACATCTTTAAGGCTTTCACTTCTTGATCCTTTTTCCTGAAATATGAATAAAATGAAATTAATAATAGTAAATTTTCTCAATGAATAGCTTAAAACTCTCAATTATCATTCATGAATTACAATGTAGGATCAAGTATAGAAAGCATTTATCAAAAATCAATTACTTTCTAAACAACTTGTAGGCTTAACTCAACAAATCAATACTTTTCAAGCTGGAGCTGCAGAAACAAGCTACTTGATATGTGATTTTTGTGGATGAAATTATATGAATGGAGCATGTGATGTATTTACACCAGAACCTTAAGAACATATTAATTACTTGGGTGATTTTCAGAGGTCTCAACTTCCATTCCATTCTAATTCTCAATATCAAGCCAATAGGAGTCAACTATATTATCAATGGAATCAACAAAGTCTTGCAACAAAAAAGTGATATTGCAGCAACACCATTGTCCTATGCCTATTTTCAGCCTCCACGGTCATATTGTTAAGCTTTTTCATCTCAACCTCCAAGAGAGCCACAATTTTCAAAATCTTTGTCTAAAAGGATGAATGAAATGGAGGAAACACTGCTATAATTTATAGAAGTTACACAGTCCAACTTCAAAAATCAAAAGGAATCCATGAAGAAGTTGGAGACTCAAATAGAACAAATTTCATAACAGTTGGCACATAGGGATGAGGATAGATTATCTAGCAATACTATTGCGAATCCAAGGGAGCAATGCCATGATGTCGTATTAAGAAGCAGAGCAAAGGTTTCTAATATAAAAGAAGAGGAGGAGAAGATAGCTACAAAGAATGCTGAAGAAGAAGCTCATGACAACTTGTAAAGAGGAAAATTCACTCTTTTAAGTAAAGGAAATTTAGAGGACGACAACTGAACTAAACTAGAAAGAAGAAGAGAATGATCATCCTATTATAACAGAAGTCTTTGTTGCAATGGCATATCAAGCTGATAAAGAGGAGGGAAAGAAGCTTAATGAATATATCAAACTGCTGGAAGTCCCTCCACTTTTATTTCTCTTAAGTCCTGAATTAAATGAAGAGTTGCAAGTTGGTGAGAAAAAGGAAAAACGTTTAAAGATAGAGCAAGAGTCATTATCATCAAAATTATCTCTTGAAATCAAAGATCAATAGGCGTCAAGCTAGTGACGTTAAAAGAGCACTTTGTGAGAAGCAACTCACACTTCTTTTCGTTTCATTTTTTTTTCAATTTTTGGTTTTTAGTTTTATTTTTCTGCATGATTTGAGTTTCTGGTTGTTTTACAATTGCTTTTGGCAGTGAAACTGGTAGTTTACTGGAACTTCCACTCTGAGCCTAAAAAGTGGTTAGGCACAAGCTTAAAAGGTCTGCAAGGGTTGTTATAATTGCTGGAACATCCATTCTTCTTACCAAGAGTAGTTACATGCTTTAGCACAATCACATAAATACTTCATCATTTTTTTGTTGCTTTCTATTTTTTTCCCCTTAACATTGAGCATTTAATTCCAAATTTTTTTGGGTATCAAACCAATTACATCACTTCTACATTGCATATGCACCTTCAATCTAGGTAAATCTTTATCCAACCTTGCATTTCTGATTTTAGAATTCTTAAGTTGAGGAATTAGAGAAATGTTCATTGTTGTTCTTAAGTGCATGATGTTTGAAATTAATTGTTAAAACTGAGCAATTGGTTGAGAATGAGAGAGATTATAAGGGACATATTTTTTGAATTTGATGGAGATTGATGAACTCATGGAATTTTCATACATGAATGCCTTCAATTCTTGATAAATTGAATTCCTAGTGGTTCACCTCTTGATTCATATGCTGAATTGTATCATATTTCTTGCTGAACTAAACAAAGAAAACATAAAAATATGTATATGTTCATAATTGTTTGTGTATTACTTTTCTTTTTCCATTTTGTGATGAATAATTCAGATTCTTCTTCTAAGGCTGAAGTAGGAACTTTAAACGCCCAAAGTTAACACTTAAAAGCAGTTTCCCAAATTCTGATGCTTTGCATAAACACTTTCAATAGCAAGAGTGTCCACGCGCATGTGTTTAGTGTGAAGAATGGTTACGCGCAACTATGCATAGCTACTTTTAGTAGCAAGAGTGTTTACACGCAAGGTTTCTAGACAAATTAGCCTTGGGTGTAGCTACTTTCACTAGCAAGAGTGTTGACGCGCAAGACCCTTCATGAATTCTGTTCTTAGAGTGGTAACTTTCAGCACTTAGAGTTGTTACACAATTGATCTTTATGGATTTCCTTCTTCAAAGTGTTAAACACTATGCACCCAAAGTTGCTACACCTAGCACATATCACTTGATTCTTGATCTTTTAAGCTCAAATCTTCCACTTTCTTCAATCCTTATCCTCAAGAATCTTAGCTTAGAATTTCCTGCGAAACTAACAAAAATACAACAGAATTCTATTAAATTCACACAATTTGAATTATTAAAGACAAATATTGACTTTATTAAATATTTATATATTTTTGTACAGTTTTCACCTTCCAAATTATATTTTCTATCAAAAATAATCTAGAAAACTACTTAAAAACATAGTAAAATTTGCATTCATCATCCACTTTTGTTGGATCTACCATGATTCCTTCCTTTGATACCACATGTCCCAAAAATTGTATTTGCGATATCCAAAACTCGCACTTCAGGAACTTTGCCTACAACTTCCTCTTACTTAAAATTTGCAGAACAATCCTTAAGTGCTCAACATGTTCTTCATGGTTCTTCGAGTAAATCAAGATATCGTTGATAATACTACTACAGACTGGTCCAAATATTGATGAAAGATATGATTCATATAATCCATGAATATCGCCAAAGCATTAGTCACACCAAAAGGCATAACTATGTACTTAGTGGCTATAGCGAGTTCTGAAAGTTGTCTTGAGAATATTTTCATTCTTTACTCAAACCTGATAATAACCAAATCGTAGATCAATCTTTTAAAATACCGAAGCTCTTTGCAATTGATACATCATTCATACTTTTCTTAAGAAAACTCTTATTTATAGATTTGACCAATTGCTAAAAGATAATAAGATTTTTAGATGTATTATTTTGTTGTAGCTAAAAGTAATGGTGTATAAAATAACGCAAGATAAATATCTTCTCCACTTTTATTATGAAACTAAAGTAAGAGTTCTTCAAAATATAGACATTCCTTCATTAAGTTTATCATTTATATCCTTAGCTGATATACTTGATAACAAGTGCAACACAGATTATTTAATTCGTAATGTTTTCATATAAAGACATTGGATTTGCATTTATAGTTAATATTATTTTGATCCACATGCTAACATTTATTTGATACAGATGTAATTGCTATTTTTACTCGAGTAAGAAATATGACAAATATTGTGAAGAATAGTTCTAAATCTAAAATGATTGTCATAGAACTTTCAGTGAAAAAGTATGTTAGTATATCTAATTTATATTTTTGTATCTATAATATATAATTTTTTATATTTTTTGAATTGATAATTTTGTATTTTAGGCTAAAGATTGAATGTGTTCTATTCGAATCATATGCTGATAAAATGAAGGATTTTATTGCTTTTGCTGATATGAATGATGTTGTTCTAGCAATTCAGTATGCAAACATCAATACATTCAAAGGTTATGAAACTTCATCAATGATATCTGCATAAAGTGACCTATAATATTTCCTTCCACTTTTGTATTCTGATTGTGTATATTATCCATGAAAATTAGGATTGCAAAATGTGAAAGGAACTAGAAAACTTTTTTTTTATTTGTGAATTTGGTCCAACACCTTTAATTGACACAACATAGAAAAAGGGGTGAGTATAAACATTCAAATCATATCATAAGGTAATACTTAATGTTAAAATGAATAAAAATTTGCTCAAATGATTACGCAAGTAATCAACAACTAACAACCATTGCAATATCTTTTATTTATGTTTTCTCTCTGTAGTAATTAATTATCCAATATTATTAATTTTGGGTTGAAGATTAGGAGTTATATGTCTATAGTCTGACTAGTACCATAGGTACATGCTCCCTTAACGGAGACATAAATGTTAGTGCACAATTTCCTTTATGGTCACTCCTAGCAGCACATACTCACCTCTATTACGAAAATATATAAAATAGTACAGAAGTACATTTTTAGCAGCCTTGAAGTCAATAACTACTACGTCAAATTATTTTCAAAACAAATTTCACAATATTCCCAAAACAGTCATGATCAATTCATGCCAAATCACCTTTATTATTCCTAAAATAAAATTATTACGATTCAATACACATTTCACGTTATTATTAAAAAAACGATCATAGACTACTAATGTGAATAAGTAGCCATGGCAATTCCAAGATTAGTAAGTACTATCACTTGATACCTCGTTAAAAAATATTGTGAAATCAAATTATTGTGATTGTGTTGCGGAGAGAAAAGAGAAAGTTTATGTGAATTTTTTATAAATATTTAAAATATATATAGAAATTTATTTATTAATATTAATTTTAAATAATAAAATATTTAAAAAAATAAATAACATAATATTAATATAATAACGATGAGATGATTCTCTGTGAGCTCAATAATTGATAAAAAAAAGTTAACAAAAATAAATTTTAACTTCTTAATATTTAAGAGATTAAATCTTAATAAAAAGTTTATAAGAACCAAAATTATATTAAAACCATTATTGATATATACAATTTTATTATTCGAATAATGATAGAAAGATACACTTTATGAATTTCATTTCACTTTTTAAAGAAGACTTAAACAATCTTTTTAAAGTACTAATGGGAATTTCAAGTGTAAAAGTAACTTTTGAAATACATACATATTTACTTTTAAATATTTTATTACGGAAACTTCACAATTTTAAAGGTATAATTTGTGTTATCGACATCTTAACCAAGTCTATTTAACTTAAAAGTAATTCACTTTTTAAATAAATTTGTTATCTCATTTCACTATGTGTTAATTCAATCTTATAAGACTTTATAACTTAACCACAAAATTCTTTATTTGTCCCAAAAAAAATCGTTATCTTACTTCTTTTTTCATCTACTTTCTATTAGTAAGGATTATTGGTATAATGGCAATGCAAGTGTATTAATTTCTTATTCATTCCTAAAGTTATTCAAGACTAAATATTTGTGATAATTTAATGTTTTATTTATATATTCTTTATAATTTGGAGACAAGTGCTTTAATGAATCATTAATTTTATTGCATGACTCTGTTCAATTCTTTTCATTCATATGCATCATTCTTTTCTCTATTGTTTATTAATTGCGAGATTTCATCACATTTGACCTTGAGTATTCAAGTGCATGAGAAGCTATGTTTTTCTATAAATAAAATTAATATAATAATAAATTGAAAATTTGCCAACATTTTATTTTTAAAAGTACTATTTGAATTATTATAGAACTATTTATTCAATTTATTTCTAACATGCTTTTCTTTCGTATCCAATTCTTGAAATTGTCCACTTAATTTTTTTACTATAAGGTTGGATCTGAAGTTGTTCAAAGGTAACTTATAATATCTAACCAAGAATAAGCTATACTTGAGAATAAATTACAAAAGTTGTTCAACCTTTTAACTTTTTGAAAAACATATAAAATATTATAGAAATTCTAGGAAATCATTTCTTATGAGATGATTATATGACATACTTATTCTTAATTCTCAAATTACACAATTATTTTGTACAAAAATGGAATAAATAAATTAAATTTTATATATAATAAGTAATAAAAATGTACAAATAAATTAAAACTTTTTCATGAATAAGACCATTCACAAAAGTTTTACTAATATGATGAGATGAGATAATATAAATTGTAATTTAATAATTATAGTATACCAGAACAATTCAAGAAATATAGATACTAAACTTTCATTTACATATAATGAGTTTAGTAAGTTACAAACTATTAATTAAAAAAGGTGGGACTTAGAATGATAATTCCATAACCAAAATAAACTAAGTCTTAGAGCAGTCATAATCCATATCCAAAATACTAAGGACCTGGTGCTAGTCGTCACCATGTCATCCTCTATTTCTGCTAGATCCTCAAAATCTAAATCCTCATCTTCTTCAAGATAGAGATTGCCAGAACCAGTCGCGACCTCAATATCCATGACTTGCTCAGAGGTTACTCTGGTCGGTCTTCTAAAATGATCATGGTCAAGGTAAGTACACAGATACCTCATAGCAGCTAGAGTTCTAACCGTTCCTCTATAAATATCCATACAAAAAGCATGATGGATCTTATTATTTAAAGGAAAGTCTAAAAGAATACTATAATATAGGTCCATTTCCAAAGTATAAATGTGTCTAGGTACATTGTCACTATATGTAGCAAACTTAAAGTAACAAAACCTCTAATACTCATTAAATACATAATTTATTCTATTACATGATTATCTATTAATCTATCTTGCTCTTAGGGTGCCATCATTCTTATTTCCTGGAAAGTTTAGTAAGGATGAGCATTTATCTTATTATTAAACACAACTTCATTTCAAAGACCAACATCACAACATAATCATAGTTATGGAATAAAAGGAAACATAATAATTTCAACCACAAAACAACATACAACAATTATCACATAGTCATAATACATGAATTCATCATAAATTATTAAATTTCTTTCTTTCAAATACACACTCCTAGTGTACTGTGATCACCGAAATACGATGCTTCTAGCACTTCTTGAGGTCTTACTCAACTAGGTAAATAGTCGCTAGGTAGCCCATGTACACAGTACAACATATACAAGAACGAACCCTTTAGCAAAAGTATAGTCAAGAGTCTAATCAGGAAATGAGTGTGAGGCCATGTAAAGCATTCGCTCTCAGAAAAAGTGTGTACACATACGCAAATGTTACTCACCACTTTATGTTTTTCCCAAATTTCCTATCATCTCTGAACTATATACCATCAATGTATCTTTGTAACTATTCACACTAGTCTCAATCAACATTTTATACTCATACCATATTCCTTTTTCATGTTGCTTTCAATACCCAATTAAAATATCATTCTTAGTAAAGCATTTCTGGACTAAATCCACATCACTTATAACATCACAATATAGTTTCAATCATTAAGTCATTCATACCAGTATCTTTAACCTTTTATCATAATCAAAAAAATTTCATCATATAACATTTACTCATCACATTTTTTTAGCTAAATTCTCATATACACATATCAACATATAACACAACATATGATTACTCAAACCAACCAGTCAAATACGTATATCATCCACTTTCCTTCACAAATCCCATTATCCAAACAAATATTCTCATACAATAATTATGTAATAATATCTCCATGAGCACAAAATATGCACTATGAGTAAAAGACAAAATAGAGCCCTCCTTACCATAAGATGAAGATTGAAAGAGAAATTCATGAAGATTGTCTCTCAAAACATAAATTTTTTCCCTAGATACAATAAGATATCCTTGAGAAAGATAAAACCAACTGAGAATATAGGATCAAACTCAGAGAAACTTACTTGAAGTAGCTTAGATTAGATGTCCAAGTTTAGATTCGAGAAAGATCAGAGTTTAGATTAGGTTTCTTTGAAAAAAGGAAGTGAGAGTTCAGAGAAAGTAGAGAGAGAACGTAGGAAATGAAAATGAAATGAAGTTTCCATGCTAGAAATTCTTTAAATATCCCTCAACTCTGTGCGCTCTCACTTGAGGAGAAAATTCTTACCTGAGCGAGAACACCAGACAGTGGCCTCTCCAAGCATTTTCTGATATTGTTACTTAGGCGAGGGTCATTCTTACTTGAGCAAGGGTCGTCCAGAAAGTTGGCTATTTTTTCTGAGCAACTCATCTTGCCTGACGATATCTCTGCTCGCTTGGGCGAGAACAGTAAAGTCAAGTCTATCTTATTCTTGCTTAAGCGAGATGCTTGAGCGAGATTGCCCTAAAATCATGTGGTTCTGAGCGTTCAGTCTTGCTTGAGCGAGATCTGCTCCGCTTGAGCAAAACCCCCTGTACCAGAATTCTAATAAACACTAATCCATTCAATTTAAAACATATCTCAACACTACATAATATTAAAACAATTTATCAATTAATAAATAGAATAAAAAGAAGGTGTTATAGATTAAGATTTATCTTCTTTTGAAGCTTGAAAATGAAAGGAATTTTTTCAATGATACTATGTGGTTACATATTTTTGTGATTTAAATAAGCAATAAGGCAAGATTTATTGACATGAAGTGTCAAATTTTAAAATTTACATCGCTTAATAACTTTTAATAGAATGCAAAATTGATAAATTTAACTATTGGGCTTGAATGTTCTTATCAAGTAAATAAACTTTACAAAATTTCATGAAAAAAAAAAACTAATAGTTATTTCATTGCATTATTTAATTTTAACAAATAATAAGTTTTTAAAATGTGAATAAATATTAAATTATAGATAATACATCTATGTATGTTTAAATTATGTGAAACTTGATATATATGATTATGAAGATAATATAGGATAATTCAATAATTAAATTGATTAATCTTGTATTTACTAATCTTCCATTATATAAGAAGTTAAGTATTTCAAACTTGCCACAGCAGATCTTGAGTCATTGACAAAACCTTGATTTAATATTAACTTATAATGTTGGTAAAAAATATTATTTATAGTATTTGAAAAGGATAACAAAATAGGATTACTTGATACGATAGCTAAAACATATTCGCAAAAATTAAATTTTGGAACATTAAATGAAATGATTGAATAAATTCAAGCCTTCTTAACTTGTTTAAGCACAAATTCACGAAGGCTTGAGAAAGGCAGCCCTTTTTCTATGTAATATTTATTTTAATTTAAAAGTGTTATTTATGAAATTGAAATTATGAATTTTTTTTGTATTTATGATATATTAACATAATCGATATTTAATTCTAGATTATAATAACAAAGATTATTACGATGAAAGAGATCATTGCAATAATATATTGGGATGATTTAAACGATTGAGAAACTATTTATAGTGTTTGTTTTCAATATTTGAGATTATAGTATTTATTTTAATTTTGTTAAATAAAATAATTTGATGATTGAGAAACTAAATTTTAATGTTCTAAAAAAAATATGGTTAATGTTTAGTATTTTATCCTTAATATATTATTTTTTTTTAAAAAGTATTATAAAAGCAGATTGCCCATGTAAATCTGCTACCCGCAAAGTGTTAATCTTGGCTTGGGCTATCATTTTAAAGTCTGAATTGTTTCAAACCTTTTTTGTTCAATCCATATTAGGATGCTACTCAATGCAAATCAGGTTATATCATTTCAGAGTCAGTCCAATTAGACAATTTTATTATTTGATCAAATATATTAAAAAAATAAAATTAAAGAATAATATTAATACTATATAATATATTTTTATTTCTCTTTTTTCATTTTTTTCTGAAATCAAATAAAGTATAAGGTTATGTTTGGGAGTTAGGTTTAGGAGAGGCGGGGACGGAAGGGATTTAATCTTGTTTGGGAGTTGTTTAATTAGGAGAGAAAGGTTTTGGGGGAATTTTAAACCCTCCAAAATTTTTCAAAAGCTTATTTTTTGAGTTCCCTCGTGTTAAGAGATTTTCTTTCTCACACTCTTTCATACTATTTCACAAATAGGATTTTAACTTTTTTTTTAAAAAAAATGTTAGTTTTTCAAGTGATAATTTTTTTTAAAATATTTAAAAAATAAAAATATTAATTTTAAAATTATTTATATAATTAAACCCCCTGTCATCTTCCTTTCTCAATATTAAATATTTAAACAAATGAGGGATTTAACCTCCTTCCTCCCTTCCCTTTTCCTCTTTCTCTCTTCAAACTCTTTCTCCTCCAAACTTCCAAACTTCACTGAAGGATTTTTGGACTTACCAATTCTAGATCGAACTTCAAATTCTAGCTCAGTTTCTTCTTTGGTAATTGACATACACGTCGTAATGGTGTCAAATAAAATTAAATTTTTCAATTAATTTTGTAATATAGAGAGCAAACATAGGTCATCTCACACGGATACAAATTCATTCTGTTTTCAATTTTAAACATGCAACGGTGGTTAATTTGGGAGTTTTGTAATTTAAAGGTAAATTTAAAATGAAAGTAATTTAAAACGAAAGCAATATAAATGAAAATGAACCTAAAACTAAAAATGAATTTAAAATTTAAAAATGGATCTAAAATTGAAGACAAATTAAAATATGAAAACATATCTAAAAATGAAAACGAATTTAAAATATGAAAACAGATCTAAAACTAAAAACGAATTTAAAATTTGAAAACGATTTAAAATTTGAAAATGGATCTAAAATTGAAAACGAATTAAAATATGAAAACATATCTAAAAATGAAAACGAATTTAAAATATGAAAACAGATCTAAAACTAAAAACGAATTTAAAATTTGAAAACGGTTTAAAATTTGAAAATGGATCTAAGTTAACTCAGAAAAAAAAATGAAAACAAAAACAAATTGAAAACAAAATGAATTGGAAGATAAAAATGAAAACAAAAAATAAAAAGAAATGGAAAACAAAAATGAGAATTAAAACCACAAATTGAAATCACGAATCACAGACGCAAACTAGGATTACTATACCGAATTTACCTAAATCTCAAATGTAAAAGTAATTAATCGATCAATATTACACTCAAGAATAAAACCAAATTCAATCGAATTATGCATGCACCATACTTAATCAAGAATTGCAACAAAAAAAAAAGATAAACTCAGAGCGATCAATCGATCTTGCAACCCACACTTGTGACGAGATGATTCATGAAAAAACAATAACACAGCAGAATCTGAAGCAAGTAAATGAAACGAAAAAGGTTTTCTCTCAAAGCGAAAAAAAGGTCTTTATAGAAAAATGAAATTATCAAAACAAAATTATCAAAGGGAAAGGAGGAGAGGTGAAAAAGAAGAGATGTTCAATATCAACCTTTTGACCCTATATATACTAGTCTTAAATCAAAACGGAAATAAATGGGCCAAGGCCTCTGCAAATAATTATAATAAAAATCTTAAATAAAAAAAAACCCTAAATATAAAAGATATGTTTTAAGTCTGAACTTCAAAAATTAATAAAAAATAGCTCTGAACTCTAAACAACATGGTTCATATATCCAAATTGAAGCCTAGGAAGTGAAGAATCCATTGCAAAATGAATCAACCAAAAAGGAGATTTACAGAAAAAGTTATGGCCGAAATAGTGGACAAAGGTCAGAATAGCAAAAATATGAAATATAAAGTAAAGATAACAAGTATTCATGAAAACTCCAATTTAATGCAAAAAATGCAAAAACATGTTAAATGAAATAATAAAGAAGGAAAGATATTTTGGAAGATGTAATAAAGCTATAAATGTGAGTACAAAATATGAATCATCAAATACCCTCCACACTTAAGCTTTTGCACTTCCAAGCAAAAGAAAGGAAAAGACAATAAGACAAAACCAAACAAAGCAAAAAAAAATTCAATAGATCCTAAAGTGAAAGTGGTGTGAGCAAGAAAGAAAATAAATTCATCAATCAAAATATAAAAGAATTAAAAACAATCAAGGATATGTTCCAGACAAAAAAGTAAAGAAGAATTTCAATCTAACTAAATCATGGATCACAATTGGCAAAAATTCTCTCAAGGATGTGTGTATCACTCATTGTCTCAAGTGTATAGGTTAACATTTTCACTCAAAGCACATCATGGAAGTAAGCACAATCATAGGCTTGAAGAGCCTCTAATTTTTACTATTTGAAACACATGCATCAAAAGATCAATAAGACTTGTATCAATAGGACTAGAGAAAAGGTGGGATAAAAGAAAGTATACAAGGCTAAAAACTAAGAGAAAGAAGAGCAATGGAGAATGAGTTAAAAACAAGTAGAAAGGTATCTAAAATTCAACACTAAAATTCTGGTTTTTGGATTCTTTTTATTTTTTTGTTTTTTTTTTTCCAATTTTTTTCAAGCTACTGTTCCAGTGACTAATAATGCATTGAAATTTTCAAACAAAGCACAATATAACACAATACCCCCACACTTTTTTTTTAACCAACTCCAAAAATAATTCCAAAGCTCATCTAATCTCCAAGGTTGGGTGATTTATGGTTTTTTAGGTTACATGACTTGTAATGAGCTGCAAAATCATCAAGAAAGGGTTAATAAGGCTCAAAGGGGTAAACAAGTGAAATAAATGTAAGGTGAGTCAATTTGGCTAAGTAGTTAAAATGTGAAAGAAGGCCTAAATCATATTAAATGTGCATGTGAAGAAATAATCTCAAAAAGAGTCAGGTCAACATGAGTGATTCACACAAGAAAGACAATAAGCCCAAGTCTTACTAGGGTAATTATTCTACCAATCATTGATCCAGAATCTAATTATCATGAAAAACTAGCTAAACTCAAATGCAAGAAACAAATCTATCATGTTATGAAAATCTCAACTAAAATTGACAAATAAAAAGTTGCTCACACCGATGAAATCTAAAAGCAAAGGAATCCAATGAAAAAAATGCTAAGGCATACTCCACCCCACACTTGAATGAAATATTGTCCGCAAAATGGGAATTGATAGAAAATGAAAACACATGAAAATAGTTCAAATAAAGTAAAAAGACATGCATGGAAAACTAAAGGAAAGTATAATGAAAAGAAATAAGGTAAGAGAAAAGAATGCCCCAAGTGCCTATGTAGACACTTCCCCTATCAGAATAGGCTCCATTAAAGATACATCATCTATGTTTTGAGCCTTCTCCATAGGTTTGCTTTCCTAGAATAGTTTCAGCTAGTGACCATTAACTTTAAAAACTCTGCCGGTAGCTTCATCCTTAGTTTCAATTGCACCATGAGGAAAAATATTAGTAATCACAAAAGGTCCATCCCATCTAGATCGAAGCTTACCTGCAATCAGTTTCAAATGAGAGTCAAACAATAACACTTTCTGTCCCACAAAGAACACTTTTCTCAGAATTTTTGTATCATGGAATTTTCTGACTTTTTCTTTATACATCATAGAGTTATCATCGGCCTCCAAGGGTATCTCATCAAGCTCTAGAAGTTGAAGCTTTCTTTCTTTTCTTGCTTGCTCAAGTGTCATGTTACAACTTTTTACTGCCTAATATGATTTATGCTCAATTTTCACTGGAAGGTGGCATGCTTTACCAAACACCACATGAAATGGAGACATGCTTATTGGTGTCCAGTAAACTATTCTCTGGGCTCAAAGAGCGTCATCCAACAACTTACTCCAATTTTTCCTATTAGGATGAACCAACTTTTGCAACAGATGCTTGACTTTTCTGTTAAATACCTCAGCCTGCACATTAGTTTGGGGATGATATGGTGTAGCAATTTTGTGTGTCACCCCATACTTTTGGAACAATGCTGCTATAGTCCTGTTACAAAAGTGGCTCCCTTGATCACTTATAACAGCTTTAGGCACACCAAACCTGCAGAATATGTTAGTCCGAAGAAAATTTGAAACAACCCTAGAATCATTAGTCCTGGTGGCCTTTGCCTCCACTCATCTGGAAACATAATCAACAGCAAGTAAAATGTAAGAATATCTAGAAGAATATCTAGGGCCCATGAAATTAATACCCCAAACATCAAAAATCTCACAGAAGATGATAGGTTGCTAAGGCATCTCATTCCTCCGGGTGATGGTCCCTCCTGCTTTTTGACATATCTCACAGCTCTCAGAAAACCTGTAAATGAGAAAACAATAATTGAAAACGCAACAGAATCCGAAGCAAGTGAATAAAACGAAAAGGTTTCCTCTTAAAGCAGAAAAAAAAAAGGTCTTTACAGAAAAATGAAATTATAAAAGGAAAAGGAGGAGAGGTGAAAAAGGAGAAATGTTCAAAATCAACCTTTTGACCCCTATATATACTAGTCTTAAATGAAAACGGAAATAAATAGGCCAAGGCCTTTGCAAGTAATTATAATAAAAATCCTAAATAAAAAAACCTTAAATATAAAAGGTATGTTTTAAGTCTGAATTTCAAAAATTAATAGAAAATAGCTTTGAACTCCAAACAGCATGATCCATATATCCAAATTGAAGCTCGGGAAGTAAGGAATCCATTACAAAATGAATCAGCCAAAAAGGATATCTACAGAAAAAGTTATGGCCAAAATAGTGGACAAAGGTCAGAATAGTGAAAATATGAAATATAAAGTAAGGATAACAAATATTCATGAAAACTCCAATTTAATGTAAGAAATGCAAAAATATGCTAAATGAAATAAGTAAAGAAGGAAAGATATTTTGAAAGATGTAATAAAGTTATAAATGTGAGTACAAAATATGAATCATCAGTAACAATATCGTAACGTTTCAATAGGGCAGACTTAATCCTACAACTAACAAATCTCAATTTTTTTTAATTATAATATTTTTCATTCACTTTTTTTTTCTTTTTTTCCTTTTCTATTATATCACCTACAACAATTTTTATTTATTTATTTATTTCATCCAAGTATCCAACTAACATCCAAAATGTGGATATGAATGTATTATTTTCTTTTGTTTTTGATAAATAGCCGAATAAATAAATAAATAACAACACAGAGAGTCAGAGACCAAGGCTAAGGGCCAATACAGCAACATGACAAAATAGAAAACAAGTGTTCTAAATTCTCGACGAGGCTTTGCATATCAATGGGCTCTCTACCACTTGCCTTTTCGAGTCCAATCCATAAGTGACAAAGCATAGTCCCATAATTCGGACTGAAATCTTATACACAACACCATTTTTACATCCATCATTGGAACATAAACATTAGGCCACATCGATCTAGAGGTAGTAATTGGATTCTGATGGGTCAATTATCCCACTTTCTTTAATCTATTTTAAAGTAAAACGTGAGAATCTTAAATTAATAATAATAAAACGACCTTCATAAAATTACAGTTTGACAAGATATTAAAATCTTAACGAATATTTATACAAGTTTTTTGGCATATGCAATTATACTTAGTATTTAGCTTAATTATTGAAATTGTACTTCCAATTCATATTTTATCAACTGACTAGATAAGAATTGAATTTCTAATTCTAAGTTCGATTTCACGAATTTTTTAAAAATATTTTATTGTTTATAAATTTTAAATAAATCTTGAAAGATATTTTTAAATGTAAGTTAAAATTTATAATTTATCTTCGTTGTTCATTTTAATTTCCATTTTACCAGCGTAACCCAACAATATTTTTCGTTTTACATGCGTAGTGGGTACTTGACTACCAAAAAGGTAATTCAACTTTGCAAGGTCCATTGAATATTATATTTAACTTCATTTAAAATTTGAGGATTTAGCATTTTAAGCTTTAGATGTTCTAAATATAACATTTAGAATAAACAAAATGAATTCAATTCAGAATTATAATTAGATACATCAATTAGATTTATTGTTTTAATTATAATTAGATACATCAATTAGATTTATTGTTTTATATTTAACAACTCGATTTACAGTCAATTTTATATTTAGTAGAATTAAATTAAAATCACCTACCAAAAACAAAGAATTGTAATTAAAAATAAATTTAAATTGGATATTAATTGAATTAAGATTAAAACAAGATGATGATGAACTATAACATCAGCATTACAAGTTGAATAGTAATTGAATCAAATTTAAATAAAATGATTTCACCTTTAGAATAGCCAAGTATGAACATGAATCACAAAAAAAAAGAAAAAAGAGAGAAGGCCACGTTGGCATGCGGAAGTGGAAACAATGATGCTAATTCAAGAACACGATAAAAGAAGCATCAAAGTACTCTGAAAAAGCGTTTCCCACTATATTCCCACCAACCCCACTAAGGCATTCGGGGTATGTGTGTGTATATAATACATGTTTGTGAGTGAGATCCCTCTACCAATTTGATTGCATAAGAAAAATGAGAACACAAATTGATGATAGTGCATCAGAGAAGAATCATCTTGCAATGCTTAAGCTTATTGATTGGGCTCTGAGGCTCTGTTCGGTCCCATTCTCAGTGGCAACCATATGGATCACTGTGACAAACAAGGAGGACAACAGCAGCTACGGAATGGTGAAATATAACGATCTCTCTGGTCTCAAGTATATGGTCTTAGTTAGCGCTCTCTGTGCTTGTTATGCTCTTGCTGCTGCGGCTTCCTCATGGCTCAAATTCTTAGTATCCAAGGCTTGGATTTTCTTTCTCTCTGATCAGGTTTCACGTTTATTCTTTCCCCTTTATTCCATTCTCAACCAAACACCTATTACATTTTTTATTCCTATAATGGTTATTTGGAAAGTCAGGTTTCCAAGGTACTGAGAGGACTTATTCTGAGGATGAAAATTACCTTCCCCGCCCATAGGTTCCCCATCCAGCATAATATACATATATATATACTTAAAATTTATCTTTAACTGTTGTATATGTATCTTATACTTTTTATTAATTTATCAATAAATACACCTATTAATTTTATCTATATAAGTATATATTAAATTTAAAATAAAATCAATTGTAATATACATACATACATATATATATATATATATATATATATATATATATTGGTTTATATATTTTTAATGATTTTAAAAACTTTAATATAACTTGTTGATTCTCGCAAATATTTGTGAGGACCTGGAGGAATGAAGACTGAAAAAATTCAGGGTCGTCCTCGCCTCACGCGGCTGCCATGCTTTAATTCTTAGTTTGTCACATTATTACAAAGGATCGAAACATTGAACTCTGATGATAGGAAACTGATGTTTAACATACTTTTTATAATACATATTTTTTATTATTTAAAATTTATTAAAAATTACAAAAATAACGTGAGTTTTACTTTTTTTAATTCTTAAATTAATGATTTTCTTTTATATTTTTTAGTTTTCAATAAATTGTAATCAATAATAAAGAGTGTGTTAAAAAATGTATTACTAATATTCCTCAAATATTAAATTTTAAAAGATTATAGACTAAAATTAAAAAATATATAATAGAAAAAAAATTAAAAAAATAGATTTTTTTTTTAAATTTAAAATCAAAATCTCATAACAAGTATAAGAATAAGAAACATATTTAAATCTATATTATAATTTTATAATTATTTTAAAATAAAAATATATGATAAAAATCATTTATTTATTAACATTAATAATATATATTACCAAGATAAAATTAAAAAATTTTCTAACCTTTGAAATATAGTACATGATAAGAAAATATTTATAAAATGTTTTTATTAAAATTTATAAAATTTAATATAATATCTTTCTTTCACATCTACTTTTGTTCTTCAATATGGCCATACTAATAGCGTTGAGCTGTAAGGATCTTTTGGCTTATTAACATATCTACAATTGATCCCTTTTACAGATTATAGCTTATTTAACGATCACATCAGTAGCCGCAGTAACGGAGATATATTACCTGGTTTACCATGGTGCTAAGGAAGATTCTTGGAGTGAAGCCTGTAGTTCTTATGGCATGTTTTGCAGCAAAGTGAAGTTGGCTATAATCCTCCATGTGATTACTTTTTTTTGCTTCTTTGTTTTATCTGTGATTTCAGCTTTCAGAGCGTTTATTGTCTTTGATCCTCCTATCAATTCTCAAGAGGTGTAACGAGATGCAGATTAATTAGGATTGTCAATTTGGTTTTGTAAGGGATTATTTTCAGGTGCTATAGTAAATTTCTTACTTAGATTACAAATATAATAAGGATTATCTAGAACGGTCACTTGACTGGTTTTTCAAACATATATAACACATTAATAAAAAATTTGCATTTGCAAGCCCTGTTTTTACCTAAAGCTGCTTGCCCATCCTTTCTTTCTCTTACTAGTTACTACTCCTTTTGATTCTTTGATATGTCTCATCCTCGCATGCTTTTTTCCTAACAGATTTCTTCTTCATTTCAATATTTCTTTATTTTTACCTAACAGATAAGGAAACTATATTTGCTGGTTGGATCTCCCTCCTTTCTGCAGTTTGTGTTTTCTCAATGAATTTTGTTGGTATTGAAAAACCAATTCAAACTGCTTAACTACCGGATTTATTAGATTTAAGTTTTGTTTGGATAGAAGAATTTTAAATTGCTAGACTGTATATATTTGGACAGTAAAGGAAAAAATGGTTATTTTAGAATTCTTTAGAATTTTAACTAGAAAATTTTTATGTCAAGTTAAAATTTTTTAAATGAAATATCTTTAGAGAGAATTTAAAGTCATATATTATACTTAAGTTTTTATAATTATCATTTATAATTTTTTTCATATTTAATTTACATGTTAAACATCTTTTATTATTGATGTCAAATTTTCTAAAAATCTATAATTCTTTATCCAAATACAATCTCTAAGATTATCAAGGATGGTTACGTTCATCAATTTCTTTTTTCTTTTTTTTTTCCATCTACGAGATAAATGAATATGTAATTATTATTGAATATAATTTTAATGCACTAAAACCATAACAAATCTTACACGTAGATAAGCTAACATGAGGTCGATTTAATTTAAATAAAGATTTCTTGAATTCAATTCTTTAAATGAGATAGTTACGTCAACATTTTTCTGAATTTTATTGCACATAATAAAATACACTACCCCATTTTATATTCTTTTAGAAAAATCACTTAGGGCATTGCTCTTTAATCTTCGCTTGGAGAATGGTTCTTTGTATAATCACTCTTTAAAGTTACTGTAGAAAGCAGTTATGCACCAATCACTCGGTTTAAAATGTTACTTATAAGCTTGCAACTGATAAATGAAAATAAGGATGAGACATTGTTTAACTTACAATCAATAAAGAAGATCATGACAATACGATGACTATGTGTTTTGTTTCAAACATGGTGGTGGGAATTAATAATGGGTTTGGTCATGATGATGGCAACAATGTTATTTTCATGAGAAGTGATTTGATGATGAGAATGGTAGTTTCACAATGATGAGTTCAATTGACAATCATTGTTGTAGTGTTATTATTGGTGATGCAAGGAAAAAGAGTATGTGAAAGTGCAGTGATGCAGTAGTGGTTTGACAGTGGAGGCAATTGGTTGTGGTGATTTGTGATTGGATTACAATGATGTAACAATTCAAGTTGCTAGTAGACACAATGATAATAAAGCTTATGTAGTGATTGACATTGTGGCTTGAAAGTTGAATAGGGGTATAACATGGCATGTTATAATAGTGGTTCATGGTGTAGGAATATTTTGGGAGCTGTTATGAAAGTTCCTCTCTAAGTGGCACATGGACAGTGATTCATAACTATTTTTTAAGTGCATTTAATTTTTCATAATGTCGCTTATTAAAACAGTTTGAACTATTTTTTAAATTGATGCAAAATTACTTTTTAAAACCTTTTTTGGTGTAGTAATAACACTACGCCAGAAATGAGCTTTTGAAGCGCTAACTTAGATAGCAGTTAATAAAAATCGCTTTGTAATTATATATTTAGAGAGCGGTTATCTATTAACCGCTCTCAGATCTATACTTCTAAGAGCGGTTATCTATTAACCGCTCTCAGATTTATACTTTTGAGAGTGGTTCTTTATTAATCGCTCTCAGATCTATACTTCTGAGAGTAGTTCTTTGTTAAAAACCGCTCTCTAAAGTCACACATTAGAGAGCGGTTAATAAAGAACCGCTCTCTAATGTTATTAAAGTCATTTATAAATGAAAACGATCAACGCATTTCTTCTTCATAGCTAACAAAGTTGGTCTCTTTCACTGTAAGTTTCTTCTCTGCTCTCTTATGTTTTCTTCATCTTCTCTGCTCTCTTATGTTTTCTTCATCTTCTCTGTTAGCCTACTCTCTTCGTCTTCTCTTGCTAACAAATTAGTTTTTTTTCCATATGTAAGTACCTTTTTATTCTGTGTTAGTCTGCTCTCTTCATCTTCTTTACGCTAACAAATTAGTTTTTTTTCACATCTGTATGTATTTCTTTATTCTCTCTTTATTTCTTCTTCTCTTTGTTAACGGTGAATCACACATTCTTTCTTTCTTTCTTTTTCTCTCTATTAATGTTAAAAATTATCCTGTTAATTTGTTCTCTTTTTTCTTTGCTTACTTGTGTTTCGTTCATGCAGATGTGGACTGCTTGGTTAACACCAAATATATAAACTCAAGATTCAATTTTGATTTGTGATAAAAATGAAGAAAACTCACAAAGAAATTAATTCTAAATTTTGATTTAAATATAATAATAAATTTTTATTTTGCAACAGAAAACTCACAAAAAAATCAATTTCAAATTTCGCAGTTTAAATTTATACTTTGGAGAGCGGTTCCACGACCGCTCTCTAATCTTCACATCTGATAGCAATTCTTTAACCGCTCTTTTAAATATAATACATCAGATAGCGCAAGATTTTAGAACAATCTCTAATTCAAAACGGAACCGCTCTTATATCTCCATTTTGGCGTAGTGTAATTTGAAAGACTTGTAGTTTAACTAAAAAAGGCATTTTGAATTTTGGAAAACATTTTAATAGACTTGTGAGAGGAGATAGTCTTAGTTGTGGACATTATCAAATCAGATGACACTTGATAAGGTATATGATAGACAAACAAGCATTTCAATGATGTATTCATAGATTGCACATTCAATATTGATAAGGAAAAATTAGTTTTAGCTAAAGGTTTTATGAACATGTATGCCTATCAATAATCAGTATTAATGAACTTAATATCAGAAACACTTTTCTAAACATGGTCTCGAGTAAAATGATAGCCCTAGTATTGGCACACCAAATTGGGATATTATATTCATATATATCCAATCTTTTAAGTTGATATAACCATTACAATCGTGAGCAACAATTTGCTAGATGTATGTACTCTACATCAACTATTAAAAATTCTATTGAAATTTATTTTTTATTGACTTAAGATATAATATTTGCTTCAATGAATTGATAGCCTTTTCTAACAACTCTCTTCAATGTGATTAACATCACAATATTTTATCAACTTGAAATATTTGTGTGTTTATACAATAGACCATATTTTTATTTTTATTTTTTTTTCTCCACAATAGACCATAATTTAAAGTGTTAACAAAATCTCTAAAAAATATTTAATAACTTTAAGATGAAATTTTCTTAGATCAAATTGAAATTTTGCACAAAGACATACATTATAACGTTTGGTCTTCTAGCATTAACGTATGAGTCAATTATACCTTTATAGATCTTTTCATTTATAAGTTTACTAGACTTGTTATAAGTTGAAGGATGCATATGTTTATAAAGACATAGTTTTGCATTTAAGTTTTGGGACTAAAATTTAGACTTCATTAAATGTAAATTGATTGAGTTATTCTTGCAGTACTACTATCCAACCATAATTTTTAAAGTTTTATCAAACATCTCTCACTATATTTAAAAAATAAAGACTAGGTTTGAATGTTCTTAAATGTTGATATGATTCTTACATCATTAATTTTATCTATCTATCCATGGATAAATTTTAAAGAATGATATGCGTTGAATTTTCAAATTCTTTGCACTAATTCTCTCTTATCTTATGTTTGTAGGTCTATTATTAGCTGGACCATTTTTCAATTTTTTAATTCCACAATTAGTTTCAGGGTCTAATAATTTCTTATTAAATGTTAGTCCATTATTGAATTTTACAAGGATAAACTCTTCCACAACTAAGAATATGGAGTTATATCTTAGAATATCTTAGAACAATTTTTGTGTATTCTTTAAAATCAAAATTTCTAACTTGATACTTAGTATTTAAGATAAAAACTTTCATGCTCAAATAAGGTGAAACTATATGTTAAGTTATTTTTCATTCCATAATTTATAAAGTTTCTTTCCTAAAATTAGCTTTAAAAGTATTCTATTTTGAACATAGTAAGATATTTTTACAACTTCTACCTATATTTGCTTTATAGTACTCATTTTCAAACTAATTGTTATAATTGTTTCTAATAAAAATTGTACAAAAACCTTTTCATTTTAAATGTTCTAATATAATACTTTAAAAATGCTCAAAAGACTCATTGTTTTGGGATTGAAAGTAAAGTCATGTTATTTTTATATAGTTATCTATGAAAAAAATCATATTATTTTTCCTACAAAACTTACTACGATGGAAAAAAAAAATTAAAAGGAGTTTTCGTTTGTTTTTTTTTTTTTTTTCACATAGTTAACATAATATATCACTTTCGAAAGAGATTTTAGACAATTCTTTCACAGGATATTTCTTACAAAGTTTTGAATTATGGTTTAGACTAGCATGCATAAGTCTTTTATGCCAAATTCAGTTTTCTTCATTTTTTTGAATAAAAGCATGCTACAAAATGGTCATTTAATCTTTTAGTGCAACTATATAGGGTTTTTGGTGTATGCTTGCTATAAAATAATCCATCTCATTTCTTAATAGTAGATTTTTCTTATTCTAATGAAATCAACTTATGTAACTTATTATAGTGACCTATATAACTTATAGCATGACTCTAATTAATGATTTAATGTGATGGGGGTTAAATATAAAATATAGAGTTATTGAGGGTATAATTGTAAATACAATTATAAGGAAACTCTCTCCTCTCTCTTCATATAAATTAAAGAGCGGTTACCAAATAGGGGTTACGACATTCTCTATTTTTTCACTTTCATAGTTTTTGAGTGAGCTCACGGTAAACGCAAGAAAAGAAATTTCTCTCAACCATTCGAGAGAAGCTGAAAAAAGAAGGAAGAGTTGGAAAAAATACCAAAGGATCAACGATACCAAAGAGAGAGGTAACATCAAGGAATAATGGATTCAGGTTAGTGCTCTCTAAACCCTTAATTGTATGAGAACCATATATTGTGTTGTGAGAGCAACATAATTCAAGATCATAAAGGAAAAATGTAATTTCATAATAGTCATTGCATAATGGATTAAAGAAAATTCTAACAGTTGGTATCAGAGCTAGGTTGTGAATTTCGTTGATTCTCCATAAGAGATTGGTTCTCCATTAAAGTTTTCCCTAAATTACATGAACCCTAGGTATTTTATATGATGGATTGGCATTATTTTGATGTTGAATAATTGTTTTAGCTTCAATAATTAAAAACTCTAAGGTTTTGGAAGCTAGAAACATTGGATTTTGAATTTGTAATATGAGCAGGGCCATGTATCAATAAGCAGGGCCATATATCAATGAGCAGGGCTGTCACGACCCCTTTTTGTAAGGAACCGAGAACATTGTTTGTACATCACATACTTATTTAAGATAGATAAATAATAGAGAATATAAGTATGAAATTCTCTTCTCAATTAAAATAAAACAAAGTTTTTTACAACAAATATCCAACAGAACAACATAATATTACAGTTAGTTCATAATATTCAAAATACCCAAAATTATACTATATAGCTCCCTCTACATGAGGTCTCAAAATATAAGGGAAAAAGGACTTTGATCCAATATTACTCGACCCCAGCTTCTAACATTTCTTCACTGGCCCCTCAGCCTGTGAAGTAGATGCAACACCTGCTACATCTGCTCACGTACCACTGTACAATCATCGCAGTACACACGCACACGACGACATAGAAAGAATGCAAGGGTGAGCTTACAAAAATAAAATAAAATCATATATATAGAGCAAAATATTTATCACAACAATAGCCCCATACATTTCTAGCCCATCTAATGCACAGCATGAAAACGGTCTCCAGCTGGTTTCACAGCCTAAGTAATCCAAAAGGAACCGAGCCGGTCCGGGAGCGACCCATTACAGTATCTGGATCTAGACAGCGCAACACAGCAGCTAGCATGAACTTACCGTTACACGTACCCACCTAAACATGTAACTCGGCTCTATAATGATGCAAAACATATATCTCAGCATGATGCACACCGCTAAATTATTTTAATAGCTCAGCTAAGGCAAGTTTAAGATAGATCAGCCAAAATCTCAGCATTTTAAATCAATTAACAGTAGTTACAACTTAGAAAATAGCTATTATTCAATAGATCTAACAAAATCATATCAAAACATCTTGAAATAGCATATTAAACTGTTCAAAACGTAGTTCATAGGTTAAAGTAAACTCCCCTTACCTCAGAACGATGATTCACACTAGATCTACCGAATATTACTTGTTTTATAGCAAGTTTCACCAAAGATTTGGCTTTAGAACGGAGTTTCTCCTAAGAACATCATGAACTTCTATGAGAAAGAGAAGAAGAAGAGAAACGAACGGTAAATCTAGCTTCAAACTTAAAGAAACTTACTTCAAATCCCTCAGAATAGACGTAGAATCTCAGATCTGGCAAGAAATCTAAGTTTAAGAGGGTTTAATATGAGAGAAAATGGTAGTATACGGCCTTAGAACCTTTGAGAACCTTGGAGAGGAATGAAGAAATGAAAATTTCGTGTGAAACCCCCTTTTTATAGAAATTTTTTGAAATTTACTGTTCACGCCAGAAACACTGTTCAATGTACTATTTACGACGAAAAATATTGTGCACGCGTACTGTACACGTATGTGACGTCAGCCATGACATCATGATGATGTCATTGATGACGTCAGCAGCCACTTACATACGCGATTTTTACTGTTCATACACGGTTTGTACTGTTTATACGCAGTTTGTACACGGTTTTACTGTTCACAGGCAGTTTTACTGTTCATTGACACTGTTCATACGGTACTGTTCACTTTTTTTTTTTTATTTTAAACTCCATCTAAATCTATTCCAATACCAATTAATCCTTCAATTAACATTTAACAAGTATAAAATATTATAGAGTACTCAATAATAAATCACAAACCTGACAAGGGCCACGCATCAGGAACAAGCACGGTCGTGCTTCGTTGAAGCACGGCCTTGCATAATGGAAGCACGACCATGCATCAAGTAAAAGCACGGCCGTGCATAGTAATTTTTCTACAGAATAAGGAATATAATTCATAAAATATATAGATAATTTTAGAATTACATCAAAGTGAATTTTATTCATCAAAGTGATTAAATTCTCAAGTTAATTAATTCTAAATTACATTATCATTATGAGAACTTCACAATTTAGTGCTTAATTTTAAGGGTGGCTTGTTAGTCACCAAAGTGGCATGGTTTTAAAAGTTCTTTAAGCATTTAATTGTGTGTTGTAAATTGTTCAAAATTGTTTGATGCTATATGGAAACATAAAGAGTGAACAATTTAACTCATTAATTATAATGCTAGGAGATCACCCAAAGGTGGATCATTGCATATGATTAATGACATTAAAGAGACATGTAAGCACTTCATAATATGTTTGTATATCCAAAGATGACTTGCATATTGGTTTTAGTGACTTGTTGTCAATTAAAGTTGTTTATTAGCATCATTATAGATAAATTGTGTATTTAGGCATTACTCAAAGGTAAACTTAGATGCATAATTAATGATAGTTGACTGTCTGAATCCATTAAGTTTATTCAAAGCATAAATGTTTAAGCATGTGTTAAATATTTCAGTCTCTATGAATATGTATGGCATGAGCAATGGCGTAGTCATGTTCAATGGGCTCAATTATGATGATTGGGCTGAACAAGTTCGATTTCAGCTAGGTGATATGGACTTAGACCTAGCAACCATTATGGAACAAAAGCCTACAACCATCATAGAGACCAGTACTGAAGAGGAAAGGACTCTTCGTGAGGCTTGGGAAAGGTCAAACAGGCTGAGCTTGAGCTTGCTGAAAATAACTATGGCTGAAAATATGAAGCCATCGATGCCAAAGACTGAAAATGCTAGGGAATTTATGACAAAGGTAAAAGAGGATGCACAATCAGACATTACTGACAAGTCCATTACAGGCACCCTGTTGATTGAGCTGACTACTAAGAAGTTTGATTGGTCACGGCCCATTCATGACCATGTGACTGACATGATCAATCAACCGGCAAAGTTGAAATCAATGGGCATGGAGATAAAGGAATTCTTTCTAGTACAGTTCATTTTGAACTCACTCCCTCCTGAGTTTGGTCAGTTCCAGGTGAGTTACAACACCATTAGGGATAAATGGAACATACAAGAAATTAAGGCCATGCTGGTTCAGGAGGAAAGGAGGCTGAAAAAGGTGAAAGAACACTCCGTCTATCTAGCAAGGCTAAGCTAGGTAAGAAAGACAAGAAGGACAAGAAGGATAAGGCCAAATCCAGAAGGGCTAGAGGTGCTTCTTCTGCAAGAAGACTGGTCACTTCAAAAAAGATTGTCCGAAGAGAAAGGTTTGGTTCGAAAGGAAAGAGATTTCTTTCGATCCAGCCTATAAGCAGAACTGAAAAGTTCTTGTACATGAGAAACAAAATGAAGGCACGGATAGAAGGAATAGGGACTTACAGATTGATCTTGCATATTGGTTGCTGCATAGATCTAGAAAATTGTCTTTATGTTCCTAAATGTGCTAGAAATTTGGTTTCTATTGCAAAGTTAGACGAATTTGGTTTTAATTTTAAGATTGGAAATGAAATTTTTTCTTTGTATAAACACTCGTACTATTTTGGATCTGGTACACTAATTGATGGTTTATATCATTTCAATCTTAATGTTAAATTTGTTGAATCTCTATTTCATGTTGAGAATGTTGTTAGTAGTAATTTGAATGTGCATAATGAATGTTCTACTTTCTTGTGGTATAAAAGGTTAGGTCACATATCCAAAGAAAGGATTATGAGGTTAATGAAAAGTGAAATTTTACCTCAGTTGGATTTTGTTGACTGGGATGTATGTGTGGATTGTATTAAAGGAAAACAAACCAAATACACATCAAAGAATCCAGCCATAAGAAGCAGTCAACTCTTACAGTTGATACACACTGATATTTGTGGTCCGTTTGACATCCCATCTTGGAGTGGTGAAAGATATTTCATTTCCTTTATTGATGACAACTCGCGTTATTGTTATTTGTATGTGTTGCATGAAAAATCTCAATCAGTAGATGTCTTACAGGTGTTCATTGATGAGGTAGAAAGGAAACTAGATAGAAAGGTAAAGGTTGTGAGGTCAGATAGAGGTGGTGAATATTATGAAAAATCTGATGAAAGTGGACAATGTCCAGGTCCATTTGCGAAACTTCTAGAAAGTTGAGGCATATGTGTACAGTATACTATGTCTGGTACACCACAACAAAATGGTGTGGCTGAAAGGCGGAATCGTACTATCATGGAAATGGTTAGGAGTATGTTGAGTTACAGTTCTGTACCTATGTCTTTGTGGATGTACGCATTAAAGACCGCTGCGTATCTGCTTAATAGAGTTTCTAGTAAGGCAGTTCCAAAGACTACTTATGAACTGTGGATAGGAAAGAAACCCAGTTTAAGACATCTTCATGTCTGGGGTTGTCCAGCAGAAGTAAGAGTGTATAATCTACATGAAAAGAAGCTTGATGCAAGAACCATAAGTGGTTATTTCATCGGCTATCCTGAAAAATCAAAGGGGTACAGATTCTACTGTCCTAACCATAGTATGAGAATAGTTGAGTCTGGAAATGCAAGGTTCATTGAAAATAGTCAGTTTAGTGGGAGTGGTGAAACGTGAAAGGTGAAAATTAAAGAGACACGTGCGGAAACTCCTATAATTAGTGTCTCTTCTCTAGTTGTTGTTCCTCTTGTTGTATCACGGTCAAACAACATAAGGAGACAACAAGTTAATGTTCCAAACCCACAAGAACAACATATAGAGGATGAACCAGCTGAAAATGCGCAAGTCACAAGTGAGCAAGAGGAAGGTAAACCACAAGAGATAGGATTAAGGAGGTTTGTAAGGCAAAAAAGACCAGCTATTTCGAATGACTATGTGATTTACTCACTTGAGCATGAATGTGACTTGAGTATTGATGAGGATCTAGTCTCATTTAAGCAAGCCATGGAATGTTACAATTTTGAAAAGTGGTTGAATGCCATGAAATAAGAGTTAAAATCAATGAGTGACAAGGTATGGAATCTAGTCGAGTTGCCTGAAGGTTCAAAATAAGTCAGTTGCAAGTGGGTCTTTAAGACCAAACGTGACTCAAAAGGTAACGTTGAGAGATACAAGGCTAGACTTGTTGCTAAAGGATACACTCAAAAGGATGGCATAGACTGTAAAGAGATCTTTTCTCCAGTTTTAAAGAAAGACTCTTTAAGAATTGTTATGGCTTTGGTGACTCATTATGACTTAGAGCTTCACCAAATGGATGTGAAGACCGTCTTTCTGAATGGTGACTTGGAAGAGGAAGTTCATATGGATCAGCCAGATGGCTTCTTGACTGCAGGTAAAGAAAGTATGGTGTGTAAGTTAAAGAAATCAATAAATGGGTTGAAACAGGCTTCCAGACAATGGTATCTTAAGTTCAATGATACCATCATGTTATATGATTTTGTAGAGAACACTATTGATCGGTGTATCTATATGAAGGTCAGTAGGAGCAAGTTCATCATCTTAATCCTGTATGTTGATGACATTCTTCTTGTTACTAATGATGTTGAGCTGTTGCATGATGTGAAGGAGTTTCTCTCTAAGAACTTTGAGATGAAAGATATGGGTGAGGCTTCCTATGTGGTTGGAATAGAAATATTCAGTAATAGATTACAAGGATTACTATGATTGTCTCAAAAAGGCTACATCAACAAAGTATTAGAGAGATTCAAAATGGAAAAGTGCTCATCCGAGGTAATTCCAATTCAAAAGGGAGACAAGTTTAGTGAAATGCAATGTCCCAAGAATGAGTTGGAGCAGAAAGCAATGGAATTTATTCCCTATGCATCAGTGGTTAGTAGTTTAATGTATGCTCAGGCATGCACTCGGCCTGATACAGTTTTGTTGTTGGAATGTTAGGCCGATATCAAAGTAATCCCAGAATGGACCACTGGAAGGATGCAAAGAAAGTCATTAGGTATTTACAAGGCACCAAGGACTACATGCTTACTTATAGAAGATCTAGTCACCTGGAAGTGGTAGGCTACTCAGATTCAGACTATGCTGGATGTGTAGACTCAAGGAAATCGATCTTTGGCTACATCTTCTTGTTGGCTGGAGGTGCGATTTCATGGAAGAGTGGAAATGAGTCCATTATTGCTACGTCTACCATGGAAGTGGAATTTGTGGCGTACTTTGAGGCCACTATTCATACTTTGTGGCTGCGAAACTTTGTCTTAGGGCTTGGTATTGTTGATAATATAGAAAAGCTGTTAAGAATGTACTGTAATAATTCTGCAACCGTCTTCTTCTCTAATAATGATAAGTATTCAAATGGAGCAAAGTATATGGACTTAAAATACTTATCAGTGAAAGAAGAAGTGTGGAAACAGAAAGTGTCTATTGAGCATATTGGTACTGATTTAATGATAGTGGATCCGCTAACTAAGGGATTGCCCCTTAAAGCGTTTTTTGGCCATGTTGGTAGAATAGGCATTATAGACAAGTCCTTGTTAGCATGATTGTGTGATTCATATATATGTGTATAGATTGTTTTGCTCATATTATTGTAGACATTTTGAGAATTCAATAGAAGTATTATTTCTGCTTGTTTACTTGTTATCTGAATTGTGTTAATGTACATGTATGGTTTGAGTTTGATAACAAGTTGAGTGTTAAAACACATCAAAGTTACAGTCTGTAATATGACTGATTAAAGCTGTTTTGATTTGAGTTGGTTCTGTGATACTTGGAAGGAATCATGTCATCAAATGACTTGTGACCGCCATGATCCGATCAACTTAAATCATTAAAAGATGATGACTTGATATTATCAATGATATGTGCACTTACAGTTCATTGAATCTTCAAGTCGCCACATAGGCCAAGTGGGAGATTGTTAGATTATTTTAATAATCTTATTATAGTGGCCTATGTAACTTATAGCATGACTCTAATTAATGATTTAATGTGATGGTGGTTAAACATAAAATATAGAGTCATTGAGGGTATAATTGTAAATACAATTATAAGGAAACTCTTTCCTCTCTCTTCATATAAATTAAAGAGCGGTTACCAAATAGGGGTTACAGCATTCTCTATTTTTTCACTTTCATAGTCTCTGAGTGAGTTCACGGTAAACGCAAGAAAGGAACTTTCTCTCAACCATCCGAGAGGAGCTGAAAGAAGAAGGAAGAGTTGGAGAAAATACCAAAGGATCAACGACACCAAAGAAAGAGGTAACATCAAGGAATAATGGATTCAGGTTAGTGCTCTCTAAACCCTTAATTGTATGAGAACCATATATTGTGTTGTGAGAGCAACGTAATTCAAGATCATAAAGGGAAAAGGTAATTTCATAATAGTCATTGCATAATGGAAATTACATAATGGATTAAGGAAAATTCTAACAATTTAATCTTTTAGTGCAACTATATAGGGTTTTTGGTGTATGCTTGCTATAAAATAATCCATCTTATTTCTTAATAGTAGATTTTTCTTTATTAAGAGATACATTAAACTTATTCTAATGAAATCAACTTATGCTAAGTAGGTTAAGTTTAAGTCCATTAACATACAAAACATTATCTATGAAAAATGAAGGTTACTCACCAACTTTACTTAACCAACAATGTGCCAAGATGATCACCTCCAAAGGCAATTATTCCACCTTCAAGTGGTTATAGGTATAGCAATAGAAACCTTTTTATCATCCTATGTCATGAATAACTATTTTTCAATAACATTTTAAGTGTTTCTTTTTTCACCTTTACTATATCTGTAAGAGTATAATTTGCATTTGGATATCTATTTTTAGGATTATTTGGTATAAGTTCTTGAGGTATTTGATCTTTATTTCTTTTTCTAGTAATAATTGAATGTCATGTGTTTTGATTTATTACAAAAAGTGAAAGAAGAAACTACAATAACAATTTTTATCTTACAAGATTTCTTCATTTATCCAAATCATATGTCAAATTTACCACTATCATATTTTTATTCTCTTTAGTAAGCAATGTTTTTATCTCGAAACTCCTCCATTTTTCTCTCTATTCTTGATATTTGGATTCAAATATTTATTTTTCGTTTTGAGCTCAAAGTATTTGAAGATAAAATTATTTGAATCTTAAAGAAAAGTTCATAGGCATGTTGTGATTTGGATAATTCAAAAGTTATTACCTCTTTCAATTCACTATCAATGCTAGCCATCAAATATTTTGTCTCATTTGTCTCATATTTCTTGTTGTGGTAATATGTTTCAAGTTATCCTGTTAATCTCTTAGCCAACACTTTGCTTGAGACAAGCAAAACTTAAGTATGAGAGAGTTGACATATTTTTATAACCTATATATTTATGTTTGGCCTTTATTTTAATTAGGTTTTACACTTATTCGTGTATATATATATATATATATATATATATATATATATATATATATTGTGCAGTTTAACATAAAAAACCACTATTGAATTTTTAGGCCTAAATTAGTTAGAAAATAGAGCTTCATAGTAGTCAACAAGCCCAAACCTTAGCATCCAGTACAAGGGTGCTTTGAGCCTATGCATAGTCGGGCTTACCTGCGGTCATCCTAACTTTTAGGACTTTTAAACCCTATTAAAAGAGTCTCAAGAACAGTGACTAAGGCACATTTGATTACACTTTTGAATACACCTTTTTCATCCCATTCTTTGCACATATTTTCTCATTCAATCTCTAACACATTCTTGGTGGAACTTGGAGCTTCAAGTGATCGTACTTGAAGACTAAGAACTCTTTTCATCTTCAATCTTTGGGGATAATCTAGTTTACTTTTTTCTTATGACTTTGTTGATGATTGTTTTAGTTCTTTCATTTAGCATAAGTAACGAAGTCCATAGTTAGGGTTATGAGAATTCTTATTCATGAGTTTATGGGATTTTGACGTTTGAATCTAAGTTTGATTTCCTTCGGTGATTAGTATTTATCTTATTGTACATAATTGTATATTGTGAATTAATCACTCGTAACATAACTTTAGTTAATTATATTATCAGGCCACCATACTTCAATTAATTAATAGATCTATAGGATAAAACGAGACAAAGGATTAGGTGGACTGAACCAATATTTCTCTTTTAATCATGATTAAATTAACAGGTTCATAGGTGTTTTATACTTTCTTAAATTGATATTTTGCATGACCATTGTGAATGTTAATTTGGAGAAAAAAAGTATTAATATTCTATGACCATTAGATATTGATAGTATTAGTATGAATGATTGGTAATTACAAGAAAATACAAAATAACATAAAGGATTGAATAAATAAAACCCATATACTCTAGCTTCTTCTTCTATTAGTTTAACTAAAAAGTATGTTACGTTATTTACTCTAAATTTAATTAATAATTAATTTATTTTTAATCCTCATTTTTATTTAAATTTATATCTTTTAGCTCAAATAATTAAATTAATTTTTTTTAATAATTAGAACAATTCTTGTCAAACGATAATTCAGAAACTTATTTAGAATCCTATATTTCTTTGATAGGTACACCCTATTCCTCTTTAGTTATTCTATAACTTGTCCTATGAATTGTGATTTGAAAGAATTATCTACAAAAGAAGCCTTAATCTTTTAGTTGTATCAAGATTTAAATTTTTTACACAAAAAAGTATATTTTTAACAAATTTAAAATTTTAATTTGATATTTTAATTTCAAATTATCTTATTTAAATTAATTTTTACTTACATAATTGGCGATTAATATTTAATGTTTTCATTCGTATCGAATGAGACAAATTACATAGGTAAAAATATTGCCAGGATCAACTAAAGATTTGATTGACTCCTTATTAATAAGCTTCGGAACCAATTTTCAAAAGTAAAAAAAAATAAAAATTAAATATGTAATAATTTGTGTTGATAAATAAATCACTATTAATTTTATATTATAAAAGCGAATACTAAAAAGCATTAAATGATTCCATATACCATGTCGATGGAAAGTCAAAGTATCCTCAAACATGAATGATAGTCTTAAGTCACATCATTACTCAAGTTATAATAGGAATAACTAATCTTTTACTTTTGGAGGTTAATTGAGATATTAAATCATCAATCAAAATTCTTTTTCTTGATATAACTTCGAAACTCATATTACTTTTATAATATGTAACATTTGATGTTGATTACTATTTTAAAATTTAAAAATATATTTAGTATATTAATTCACTCTTAAGTGTCATGTGTAACATTAACATTTTTAAATTTGAGTTTCATTTTTTAATATAATTAGAACTTTTTTTTATCAATTGACTAAAAAGACAAACATACATTTTAGTTTAACAATACAAAAACAAAAAGTGACATGTTACGAGAAATTGGACAAAACTACATGCATGTAAAGTGCTCCTATTTTATTTTACCACATACCTCTTCATTATATCATAAAATAATAAATGAAATGCAGTGTTCTATTAATAAAACATTTTGAATTTAGTATTGTTTTATATAATACAAAAAATGATGTAAAGAAAATTAATACTATTTTACGTAAATAATTTGCATTTAAATATACTATATAATATATTTAACTAATTTTTTTTCTTTTATATTAATATTTTAAGAAATAAAAATTTAAGTTCTAAATCCTTTAATTGCCATATTAGATTCAATATTAACATTATAAACTTAATTAATATTTAAGGTTGATTTTTAGATAATAAAAATAAATACCATTGATTGAGTTTTTTATATATAAAAATTATAAATCTTAAATATTACTTTAATAAACAAATATCCACCCACATTCATGACTACCATTAATTTAAAACAATTTTACAATAACTTCTACTAAATAAATGGCCCACACACATGTCATCGCAACAAGGTCAACCTTTCAAGTTAACTTTCTTATAACTTAATATTGTTTTAAATATTAATTAAAATAAAGTAAGTAACTTAATACTAAACAATTTTTCTTCTTTGCGGTGCATTGTCAAAGTAAGTTTCAATAACCTATTAGCCGTTTGAGTGAGTCAACTTGCAAAACATAACACATAACCTACCTGAGTTCGTTTTTTACCCCAGCTGATCACCTAACCATATGTAAGAGAGCACATTAAGAGTAATCCATCTTGATTAACTCTTAAAATTAAAACAAATATTACTAATTCCTAATATGATCAAATAATTTTAATCTTTTATGTTGTCAAATAATAAACATTTTCGGTCTTAAAATAACAAGATAAATATAAAAATATTCAACAATTTAATAACTTCATAAACTAAATTCATAGTTTTCGTAATTTTAGAAACTAATTAGTGTGATGCCCATACGATAATATGTTTAAAAATACAAAAAAAAATTATTATAAATATACACATAATCTTAAATTATATCATTATTTAATATTTTATCGAAACTAAAATTATAAATAAATAATAAAATAAATTTTTTTATTAATATAATATATAAAAAAATCTTACATAAAATGATTGCATGGCGACTATTAAATTCATAATCATGTACGTTAAATTTTATATCTAAAAATTATGATAATCTATAAAGCAAGATCTGCATATTAAAAAATACATCCAATTATAATTGAAAATTTAATATAATACTATGATATAAAAATCTTAATTTCATTATACATGAAGAAAGTTACATTACGTAGCTTCCTTGATGCAACTATAAGCTTACATGTGATGTAAATATTTTTCATCAATGAAAAGTATAAAATAAATATTTGTCTTAATTATTTTTAAGTTATACAAAATTGTTTCATATTTAAATTTATTATATTTTATATAAATTCTCTTTAGGTCATATTTAAGTTAAAAATACATGAGAAAGATTAAGAAATTGAAATCACGCACAATAAGTTACGGCAAACCTGTATCTAGTGTCCCCCAGCAAACTCTAAGCTTGTGAAATAGAAGCATTTTGCTAAAGAAATTTACATTAGTAGGTTCAATTCAAAGGAAAAGTGCACCACAATATATAAGAAAAAGGGTAAACATGAAAAAAAAAAATTAGAGGATTCATATTACAACAAAGAAAAAAACTGAAAAGGGTAAGAAATTTGAAAGCACATTACGTACAGAAAATCACATACTTATATTTTATAGAATGAACCAAATTGTTTTATTCAATCTCCTTAGATGAAGAATTTTGAATAAAAAAGCTTTAAATAGAAGAAAGAGAATTATTATTATTATTATTATTATAATAGAACAGAAAAGAAACTTTGGAAGAAAATCATATGCATGAAATTATAACATCTTTATATTTCCATTAAGCATATCTATGCCTTGTAAGTATGGAATCTTTTGGGCCAATCTACCAAACATACAGTGTTATCTTTAGCCCAACTCACTTGTCGTAACTTGCTGGTCTAAATAGAAACCCGCGAAGACAAACTTAATTAAAATATCGTAAAAACACATATAATTAAAACACGTAACAACCGGAAGTTTGACACTTAACATAATTTTATATTAATAATTTATTTAATATTAAGATTTAATTAAAATATATTACTAGTATATTTCTTTTACATTATCATCTAATTATAAATTAATATACTAATAAAAATTTGTTGATCATTATGTTATCTAGTTTAAATTTTATATTTAATATTTTTAATTGATTAATAATATAAAAAATGTTTACATTAACCATTAAAATTAAACTCTTAAATTATCTTTCATATTTTAAATGATTAACAATATAAAAAATTATTACTTAATTTATCATACATCATACAGAAATTAAATTTATTTATATTTATAAAAAATTCTCAAGCAAAGAGTTAATTTTATTATATAAATATAATTTTAAAGTAATAAAAAAAATTATTTAATTTTTTTTAAATATGCATGTATAATTGTATGTAATTATATTGATTTATATAATGTGTGTAAATATTTCTTTTAAGATGCAATAATATTTTTGTTTTTATAAATATACTAATTTTGAGTCTAATTATTTTTATAAACTATGTACAAGTTTTGTCATAAATCAGAAAATTTGAATCCTGTATTAGTTTATGTGTGGTTAATTAAATTGAATTCTTTCAAGTCTAATATCAAAAATTTATTTATTAGTGGATTTCAAATAATTTATTTTATCTTATATTTAATAGATTATATTTTATAAAACAAATACATATTTGTATTTTTGTTGGTTTTAATCTTAAGAAAGAAATTCTTATGAATTTTTAGAAATGTTTAAATTTCATTTTGTCCCAAAAGTTTTAGTTAGATTAGCCCACAAAATCCATTCAAACTAATTTAATTTTGGAAGGCAATTTCTTAGTTTTAAATTTAAAAATTAGATCAATTATTAGCATATTTAAATTACTCTCTCCATCCTTAGATCGTATTTTAAATGAACAAATCCTAAAGCTGCTCATCCATAAAAAAAACGCATAGCACTCTCACTTCTTTTCCCACCTTTTTTATTTTTTTTATTTTCACACCAATACTTTCTTTTTTCAAAAGTTCTTTCTCTTTTCTTCTCAGTCCGACCTCTTTCCTCTACTAAAAATCTATCATATTCTCTCTCAAATCCACATGCAATCATAAAAACTTATCCTCCTTATCCTCTTTTTCACATTCATATCACTTGATCGTAAAAACTAGCCTATTTAACATTCTTTTAAGTGTTGTCGAGATCTTCCTCTTGAGATTCTTGAAAAAATTTTAGTTTCAAACTCTCAAGTGGTGAAATTTGGCTCTCTTCCATCTCCAAAATGAACTTTCTTTAAGTGGTAGGGATATGCATTGTTTGAATTTTCTTTGACCTTTTAAGTAGTATGCTTAAGCGTTCCTTAAATCTCTATGAACTTGATTTTTTTTTAGCATAAGTATTAGAACATGATATAAATATCTAGAATAGTCTAGAAATATACTAGAAACAATCTAAGAAAACTATTTCTATCTTCTTGTTACATGATAATTCTAGATATAGTTCTAGAATATTATAATATTTAACCACCCAAATATAATGGTGGAAGATGTCTATAAAAAGACATGATATCAACTTGTAAATGACAAGAAAAAGAAATAAGCAAGCTATCAATTCTCTATTTCTTGAGTATCATACTCAAACTTCTTCAACTATCACTTTTAACTAATATATTTCAACAATTTTATTCATCACTTACACCAAAAACCATCAGTAGCATCAGAACTACGTTTGATCATCTACTAGGCATAAAAAATAACTATACTATTCCAAAAAAAATAAAATAAACCACTTTCAAAAAATTTTCTAACCCATGACTAGTACTATTCAACCATCATCTCTTCCTGTTCTCATTTTTAATGGTGAAAATTATGATTTTTTTAGCACAAAAAATGAAGACATATTTCACCTTCCAAGATTTGTGGAGTATTATAGAAGTAGAATTTAATACTCTAACAAATATACCATCCCTTATTGCAGCTCAAAGAAAAGAATTGAAGGAGAATAGGTAATAAGATTCGAAGGCCTTGTTTACTCTATAATAAGCTATGACTGAAACAATTTTTTCAAGAATAATGAGTGGTATAATAGTCAAAGAAGCATAGAGTACGTTGAAGGAGGAGTTTGAAGGAAGCGAATATGTACGCACTGTAAAACTCCAAATTCTACAGTGAGAGTTTGAATTATTAAAAATAGGAGTTTGAGACCATAAATGATTACTATTCTAAAATAAAAGAAATAGTTAACTAAATAAGAGCTTATAGGAAAAATATTTTTGACAAGAAAGTTGTTAAAAAATTACTAATCATTGTTCCCTATAACTATAATCCAATTGTAACAACTATCGAGCAAACAAAAGATCTATCTACTCTATCAATGACAAAGTTTGTAAGATCACTTGAAGCTTATAAGCAAAGGTTAAAAAGGCAAGAAGAGGACTCAATTGCAAATGTCTTTCAATTAAAGCTCAAATTACAATATCAAAATAAGGGGAATGAAAAAAAGAATAATAGAGAAATTTCTAGAAACAAAAAGTATTCCAGAAATTTCTCTAACAACAATCAAGATAAATATCCTTCATGTGACATCTATAAGAGGACAAATCATACTGAAAAAGAATATCAGTATTGTGAAAAACCACAATGTCAATACTGTAAGAAATTTGGACACGTAAAAAAGTTTTATCACAACAAAAAACAAGTATTAAGTAAATTTTGTTGAAAAGTATAATCGAGAACAACATCTTTTCTATGCTACCTAAGATATGAAACGAGTGAAGTATCATGGAAAACCACAATGTCGACACTATGAAATTTAGACACGTGAAAAAGTATTATCGCAACAAAAATAAGTATCAAGTAAATTTTGTTGAAAAGTATGATCGATAACAACATATTTTCTATGCTATCCAAGATTCCAGCAATAAAACGAGTGAAAATTGACACTTGGATAGCGGTTGTAACAACCACATGGCCAAAGATGTAAATATCTTCAAGGATATCAACGAATTCATCAAAGTGAAAATTTGAATAAGGAACAGTACTATCATTGAATCAAAAGGTAATATCCTCATTTTTATTTCCTTGGTTTTTTGAAAAAAAAAATAGGAATTTTAGTGTAGGGTTCTCGCTCAAGCGAGATAAAACTAGGCTTTCTGGAACGTTCTCGCTTAAGCGAGGTGAGTCTTGCTCAAGCGAGAAAAAATAATATCGCCCCAACTGTCTGTTTGCCTAGGTGAGAAGAGTCTCAACCAAGCGGCCTCATAGGAAAATTTGAAAAACTCTCTAGACTCATTCTCGTTCAAGCAAGAATACCTTTCGTTCAAACGAGAATATCAGAAAAAGACTAGAAAACCTTTGTCTGGTTTTCTTGCTCAAGCAAGAAGGAGCTTGCTTAGGCAAGAATGATCTCGCTATAGCGAGAACCTACGAGTTTTAAAGGGTATTTAAGGGAGTTTGCGTAGAGAAATTTCATTATACGCCAAACCACCTTTCTCTCTCTATTCTCTCTGTTCTCTCCCTCTCCCTTCTCAAAGAAAACCTTCTCTAACCCTGAATCTCTCTTAGATCTAAACTTGAATGTCTATTCTATTTTAATCCAACTAAATTTTTGAAGTTTAGCTCTTGAATCACACCCCTATTTCTCTATTCTCTCTTTTTATAATAGTACTCTACTCTGCAATGTTAAGAAGAACTCTAATCTTTGGATAATATCTTCGATCAAGACATGGAGCTTCTCTCTAGAGTTTACGAAAAACTTAGTCTCAGAGGCCTATTTTAGGTAAAGGAAGTTGACCTCAAACTCTAAGTTCTATCCTTAAGCTTTAGCTTGAAAAACCCATAATACCTCATTTTATATAGTAGATTTCAAGTATTTTCTTGAAAGTATAATGTTAAAAATAGATTTTTTTGCATGAAAATCTATAATTTGACTTAAGAATCACCTAATATAAAATTTTATAATAATAGTTATGAAGAAACAAAGTTTTAAGAAGTTCTTACAGGTAAGTTACTCATTATTATATATATATATATATATATATATATATATATATATATATTGCTGATATTATACATTATTATTTTTGAATAATGTGTGTTAGATGATGAAAAGGCAAAAAAATTTAAACTTTAGGATAGAATACTTTAATAAGACCAAGAAAGTATAATCTCTAGCAATATACTTGTGAATTGTGCAATTGGTTTGAGTTTGAAAGTGTTCGACTTTGGCACATTGTATTAAATTATATGATATGTTTCTTTATTTCTTCAATATGGGCTAAAATGAGATTTTTTCTTGTCATGAAAAGTTGATGATGCACGATTGATTGATCTAGCAGAATAAAATATTTTCTTTGAGTATATGTAAGGTAGACTAAGTCTAGGAATGCTTTAATCTAGACATTATTCATTGAAATGAATGAGAAAAAAGAGATGAATGAAATTGAGTGAATATCTGTGAATTGTTGAGAAAATGTAAGTAAAAGAAAATGAGTAACTAATACGTGTGTCATAAAAATACCGATTGGTGTAATTATAATATATGTGTTGTAAGACATTGATGAGTGAAATTATATCACGTATGTTGTAATATATTGATTGGTGTGATTATAATACATGTATTAGAATAATATTGATTAGTGTAATATCATGATTTTAGTATGTCACTGTTGAGTTTTTGTATGGATAGTTCAAAGATACACTGGGGGTATAGAGTCTAGAGGCGATTTGAAAAATCTAGAGAAAATGAGGGTGATAAATGCTAATAGCTTATATGTACACAACTGATAGTGAAAGTATTTACAGGTCTCACACTCATTTCCTTACTAGACTCCTAACTATATCTTTGCTATGAATGCCTTAAAACACACGTTGTATCCATGTGTGTGGTTAATGACGACTATCCATGTTGGCATAAGTCCTTCATAAATAAGGCAAGTATTTGGCAACAATCTAGGGGCCTGTGAGTACCTAGAGTACTATTATTTGATGAAAGATTCATAATTGAAATGAATAAAGTGACATGAATTCAATGATTGAATGATTATATTTGATATATATGTGAAATGATGTGTATAGATGATCTTTGTCTAATTAGAATTGTAAAAATAAATTATTTCTATTTTGATGCATGAAGTATTATAAAATATTCTCTGCATTTCTTTGATTGTAACATGAATGAGAATTTAGTAGGACAAAGGATGCTCACCCTTACAAACATTTTCAAGTAATGAAGAGATTAAAGAAAATGGATCTGTCCTAAGATCATACTTGCAATGGATTGTAAGGAAAATAATTGCTCTGTTGGAATTAATTTATTTTAAAGGAATGTAATAATATTAGTTGAGTTTCTATTTAGAATTTATAATACTTTAATAAACCCTATTATAAATGGTGATTTAAGGTGGATGTGTAATACTTAATAGTTAACTGTTTTAAGCTTTAAACTATATGTAACTCTAGTTAAGCTAATTTACTCTTTGGAGTATTGGCCAAATGATGGAGAAAGTTTACTCTTTCGACTTCAAAGGAGACATATGTAAAATATATAACAGTAAAAAGCAAGAGATTGATAATGTATGTATTGTGTAACTGTCATTATGCTAAAAGTATTTGGGTCCATTTTCTTTTTTCTAAACAATGGGATTTTTCACTATAGGTCTTTTTGGCTGGCTTTATGAAAACCTATCTAATCCTTGTGTTAGTAGATTTCCCAACTGGCACATGATGTTTAAATTTATTACTTGACATTTATGGAAAAAAGAACTTGTATGTGTTTTAGAATAGTTCTGTGCAACCGCATATTTTAATTCAAAAGATCACTAGTGATGGTAAGTATGTCTGACTTATGTCGCAGGAATAAACAAATTTCCCTTCCCTGGCTAGCCAAAGAACAAGTCAGGATTAGATGGTTGCCCCTCTGATCAATTGGATTTTTATAACCTTATTTCCTTTCATTCCTAGCTCATTAATCCTCTTTTGTGCCTAATTGGTTTGAATTGGATCATTTTATGATGTTTGAATTTTATTTGGGTTTTATTTAATTTTTTCAGTATTCGACAAATTCTGATACTGTTTTGGTTTCTGGACCATATCTTGAGTTGTAGAACTTATTTCATTATGATTTTTGATTTGTAGGAAAGCTAAGAGAAAGGTGCACAATTCCTATGAGAGGTCAGAAACCAATTTTGATGATAAGAAGCTGAAACTCGGCCTGAAAAAAGTCGAAACGCTGCAATCGCAGATCCTGAGCAAGGTCCAGTATTTGGGTCATATCTCAATCCACAGACATCCGATTAAGCCCATTCTAGTGGCGTTTTGAAGCTAACATCCAAGGATACAATTTTCCTTCAGGCTATGAACCAAAAAGAGGCCGTTTTCATAGTAAAGAAAAAAGGAAAAAAGTGATGAACAGAATTTTCAAATTTTGAATTTTGAATTTATTTTTTTGGCTCCTCTCCTCTCTTCTCCTCTCTTCTCTTTTTCATTTTTTTTCTCCCCTTTTATGACTTGTTTCCCTCCATCCATGAAGGCTTAGATTTTCATCTAGTCCAAGGATTGAAAGAGGGCTGAGACACTCTTGAGGATCGGTTTCGCAATTTATTCAACAACAAATTCGGTTTCATCTCTTCCTTCTTTCTTCTTTTGCTAATTATGATTTCGAATTGAAGTTCTTCATTTGGATTGATAATTGTGCAGCTGTTTGATTACATATTATTCGGTTGATGTATGTAATTAATTCTTGAAGGAGTGTGAATTAGATTTTCAGGTTTGAGATATAAGATTAATGGCATTAGTGAATTAAATTAACACAAATCGATTAGGTTCTAGAGGTTTCTAAACTTTGAGCGAATTGTGTGTTAATCGAATGCATGAGGGTTCTCGTGTGAATACTTAATTTGAATTAGGGTTTCATTTGAATTTAATGTTAATCATTAATTTGTTGGTTGATGCATCTTCTTGGAATTCGGTGATAGAGTGGTCGTAGTTCTTCTAAATTCTTGGATTAGAGTTTTTAATTATTTTTAACTTTTGATTCTAATTAGTTATTCTATAAATCAAACCCCCTCTAAAAAATTTATAATCGTATAACGTTATCATCATTGGGAGACGACTCGGATTGCACCACTTACTACATAATTTTTATGCAATTCAATTTTTATTAATTTGTCTGAGAGCGACACTCGCGATCAAATTTTGGCGCCGTTGTCGGGAATGATGATGTTATTTGATTATATCATTATGTGTTAATTTGATTGCATTGCATATTCTGTGTTGCATTTTACATCTAATTAGGATTATGCATAATTAGCGTTTTTCATCGAATTAAGATTCTGCATAATTAGCATTTTTCATTTAGCATAATTGTGTCTATACATTCTGTTTTAGTAGCCTTTGAATAGCATAATAGGTAGTCGTCTATCCTTGCTTAGTATTACATCATTCAATTCTCTACATTTTGTGTTGTGTTTCTGCATTTGTAGAAAAAGTATACGGGCGTGTATATGAACGTGTAGATCTCTGTCCAAACTTAAAAGTGGCATAACTTTTTGCATACAGCTCCGATTTCTTATTGTAATATATGCATTTCATATAGCTCGACGAGATCCATGCAATGGCAACAAGCCAAAGGTCGATTGGTGGTTTTTGAAAAAAAAAATTTCTTTTCATTCTTATTTAGATATTATGGCTCAGAGAACTTTTTATATGACTGATCATAGAATACTAGAGAACAAGCTAGATGATTTAGCTTCTTTGATCGAGCAGTTGACATTGTCACAAAGGGCTACAATGTTGTGTGAAATTTGTACTTCACCTTAACATCATACTGATTTCTGTCCTATATTGTATGAGCCTGCAGGTTAGATGAGTCATCCAAACTTGGGATGGGAGAATTTTACGCAGCAACAATATCAACCCCCACCACAAAATGCTGCACCTTCCAAGAATGAGCCTTCCTTGGAAGAGTTGATAAGGGAGATGACAATTAACGATCTGAATTTCCAACTAAGAACAGAAGCATCCATTCAAAACTTGAAAAATCAGATTGTTCAGTTGGCAACAACAGTAAACAAGATGAAGTCTTAAGGTCCTAGTAATCTTTCTGCACAACTAGTTGTTGAACCAGAGAATGTTACTTTGAGTTCAAGAAAGACCATTAAACACTCGCAAGAGCAGCAACCAATAGATAAAGATCTTAATGCTACTGCTCCAACAAGTGAATGCAGCCCAGCAAGTGTAGAATTTGCTCATACTACTCATACCACTTCTACTGAGGCAGAAGAAAATTTTGAGCAACCTTTTCCTCTTCTATTTCATTCGGTTTTTCATGATAATTTGTTTAATGATTTAGTTGATGATAATTTGGCTGAGTTTTCTGAATTTTTAGATTGTATTAATTATCCTAACCTAGCCAATTATCCTAATTCTTTTACTTGTGATGCATGTAATGATTCTGGAAAATGTAGCATCTGTGTTGAGATTGATACATATGTTTATGGTGATTTTGATGCAGCTATTGCAGATTCTGAAAAAGTAAATTATGATGCATCCACGACAAATTCAGCTCCAATTTTTACACTGCCTTCTTTTCTAAAGCTGCCCCTTGCATATGAGTTAAAGTCATTTCCTGAGCAGTTGAAATATAAATATTATATCATTGTATATTCAAGGGAGCAGCCTAGGTACAGCAGCAAGACACGATGTTCTGCACATCAAGGAAATGAAGAGCATGAAGAGAAGCTTATTAAGTTCATGAAGCAGCTGAAAATCCCTCCACGGCTATTTCTTCCATGTTCCCAATTAAATGAAGTGCTGCAAATTTATGAGAAAAAAGAGGAATATCTAGGGATACAACTCACAATTATTATTATTATTATTATTTTAGAAGTTTTTAATTTATTTTCTACATTCAATAATGGTCTTACATTTGAGTTTCTCGCCTCAGGTTCTTTTCTGGTAAGCTTCGTTCTAGGTGGCTTGGTCCTTATATCGTGACTAAGATTTTTCCCTATGGTGCTGTGCAGATTTTGAAGCCTGGAACGGATAAAGTACTCATAGTGAATGGCCACCGCCATTTCATGAGGACATACCCTTGGAGACCACTGAGGAGGTCCGCTTACTAGCGGCCACTTATGCTTGATTAAGGAGTTCCCCTCTTCATTTCCTTACTATATTTTACTTACATTTCCATTATACATTACATTGAGGACAATGTAAAATTGAAGTGTTGGAGGGAGAATGATAGGTTATTGATAAAAAATAAATAAATAAATATTTTTTATTTTTTTAGCATTGTTTTTGTTTTATTTTCCTTTGTTGAATTGGAAGTTGTTAAGTTAAGGCATTAGTCATTAAGGAGGATAGAGTTCATATATGATTTCATTCTTGCTTTTTCCTCTTGATATATGTGAATTGGGTGATTGATTTTGATTTGTATGATTGAGTATGTTAGACTTTACCTTTGAGAGCTTTTGAGCCTTATTTTTGGATGGTTGAAATTCATGCCATTCTTTTCTTTCTTGTGTGTTTTCCCTCTTAGATTTTGTCATTCTAGAACTTGTTTTGATTCTTCTTTGAGGCTACAATTTTCATATGCAATTATGAACATGATAGAGACATTTCTTTCAAATTTGTACCCACTTAGCCATATAGCTTAACTTGCATTTTGCCCTTTGTTTATCCCCTTTAAGCCTTATTGACCATCCTTTGGCTTCTAGCACATTATAAGCTTTAAGTGAAAAACCATGTGATATCTAACCTTAGAGAATAGGGAGTGCATTGGTTTCATTAATATTATTGCATTTCAAGTGTGGGGGGTTTGGAAAGAATGCAAGAAGAGAAAAAAAATGAAGAAAAAGAAAAAAGAGAAAAAATAAATAATAATAATTAAAAAAAATTTACAAAGAAAATGAGAATTTTTTATAAAGGGAAAAGAATGTCCAAGGAAAGTAAATGTGTGTTATGGCTTGATTTGTCTAAGGACCAATGTTATTCCTATTCTCTTCGGTTGTATCTTGTCATATCCTCATATTTCTCTACCCTTACATTAGCCCCATTACAACCATTGAATAAAGCTCTCTTGATTTGTGTTTGCATATGATTGTAAGTAGTGGAGAAGTAGAAGATTAACAAGATTATGGTAATGCATTGTCTTTTGAGGTAACTTGAGTGAAACACTTTAAACCATACACTTGAGAGTTGAGTTGTATACACCATCTTGTGAGATCTTTCATGCTTGATCTATACACTTTGAATGATATTGCTTGGCTTGCATTTCTGAGAGGTTGGGAGTTTAATGTTTGATTGTTGTAAAACTTTTGATGCTTTATTTGATCTTGTATTCCTAAGTTCAGCACTTCTAAGGATTCATTGGAGAATTTGTTTATTTGTTTTGATTATTCTATGATTTTTTAGGTTACATGTTTTTATTTGCTTGATTGTGTCTTACATGAGGACATGCAAGAGCTAAGTGTAGGGGAATTTGATCAATTGGATTTTTATAACCTTATTTCCTTTCATTCCTAGCTCATTAATCCTCTTTTGTGCCTAATTGGTTTGAATTGGATCATTTTATGATGCAAAATTTTATTTGGGCTTTATTTAATTTTTCTAGTATTCAGCAAATTCTGATACTGTTTTGGTTTCTGGACCATATCTTGAGTTGTAGAACTTATTTCATTATGATTTTTGATTTGTAGGAAAGCTAAGAGAAAAGTACACAATTCATATGAGAGGTCAGAAACCAATTTTGATGATAAGAAGCTGAAACTGGGCCTGAAAAAAGTTGAAACGCTGCAGTCGCGGATCCTAAGCAAGGTGCAGTATTTGGGTCATATCTCAGTCCCCAGACATCCGATTAAGCCCATTCCAGTGGCGTTTTGAAGCTCACATCCAAGGCTACAATTGTCATTCAGGTAACAAACCAAAAAGAGGTCGTTTTCATAGTAAAAAAAAAAAGGAACAAAGTGATGAACGGAATTTTCAAATTTTTAATTTTAATTTTTTTGGCTCCTCTCCTCTCTTCTCCTCTCTTCTCTTTTTCGTTTTTTTTCTCCCCTTTTACGACTTGTTTCCCTCTATCCATGAAGGCTTAGATTTCCATCTAGTCCAAGGATTAAAAGAGGGCTGAGACACTCTTGAGGATCGGTTTCGCAATTTATTCAACAACAAATTCGGTTTCATCTCTTCCTTCTTTCTTCTTTTGCTAATTATGATTTCGAATTGAAGTTCTTCATTTGGATTGATAATTGTGCAGCTGTTTGATTACATATTATTCGGTTGATGTATGTAATTAATTCTTGAAGGAGTGTGAATTAGATTTTCAGGTTTGAGATATAAGATTAATGGCATTAGTGAATTAAATTAACACAAATCGATTAGGTTCTAGAGGTTTCTGAATTTTGAGCGAATTGTGTGTTAATCGAATGCATGAGGGTTCTAGTGTGAATGCTTAATTTGAATTGAGGTTTCATTTGAATTTAATGTTAATCACTAATTTGTTGGTTGATGCATCTTCTTGGAATCCCGTGATAGAGTGGTCGTAGTTCTTCTAAATTCTTGGATTAGAGTTTTTATTATTTTTAACTTTTGATTCTAATTAGTTATTCTATAAATCAAACCCCCTCTAAAAATTTTATAATCGTATAACGTTATCATCGTTAGGAGACGACTTGGATTGCACCACTTACTACATAATTTTTATGCAATTTATTTTTTATTAATTTGTCCGAGAGCGACACTCGCGATCACCCTCCTCTTGGTCAATTGAAACTAAATAAGATGGGGTCGTTTGCAAATACTTGCCTGCTATTACTTGTGCAGGTATCATAAGAGATTGGAAGGGACAGGTTGTGGCTGAATTTCACAACTCTTTGAACCCCTGCTCACCCCTAGAAGTTAAATTATGGGGAATCTATTATGGAGTTTAACTAATTTTGCAGAAGAATGTTCAACAAATCTATTGGATTAAGACGCACTCGTAGGAGGCTCTAAATTGTATCCAGCATATTCAAAACTGCTCTCACCCTCTATTTAATTTAATTTGTAAGATTAAAGACACTCTTAAGTTTTTAAATTTATTAAATTAGTCCACATATATAGAAAGATCAATCAATATGCTGATAGATTAGTTAAAACGGGTCTAGTCTCACTCATTCATATTTGATTTAACTTCATGTGATTTGTACCCAGCTTTATACTTGCATATTTTTGGTATCTGAACCCTTAGATCTATTACTTAGTTTTATTTAATTTTCTGGGTTCTTAACCTCATAAATAGGAAAAAGAATAAAACGGTAATTATTAGTTACATTTGACCATTATTGTCATAATCATGCAAAGGAACACAAAAATCTAAGTTATTTAGCGTAAAACTTAAGAAATAAACCTCGTTTTTTTAACCAAAATTATGCCCTTTTTCACACACATTTTTGGGCTTGAAGCGTGTGATTATTTAATGCAGTCCTAATTGGGTCACAGAAATTCAACGATGCCCCATGTTAAAACTCAAAAGTTCCAAATATTAAATCTCGAAATTTAATTATCTTCTAAAAAAATTTGTTGCCAAGTCGTACTCGATATATATAAATTGGTTTAACCAAATACTTTCAAATCTTACGAAGACTTCACGAAATTTCATCTTACACAACTTCCATATTTCTTTTCAAGCGTATATTGCTAACGTCCCTTAAACATCAGAAAACAACGATGGTTTGAGTTTTCTAAGATCAACTAAACCCTGTCGCTTGTTTTTTATTCAAGTTGAAATTAATTTTTACTCGGGAGCGTTCAGTCTTTCAATTTTAGTTAACTAGTTCCATTCATTCAATAAAAAATTTGATATGCCAAGATTCCTTTCACCGTGGATAAAAGCAGATCATGAACCCATAATAATTAACACAGTAACTAGAATAATTTCATTCATAATTGATTAAGGAAGACAATCAAAAGTCCACTACTAATAGGACGACTTGTAATTTATCTTCTTCGGTTATATATATATATATATATATATATATTAAGTAGGATAGCTACAATTAAGCTAATGATACAAAGAGACGAACATGCATCTTAGTTTTAAAAATTGACAATTGATCTATATGTCTGACCAGGCTTCCACCCTGCAGGGATGACATTGTTGGCCACAATGGTCTTGCCAGACTCAAGCGTGGTTAGCCTAATAGAGAATGGTGCTTTGAGTGGTGCACCTTTGTCAAGTTTCCAAACTGCACCCCATGATTCTTGCATGGAATCCCATGACGATGAATCAAGTGCTTCCTTAAGTTCAACCTTGGCAAGGTCACCATCTCCATCCTCATATTCAACCAAGGCAGCAAAATATTGTTGGTTAGATCCAGAGTCCACGTGAAAAGCAATTGACATTCCCGGATAGTTGCATTCAACTCTGCAAGGAAAATCCATTACAACATGATCGTGCAAAAGTAACTCAAATATTGAAAAGAAATTATGCCAATGACAAAAACGTAAATTAAACAATATATGTCAAAAAATTATAACTGAAAGTCAAGAAAGTTGACGTGTTTATTGAAAAAATAGCAAAAGAGTATTAAGAATTTTGTCCCACTGGGAATATATAATTAATTAATTTAGAAGTTTAAAACCTACCTTCTATGTTGAATGCTTATTTTTCCAGCGTTGCGTAGATTCCCATCTTGACCTGAAACTGCCATGGCTCCAAAAGCATCGCCACTCAAATCGAAATGATAAGGAGCATCTGAACCACACCCAGCACACTCATCAGTGATGACTACTCTCACAGGTTGGCCTGAGCATGCAGAATTTCCTGTGCACTTCACCTGAAATTAATTAAACAAATTTGAGCGAAAACAGTGTTGAATAATAACTTCGTCTTGAATTCCATGCAGTGTGAAAGATTAATACTTTAAACTTAAATCATAATTCAGAAACAGAGAAATGTGAAGAATTAACATACTCTATGTTTTCTATAAAATATTCTTTATTATTAATTAAATTTTATTAAGAAAAAAAATTATTAAGTGACACTCATTTAAATAACAAGTGTCTCCCATCAATTCACAAGTATCAAATTAATAATAAAGAATACGTTGAAAAGAGTATCTTATAAAGGAAAGATATTTAACTATGCATGTTCATTGTTAGCACCTCATAACATGAACCACACCCTTTGCCCGAGTCATATATAAGAGGGCTTCCCGCAGATACTAGCGAAGAGAATGGAGCTTGCCCAACAGCAGTACCATATCCACAAGCACCACCTACATATTTAAACGGCAGATATGTAGTCACCGACACTATTTCAACCATAATTTAACCATGAGTAGTGGCATATATTTTCACACCCGTTCATGAGATGTGAAATGGATGTAAGAAAAAGAATAATAGAACGTAAAAGAAAATATAAATATAAATAACTTAATAAAAAGAGAAGAGAGAAATAAAAAGAAAAAATAAATGTAAGAAAAATGGCCGTAAAAATATTTTACTATTTAAGCATTATTTGGGCATATTCTTAATTTGCATAAAGTTAAAACCGCTTGGAACCAATTTATTTGTTTATTTTTTATATTACCTTCACTTCCGTCGCCTTGGGCAGGTCCATACCAAGTGGCCAATGCAGGTGACCAATCTGAACCTGAAGGAGAATAATATGAAGCATTAAGCAGCTTTTTGGGGTTGAAACAAAAGGAAGGGATCACTAAGAACATTGAGAGTAAAGCTACAAGGGTGATTAGATGAGATAATGCAAGTTGAAGTGTAAGAGCCATATTATCACAACCACTAGGATTTTGTTTATTAGTTTCCTAGGTAGTTGATCGTTAACTGTGATATATGGTGTGAGGAATATGCAATGGCTAGTGCGGTATTTATAGAGAACTAACGAGGGTAGTGCATAGGTTTTCAAGTCTTAACTAATTCCATGTAATAGTATTCCACAGGGCAAATATAAAAGAATATGCTTATTCCGTCAGAGAGAATTTTGTGCCTCACTTTATTCAAAGAACAAGACAAATAAGATGTTTGAATTTGAGATATGAGACACGTTCCCCTATTCATTGTCATCTGGACAATATCTTATTGTGGATTGCATTGCCATAAGCAGATTATGTATGAGTTATTTAGAGCACTTTTATCCGTAAAATAAGTTTAAGTTTTTATTTTCTCTCTTATAAATTATATATAAAATTGTGGGTTTACTTTCTTTCACTTTCTCTTTATCACTATTGGTTTCTAATTGTTCAGCAATGTTATTTAAAATAAGATATTTTCTATAAAGATAGTCTTATATTATGATAGAAAATGACGTTTCTTCTTTTTAATTTCTCCATATAAAAGTATAATATTTTGTTTTCAAAACTATCACTATTAGCACATAACTTTCTCACTTGCACGGATATCGTTTTTTAATATACTTTTTAATTTTTCACTTGATAATCAGTAAGCTAATTTACATTATATCAACTTACTTTGATTTCTTAATGTTAAAATAGCAATTGAAACTAATGTACTCGTGATTAAAGATGTCTTTTCCTTTTGTCTTAATTATTTAGGCTTGAATAATATACCAACGACTTGATGAACCCTTTTCGTAAATTAAGAGTTCTTTTTAATCGCATATTGGAAAGCTAACCTGCTCTAAGCCAATTTTTCAAAAGATTCTTTTTCTCCTTTTTCCAAATGCTGTTTGAAAATACATGAAAACAGATTCTAAATGGGTCGAATTAAAATAGAAGTATGTCCCTAAGACCCTTTAAATTTGATGAAACTATCTGTGCGATTATACTCTTATTGTGTCCAAAGAAAACTCAGAATCGATGTCAACTAAGTTTGGTTTCCTATGTGGATACTTTTTTTTTTTTTTTACTTTGAATTTTAAGGTAACTTAATTTATCTTTTTGGTAATTTTTCAAATAATAAACTCATTCTACCAAATTGAGATAAAATGTATTTAAAGAAATTAATATTATAATATATTTAAAAATAATATATTGTACCTAAGAAAGTGACCATAAACTATTTTTGTGCAATTTGAAATATCTGTATTTTCTTTCTGACTGCAACTCCCATAAACTACGGTAACATGCAATGTTAGACTCGGGAAGTCTGGATGGTTTTGAAATGTTTTTAAGAAATGACAACGACGTAACGGGCTAACTTCATGCGCTTATATATTTTATATTATTAGAGATAAGGAGCACTTACTGACCCAAAAACTAAGACAAGAACCACATAATAAGTGAACACTTGTCACCGTTTATTAATGCATTATGATTTCTACTTTCCAAGATAACCTCTTTACAGTTTTAGATGGTAAGGGAAGGAAAGGCAACATATTTATTTTAAATTATTTTATTTTAATTTAATAATCTTTTTAAATTTTACTAATTACCTTATGTCATTAGCAGAACTTAAAGACCATACTAAATACATGTCATTAAATGTTTTGAATAATTAGAAGCGTTTTTTAATGTGTTTATAAATTAAGCATGTGTTAAGAAATTTAAAATAATAAATTTATATTAACAATATTTTAAAATATACTAACTTTAGTCTTCAATTCTGAAGATTAATTTTAAGCAACTAAAAATTATAAGTTCATATTAAAAATAAATTCATTAAATAAATCATTAAAGTATAATAAATACTTTTTTAGTAAAAGCTCATTAATTTTAGGTTAACAAAATTGAAAGATTTGTTCTACAAAAAATATATATTACATACTTTTGTTTTTATAATTTATAGTATTTAATGGTTATACACCATATACTTATAGATGCATGTTAAAATAAAATAAGCATTGAATAACTTTAATTACAATGCAAGTATGTTAAAATATGTTACTCTTTTCTTAAACACTAGCCATCGGCATATATAAACTAAAAGCAAAACACTATCATAATCATTAAAGTAATTTAATTATTTTTATTTTATTTTTTAATGCTTATTTGTGTGATAGTTATTATTTTATTACAATTATAAATACTTTTATTAATTTCTCAAAAGAAAATATGGATTGACTATTACATTTGATGGCCACACCTCGTCAAAATTTCGGAAATTAATATTTAATAGAAAAACTAGTTATTCTGTTCACTTTTCCCAATTAAAATGTTTATCCCGATTCTATATGCAGATTAATTGAGGTAAATGAATACTTAGATTTAGAAATATAAATTAGTTGGCTAAGAACACGTTACTTCATTCATTCGTAACGTCTCTGTATACAATGAAAGATTTAACAATCTAACGGTTGAATATTTTATATTATGTTAATAATTATATACATTAAAATGTTTTATATAATTTAAATATTTGTAGGTATATTATCTAAAATTTGATATTTATTTATATTTTAAAAATATATTATAAATTAAAAATAATTAATATGATGAAATACATATTATTTTTATCTAGATTTTATAAAATTGATATACGTAATAAAATATTTAAATCAATGGATAGATGGTTCAATTTTACATATTTTTAAAAAAATTTAAATAATATCACTGTTAAAGTTTAACAACGTGAATAGATTTTAAATATTTTTTCTCTTTATTTATATATATATTAATGTCGTATGAAAATATATGTTAGTAGAATAGTTAAATATGTGATTTATATTTTCTTTTGTCATGCTCGCAAATATTTTAAATAATAATTAAAATTATTTATTATATTTTATTACATAATTTTAGTTACTTTTAAAAATATTTATTTTAATAAATAATTTTACTTTTGACTTTTAAATAACACTTTTGATATTAATTAACATTTGTTAGCAATGGCAATTTAAAATAAACTATGTTTTACTAATAGAAGTTGGTTCAAATAGTAAGTGATTTGAGTTTTTATATATGTAAAAAAAATTTAATAGTAAACTCACTTATCACGTTCAAGTGTGCAACCTAGTCAAATCTGGATTAAATCAAATGGTAAAAAAAAGAAAAAGTTATGTTTTAGGATTTATTTAAAATAACTTATGCTTTATCAGTGTTTTAGATTAAAACTGAAATACAGACATAAGAGAATGCTCTTAAAGGTTTTTAATTTAAAAATTAATATCAATTAATGATAAGATTGATTTTATCATTTGATTAATTAAAATAGTTTAGACATTTTATCTAAATATAAAATGTTCTGAATAAAAAGAAAAAAAAACGATAATACGTCAAGTCATTCATCAAATACCTATAACTTAACTTATCAAGTTTAATTTGACTTAATTTTATTTGTTAAAGAGTTAATTTTTTTTAATCTTACTAAAGATGCTAGACTAAGTAATGAAAGATATATTTTATAATAACAATATTTTTCCAAGTTAATTAATCAATGAATGATTAATAGAAATAATGTGTTAACAATTTTATAGTATTCATTTATAGTACCTTAAAATTATATGTGTTGACTTAAATAAAGGCATAAAAGTATTAGTTTTTTAAAAATATATATTAAAATTTTGTTTTTAATTAAATATGAAGATTATATTATGCTTTAAAAACCGATTATCTTAAAAAATATAAATATTAAATAAATAAATCAAATTTAAACTTTAAATTAAATTTAGGCCTATTTAATTAAAATAAAATCTTAGCCATTTCCATTCACTTTCATCCTCAGAATGTAACAAATTTTTTTACCCAAATTTTATACGAAGATATAGCACAAGATTCTATATAGTCTATTTTATTTATATTTCCTATCAAATCAAATTAAGAAAAGTAGCGTAACGAAACACAAATAAATAGTAGTTATAAATGAACGCAATTTACGTGTTTCATGGAAGGATTTACAAAGGGAGCAAGAGCACATGGGTGTTTGGGCCCACTTTGATTTTAGAGTGATGTAGGTCGGCTAATGAAATGGGCGTATGCGGACGACGTCGTCTCTTTCAAGGAAATACGAATCTTGTTGTTCGTTAATGTAGCCGTTAATGGAGGTTATTAGCGGTTGAACTAACTCATTTCCATGTTGATCCAACGGTTCACAATTAGCAATCACTTATCACATGGGTGTCTGCATCACAACTAGACAGCCTCACCATATATTTGGCAACAATCAAGGCTTCCTCCAAACTCCCTTTCCCTCTTTTCAACATTCTTTTTATTGTTGCGTGTGCACTCTGTTTGTGACTTTCTTCCTGCACTTTTTCCGTCAGTACAAAAGCAAAACCCTTGTGCGTCACTCGTATGCAAAAAACCAAAATAATTTAATAATCTTATCAATGTATTTTTTTAATATTTTATCCATCCTAATATATTTTCCATAAAAATATCTTTATTTGTAATGTTTTAACCAACGTTTTACTCATTAGGAAAATCCTCAAATTAACTTCTCTATATTTAGTCTCATAATGTATGATTGATTTTAGATTGTTTATTAAAATATTATTATTCTTAATTATTAATTGGTCTATGAAAAAGAGTTAACATAGTAAATTTTTTTGTTAATATATAATTAAATAATAATATAAAAACATAAGCTACATTCTAAAAAGATATACTTACATTAATATAATATGTTTAGTAGGTGTTCATGGTGTACTGGAAGTTGAATTTACTAAGATTTTTCCTTAACTCTCAGTTGTATTTATGAGTGTGCATGAAAATTGGACACTATAAAGAAGAATTTGTGATGTAATTTTTATCCCTTTATTGCTGTCCAAATATATATATATATATATATATATATATATATATATATATATAGTATACAAAAATTGTTGCTTCAATTTTAGCTAATTACAAGGTAATTATTTCTAAATATAATATTTACAGATTGCTAATAGATATGACAGGACAATTATAGTAAATATGAAGGATACTAAATCAACGATTATAAAATAGAAGATTTCGTAGGATCTCAATAATCCTAATACTCCCCCCTTAAGTTGGCGCAGATGGATTATATATGCCTAACTTGGACAATATGCAATCAAATTGGGTCTTTCCTAAAGCTTTGGTGAAGATATCTACCAGTTGAGCATGAGATGGCACATAACATGTACCAATAGTTTCGTACAAAAGTTCATTACGTACAAAGTGACAGTCCACCTCGATGTGTTTGGTGCGCTTATGAAAAACAGGATTAGCAGTAATGTGCAGAGCAGCCTGATTATCACAATAAAGTTTCATAGGTATAGAATGAGTACACCTAAGACATAATAAGAGTTCCTTCAGCCATTTTAATTCACAAGTGGTAGTAGTCATAGATCGATATTCTGCTTCGGAGGAAGAGCGAGAGACTGTGTTATTTCTTAGTTTTCCAAGATACAGGAGAATTACCAAGAAGAATAAACCAGCCAGTAAGGGATCTCCTAATCAAAGGACAACTAGCCCAATCTGAATCACACCAAGCATACAACTGTAAATCACAGTCAGCATATAACAAAATCCCTTGTCCAGGATTACCTTTCAAATAGTATACAACACGTAAGGTAGTGTCCCAATGTTCTTGTCTAGGATGTTGCATGAATTGAGCAAGTGTATGCACACAATAAGAAAGTTTAGGCCTTGTAATAGACAAGTAAATTAACCTACCCACCAATCTGTAATAACGTTCTGGATCTAGAAGGAGAGTACCTTTAGCCAAGGGTATTTGGTCATGTTGATCCATGGGAAATTGGCAGGCTTGGCTCCCAACAATCCTACTTCAGAGATGATATCCAATACATATTTGCGTTGACACAAAAAAATGCCAATAGAATTATGAGCCACCTCAATGCCTAAAAAATATTTTAGCATTCGAAAATCTTTCATGTGAAAGCATGTATTCAAGTATAGTTTGAAAGCTTTGATGGCAGCATTATCATTTCCTGAAATCACCAGGTCATCCATGTAAACCAACACATGAAGTTGCACACGTTCACGTTGAAGAGTAAAGAGTGAATGATCAGGGGAGGATTGTGCAAACCCATAGCGTTTCAAAGCATTAGTCAATTTGGCAAACCAACATCGGGGAGCTTGTTTTAACCCATGCAATGACTTGCAAAGTCTACAAACCCTAAGCTTGAGATTGGAATCCTGGAGGAAGTTTCATATATACCTCCTTTTTAAGATCCCCGTGTAAGAACGCATTATGAACATCCATTTGATGAAACTCCCATTATAATAGCGAGAAACGTGCGAACAATCATCATCTTTGCCACCGCAGCAAAGGTTTCATTGTAATCAAGTCCTTCAACTTGGTTATTTCCCAATATCATGAGTTGGGCTTTAAATCATTCAATAGAACCGTCAGAATTATACTTGATTTGATAAACCCAGTTGCATCCAATAGCTTTCTTCCCAGGTGGGAGTGGTTCCAAAGTCCAAGTCCCATTATTCTGTAATGCTTGAATTTCAGTCTGCATGGCTTGTTCCCATTATTCATCTTTCATGGCTTCAGCAAAAGATTGAGGTTTAATGCCTGTACTAACAACTGCCAAGAAATGTCGATAGTGCGCAGAAAAGTTATTATAGTCAACATAATGTGTTATAGGATAAGGTGTACCTGAGGGGCAAAAAGTAGCAAGTGAACTTGGAGAGGGGTCTAATATGCAGATGGTGTTTGTCACAAAATTTCTTAGCTGAGTGGAAGACACCTTAGCACGATGTCCACGACCCAAAGGTTGTGCACTCAAATCAGCACTTGAGCCCCCTCCCCCCCCCCCTTTTGGTACACCAGTCTCGATATCATAAGAGTCAGTATGTGGAGCTATTGGTTCTTGCAAAGAAATTGCACTCCTATTGTCTTCAAGATCATCTCCAGCAGTTTCTGCACTTTTTTTATTTTCAAAATTAGCCTACACAATCTCCATTTCATCGTCGTCATCAACACTTTTCCAAGGTGTAAGATTGTCCTATTCTATGTTAATGTGTTCAAGTGTTGAGTTTTTTGATTCAGCACAATGAAATTCACTTTCAGAAAACACCACATCTTTGGATGTTAGGAACATACCCATTTCCAAATCACAAACTCTCCAACCCTTCTTACCATAGGGATATCCCAAGAAAACACATCGTTGACTATGACTTGCAAATTTATCCCCCTTAGAATCTCAGTTATGGACATATCACAAGCTCCCAAACACACACAGATAATTGAGTGACGGTGGTTTGTTGTAAAGCATCTCATAGGGAGTTTTCCCATGAAAACAATTAAGGATTTATGATTCATTAGGTATCCAGCAGTTAGAATACATTATCCCCAAAACATAATAGGAAGATAAGCTTGAAAGCGTAGTGCACGAGCAACATTAAGAATATGCCTATGTTTTCGCTCTACTCGTCCATTTTGCTGAGGAGTTCCTATACAAGAAGTTTCATGCACAATTCCATAGTTTTGAAAGTAATTATCCATACATACAAATTTTGTACCATTATTGCTACGCACAACCTTCACTTGTTTTCCAAATTGACATTCCACCATAGCAAAAAAACTGGCACATGCGTGTGAAAACTTATTTCTTTTCTTCCAACAAATAAATTCATACAGCTTAGGAATGATCATCCATAATGGTAAGAAAATATCAAGCACCACAATGAGATATAGTTCGATAGTGTCCCCAAAGATCACAATCAATGAATTGAAAAATAACTATGGTTTTATTAACGCTAATGGGAAAGGTTTCTCTGCATTTTTTAGCTCTAAGACAAACATCACAAGCTTTATTACACAATGCATCACTTCTACTAGAACTAATATTTGGAATTAACTCCACGACTTTAGTAGAAGGGTGTCCTAATCGCTTATGCCATAAGTCAAAATATTTTCATCAGATTTTATAGCAGCAGCAATACCAGCCATTCCTTGAAGGTAGTAGAGTCCCTCTCTTTGTTCACCTGCTTCAATCACCGTCCTCAAGATACGGTCCTATATTACACAAAATTTATCAGTGAACTGAACCCTGCAATTTTATTCATTTATAAGCTGTGACACTAAAATCAGATTGCATTTTAAGCTAGGCACATAGAGAACATGGTTCAATTTTAAAGTATCACCAAGCACCACCGTTCCTTTCCTGGTACTAGAAATTTGCTTTCCATCAGGAAGCCCTATTAGGCATTGCAAGACATTTCTCACATTAGTCAAGTATTCTACCTTTCCTGTTATATGACGAGAAGCACCTGTATCTATAATCCATTGTATAAAATTTTGCTTACCAGTTAGCTTTTTAGCAGCTCCTAATTTGACATTATTCAAGAGATTCACCAATGTTTGTTACTGCTTACCATTAAGTCCACTAATAGTAAACTTATCAGCATCTGTTACCATGGCATTAAATTCTGGTCCCTGTGCTGAGGTTTATGCTACATTAGCTTTATCATTGCACCACGTCCACTACCTCCAAAGGTCTTTCCGTATTGTCCAACTTTGCCATGACCACTTTCTCGTCCAATTTCTCGAGGTCATTCTCCCTACCACTCTGGATAACCAATTGATTAGAAACAACTCTCTAAGTCATACCCTAAAAGATTACAATTATTGCAGATTATATTTTTGTCCTTCACTTCAATTTTGCCACAAGATTTTCCTCCAGCCTATACAGCAAAGCTCATTATCTCATTGTGTTCCTCCTTTCCTCGGGTGATACTTCTTATACGTTCTTCCTGCACCAAAGTTGAATAGATTTTATTCAAGCTTGACAATGGATCCTGAGCAAGTAAATTCGATCTCATAGTCCCATAAGTGGTCTCATCAAGTCCTATGAGAAACTGATGGATTTTCTCTTCTTTACGTTTCTTTTCCAGCTTGAATACTAGATTGCAAGTACACGCAGCACACATACATGTAGGTATCTGTTCATGGTTTGCCAACTCCTCCATAGCTTCTTCAACCTGCCATAATAAGCAGCAATAGTCATTCCTTTTTGTTTACATTCAGCTAGCTTTACTTTAAGCTGCTGAATGGGTAGCCTATTCGCTACTGAGAAACGTTCCTTGATGTTTGTCCACAGGTCCTGAGCCACCTCCATATGCGATATAGTTGAACGGAGAGTCGATTCAATGGTGTTCATTATCCATGACACCAACAACAAGTTGTTGGTCCACCAATTTTCAAGATCTGGTATTTTTCTGTTGGTCGTTTCATTGTTTTATCTATGAACCCAAACTTCTTTCTTTCTCTCAATGTTGTTCTCATAAAGCGAACCTAAACTTCTATCTATGAATCAGCGTCAAGAGGCTTCCTGGATTGTCACTTATAGCGATGTCATAAGGTGAGATCGTCTTCCTTGCTACTCTTTTGTCTTCTTTTCTTTTGTCTCCTTTCTTGTTTTCTTCCTCAGCCATGGTGGTAGTAATAACCCAGACAACGCTCTGGTACCATATAAAGAAGAATTTGTGATGCAATTCTTGCCCCTTCATTGTTGTCCAAACAGATATATATACAGCATACAGAAATTGTTGTCTCAATTCTAGCTAATTATAAGGTAACTATTCCTAAATATAATCTGTACAAATTGCTAATAGATATGACAAGATAATTATAGTAAATATGGAGGATACTAAATCAATGATTGCAAAATAAAAGATTTCGCAAGATCTCAATAATCCTAATAGACACCATCACTTAAAAATTTAAGGACATTTAAAGTAAACAAAGTTAAATAAACAAGAGATTAAATTGATAATAAATGTACGTACGAGGATTGACTTATAAATTTTTTACATATAGAAATTAACTTATAAATCCAAGTAAAGTACAGGGACCAAAATATCATTTAAACCTAAAATCAAAAGCAAAGTTCAATGAAATAAATAATACTAATGATGATTAAATAGTGATAAAAGTTAGCTTATTTCTAAGTGAAAGTTATAAAAGGCACAAAAGTTAGGAAAAGAGAATAACAACGCTATTATTTTATTTATTTGTCTCTATACTTGACTCGAATTTGTAAGTTAGTCTCTATATGTAAAAAATTTCTAAATCAGTCCTCATATATATATTTATTTCATTTTAATCCCTTACTTATTTAACGTTGTTTACTTTAAACTTAACGATAATGATTAAATCGAGAATAAATATATGTATAGGGACTGATTTACAAATATTTTATATGTAAGGACTAACTTACAAATCCGAGTCAAGTATAGAGAATAAAATACCATTTAAACCTTGATTTTATGCAAAATTGTAGTTGGTCGATCAAGTCAACGTTTCCATCTAAACATTAATAAGGTTAAAAATTGACAACTCCCTATTAAAATTAATAAAGTTTTCTTTTGGAAATTGTAATATTTGATTATAGTATAAATTATCAAACAATTCAATAATCCTAAAATTCGTTCTATAACATATCTCCTTATAACTCAACAACATGCATCTTGCAATATCTACAAACACAAATAACATTCCACAACAAACAATGAAAATAAGTTGAAGAAGGACCTCTACACCTTTCTCCTTTAGTCACAAAATCTTGACTTCCTACAACTCTATTCATATTAATATAAATAATAAAAATTTTGTTTCTAATCTCTGTTGCAATTAAAAAAGAAGAAGAAAGAACCTAAACATTATCTACATGTGTGCACTCAAATCAAATCTTGAAAATTGAATATGACAAATATTTAATTCCACACAAATGCATTAAGAAACAACACTAAAGGTACTATCAAATGAATATAAAAAATTAGCCAAATAGAAAAAAAAAACTAATTAAAATGCTTACTAATTTATATAGAATGTTAGATTATTTTGTATTGTAACAATCTCATTTATTGGCAAGTACACCAAGTTTTCGATGTAATATAAAAGTGAAGGGTTGATGTATTTATAAAGAATGTAGACACTAATGTGATTTCAGTTATCCAATTTTAAATTAACAAATTCTTAAATATTCACAAATGTACAATTAACTGAATTTTTAGATTTTTTATAGATTGATTCATAGAAACTAAATACAAATATAAATAAAAGTAAATTAAACTACTATGATAAGATTGATAATTGGACTTCATCTATCATCATCTTCATACTTTGATTCCAACACACACATTGAACAATTACTAAAGTTTTATAATACACTCTCATTATATTCACTCATTTTTATTCCTCACCCGAGATTTTAAGAGTAATTTATTGAGTGATAATTTTTTACATAAACAACAAACACTCCAACATTACCAACAAGAGTTATTTATATGCATATAATAAATTGGAATTTATTCCTAAAGTCCCAACTGGGTCTCAAGTTAGTTGTCACGCTTAACTTGAATTTTTAGATCATGAATCATTTCCCATAAAGTAGGAACAAGCATTACAATCAATATAAACACACTTAACTCATGAAAAATAAACAAACATATATTAAAAATACCAAAACATTCAAAGTATGAAGATTACATCTAATCCTTAGAGAGTTCTAGTCATTCATGGTATACACTACAATAAGAAAATGCAAGGAAAAAGGTAGAAAATAGCTTTCTCAATGGTTCTTGATCACTTTCTCAAGCTCCTCTACTACTCTACAATGCCAAATTAGGTTATTATATGTTGAGACTACAAAGGTCTCTCCAACTATTCCTTTCCGAGATGAATCTTCTATCTTTTATAGGACAATAAGTGAATTCTCGCTCAAATGAGCTAATTCTCCCTTAAGCAAAAAACAACCCAAGACTACAAGTCTTCTTGCTTAGGCGAGCCAATTCTCACCTGAGCGTGGACCATTTTCACTCAAGCAAGAAAATTAGCAAAAAAATATGGTTTGAATTTTGAGAAATTCTCACTTGAGCCATACTTGAAAATCTTTTAAAAAATCATAAAAAATAGAAAATAACTCCAAATTCAATAAACCATATATTCATTTTGAAATCTTAGATGTGTAGAATTCAATACAACTAAAATAAGCCAAACATAATATATGTACAAAAAGTTATAACAAAAAGAGTAGACAAAGGTCAAATTAGCTAAAAATACAAAATCAAAACCTTAATACAAAACAAGCCCAAATAATTTTTATTAATAAAAAATAGTGAAAACTTGAAGACACAATAAAGTTATAAATGTGAACATCTCATCAAGCTTTTACCCTTAAAAAAATTTACACAAAAAAAGTGAATAAAATATTTTCTATTATTTAATAAAATTAGAGCTAAAATTGCTTAATTGAAATGACATAAACTTAAATACATTAAAATGTGAATTGCAAAAAATTAAAATACAAACTATGTGAAAAGAAATCAAATAAGTGTTAAAATATAAACTGAAAATTACTAAAATATGATACTTATCATAAAATACAGAGGGATATTCTTTGCTTCACAAATAGAGCTCTAACAATAAATAACAACAAATAAAGTAGCAACAACACGAAGGAGAGATAGGTAAGAAAGAAATAAGGAAGAAGTAGTACATATACACAAAATTACGGATTAACGACAGGTATCAAAAAAGTTAAAACACATTTCATTAATTACCATAATGTTTGAGCACTAACGTAAAGAACTTTGAAAAAAATCCAATAATACTTTTTTCAATAATTAATGAAATTATCTACGAGTACGTGGCGATAGGAACACATGAGTGCCAAAAGTACAGATGATGTTCATAAAACCTAACACATCGATAATCATAAAAAAAATGAATTCAAAATCAAATTAAAAACTACAAATCTATACCCCTTGATAATTTGAGTGAAATTAAATAAAAATGACATGTTAATAATATGTAATTAACTTGTGTGTGTTATAAATTATTATATGAGTGAATATTTATATTCATAACTCTTCCTTATTTTTGTAACTTACGATTTTATAATTTTTTTGTTTAATTCTCATTTAAAGAGATACTATTCTTCAGTTATAGTTTTAAGATAGGTGTCTCATTTGTATTGAAGATATGTGAAATAAAATTGAGATTCTCTCTTCCTCTTCGTATTTTTCTCTCTATTCTTTCTTACAATTTTACCTTCATTTTATAACAGTGTACATTATTTAATGCACAATGGCATCATTTGATGGGCAACAATATCATTAATTACTGACCCTTGTATCAATAAATTATTGACTAAATTCATTATCACTTGCTAAATAATATAACAAGACGATATAAACTATCAGAAAACTTATACAAGGAGATTTTGTTTGTATTTCGTGACTTTTTAGTAGTGATAATTACTTAAAATTATTTGTTGTCACGTTCATTTATATAATTTTATCTTTATAAACTAATTTAATTAAAAAATCAATAAGCATCCTTGGTTTAGTAAGTTAATTTATACATAATTTTCATTAAAATTTAATTTTGCAACCAGTAAACTAATTATAAACTATTTTTTTCAAACAGACCTAAAGACTTATAAGGCTAGAAAAATCATGTGGCTATACCATGTAATTTGTCCGACTAAAGTATATTAGAAAATTCTTTGTTTCTTTATTTCTATTAGTACAATCATTTATTTATTTTCTTGTTATTTTTTGCAATTGGTTAAATGGTAGCGTGACATTCTTGGAGCTGACAGGTTCTATCACGTTTGAATGGGCTGAAAATTCACTTTTACATTGAGTATTAAGCTAAATATAATTTTAGTACTCTGCTGGATCACGCATAAGATTTAGTAGTTCGAGATCTTTGTTTACTTATATAACTAGGATTCCTTATATCTTCCGATATATTACTTATCTAACTAACTATTCAATGTCCCGTCAAATAGTAAACAGTGATTTTGTTTTTAATTAGAACGTAGGAGTATAAGTTAATATATCCGTTTTAAGAAATTATTTGAGTAAATTATTTCCAAAATTATCTAGAAAATGTGATTTTTTAATTACTCAATTTGGTATTCTTAATTTTTTATAGGATATACATGAATTATATTGTCATAAAATAGTTTATCTCTACACATGAACATTATATTTTCTTCCCTCATACTTAATATTTTTGTCCAATTTCATGAATAGTACATTGTTTAGGAAATTGTCAATATTTAAAAACTATTAGAAATATATTTTCTAACATATTTTTAATTATTAACTAAAATTTGTTAAAATTTATATAAATTTTATACTTAATTTAGTAATTCTTGCTCTAAATTTAATTATTTTTTATATTTTTATAATTTTTAATAAATTATAGTAAATAACAAAAAAGAAACAATAAAAATGAAGAAGAGAAGGACAGATCGTAACAACGATGAATAGGGAAAAAGGCCAACATCTCTCAAGTCACATTAATTTATTTAATTCAGTTGTCCAGAATACTAGCTGTTAGCCCAATTATTCACTTTTGTTTTTGGTCAACCAATTATATTCACTTAACTGAGTTGTTTTGGGCGGAAATTTTAGTTCACTCAATCGTTGCTTTATTAGACCCAACAACTCCCTATTCAACCCAAAACACATTCCTCAAAATTCCTCTGTAACACTAAAAGAAGAGCCCAAGTTTTGGGCTATGTCGTAGATCTGACCTCCTAGCTCTCCTCTTACACCTCTCTTTTCTTTTTTATTACAATTTGTCTAAATTATTTTATAAGATAAATAACTTTATTTTAAGTGAAGTAATATAGTTAATGTATTGTACTAGAATTATATCAACCTTTTATTTATTTAATCTTTGAAAGGTAAATTTTCATTAATTCACTTCAAATTAAAATATTAAAGGTGTTTATTATAGCGTTCATAAATTTAAGAGAAAATTGACAGTTATAATTATTCTAGTATCTTAAAAATTAAATAATATTTATTATTTTATAATAAATCACAAATTCTTAATATTTATTATACATCTTTAATATAATATTAATAATGATAATTATTCTACGTATAAAAAGTATTATATGTCCGTTATTTATATTAAATGAAACAAACTTTCTTTCATTAAAGAACAGTGCCAAACCACCAACAGCAGAGCCAACCGCAATAGCTACTAGCACCCTTTTCTCATTGAGAAATTATAAGTCTAGAAGGAAGACACATGTTTTACTTAAATCATATTTTATTGTGTTTTGTTTTGTTTTTTTTTTTTTTTCTCAAATAATATAAGTTTTGGCTTGGCATGCTTTAAACTTTTAAGAGAGTAAATGGATACACCCATCTCCTTTCTTGGTCAAAATAAGTAGGGAAAAAAAAGGGATAATGTATATTAATTTTCAAATTATGTTTGGGCAGAGAAATATTTTAATTTAATTTAAAAATGTAATTAGTTAATCAAATAATTATTTAAAAGTGAAAATATCTTTGAAAGAAGAAAGGACGGAGAGCCCCTGGGTGTACTTTAATCACTTTACAATGAAACAAATAAAGACGTGTCCATCCTTTCACTTATGTAAGCTGTCTTCGGTTGGCAAAACATAACAATCCCATAAAGTTCTGATATTATGTTTCGTTGAATAATCTAATTTGCGCATAAATGTATCACATAGTTCCACGTCATGCAAGCTTATGCTTTATTTATGATTTAGAATGTGCTTTTTAAGTTTGTCTGTTCCCAGTATTATATTATTATCTATTAATGTTAAAAATAGATAAATTCAAACTTTGATTCCCTTCGAGCAACTAGTCCTTTAAACACGACTTTGTTGACAAAATAAATAAATAAATAAATAAATAACACAACTGTATCTTTTTCTTTTATCTTTTCTTGTTTGTTGTAAATATTCAAATCACAGTGAGTTTGAGGCAAATGCTTTTGTTTTCGTTTCAATAATGTAGTAATTGTAAACGATCTTATCTTATTTTCTTTGTAATAACATATTAAAAGACATTGTTTGTGAAATAAGTTAAAATTGCCAAGGAATGGAAATGATAATCAAATTGTACGTCATCGTGATCTTAATTATAAAATTATTTATGATAAAAAATTGACAATTTGTAAAAAATAATCCAAGAACAATCTAGGAACTAAATTTAGGTCCTCTTAGGTTCTTTTAAGTATGTTGTGATTAAAATGATTAAATAGACCTCATGAAATAAATTAATGAGCAAGGATAATGAACAGTAATAATGTGAAACTGAATGAAACATAGGAGCTTTTTACAAAAAACTGCTTAAACAAGAACTAAAATTGTAGGACCGAAAAGTAAAGCAAAACAAACTAAAAATAAATGTGGGAATGTAAATAATGCAGGAAAATAAACATATGACTTCTAGTAATAACAAGCAATAACCATATATCTCCATGTAACTAGTGTCTATCATGGTACAGGTTTTCAGCGTACAAAGAATTTTAGGTGTGGTGTTTAGGTACAAAAAGTTGTTTCTTGTAAAATAAAGTTTTGGAGTATTTATTGGCAGGAGGACCACCACCGTTCTCCCTCTATTGTGGTTACTTCTCAGCAATTGTCTTCCATACGTGCTTGCCTTCAACCGCTGCTGCCCATTATCCACGATTGCTTATGATCGTGCTGTCAGTTGGAGCTTCTTCCATAACTGTCATCGCCCACGATCTTCCTTGATGTTGTTGAACCTTCGTCTGGTGGTAACTGCTAGTAACCGCTGATAACCGCTTCTGAGTCTTGCAATAACTTTTGAGTCCTATCATGACTCTTATGGACTTGGAATCTTTTCCTTTTGTTTTCTATTTTTCAAGCAATTCTGAGAGAAATCAAAGAAGTTCATTTAGCATTATGGACTTAGAATGATTTCTCCTCGATTTCTATTTTTTTGACTAATTCTAGGTAAACTGAGAGCTCTTTTTGGTCTCATAAACTTAGAATATTTCCTCTGCTCATTCCTATTTTTCAAGCAATTCTGGAAGGAATCTGGAGCTTAACCAGATTTGTGGACTTAAAATATTTTCTAACCGCTTCCTATTTTTTGACAAATTCTGGGTGTCAAAGACTTGAAAACACCTCTAAAAACTCCTCGAAAGACCTCCAATCTTATGAACTTTGAATAATTTCTTGTCAGTCTTATTTTTTGAGTAGTTTTGGGTGTAAGGTACTTAAAAAACTTATTAAAAACTCCTCAAAAAAAGCCTCCAGTTTTGTAGACTTAGAATATTTCCCTGTCATACCTATTTTTTGAGCAACAATGAGCTGCTTTATGTTCCTTCAAAATTGCTCGATATATGGTCTCTCTTTTTGACAAAGGATGAGGCTCTTCCTGATTCGTAACGATTTTTAGCATGCGAAGGCCCTTCTCTAGACTCTTAAAAACTCCTCGGAAAGTAGATCCTCCAATATCATTTGATAACTTAGAAAATTTTCCTTATCCCAAACAAAAATTTATAAAGGTTTGTTATAATTCAAAATATACTAAAAGTTTAGCTTCAATGCAAATTAGCATAAATGCATAATATAATGACAAAACAAAACTTAAATATGAAATGTAACACCCTCAATTTTGCTACTCTTGGATAGGAAAAATAAGAATTTTGGATAAAAGGTATCTCGCTCAAGTGAGGTAGGAATTCCTAAAAGAGAACGTTCTAGAGCCCTCTTGCTCAAGCGAGATGAGATAAAATTGGCCCAATTGTCCTTGCGCCCAGACAAGAAAAGGGTCTCGCTCAGGCTGAGAGCAGCTCGCCCAAGCGAGATAAAGCTCGCTCAGGCGAGGAGTTGCAGGAAAGATAGGGTGCTTTCTAGACTCAATCTCGCTCAGGCGAGGTATAGCTCGCTCAAGCGAGAATATAAGAAAGATGAGTAGTTTCACTGTCTGGTTATCTCGCTCAGGCAAGGATAGCTCGCCCAAGCGAGGGTAGCATCTCGCTCAAGCGAGAATCTTATCGCTCAAGCAAGATTATGCGAGTTTAGAAGGATATTTAAGGAACCTTAACCTCAAAAACATTCATTTCTCACCAAACAACTTTCTCTCTTCATTTTCTGTGATTTGTCTCCTTCCTCTCTCTAAAGAGAACTCTCTCAAACTTCAAATCTCTTTCAGATCTGAGCTCAAACATTAATTTGATTCGGATCTAAGTAAGTTTATCGGAGCTTGTACCTCTATTTTATTCCTTTTCTTTGATTTTCTGCTCATATTAAGATATCTATTTTGAAATACTTAAAATACTTTATCTTTCGGACGATATTTTCGTTGATATCGTGGAATCTCTCTGTTAGATCTCTCAGAAAACTAATTTTGAGGAACTGTTACCAGGTAAGGGGAGTATTCTTGAGCCTTATTTTTATATACATATATAGTGATATTACGAGAATCTAAATAACCCATATTTGTAATAATCTATAATTTTTATGAAATCATATGGTGGAAGTGTATTTCTGGTATAAAGAAAGGTTTTGGGTTTATTTGAAACTAATGAAATCAGATTCCTAGAAAAAGATATGAGCTAGAATAACATGAAGAAGTTTTAGAACTAAGTTACTTAGGATGTATGAGTTAAGTAATAAAGGACACAAAATAATAAACTTTAGGTTAGAAGACCATATTGAGATTGTACGAGTTGGACTGAGTCCGAAGGTGTCTGACCTTCGGCATATTGTATTGATTGTATGGTGTGATATTTGTGGTAATTTCTGTGTTAGATTGGCATATCGTACTGATGGCATAGTGTGATATTGTATGACAACTTTCTATGTTAGACTGGCATAATGCAATAAATATATATATGAATTGATAGTTGAATTGTATTCATATTAAGTAAATTCACAAGAATCATTAAAGTGTTGATTGATTTTGAAAGTATGTGATGTATGAAGGAGAAGGAATGAGATGCATGATTATAATGCGCGGGTCAAAATAACTTGAAAATGGTGATTACGATATATGCACATTGAAGGGTGTATTATAATATATATTGTGATCCACGAATTTATATAAATCGTAACTCACGTATTATGACATGCTAATCGATAAAAAAAAAAAGAATATAGAAATGAGAAATGCTGAGAAAGAGAAAGAGAATAGGTATAGATAGTATAGAGATACACTCGGGGTATAAAGTGTGAAGAAGATTTGAGAAATCTTAGGGAAATGAGGATGGTGAATGCTAACGATAAAAAGGATGCACAATAATTTGCTAAAAAATAGACATTCACAGGCCACACCCTCATTTCCTGATGAAATTCTTAACTATACCTTTGCTAAAAGGGGCTGGGGCGGCACACGTGTATCCGTGATGTTACGGCCAACCAGCAGTTATATATGCTATAAAGTCCTCAAGGGATCATAGGGCAATTATTATGAAAGTGTTATAGATGTGAAATAATATAGAATTTGTATGATTATAATATATGTATCATAATAGATCAATTTATGTTGTTATGATATGTGTGTTGTAGTACATTAATGGGTGTGACTGTGACACATCTATTGTGATATATTAATTGAAATGATATGATACATGCATAATAACATACATGTCAACATAGAAATGTATGTATAATGAGTGAATTGTTGTATATGCTCTGATTGATGGTTGTCTTATTATATGTGATTGAATATGATGAGTTAATATGAATTAGAATAGGATATTAGGCAATAACTGTAGTTTCTTTTAAAATAATTTATAATAAAAGAGAATTAGTGGAGTGAAAAATACTCACCCTTACTGATATTTTCAGGTAATGAAAGAAAGGAGATGGAGATGGTTGATCCGTTCAAGAGTCATACTCGTCAAGGATTGTGGAAAAGAAACTGCTCAGATATAATTAAATTAAATTTAGTAGATTTATAAATCTTTGATGTATTTTATTTCAGTGATAGACAAATTTTTAATTTGATTAATTTTATAAATTTGTTAACTTTTATTAATTGGTATTCCCATACTGTACCATTTCTTCAAAGTTGTACAAATTATTACTAGTTTTCCTGATAATATTTTCAATAATGCAAATTATTTAAAGGAAATTATTTCAAGAAAGAAGGATGTTACATGAAATGAGCCCATTTACATGAAATTTGACATAAATGCGTAAGTCAAAGGCCTACTTAACTTATTATTTCTTTACAAATTTGAGATACGAAGTTTTTTTTCTTTTTATTAAAATAAAGTAAGTTTTATCAAAGAAGAAAAAGAAATTGTGTATAAGAGATATATCCTAGTTTTTGGTTCAGTATATGGTGTATACTTATATGAAAATAATCCAACAAAAAATTATAGCATAAAGGTTACTAAAAATCATAATAAAAACATTGTATTAATTTCTTATACATCCTAATCACAACCTCTACAGAATGTAACATATGTGGTTTGCAGGGCTTAAATTATCAGCACCTGAAAGGCAATAGAAACTAGCAAACTAATAGGTAGTAATCGACCTTGAACAATCAAAACTAGTAGAAACTATAAAACCAATAGATAGTAGTTGACCTTAACTTGTTCATAGGACCAACTGAAACAAACAAAAAATAATTTTGCCTATTCCATCATACAACACATACACATGTAAACTCTTAGTACTATAACAACCTTGACTTACAATATCAACTAGATTAATCTAGAAGAAGTTTTGCATATCCCACTACAACACCTTAACTTATAAACAGAGTTATACCTCCCGTACCAGAAAATAAACAAAAACAAACCCACCAAAAATTGTAGTTATATCCAAGCAAGGGGATTCTTTTTCCAATAGTATAAAGGGTAACTAAAATCTTTATGCTTAGCTTTCAACCACCACCATGTGTAGAATACAATGTAATGAAATAAGTCTTCATTAGCTTTCAAGAGAGATTTAAAGATTGTGACACTCTTAATTCATTGTTCATTTATCTAAAATTCATAGCGAATAATAAAAAAAATCAAGTGAACTTCTTAATACTCTTAATGTGAAAATTTAAAGAAAAATTTAAAACTTTCACTTTTATTATTTAATTTATGAAAATGCATAGTTATTCAAAATGACCAAGTTTAAGTATAAGTAGATATTTACTACTACATTATAACTTGTTAAATTTAAATTTACACATGAATAGTAAGAAAATGTACATATATTAAATATTAGTCTATTACAGAAGTTTGATATTTACATATCATAACTAAAAAAAACACTAGGACTTCATTTACATAATTATAATATCAAAATATTTTAAGTCCTAATGAGCAGTTTGTCTCCATACCAACAACCTATAATATGTCAATCTACTCATCATCACCAAATCAGCCCTTAACTTCTTCCATGTCTTCATGTGTCAAATCTTCATCATAGAATTCTCTTGTATCTGTGACAACCTCTGTGCCGGTTATTTTCTTCTGTGTAAATCTAATCGGTCTTTACATATACATAATTTATTGCCACTAGTGTCCAACTGTCTCTATATATGCATATAAGCTGAGGGTATGGTGGATCCTATTACTAATAGAGTATAAAAAGGGAATGTTGTACCTTATAGTAAATTCTATTGTAATTACATTAGAGGATCCATTTTCATTACTTATTACAAATTTAAAGTGGCAGATTCGCTGTCATTCTCTAAATACATAATTTAATCTGCTCTCAATATTCCACTCAATCAACCTAAAGTGTCTCTCCGGGTTGGTGATCATTTTTTCTTGAAAATATTAGTAAGTTCTCTTCACTATCTAATTATGACTAAAAGTCTAATTCAATAAATTCATAATATACATATTCAAAATAGCACACAAATAACTCACAACAACAATTATATCAGCACTACCATTTGTAAGCATTCAACATTTTCCTTATATTGAGATCACAGTCTATTAACATTTTGAAAATTCATTGGGTCCTTATCTAAATCAATCTTTGTCCCTATGATCCTTTGAGGTCTTCCACATGTATAGATACTTGCCAGTTAGTTGTAGTGACATGTGCCAACTCGACCCCTTAACAAAAGTATGGTCAGGAGTATGAGTCAAAAAATGAGTGTGAGGCCTGTGATGCTTTCACTCTTATTAATTATGTGCAACTAGTGAAAACCATTCATCACCCTATATTTTCACTAGATTTTTAAAATCAACTCTGTCTTCCATACTCTTAGTGTATATCTGTAACTATTCACACATATTTCCATCACCTTTCATAATAGTACAACTTCTCCCTTTTTCATTTCTCATCGTATTATGGATCCACCATTTTTAACTGTACAATTATCAAATCCTGTCAAATGTCAGACACCTTCAGACTCAGTTTAAATCGTATATTTTCAATAAATCATATTTCACATCATTCAGAGAACAATCAAACATACATCCATCCACTCATTATTTAAGCAAATAATTAGAATCTCAAATACTCAGAGAAATCATTTCTTAACTCATTTCTAAAATAAAAGAGAGCATATAATCACATACATAAACAAAAATGTATTCAAAATTTCAATGATGAGATAGAACTCTTTTTACCTCAATGAGATGATTTGTGAAGAGTTTAATGGAAGATATCATCCGAAGATCAATTTCTTCCTAAATATTTCAAAGTGAAGTATTTTTAAGAAAGAAGAAAATGGAGAAATATGGTGAGATTGGAAGATTGAGCTCTAAAGAACTTGAGATCAAGAGGAAAGGATGTATAAGCTCAGATTTGAAAGAGATTCAGAGTTCAAGGGAGTTTTCTTTAAAAAAAGGGAAGAGAGAGATTAGAGAAAAAAGTGAGAAGTGTTTGCTTGGTTTATAATGCAAGTTTTTTTTAACATAAAGTTCCTTGTTTGCGACTTCTTGCTTGAACAAATTAATTCTCGCTTGAATGAGACGCATTCTCGCCTAGGCGAGACCTTTTTCGCCTGGTTGAGACCTTTTTCACCTGGGCAAGACCTTTCTCTCCTAAGCGAGACGTGTGAGTCTAGAAAGCTCCTCATTTTTCCTGTGCCTTCTTGCTTGGGCGAGAGGATAGTTGGGGTAATATTATCCATTCTTGTCTGGGTGAGACTTATCTCGCCTGAGTGAGAATATTCTGTAACAAGTTGTCTAGAAAAATTAATCTCGCTTGAGTGAGATTCCTTGCAGTTTTAAAAAATTTTAATTTTTTTATTAAAAACATAAAATAAAATACAATATAATACATAATCATAAAAATAAGGGTGTTACAAAGATCACACGGTTTCTTCTTACTCAAATGAACCATATTGTACAAAATCATATCACCATCTAAGCATTATATTTTTTTTTCTTGTTCCTTGAAAATAAACCACAAAACTGAAAAAACAATATTGATATATTGTAGTGCAAAGTAGAAGAAGAATCAATCCACTTTAGAATCTACACCTAAAGGTTGTATAAATAGTTGCATGTAACAAACATATGCTTTATATATATTCTTTTCCTTCTCTCAGCACATGTCACATAACAGCTTATCCAAAATAAGCACTTCTTTTCTTAACAAATTTGACTTTACTGCTACTCTGTTATGCACAAGTCTTTAGAATGGGTGTTAACTTTAAAAGGAACAAATGCATTTCATAAGGATTTAATTCAAAAATCCCCTGAAGAAATATGTTTATCTATGAAGACTTTGTAAGCCTATTTCACTGAGAAAATCCTTGAACTGTCAAGAAGCCATAACCAACTATCACTATTATTAACTTGCAAGTCTACAACTTCCAAAATAGAATTTAGTCATAATAATAAATCAATTTTTCATTTAAACAATCTTCTGCACCATTCCTAATTCCATCGACCTCCTGTGACACGCCTTTCACTCATACGTATAACATTTATAATTTTGTTAACAACCAAGGAGTATAACCTATTAAATTTTACAGATAACTACTCTCCTTTTACCCAATAATTATTCTAGAAAGAAGTTTGCCTCTCATCACCTACTTTTCTTACCAAATTTTCTATTATCAAGTTCCTTTTCATATGGTCTTTTCCATGATATACTTTTACCATATCTTTCCACCATATAGATGCATTTTTTACCTCTAAACAAATTACCACCTCAAACTCACCATACCTAGAAGAAAAGACCTTGTGCTACAAAAGATTTTTTTCAAACTTGCACCTCTACCACCATTTTCTTAATAGTGCCAAGTTAAACTTTCTTAATCTTTTCACCCTTAAGCCTCCTTTATATATATTCATGCATACCTGTTTTCAAGAAACCAAATTAATTTTTCTACCTCTCACACTCCCAAAGAAACTGTTTAAAAATATATCCAGGAGAGGAAATTATAACACCTTATTCTGAAAAATCCGTACAATATATGAATTATTATTAATCAATTAAAACAACGCATTTATTTCCATAATTCTATGAATTTATAGAACAATTTACTTCGTATTTTCTTTTTGTTTTGTATGTAATTGAAAAATTTAAAGGTTTGCGACACTAATATAACATCATTAACAAAGATTAAAAAGAGTAAATAATTATTATAAATACAATTAAAAAAAATCTTCATAAGAAACCTGTACATACATACATATTTCATACTTTGAATATTACAAATAGTATATCAAAATGAATGAGATTTACAATCCATAAAATATATACAAATCTCAAGGCAGTCTTCCTTCAAAACCAACTACTGAGACCGGTCCTACTCATTTCCAGCGTCCCTACTCTTTATCTCAGCTAAATCTCTTGAATCTAGATCTTCGTCTGATCCTAGATAGAGATCTCTCGAATCGGCTTTAATCTCTGTGCCAGTAATGCGCTCAAAGGTCCATCTGGACAGTCTTTCAAGAGAGTCATGATCGTGGTAAGTGAATAGATACGCAAGGGCTGCTGGACTCCTAATAGTACCTCTATATATATATACACATAAGGTCTAGTGTATTCTACTCCTTAGGAAGTCAAAAGGAATGCTATAAAAGTACTCCAATTCTATCATAACAAAAGTTCTAGCTTCATTCTTTACAAGAATAGCAAATTTGAAATAACACAGTCTTTGGTGTTCATTAAATACATAATTCAACCTAAAATGTACAAAATTATCAATTAATTTAATCCTTCCTTGAGGCTTTGTCATCCTAATTCCCTGAAATTATTAGTAAGGATGAACATCTATTCTATCCCTTTTCTAACATTACATCATCAAATCATAATTTATATTATAATGGCAACATATTCATTTTCACACAAACATCACACTACAAACATATTTATATATATATCAACCATAATTCACAGTTTATCATCTAATTTCTCATCTCAATATGCACTTGCAGCGCACTGTGATTACAGATATCGATGCCTCCAACACTTCTCAAGGTCTTACTCAACTAGGTAAATAGTCGCCAGTTAACCCATGCACACGGATACAACGTATACAATAAATCAGGCCTTCAGCAAAGGCATAGTCAAGAGTCTAGTCAGCAAACGAGTGTGAGGCCATGTGACGCATTCGCTCTTAGAAAGAGTGTGTACACATACGCGAATGTCGCTCACCACCCTACGTTTCCCCCAGATTGTCATCGTCTTGGACTCTATACCCCCAGTGTATCTCTGTAACTATTCATATTAGATCCAATCCAAATCTGACTTTTAAAGTCATTCTTAGAATTATTCTTTTTTTCACTCATAAGATAGTACATAGTAAAACACTTCCAAACTAATTTCATTTCAATCCATTTCATGCACACATTCATTGATACAATTTTATCCACAAACTTTCATATTCATATCATTTTACAAGGTCACACATATCACTCATCCATTTCAGTAATATTTCAAATTGAATAATCATTACATAATACATATGAACATGTATCAACCATTATCACTACAGAAGTAATTTTGACTAGCAAGTGTGCTAGTGTTGTTGTAGCAAGTAATAAAATGTTATAACTGTGTTTGGGTCCCAAATATCGTCCTCAGGGAATAAAGTTCTTGATTATCACTTCACAAGTCCACAATTAGTTGAGCCTCATGAATTTTAGATGAAGTTTGGATGCAAAAGTAACCAATATTGAAATTAGAAAACAAAACATAACAATGAACATGGAAGTATGTATTTGACAGATGTAGAAAACATAGTTAGGGACTTGTTTCACCAAAACTTTAGTGTTGATTCAATAAAGTTCTAAACTTTCAAGTATTTAGGTGGAATGACAATCAGTTTCACATTTTATTATTCAAAGGTTAATTTCTTAACTCAATGAATCTAACATTTAACTAAATCACTCTAATTCCTTAGATCTGGTTCAATTAAATGTTGCATTAAGCATTAGAAACCAGAAGATTGCAAGATCAAGATATGTTATCCTTAAGAAATCAATAACCTTGGTAATTGATTCAGGTCTGAGAAACAAATTCAACTTCCATCGATAAGAGTTCCTCTGTAATTAGTCAATCAAATTTCCATTCAATCACTATGTGAATAGCAGAATCAATTACTCAATCCAATCCAATACTCAAAGTTCAAATTCAAAATCAATTCAACACTTTCATTTCAGATTCACAATCCCTAACTACAAAGAGTTTAAGCAACCATTACAAAATGAGAAGAGAAAGAAAGAGAAGAAGATGAACAAAGAAGCATCTTCAAACTAATCTTCAATCCGATTCCTTAAGATTTAAAGCTTGGTGTTCGTCCCCAATCTCTTTCTTAGACTCTCTCAACACCAGAAAATAAGTGGAAAGTGAAAAATGAACAAAAGATCCAAAGATATCTGAGCTAATTCATATTTATAAAATTCTTGTCTTTCTGGCGTGATCACTATTCTTCATAAAAGTAGTCACGCAGAGGTCAAGATCTGTGCGTGTTCACTTTTGTTGGCAAAAGGAGACACGTGCAACTTTGCAGTGATGGAAGGTTCTCTAAAACAATCACTTTTGTGAACAAAAGTGATAACGCACAACTTGCTTTCCTAGAGGCTTATTTGGAACGATCACTTTTGCCAGGAAAAGTGATCACGCGTGCTTTGCTATGATTGAAGCTTCTCTAGAACGCTTACTTTCATTAGCGATAATGATCACACGCAGATTTTCCTTCACTTTTAAGCTCTAGAACGATCACTTTCACCAGCGACAGTGGTCACGCCCAGCTCTTGCTTCATTAAACCTTGTTCCTTGATTCCAGTTTTTGCTATTTTTCTTCTATCTTTCCTTTAATCTTCCAACCTCATGAACTTAGCTCAGAATTTCCTACAAAAATATGATTGAATCATTAATTTCTACACAGAAAATTCATAAATTCTAAAATAACCATATGTTTAGAGAAAACTTTAATCATTCTATTAATTTTTATGAGTTTTTCTGCTTTTTCCAACATGTTTCTTTATCAAAGGTATTAAAACTAAGGTAAAATACTAGTAAAATATGGATTTATCAACCACTTAGCCTAACAACCAAACAGTCCAACTCATTAAACAAATATCTTTTCAACCATACTTAACACATCATATATCACAATCATTCATTCTCATACCATATTCACATAACAGTGCTCTATGAGCTCAACATAAATACTATAATAGAAAGATAAAATAGAGCTCTCCTTACCTTGAAGTTGAGCTCACAGAGATATATTGAAAAAGGTCAGGGAGTCAACTATGGAAATTCTCCTAAACACCAAGAGACATCCATAAGAAACAAGAATAGGAAAAATGATAAAAAAAACTCAAGTTTAATCTAAAGAAACTTACTTAAAATCACTTAACTTTGATGTCCAAGTGTGATTATGAAGAAAAATTGGAGTTTTTGATGCTTTTATCTGAGTGAAAAGAAGAAAAAGTTCAAAGAACGTGAGAGAAGGACGTGAGTTTGTAATATAATGAATTTCTTATGCGAGAAATCTCTTAAATACCCCTCAGCCTTGCGCATTCTCGCTTTAGGGACGAGCATCATGTCTAAGCGAGATATGCAGACAGTGGTCTCGCCTGCTATTTTCTAATATTCTCGCTTGAGCGAGCTCCATCTTGCCTGAGCGAGATGGGGTCCAGAAAGCATGTCATTTCTCCTATGGGTTTTCGTTTGAGCTATCCATCTCGCCTGGGCGAGATCCTCAGCTCACCTGAGCGAGATCACTCTCGCCTGGACAAGGTGACAGTTGGACAACATTTATCTTATCTCGCTTGAGCAAGATAGTTCTGCAGCCAGATATTCCTGCATGCTTAATTTCACTTGGGCGAGATCTCCTGCACCAAAACTCCTCTAAACTTACATCTAAATACATTCTAATGCTACTCAATATTAAATAAACATAATTTACAGAAAATGAGAAGAGGATGTTACAGAAATGATACCTGAAGGAGCCAAGAAGAAAGAGAGATAGAAAATTAGAAGAGAAGTGAGGACTACTTTTAAAAGGACAATGCGACCACCAAAAGGGAGATTATTACTTGACTAAAATTGCAAACATTTCTTCACCTTTGAGACCATTGGAGCTTAGGTACTAATTCTTCTTGGATTAGCACCTATAACTAATCCTAGATATGTCAAACGAAGTTCTCCAACTTTGTACCTAAGAATATAAGTTGCTTTTGCTACCCAACCAACCCTCACATTAATAGAAAGAAGCATGCGTTTATTAATATTTATTTTTAGCATTGTAGCTAATTCAAAAAGTTCAGCTTTGTTCCCTAAATGTTGACTTCATCCGCTTCTCCTAACAGCAAAGTATCATCTATAAATTGCAAGTAAGACATCTTGATTTGTAACCTTTCCACCTTCACACCTACAAATAAAGTATTCTCTTTGAATTTCTCCATCGTTCTCCCAAAGCCTTATGCAACAATAAGAAATAGCAGGAAAGTGGATCCCTTTGGCACAAACCCTTTCCTTTCTTGGAACAAATTCTTTAGTTAGACTACCATTAATTAACACATAAATTGATGCAATCTTGAGACACTCAATTACCCAACTTCTCCATTTTAGACAAAATCCCATCTTCATCATAATAATTTGATAAGTCTATATTTTGGCATACTTTTAAAGCATATATAATTGTGCGTGACTATTATTTTATTAGGATTCTGCACTAATTGCTATATTAATTATACAATTTAATATAAGAATATCACAATTGGGTTTTAGGTGTATTTTAGGCTTGAATTGGATGGAAAATAGGACTTTGCCGCATCTAGCACGCCCATACCCTAACATCCAGCATGAGAGTGCTTCAAGCAATATGCACAGTCGTGCTTATAGCTTTGCACGACTGTGCTTATCCCCAAAAGTTCAACTTTGATGAAATATTAGGGTTTTGAAAACCTATTAAAGGAACCTAATGGGCGATGACTTAGAGGTCTCTTTCACATCTTTTGACACCTTCAATCTTGGTATTGGCTAGTCACTTATGACTATTGGAGCTTTGGAAGAATGTCTTAGGATCAAAAGCTCTCCTTATTTCTTCTCCATTAGAGACTCCTCTAGTTTGTATTTACTTTTTGATTAATTATGGATTGGTTTATTATTATTGTGGTTTTATGTGATATAATATCTAGCTAATTCTATAGTCAAGGCTTAGGTGAATCCTTGCATGACTTTATGAGATCTTTATGATTAATAATTTCATGTTTTTTTTTTCTTGATTGGGGTTTATCCTATTGCAGTATAATTGTATGTTTAGAATTGACAACTCTTAAACATACATAATTAATTATATTATAGGTGACCGTACCATATATAATTAATGAATCTATATGTTAAAACGAGAAAAATGATTAAGTAGACCAAACTTAATTTTTTTCTTTCAATCATTATTAAATTAACAGCTTGTAAACTCTTTATACTTTCTCTTCCTTTTGTAACATCCCTAATTTCGTATTCAATTTATATAATAAATTATGACAAAATAAAAGAAAAAATAAATTTTTCTTTAAACAAGTAGTATGAAAATGTGATGAAATTAAGACTTTCTTATAAATAAATCCTTTCATGAAACTTTACAAAAATATTAGAAATAACTAATGATAAATTATACCTTAAAAATTATATTTATACTAAAAGTTGTAACATCCCTATTTTTTTTATTCATAAATTTTGATAAAATTTAATTAAAATAGGTAACATTTTAGATGAATTAGAAAATGTTCATGTTAATTTAAATCTTAAAATAATAGAAGTTATCAAGATCTTTAGACTTTATAGATAAATCTCATTTATAACAGAGAAATATATTTTTGCAATTTAAATTTAACATTAAAAATAAGATTGAGGGAATTAACTGCTAGATATTACAAATATAATTCAAATTCTTACTTACAGTAAACTTTATCAAACTTTTTAAGTATCTAAATTTGACATCAAATTGTTTACATACCAAAATCAATTTCTAACTAAGACTTAATCAAAATTATTACAACCTTGATACAAGTTAAATCCTAACAGAGCAGATTTTTCCTTGCAACACTATTGAGAATATGATCTTAGAATAGACCATTCTTCATTTCAATTCCTGAAAAAGGTTGACCGCCCCACTAAATCCTTTATTTTATGAATAAAACAATAATACAAAAACATTCTTAAATATAATACATCAAAATAATACTGATTTGCGTATTATATTAATGAACTTACAACAGATCAACCATCATAACAAGCACATCGTTAATATTTCAAAACATACACTAAGACCATGCCATTCTTATATTCTTACATTAACCAATATGTCATAATGTGCGAGTTCTAATTATATTAATCAAAACATTACAATACATGCATTATAATCACACCTATCAATATATTACAATACTTGTATTATAATCACATTAATCAATCTATTACAACACACACATTATAATCATAAGATCATTGTATTGTAACACAGACATCATAATTACACATTCATTGCCCCTAGGATCCCTTGAGGTCTTTATAGTATAGATAGTTGCTAGTTAGCTGCAACAATATGGATACGTGTGTTAAACTGACCCTTTTTAGCAAAAGTATGGTCAAGAGTATAGGTTAGAAAATGAGTGTGAGCACTATGATGCTTTCATTCCCATCAATTAGTGCCCAAGTTAAAAGAAAGCATTCACCACCCTACATTTTCCCAAAGTTTTCAAAATTGACTCTGTCTTTTACACACACAGTGTATCTCTGTCACTATTTATACACATTTTTATCACTTGTTCATGACACACTATTCTCTCAACAATTCTCTTTTCATGATTTCTTTTCACATTCATGTCATTTTCACACTTTCTTAACAATTTAAACAACACTTTATACAGATCCATGCTCTTAAATATTCACACCAATAGTTATTCCAATTTTCTCTTACATACAATTAATTTCACATTCACAATAATACACAATTATAATGATGTTCCTATTGAACTATAATTAAATCATCAAACAACTTTGCCATAGATCGAATACCTCTAGCCTCAATTCCAATCGTATAGTTAAAACATATTGAAATTAAATCACATACTACAGTGATATTGCCGAAGATCATACTCTCTCAGTCTTTAATAAAAGTCATTTATCTTAAAGTTTAGTCTCTTCCTCAGTACACATTGTTCAAGATTATAATTCACAATATCAACTGTATATACATAATAATCAATAGCAAAATTGTAGAAACTTCTTAAAACATGTGTTATTCATAATCTTTACTATGAAATTTTGCTTAGATAGTTTTGGAAATAAATCATAGGTTTTCATGGCCAAAATCCATTTTTCTATCACTGTAATTCTAAGAAAATATTAGGGCTCTGCTATCCAAGATAGGAAAATTTTGAGTTTTTAAACTAAAACATGTAAATAGGAGATAGAGTTTAGGATCAACTCTCTTTACCTATAAATAGGTCTCTCACCACCAAAGGGATGAGAGCTAATGTCTCTAAGACCAAGATCTACTTAGGATTCAGAGGGAAGTGCAATGTTTTGAAGGAGATGTGTAACACCCCGAATTTTATAATCATATTTTAATGTATTAATATAAATGTATATGTTGATTTTCGTGTGTTTGATATGTGTGTGTGATGATGTGGACTTGCATGAGTGTGTGAATACGAGAATAAGCATATATGTTGGTTTATGGTTGAACTGAAATTGTTGAATATGACTGGACTGGATTGAAAAATAGGCCAAGTGTGTGTTTCAGGATGTTCTCGCTGTAGCAAGTGGATTCTCACTGTAATGAGAAGGCATTGGGAGAAGAGGAATGAAACTGTCACATTCTCGCTGTAGCGAGAGGGCAACAGTGGAGGGTGCATTTCTGGGTGCAGTCTTGCTATAACGAGATTCTGCAGAAACCAGAGTGCAGTTTCTTCTGAGATTTTTGCTGTAGCGAGAAAGGTTATCGCTATAGCAAGATATTCTCGTTGTAGCGAGAGTGTCACGATCAAAATGAGATTTAAGGGGTTTAGGGTTTGGGAAACTCATTTTTCCTTTCCTCCCTTCAAAATCTCTTCAGTTCTCTCAACCTAAAACCTTATTTCACTGATTAAATTGCCTACAAAGTCATTTGGGAGCTAGATTGAAGGTTGAATTTGTGTTAGGAACGCTTGGAGGTAAGTTTTAATGGTTAGGGTTTCGGTTTCTCATCCCCATTCTCAATTTTCCTTAGTTTTCAAGGGATTCTTCCATGTAATTAGGACGAAGTTCGTGTGGAGAATCTTTTTCATCGTTGATTCGTGCATGGGTCTTCAATTTGAGGTAAGGGGGACTCTACCCTGTCTCATTATGTTTGAATGCCATGTAAATTGCTATGCAATGTAATGTGGATGGTTTGGAATATGTGTTTGGTATAATTGATTATGATAAGATTGTGGTGGAAAGATTGAATGGAGTATATATAGTGTGTATGATGGAATAAATTGATGAATGTGAATTATGTTGAAATGTTGTATGTATGGAATAGTTGTGCGTTAAATGTAATGCTAATAAATGTAGGCATCTATGTCGTGTACTGTGAACGAATGTGGGCCTGTGTGCCGTGTGCGAATATGAATATTGTATATAATTGAAATGTGTATGAATGAGGCATGTTAAATGCAATTGTAATTATGCTATTAATGGTTTAGCGATACACTAGAGGTGTGGAAGATGGGAACCGTAGAAATACCTTGGGAAAGAGAGAGTGGTGGTGACACCAACAGTGAGCGTGTCTCCGTCAGGTATGGGTAACCGACGACCATCCATGGTGTGAAACTGTGGTCACAGTGCCATAGTGAGTGCGGCTACGTGCAGTGAGCGCACGTGTGTAAAATGTTGTTGGTGCAGTGAGCACACCAATTTTAAATTTGAAATGGAATGTATGATGAGTGTTGTATGTGATTAATAATACTTGAGTAGAATATGTTAGAATACATGTAAGTGTGCAAGGTGAGTCTCTGTTGTTTGTGTGATGGATAGTGTAGAGTACTCACCCTTACATTTATTTTTCAGGTGACCAAGACGATTAGCATCGGGCTCAGTGAAGGGATGGATGAAACTACTATAGGGCCTAGATTTTATTTTGACTTACGATGTAATTGAATTAGACATGTAGCAGTTATTGATATAAAACTTGTAATCCCTTATTATTTTAAAAAAGTTTGATGAAACTCTGTATTGAGAAATTATATTTAAATGAAATTTTAATTATTCCCATTTTGCGAAATTTATTATTTTAAAATTAATTTAAGGTGTTACAAAATGTTGTCCAAAGATTAAATTTCTCCTGTATATTACGAAGTAGAGTACCTTTAAGAAAGGAGAAAATAGAGAATAGAAGTGAGATTGAAAGATTGAACTTTAAGAAACTTATTTGGGATCAAGAGAAAAGGATGTTAGAGCTTAGATTCGAAAGAGATTTAAGATTTAAAGAAGTTTCTCTAATTAAAGTTTCCTTTTAACTTATAGAAGAAGTTTTATTCATTTTTTATATTATTTTTCTTCTTTTAAAAATACTTATCCATAGGCTCACCCAAACTAAGCCATTATCAATATACATTTGCTTTAAATTTGTCATCCTGTGTTACATGTTTCATGAGTACATTAAACAAAATAAATAAATAACTATTCAATACATCACTCAATATACTCAAATTTAGAAATAATTTATCCAAGATATAATATTAAGTTTCTTCATTAATCACTCTTGAGTTTCCAACCATCATTTTTCAAATAAAATTGAAATTGAAATTTTAAAATAAGATAAAGATAGATCTTTGATTAAATTTTCAAAACAGAATAAAGATTTGTCTATGTGGTGTTCATATTTTAAGCTTGAATAGAGTTTGTATCATGATATTTAATTAGTTTAGGTAGTCAAATTATGAAGATGATGAACCCAAATTCCTACCATAATTTCACTTCAATTTTCACGACATAAGTCCAAGCATCCTACTAAGTATATTAAACAACATTATATTATTTCCTACATCAATTCTATATATGCACATTACTAATCCAATTATACATGCAACATGATAAAATATGAATATTTTATAATAAAATATATAAGATTCTTGTCGATCCCTTACTATTAATGTGTTTGCACACATGACTTATGTAAATAAAAAATTATATTTATATAAATAAATTGTACCATAAATTTATAATAAAAAAAAAAGACATAAGAAGTCAAGAAAATGGGATCTTTAACTTGCAAAATGTCAAAAAGCAAGGATTAAAAAGAAAGATGAAGTGCAAAATTTTTCTTACACAGAATTAACAATCAGCTAACAACATATAGAAAAGATTTTCTCATTCAATCTCTCAGAACATGAACAAAGACTAGTGTCTTTTATTGATGAGAAAAATACAAAAAAACTAAAGGCTAAGAGCTGAAAAAACTAACCACCAAAAAATGAGGAAAAACTAACTTACTTGTAGCCACCAGATAACCAACTAACTAACTAATTACATTTGTTAACACCCCTCCTCAAGCTAGAATGTGTATATCCAACATTCCAAGCTTGAAAATACAACTGTTAAAGGGACCAAGAGCAAAAGCCTTGGTTATAATGTTTGTTATTTGATCTTTGGAGGAAAAGGATAACAAGTGAAGGAAGCCATTTTGGACTTGATCACGAACCGAGTGAGAATCAATTTTAATGTGTTTTGTCTTCTCATGGAAGGCAGGATTAACAATTATATGAAGTGCAAATTGGCTATCACAAAATATGTTGATAAGTTTAGAACGAGTGACACCAAAATCCTTGAGAAGGGAAGTGATTCATAGTGCTTCACAAGTGGCAAGAGCCATAACTTTATATTCTACCTTAGAGAAGGATTTGAAAATGGTTAATTATTTCTTAGATGTCCACGATATTATAGATGATCTAAGGAAGAAACAAAAATTAGTCACTAATTTTCTAGTGTTTGGACAAGCACCCTAATTTGAATCAATGAAGCAAGTAAGACTGAAATATGAGTTAGCAAGAAAGAGAAGTCCTTTTGCTAGATTACCCTTTATATACTTCAATATCCCAAGGGCTACTTGGAAATAAACAATGGTTGGGTCTCAAATTTGTCTAGTAAATAAATTTTCCCAACAACCTTCTATAACATGTAATATCATGATAAAGAGGTCCAAAGTTATACTAAATTTCAAAAGTGTGATCCATAGGAGTGAAGCATGGCTTTGAAGCTAAAAGTCCTGTGTCTTAGAGCATATCAATCCAAGGCATATTTTCTATGATACAAGAAGATCCCTTTGGCAAATCTGGAAACCTCAAATCCAAGGAAGAACTTGAGATTTCCAAGGTCTTTAATTCCAAATTTCGTGTTTAGAAAGAGCTTGATGTTATGAATTTCAAAGAGATAATTCCCTGTTAGAACTAGATCATCCATATAGGTTAGAATGACAGTGAAACCTACAGTGGTGTGCTTGGTGAATAATGAGTAATCAGACTTGGATTGTAAATATTCAGGGTCCATAAGAATCTGAATAAGTTTCAGAGTCTATTGCCTGCTAGCTTTCTTTAGGCTATATAAGTGTAATGTCTTATTTTTCCTTTTCTCAAATACATGATATTTTCATAAAAGAATTAAGAAAATAAAACAAATTCCTTCGAACATTATTGAAGTGAGAAAGAAATGTGAAAATAATACAAACTATAGTGTAAAAATTTCATTAATTCATAAGTACTTTAGAGAACAAAGATTCTAAAATTGCATCTGCAACAAAGAAAATAGTAGGTTTTACAATTATTTCAAAAGAATGCTATAGAACTGAAAATATCCATTACATAACTCAAAATAATTAAGTCCTATAGCAATTCTCATCCATCCATGCACTGTGAGCTTGGTACTACTCGTCTTGATTTCTTAAAAATGTTGTGTAAGGGTGAGTCTCTACCCTACCACTCATACATAACACATATTCATCATAAAATACATCTTATCACAATTAAAAAAAATATCATGGTATTACATATCACAGTGTCATATAAAGCAAGTTCTCATCTCAACATATAAATACATTATATTCCACAGATTCACAATTTCTTTTTCTTTTATTTGCGCTTACCGCACCCTGTGGTCACAGTTATCCGATGCCTCTATCCCGAGGTCTTACACATCCATGTAAATAGTCGCCGGATGGCCCAATGCAATACGGATACAACACATGCAATAGACAACCCCTTAGCAAAGGTAATGGTCAGGAGTCAAGTTAGGAAACAAGTATGCGGCCATATGGTGCATTTGTATACAATATTCCATGCAAAACCCCAAATGTCACTCACCACCCTACATTTCCCCCAAGATATCTCATATTGTCTCCATCTTCCACCCCCCAGTGTATCTCTATAACTATTTACATCATACCCATTTCCGTCTCATACTCTTTTTGAGTATATTCACATGTTTACATATGTCATTTCTCATGTTCACACATATTTTTCATTATATTTCCACATACCATTCATTATATACATCAAACCATGACATATTCACAATACACATCATTTTTTTACATAAACCACAATATATTCAAACATGAAGCATCCATCTCTTTGTATATTTCATATCACAAAATCATATCAACTATCCCCAATATACCTTATCATGCACTGTTTGAACATAATAACACATTTTCATCATATATTCATCATAAAATCACATAAACCAATTATTCTCACTTTTCATTGGTTATTTTTCATAAAACAAGGATTATTCCACATATAATCACATATATGGCAAGATCTATGAGAATACAAGAAATAAACATAACAAAATGATAAAGTAGAGCCCCATTATCTTAAGATAAGGATTTCTCAAAGATTTAACCGAAGATTTTGCTCTAAAATCAAAGTTGATCCTAAAAAACCATAAGATACCTATAAGAAATTTGAGATTAAGAGAAATGAACATTAAATCTAGATTCAAACTTAGAGAAACTTACTTTGAATCACTTAGAATGAACATACGATCCTAGATCTGAAGAGAAATCTAAATTTAGGAGGTTTAGGATGAGAGAAAATGGTAGTATATGACTTTGGGTCTCTCTAGAACCTTTGAGAAGTGTGAAGAATGAAGACTTCATGCAGGGCCCCTTGTTTATAGCCAATGTTCACGGGAGACAATCTAGGGTAACCCTAGTACTACATTAATTTGTTTAAATTTTGATGAGGATTTGCAACAAATCTTTTAAACACAACATAAGAAAGCATCGTTCATCAATCACCTTAAAATATAGTCGTGTTCACATCAAGTTAATGTAGATACCATTGGTGAACAACAACAAGAGACAATAATACTTTGATGGTTGTCAATTTTACCACTAGAAATCAATGTCAGTTGCTTGTGTATCCTTTTGCTACTAGACTAGATTTGTGTCTCTCAATAGAACCATTTGTCTTGTGCTCTACTTTGAAGATCCATTTGCATCCAATAAGTCTCTTCCCATCAAGAAGAGTAGTAAGAATCCAAGTCTAATTTTTAATCAAGGCCTATAATTCATCTTCGATAGCACTTTTCTAGCAATCATGTATGATGGCCTCTTGGTAAGATTAATGTTCATTAGTGAAAGTGAGGTTTAAAAAGTAATGTTTATGTGAAGATGATAAAGATTTATAAGAGAGTTAATGAAAAAAAGGACACCCAACAATATTTCAAGATGAAAATGCAGTTGAGGTAGCTAATGCGCAATGATAGTACCTTAGGTAATTAAGAGGTCTCCTCTCTCTTTGAGAATTTCTTAATAGTGGATTGGGATCTTATGTTTCCCTTTCTTGATTGTTATGATTTTTGATAAATTTCAGTTTCTATGGGAGGTTGTTGAGTATGGGGAGAAAGTTTCATGAAGAATGTTTGATGTGATGTTAGTGAAAGGAACTCATAAAAAAAAAAAAAAGTTATGTAATCAATGGGAATTAAATACATAACCATTAAGAACATTGTTTTGAAGTTTAGAAAAAGCATGCTCATAAAACCGAACATGTCTAGATAGAAAAACTGTATGAGTTTTCAAATCATACAATATATATTCTTTGATCTCAAATTTAAAACTTAAGAAAACACATCTTCTTACTTTACTATCTATTTTTTTTTTATGAGATAATTTTTTTTTTTATGAGATGTCAATGAAGTTACAAAATATAAACATCCAAAGACTTTTAGGTGTGATATGTTAGGTGATTCATTGTATAAGACTTAATATAATGATTGATTATAAAGTAACAGTGATGGTATTATGTTAATCTCCTTCACGATATTTCTTAATTGTAAGAATCAAATTGCATTAATACTTGACCTTTGTATTTGGGAATAGGTCAAAAATTCTCAAACTCTTTAGCTAAGTAAAATATGCAATAATTGATGAAACTTCATGTTTCAATGAATAAATTTATTCATGCAACTTTGAAATTCTGAAAACAGCTCCTTAATAGTACCTTTTTTATTTAAAAAAATAAGCTCTTACTAACTAGTAACCATTAACTAACTAATTAACTAATTACAATTAAATAATTAATTACATCTGTTCACATATAGAACAACCTTTAATTATATTACAGTGAAATCAGACTCAAATTGTGCAGAAGTTATGCAACAACTGCTTTCAACACATTTAAATTATATGTTTTTAATTTGTCACCAGATATTAAAAGATTTATCAAGTGATTTAATGATTTAATTTTTCGTGTTACCGTTGAAAAGCAAATACAGTAATAGATTATTTGCTAATTTTGGCCTAACCATGCATAAAAGCTAAATATGTCCGTATTCAGTGTTTTTATTATTTATTTATTTTTGTTTTAATTTATTTTATTCTTTTATCCAATGTACCAAAAAAATAAAAATAAAAGTGCAATACAAGATGATTAATAGATTATATGATAGAGAAATATAAAAGAAATAATATTATAAAAATATACTGTATAATGATAATAACTTCAGTTTTTTAATAGATGCTCAAAGATACACGACACAAAATTTAATAAATATTAAATTTTATTAAAAATTATAAATGTTAAATATGACACGATAACTATATTATATTATCAACCATCATTAAAAGACCTTCAATAATAAAAAATTAAATCATCACCCATAAATAAAATAATAATATAAATTTTTAAGAATGAATTATTTTATTTATTTTATCTTATCTAATATATATACATTGAAATATCAAAAGTTATTCTTAATATGTATGTTATTTATGCATATACACTCCACTAATAATGTTATATACAATAAACAATAAATTAATGAAACTTATATTTTTTTAGCATATTTAATATATACCCACTGTCGTGCACTTTTTAAAATTTTTTTATCATAAATTTAATATTACAATCACAATATAGAGACATGGGTAATATATGGGTGTTATTTATTATTTTATTTTACAAGAAAATTATTTTCATAAAAAATATATTTGTTCATAACTATAGAGTTAAATTTAAGGTGGAGATTAGCATGAGTTAGTAAGGTAAGTGATTCATGAATGAGTGATAATCTTAAACTATTAGATGTATTTTAAAATTTGTAAAATGTTCAAATCTTTTACCTACAACTTAATAATATAAGTTTATACATATTTATCATTTAATCATTTATAAAAAATTTTAAAACTTTTCTTTGAACTTTCAAAACCTTTTATTTTGTAGCTGTAAAATTTATTACTGTCTTTGTATTCAAAACTTTGTACATTGTATTTTTTTTTTCTTCACCTTTGTATTTCCTGGATTTTCTAAACTTATTTTAAGAAAGTATGCATTCAAATGCAATTTGAATACATAATGAAACAACTTTTGAATCGATAGAACGTTAAATATTATGCTAGATCTTTAGAATTCTCCACAAACCCTATTTATGAAGTTAATAATTTTTAAAATTAAAACTTTTACATTCACTCTTACGGTCTTAATTCATTATAAAATGAGGTTTTGTATTGATATATTAATCAATGCCCTTTTAGATCTTTTGCATGTTCTCCCTGTGTAAGGGTTGTTTTTGCATTGCATAAATTCTACAACATTCGCTTAAGTCAAGTTTTTTTGCTTAAATGAAAATTATCAAAAAACAAAACTCACTACAAGTAATTCGCTTAAGCCTTGAAATTAAGCAGAATAACGACTTAAACGATTAATATTAGCTTAAGCGAATGTGTGTTAGATTTATATATGTCTTTGATTCGCTTAAGAGCTTTGATGAAAAATTCAAAATCATCTCTATCTTTGATTCGCTTAAACGAATATGTGATAGCTTATGCAAATTTGACAAAAAAATATAGATTCATTTATGTATAAATTTTGCTTAAGTGGATAACTTTGGCTTAAGCAAAAATTACAGCGAAATGAATTCTCTACGTTTTGTCTAGTTCAACAAAATATCTTTAGTCATTACTTCTATTTTGAACAAACCAAAATGATTATTTTTTTAGATAATTGGAATGAGTATATGATGTTTTCAAATAGAAAACCTTACATTTGAAAGTATAATAATTCAAAGGAAAAATAGTTATGTGGGTTTAGGGTTTAGGTAGATACCAGAAACGAGTTTGTATACTATTAAGGAGAGGAAATAAGAAGAAATTGAAATAGAAAAAAAAAGAAATTCAACAAAACTTCTACAATAAGATTCTAAATGAAGATTACGTTATTTTATTAGATCTTTTGCCTTGAATTTCTCTTTTTAAACTTTTATCTAGTAAAATTCAACCTTAATTATTCAATTTATCATTAAATTTTACACTATAAACACACAAAAAATCTTGAACATCTTTAAAAATAAATGAGAGTTAGTTTAAAAAAATATAATATGATTTCACATAAATAAACAATTATATTCTTTCTTAACTTTAAAAAAAATTAGGTTAAAAAATGACATATTTTAAATATTTAAGAGATTAAAATTTTTTATATACAAAATTTAATAAAAATTAAATTTTAAATATTCAAATTATTAAAATATGATATAACAAATCATCTTACTAACTTATTTATAAATTACTTATGTTGTTAATTCACGGTAACCTTCTCCTAAATTTAATAACCTTCACCTAAATTTAATATTTGAAATGATTGACTCAAAAATATTCTGCGGCCGTGTATGGAAACTTATGGTGGAATTGGAGTGAAACTGTGGAGAAGCTATAGATAGACATTATAAGTTACTTTCTATTTTGTGGGCCGAAGCTAATTAACAGAGGAAGGATAGGCAATACGACAAATTAAACAGAACTGACTACTCCGCACAAAGCTTCCCCACCTTCTCTCTCCAATTCATATGGACTAGATTCTCTCTTTTAGCGTAGTGAAATCAAATCCACAAGCTTGTTTCTCTCATTGCCCTGAAATACAGCGGGGTCACACGCACCAACACTGAATCACGTCGTATCAATATCACTCAACAATACTCAATCTCTCAATCTCTCACTCTTTCTCTTTCTCTTTCTCTGTGACCATAGCACAACACGGTTCGACGAGAGAACCCTCCTCAGTTCTTCCTTGAAAAATGAGCCAGTGTGTTCCCAGCTGGGATGTCGACGACAACCCACCACCCCCAAGAGTTTCTCTTCGTTCCAACTCCAATTCAACTGCCCCTGATGTCCCCATGTCAGTGCTCTCCATGCCTTTCTTTTTTTTCTCTTTCCCTCTCTATCTACATGCGTTAATTTTGTGTCATTTAATGAGTTCAGGTTAGACTACGATGTTGCTGAACTTACATGGGAAAATGGACAGCTATCTATGCATGGCTTAGGGTTACCGCGAGTGCCGTTGAAACCATCCACGACGACCAATAATAAGTACACCTGGGAAAAGCCTCGTGCAAGTGGCACCTTAGAATCCATAGTGAACCAAGCCACTAGCTTACCCGAGAGGGGTAAAGATGGTAGCGCCGCCGGTGCTAACACCGAAGGGGGTTACGGGAATTTGTTAGTCCCATGGTTCGACCCTCGCCGCGCAACAGCAGCCGCCGCCGCCGCGTCCAACAATACCATGACTATGGACGCATTGGTGCCCTGCTCGAACCGTTCGGAGGAGCAGAGCAACCATGCCATGGACTCCAACCCCAGAGGGGTTGGAACGTGCATGGTGGATTGCTCCACACGTGTGGGGTCGTGCTGTGGTAACCATGGGGAAGGCGCGGTCCTTGCTGCCGCGAAGCGCGCCAAGGTTGCACACGTGCCGGTGGGTGGGCACGAGATGAGTGGGAGGGATCAGAGTGTGAGTGGCAGTGCCACCTTTGGGAGGGATAGTAAGCACGTGACGCTTGACACGTGTGACAGGGAATTTGACATGGGTTTCACTTCCACTTCCATTGGGTCGCTCGAAAACACCAGTTCCGCTAAGCAGTGCACCAAGACCACCACTGTTGACGAACACGATTCTGTTTCCCATAGCAAGCCCGTGGTAAGTTTATTATATTTCTTTGTTACTAATATTTTATAGTGCTTTTAAACTTCGGTTTCTTGCCTTCAATTTCACTTCTGAGTTTCTATACCTCTATTCATATCATCACAATTCTATCTGTAACTGTAGCTCTTCTGCACGATCTACTGTAACCTCTAGCAGAGTAATATTATTGCCACGTACACGTATAAATGTAATGGAAATATTTTACATATATATGTATACAATGTTTAAGTTTATTTTTATAATTATACACCGTATAATATTATTGATATTTTAAAAAATTTAGTCATCAATATTCTTTTAAAAATATATTCTTAAAATGTTATAGTTTTAATCCTCTATAAAATTTAATATAGTAATTTGTTACAATTTTGAAAGATTACTTTAGTAATAAAATTTTTAAAAATCAATACAGTAACATTTTAAGTCTTTAAAAACTCTTTGGTGATAATAGCAAAAAAACAAATTTGGTCAATATTTTTAAAAATACTAACATGATAATTAGTTTTCAAAAATTTTTAATTGTAATTTTTAAGATTAAAGTTAAACAACTCAAATTGAAATTTTTTTATTAAAAAGATACTTATTACATTGAAAACATAAAAGTATTATTTTTATATACTTAAAATTTGTCCTAAAGATTGGAGTTATCAGAATCTTTTATTTTGAAAGATAAACGTAAGATTTGTTTTATTTTTTGAATTAACTAATTTTGGTTTCAATTTTATGATATGTGATTATATATCTTCTGCAAAATTTGCAGAGGGAAGATGGGGATGAAGAAAAGAAAAAGAAAGGAAATGAAAAATCTTCGGTTTCCACTAAAAGGAGTAGAGCCGCAGCTATACACAACCAATCTGAAAGGGTGAGCGTTGAATCAATCTTACTAATTGCTATGATGAAATTTTACAACAAAATCTAGAATTTGTTGTTCATTGGTCCAATGCATATTTTGCTTTTCAGAAAAGGAGGGATAAGATAAACCAAAGAATGAAGACATTGCAAAAGTTGGTCCCAAATTCCAGCAAGGTATATAGAATAGTTGCAACTAGTGGGGTTTTTCTTTTTTTTCCTCTGAGCTAATCAAGATATTGTATATGTGGTATCTGAGCCCATTATTTAGTATCTATTGGTCCCAATTCATATCAGTTAAGTGAGATAAACAGTATCTATATGCTGATGTCACATCTTTTTTTATCGCTCATTAACTTTCGTAGACTTCAAGTAGCGGTCCCCCGAGGATTCGACACTAGAAAACCCAGTTCACACTAGATCTCCCTCCGCATGTTTATGCTTTCATGTTCTTTGGTTTTTCACATAAAATAGCAAATTATTTATTTAAACAAAATTTCACGTCAACATCCTTAATTTTGCCCTCGTCCCTCTCCTTATATATTTCTTAAAATTATATATATAATTGTTGGCTCAATTTTTGATATCCTTTTTTCATACCATTTATTATACTTGTTTGTTTCATGTAAAATTCTTTATATGTTATTATACTCCCTTATCCTTTTACATATGGCCTAAGATTGGGAAAAGACTAATATTATTTGAATTTATAAATATTATTAACGTAAAGATTATAATCTGTTTAGATCCTCGGGGCAATGGGGGATAAATGTGGTGATGGCTAAGGGAGTTCTGAGGGTAGTGTTTTCAGCCATAAAGTCCTCACAATCACAAAGTCCAATCACTTATTGTCATACTTTGGCTGAAGGCTGTTTGGTGAAGAGACACCCAACTGCTCCCACAGAAACCCTTTCCAGTGGTAGGCCAAGATGTCAATTACGCCATAAACACCAAGACATTTAACATTTTCGCCAAAACATAAAAGTACAAATACAGAGGGGATAAAGATAAAGACGAAAGAAAAAGAACCCACAAGGATAGACAAGATAAAATAATAATAATAATAATAATAATAATAATAATAATAATGAATGGCAAGATCAAGTTGAGTAGAGCTTATTTATGAAATTAGTAACCAAAATTAAGCCGATTGCTGTAGAAAAATCGATTTCATGGTAGAATTAATTGCTTTTATATGGATTTGCTACATGTAATTTCATATACATTGGACTTGTATATTCATGATAAGTTTAATATTTATGGATTTCATACATATGAAATAATATATATACTTTAATTATAATATTCTGTTACAGACAGATAAAGCTTCAATGTTGGATGAGGTGATAGAATATCTGAAACAGTTGCAAGCACAAGTGCAGATGATGAATAGAATCAACATGTCATCCATGATACTGCCATTGACCATGCAACAACAGCTTCAAATGTCAATGATGTCTCCAATGGGGATAGGGATGGGGATGGGGATGGGGATGGGAATGGGGATGGATATGAACTCCCTGAATCGTGCAAACATCCCTGGCATCCCTCCCGTCCTCCACCCTTCTGCCTTCATGCCTATGCCTGCATGGGATGCCGCCGCCGGCGACCGACTTCAAGGGACTCCGGCCACTGTGATGCCTGACCCTTTGTCCACTTTTTTTGGATGCCAATCACAGGTGAGCAAATAGTGTCATACATATCTAGTTAAATGTTAACGAGTAAACAATAACATTTATGAAGAATTCAGAAATGAAAAATATTATATAATATAATATTAAATGTTTGCTCCGACACCTGTGATGTGTTTAAACTAGGGATACAGACAGAAAAGAAATGAAAAGAACAGAATAGAATATAAAATGTTTTTTTATGATCTTTTTAAATGACAAAAATATGAATTATTTTCATTAAATTACATAAATATGAAATTTTTTAAAATCACCAATAGCATAATTTTAAAATATTTTATTATTATTTTGAAAACCCTCATTAATAACTTGATTTTTAAAATTTTTTAAGCAATTTTTTATACTTTACAATTTATTTATTTATTTTTATCTCATCTCTAAATTTACATACTTACACTAAAAATCGTTATTAAAATTTTTTAAAATCGATACTTTTGGATATATTATTTCTAAAAACTGTATATATAAAAAAATGATCCAATATAAAATATTTATTGTTATGATGTATTGAAATACAAAGAAAAGAAAAAAAATTCTTCATTCATTTAGATTATTAAAAAGAAAGTTAAAAAAATTTAGATGATATTAAAAATAATTATAAAAGTTTAATTTATTCTAAAAAATTGAATTTTTATTATCATACTTTCTTACTAAAAATACTTTTATTTTTATAATATAAATATTATTTAATAATTTAATAAAAGAAACTCTTATAAGCCATGCTTCTCTCTCCTCACTTCCCGGCTCAGGAAAATCTTTCATCCTCCCCCTTTTCCTCTAGTTTTTTTTTTTTTTTTTTGTGGTTATTGTTATTTTTAAGTATATATAATTATTTTTATTTAAATAATTTTTGTTTAAAATATCAATTTTTTCATATGAACATATTAATAATTAAAATATTTTATATATAAAAGTGATGATAGTTATCACAGAGTCACAATACACACTCATCTGAACATTCCTTATTATTTGGCTTGTTTTAATCCCGTATATTAAATGATTGAAAGCAACCTATTTTTGCTGAATTGACTGGGTAATGAATTTGAGAGTTACAAACGATAATGTTTTAGAAATAAGTTAAATAGAATTCAATGCAGCATTAATACTGTGCTTTGGTTTGTTTGGACGGTGAGAAAGTCAATTAATTAATATTTGTATCTACCTTATATACCCTATCACTCTCCGAAGTTGTGACCGAATAAAGGATAGTGAGGTCCCAAAGAAATTCCTCAAAATTTAAGATTTAAATTGTCTACATCACTCGTAACAGGATTTTGAAGGAGATCTGATATAGAGAGAAATTTTAAGTTTCAGTGTGTTGTTTGTTGAGTTTATATTCGTTGTCTTTTTCTAAGTATGAATTTAAACTTATAAGCTTGACCTATACTTTAAGTGTTTTTTATATGAATTACTTTTTATTAATCAATTTTTCTAACGGGTACATTATTAAATTAAGGTCATGTCGTATAATCTAAGATTGAAGGAGAGAAACTTTAAGTTTAAATGATCTATTTATTTAAAATATTTTAGATGATTTAAACTTATTATTTTCTTATTTATATGTCTTTTAATTAGTTAGTAACTAATGTATTGTGTAAATAGGTGCGTTATTTTTCTCATGATTTTGTATAGAAAGAAGACCGATTATTGTTTAGATCTATATAACAGTGTAATTGTTTGCAGCCAATGACGATGGATGCCTACAGTAGGATTGCTGCAATGTATCAGCAGCTGCACCAACCTCACGGTTCTGGTTCTAAGAATTGAGACGCTCATTGCTCAGTGGTATTTTTCCTTTGTGATAGTGTGAGCTACAAACAAAAGGTGTCCATATTTATTCTTCGTGAGAAATATGTATATTAGCTCAACTCATGAGAACAAAATAGCAGAATACATATATAGTGCTTTCTTATTTCAGGTTAATTAGCAACTTTTTAAGATTAATTAGGTGGCTTTCTTGGTATTTACCTTCATATACATGTAAGTTTATGGAATATGCTACTTGTATATCATGTTTCTTATTTAATTGAATAACGACTTTGACCTGGTTATTATTATTTTTTAATAAATTGCATTTCCTCTCTTATGTATATATCACATTCTTTTTTTCATTTTAAAATCTTATAGTCTTTTCTGTTAAAAATTAAAATATATCACAATTTAATCTATTTTAATTTTTTTCATTAGTATATCATTAAACATTTGTTCAATAAACTTAATATGTTTTTGGTGAAATAGTAACCCCTTTTTATTATTATAAGAATTTTAAATATTTGTCTTAACAACAAATAATGAAAGTAAAATTTAAAAAAAAAATGCATACCTTTGGTGAAAACGTAAAAGATGTACACAATTTATGACTTTAACACATTCAAATAAAAGGATAGATAGAAGGTTTTTTTTTTTTTTTAAATTAGGGTATATAAGTGAAAATTAGATTATGGATATAAAATAAATTAATTTAAAGAAAATTAGATTATATATACATACAATGTATATATAATGAATTAAAAATTAGTTTAAAGAAAATTTTAATTATGTAAAGTTAAATAGAATATTTTACGCATTTGTATCTTCTTGCAGGGAGTGTATTTTACTCTTTCTTCCATGTAGTGTAGAATTTTTGCTCTTTTTTTTTACTTGATTTTTTTTCCTACTAAAACATAAATTTAATTCTTCAAATTAATTAACAGTCACTTAATATAGAAATTAATGTATAAAAATAAATTTAATTAATTTTTAACTATGACAATAATCAATTAATTAATTCTTAAAGTTAAAATTATCGATTGATCCTAATTGATGCTTTACTCATTTCCTATTTCTTTTTTAAATAAGATGTATACTTAGCTTCAAATTCTTTTAGTTAAATATTTCGGTGCATAATTTGTTTAAGTTTTAATTAGTTCTTCAGAATTTAGTGCAAAATATTTTTTTTTTTCTAGAATAGAAAACAATATCAGGTAAAGTTCAGGTAATATCTTGATGATTCACTATTTATAAACAAATATTAATGAATTTATATAATTTATTTAATAAAAAACTTCGAGCTATTGTAGCAAAACGACTAGCCTTTAGATACACATAATGCAATCACTATCGCCAAAGACCAGAAATAATTATTATATTCTAAAGCTAAAGAAAGAAGTTTGCAAAATATTCTTCTAAATGATTAAATCTGAGCATATATACTATATCTAACTGAAGAATGTGCATGAAATGACTTTGCAAGTTGAATCCAACTTTCGCATTTCTTCCTAAAAATAAAGTAAGATTCTGTTATCCAAAAAGAATTTTTACAATTTCACGCAAAGTTAGTACTCAGGAATTTTGCGACATTCTCCCACAGACACAAAGTGGACCAACTTGCAACAGTTGAATAGAAACCAAGAAAGGGCAAAAACAATATTTTAATATAAAACGATATAGAGTTTGCAATCTTAGAAAAAGATAAACCTGTGTACACTTTTATTTTGTCAAACTTTTTCTTGCTGTTCGTTGAAATCACTAAAATCTACAACATTGATTTAAAAAGTTTGAAATATGAACTCTAAAAAGGTAAAGTGACATGGATAAAAATTCTTTAAAAAAATATTTTGAATCTGTCTCTGAAGAACATAGCAGCTGAAATCTAAGAAAAAGAATTAATATAAAAATATAAAGTAGTTTTAAGATATCAAAAACTAAATACAGAATTTCAACACCTTATTTATTACATATGATGATTAATTTGATTTATTAAATATTAAATTATTCATATTTTCTTTAATGTTGTATATATATTTTTTATATATTTGTAATAATATTATCTCCAAACCAATAAATATGTCAGTCTTATCCATTCTCAGACTTTTCCGGACATGTTACTGTTACCGTATTATTACGAGGAGTCGCTTCAATGACGTGGATTGATACCCTAATCAAAATGATTTTTAACAACATTATTGATAATTTTAATCATTTTTAAAAATAATATATAATAATAAATAAATGAAAAGTAATTATTAAACCATATTATCCCAAATACTATTTAATATTTATTATAATTATATGTAATATTCAGTATTAAATTTTAATTATTTAAATAATAAAATTTAATACAATAATATATGCACAATGCAGAAAGATTTTTTACACACATAACAAGTGTTACTATGTTTACCCGCTAAATTGCACAATTTGTAAAAAATTATTTATTATTTTTTAATGACAAACATTTAATTTAAAAAAACATAATTTTATGTCAAATTAGAGACAATGTTGCTGCATTCACAAGTTTGTTTATATTTTGTAATTATAATATTTTATAAGCGTATACTTTAAGAAATCTGATAACATTTTAGTGAATGGAAAATATTTAAAATTTAAACCATTTTATAAAAATAATTAATGGTTTTTTTAGTGACAAATAATGGCTACAAGATTCAACAAAATTTAAAGAATTTAAAGATTATATTAATATTATCAATTAAGTAATATTATAAGTAAAAAAAAATTTCAATAATATTATCAATTACATTGTTAATTTAATTTGAACATCTATATTATTTTCTTTAGTTATGTTAATACTGTTAGAATAGAGACAATTAAAACATAATTAATAATATTTCTAAATTATTTTAATTGTTAATAATATTTTAGGTCTTAATTTATTAGAATTTTTTATATAAAATAAAATAAATAAAAAACTTTAAATATATCTTTTTTCTGTAAAATAATGAAATATGGCTAATTTTTTATTGCATAAGTCACTTAAAAGTGAAGTAATATGTAATTTATACGTAAATCGTATCACCTTCGTTCGACTTATGTACGAGTACCTATTAGTGGAGCAACTTATGATCTATGCACAAGTCGCACTAGCTTTATGTGACTGATGCATTGACATGAATTTGTTTGCGATAAAAATGGTTGTGCTTTTTCACTGAATGGAAAAATACAAGTCATTTAAGACTAGTGTGATTTATGTTAATATAAGAATGCTAACATGCTTAGGCTAAGATAAATGTAATCAAGGTTTTTTTACTTTCTAGTCCTAAACTTTGAAGATGCATAACTTTTTTATACATAATTTCTAAATATATTCAACCAAATAGTTAAAAGGAGTTTAAACTTTTTTTTTAATTTTCTTTTTTTTAATCTTTTAGTGTTTTTTAGGGTTTTATGCTTCATTATTTTTGTAAGAAATTCGTGTATTTTTGTTAGATCGATATTTTAGATTGTGACTTCGTATTAATTAAGATCTAATTAATGTATTTTTTTTTATTAGTATGGATGTCACATTATTTTTGGGCAATTTATGTTTTAAATTGTAGATAAACATGACTAATAAGTCTTCAAAAATTTATATAAAATAATCATATAATTTACACAAATCAAAGTTATGTGTATAAAGTCATCTCCTTTCAAATTTAAGACTAAAAAGACTATTATTTTGTTAATCATATGCTAAAAGTGTGTAGTATTCAAGTATAAAAAAAAAGTATTCAAAGGTTTGATTGCAAAATACTATTAAACATTTCAGAAAACAAACTTCACTCTATTACTTTACTTGTACTAAATGTTCACATAAATCAAACGTTAGTTAGTTCATTATAAAGGTTAACTACTTGATAATAAAAAAATATCACGTATATATACTAACTCTGAAGGGTAATCTAACATATGCAATGACATATAACTTGTATGATGTTTAACATTAGAAATGTTTAGAAAAGAATCAAGCCAATATGATTAAAAGAGAAAGTATATTCTATGGTACCAACAAGCAATATTATTTGCATTACCACATTTTCTTAAACTATTAATCCATGATTATAATAGTCATAAGTTGTTATATTTGTAACATCCTTTTTATGTTTTAAATAATTTCCTTTGTATTATATATGTATTTCTAAATAAAACTTAATTGAAATAGTAAAAAGGGCTTTGATAGTTTTGAAAAATTTGACATGTATATGAATCTAAACTATTAAAAGTTAACCAATTAAAACTACATATAAATGAATCTTATTCATAGGAATGATAAGAATGAATTTTTATAATTTAAATTTATAATTAAAGCGAAAGCTGAAATTTCATGATATCAATTAAAATTTATAGCATAAGTTATAATACAACTAAAATTGTCTTTTAGTAAATCAAATTTCTAACGGAAGTTGGTATAAGTTAAAATTTAAAGTAATTAACTACAAAGTATTATACATACACTTTAAATCATCATTTATATTAGAGTTTATTAAAATATTATGAATTCTAAAAATAAATTTAATTAATATTATTACATTCCTCAAAACAATACTAAATCCTAACAGAGCAGTTTTCTTCCTTACAATCCCCTGCGAGTATAATCCTAAGACAGGTCTATCTTCTTTTAACTCTTCATTATCTAGAAATGTTTATAAGAATGAGCATCATCTGTCCACTAAATTTTTATTTTATAACACAATCAAAGTAATGCAGAAAATATTTTCTAATACATTATGCATCAACATAGAAACAATTTATTTTTTTAAAATTCTAACTAGAGAAAAATCATTTGTACAATCATTATACACTTAATCAAATACAATCATTCAATCCTTGAGTTCATGCCACTTTATTTATTTTAATTTTGAAAGATTCACCAAATAATAGTACTCTAGGTACTCACGGGCCCTTACATCACTGCCAACATGCCCTTCCTAATCATGAAAGACTTATGCCAGCATGGATAGTCGCCAATTAGCCACCACTCACAAATACAACATGTGCGTTATATGACCTTCATAACAGGTATAGTCAGGAGTCTTGATAAGTACGAATTGGTAGTAGTTTTTGCTATATAATTTGATACTTATTTGATTCTTTTTTAATTATTTTATGCTTAAATTTCCTTTTAATTCAATGCATTTACATTTCATGCCTTTTGAACTTTAGCCACTTGAATTTAGTAATTATCTGCCTTAAATATATGATCATATGAAGGTATTTGATCCTTTGTTATTGTGCTAAATATTAAGAGGCAAGGCGTGGTGAAATGAAGTTTGAAAAGAAGAGAAGCAAAATCCTCAAAATTAGCAAATCTCGCTTAAGTGAGCTTTGGGTTGCTTGAGAGAGAATGTCAATTGTAGAGCCTGTATTTTGTTGTATTCTCGCTTAAGCGAGGAGAGATCTCGCTGGGCGAGATCAACTGCAATTGGAAGGCGCCTTTGTGTGGTTCTTGTTTGAGCGATTTAATATCCTAAATTTGAAGAGCCCAGGCATGAGAAAAAGGGGGTGAAAGACCTAACTTGGGTTTTTTGGAGTGTAGAACAAGAGTAGAAGGGTGGGAGAGTGGCTACACCATTGGAGGGCTAATTTCTATCCTCTTTCCATGTATTTTCTTGTTGTTTTGCACACTATGAGTGGCTAAAACTTTATAGGAGATTGGATATAATCTTAACTTTCTGAGTATTTTAGTTCATTAATATAGTTGTTCATTTTTCATGTGTTGGGTGTGTTTATCTTGATATTAATGCTTATCTCTACCTTACGGGGAATGGTTCCTGATTTGGGAACTTGGGGTGATTTGGAGAACTACCTTAGGACTCGGCTGGGATACTCTCACATATTAGGTTAAGATTCTATGAATAGATTTTAATATATTGTATGCTTGACAACTCTTGATATTAATGTTGGGTTATTTTTTAATATAATAAATATAATGAGAATGCATTGTTAGACCGTGGTAATTGTTCAGACTATGTTATGACTAAAATACAAAGTTAGTGATAGATGAAATATGATCCCTATTCTTTACTATTGTAGCGAATTTACATTTTATCATCTTGTCTAATTTTCATGAATCCAACCAATCAAAACCAAATAAATTATAGTAAATTTATGAATATTTAGGGTTGTTAATTTTAATTTGGATAATTGAAATTGCTTGTGTATCAACACTTCTTGTGGATACGACAATCTTTTATACTACATCGAAAACTTGGTACACTTGCTAAATCCTTAATAAGTCTAGTCAGAAAATAAATATAAGGCCTATGAATGCTTTCATTACCAATTGTGTACACATCAGTTGTTAGCATTCATCACCCTCATTTTCTCTAGATTTTCCAAATCGTCTTCAAACTCTATACCTCTAGTATATCTCTAAACTATCCGTACAGAAACTCAAATGTGACACATTAAAATTATACCATTTAGAACAATCAATATTGTCCTAATGCATATGTTGTAATCTCACTAATCAATATGTTATAATATATGTGTTATAATTTCACCTGCAAAGCAATGAGGTAACACTTTTTACTTCTATCCAATTCAAAATCTTATTTTTCACCTTCTCAACTTTGTCACAAATTCATTTAATTTGGTCTCAGACCACGTTTATACAATTGATAATAATTCATGCATGTCAAATTTATTATTCATGAGATCTCAAAATGTTTGTTTGTGTAGATCCGACTTTTGAGATCAGAATGAGAAGAACTGTATCAATTTGATTGAAGAGAGGTATTCAACAATATTCATAGAACTTGGATTAAAGACGATTGTTCTTTAATTTGAATTTACAAATTGGATTAAGATTGATTTCAAAACCAATTTTGTTTTACAGAACAGAAATCGTAGGTTGATTGTGTCAGGCCTGTGTTATGTGTATGCTTATTTACTTTTAAAATTGATGTTATAACCAATTATTTATGACATCTTTATATTTTGAATGCATTGGTGTATGTTGATAATGGCATGAAATGACTTGATTCATATATATATAAGCTGTAAGGTTGTTGAGTAAAAAGCTTATTCATGTTGTGTGAGTTTGGTGGATTTTGGGTTGATGTAGAACTGTAGGATATCTTGCTGTAACGAGAATAAGTCGTCCAAATTGAGGCTTTCTAGAGTTCTCTCGCTACACTATAGCAAGAAGTGGATAAGGGTAACTCAACTAACACTTTCGCTGGAGCGAGGACCTTCTCGTAGCAACAAAAATGACAGATAGCAAAAAGGTTCCAATGTTTGGTATATCTCGCTGTAGCGAGAAAATTGCGAGCTGAGGGGTATTTATGGGAGTTTTGAGTTGAAAATTTTTATTTCTCACCAAACCACTATTCCCTCTCACTTTCTCTCTGTTCTCTCACCTTCTTTCCTCAGAGAAAACCCTTTCAAAGGTCGAACTTCTTCTCGGTCTAAATGAGAACATCCACTTAGTGCGAATCTAGGTGAGTTTTTGGGACTTGGTTTCCCCTATTTTAACCTTTCTCCCTTAATTTCTCTTATCTTTCATGATAATAGGGAGATATGAACTATTGCATTTTGTATAAGATGGACTGCATTGATGAGTTATGTGCTGAAAAATATTGAAATGACAAGTTGTGTAAACATTTATATTCATATTCTACTTTTATAACCGTGGTTGTTATTTTGTAAGCTCACTCTTGCATTTTCTCTATGTTGGTGTGTGTGTGTTTTTTGCAATGATCATACAATGGTACGTGAGCAAATGTGACAGGTAATGCATCTGCTTCTCATGCTGGAAGGTCTAGCTAAGGAATTTTGGAGTCATCCAGCCTTCTGGAAAGATTGTAGCTTCATGTATTTTGTTAATCTAGGTCTTACCGATAGGTCTAGACTATTTAGCTACAATTTTTAAGAAATGTAATTGTTGTTTATAAATTAGCATTTTGAGCTCCATATAGATCAACTATTGTAAATACTTACATTATATAATTTTTGTATTGTATGAAAATGCCCTTGGATCTTTGTTACTCTGTTGTTGAGATGTTGAAGTTTAGGTCTTGAAAATTATATTTCCTGTACAATACATGTACTGTCTCATAAATGAATTTGAATTAAGAGCAGTAATGCAGGATGTCATTGATCTTTCAGAAAAAAGAGGTATGATAGTTTAATGGTATCAGAGCATGGTCTAGGTAAACATATGGGGTTAGATTATTAGGCTTCAATTATGTATTCTGAGCAGGGAGTGTTAGCTATGGATCATATGCCAAAATTCTTTGATCATTTAGTTTTGTGGGAAACGAGCTTGATCACCTCTGTTCTCTAACATGACAAATGCAAAAGGTTTTGGTATATGAGGCTTGGGTAAGCTATAGGAAGTCATGTGGTCTGGTAATGTGCCGAGTTGGGTTGTGATGGAATATTGAAGCAAATTATGTTTGTCACCCGTATAGTTTATGTATGTTAATGTCGTGTTAAATAAGTTCGACTATTGTAATATGTCTAGTTTTAATGCACTGTTGTATGCTGAAATGGTGTATGAGCTGTGTTGCTATATGTTGAATCATGCTGATTTGTATATATGTTATGATTGATAGATTGTCTGTGTATCTGAATGATTGATTTTAAGATAAATCTTATTGTTAGTGTTCTAAGATAGTTTTGGTTTGTGTTAAAATGGCAAAACTGCTAAGAAGACTTGCATCAAATCCTTCTCCACTTGACGTGAACCAGATGGCTCATGCTATGGAGGCTATGGCGGCAGCCATGAGGCAAAGCTTAAAAGTTGTTTAGTATCAACAAGGTGCAAATCAAGCAACCACTGCAGCTTAAGCGGTAGCAACACCGCCGCCTGAGTACCAGGGACTGTCTGAGTTTAAGAAGAGTGATCCCCCTCAGTTCACTGGGATTGATGGACCAAACACAACTGAGCTTTGGATCCGAGAGATTGAGAAAATCTTCCTTTTTATGGGCTGTGCTGAGGATAGAAAAGTTATATATGCTACATATATGCTGATGGGAGATGCAAAAATGTGGTGGCAGGAAACCCATGATATGCTAGAGGCTCAAGAAGCGGTCATTACATAGGAGGTATTCAAAAGTAGTTTTCTAGGAAAATTCTTTCCACCCCATGTCCGTGCTATGAAAGAGAGGGAGTTCCTAAGTTTGGTGCAAGAGAACTCATCTATGTTTGAATATGCAATTTAGTTTGAACGTCTCTATCGATTTTATTTGCACCCAACTTCTGAGGAGTGAAAATGCCAAAGATTTTCTGATAGGCTAAGGACGGATATCAAGAGGATCTTGGTCCCTCTTAGAATCATCGAGTTTCCTAATTTGGTGGACTAGGCCACTATTATAGAGAGTCTTAATCAAAATGATGTTGGTGGAGTGGGAAAGGCTTAATCTAGCAAGCAAAGCAGTGATTTTGGGGAAAATAAGGGTGCCAAGAAGGGTCCCTATAATAGACCATATCACCAGCAGTAGCCTCGACCTTCCCAGTTTGGAGGAGCGACATCATCAATTTCTCGGCCATTGGAGACTGTCATTCCCACCCTCTAGCCAAGAGGGTGAGTGCACCAGTTTTTAGAGCACCAACACCTTCCATAGTTAGATGTTTTAGGTGTGGAGAACCCCATTACTTGAGCTAGTGCTCTCAGACTGATATCAGAGTTTGCTTTGCTTGCCAGCAGTTAGGACACCTTGTTAAGGATTGTCCTACCTCACGAAGTAGAGTAGTGTTGTCTTCTGCCAGTGCTTTATATGCAGTACGACCCAGAGTGGTCAAAGCTCTGCAGATGATGAGACCTATAGTTAAAACTCATGTTTTTATCACTTCTACAAGAGAGGCAACTCAAGCAAAGGACTTGTTTAGGGAACAAGAGTAGTGGTAGGTATCTCCCTTTCTGTACTCTTTGATTATGGAGCCACACACTCCTTCATTGAGGATGCATGTGTGAATGATTTAAAATTGCTTGTGAGTGACTTGAAGTGTGAAGTAGTAGTAGCGACCCCCACTTTGAATTCTATAACGACATCAACCGCTTGTGTTGGATGTCCCATAATAGTTGAGGGATGAGAGTATAGGATTAATCTTATTTGTATTCCTATGTTAGGCTTGGATGTAATCTTGGGCATGGATTGATTGATTGTCAATCATGTTTTGATTGATTGCGCGTAGCGATGCTTGATCTTTCCTGAGCAACAAGAGTTAGCGGAAGTGATTTCTACACACCAAGTGGAGACATCTATTAGTGAGGGAGCCTTATGCTTTATTCTTTTGGCTATTATGAATGTAGAGCGGGAGCAGGAGCTTCAAATGTTACCAGTGGTGCAATATTTCCCTGAGATCTTTTCAAAGGATGTTCCTAGGATACCTCCACCTAAGGAGATAGAGTTTGGTATAGACTTAATCCCCAAAGATGAGCCAGTATTAGTGGCACCTTATCAAATGGCATCGAAAGAACTAATGGAGCTGAATCATAAGATTAAAGATCTAATCCAGAAAAAGATGATTAGGCCAAGTGTATCGCCTTGAGGAGCACCAGTCCTTCTAGTTAAGAAGAAAGACAGAAGTTTTAGACTTTGTGTTTATTATCACTGGTTGAACAAGTTGACCATTAAGAATAAATACCTGTTGCTGCGGATTGATGATCTAATAGATCAACTAAGAGGTGCTAAGGTGTTTCCCAAGATTGATCTGAAGTTTGGGTATCATCAGATCCGAGTTAAGGATGAGGACATTTCGAAGACAACCTTTCGTACTCGGTGTGGAATTTATGAGTATATGGTGATGCCTTTTGGAGTTACCGATGCCCCAGTAGTCTTCATGGACTACATGAATTGGATTTTTAGACTATTCCTGTATCTGTTCGTGGTAGTTTTTATTGATGACATACTCATTTATTCCAGTTTAACGGAGGAATATGTTGAACATTTGTAGATTGTTTTGGGAATTTTGAAAGAAAAATAATTGTATGTCAAATTGTCTAAGTGTGAATTTTGGCTTAAGGAAGTGAAGTTCCTCAGTCACATGATCTCAGCTGAGAGGATTGTAATTGACCCTTTGAAGGTTGAGTCGGTGTTATAATGGGAAAGGCCAAAGACAGTTATAGAGATTCGTAGCCTTTTGGGCTTAGCAGGTTACTACCGAAGGATCATTGAGGGATTTGCAAAGATTGCTTCACCCTTTTGACTCACTGAGACCAACCCTTTATATGGATGGAGGAATATGAGCGAAGTTTAATTGAATTGAAGCAAAGGCTGACATCCTCTCTAGTATTAATTCTTCCTGATACCAACTGACCTTTTGAGGTGTATTGTGATGCTTTGCATCAAGGTTTGAGATATGTATTGATGCAAGACAAGAGAGTGGTAGCATATGCGTCATGCCAATTATGAACCCATGAGCAAAATTATCCTACTCATGATCTTGAGCTAGCTACAGTAGTCTTTGCCTTAAAGATCTGGAGGCACTACCTTTATGAGGCACAGTTTGATGTGTGTAGTGATCAGAAAAGCCATATGTATTTGTTTAATCAACGAGAGTTGAATATGAGGTAAAGGCATTGGATGAAATTTTTTAAGGATTATGAGTTACAATTCTAGTACCATCCAGGCAAGGCCAATGTGGTTGCAAATGCCCTAAGTAGAAGTGTAGTTCAGACTTTTTCCATAAGAGTTAGTAAGTCTCTCTTAATAGAGTAATTCAGAACCTGAGCTTACACATGGACTTATTGCCTGGGAAGATCGATTGTGGCATGATCGTGGTGACCAGTGAATTCCTACAAGAGATTAAAGATAAACATTTGTGGGATCCCAGACTATGTCGAATTGTGTTTCTTTTTGGCACGAATTGAATAGTGGGTTTTAGCATAGGTGCTGACGATATCCTTAATTATCGAGATCGAGTTTCTATTGCGAAAGGTGCTGAGTTGAGGAGAAAGATTCTAAAGGAAAGCCATAGGGCAACTTTAATCTTCATCCAGTTACAAAGATGTATTAGGACCTGAAGCAAATGTTTTGGTGGTCGGGAATAAGAGGTGAAATAGCCAAATTTGTCAAGGTTTGTTTAACTTGTCAAAAGGTAAAAGCAAAACATCGCAATCCACCTGAATAATTACAGACCATGAAGATCTTTGAGTGGAAATGGGACAGTGTGACTTTGGATTTTGTATCCTACTTGCCAAGAACTATTAGGAATCATAATGTTATCTGGGTAATAGTTGATAGGTTGACAAAATGTGCACACTTCTTGCTAATTAACATGACTTATAACTTGGAGAAACTTGCTAAGCTATATGTCAGAGAGATTGTTAAGTTACATGGAGTACTTTGTAGTATCATTTCTGATAGGGACCCTCGTTTCACTTCCCAGTTCTAGCAAAGCTTTCAAGAAGCTTTGGCTACCCAATTGAGGTTGAGTTCAACATACTACCCTCAGACTGATGGTCAGCCGGAACGAACCATTCAAACCTTAGAGGACTTGCTGAGAACTTATGTGTTTGATCAAAGGGGCAATTAGGAGGATATGTTTCCTTTGATAAAATTTACCTACAATAATCAGCATGACGCCTTTTAAGGCCTTGTATGGCAAGATATGTCAAACATCCTTCTATTGGTTTCAAGACAGGTTTTCATTTGATGGTTGGACCTAAGATGCTTCTAAAACTACGGAGCAAGTTAAGCTTATCCAGAAGAGATTGAGAGCAACTCAAAGTCGTCAAAAATCATATGCTGATTGACGCTGGAGGCCTTTAGAGTTTGAGGTGGGTGATCACATTTTCTTGAGAGTATCAAAAACTATGGGTGTGGGACGAGCTCTGAAGCGAAGAAGCTGATACCTAAGTTCATTAGGCTACATCAAATACTGCATTGTAGGGGACCAGTAACCTACAAATTAGCATTACCACCTTAGTTGGCAGGGTTGCATAACATCTTTCACGCGTTGCAATTAAGGAAGTACGTTCCAGATCCAACTCACGTGATCGAGCCAGACATTGTACAAATACGAGATGACTTATCAGTTGAACTTCCAGTCACATTTATTGAGGACACTAGAATTAAGGAACTAAAAGGCAAGTCCATCCGACTAGTGAAAGTTGTTTGGGACCCAGTTACTGGTGATGTGACGTAACAGTTGGAGGATTGAATGAGAGGGCAATACTAACGAAAATTTATTTTTAGTGGGAGAATTGTTAGGCATATGTTATGTGTATGCTTATTTACTTTTAAAATTGATGTTGTAACCAATTATTTATGACATCTTTGTATTTTGAATGCACTGGTGTATGTTGATTATGGCATGAAATGACTTGATTTATGTATATATGAGCTGTATGGTTGCTAAGTAAAAAGCGGATGCATGTTGTGTGAGTTTGGTGGGTTTTGGGTTGATGTAGAATTGTAGGATATCTAGTTATAGTGAGATATCTCTTGCTGTAGCGAGAATAACTCATCCAAAAAAGCTTTTTCTAGAGCTCTCTCGCTATAGCATGAAAAGGATAAGGATGACCAAACTAACACTCTCAGTGTTAGCTTGTTATTGATAAGGAAACCTTAGGAAATAATTCTATTATGAGGAATGGAAACCTCAGAGAGAGTGATTTTTCCAAAATTATAAGGGTAACAATAGAAAGGATATCCAAGAGAAATTTTACAAATCTCTGAAAAAAGTCGAACAAAATATTTCTTTCTTTGATTAGTTTCATGCGTATTCCATCAAAAACAATTTATATTATCTTTGGCAAGTAGATACTATTAATAATCCTACTGCTAATGTCATTTCTTGGTAGATCAAAGATGGACAAATAGTCCAAAGTGGTCTTCTTCCTTCAACTCAATTCAAATTGCCTAAATTAAAAGATAATAGTGGCAATTATGTCATGGTTACGCCATTCAAAACCAAACTTCCAGATAAGCCTATATCTCCCAGTGATATCCAAGGCCTTATGGAACAGGCCAATTATACTAATAAATATCTTCAGATTTTAGGAGATAAAATCTCAACCACCTCTATTAAACAAAAAGAGGAAGAAACACCTTCTTCATCTTCTCAGATCCAATTAGAAAAATCCCTTTTCAAACCATTCAAAATTAGTGTCAAAGCCAAACAGAAAATCTTAGAGCTTAGGGGCAAAAAGAGAAATCCAAAATTCCTCATGAATTAGGTGATCCTAGTGAACTGTTAAGTAGGATTAATAACATGCTTAAAACGGTTACAGAAACACCTCAATCTTCTGAAGAGTCTAGTGCTAGAACAAAAACTAGGTCTCTTTCCAAAACTATCAATGTTATCAATAATCATGACTTAAAACCACCTTCTGAGGCAGATTCAGTGTCCAATCTAGAAGTCAATCCAGTTATTACTACAAGTAAAAATTGGAAATTTCCTTCAAAGCTTTATTATAATAAGGCTACTGCTCCAGATCTCCTTTTAGAAGAACAAAATGATCATGGCTTCAAGAGTTTCAATGCCAATGACATCTATAAATGGAACATAGATGGAAAAATAGAGTATAACATCATGAATACTCTGCATCACATGACTATGGTATCAACTGCATACCTAACCTCTTTTAACTGCACCAAAGAAACCATTATCAATATCCTTATAGTTGGTTTTTCAGGTCAACTCAAAGGATGGTATGATAATTATCTCATTGAGAATGAGAAAACAAAAATTTTCACCCCTGTCAAAACTGATGCTACAGGAAATACCCTCATGGATGATGAAGAACCAATCCCTGATGCTGTTAATACTCTTCTCTTTACCATTGCTCAACACTTCATAGGAGATCTATCTTTATGGAAAGATAAATCTATAGAATTACTGTCTAATCTTAAGTGTAGAACATTAAATGACTTTAGGTGGTATAGAGACAACTTCTTGTCTAAAGTTTTCACTAGAGAAGACAGCCAACAATATTTCTAAAAAGAAAAATTTGTAGCTAGTCTCCCTAAATGTTTCAGCGATAAAATTATAGACAAACTCCGTAGTCATTCTGCCTATGGAAAAATTCCTTATGACAGTCTTAGTTATGATCAGTTAATTTCTTTAGTCTAGAAAATGGCATTAAAATCCTATCAAGATAACAAAATCCAGAGGCAACTAGCCAAAGAAAAGCCTTAAACAAAAAAGAATTGGGATCTTTCTGTGAACAATTTGGGTTACCTCTGTGTCCAACCAAAAAAGGAGACATTATCCTAAGAAAGAGGTAGAATCCTAAAAGAAACCTTATAAGCAAAAATACAATCGAAAACCCTCTAGGAAACCTAGTGAGAATAATATCCCTAAAAACATTCCTAGAAAACCTAGAACAGGAGTCACCTGTTATAATTGCAAAAAAACCTAGCCATATTAGTAGATATTGTAGGCTTAGAAAAAAATTAGTAATCTTAATCTTGATCCTTCCATAGAAGACCAAATCAATAATCTACTCCTAGAAACATCACATGATAAATTTGTTAGAGAATCTAGTGAGAATATTAATTAGATCCAATAGGAAGACCAAGTCTCTTCTTCTAATAGTGATGAAACTCTCAATATTAATGTCCTAACAAAAAAACAAAATCTTCTTTTTAAAGCTATCAATTCTATTTTTAATTCCTAGGAAAAGATTTTTTTTTTTAAATAAGCTTAAAGATGTTTTGGAAATAAAACAAAAACTAAAAGATCTTATTACAACAAATAAATTTGATGTAAATAACATTTTCAAAAAATTAGAAAACAATTTTATAAAACCAACCACTATTCAAGATCTCCAGATTGAGATTAATAATCTCAAAAAGGAAATCTGAGAAATCAAAGAATAACAACAAATTTATCAAGTTATTCTCTCATAACTTGAAGATGATGATGAATTTGAAATTACAAAAGAACAACTTTATGAGAAAAATGATTCTGAAAATCCAGAAGAAATCTTTATAAATTTAATTAACAAGGTCAAAATTTAAAAATTTTATATTAATATTAGAGTCATTATTGATGATTTTGTTCTTGATACTTTGGCACTCTTTGACACTGGTGATAATTCAAATTTATTTTAGAAAGATTAATTGCTACTAAATATTTTGAAAAAATTTATGAAAAAATCAGTACTGCGAGTGGTTCTAAGCTCAACATTAATTACAAATTATCTAAAACTATTATTGAAAATCGAGGTTTCAAGATAGAAACAAGTTTTTTTTCTTGTAAAAAATTTGAAGAATGATGTTATTGTGGGAATGCCTTTTATAAAAGCTCTTTTCCCACTTCAAATTTCAAAAGAAGGAATTTTGACTCATCACTTAGGAAAACAAATTATTTTCAAATTTTCTAATAAACTATTTACCAAAAATATCAATATTTTATAAAGAAAATTAATCAAACCAATTTCTTAAAAAAAGAAGTTTTTTTTGCTAATATTAATAATCAACTAAAGAGTTCATCACTTCAGAGAAGGATTCAATCTCTTTTAGAAACCATCCAATCTTCTAATGTTCTGATCTTCCCTATGCGTTCTGAAACAGAAAGAAACATATAGTAAGTCTTCTTTATGCGAAAGACTTCAAAGAAAGTCAAATTCCTACTAAAGCGAAACTCATTCAAATGAATGAGGAACTCTTTCAATATTGTCAAAAGAAAATCAAAGATCTCTTAGACAAGAAGCTGATAAGAAAGAGTAAGAGTCATTGGTCTAGTTCTGCATTCTATGTTAATAAACAGGCAAAGCTAGAAAGAGGAACTCCCAAGTTAGTAACTAATTACAAACCTTTAAATCAAGCTCTTCAATAGATTAGGTATCCTATTCCTAATAAGAAAAATCTTCTTAAAAGACTTAATTCTACAAAGATCTTTTCCATGTTTGATATGAAGTTTGGATTTTGGCAAATCCGGATTGATGAAACTAATAGGTATAAAACTGCCTTTACAGTTCCCTTTGGGCAATACGAATGGAACGTAATGCCTTTTAGTCTTAAGAATGCTTCTTCTGAATTCCAGAAAATCATGAATGATATTTTTAATCCTTACTCAAAATTTGTCATTGTCTACATCGACGATATCTTAATTTTTTCTCAATCTATTGATCAACATTTCAAACATATGTATATTTTTGTTAGTATGGTCAAACAAAATGGTCTTGTTGTGTCTAGATCAAAAATCAATCTTTTCCAGACAAATATCAGATTCATTGGTCATAATATTTATCAAGGAACCATTATTCCAACTAGCAGATCTATTGAATTTGCTAATAAATTTCTAGACAGAATCCTTGATAAAACCCAGTTACAAAGAATATGATAGGCTTAAGAAAAATCCTCCGTCTTGGACTGACTTTCACACCAACGTTGTCAAAGAAATCAAAACCAAAGTCATAGATAAAATGCCTTTATCTCCCTATCCCTCAAGCCTTGAAAATTGTAGAAATAGATGCTTCTGATATAGGCTATGGTGGTATTCTCAAACAGAGAATTGATTCTCATGAAAATATCATTGCATACACATCAAAACACTGGAATTCTGCATAATAGAATTATTCAACTGTCAAAAAAGAAGTTTTGGCAATTGTTTTATGTGTTTCAAATTTTCAATCTGATCTATTAAACCAAAATTTTCTTAGCAAATTTTATTGTAAATTTATAAAAGAAATTTTACAAAAAAATGTTAAAAACCTTGCCTCTAAACAAATTTTTGCAATATGGCAAGCGATATTAAGTGTTTTTTATTTCAAAATTGAATATTTCAAAGGCACATCAAACTCTTTTCCTAACTGTATTACTCGTGAATGTTTACAACATAAGTAAGATGCCAAGGAAGTCAGTAACCTCCTCAATCGGAGGAGCTACGAACTGACTTGCTCTGATTCTAAATCAATCAAAATCAAAATCTCTCTCAGCAGATTCAAATTCAACATCTTTAGGGTCATCCACTCTAACTAGGTCATCTACCCAGTAAGCAATCTAGATAGTTAAGTCATCAACTCAATAATCTGTGATTCCTAAAATTGAGTCATCTAGCCGTCAGTACTCTCTTAGCCCTCTAACAAGGAAGTGTAAACCTTTTACCTAAGAAATCATGGCCAAATATTTCCTCTGAAGAAGAAATGGATATAGACTTAGCTAGCCTAAACACTATAATCCAGTTTTTTAATCAATCTCAAAAAATCGTCAATCTTCCAAGAGAAACTAGCAAAGCTATTAGCCTCGCAAAAGACAAACAGATAACTAAATCATCACAAAACACAACCCATTATATGGCTAAAGGAAAATTTTTGTCAGTTATCCAAATGAAGCTTGAGTTTTGGGATAAAAACCCTTATAAGGCTATATCTATAGTCTTTCCACCTAGGTTCCATTTTAAACCTTCAGCCTTAAATAGAACCAGGCAATTTTGTGAATTCATCTTAGTAGATTCAAATTCTGTTTTTATAAAACATTACATAGATAAAAAATATCCATTCATTATTACCCATTCAATAATACAAATTCTCAAAGTTTTGTCTCCAAAAGAATTCAGAAAAAATCTGAACTTTTATAAAAAAAAATTTCAACCTTTTGATTCTGCAGGTTATAACTATTAGGATTACATTGATGCATGGATGAGGGTGTTTTGGTTCCAAAATAAACTTAATCCTCATTCTTGGTTAATTTATTTTAAGAAGACCCAAAATTATGGACAACATTACAATTTTCCAAATTGGTTTCTTCAATGGTGGGACTTTTTTGGACCTATTGAAGCCATCCTTTCATCTTCAGCGAAAGAAGGATATGGACATTTCAAAAAGAGATATGTTCTTGAATCAAGAATTAGAGATAATCTTAAATGCTTTTCTATTTTTACTCTAACCTGAGTATTCACATGGCAGTATCGTTATAGCAAGCCAGAAAATCTAGAAATTCTCCCCATATTTACATAGATATTCTTTTGTTAAATGGTGGAATCAATTTAATGGTGATTATGCTAGACCTTTAGGAGTTAATAACTTCTTTGGAGTAAATCCTCAATTTCTCAACGTATCTGATCTGAATACTTCAAAGTTCCTTAATCAAAAATCACAAATTGCAGTTTTCTTAGCAGGATGCAATTCAAAAGAAGTCTTATAGAGCAATTTGAAAGATGTTCTCCTACTTCTTCAAAAGGATAAAGCAGAAACTTGTTCAAAGAGAGAATCTGATGATGTTTACCAGAGTGAAGACAATTGTTTTGGTATACATATTCAAGAATTATGACTTGACATCTAGTCAATAGTTCTAAGTAATCAACCGGAATTGTAAAAATAACAAATTTAGTTTCTATATAAGGCGTCGACCATGTTGTGAGACACCCTTTCATTTACTAATTTTAGAGAGATATAGAGAGAAAAGCCCTGAGATAGTAGATAGTCATGTAAGCTTTTCTTTTTTTCAAGTTTTAATAAAAGTTTAAATCTTTTCTGTATTTTCTTCTCTCTTCTCCCTCTTGAGCTGGTTCTGTTCAGACTACTGTCATCCAGCTTTCTTCTCGTCTCCCTCTAACTGGTTCTGTGCTGGTTGTACCGCCGTTTCAGATTCTTATATTTTAAATTTCTACATTTACATTCCTGCATTACATTTAGTAGTCCTGCTACTGCTTACTTTCCTTTCAGTTTTTATTCTTCTTTGATCCACTTTGGGTTTCTCTGGTATATATATATATAAACAGGCTAGCTTTCAGCCTTAGCAGGCTTTGTAAACAGCTCAGGCCTAACTTATTTACTTAAATAGGTCTTAAAAAAAGTCTAAGCCTTGTTTGATTATTAAGGAGGCCAAACCAGGCCCAGGGGATAACAGTAATTGAAAGCTCTTGGACAATGTGTTTTTTCCTTCTTGCCCTTGGTCATAATATATTCCCTAGTTCATCTTTGACGCATCCAACAGTCCTATAGAGGTGGGGCTTTTGCCTAGAGTTATTCGTCCACATCACACCATCACTGAATCTCCCTCTCCAGAATTGGCTCCTTTCATGTTGCGTTCTTATCTAGTTTGTGAGTCTTACCCTCGCTTCCCTTTATCCTTTCTCGTGACAAGGAGCCACTTGTGGGTGGCAATGGTGGGTGGAGCATGTCTTTGAGACTTACAAACCTTTTGTAGGGGTCATAGGGCATGCTGGGTGGCACATGCCATCAAGCTTTCTTCTAGTATAGTTGTGACATGAACTAGGGAGAACCTAATGCAAAGGCTCGGTGAAATATACTTTTGTTGCATGGATTAATTACTTTTTTGGTAGCTTTGACTAGGGTGAGTTCACAACTGATTCCCCTCTCACTTTGGGTCTAAGGCGTGTGGTCTTCCTTGCCTTTTGGCTCAGCCGTTATATCTTTCCTGGGCTACCCTGGGAATCTTTGAGTCCTAGCATCTTTATCTTCGCCTATTCACTAGCAGAAAGGTATCAAATTCTGTTAGTTTCACTGTATTTGGGTGGTCTTTATGGTCACCTATATCAAATATAAGAACAGATGCATTTGTCCTTTGGCCACTTTCCTCTCTGTAGCTTTGTTGACATGGATTTTCTTCAACTTTTCTTCTTTGAATGCTTTCCACAGTATGCCCCTCCCTACAACTCCACATTTCCCTCCAACGATGTTGACCCTGCCTTGGTTCCTCGTTCATAGTCATGGTCCAGTTTCACTCCTTCAAGTACTCTGTCTTTAATCTTTAATAAATTTCAATCCTTTGTCATGTGTCTGTTAAACATTTATGATGAAGCTTGCTCAGCTTTGCATAGAAGCTCTAGCTTGAATGATATTTTTGATTTTTGTGATGTATGTCTATCCCTTGAGTATCTCCCAGGCTTCTTAGTCACTGATTCACCAATGCTTTATGGCCTTTTGTATATTACCCTGACCGCGTTATTCATCAGACTGGTTTAGATCAAGCCCCTTGCTCACCTTTTTTAGACTATTGATTTGTGCGCTTGCATGAAATGCATTTTGTTAGGTGTCTCCATAACGCTTCCCTCATTCAATCTCTCTTTAGTTACTTCCAATAAACGTAGTGGCAATTTCTTATCTACTTGGTTTACCTTTCATTACACGATTTTAGAATATCTACGTGTTTATGAGCAGCAAAAAGACACCTCTTCATTCCCATCAGACTCCATTATCTTTTATGACCCTCATTACATGACTTCCTTTCCAAATATTAAACCTGATGAATGATTTCCTTCATTATTTTATTATATGCTACTTTCTTCTGCCCATATCTTGTCGTCCTTTTCACTTCTAGTGTTAGGCCATACTGTACAATAAAGAAATAAAAAGATAAGAATATATATATATATATATTCTTATCTTTTTATTTCTTTATTGTAGAGTTACTGTCAGCAGTCATGTTACTCGCAAGCGTAAGTCTACCCGTTCACTTGAGGTGCAGTTAGATTCTTCGTTCAAAAGCAATAAGCTTGAAATTAATAAGTGAAGTAGTAATACTTCGAGTGCCTTTTCTGGTATAGAGCATCCTTCTCATGCTTACGGGTACTTGTTGTCACTTACTCTATTTTGCCCTTACTCCATTGTTTGGTTCCTAACACACTCAAACATTGGTATTCTTTGAATTTATCAGTAATTAAATAAAATGTCAAATGTAAAATATTTGTTCATATTGGTCAATAATCCATGATTTTGTGCATCCTTGCACTTCTTTACTCTCTTCACCTCCTCTCTTTCCATGTTGCATGATGTTATCAAAGCTTTATTTGCAAAATGAAAACTACCATTGTGTTGTACGTATGGTGGTAAACATTTTCATTGGTTGATCTTGTTTTGGCTTAATTTTTTTGTTCATTTGGTAGTGCCTATAGTGTTGTTTCTTAATGCATCTGCATGAAATTAAATATTTGTTATATTTGATTTTCAAGATTTCATTTGGTTGCATGCATAGAGAGCATTCATATTTTTTCTTGATAATGGTCACCGTATTTGTTAAATATTTGATTTTTTTAAAATCAACAATCAGCCATAAGATGAATTAATTTAATTATTTATGTTGGCAATATTGTTATTATTAGCAGTGGTCACCATGGCAATATACAACTAAAGAACCATTTATGTTATCAATTGAAGACAAAAGATCTTACAAAATTTAATACTTCTTAGGAATAAAGGTGGCGCAATTCAAGAACAATACTGTAATTTCTCAAAGAAAGTATGCATTGGATATCTTAGAAGAAATATGTTTGATAAGTGCCAAATCTGTGGATACTTCAATAGATCCTAATTCCAACTTAAAATTGTATTTTGATATAGACATCTCTTTCTAATCTAGACATCTCTTTTGTATTTAGTGCAGTAAGTTAATTTCTTAACTTCCCTCATGAAGGACATTAGGATGCATTGGTTCACATCTTAAAATATATCAAAAGAGCTCCAAAAAAGGTCTCTTGTATGAGGACAAGGATCATGCTTGAATTGTATGATACTCTGATGCAATATATACAAAATACTATGATAGAAGATCTATTTTAGTTATTGTGTTTCAATGGAAGATACTTGAATTTTTGGAAGATTAAGAAGCAAAATGTGGTTTCTCTTTTCAATGCAAAAGAAGAATATGGAGTCATGACTTTAGCTACGTGTGAACTTATCTAGCTAAAAGAACTTATAGAATTAAGGTTTAGAGAGGTCACACAAATGGCACTTATTTGTGATAACCAAACAACCTTGCATATTGTCTCAAAGCCAATCTCTCAAAGCCAATCTTCTATGAAAGAATAAAATACATTGAGATAAATTATCACTTCATTCATGAGAAGATCCTATACAGAGTCATCACCACAAGTTCGTCAATTCAAATAATCAATTGGAAGATGTATTCACTAAGTGTTTAAGAGGTTTTTATATTATGTTATTCGAGGACAAGTGTACTCGTTGAAAAGTAATAAAGGATTATAAAATAAGTTCTTGAAATATCGTTTCACAAGGATTGTTTCAATTATCAAGAATTTTTAATTTAATTGTTTGAACTTAAAGGATACGAAATTAATAAAATAAGGATTTAAATATGAAATTTTATTAAAAAAATTAAAATAGCGCAACCTCTAACAATAAACTTAATCGGAAAAAACCTAGGGTGTATGATTTTACCTTTACACTTCTCTATGTTCACTTTTAGATTAATTCCAATTCCAGTTTCCTTATGATTGTCAACTACTCTTACTAAATCTATTAACACCCAATGATCATCCAATGTTAACAATCTTTTCTCTAAACTATCACCTCCAATGATCATGCAAGATAAAAAGAAGAGAAAACGTAAAGAGCCTATGAACTATTAATTTAATAACAATTGAAAGAGAAGGACTAAATTTGGTCCACCTAATCATTTATCTCATTTTATCCTATAGATCCATTAACTATATGTGGTACGATCGCCTATAATATAATTAATTATGGTATGTTCAAAAGTTGTCAATTTTGACATCAAAATATAGTGCAATATGATAAACACCAATTAAGAAAGAAAATACTAAATTATCATAAATCATAAAAATTTCATAAAATCATGCAAAGAATATATCATAGCCTTGGCTATAGATTTAGCTAGACATAATATAAAAGAGAACCAAAACAATACTAAACAAATACATAGAACTTGAAAAGTAAATACAAACTAAAGGAGTCTCCAATAGAGAATAGACAAGAAGAGCTCTTGATTCAAGACGTGCTCTCAAAGCTGCAATAGTCATCAGCTACTGACCAGCAACACGATTGGGGATGTAAAAGAGATGTGTAAAGAGGGCATGGAAGAGATGAGATGAAAACCAGATGTAAGAATCCCTATGCAGCCCCTAAGGTCTCTTTAATGAAGTTTGAAAACTCTAAAATTGTTTTAGATTTGGACTTCCGCAAGTAAGCATAGTTATGTATGACAATAAGCACAAGTTGTGCTGGATGCTGGAGAATGAGTGTGTTGGTTGCTGCGAAGCCTAATTTTTCATCCAATTTGGACCCGAAATGCACCTAAAACTTAACTATAGCCTTCTTATATTAATCTCCATAATAACCATAAAAATTAATGTACAAACTTAATAAAATAATGGCCACAAATAAATATATAGATTATAAAAATATGTTAAAATACAAATTTATCATAAGTATATATGTGACAAGCTTGAAGCATATAATTTATGTGCTTCAATTTGAGGGAAGTATTAAATATGTGTAAATATATTAATTAGTAAAATTAAGATCTTTGTAATTATAATAATTGAGTAACTGTATTTTTACTTTTTTTTGTAATTATTTTGTAATCATTGTCAATATAAATATTCAGTCTCTCAAGGAGTTGAGACACTTAGAATTCATCAATTCTCAATATTTTTTTCTCTTTTTTTTTCTCTCTTAACAATTGATATTGTGCTGAACAATCTTTAACAAATGCATCACAAACATTATGAGTATTTTTCAGTGGCGAGTGCACTGGTCATATTTACAAAATAAAATAGCATTCTTTATCAATATCCTAGTTTAAGACTATTTGAACTTCCAATTTGAATTAAGATATAAATCATATATTGAAGTTTTAGAAAAAGAAAATAGAACAATAACAAAATATGAAGTAAAAGTAATGAACAACAAATATTTAGTACAAATAATGATAATTAATAAAAGTGATCATGGTTTGAATCCTCTTTTTTCTCCTTTGGTTTAGATCAATTTAATTTTTAGATGACCGAGCTAAGAACATAGTAAATAAATAAATAAATAAAATCACTCAATTGAAAGATAGAAACATAAATTAAGATGAAACAATTACGTATGGACAAGAATTAAATAAAGGTTCATCTTATTCAACCACTGGAATTTAGTTACACATGATTAAGAAAATAAAAATAGAAAAGTAGAAGGAAAGAAAAGAGAAAAAAGTTTGTGTTTACAAATGAGAAAGTATAGTATAAACTATATATAAAAAAAGGTTCTAACTAACTTTTAAAAAGGCTATACTCACCTTATGGTTTTACGTGTCAATGCAAAAGATTAGATGAACATTTTATGACGTAAAATCACTTACATGGGTGTTTCTCCTATGCAATTACTAGAGAAAGTTAATGTTTTAGCATCTTGCAGCATAAAAATTGTCTCCAAACACACATTTATCATAAAACTTCAAAGTTATGTTTGGATGAGGTAATAAAAAGTTTTAGAGAATTTAAAATTTTAAGAAATTTAAATTATATCACTTAAATTTCTATTATTTTAAAATATTTTGTTTGAATTAAATAATTCAACTTCTTTCATTTTAAATATTTTTGTATGGATAAAATAATTAAATTACTTACATTCTTAAAAATAGTAAAATTATCACTATATTTAAAAAATGTAATTAAAAATGTGAAATTTATATTATTAAATTAACCATAATTGAATAAAAATATGAATCAAACACACAATAATTTTTTTTTAAAATTCTCATTCTTTTATTAAGATTTAAATTTTTATTTATTTTAGTATATTAAAAATTTCCATTAAAATTCCTAGAATTTTAAATTATTTAAAATTAAATATCAAAATAACAAATTTTAACTCATGTAATTATAAATTCTTTTAATTAATTATTCACTTTAAACACATTCTAAGAATTCAAGATGAACTAGGCATAAAAATGTCCTTCTGCATGTTTATGCACTCATCTTCAAAATTCCATTGTAGTTGCAATATAATATTTTCTACTCATGTACTCTAATGCTTATATAATTAAATTTTAATCTTTGTCAAATGTTCTTCCAATCCAGCCTCAAAGACTGTCATAAAAAATAAAAGAACAATGGATTTTTCGTACATTTTATTAATCAACAATATAAAAAAGTAACGGTTCAATTCTAAACAAGTAAAAATGCAATATTTTCACTTTCCATCTAAATATTATACAAATGCATGATAATCACATCCTAATCACTCTTATTAGCCTATGAATTCTAGTCTAAGAATTCATCACTTGCCTTTATGTTCACCAATGTACATATGTCTATTTAGCTGATATCACGTTGTAAGTTTTGCTCTTACTTTGTAATAATACATATGCATTCCTTTAGTGATTTTGAAAGTTATCCAGTATCATAAATATATAGAATTAGTGTGAGGGAATGAGCTAGTGTGCTTTGCTAATCTCCAAGAGCTTCATTATAACTGGAAGCAGTTTATATTAAAGAGTACTCACTTGTAGGTGGTTGAAAAGGTTGGTGCAGCAAAGAGTATTCTTAACGACAATATCCGAATACTATATTGAAAGTTTTAAATTTTATTTTTTATTTTTCTTTCTCTTGGAGCTAGTAAAAATTGGCATAAGTTAATATAATGTCTAATGCTTTAATATTTCCTTTTATATTATTATGTCAACTTTACAATTCAATGAATTTTTATCATTTTTTGCTGATAAAATTATTTTTATTCATGAATATTCTTTAACCAAAATATTTCTTTAACATAAAATATATATTCAAAGTTAACTTATTATTAATTAATTAATTTATTATTATTATTATTAGTATTTTGTAAGCTTATCTGACTTAATTATTATTATTATTTCTTTAGCCTGTGATGCATTTAAAAAAAAATAGCTTCATGCATTTTTAATTGTGAGGTTTTAAATCTAGACTATATTTATTAGGAATTTTAATTTTGAAATTGAAGTGTTATACTATTTAACTTAATTTTATTTTGACATTTGTGTATCACTACTTTCTTAACTTAATTACTTATCTCGCCAATTAAAGTCAAAGAAGTATAGTGTCGCTACGTGGTTAAAAATTTTATTTAATCTATTTAGTAAGTTGTATTATATTTAGTATATTAAATTGAAGTTGTCAATTTTCTGTTCGCACTTTTTAATGTAATTATGTTTTCAGCATTGTGAAATTTAAAGTAATTATAATAATCTATGGTAAACTATGTTAACGCTGTGTATATAATTAACAATTATCTTTTATTTGTATTGGTCAAAAGCAATTGCCTATAATAAGTTCGTTTCCCTAATTCAAAGGACCCATCGTAACAATTTAGTAAAAGCATTCGTGTCGGGAGACAAATGATTATTTAGGTGTTGAGAAATGTGAATTAGGGAAACGTTGATGAACACTAATTTTGAAATAGAAGTGCTATAACACGGGCTCACATTTAATTTTTTTATATGAAAAGCGATATAAAACATTACTTTTATTAAGGCGTTTATCAAGCACTTTAATAAGTATGTCAACATAAACAACATTAAAATATATGGCGTTTAAAAGTGACATTATAGGATAAAAAAATGTGCTGTAAAATATTATTTTTGGAATAATAAGATATGTTATAATATGATGCTAATGACTTAGAGAGCACAGTTATTTACTTACCATAGTTAAATATTAATCGTTGGGAATGTTCAAAAAATGATATTGGTTTGAAGCAAACACCGTGTCTGCAAAATCTGAAGGATCTTTCTTTCCTGACTCTAAAACCTTTTAGCACCCATTTCACTTTTTCCTTAAAGATATTAATTCGAATTTTTCATTTCAAGTACTCTGAGGTGACTAAAATTTTCTGATATAAAGTGTAGAGTTTCAAGTCACATCGTATATGTGCACATTGATTGTGTTAGGTGATATATGAAATGGTGAAGCTATAAATCAAGTGCAGCGGAGCAATCATTTTCCTGCTTCTTGCTTACTCCATAATTGCAGATAATATAATATCCAGATTTATGAATTCTGATTCAAACAGGTCCATGGAAGATCCACGATAAAATGTGGCAATTCTTTATTTTTAAATGCCTGACCCTGATTTTGTCTCATGGGTCAATTTATAGACAAGAGAGTAGCATCTGATATGCTCTATCTTTTGGCCATAAAAATCATACTAAAAAGTCACACTGGCAGATGTCTTCTCCGTCCTCTGCTGCTGTTTCTATTGAATTAATTGCTTCTATCAACAATTATGGGTGTCGGTTCCTAATTATGTACTTGATATACGAATAGATATTGCAGGAGACAAAGAAATCTCAATTATTGCAATGAAAAGGTGTCCATTGCTCCCTGTTTCCGCTGGATACTTTGTGGTGTATAGTTAGCCTTTAGATCAGTTACACAAATATCTCATTCCGGTTACCTCTACTCTCAAATGTTCTTCACGCCACGGCACCAAATTTTCATGTTACATGTTACATGTTTAGCTCCAAAATATTAAGAATCAATTATAGCATAAATCAAAGCATTATATTTGTATTTCCTCTTTAATAAAATGGACATCTAGAACGACTATTATAAAGACATTTTAATTTTATAAATTCCATAGCCTGACACATGATTTAATACAAATGTATATTTTATTATATCAATTAAGTCATAAATGCTAACAAGAAGAAGTTGTAGAGAGCATGACTCAGAAATTATGCATCAGTCACGGCTATAACTATAAGCCTTTAATTATGAATCCAAAATATGTGGCTCAAAGCCACGAGTTATGTATTATGGTGTAATTGTTGTGTTACGAATAATAAAATATTTGGATTGGACTGGTCTATTTGATAAAAAAAATAAATAAATTAGTAAATCGGTCAATTGTCTGATTTACTTAAGAGTTCTGTCAGTGTCATTAAGATATTGATTAAAATATTCATTAATATTTTTTATTAAAAATTATTTTATATATTTCAATAAAAAATTACACTTTAATTTTGACTAATATTTTACCAGTCTAGTTATCTACTGCTCAGGAGGATGATAAATAAATTAATAGTAAATTACATTCTTCTCCCTTAAAATATATATTATACACTGTCATCTTTTCTATATTAAAATTATATACTCTCTTATTAAAAAATTAAAATAATAAACTTTTTGTTAAAGTATTCTTAAACACTTGTTTGACATTTTTTTTTTACCGTATTACTCTTTTTAATAAATTTTAAATTTTATTTTGCAATATTTCAAGAAGATCAATGAGCTCAATATATATTTTATGAAATAAGAAACATTTGTCATTATTGCAAGAGTTTCAAAAACTTGTCTTAACACGATAAAAATAAAACTAATTTTTTTTTATCAAAATGTACAAAATATAAATGACTTACAATTCTAACATATATAAAGGGAAAAAAAGTAGAGTTCAAAAATATTTAAAGAATTAGAACATATAAATAAATGTTAGACTATAAGTAAAAAACTTAATGAAAATTAGACAATAATTTTTTCTAGAATTTTTTAACAAAAAATTTAAAATAAATTAAATTATAATACATTTTAGTTTTTTTAAGAGAGGAATTATATAAATATATACATCTTTTAAAGAAAGAAAACATAATTTTTTCATAAATTAAGGAATAAATTCTTATTTATACCAAAATTATTCTCTAACAGACATAATTATTATCTCTTTTATTAAAGATAAGTAAATGAAATATTTCAGGATTAGATAAAAATCAAATAAAAGATAGTATTTAATTTATTTTAAACTTTTTATTACACAAATAAACAAAATAACTTGTTTGAAAATAGACAATAAAAGAAATTGAAAAAGTACATAAAAACATGCATTGAGTCAATCCAAAACTAATAAAAACTATTGGAGATATGATCTTTTCATTTTTAATTTAATTGCAATTAATTTTTTAAGCTCAATGAAAATCTCATACAAACACTCAAATACCAAAGTTCACATATTAATTCATTTTGTAAGGCTTTTATCATTTTCTTTTTATTTTATATAATGCACAATATATTCACTTTATTATAATCAAAATTTACATAATTTAATTTTTTATAATTTTATCTTTAAATAATTATATAATCAATTATACAATAGTCAACACTCATAATATATTATATTATAGTATATTATTATCACTTACGATAGGACTAAGAATACTATATTGAAAAAAAAAATTCCTCGACGCTGTGAGAGAGAGAGAGAAAAGAAAAGAAAAAATATGATGAAGAATGAATGAACATCTTTCAATTTTAGTTTTTCTTTTTTATATATATCACATCTTTCATTGTTTCTCGTTTTTTTTTTCTCTTTATCCACTCATTTGACACTCATTTTTATTAAATCACATCATGACAACTTTTAAAATAATTTCTTCATTCTTATGTTTTTTTTTTAAAAAAAAAAACTACATAAACCAAACAATCGACTATTTTGTTAAAATTATTTAACAAACTAGATATACTTTGTTAATTGGTTTTTGTTTTTTCTTTTTACGTTTAGACTACTCAACTAGATAAATGTTTAATTTATTATGTTTAAATTTTTTTTAGGAAAAAATAATAATAGTTAATATTGTTTTAAACTATTATAACATAAACAAATAAATAAGAATGAAAAATTGTAATGTAATTTAAAAAAATTTGAAGATTAAATTTAAAATAACATCAAATTAATAAAATTGATGTGTTAACATTATAATTTTAAAATTGTTCTCGATTATTTATTGGTTGTTTTAGTTTATTAGACAAATATCATAATTAATAAATAGTTTTTATATGTTAAGAATAATTTTTTTATTATTCAAATTTGTTATCAATCTTTTAATTATATAATTAGTTTATGTTTTTTGAATTATTATAAATGTATTATTGCTATTGAATAAAGTTGAGTTCTTTTTCTATTCATTCTCCTCACAATTCTTCACATTTTTCTTTCTTTATTTTTACTTTTGTGCTATAAAACCAATAAAATGGTATAAGAGTTATCTTCTTACAGACTTGTAAAAATGGATGTTGAATCAAAATTTTCACAAGTTGTTTCTTTTATCTTTGATAGAGAAAACTATGCTCTTTGAACTATCAAAATGAAAGCCTACCTACTTAGAGGCTTTGGATCTTTGGAAAGTTGTTGAAGAGGATTACGAAGTTCTTCTACTGCACACAATCCTATCATGACCTAAACAAAAAGTCACAACGAGAGAAAAATACGAAAGACAAAGGCAACAGAATCATGACTTTTAAAACAACAAAGTCAATTTGGTATTATCTTAAGAAAGAATATGCCAAAAATAAAAGAATTCAAGGCATACAAGTGCTTAAATTGATGAGAAAATTTGAACTCCAGAGAACGAAAGAATCTGAGACAATTAAAGTATACTCACACAAGCTACTTGACATAGTTAACAATGTAAGATTACTAGGTACTAAGTTTCCTAATTCTAGAATTGTAGAAAAAAATATTGTAATAGTGCTCAAAAGATTTGTGACTACAATCACTATCTTAGAGAATATCAAGTACTTGTCCAAAATCACACTGGTAAAACTCTTAAATGCTTTACAAGCATAAGAACAAAGGTGTACAATGAGACAAGAAGCTGTTGTCGAGGGAGCCTTATATGCCATGTATCATGAAAGTGCACGATACAATAAGAAGAAAACTTATCTTCCATGTCATCATTGTGAAAAAAAAATAGTCATCTTGATTTCAGAATGTTAGAGGACGCCTAATACACAATGCAATAAATACAATCAAATGGGACATGAAGAAGTTATATAAAAAAACTAACATCAAGATTAAGAGGAAGAAGATCATTTATTTGTTGCTACTTGTTTCTTAGATTTTAAATCAAATGAAGGTTGGCTAATTGTGTAATACCCTAGATTTTGTAATAATATTGGATTATTAATATAAGTATGAGTATTGTTATTTGAATGCGTATCTGAATTATGTTGATGATGCAAATATGCATATATATGAATGTATGCAGATAGAAATGTATATATATGAGTATAGATGAAAATGTTGACTTGTGGTTGGATTGAAAATGCTTGAGAGTATGGGCTGATGTGTGTTACAGGGACATTCTCGCTGTAGCGAGAAGGTTGCAGGAGATGTGGGTGTCTATATTGCTTTCTCGCCATGGAGAGAGGCTCCTCGTTGTAGTGAGAGGGCAACAAAGAAGGGGTATTTTTTTGTTTTAGATTCGCTGTAGCGAGATTATGCAGAAAATCAAGTGCAGTTTTGTATGATATTTTCACTATAGCGAGAAGGGGCCTCGCTGTAGCAAGAAATGCCTCGTTGTAGCGAGAGATGCCTCGCTGCAGCGAGAGATGTCTTGTTGTAGCGAGAATATCGCGTCTCTTAGGATATTTAAAGGGTTTAGGGTTCAGAAAAACATAATTCTCACTCTTCCCCCTTCGATTCTCTCAATCTCTCACCCTATTTCACCAGTTAAATTACCTCCAAAGCCATTTGTTCCCTAGATTGAAGATTGAGATTGTGTTTTAGGTGTTTGGAGGTATGTTTTCTAAGCTAGGGTTTTATTTTCACCCTTTCTCCGTTCTGCTTTTATTCCATGTATTTAGGACAAAAATTCGTGAGAGGGGAATGTTCTAATGTTGATTTCATTGTGGGTCCTCAATCCAAGGTAAAGGGGACTCTACTCTATCTCTTTGTGTTTACGATTCGCTTGTATTGCTATGTATTGGAATGTAGTTGAGATAGAACGTAGGAAGATGCATGTTTTGATGGGATGTAGTTATGGATGATGAAATAACTTGATTACAATAGGGTTGTGATGAATGTATGAGTGTGAATGATAAGAATGTGATATTGTGCTTAAACAATATGCATTGAGGTAGATAAACAAATGAAAATTGTGTGGTTGAGTATAATATGGTTGATATTAAGTAATGTGTGTGATGAAAGTGGGTGAATGTGTGTAAATGACATATTAATTGTGATTGTGGTTGTGTTTGAAATGGTTGAAAACTATGAATGGTTACAGTGATACACAGGAGGTGTAGAAGATGGGGTGGTAGAAATACCTTGGAAAAAAGGAGGGTAATAGTGACACCAACAGTGAGGGTGGATGCACCACAAGCCACACACTCTTCTCTTGACTCGACCTCCGACTAATATCTTTGCTAAGGGGTCTGTGATCGCACACGTTGTATTTGTGAGGCGGGGGCTAACCGGTAACCATCCATAGTGTGAAACTAAGTAAGTCCTTGAGGTTGAGGGCGTCAGGAAACTGTGATCACAATGAGCGTGACTAACATGCAGTGAGCGCACATGTGTGTGTGTGTTGATTTAGGTTGCAGTGAGCGCACCTATGTTTGATTTATGTGTGATGACATTATGCGAGTGGGTTGCATAGTGAGTGTGCTTGTATGCATGGGTTGTCTTGTGTGACAATGTGAACTTGATGTGTGTGTGTGGTTGACTTGTTATGGTATAGTGAATGTGATGTGTATTGTCAGAAAGAATTAGTTGATGCTTGCTTAATGTATAGCTCATTTGTATGGGAAATGTTTGAATGTGCAAGGTGAGTCTTCATGTCGTGTTTGTGATAGTGTAGAAGATTCACCCTTACGTATCATTTTCAGGTGACCAAGACGATTAGCACCATGCTCATTAAATGGGATGGATGATACTGTTATAGGACTTAGAATCTATTTTAAAAATTATATTACACTGAAAGAGTCCTGTAGCCTTTATTTTGATGCAAACTTGTAACTCATCCTCTATTTTAAAACACTCTATTGGAATATTGTACTCAAATTTTTATTGGAATGAAAAATATTATTATCTCTTATAAATTGTGAAATATTTTATTGAAAATGAATTGAAAATAATTAAGGTTTTACAAATTGATAGTAGTTGCACTAACTGCATGACCAATAATAAGAAACTCTAGAGATTTGATGTCAACTAACATCACCAAAATCAAAATAAGTAATGATTCCGTCTCAGACAAAGGAAATATAAAAACTAACATATTAAATTATATTTGATTTTAGTTTGAAACAAAAAGCAAACATAAACGACAAATCCACTTTCTGTTAACAAATTCAAACTACAAAAAAAGTAGAGTTTGTAATTAAAAAAATAAGGAGAAGTATTAGTAATACATTTTTAAAATTATTCTTAGTTAATTTTTGATTTTTAGTTTACTAGACTAATATCATAGTCAATAAGTAGTTTATATATTTTAAAAATAATTTAATATGATAGTAAAATTTTATTAAAAAGATAAATATTTATTATATTTTTATAACTTTAATATAACAACTGTGTATTTTTTTATAAATTTTTTTATTTGTAAATTCTTAAATTTATTATTAATCTTTTAATTATATAATTAATTTTTGTTTCTTTAAATTTTATAAATATACTGTTGAGTTCTTTTTTCATTTATTTTCACAATTCTACGCATTTTTCTTTCTTTATTTTTAGTTCTGTGCCGTAAAACCAACGTGACAATTCTGTGGTCTCATAACTCTAATTTGAATATGTAGTTGTTAAGAAAGATGTTAAGTGCGAGGGTGATGATGCGTTGAGGAGAATTGTTTGTTGTATAGGATATTTCTAAAAGACAAATGATTTCTGTGATGCTTGCATGACCCATTGAAGTGTAGTCCTAATTGTATATAATTGTTTGAAGGATTTAGATCTTATAAAATATGAGTAAGAAGCAGAGGAGGAAATAAGAAAGGAGAAGAAGGCAATAAGGTGCACGTGGCACGGGTGCGAGTGGCAAAACCAAGATTGTACGATCTAAGATGAGTGAGAGGCATGCACGTGTGGTGGTACTCGAAAGGTGTATTAGTACCTGTGTGTAGTCCTACTCACAAATCACAATTGGGACTCTCAAACAGCACAAATCTCGAAGGCAAGGGTCAATGCTTAAATGCCCTCTAAATTTGTGGGTCCACACACCCTACACAAATAACCTCTTCTTTCTCTCCCCTTAACCACACTGTCGGCGATACCTCAATTTCAAGCACATTGCCATTTGCCACCCGTACAAATTCAAGTTTAACATAATAATTATTTTTTATTCTTTTATTAATGCTTTGTTGTTTGTATCAAATATTTTTATTATTTAGATAAATTAAGAGTTATCAAGAGACTCAATAAAAGATAATTTCCAACAAACTGATTGAGTCTTCTTTTCTTCTGTATAAGAAACAATTATTATTTTTTAATTATGAGATCAATTTACAGAATTACACATAATAAGAAGATATAAATAATATACTTTTATTAAAAATTATAATATTTAATAATATTCACAAATTAATTGAATCGATTTCTCTAATTTTTTATTAAAATTTAATATATAACTTATTATTTTGTACAATGTTATGTACTTAAACAAATTGTTATAAGAAATAAAAATTAATTTTTAAATATATTAACATTTTTATTTAAAATGCAAATATTTTTTTATTAAAATAAAATATCTATATCCTCGTGGGTTTCATTTCAATTCAATTGAAGCTTCCACTCACCTTCCCAATGACCAAAATTCATTTTCTCTTTTTTTATTTATCCCTTCTACTTCCTTACTCGTTCCATTGCCGACTCTGTGTTACCGACTCTATCATTCGCTCATTACATATAAATATTCTTTTAATGTTTTTAATATAATTTAATGTATAATACCATTAACTACAAGTTTCATTTATATTACTTAACTTTTTATCGCTTATAATTTTACAAAATGTTAGAAAAATACAATATATAAAGGCTACTTAAAAAACTTTCTTTTGGACACAAACAAAACCCCACCATCACTTGGTGCTTGACAACAAACCCCCCTTTAGACCAATCCCTTTCAAAACCTTCACCCACAAGGCTTTAAAAAAGAACCTACTTTCCCTTTTATTCATGGCTTCTTCTCTGACAATTTCCCCAAGAAAGCTTCGTTCTGATTTGTATTCCTATTCCTACCAAGAAGATTCTAGCACCCCATTAGTCATAAATGTTCTGGCTTCACTGATTGAGAGGAGCATGGCCAGAACTGAGAGGATTGTCAAGAATGGTTCTTGGTCTTTGTCGAAGGCCATTAGCACCAACATCTTTGATTGCAGAGAGATCCCAGACATGACAATCCAATCCTATCTAGAGAGAATTTTCAGGTACACTCGTGCAGGACCATCGGTCTACGTTGTTGCCTATGTCTATATTGACAGGTTCTGCCAGAACAATCCTGGGTTCAGAATCAATGCCAGAAATGTTCATAGGCTTCTCATTACAACCATCATGGTGGCTTCCAAGTATGTTGAAGACATGTGAGTTTTCCTTTCCTTTATTTTTTATTATGATCATCTTGTATGTTATACATTTTATAACTTGTACTTGTCTGTAATTAAAAAGGGGGGGTTGTTAAATTGTGGAAAGAGAGAAAATATTAAATTAGTTTGTTTATGTCAATCTCAATCGTTGACATTACTTGCTAACAACTGAGGAAAGGGACAATTTTCTTAAGGCCACCAAGATTTTGGTCCGTGTTGTTCATGTCTGATAAGGAGTCAATTGCTCAACTATCTAATTAGCTTGGATTGAAATTCAGGGTATGATGTGCTAATAATGATGTTTCCTTTTTGTGCATTTTACAGAAACTATAGAAATTCCTACTTTGGAAGAGTTGGTGGGTTGACAACTAATGATCTGAACAAGTTGGAGCTGGAATTTCTTTTCTTGATGGGTTTCAAATTGCATGTAAATGTGAGTGTTTTTGAGAGTTATTGCTGCCATTTAGAGAGGGAAGTGAGCATTGGAGGAGGATACCATATTGAGAGGACCATAAGGTGTGCAGAAGAAATCAAAGCAAGGCATACTTATACATTACTCGTGTAATGTTGTAGTCTGAATATTAGGGAGTTTTGCTTTGGTGTGGTAGGTTTTCCTTTGGCCTGCAAATAAAGAAAGGGAGTTTGTGTACAGATCGGTATAAATCTAAGTGTTTGTGGCGATATTGAGATTTAGGAGATCAAAGAAGGGAACCCAAACCTTGAGCAATGTACAAATTGGTTTCTTCACATGTAAACAGTGAATTTTATTCTAAGGTTTTATTTTTTGGGTATTTTACTTCTCTTCTGACTGGGTGCGCTTGTTTTGACCCCTGAACTTTTTATTTTGATTATGCTTCTTGTCTCCACATTTGATTATATTATACTTTTAAGATACACAATAAAAATTATTATGAAATATATATATATATATATATATATATATATATATATATGTTAATAATGAATATAAAATTTGTTATTAAAAAATAATATATGTGATCAGTTTTTAATTTATCATTAATATTATTCTGAATAGTGATGAATTCATAAGTTATGTAACTTTATATAGAGAGACAAAATAAACATGTTAAAAATAATTTATTATTAATATAAAATATTTTTGACAAATTTAAATTTGAATAATTTCTTTATAAAATATAATAATATATAATGGTCATACACTGCACATTTTTCTTTACATATTATAATTATAAATATAAATTTATGATAATATATTTTTAAAAAAAAGTGCACAACATTAAGTATATATTAGATATGCTAAAAAATAATTTTCAGCAATTTATAGTTTATTATACATAACATCATTAGTTTAAGTGTAAAAACATAAACGACATACTTAGTAAGAATAATTTTGAGATATTAATAGATATTTTTATGTCTAAATTAGATAAGATAAAATAAATAAGTTGATTCATACCTGAAATTTTATATTATTACTTTACTTTTAGAAATTAAAAAATTTACTAAATAGTGACAAATAAATCATTATTATGTTAATGTGTGGCGATTTATTTTTTCCTTCTTTGAGGTCTTTTGAGAGACATCTCATAATTTATTAAAATAATAGTAACTTGAATTATAGAGATGTTTAGCAGGTATTTAAAATATCATTACAAGATTATTATAATGTCAAGATAATTATTATCTTTATGACAAATAATTTTTTATAATAAATTTTATATATAATATTTTTTATTTAAATTATAAAATATCACAAAATTAAATGTATAAATAATATTTGATATAATAATTTTTAATAAAAGTATAATATTTAAACACACATTTAAAATCTTAAGTTATTTTCTATATATAGTATTTTTTGTAACATTTCTTTTAAATTTCTCTATCGTTTCAATAATCCTATATTGCAATTTTATTTGCTTCTCTTCTTTTATTTTATAAATGCATTGCAAAGAAAGAATAAATAAATTATAATAAAAATAAATTTGAAGTAAATATACTAAAAAATTAAGGGAAAAAAAGGAATTTCAAGTCCTAAAGTGTTTGTAGATGATTAGGCTACATTTAGCTAAAGAATTCACTACTGTATTTACTTTTTAATACTGTATTTACTTTTTAATAACCAATTCTCTATATTATATCATATAAAGTAAAATTCTGAAAAAACAAATAACAACTTTTCAAATTAAAAGTTATTTTTTTTTAAAAATTATATACTAAAATAAGATTTTTCTTAAATTATTTTCTTAACTATAATAGTTTTTGCTATTTAAGCAGTAAGTATTGCACTTGTGAGAGGTGATACTTACAAAAGAAAAAATATACATATTACGTATGTGATACACATTTTGTGCCTGATAATTGATATGTGTCGTATATGTACACTCCAATGGCAAAACACTTAAATTTAAAATTTAAATCTATACTCCTATTAAAAAGAGTAGTTATGTATTACAATAAAAAGCAAGAACTCCTCATGACATATGATAGACATTTTATAGTAACTTAGATATTTATTATTTGTGTATTTATTGTTATTCACTTTTTATATAATCAATGACTTATATTTATTGAATTATATTTTAAGTATTTATCAACTTTACTTTAAATTGTTTTGTATTTATTCACATTTTGTTTCACTGTTGTTATGTGTTTGCTCGTATATGAATAATAATACATTATGGTTCCTATTGTTCCTCCGTAACTACTATTTTGTTTATTTTACTAATTCATATAATAGTGTTGTTGAATAATACATAATAAAATATTTAAAATTTAACAAAATAAGTTATATAATACTAATTTAAATTATTTAAAACTTGTCTTATGTTAGCTTTGTAGAGTGCATTGACATTATTTGTCACTAATTTGTTTGCATAATTTATATCTTTATCGTGATTGTAACTCAACTTAATCTATTTTATTTTTAATATAATTATACTTTGGTTGACTCCTACTGTATGCTTTCTCTTGATTTATTTTTAAGAATATTATTTGTATTCAAATAAACAATGACTCAAACTATTATGCACTAATAACATGCTACACTAAATAAATGAGGTGAACATATTACCAAAAATTTATACTTATTACAACAAAAGTACTTATAACATTTAAGTATGAAAATCAAATTGCGTGAAATTTCTCACGTCATTAAAATTGTTTAGCTAATATTATAGTTCACTTATTATCATTTATGACTACCCTTTTACGTCAGTGGATTGTCTCTCTTCAATCTTAAATCTTACTCTTTGAATGTCATACTCAGAGATTTATTACCAATTGACATGATCATTCTTTCAATTTTGTAAATAGATGGAAAAGCATATAATTAAATATATTTAAGTCAAAATGAAATAAGTTAGTAAGATTAAATTTAGTCTACAATTTTTAAACTTGTATAAACTAAATATTTGTATACAATTAAAGAAGTTAATAAGATTAAACTAAAATTATTTTATAATATATGTGCACTAAAAATATATTATAAATAGGCACAATAAAAATACTTCAAGCATATAATATATAAAAGATAAATCACATACTAAAGTCAAATATTACAAATGATATAGCTGTAAGTCTCTTCGTTTGAAGACAAAAGTTTGATAGTTCAATTCTCAAGTGAGAGAAACAAATTATTTAAATAAATAAAATAAATGCTCTAGAAAGTATTAGCAAGTATATAAATATAACAAATAAGACAAGTGTAACATCCTTATATCAAAATTCTGTAATATATATATATATATATATATATATATATATTATTTTTAATCCATTAAAATAATACACCTTTTCCATAATTCTATGAATTCATTATAGCAAATTACTAAAATTTTTTTTATGTTCTATATATAAATGAAAATAATTTTTTTATACAATATTAATATAATAACACTAATGCATATTGAAAAGAGTAAATAAATATCACAAATACAACTTAGAAGTCTTCATAAGAAACCTGTATATACAGTACATATTTCAACTTTAAATGTTACAAACTGTTTATCAAAATGAATGAGACTTACAACAATATATATATATATATATATATATATATATATATATATATATAGCTATAATATTTACAATCCATAAAAATATACAAGTCCCAAAGCAGTCTTTCTTCGAAACAAACTACTGAAGATTGGTTCTACTCATCCACTCCGTGCCAACTCTCTATCTCAACCAAATCCTCTAAATCAAGATCATCATCTGAACTCAAATAACAATCTCCCGAATCTGGTCTGACCTCTGTACCAGTGAAATATTCATATAGACGGTCTTCCGAGATGGTCATGGTCATGATAGGTGAATAGATACATGAGAGCTGTTGAGGTCCTAAGCTACCTTTGTACATATATACACAGAGAGTCTGGTGTATTCTACTCCTAGGGAAGTCAAAAGAAATACTACAAAAGAAATCTATCTCTATCATAACAAAAGCCTTAGGTTCATCTTCTACAAGTAGAGCAAATTTAAAATAATTTACTCTCTGGTATTCATTAAATATATAATTTAACCTAAAATGTATAGAACTATTTACTAGTCTAATCCTTCCTCGAGGCTCCGTCATCCTGTTTTTCTGAAATTATTAGTAAGGATGAACATCTATTCTATCATTTTTCAAGCATTATATCATAAAATCATAAGTTATAATATAAAGGCAACAAATGTATTTTTACACTAAATTCACATTACAACATATTCACACATACATTATTTATAATTCACTGTCTATTGTTCGTAGGCAAGTGTACCTATCAAAAAGTAATAAAAAATTTTTGAATTAAGAGTTCCCAAGTTATCGTCCTACAAAAATTATTTTCAAGTACTAAGAATAACTTAATTTGATTGTTTAAACGTAAGGGATTGTAATGGATAAAAAAAGAGCTTAAATTTAACAATAAATTAAAAGAACAGTAATAGAATGTATGAGAGAAATCAGATGAGATGAGCTTAAAACTTATGGGTTCACCTACTACACTTCTTTATATTCTAATTAATTTAATCCTGATATTGGTATTCAAATATTTGCCAACCACTCATAATTAGTTCTATTAACACTCAATGATTATGCAATATGTCAATATCCTTTTCCCTGAGTAAACACCCCCAATGATTATGCAAGATAATTAGTCGAGAAAACATGAAGATCTTATAAGTTTGTTTATTCAATAACAGCTAAAAGAAAGAAATTAAGTATGATTAACCTAGCCCCTTATCTCATTTTATCCTATAGTTTCGTTAATTACACGTGGTATGATCGCCTACAATAAACTCATAACCACAAAGAAAAACTCAAACAAAAGAAACCCAAAAAGGTAGAAGACAAAGAGAGTTCTCGTTCTCCGAAGGGGCGCTCAATCACTTGCTTGGACTTTAAAGGAAAGCTTGTCGTCCTTGCCAATGGTCTTCAATGACTCTCAAAAATGAATTTGGGTAGAACTAAGAAGGGGAAGAAGGTGTGTAGAGAAGTGAAAGTGTCAAGTGTAGAGCATAAGACCTCTTTATATAGACTGTGCCTTGAGTTTCCAATTGGTTGAGCTCTATCTTTCTAAATTAGTTTTATCCACAATCAGAATCTTAACTGAAAACTACTCCAAATCTTTATCTAAGTTTAAATTTTAAATTCAAAATTCAAACTTAGATTCACATAGCATAGCAAGGACTAAAAGTATCTAATTTTTCTCCTGAATATCTCCATAATGCACTAATAACAACTTCCAACTAAACTGCAATAATTAATAACATAATTAGTGTAAATATATATAAAATAAATTTTAAGTGTATAAATATAAGTCATAAAATATGTCAAAATATGAACTTATCAACTCCCTCATACTTGAGATTTGCTTGCCCTTAAGCAAAAGTCCTGGCTAAAGAATAAAGGAACAATTTGAAACATATCATCAAAATAAGAAACCTAAAATAACAGAGATATAAAGAACGCAGGAGTAATATCATTGAGTTCAGGTAATCAAAAGACATTTAAAATTTTATATCCTCTATCTTTTTGCTCGATCATCAAACAGTGATACTCTATTCTTCTCTCTCTCTTTTAGTGTACAAGGACAAAAATAGAGAACTCTCAGTTCCTCTAGGAAGAAATATACTACCATAAGCTTGATGATAAACCAACTCTCCACTAAGTCAATTGAATGCAATTAAAAATCATGAGGTCTTTTACAGGTTATAATGTGGCCAAAGGGTTCTAATAATTAAGGTGAGATAAATGAAGGAAAAGAATACACAAAAGGTTAACTTAATTAAAACAATGATAAATATGCCTTAGGTTTATAAATAAAGCTCTTAGAGTAATGCTTTTTATATTATTACTTTCTTTACTCCTTTTTTCTTTCATTTAAATATAACCCTTTTTTTTTTCTTTTTACTATTTTTTTTCTTTTTCAACTTACACACACTTTTTCTTTCTTTCTTTTGTTTTTTCAACATAAAGATATAGAGAAGAATTTTTCTAACAATTCAACAACCTAATTGCTCCATTTACAAATTCAAGGTCAATCAATTTTTTTTTATAATTTTAATATAAAGGATCAAGAAAAATCAATAAAGCTCAAAGTGGGCAACTAGTTGTATATCTTTCTCAAACATGTTAAAGGTCAAGAAAAAATAATCCTAATATGCCTTAATCATATTTAAAACATGCAATCAAAAGGAGTAGCCTCAAATCGGTTATAAGTCAAGTTGTAGAGCATAAATCTTAAGAGAACAATCACACAAGGCAATGAGGAAAGGTTTAGGATAAAAATCTCTTTTAAGGCTCAAAACTCACATATGTAGATTGAAGTTTAATGTAGAGCAAAAAGCTAGAGATCTCAATTAATTATACTTTTTTAATTTTTTAATGACTCCAAAACTCAATAGAAATTACTCAATCATGTTCTTATTATTTGAAAAATAAAATTGGGTTCTTTGGGACAAAATTTTTAAAATTTACTCAAAATAAGGGCACAAAATTAATTGAGAGCAAGTAATTAGACAAGCAATAATGGAACCCCCCTCATACTTAAAGCAAAACATTGTCCTTAATGTTTAGAGGGAAAAAAAATAAAGATGAAGAGAACAAGAGAAATAAAGAGAAAGAAACTCCCTGAATGTGAGATAAATTGTGTAGAAAAGCCACCCTGTTCTGAAAAACAAGAACACAAAATAAATAAAAGTGAAGAATAAAACATAGGTTGCCTCCTGTAAGCGCTTGTTTTACGTCATGAGCCTGACGTCTTGTTGGGCTATTATAAGAACATAGCCTGTTGGGTGGAGGTCACTCCATCCGTGTATATCTTGGCCCTCTGACCATTGACTTGAAACATCTCTCCCCCAGCTTTAGATACTTCTAAGACCTTGTAAGGAAGGACCTTGAGTACTGTATAAGGGCCAGTCTACCTAGACTTTAGTTTTCTAGGGAATAATCATAGTCGTGAGTTGTAGATCAACACTTTTTCTCCTTCATGGAACTCACGATGTAAGATATGCTTGTCATGCCACTTCTTAGTGTGCTCCTTGTACAGCTTGACATTCTCATATGCTGTAAGGCGCATCTTATCTAGTTCATTAAGCTCCAACAATCTTTTCTCACCTGCAAGCTGCAAATCAAAATTAAGGAACTTCAAGGCCTAATAGGCCTTGTGTTCTAATTCAACAGGTAAGTGACAAGCTTTTCCAAAAACCAAACGATAAGGGGACATGCTAATAGGAGTTTTAAAAGCAGTACGATAAGCCCAAAGCGCATCATCTAATTTTATAGACCAATCTTTTTTGGAACTATTAACTGTGCGCTCTAAAACCTTGTTCAACTCCCTATTAGATACCTCAACTTGTCCACTGGTTTGGGGGTGGTAGGGAGTAGCAACCTTGTGGGTAACACTGTAGAGATTATCAAAAAGTTTATTACAAAAATGAGTACCCCCATCACTGATAATTGCCCTAGGAGTTCCAAACCGATAAAAAAAAATTTTCTTAAGAAATTTAGTAACCACCCTAGCATCATTAGTTGGTAAAGCAACTGCTTCCACCCACCTAGAGACATAATCTACAACAACCAATATGTATTCATTATTAAAAGACTTAGGAAAAGGTTTCATAAAATCAATACTCCAAACATAAAATATTTCACAAACTAAAATATTGTTGAGGGGCATATCATGCCTTCTAGAAATATTACCACTCCTTTGACATTTATCACATGATTTAACAAAATCATATGCATATTTAAAAAGTGTAGGCCAATAACAACCGCTTTGCAAAATCTTATGAGCAGTTTTGGTGGGGCCAAAGTAGCCTCCCACCTCTTTAGAGTGACAATGCTCAAGAACTATGATAAATTCACTTTCAGGAACACATCTCCTAATCAAATTATCCCCATAAACTTTAAACAAATAAGCCTCTTCCCACAAATAGTATTTAACATCAGATAAAAATTTTCTTTTTTGTGAGGATGAGTCCATGAGGAAAGATTTTACCAGCCAAGAAATTTACGAAATCTGCATACCAAGGTACCCCAGAAATAGCAAAAATCCTCTCATCAGGGAATGTCTATTTAATTTCTACCTTGGTGTTCTCCCTCACTAAGGGGTCTAATCTAGATAAGTAATCAGCAATATAGTTCTCACTCCCCTTTTTCTCTCAGATCTCTACATCAAACTCTTGCAACAAAAGAATCCATCGAATAATCCTTGGCTTAGCATCCTATTCAGCCATCAAATATCTAAGAGCAGAATGGTCAGTATAAACAATGACTTTAGACATAATCAAATAAGGGCAAAATTTATCAAATGCAAATATCACAGCTAGCATCTCCTTCTCAGTAGTGGTATAGTTTTGCTGTGCTCGATCCAAAGTTCTACTTGCATAATAAATGGTTTGAAAAATCTTGTCCTTCCTCTGGCCTAGAATTGCTCCAACAGCTGTATCACAAGCATCACACATAAGCTTAAAGGGTAAAGACCAATCAGGAGAAATAACCACAGGGGCATCAATCAACTTACTCTTAAGGGTATTAAAAGCATATAAACAAGCATCATCAAATTTAAACAGTATACCCTTAGCCAACAAATCAGAAAGAGGGTTTGCTATTTTTGAAAAATCTTTAATAAACCTCTTATAAAACCTTTCATGCCCTAAGAAACTCCTAACAAATTTAACACATGTGGGAGGGAGAAGTTTAGCAATAACTTCTACCTTAGCAGGGTCTACCTCTATACCTTTACTAGAAACTTTATGCCCCAAAATAATGCATCCATCAACCATAAACTGACATTTTTCCCAATTTAAAACTAAATTAGCCTTTTTACATCTTTGTAAAACCAAATCAAGGCTATGCAAATAATTATTAAAAGTGTTGCCGTAAACAAAAAAATCATCCATAAAAATCTCAATACAATTTTCTAATAAATCAGAAAATAAGGCCATCATGCATCTCTGAAATGTCATCGGGGCATTACACAAACCAAATGGTATCCATTTATATGCAAAAGTACTATAAGGGCATGTAAAAGTAGTCTTCTCTTGGTCTTCTAATGCGACAGGTATTTGCATATAACCCGAATAACCATCCAAACAATAATAAAATTCACACCCTGCTAATTTTTCTAACATCTAATCAATAAAAGGAAGGGGGAAGTGGTCTTTTCGGGTGGCCTTATTGAGCTTCCTATAGTCTATGCACATTCGCCACCCAGTTACTTTTCTCCTTTCTTTGGTACAACCTGTACAAGGCTCACCCAAGGGTTATCAGAAATAGGAAAAATAATACCAGCATCTAATAACTTAATTACCTTCTTTTTTACTACTTCCTTCGGACTGGGGTTAAGTCTCCTTTGAGGTTGAACCTTGGATTTGAATTCCTCCTCCAAGTGCATCCGATGGGTGCAAATGGAAGGGCTAAGACCCTTGATGTCATGAATGCTCCACTCAAAGGCCTCCTTATTCTCCCTCAAGACTCTCATCAATTTCTTCTCCATAATATCTGTCAATTTAGAAGAAATTATTACAGGAAGAGAAGAGGGAGGAGATAGAAAAGTATATTTAAGATTAAAGGGAATGGGTTTGAGCTCTAATTAGGGGGTTCTTCAATGGATGGTTTAGGAATTTGAATATCTTGTGCTCCCAAGCTTTCAAAATGCCTAGGCGCCAACCATCGACTTCGATTCTCGATCTCCAAAGCCAAGATTTCATCTATTACTTCCTCTATTTCTATTAGAGCATCTTTTTCAAGCGTGAGAATTTTCTCTAGAGTATCATCTCTCAACCTATCAATTAATTATACAGAGTCTAAAGAGGAAAAAAGATCATTTATAGAAATAAAATTATAAGAATCAAAACTAGAAGAGTGTTTAAGAGAATAAAAAACTTTAAAAATAACCTCTTCATCATTTAGCCTCAATGTGAGCTTCCCTTGCTGGACGTCTATAATGGTCTTCCCAATGGCTAAGGATAGTCTCCCCAAAATAATGGGAATCTCATTATCCTTATCCATGTCTAGTACAATAAAATCTGCAGGGAAGATGAATTTGTCTACCTTTACCAAGACGTCTTCTACTATACCCCTTGGGTAAGTGATGGATCTATCTGCTAACTGCAAAGAAATAGAGGTAGGTTTGGGTTCTTGCATACCCAACCTTTTAAAAACAGAGAGAGACATTAGATCAAAATGAGAGCCCTTAAATCACATAGGGCTTTATCAAAATGAGAGCTACTTGTAGTACAAGTAATAGTAAAACTCCTTAGGTCTTTAAGTTTTAGGGGTAGCTTTTTCAAAAGGATTGTGAAACATTCTTCATTAAGCCTTACATTTCAAATTCCTCTAACCTCCTTTTATTGCTTAATATTTCCTTAAGGAACTTAACATATTTGGACATTTAAGAGATGGCCTCCACAAAGGGCATGTTGATGTGCAACTTCTTCAAAATGTCAAGGAATTTGTTGAACTGTGGGTCCTTCTGATTGCTTGTCAACCTTTGCGGAAAAGGGATTCAAAGTTCTTGAGGCCTGGGCACTGTTGATGGTGTTTCTTTCTTTTCTTGTTTTGTTTCTGTGGTGTCAGCTTGGCCGTGCATATAAGGGAGCACGGGCGTGCATACAACGATATTCTGTGACTTTGGCACATTTTCAGGCAACGTCTTCCTGTTTTTCAATGTAATTGCCTTGTCATGTTCTTTGGGCGTTAGGCTCAGGCTGGCAGGGCAACGTCCCTAGCGCTCTTTGAGTCAACAAATTTGTAAGTTGTCCTAGTTGTGATTTTATCTCGGATGTATCAGAGCTTATTTCTGAAAACTTCTTGTCCATTGTTTGGGCTTGTTGCTTTATCTAAAGACTTTGTTGTTCCATCTGGAACTCAAACTTTGAAATTCTCTGCTCCAATTAAAAGTTTGAGGGCTCTCTTCTTTCTATCCTTACCCTTGAAATTACATATGGGGAGGGCGATAAACATTTGAATTTTGACCTCCTTGGCTATTCTCCCATGAGTTCATGGGTTTGCTACGCCATCCAGAATTGTAATTGTTGCCCAAGAAGTTGGCCTCCTTAGTTTCTGGATGTTTTGCTGATGGATCTTGTGCCCTTAGTAAGAATTCTATTTGCTTTGACAGAGTTTCCAACTTATTTGTTATTGAGTCACTACTTTTTGCTTGGTAGATTGGAGCAACTTCCTTCTTTTTGCTTCTGTGATGGTCTGTGTGCCATTAAAAATTACAAGATGCTATCTTTTCTATCAATGTATGGGTTGCAGTTGGCCCTTTGCATAGGAAGGATCCTTCAGCAGCTGCATCAACTGTAGCTCTATTAGAAGATTAGAGTCCAACATAGAAAATATGCATTTGCTTCCACATAGGGAAACCATGATGTGGGCATCTCCTTAGAAGTTCTTCAAAGCACTCCCACGTCTCAAACAGAGATTCAGACTCATATTGTTGAAAATTGGAGATCTTTGTCATCAGCTTCGTCGAAATGATGGTGGAAAATATTTGGCTAAGAATTGTTGTGTCAGGCCATTCCACGTTGTAATTGAATTAGATAGAAGTGTGGAGAACCATGCGTTCACCTTTTCCGTGATAGAGAATGAAAAGAGGCGAAGCCTTATATCATCTTTAGTGACACCATTGTATTTGATGGTATCCGTGAGTCGGAGAAACTTTTTCAGATGAAAGTGAGGGTCTTCATCAGGTCGCCCCGAAAATAGTGTGGAGTTCTGGACTAGATTTATCAAGGCCAACTTTAATTCAAAATTATTGGCCTCTATGTTAGGTGCTACAATGCTTCTGGCATCAACCTCAGCAATGGGTGTCATGTACTATAAGATTGGTCGTTCTTTTGCCATCTTTTTCTTTCTCTACACTTATTCCTTAGCCTACGTGCGGTTTTCTCAATTTCTGGATCAAAAGCGAGTTCTGCAATAGGTTTAGAACGAGTGAGCATAAAAAAAAATGTTTAAACTAACCAAAAACTCGATTTTCTTTGATATTCAAAACTAATCCCCGACAACGGCGCAGAAAACTTGTTCGTAGGCAAGTATACTTATCAAAAAGTAATAAAGGGTTTTCGAATTAAGAGTTCTCAAGTTATCGTCTAACAAATATTATTTTCAAGTACCAAGAATAATTTAATTTGATTGTTTAAACGTAACGGGATTGTAACGGATCAAAATTAGAGCTTAATTTTACAATAAATTAAAAATACAGTAATAGAATGTATGAGAGAAATAAGATGAGATGAGCCTAGTACTTATGGGTTCACCTACTACACTTCTTTATATTCTAATTAATTTACTCCTGATATTGGTATTCAAATATTTGCCAACCACTCATAATTAGTTCTATTAACACCCAATGGTTATGCAATGTCAATATTTTTTCCCTGAGCAAACACCCCCAATGATCATGCAATGTCAATATTCTTTTCCCTGAGCAAATGCCTCCAATGATCATGCAAGGTAATTGGTCGAGAAAGCATGAAGATCCTATGAGTTTGTTAACTCAATAACGGCTGAAAGAAAGTAATTAAGTGTGATTAACCTAGCCCTTTATCTCGTTTTATCCTATAGTTTCGTTAATTACACATGGTATGATCGCCTATAATGCAACTAACTATGGGATGCTAAGGGTGATCAAATCTTAACATACACAATACATTCTAATAGAATAAAACCAAACATTAAAGGAAAGCCAATACCAACATTAAAGTAAGAATCACATAAAGTTTGTAGTAGGATCCGCCATAGTATTAGCTATGGGTTTAGTTACTCATAACAAAATAAACTACGAAGAATGTGATAAATAAACTCATAACCACAAAGGAAAACTCAAACAAAAGAAACCCAGAAAGGTAGAAGATGAAGAGAGTTCTCGTTCTCCAAAGGGGTGCTCAATCACTTGCTTGGACTCTAAGGGGAAGCTCGTCGTCCTTGCCAATGGTCTCCAATGACTCTTAAAGATGAATTTGGGTAGAACTAAGAAGGGAAAAAAAGTGTGTAGAGAAGTGGAAGTGTCAAGTGTAGAGCATAAGGCCTCTTTATATAGTTTGTAACTTGAGTTTCTAATTAGTTGAGCTCTATCTTTTTAAATCAGTTTTATCCACAATCAGAATCTTAACTGAAAACTGCTCCAAATCTTTATCTAAATTTAAATTTTAAATTCAAAATTCAAACTCAGATTCAGTTAGCATAGCAATGACTAAAAGTATCTAATTTTTCTCCAGGATATCTCCATAATGCACTAATAACAACTTCCAGCTAAACTGCAACAATTAATAACATAATTAGTATAAATATATATAAAATAAAGTTTAAGTATATAAATATAAGTCATAAAATATATCAAAATATGAACTTATCATTATTTATACTAAATTCATTACTTTTACACTAAATTCACATTACAACATATTTGCACATATATTATGTATAATTCACTGTCTATTATTCATTTTCTCATCTCAATACGCACTTTCAGTGCACTGTGATCACAGATATTGATGCCTCCAGCATTTCTTGAGGTCTTACTCAACAAGGTAAATAGTCATCGGTTAGCCCATGCACACGATACAACATGTACAATGATCAGGCCCTTAGCAAAGACATAGTCAGGAGTCTAGTTAGGAAACGAGTGTGAGGCCATGTGACGCATTCATTTTCAGAAAGAGTGTGTACACATACGCAAATGTCTCTCACCACCCTATGTTTCCCCCAGATTCTTATCGTCTTCGGACTCTATAGCGCAGTGTATCTCTATAACTATTCACACTAGATCCAATCCAAATCCAACTCTTAGAGTCATTCTCAGAGTTATTTTCTTTCTCACTCATAAGATCGTGCTTAATAAAGCACTTCTAGACTAAGTCCATTCTAATCCATTTCACGCATACATTAATTGATGTAATTTCAACTGTAAATCTTGGATATCAACATCATTACCTTATAACATTTTACTCCAATATATTTTAGAAAATCACTCAACATCACTCCGCAAGTTCCATAATACTCCACATCAAGTACTCATTATACAATGCAAGTAAGCACATATTAGCCATTTGGCCCAGACAATCAGTCAGTCTAAACAATTAAACATACATCTTTTCATTCATACTTGATACAACAGATATCTGATAACCACGTCGCAATGGTATCAAACAAGCTAGATTTTTTCAAAAATTTGTGCAATACAAGAAGCAAACCTAGGTCATCTCTCAAGGACATAAAATGCATTTTATTTTTAGTTCCATCATGCAATTTCAAATTAGATTGGGGGAGGATTTGTTTTGAATTTAAACGACAAAATAACAAAAAGGAAAATTAAGGATTATGAAATTCAACCAATTCAAGATCTCAATCCCTACAATGCAATTCTCGTCGTTCACACAAATATAATCCCAACGAATTTCCAATCACACTAATTCAATGCGCATCAACAACCCTAAAATCTAAATCTAGATTATGAATTCCATCAAAACAAGAACCGCAATCGCAAACCCAATGCTTTAACAAAATTTAGAACAATTGATTGATTAAATTAGGTGAATCCAATTAATTCAAATCTGAAATTAACCTATTCTTTCTATTTAGGATGCAACGAAAATTCCATATTATGAAAAATATAATTAACCTAATTAGAAAAGAGGAAGGAAAGGAGGAATTCGATAAAACCTATTTTGAAACTCGAATGCAATGTAGTTTTTGAAACCTTGAACCGGTTGATGAATTAGCCTTGCTTCATAATCATGTTGCTCGACCAATTAGAGAAGGGGATGAAGTTTCCGAAAATAAAAGAGAGGGAGACGAGAGGAATCCTTACTTTAAAATTCTGAAAATTAAGGCAAAAAAAAAAGAGGGAAGAAGATCCCCACGCGAAATCATAAACCCTATTTAAAGACAAAATAATTAGGCTTAATTAAGGCCCAGCTTCCTAACGAGGTTCCTAAAACCCTAATTAAGTAATGTCAATAATAAAACCAAATTCTGAAAAATTCATTGCAGGACCGCAACATTGTGACGCAGTTTTGGGCCTGAATATGTTCGAACTGGGCTTTTCTCGCAACAGAGATTTAAATTTAAATCCTAAATGACGTACCAACACAAATCTAAACTAACACATCAAAATAATATACTAAAAAGACTCAATTAAATCAAAAACATAGAGAGAAAGATGTATTAAAATATGACTATCAATATCTCAATCATCTATTTTCATTCCATATTCACGTAACAGTGCTCTATGGGCATAAATAAATATTGTACTACAACGACAAAATAGAACTCTCCTTACCTTGAAGATGAGTTTATAGAGAGTTGCGGAAAAGGATCAAAGTTCATGGATAGAATTTCTCTTGAGTATCAAGAGATATCCATAAGTACAAAAACATGAAAAATGACTAGAGAAACTCAAGTTTAATCTGAAGAAACTTACTTAGAGTCGCTTAACTTCAATGTCCAAGTTTGACTTTGAAGAGAAAACAGAGTTTCTAAGGCTTTAATCTAGATAAAAGGAGGAGAAAGTTCAGAGAAAGTTTGAGAGAAGGACGTAAGTTTGAAATAGAATAAATTTCTCATATGATAAATCTCTTAAATACCCCTCAGCCCCGCGCGTTCTCGCTTGAGCGAAGGACAACTCGCTTGAGAAACGATATCTCGCTTAAGCGACAGGCATCTTGCTTGAGCGAGATATGCAGATAGTGGTCTCGCCCCTTCTTTTCTGACATGCTCGCTTGAGCGAGATCCATCTTGCCTGAGCGAGATCCATCTCGCCTGAGCGAGATAGTGTCCAGAGAGCATGATATTTCTCTTATGGGTCCTTGCCTGAGTGACCCATCTTGCTTGGCAAAAACCTAGCTCGTTTGAGCGAGATTACATCTCATCTAAGCAAGGTTACAATTGGGCAACATTTATCCTATCTTGCCTGAGAGAGAATAATCTCGCTTGAATGAGATAGCCCTGCAGCAAGGTATTCTTGCACGCTCAATTTCGCCTGAGCGAGATTTACGACGCTTGAGCGAGATCTCCTGCACCAAAACTCCTCTAAAAATCCTCCAAACTTACATCTAATTGCATTCTAATACTACTTAATATTAGATAAAACATAAATTACCAAAAAGTGAAAAGAAGATGTTACATTAGACAAGAACATCAGTTAACTATAAAAAACAAGTAAATCATTCCATACTTAAAAATAAAAGTATTATATCATTTTTATATAAAAAAATTGAACAATAACAAATATATGATCATTATTATCACATTATTAATTACAATTGATTTTGTTATTATTAAAAGTATTTGTTGTTACATTCCAAAATTGTCACTTATGTAGTAGTAATATTATTAAAAAAACCCAATTCATGGCAAGATGAAAATAGTATAATTACCATAATTTATGTACTCCAAATAAATAGTATTGATGAGCTCTAAAGTTGTCTATTTTCTATTATTTTAAACTAGATTTGTTTGATCTTATCCTTTAAAAGAAATGACCTAAAATCTTTGTATATATACATTATATCATTCTTTATTCAATACACAGTTAAAAAATATTCCTTCATTTATTGCCTTCTTAGCCTCTTTGTTTTAATTTTATCCTTTAAAAGAAATGACCTAAACTTTGTTGATACCTATGTCAGACGCCGCATCAACATCAGCAGATTCTGAGGCATTATTAGCCCATCATTCCAATAAACTGAAAAAGCAATTCTCTCCCTGATCTTTCTTAAAATCCCTCTAGTCCTAATTGCATTCGCCCTAATGAGTCCTACCTCTGTCCTATTTACCCTCCTCTCATAGGCAAAATCTATCAATCTTGGTCTAATATCTTTTAGAATGACACTTATCTCCAAAAACAAGATGGGATTCCTTATCGGTTCTATCCCAATCCTTGTCGTCAATGACCTATTTTTTTATTTGTGGGAACACTATAATACTCTAATCATGTCATAGCTTTTAAACTTTGTCTCCTTTTATAGCTCAGTATTATTTACTTTAATCGCGCCATAGACGTATGAACTGATTTACAAGAACATTTTTCTCAAAGCGACCTCCTGAGAATTACAGAACTTCAGGAAGAACTTTACAACCTCAAACAAGGCACATAACTAATCAATGGGTCTTAAATCTGCCAAAACATATCATCAGCATAACTTCATCCTTTGTTTCCTCAAAGGTCTAGATGAATACTTTTCAGTTATTCATTCTTAGATATTGCTTATAGACCCTTTTTCTTTGGTGAACCTAGTCTTCTCTATGGTCATCTAAAGGAACGACAGCAACATGACACCATCCTTAAATCAAATGAACAGAATAGCTTTGCCAATGCTATTGATACTCGTCCGTTGTATTTTGACAAGCCTCATGATGCTTCTTCATCTCAATCATCAAAGGCTTGTCGATCAAGAAATGCTCCTACTGTGGTCGTATTGGTCATATTGTCGAAGTGTGCAATGTCAAACATAGTTATCATCCAGGCCATCCTTGTTTTCTTAGAAGTTTGCGCTACCATGATTGGACTATTGGTTTTACCTTCACCGCCAGCAACATTACAGTTGAACTAAGAGATGACACCGAAAAAGGTTCTGCATCTGGGCCAGGTTTTAATATCTCCCAAAGTCCAATATCAATAACTTATGGCAATACTTTAGCAACCCTCTCTTAGCTCCATTCATGCCAATTTGTCTCATACTTCTTACACCAGTCCAACAATTCTTCCTAAACTCAATTGTGGTAGTGATAAATCCACATTTTACTATATTTTTAGCCTATTTTTTGTTAGTAAATAAAGAGTTAAATAGTAAATAAACTTGAAAATATCATAAAAATTGCATTAATATTCATAATTGTGTAAATAGTTTTGATTTTTAGATTTTTAGTCCAATTCTGAACAATTTGACTTAAAATGACTTAATCCTTGTGCAGAAGCTTGAGCTGAGAATTTGAATTGAAGATTGAAGTGAAGAAAGTAGAGGAATTGAGCTTAAAAGATGAAGAATCAAGTGTTATGTGTAGGGTGTAATCACTTTGAGTACATAGAGTGAACACTTTGAAGAAGAAAATTCATAAATATCAAGAGAGTAGCTACGCAGTGAGCGCGTAGTCACTTTAAGTGTTCAGAGTAGCTACGCCTAAGGTCAATTCAGAATTGCACAGTGTGCGTAGCTACTTCAAGTGTTTAGAGTAGCTACGCAATTGAGCGCATAGCCACTTCAAGTGCTGAAAGTAGCTACGCAGTAAGCGCGTAGCCACTTCAAGTGCTGAGAGTAGCTATGCATGAGGATCTTCCCATGTAGAACACTTGTGTTAGACACTTTAACCACTTAAAATGTTTACGCAAAAGTAACAAAATTTTAAATACCACTTTTAATTGTCAACTTTGGACGATTTGAGTTCCTAATTCAGATTTAGAAACTTCTAGAATACCTTTGATGCTAGAATTCTCAGAGATTAATGTGTAGAAAGGAAAAAGGCAGGAAAAACATTATAAATAGAAGTTAAAGGTTCAAAAAATGGACTTTTGGTTCAATTTTGTTATTTTTCACTTTGTAACTATTTTAACTTCCAAGGAAAGTCAGAGAGAGAGAGATGGGGAACGACTTTCAAGCTTCTTTGCTAGAGGAATCAGTGTGAAGATAAGGTCTTGGAAGATGTTCTTCTGCTTCTTATCTTCTTCTTCTCTTACTTCTCCTTCTTCCATTGTAATGTTGTTCTAAACCTTTTTGGTTAGGGATCTATGGATCCAGATTTGATGTTGTGATGTAATTCTGGATTGAATCTTGAGATTTCAATTGAATTGAGTATATGTTTCTATTCTTAATGCTGTTGTGGACTAATCCTTCATTCAATTGAATTTAAAGGAATTCTCATCAATGGAAATAGAGTTTATTTCTCAGATCTGAATCATATGCGTAGGTTATTGAGATCTTAGGAATAAGTATCATGATCTAGTAATTCTATAATTTCTAGAACTTAATGTAGTATTTGATTAAATTTCACCTAAGGGATTAGGGAGGTTTAATTTGGTATTAAGATCAATGAGCCAAGGAATTGTCCTTTGGTTAAAGAAGTGAAATTGATTATCAATCAATTAAAATTCTCAAGAGTTCAAAACATGATTACATTGCAATTGAAAATCTGGTGAAGTGATTCCTAACTATTTTCCATATAACATTCTTAATACAAAATTCGTACTCTGTTGTTATAGCAAGTTTATTACCTTTTATTATTTTTATTTCTTACATTTACATGTTACAATCCTATCAAATGAATTGTTTTGCTCCACTAATTGTTAAATTGTGAAGTGGTAATTGAAATAAGATCCTTGTGGATGATACTTTGGGCTCATATTGAATTCCAAATTTTATTACTTGCTACAACTACCTAGTACACTTGCTAGTTAGTATTTCTCTCAAATTTTAAGTAACAGATAGCCCTTATGTTTTAAGCATTGTTTGTCACTTACACCGACATATTGCCTCTATGCTAAAATATTTTCAAACTTATTTTAAAATTATTCTTGTTTCTATTAATTTACCAAATGGTACTATTGTTACTACTCACTATTTAGGTTTGTTCAATTTTTTCCTCACTTTATCATTCATAATGTGCTATATATTCCTAATTTATGTTTTAACCTTCTTTCCATTTCTAAGGTAATTTTCATTCTCTATTATACCCTTACCTTTTCTGGTTCTTTTTGTCAAATTCAAAAAGTGGGCTCTTTCAAGAAGATTAGTTTGGCTAAATTAAAGCATGCTCGTTATCATATCATAATCAGTGAAAGAGCATCATCTACCATCATCCTAGTCATCTTCTGCCTATGTCTTGACCATCACACCCATCACCAATTCCAACATTTGGCATTTTAGACTAGAACATCTAGACATTGTCTCAATATTTATATCAACAATTTCCTTTTATTTCCAAGCACATCCATGAAAATTGTGACATTTGACATTTAGCTAAGTAAAGAAAATTGCCTCATACTCTTAATCACAGTGGAGCTTCTAAAATTTTTTAATTAATTCATATGGACATTTAGGAAGCTTTTTCTAAAGCATTAGTACATGATCATAAATATTTTTTTGACTACTCTTGATGATTATAATAGATACACCTGTATTGTTCTATTAAAATTAAAAGCCGAAGTTCAAATTATTGTGCAAAATTCCATTGTTCTAGTTGAAAATCAATTTTAGCGAAAGTCAAGTGTCTCAGATTTGATAACAGTTTTAGATTTTTCTTAAATGGTATTTATCCTTCAAAAGGCATAATACATCAAACAAGTTGTGTTGACACACCTTAACAAAATGACAAAATTGAGATGAAATATCAACATATTCTTAATGTAGCAAGAGCTCTCCTATTTTAATCACAAATGCCCAATCATTTTTGGTCTTGTGCTATAAAGCATGTTGTTCACATAATTAACTAAATCTACACCACTGTCATTAATAATAAAACTCCTTTTGAATTAGTATACAATCATGTTTCTAGTCTTATCATGCTCAAAGTTTTTGGTTGTTTGTGTTACACTTCCACCAATTTTCACAGTAAAAAACTTGATGCCAAATCTAAACAGGGTGTGTTTTTAGGTTTTCAAAATGATACAAAAAATATGTCCTTCATGATTTAGTTACAAACAAAAATTTCATTTCTTGAAATGTTATCTTTCATGAAATGATTTTCCCTCTTTTGCAAAAAATCCTCTTCTCAACCTATTCAATTTTTGGTCCTTATATCGCAAACTCACTCCCCAACAAGCCCATTTCAATTTTAAGACTACTACCTCATTCACCATGGTACCAAACCAACCTTAACAACTACACAAGCCTAACTCTCATTTGGCCGAACATTCACCTATGTTGCTCCCCCTAAAGCAAATGAGCCCATTTTAGACAACAATACACCAACCAATTCTGATTCAGACAACAACACCTAAATTTCTCCATCTGCAGTCCTTCATCAAAACCTCCATTATTACGTTGCTCAAATTGCCCAAGCAATACGCTCTTGTACCTCACTTATTTTTGCTGCAACATTTGTCCCAAAAAATTATCTCAATCATCTTTAACATGCTTATATCCTTTCCACTCCATTCTTAACTATTCTCGTTTTTCACCATCTCATTGTCACTTTGCCTTGTGTTTATCATTTGAACTTAAGCCACCCAGTTATCACGAGGCAGTTCAGTCCCACTATTGGCATGAAGCCATGGTTGATGAGATAGGGGCATTGGAGTTGAACAACACTTGGCAAATTGTGGATATACCTCACACCGTTAAATCCATTGGATGTAAACAGGTTGACAAAATCGAAAGGCTATCTGATGGAAATGTGGAGTGTTATAAGCACAACTTGTGGCGAATGGTTTTTCTCTAATTGAAGGGATTGATTATTGTGAAACTTTTTCCCTTGTTGTGAAGATGGCCACAATTCGTGTTAATCTAGCCTTAGTTTCCATCAACACTGGATTTTACAATAACTTGATGTCAGTAATGCATTCTTACAGGAAGATCTCTCAAAAGATGCTTACATGGCCATCCTTCTTGGTGTCAATGGCATTCATCATCCCAGTATTGCAAACATAAAAAATATCTATATGGTTTGAAGCAAGCAAGCAAGAAATTGTATGAAAATTTTTCTATTTTACTTTTATCTTGTGGGTATTAGCAGACTCACAATGATCATAGCTTATTTACTATGGTTGACAAGCCTAGTTTTACTGCTTTAATCATATATGTTGATGATATTATTCTGACTGAAAATTCTTTTGAAGAGATGCATAGTGTCAAATGTATTCTCTATTCTAATTTTTTAATTAAAGATCTTAGTAGTCTGAAATATGTTTGGGATTAGAGGTTGCCTAATTAAACGTATGTATTTTGTTATATCAACGTATATATTGCCTTGACCTTCTTGAGGACTTGGGTATGCTAGGCTCAATGCTATCTTCCACACCTATAGACAATTCACTTTGTCTGTACCAAGATTCTAGTGAACAACTCACTAATTTTTTTTCCCTACATACGCATAGTCAGTCGACTCATATACCTCACTAGCACCTATCTTGATATTACCTTTGCTACCAACAAATAAGTCAATTTATGAATAATCTCACTCAAGCTCATTTTCAGGCTACTACCAAAGTTCTCTGCTATTTAAAGAGTTGTCTTAGCAAAGAGTTGTTCTCCAAGCAAGATTTTGATGTTCAAATACTTAGTTTTAGTGATGCTGATTGGGCCACTTGTGTTGACTCTTATAAATCTGTCACTGGTTACTATTTCTTCCTTGTCAATTCTCTAGTTTCTTGGAAGACAAAGAAGCAAAACACAATCTCTCATTCCTCCTCCAAAGTTAAGTATCGAGCCTTTGCCACTGCCACATGTGAGTTGCAATGATTCTATTTCTTACTTTAAGACTCGTGAATTTCCTGTTGTAAACAAGTTGTCTTATATTGTGAATAAAAGTGCTTTACACATAGCTCTCAATTCTTTTTTTATGAATACACAAAGCACTTGGATATTGATTGTCATCTTGTTCGAGATAAATCTTAAGCAGGATTAATGTGTTTGTTCCTTATCTCATCTTTAAATCAACTAGCTGATATTTTCACTAAAGTACTTTCACCATGGTTGTTTCATCTTAATTTATCCAAGCTGGAGCTGTTTGACATTTTCCTACCTCCAGCTTGTGGAGGGCTATTACTAAAAGAGTCCAATTCATCCTAAGATAATGACAATATACTTACCACTCAGATATGTACTCTAAATAGTATTGATAAACTGTAAAGCTATTTATTTTCTATTTTTCTTTAGTTAAATTTGTTTGATCTTATCCTCTGAAAGAAATAATCTAGAGTCTGTGTGTATATACATTATATCGTTCTTTACTCAATACATAGTAAAAAATATTCCTTCATTCGTTGCCTTCCCAGCCTCTGTCTTAATTTAATTTTAAGTAATTTAAGTTATAGTGACTAATAGTAAAAGTTTAAAAATACTATGACGATATTACTTTCAATAATTATCACGATAATTATTATTTTTTACAATTAATACCATTTTTTGTTATGATAATTTTTATATACTTTACTTTTAGGTTTTGTATATTATTGTTATTATTATTTAACATCTTTTTATTTAAAATATTTTTTTATAAATATATTAATAATAAAAAAATTATATAAAGTTTTTTTTAAAAATAAGAGTAATACTATACTCATCTTGCTGAAAACATATACTTGGTAGGATTAGACCTTTAGTTAGAAGTCTCCATGCAATGCTTCTTTTATCTTAACTTTCTCTTAAGACTTATCTTGTTCGTGGAACTAGTTGTTATGGCGTGTTGTGCGCTATTAATAGTCACATAAACATGAAGTATAACTTTTAGGCCAAAATGAGAGTATGTATATGTATTACTCATACACAATTATCTTTATTATGAATGAAATGATTTGAAAGTGTATTTATGTGCAAAAGTGAGATATGCGTGTTTTTTTATTTTTTATTTATTTCTCTCTGAATTGTGTTATTCAAAAATATGTCTCAGTCCTTCTTTTTTATGTGATTATGGTACTTTATGTATTATGTGAAATCAAAATTTTTACAAATTTAAAGGGTGCTCCTTTCTTATCTACTTTATAGGATTAAATTTGAGTTCAATGATAAAGGATTGTGGACTACCCATAATTTAGATTATAGGTGCACTTATGAGGGTTGGGTGACTGTGCACATATATAAGGTGAATTTTGGACAAGTACCCCAACATGTTAGCCTTATAGTTCTCCTTATCCTTGCCTCTCTCGTACCTACTATAAGCTATAGATGTAATATTCTTATCTCAAAATTCTATACAACGTATATTTTTTAGTTTATAATTTAAATGCAATACTCAATTTATGTATAAAGAGCTTCATTGAGAATGGTTAATGAAATTTTTGTTGCGATATAGTAATTTGTACACAATATTTCCAATTCGATTAATATAAATGGTATGACAAAAATTTTAAATGATATACTAAACATAATCATAATTCATAAGTCAAAAAGAAAGTACATATATTCCATCGATCGAGTCTAATAATTTACAAACCATTTATCAAAATATATGAAACTTAAAATAATATGTACATTACATAAACTAATAGAAGTCCTAGAGCAGTCTCAAATCATAAACCAACATCGAAGATCAGTCTTATTCATAAACCTCGTGCCACCTTTCTATCTCAGCCAGGTCCTTTAAGTCTATGTCATCATCTGAAGCTAGATAACCATCGCCCGAATTAGCTCTGACCTCTGTCCTAGTGATGTGCTCGAAGGTCCATCAGGTAGGTCTTCCGAGATGATCGTGATCATGATAGGTGAATAGGTACGTGAGGGCTGTTAGACTCCTAACAGTATCTCTATACATATATACACATAGGGTCTGGTGTATTCTACTTCTAGAAAAACCAAATGGGATACTATAAGAGTAATCCATCTCCATTATAAAAAAAATCCTAGGTTCATCTTCTACAAGTACAGCAAATTTAAAATAATTTACTCTCTAATATTCATTAAATACATAGTTTAACCTAAAATGTACAGAACTATCTACTAATCTAATTCTTCCCTGAGGCTCTGTCATCCTAATTCCCTGAAATTATTAATAAGGATGAGCATCTATTCTATCCCTTTGTAAACATTTAGTATAAAATCATAATTTTAACAAACATACAACACATTCAATTTCATGAATTCATATTCACAAACATATTCACATCACACATAACAATCAACATTTTATTATCCATTTTCCTTTCCCTTATTTCAACACGCACTCTCAGTGCATTGTGATCACAGATATCTATGCCTCCAACATTTCTTGAAGTCTTACTCAACTAGGTAAATAGTTGCCTGGTAGCCCATGCACAGGGATACAATATGTACAATGATCGGGCCCTTAGCAAAGGGATAGTCAGGAATTTAGTCAGAAAATGAGTGTGAGGCCATGTGACATGTTCGCTCTCAGAAAGAGTGTGTACACATATGCGAATGTCGCTCACCGCCCTATGTTTCGCCAAATTCTTATCGTCTCCGAACTCTATACCCCCATTGTATCTCTATAACTATTCACACTAGATTCTATATAATCTTACTCTTAAAGTCATTCTTAGAGTTATCTTTTCTTCCCACTCATAAGATCTTGCTTAGTAAAGCACTTCCAGACTAAATCCATTCCATGCATACATTGAAATTTCATTGGGCGACTTTTATCTTTATTCTGATCATCTTCACTTGATCGTTCTATCTCTATACCACATTAGGCGCATAGAAAATTGTCTTTCCAGCTTCATACCAACATAAAGGAGTTTGACACCACCTTCTATACGATGGTTCATACAGTGCCATGCCAATGCTTACCTGATAACTATTATTATATGTGAATTCTACGAAAGGTAGACATTCATCCCACGTTCCTTTTTGTTCCATGGCACAAGCTCGTAATAAGTCTTCTAGTGTTTGGATAGTACGTTCTGTCTGCCCGTCTGATTGAGGATGATATAATGAACTAAGTTTTAACTTAGTCCGCAAAGCTTCCTGCAGACTTTCCCAGAATTTGGATGTAAATCTCGGGTCTTGATCTAATACGATGCTTAGGGATATTCCATGCAATTTGACTATCTTATTAATATACAACTCTGCCAATTTCTCCAATTTATACTTCATATTGATTGGAATGAATCAGGAAGTCTTAGTCAAACGATCTACAATCACTCACACAGCATCGTGGTTTCTCTTTGTTCTTGGCAATCCAGATACAAAGTCCATGGAGATACTATTGATGAATCCACATTTTGTTGGATTTTTACTTGTCATTTTGATGTTTCTTAATAGAAAAAGTAAACTTAGAAAGTGCAAATAACATAAAAACATCATTTTGGTCAAATATCATAGGTTTCTTAATTTTTGGTTAATTTACATTGATTTACATAGATATAGTTTGTAATTTTGATCATTTGAATAATTGTGCAGGAATTTCTAGACTTTTTCCATGAATTTTTAGCATTTGAGAAAGTTGGAGATGAAAGTGATCACTTTGAATCCCATAGTGAACACTACAGCAAGCTAAATCCAGAAGGGCAGGCTAAAGTGATCACTATGAACTCATAGTAACAACTACAGAGACCTAGTTTGAAGAAGTGCTACGCGTGCTTACTATGGAACCATAGTGGATACTCTGGAGCAGCCAAAGTAATCACTCTATACCAAAGTGAACACTCCAGAGAGGCCAAAAGCACAAGACTTGCGCGTGCTTACTATGGAACCACAGTAGACACTCTAGAGCAGTCAAAGTAATCACTTTGACACCAAAGTGAACACTCCAGAGAGGCCAAAATCCCAAGACTTGCGTGTGGCTATTATGGGGTGAGAGTAACTACTATGGAGCATTGCGCGTTATCACTATGAAACATAGTAGTTACTATGGGCAAAAATTTCTGCACTATAAATAGAATTTGAGAAATTATAGTACAGAGCTTTTTCATAACTTTAGATTCTTTTGCCACTTTGGGAGCATTTTGCAGAGCTTAGGATCCTTGGGTGACAGCCAAGGTCAATCTTAGGGTTTGATTTGCAATTTCTCTTCATTTTTCTTTAATTCTTGCATTGATGATATTGAATTTCCTTTTTTTTTCATCTTGAATTTGTAAGACCCGTCCTTATGGGGGGCTAAACTTTCTTGTAATCCTTAGTGATTTCATGGATTTTTGAATTCCTGGGTATGTGATGAACGAGCTTTCTCATGTTTTGTTTAAAAGATTTGTTGCAAATCCTCATCAAAATTTAAACAAATTAATGTAGTACTAGAGTTACTCTAAATTGTCTCCCGTGAACATTGGCTATTAATCTTCATTAAACATGTTGAAGGCATTAATTGAACAAACAATTAAAATGGGGGGTTTCTGGTTTCAAATCAAAATAAAGAACAACGAGTAAACAAGTTTAATTAATTCAAACAATAGAAAACAACAATCCTTAGTTCATCTACAAAGATTCTATCCTCATTCCACTCAAGATTTAACATTCATCCTCTCTCCCATTAATTAGGTTAATTTAACAAGCGAAAATTAACCTTATTGTCCTAATGAAATTACGCAATTTGCTAGGCTCTAATCTCTCATCCCAAAGTTACGCAACCTTAGAATTAAACCTAGGATTAAGCAATCCCTAGTTTAGAATTTCCTTAAAATGAATTAGGGTTAATTAAGCAATATCCCTCTCATTCACCATTAATTCAATTCAAGAGACAAGGAAGAAGTAATTCATGAGAAGAAAGAAATTATATTATCATTAAAATCAAGGAACTCAAGAATCCGTGTGAACTTACTAAGGATTACACAAAATTTTGCCTTCCATGGAAATGGGGGTCAAAAACGCAGTTGGGAAATGCAGAAAACTCATTAACATTAATGTAAAAGCAAGAGAAAATGAGAAACCAAGCCTTAGGTTAGACCCTTGGTTGTCACCCAAGGTTGCCCTAAGCTCTGGAAAATGTCCTAAATTTAGTAAAGAAGATAAAAGGTTCAAAAAGTGTAAGAACTCTCTACCCTAATTTGGTAAAAATCTATTTATAAGCTGGCGCCCTCCAAAATAATTACTTTTATTCTTTCATAGTAAACACGTGCAGCATCAGTTGGGTTTTTCCTTTCTGGAGTGATTACTATGAAAGTTCATAGTAACCACGCGCAGCACTGGGACATTTTGAACTCTCTGGAGTTGTCACTATGAACTTTGATAGTAACTATGTGCAGCACCTTTAATTCTGCATGCTCTAGAGTGATTACTATGAACTTTCATAGTAACCACGCGTAGGTTTAGTGGATTCTGGGCTGCTGTAGTTGTCACTTTAAGCTTTGAAAGTGATCACTTTGGTCCCTTTGCTGGAAGTGGCTTGCTGTAGTTGTCACTATCAATCTTGAAAGTAGTTACTTTCACCTCAAATTCCTCAAAATTCAATAATTCTTCAAAATAAGCTTAGGGATTCTTGCCACATTATTCAAATGATCAAAACATGTAAAATAAACTATATAAATCAATGTAAATTAACCAAAAACTAAGAAACCTATATTATTTAGCCTAATTGGAATATTCATCTTATTTACACTATCTAAGTCTATTCTTTTCTATAAAAAGTAATAAATGATGTATAAATATTTAGTAAAATGTGGATTCATCTGTATGAATGTCAATATAATTTCCTTTCCTTCTTGAATTTACATTTCCCAACTCTTTGATTTGAAATAATGGTTGAATGAGGGAGACATTACTTAATTAACCCTAATTCATTTTAATGAAATTCTTAAATTGGTTTGCTTAATCCTAAGTTAATTTCTGAGGTTACGTAATCTTGGGAAAAAGAGTTGGAGCCTATGTAATTTACTTAAATTCGTATAGGGTTTGAAGGTTAATTCTTGCTTGTTGAGTTACCCTAATTCAGAGGAAGAGGAAAAGTATTGAATCTTGAGAGGAATAGGGATAGAATCATATGAACAAACTAAGGATTGCACATTTCATTGATTGCTTTCATAGTGAATGTTTACAATATGTTCAATGTATGTTACTAACCAAAGTCATTGGAGACAACCTAGGCTTGCATCCTAGACTACGTAAAAATTCTGCATATTTTGATGAGATTGGTGACAAATCTTTTTGTAAACGAATATCGTTCATCAAATTGGCGCCGTTGCCAGGGACTTTGGTGTTAATTTTGCATTGAACTTGTTAATCACTCTGTTTTAGTGTTCTGTTTTTAAATTTTTTGCATATTGCTCTGTTTTTGCTGCATAATTCTGCAGAATTTGTTAGCTTGTGCTATGTTTTCTTACAATTAGTTGTAATTTCTTTTCTGTTTTTATTGCTTAACTTCTTTGCTTTACTACACTTAGACATCATTTTTCTGCATAATTGTTATCTTAATTTTTCTGCATTTTTGCTATTTCATTTAGTTTACTTCTTTCCATTGTTCGTAGTTAGTTTCTAGTGCATGACCAGATCAAATCTTGGAGACCTGTATCCACTTGATCCAAAGATTGATAGGACATTTCATAGTAGTATTAGAATACATAGACATAATTTTGAACATTTTGAGGAACCTTCATCTCCTTCATCTATCTATTTATCACCTCATTCTTTAGAATCTGAAATTGAAAAAATGGTTGACAATGAAAGAACATTAAAGAAACTGGCTGCACCTAATGTAACTTATCAAACTTTATGCATATAGTATCCTGACATTGATGCTCCTTTTGTTCTTAAGACTGGACTGATACACTTGTTGCCTAGATTCCATGGCCTTGCAGGTGAAGATCCACACAAGCACCTTAAGGAATTTCACATTGTTTGTTTGACCATGAGGCCACAAGAAAAGAAGACCAATTCTCGTTTGAACAAAGGTATTTTCCCATGGTGCAGTGGAGATAATAAGTGACTCCACTAGCAAAAGCTTTATGGTGAATGGACAACGCTTGAAGCTATTCTTGCAAAACTCAGCCACCTTGGAAGAAGTTGAGGAGATTGACTTGCAATCACCATGCACCAACCTCCATCCTAACCCTTGGCCTGTATAGCTCACTTCATATGTCAAGCTGGTGTTGTTAAAGAAGCGCTGTGTGAGAGGTAACTCACAAGTTGATTAAGAATTTTTGTTGTTCTTTACATTCAATAAGCATTTTCATAATTGAGCTGTGATATGTATGATGAATTTGACATGATTTTCTTGCATATTTTCAAATTTTTACAGTGGACAATTGTAAATCCTGAGCTTAATTCATGCATAAATCAAGGGAAATTCAAGTGTCCAGAGACATGGTCACCCCTGCCTCACAACAATGACCCTTTGGGGAAGAAGTTTCAATTTCACCACCAGAGGTGACCACTTTCATTTCATAGTAGTCACTCTCAGCTAAGGTAAGTGATTCCACTCTTTAGTTTTCACTTTCACTCCATAATGATCACTTTCAAAGGCTTTTAGGCTAATTAGTTTGCACGTGATCACTTTCAGTTCATAGTAACCACGCGCAGAGGCACTGGGAATTAAACAGGTTCTCTATAGTTGTCACTTTGGTTTCATAGTAGACACTCCAGAGACCCCTTTGGGCACTCATGCTACATGTAGCTACTCGCATTTCATAGTAGCTATGCGCAACTCATTCATAAATTTTGATAAATAAAGTGCTCTCTGTAGTTGTCACTCCCATCCCATAGTAGCTACTATGGGAGCACTGCGCGTGTCCACTATGGTTTCAAAGTGACTACGCCCACTCCCCATATATAATGAAAGTTCCCACTTTCCCTCTCACTCTCTGTGAACTTCCAACCCTAATTCCTCCAATCTCTCTGCACTCAAACTACTCGTCTTCACCATTTCTTACTTACGCTCATCCATTTCTGTGATTCTGCACTAATCTCAAAGTCCATTTCAAGTAAATTCCTAACTTCACTCTTTTTGCGTTAGGGTTTGTGACTGTGCAAATTAGGGGTTTTGATTTGGGGCTTAATTCTCTGAAATTTTTGTATAACTTTTGTAGTTAAAGTATGGATTACATGTTTAAAAAAGATTGGGGGTGTTTAATTGGGACAATTTATGCACCTTCCCATTGCTCTAGGCATAGAGTGCTCACTATTGTTTTGGAATTTCAATTTGGGGCTTCGTCCATTGTCATTTCTAAATCCAAACACTAGTGGAAAAAATATTTTTAAAATCGGCTGTTTAATCGATTTTGAAACGACCGATTTTAAATAGTGAACTTTTTAAAATCGGTTGAACTTTTTAAAATCGGTTAACAACCGATTTTAAAACTAAACTTTTAAAATCGGATATGACACAACCGATTTTAAGAATCAAGTACTTTTAAAATCAGTTATGCAGAACCAATTTTAAAGAGTTCACTTTTAAAATCAGTTATGCAACAACCGATTTTGAAAATAAAGTTTTAAAATCGGTTATGGCATAACCAATTTTGAAAGTTCACTTTCAAAATCGGGTAAGGTATAACCGATTTTGAAAGTGGTGATTTTTTTTTAATAATTAGCTTGTTTTTCGAAAGAATCAATATAAAACCTGCAAATAAGAAAATCCAGACAATTTCAATGATGCACAATTTCCATAAATCACTTCATATAAATGACATCTCAATCATATTTATACTCCAAAGGAAAAGTAGTTTTAACTATGTCCAAAACTATAAACATAAGTCCTAACTAATCAATGTGTCAAGAAAAAATGTAGCCCCATTGGTCCCTAAGGGTATTCAAGACTTCTTGTGGCAATGATGATCGATCAATAAATATCTGTAAAGAAAAATTAATAGAATTAGAAGTAATTCATAAAACATAATAAAATAAAAATATTTAAAATAAGAATTTTGAAAATTATAAAACTCACTTCAATCCAACCAGATACTATGTCTAAATCAACAATAGTATGCATTGTCTTTATTACATAATATCTGCACTCAAAGTTTTCTTTTTGCTTATGAGACTACAAAAAAATATATAAAAATCAATTTCAATAGTAAGGATAATAAAAATAAAATACATTAGATTAAATATCATTCATGGAATTAAAATAACCTACTTTAAGAGATATCCAAAGCATTTTTTTCTTCAATTTTGAGCCCTTGAGTATGTAATATCCTTCCATTGCTCTGATAATAAAATGACATTATTATTATGGTTTAAAATCAAATGTAATGATAATCAACAAAAGAAAGTAGTTGTTTTTAAAATACTTACTTATCTAATTATTGTTTGAACTCTGCAGGCAGAGGTTTATGCAATGAACAAATGCATACAGCTTTATTTTCCATAGGGCAAATAACCATTAGTTGCCAATGAGCACTACATTGAGAAACATATGTTGAGATAGAATACACTCTTAAAACTTTTTGTAATCAATTAATGGTAAAGATAACTTACTCAAAAAAGTAAGGGGCTAGGTAAACTTTTTTATTTGAGTCAGCCATCCAATTCTGGATGTAAGCTTGCGATTCTTCTGCCTTGTTCTCACTTTTTTGGATTGACTCGGGTTCCAAAAATCCATAAATGTGGTCATTTTTCTTATTGACACTTAATTTATGAATATATCTACAAGGTTAGAAACAAAGTTAGAATAAATTAACAAAACAAAAATGGAATTCATTAAAATACTTACAATAACCACAACTGTAAAATTGATATGTTCAGCATACAATGCCCATTAATAATCTCTGATGTGTCACTTTGACTTATATATAGAGGTATATTATTAGATCTGCCAAACACCACATGTGGCCAAGGGACTTGTTTAGGTCGATCGTCATCTTCCATATCTGCGACTAATCTCCATAGCCTCTTTATCGGAGGTAGATTTCTTGAAGGGGTAACCACAACCTTCTCCTTATCCTTTGGTGGGGCAACAACATCCTATTCAACAACATACAATTTTGATATTATACTACATTAGAAGAAAATAACACTAAGTTAAAATTAAATATTACTTAAATAACATACCTCGGAAGATATCATCTTTACCAAACTCTGAGGCCACTAAAGGAAGGTGTTTAGGGCTTGTCCCATCATTTGAACCTCCTCTGTTGGCACAAGAACTCTTGCCTCTAGATGTCTAACATCCATTATTGAAACCCTAACCATATCATCTCCTATGGTCTGATGGTGCACAGTAGACCCAAACATATGAATCCTCACTATGCCAACAGGATCGGGTGATGCATCGACAAACAACTCACACCGATTAGAGGTATCAGGGTCAACAGCAGTAGTAGAGGGATCAGCACTTGCACATGACCCCTTTGTACTCACACGTGTAATAACTGGTTCAATCAATGGAGTATTGCGCTGAAATTGTTGGCTAAGTGACTATCTATGCTTTTGTAGTTGCCTTTGCATGTCCTCCTTCATCTGTTTATGAAACTCCTCTTTCACCTGCCTATGAATCTCCTCTTTCATCTGACTTACAACTTAAGAGACCTTCAGTTCCACCAATTGTTCAACTAAGCTAGATGACTGTGAAGATGATGGTTGTCCAAAGTAAGTCCGCAAACCATAACCTCCACCAACTGCCCAAACCTGACCTGCATGCTCAGGCTTCCCAATGGCAATAGTTACTATATCATGTTGCCCATGGGAAACAAAAGATCCCTCTTCAGCTTGCTACTTTAGTACATCATACAATATAAGATACCAAAAATTTAATAAACCCTTTGAAATATATGTTAATTAGCTTCATATGTACAGCAAAATTATACTTACTATCTTGCTAGCAATCTCTTTTGCTGCCTCAGTTGTAAACTTACCCGTTTTCTTAATACGTGCAAACTTCCATAATTCATGACGTGTGGGTGGAGAAGGAGGATCACTAACTACAGTCTCATCTTCACTAGCCTGACACTTCATAGTCTTCTCCTTCATCAACTTCTTCTTAAGCCATGGATAACCCCCACGTGACATCACACAAAAGGTGTCATTATTTGCCTGCGTTTGTTGTGCCTTCTTTCTTTTCTCCTACAAAGATATCATATTATAAGAGTAAGGGTAAAAATTAATATTCACAAATGGTAATGCATATAGTCATAACATACTGTAAACTCTTCAGTCATTCTAGACTCTACAAATGCATTCCATGTCTCATGATCAATAGTGGGTTTTTATCACCAGGAAATTCTCCTTTCTTTTCTCCAAAAATGTATTGGTTTGTCAAAGTAGTTTTATATGCCCTCCACCTTTCAGCCACAATAGAAAGGGTTTTCCTTCTCATCTTTTCTGTCTTTGGAATGTCCCAAGTTTCCTACAAAGATAACAATAAGTTAATACATGTTGATATCCTAATCTAGTTTAATAACAAAAATGTTAAGTATAAATAACATTTTACCATAACTTCTGCCTAAATATGATTTTTTACAGCCTCCTCTACATGATTTCAATTGGGAAATAAAATAGAAATCTTTGTTCTAGCATGAACCCCCATGGTACTCATAAACTGGGCAGTTGAATTCCCTGTAGGATGCCCAGTGATCTCATCTATGTCAACATGTAATCTCTCTTCATTAAGGCGTTTGGCTGTAACATGTTTCATTTTAGTGGGACCTCTAACTTTTTTCTTATTTGTAGATTGTGTACTACCTGAAGGAGAGGCTTGATGTTCATCCATAATTACTTGTTAACTGAAAAATAAATTACAATTCATTAGTATAAATTGAATTTAAATAATAACATATTGTACTTAAAAGACAACAAAAATTAGCATCATAAATAAAAATTAATAACAATAACCTATTTCAAAAATATGATCAAGTTTCATTGTTCTCCCATATTCCTTCCTGATGATCCTCACGAGTGGCATATACATCATCCACATCATCTTCATTAAAAGTTAGCACACGTGTTGACAAGGAAGGAGTATCAATTATATTACTTAAATCTCCAAATTCTTCATTTACATTGTTACTTCTATCTTGTAGAACAATTGACCACCTTTTGTTAGATGGATCGTTGACATAAAATACTTGCTTTACTTGGAAAGCCATGATGAAAGGCTCTTCTTTATGACCAACTTTATTAAGGTTGACCAAGGTAAATCCAAGTTCATCAATTTTGACACTACTATTACTATCAACCCACTTGCATTTAAATACAGGTACTCGAAATGGACCATAATCGACCTCCCATATGTCTTCAATAACTCTAAAGTAGCACATAGAAGCTGTGATAGGGTTGTTATCATTTTTTGCTGAGAAATGCATAGATTGAGCAACTATCATAACCCCACTATTTTGCATAGTACTCTTGTCATCCTGTGCCTTTGTATAAAATGAGTAGTTGTTAATGTCATATTCACAGAAAGTAAACACATCAAAGTTAGGTCCTTGAGCTAAGCATTGTAAAGTTTCATAAACACTTAAATCTGTTCCAACATTCATTTTAAACCACTCTATGAAAGTCTTGTTATGCTCATTCAACACCCATTTTTCAGGCATTCGAGGGTTGTTTGTCTTCACTAAGTCTTTGTGGGCATTTAAATAAGGTGAAACCTCATCAGTGTTGTTCAATATATACAAATGTGCTTGAAGCACTTCTTCTCGCATCATGCTTTTCAATTTTATGCCTATTGTACCCTTCCCAGCAGTTCATCCCTCATGACGGGTCTTAGGAATGCCTATTGATTCAACTTGAGACATTTATTCAGTACAAAACTCAATTGCTTCTTCTGCAATGTACCTTTCTATAATGGATGCTTCTGGACGATGTTGGTTCTTCACATACCTTTCAATATCTTCATGTATCTCTCAATTGGGTACATCCACCTCAAAAAGACAGGACCACACAACCTAACCTCCCTAACCAAGTGGATGATTAAGTGAACCATAATGTAAAAAAAGGAAGGAGGAAAATACATCTCCAATTGACACAATATTAAAACAGCTTCATTTTCCAAATCATCCAACTTCTGAGGATTAATTACTTTACTACAAATGCCATTGAAAAATAGACAAAGTCTAATTATGACTTGTCTCACATTTTTAGGTAAAACATCACATATAGCGATAGGAAGAAATTGTTGCATTAGTACATGGCAATCATGAGACTTCAAGCCAACTAATTTCAAATCTTTCATTGATACTAAACTTTTTACATTGGAAGAGTAACCGTACGGCACTTTGACACCGCGTAAGGACTCACAAAAACTTGTTTTCTCCTTTTTTGACAATGTGTGACATGCAAGGGACAAATATGTTCGCATAAGCATAGGTTAGGGATACAATTGTTCTCGTATTCCCATGAGTTGCAAATCTAGACGAGATTTGAGTCCATCTTTTGTCTTACCTTTTAAATTGAGAAGTGTGCCAATTACACTATCACATACATTTTTCTCAACATGCATGACATCAATGCAATGTCTAACATCAAGAACTTTCCAGTAAGGAAGATAAAAAAATATCGACCTTTTCTTCCATATGTTTTTTTTTCTTTGGGTTGTTTTTTCGACTTTCCAAGTACCAAATTTAAATTCTTTACCCGGTCATAAACTTGCTCATCGGTTAATGCAGTAGGTGCTATGCCATATTCTTGACATCCATTAAAAGCTTTCTTTAACCTTCGATATGGATGGTTAGGTTGAAGAAATCTTCGATGACCAAAGTAAATTGTCTTCTTCCAATTAACTAGTTGATGGTAACAAGTGTCCTCTTCACATATAGAGCAAGCTTTGTGCCCTTTAACACTATACCCGCACAAGTTTCCATATGCTGGAAAATCATTGATTGTGAAGAATAACATGGCGTGTAACTTGAATGATTCACATGAATACCCATCGTACACATCAATTTCCTTCTCCCATAACATCTTCAACTCTTCAACCAATGGAGTTAAATAGACATCAATGTCGTTTCCGGGCTGCCTTGGACCAGAAATCATCATAGATAATATCACATATTTCCACTTCATACACAACCACAAAGGTAAATTGTAAATTACCAACAAAACAGGCCATGAACTATGCTTAGTGCTTAAATTACCAAACGGATTCATTCCATCCGTAGCTAGTCCAAGCCTAACATTTCTTGGCTCCTTGCTAAAATGTGGAAACATAGAATCAATTTTTTTCCATTGTAACTGGATGCCTAAGTTGTCCATCACACTTCCTCTCATCTTCATGCCATCTCATTAGCTTTGCGTTATCCGCATTAGCAAACAGACGTTTTAATCTCGGAACAATTGGTAAATACCATAAAACCTTAGTTGGAGGACCCTTAGTGTTCACATCATAATCAAAATCATCTTGCTTTTTTTAATATCGTGACAACCCACATCTTGGACACTGATGCAACCCTTCATATTCACCATGATACAACATACAGTCATTTGGCACCCATGTATCTTCTTATACTCCAAACCCATAGGACACAACACCTTTTTTGCCTCGTAGTTACGACTAGGCAATGTATTACCCTCCGGAAGCATTTCTTTCAATAGTTCTAACAATTCTGTGAAGCTTTTATCACTCCACCCATTTCTTGCCTTCAGATTGAACAATCTCAATATCGCTAACAATCTTGTAAATTTCGTGCAATTTGGATACAACGGCTTCTCCGAATCACTACACAAAGATTCATACATATGTGCTCGTTTGAATGATTTTGGACCCACATCACGAATCATCTCCTCTAATTGATCATCCATATCTATCTCGTGTAAAAGTTTGAGTTGGAGTTTCAATTGAGACAGTTGGAATGTCAATATTTTCACCATGCCATATCCAACGTGTATAATTCTTAAGAAAACCATCACAGAGAAGATGTTCCCTTATAACATCAAGTTCTAGACGACTTTCATTACAACAATTAACACAAGGACAGAAAAATTTCCCATTCATATCATTATTAGCATTCTGTATTACATATTCAATAAAGTATTCCACTCCTGTCTTATACTTCCAACTTAAGCGTGATTCATGTATCCAACTTCGATTCAATAACCAACTTTTATCTATGACTTCTGTTCTTTATAAAAAACCATATATCATGCTTGTCAGTCTCATTTGTATTAAATCTCAAACAAGAAACTAAGATTCAATCAATTCATGCATAAATTTAATATCATATTAATTTATAAAAATTAAATAAAGTACCTAATCTTTATAAACACTTGTTACACAATAATTTTACTTTTAAATGTTAAATTGAAAAACTTATATAATTAATAAGCATTACTTCCCACAAAAATTCCCTTACCACAGTGATAAATGGTAAACGTGGCTTGATAAAATTATTGAGAGTAAAATATATCAAACTTACGAGACAAAAGCATTATATATGGAATATTAAACTAATTAACAAAGTAGCAGAACTCCTATGAACACTAGCCACCATTTATGTTTTAACTTTAATCAGATGCCACCCCTCCAAAATGCCTTCTTTGGGCCACACCCCCTCTGTCACCTTTGTAGCTTTGCCATCCGAGATCACTCCTTCATACTTTACCTCTCTCACCCATTTGTTTCACTTAATTGAATTACCCATTAAACATCATAACAATATACAACACTTTCCCATTAATAAAATTGCTTAATGCGCCTTAAACGAAAAAATATTGACGTCTTTTTTATTTTTAAATAATCAGAAAAATGTCAAATTATTTAAGATTCATCATTACAACAAAAATAGTAATTCATTTATTTATTTTTATCACCACAATTAAAATTATAATTCCTCGTCAGTATTTTCTAAACTAACATATATATCCCATATTTTCTAGTGATAATTCCTAGTGTGTAAATACTTAACAACACTATCTCTTCAAATAAATTGATCATCTCTATTATTCAACCTTGAATTTCCTTTTAAAAATAAGCAACGGTCATTCAGGAAACCAAAAAAGATGACATTGTGAATGATGCATTCACGAACGTTACTATCGGCATCTAAATTAGAACGTAAAACCAAGTACATATAAAGAAAAAGCAGCGAAAGCAGCGAAAGAAGTGAATACATTACCTAAAATGCGTGCACTTGCCTCCGACCTAAAGATTGCAGCTTTGAATCCTGCCCCCACCTTTCAACCTTCTCCAAATCCTGAGTTTTTTTTAGAAAACCTCCTTCTTTAGTAGATATGCCAAGACACTCCACCGCTAGACCTTGCTTTCCTCTTCTCCGCTGGAAGGAAGTCTGAGGAGCAATTGCCGGCTTGGAGCAAATCTATTATATTAACGGATGGGAACCCCAGAGCAAATCTCCAACTTGCCTAGGTCTTTGCTGAGCGCTAGAACGGGAAGGGGCTCCTTTGCTGCGAGAATGACTCAATAAAGGGAGATATTTGTATAAAAAATCATACAAGATCGGTTAATAGGAAAACCAATTTTAAGAAAACTGATTTTATATATATCTTTTAAAATTGATTAATAGAAAAATCAATTTTATATATATCTTTTAAAATCGGACATACACAACTGATTTTAAAATGCTAGCAATTATTTACAAAATTGCCACTGCGTCATTTTTAAAATCGACTACTTAATAACCGATTTTAAAAGTGTGATTTTAAATTTATTTTTTCCACTAGTGAAACCACCATGTGGAGTGTGATTGTCTAATTGAGAACGATTGGAAATGTTTATTTTGGTAAATTTGTTGTATTCTGTCATCGTCGAACTTTAGGGTAGTCACTCCCATTTGATATTCTGCTTGCTTTGTGCGTTATGATGTAATAGCAATTATCCTAGGTCTGCACTTACAAATTTTGAGCATGATAACATGATTAAAAAAGGGCTAGAAGCTTACTTTGATTCAACTCACTGCACTTTGGATGATTGCACCCTAGCGTGCTCACTGTCATTTGGGGATTTCACTCCAAAGCCTCTTACACTGCAATTTTTGTGTACATTCTGTTGTTTAAAGTGCAATTGTCTGATTGGAAGGAATTGAGAGTGTTTACTCTGGGTTCAAGTGTTGTCATTTTGCGTGTGTTTTGCATTGAAAGTGTTTTTGTCTGCATGGTTCATTTTGGTTCAAGTACTCCCATTGTGTTTTGCCTGTTTTGTATGTTCTGTATTCTAGGGTAACCATTTTGCATTGTCTTTTTTACCGTGTCCGCACACACACTAATTGCATCATTTTGCCATCTGTCATTATGGACCCTGATTGCAAGCATTTACTTTTGGACCCTAATACTTCTCTAAACCATTATGCTACTTCACCTTTGCATCTCTGCCTCTGGTTACACATTGTTTAACTTGCTTAATCCCTGGTGAACCCTGTTGCACACATCCACTTCTGATAAAACTTTTGCTGCTTCAACATACTCATTTTCCCACTTATGTGTGATCACTTTTTGCTACAACCTCTGACTGCATGATGCCTATTTTTGAAGGTCTGCTAAGTGTAGGGACTATATAGCCATAATCGTTACTGTCATATAAAACCACAGACATTGTGTGCTCTACATTCTAGTTTATGAAGTAGGCACCCTATGTATGTATGTATTCTTTTGGGACAACTCTGTGCTGCACTATCATTACATGTACCCTGCGCAACTTTCTATAACCCAGGCCTCCACTGACAGCTGCATATCTGTGATGATTGTACTTCAACATGCTTGAATTTTAATTGTACCTTCACTGCACTAATGCTGTCATGCTTGAACCATAGAGTAATTACTTTGACATTGTACTCCATCACAGCATCTATTCTGGTTTTCTCTTACACTGTCAGTGTGAACATTATTTTGTTTGATATACATCTTTGTTGCATAACATCAATGTACATTCCACTCAGATTTCCTTCTTCTTTTTGCAACTAACATGGTTAACACACCTAGAAAAAAGTCCTCCAATGCCAAAGAGGGCCAAAACAGCCGGTGCATCCTCGTCCACACCTCCACCTACTCATGACCCAAGATTTCGGTCAGTGGAGCATGAGGAGTACTTTAAAGCCAACATTCTTAGGAGGAAATTGGTGCAGGACCGCAACTTTAAGATTCAAGAAGGCGCCTATCCCCAATTCCAAGAGGAGATTTAAAAAAGAGGCTAGGACCTCTTCATTACATGTGCTAGTAATGGGTGGAAGGAAATCACCTAAGAATTCTTTGCCAACGCCATGAGGGTCAAAGGCGACACTCTCCCCCCTAGAGACAGCATGGTGAGGGAAAAAACTAATCAACTTCACTCCCTCCAACATTCAGAGAGTTCTGAACATCCCAGCTGTGCCTAAACTAGTTGGCCAGCTGCACTTCACCACTTTCAGCATTCTGGAGGAAAAAGACTACAAGCTTATCCTTGAAACCATCTGCAAAGAGGGTGAGAACTAAGAGTTTGACTGTAACATGCAACCCAAGAACCTAACAACAAAGCACTTAGTCCCTGCAATAAAAGTCTGGAGTATCCTCATTCTCAGCTCCTCCATGCTAGTTATCCACTCCTCCACATTAGCAGTGAAGAGGGCCGAGCTGATCTATGCCATTCTGACCGGCATGCTCATCCATGTAGGTGAAGTGATCAGTAGTGCTATCATGGACATCTTGAGCAGGAGCAGAGACTCCATGGGTTTTCCATCCATCATCACTATGCTATGTCAGGATGTTGAGAGAGCAGATGAAACAACTTACTTTGAGGCAGGATACCATTCATGCTGGACAGAAGGCATTCATGACACTGATGGACACGATGCTTCTGAACATAGGGAAGAAGTTGGGGATGACTATCGCACAGCTTTATGATGCCCCCACCTTCAGTGCCCCTTGCCTAAGAGCAGCGGTCCAGAGTGACCTTCCACCTCTTAATCCCACTGCCCCCGCCAGAGCTGATGCAGATGAAAGTAGCTCCAACTCCTCAGATGAAGAACCACTAGCAGCAGCAGAGGATGTTGATGACTCTTCCTTTTCCAGTTCTGATGAAGATGCTATTTAGCTTTAGTTTCCTTTTCACCACACCCACTATCACACAGCTGAGAGAATACTAACTAGCAAGTGTACTAGGTAGTTGTAGCAAGTAATAAAATTTAGAATTCAGTTTGAGTCCCAAGTATCGTCTTTAGGGATTAGTTCTATTAATTACCACTTTACAAATCAATAACTAGTTGAGCTAAATGAATTTTAGAGTGTTTTGAGCATTTGCAAATAAAAGCAATAAAGTGTAGAAATTAGAAAATAACATGAAAATAGAGTGACAAATTTAGAAAAGAATTGATGTGTGAATGGAGTTAGGACTGATTTCACCTCTTTATCAATTGCAAAACTGAAGTAGATCTGAATACTAAGTTCCTTAATTGATTGATGATCAATTTCACTTATTTAATCGAAGGACATTTCCTTGCCTCAATGATCCTAATATTCAATTAACTACTCTAATTCCTTAAGTGTAAATCAATCAAACATTGCATTAAGTATGAGAAATTAAGAGATCACAAGATCATGAATTCTTATCCCTAAGATATCCACAACCTTGACATTCAATCCAGATCTGAGAGATTTACTCAACTTCCACTGATGAAAATCCTCTAGGTTTAATTCAAATGAATAGTTAATTCAAGAATTGCATTGCGGAAGGAATTAAATGTTCAATACAATCAAGATCCTAAAATCCAGATCCACAATCAATTTACAATATCTAAATCAGATCCATCAATCCATAAGAAAAAGAAATCAGAACATGTTCATAGAAGAAAAAAAGAGAGAAAGTTGTACAATCTTCAATTTTCACTCTTTCCTCATGCAAAGTTGTACTATAAAAGTACCATATGGCATAGAAATCTTCTTCATAATTGAGATGTAGATCATCTTCTTACCCCAAGTTGATGGACAACCTTTTTCATAATACAATATACCATTGGGAAGATGTTAAATTGCACAAATGTGCACCAAATCTTAGGAATAGGTAGGAAATTGGATTTGAGGAGAAATTTGCATTCCCCTGCTCTCTTTACCATTTGGCTCCTAGCTTGCAAAGGGTAATGAAAGTGCTTCCTCATCCACATAGTTGTCCATCAATCTTTTGAACTCACAAAGTGGAGAGGATATGTTTTGATCAAGTCTAAGAAACTTATTGATGGTTGTTGGACTAAAGCTAATTTGTTGTCCCCTCACAAATGAGTTAAATCTAGTTTTTTCTCTAGTGTTGGAGTGGACAAGGTTGACAAAAATTTCTCTGGTAATTTCTTAATAGCTATGGCCTACCAAAGTGCACAACTTTCCCACTTTGTTTCTCTATTTCATTTGTGATATAATGATAGTCATCCTTCTTTAGCTGTACAGCTTTGCCTCTAGTTACCGATTTCCTCTAATAATGAAGCTTGAATTGTTTTTCAACTTTAGCATACTTAAATCTTCACGGGTCTTGTAATACAAGTTGTGAAGATGTAAGTGATTTTTTCCCTTTAGTCATCTCCTTCTTTATGGACTTGTTGCTTGCTTTGGCAGCTTGCTTTGTTGCCTTCTCTTCTTAAATGCAATCTCTGAAAAATCATCCCTTGGACACACATATCTCAGTTATAAGCAACTAGTTAATTTTAAGTCACTTAACATGGTTTTATTGTTCACATGCATTTGTAACTTAAAGTTAACAAGTTGAATCATACATAAGTTAAGTAAGAAAATAAATCAAGTGAAATGGAAATTGTCAAGCATATATGAACTTACATTGTTAGAATTTTGTTTAATCTATTATGCAATGACCATTATAAAATTACTTTTTCCTTTGTGTGATCTTGAATTACGTTGTTCTCACAACACAATATATAGTTCTCATACAATTAAGGGTTTAGAAAGCACTAACTTGAATCAATTGTTCCTTAATGTTACCTCTCTCTTTGATGTCGTTAATCCCTTTGTATTTCCCCAACTCTTCCTTCCTCTTTTAGCTCCTCTCGGATGGTTGAGAGAAAGTTTTTTCTTGCATTTACCGTGAGCTCACTCAAAGACCGTGAAAGTGAAAAATAGAGAATGTCGTGACCTCTATTTGGTAACTGCTCTTTTATTTATCTGAAGGGAAAGAGGAGGTTTTCTTATAATTGTATTTACAATTATACCCTCAATGACTCTATATTTTATATTTAACCACCATCACATTAAATCATTGATTAGAGTCATGATATAAGTTACATAGGCCACTATAATAAAATTATTTTCTAGCATACATAGGCTACAATTAATAAATCAATTAATTTTGTACTTTCAAATTAGTACAATGTCAATTATGAATTAAATATCTTTATATTAGCGATCATGTACAACTCAAGCAAATTTTTGTACTCATGTTGGCTCACTCTTAATATACTCCTATTTTGTTAAGAAATTAATAATTCTGAGTTAGGTCTCAGCACAAAAAATCCATTCATTCATTTTATCAAACATGTGGCTTGCACTAAACTACTCACGTTTGCGATTAATAAAATGCATACAAGGTCCTTAATTCAATCAAAATATTTTCTAAACAACTCAAATGATAGAGGGAAGAATTTAAAACTTAATGTATTGCAAAAACAATGTAAATTCAATAGATAAAAACAATAGAATTTAATTTGAAGGAAACACAATAAAGAAATTGAATTTTAAACCATTTGTACCTTGATGAGGAATAATTGTAGATATTGAACTTGAAAGAATACTAGCCTTCGAACTTAAAGAACAAAGATAAGGTAATTGCATAAGAGTGATGAATGAAAGCCTAACTAGAATTTGTTATTTAATTAAATTAAGTGGTCTTTGCACTTGGGCATTTCAACCCATCTGAGCATCGCAAAAGCATTGTAATGCTTAGTGCAGTTGTCAAAATAAATTTCCACTATTTACAACTAGTGTTCCAACTCTGAATATCAGCGTTGCAATACTTACATTGTAGAAAGGTCTCAAATTTAATTATTTTTTGTGCATTGCAACGCCCGTTAGTGCTTGTCAGCGGTTAGATACTCTCAAAAAAAATTTAAAATATTATTTGTTGAGAATTTCAATGCTAGCATTAGAATAGGCAATTTTTATCTATTCTTTATGAAGTTTTTTTTAAGCTTGAGCATTGTGATGCTCAACCTTGACATCCCAACACTCAAGATATACAGGGTCACGAAAATTTCTCAAATTTGGAGCATACCAACGCTCATATGGGCATTGTAACGTCCAAAATTCAAAAACATCTCAATTTTTACGAGTTTAATTAGCATTTCAATGCTCTTTTAACATCTTTTCTAAATTTTAGTTATTAGGCGTTGTAACGCCAAATCTCAACATTGCAACACTTAAGTCACAAAAGCTTTTTCTTTTAATAAACAAGTTATGAGTGTTCTAACACTGGATTCCAACATTTCAACATTCAATAATTGTTTCAAAAATATTCTTCTTTGTGATATGAGCATTAGAACATCCAAGTTGGCGTTTCAATGTTGACTTTTCACCATTTTTTTTATTGTGAAAATTCAAAAAATTTAGACGACAAAAATTCAGTCAAATACATGAATTAAAAACCAATGGTGTGAATTGAAAATACTATGGTCATGTTTATTTCTAACCTAAACTAAAAATATGAAAGATTTAAAAGGATTTGAAACTACTTAGAATTTGTTAGCAAAATTAAAACAATATCATTGTAAACAAAAAAAAATAATCATTCTAAAATATAAAAACTGTTAGGAGAAACAAAAGAAAATGATAAAAAAAGATATAAAAAGCTTGTATGTAATGTAAAAAGAAACTAGTCGGTAAAAGTGTAAAGTTGACATTGAAAAATCAGTTCTAAAAAAGAAAGTGTACAATAGAATATTAAACGTGAAATATTGCTAGCAAAGATGAAGAAAACAAATTCAAGAAAAAAATGTAAAAGAAAAATTTCTAAAATTAGAAATTCTTATAAATTTCTTGAATTTGGAATGACTAATTTTTGGTGTAAGCATGTCTTGAATCATTTGCAAAGTAGCTGTAACCAACTTATGCCAAAAGATTATTATAAAGCTTGTTTAATAATGAGTATAACAAATTTATTATTATACTTCTTTAATTTTTTAATTAAGCTTATAAAATTATATACTGTACAGGTAAAATTATTCACAAAATTTTCACAGTTGAAGGAATTGATTTTTGAAGAATTTTATTGAGTAATGATGTAATGAACATGATGTAATAAATGCATAATGATGCATATGATAACAAAACAATATATAATATATTGTTTGGTGGACAAGTGTACCTGTCAAGAAGTAATAAATACTTTTTAAATTAAGTTTTTAAATTATCGTCTTACAAGAATTATTTTTTAATTACTAAGAATTCTTTAATTTAATTGTTTGAGCTTCAAAAATATGAGATTAAAACAAAAATTTATAAAATTAATTATAAAACTAAAAAAAAGGAATACAATACATGTCTTGGTTGAACTTATTGGAGAGGAACGTAGGGCATATGAGTTTTTTCATCAATTCTTTATGTTAGTTTTCTGTTTAATTCTAAGTTCAATTTCCTTTTGATTACCAATCATTCATACAATTACTATTAATACCCAATGGTCATGCAATATTAATATTTTTTCTCTAAACTAACATCCCTAATGATTATGCAAGATAGTAATTCAAGAAAGTATAAAGTACCTATGAACTTGTTGATTTAATAATGATTGGAAGAGAAATATTGGTTTGATCCACCTAATTTTTTGTCTCATTTTATCCTATAGATCCATTAACTAATTGAAGAACGGTTACCTGACGGTACAATTAATTAGGATTATACAATTATGTGCAATAGGATAAACACTAATCACATACGAAAATTAAACATAGATTCACACTTTAAAATCCCATAAATTCATGAACAATAGTTCTTATAGCCCTAACTATGGACTTAGTCACTAATGCTAAAGGAAAGAATTAAAATAATCATAAACAAAGCCATAGAGAAAAGGAAACTAGAATGAGGTGAGTTCCCGATCTTTAAGTACGGTCGCTCGAAGCTTCAAATTCTACCAAGAGTATGCTAAAGATCTCATGCAAGAGATACGAGATGAGAGGTGTATCAAAGAGCAAAAGACAAGATGTCAAACTGGATGCTTGGGGTCTCTTTTTTATAGGATTTGAAAACCCTGAAAGCTCTTCATAATTGGATTTCCTACAGATGAGCACAACCGTGCTTAAACTCGATACATTGGTGTGTTGGTCAATATGCATGATCATGCATGTGTTTGAAGCACTCTCGTGCTTTATGATAAGGTTTGGGCCTATTGACTACTGCGAAACTCTATTTTGCAACTAATTTAGGTCCAAAACACGTTTTAAACCCAGTTGTGACCTTTTCATGCTAAATTGTATAATATACAAATATATCAATGTAAAATCTAAATAAAATAAAGGACAAACATCAATATATAAATTGTAAAAAAGGGCCTAAGTACAGACTTATCACATATTAAAACAATCACAAATAACACATAACATGAATGAAATTTCTTCTAGATCTCACTTCAAGTAAAATGAATGTCCATTTCAGTATTCACACAAGCATTGCACGATTGTCAATTTTGTTGACCACTCTGAAACATTAACTCCTTTCTGTAGACAACTAGAACACCAATGAAACTCATTCAAAGTTTGAGTATAAAACGAATGTGTCCATTGTGACTTACTCTCTCAATTCATCTTCAAAGAAGCATAAGTATAGAAATAAATTATATAATTTCTCATGTAAAACTAAAAATAAAATAATAATCATAACTCAATTTTCTAATCATATTTGCATGATCCAAATCATAAGTGTAGTAAAACTTGTTGTCTCAATATTCTACCCTAATTTCTAGTTTAAAAAATCTGATGTCTCAATGAAATTCAACCAAGAAAAGCATGTGGCAACAAAAACTATTAACAACCACAATGCAACTTATCCCTATATCTAGGCAATGAAGAAGCATGCAAGGCTTTACTCCAAATCTGAATATTAAACCAATTTGTCTATTGTGATTAATGATACATTGATACAAGTAACCTTAGCTAATTATTGTATTAAGAACATGAATAGTTCTTTAAAAATTGTTAGAAAATTTAATTATATTTAATTGCAAAAGCATTATATAAAACTTAACCTAGAATCCATCTTATGATAATTTAGAAATAGAATGCATAAACAATACAACAACATAATAATAATAGAAAAAAATTACGTAGAGAATTTGGAAAGACATCAAAAAAAGTCTCCCAAACATATGAAGAAGAGAAAATTTAAATCGAAGAAAAATTTCTAAAATAAAAAACCTAAAAATTATGAGAGAGATATATCAAAATAGCCCCTATTATCTATTTATAGCCTTCAAAATCATATTGAGTGTTGGGACGCTATAATGGGTATTGAAACACTTTTGAAACCTTTATTCAAAATGTAACATCTTCAAACTCTCGAGTTATGAGAGTTGGAATGTTGAAACCTAAAGTTGGAACACTTAGCTAATTACTAAAGCTTTACTTTTTTGTAAGTGAATGTTGGAGCACTCAATATGAGTAGGGATGAAAACAGGCTAGACCGCCTCACAGGAGCCTGTGGTCTGGCTTGGTTTAAGCCTGGCCTGACCTGACCTTTTTAATAAATAAATCAGGCTTAGGCTTTTTTTAAGGCCTATTTAAGTAAATAAGATAGGCCTAAACTGTTTATAAAACATGTTAAGCCTGACAGGCTAGCCTGTATATATATATATATATATATATATATATATATATATTATAATTTAAAAATAGAGTTGTCAAAATATATTTAAATAGTAAAGTTATTTAATAATATATTTTTTATATTCTTAATTCTGTTATTATTAAATTAATATATTATGTTATAATTTTATTTATTTATAATTATAATAAACAAAAATTATATTTTATTAAAAATTAAAAATATTTATACATGATTACACTTTTTAAATAATAAATTTATTTAATAATAAATTATTACATTTATTATATTTAAATAATTTAAAAAATAGTTAAGTCTTTGAACAGGAATAAGACGTAATCAAAACTAAACGAAATAAATAAAAATTGCTTAAATATAAATTATATTTTATTTGAAAGGAAAAATTTATAAAAAATGATAAGAAAATAAAATAAAAAATTTATTATAATATATATATATATATATATATATATATAATTAGACCATGTAGCAAATAATATAAATAATATATGCATAAATAAATTATATAATAATATATTTTTTTATAACTTGCACATATTTTAATTAAATTATTAGTTAATTTATCAATTTATATGTAATATATAAGTATATGTTTTAATTTATTGTATCGGTAATATTTTCTATATTACATTAATGTTATAATGTAATTAATTTTATGTTTATTTGTTAATTTAAAATAAAAAATTAATGAAATAAATAAAATTAAATATTTTAAATTTATTTTTTTAATTTAATAGTTATTATTATTATCATTATATATATATATATATATATATATATATTGCATTAAGTTTAAATTTATTTATTTTTTAAAACATAATAATTTTCTTTTAATTAATTCAAGAAATTGTTTGAATGTTTTTTTTTCATCAATTTTATATGTTTACTATAACTTTATTTGTTGAATATAAGATGTCTTTAAACAAACAAAATATGTTTCTAAAATAAAACTAAAATATTTACTATTTATATAATTTTTATAAAATAAATCAAGAAAAATATAAATATAAATTTTATTAATATAAAATATTTATAATTAATACTTAAATAATATTTTAAAAATTATTTATAAAATTATATTAATATTATTATAATTATTTAATAATTATTAATAACATAGATAGAAATTAAAAAAATATATAAACTAATTTGATAATAAAATATTTATATTTTTATTAATATTAATTTTTTTTTGTAACAGGCTTCAGGCCAGGTCAGACGACTTAAACAGACCAGGCCAAGCCTAAAAATAAAGCCTTTAATAGGTATTAGGCCAGACTCAAACCTAATAATTATGTTACCATTCAGGCCTGTTTAGAATAAAGTCTAGACTGACCTGTTTTTATCCCTAAATATAAGCATTAGAATACTTGACCTCTTAACCAGCTTTTGTAATTTATTAGTTTGTTTAAGTTATTCTTTATTTCAATTTTCTCTAAAAAAATAACATAAATTAATTCATCTATAATAAATTTACTTAAAAATTATAATTATTTGATATTTTAAATAAAAATAATATAATATTCTATTTTATACTTTTATACAGTATTTTAATTTAATATAAGTAAATTAATCTAAAATTTATTTTGAAATATGATTAAATATGAAGTTAAAAGTGACTTCTATCATAAATGCACAACCATGATGTGTATTTCTCCACAACCATCAAGCTAAGGTTGAATATTTCATCCCTAATGTAAACAGTATATTTGAACTCATTAGAATCGCTCGAGTAGCTCCTTGAAATAATCATATATTTCACAAGCACCCTTTTGTACAGTTATTACGTAATCCTTCTCAAGCAATTGACCAGCATTTAGCAGTTTACTCTTCAAGTGAAGGACATAAAAAACATTGGAGATTGTTTCTATAAAACCATTCTTGTTTTTATAGTAATATCACCCTTTTCCATTACACTAACAGTAGAACAATCACTAAAACTTACTGTAGAACGAAACCTTTACTTAAATAAAACTTACTTCAACACGCGTGATTGCTACAGCCTGTATCCACAATGACTGCAAAATTAGATTTATCTCCTTTTTATTTGTTGTTAGACAGCTTACTACAGCACACACAATGATAATGACCAAGTTTATGATTTGTCAAAATTTCGATCCCAACATCTACCTTTGTTGTGAACTTGATCATCGTCAGTTTTAGAATGTTTGCTTCCATCTTGGCTGCAGCTTTGATCTGTTCTTCTTTTGCGCCTCCCTCTAGAGTTTGAAGAAAAGTTAGAAGCCTTCAAAACTTGCTCTTCTATTGCTCATTGAACCAACAAAGAACTCTGCAATTCATCAAGGGTGAGTAAATCTCTGTCTTTAGATTCTTCAATTAAGCCAACAACGAAGTCAAACTTTGGTGCAAAGGAACGCAATATTTTTATCAGTGACAACACTTCGATCTTCTCACCATGGAAACGCGTGCTGTTTGCATCCACATGGTTCTTTCACAATAACTGATAATTTATTCATCATCCCTCATTTGCAAGGTCTCAAATCCTTTTTTCTCAAGGCCTGGATTCATGCACACTTCACTCTAGATGAGCCTTGATTTCTTTTTTTCACGAAATCCCATGTCTGCTTGGAGGTATCTTTTGAAAGAACAGTCTCCAAAATTGATCGATCAATTGCTTGAAGAAGATAGTTCTTTGCCTTTAAACCCTTCAGCTTCAGTCCTTCTACTTCAATTTTCTGTGTCTCTGTCTTGCTAGTTGCTGTTTCTTGTACATCGGATTCAACAACTTGCCAATACTCTTCAGACCTTGGAAAATTCTCCATTAGCATGCTCCAATGGTCTTGAAGACCGTCAAAGCGAGGACTAGCTGGCTACGCAAAACTATGAGAAGCCATGAACCTGGCTCTTGATACCACTGACACTGATGGCAGAAAAATGAAACAAAAGTAGACCTTAAAAATGTTCTTTTCTGAATTACGCACAGTATATATTCCAGGCGTACGATGCCTCTTAAATAGGCAAGTGCATAGAACAAAGGAAGTTACAGAAAATGGGAAATAACTTAAACCTTACTAGGACTTGGTCAATCAAGTCACCGAATAACTACCCACTAATACAGTAATACATATTATGCAGCAACTGAACACCTCAAACAAATATGAAAAATATAAGGTGAATGCTTTGGTGCCCCGAGAATTCAGTGGGCATCTAATGTCTTTCTTTGCTGGACCAATGATATAAAGAAGCTTGATGATTTTTTATTTTTAAACAATAATAAGGGAAGGCATAGATATTCAATCACAAGGTAAAGCAAATAACTTCAATCCCTTATAAATACATGTCGCGATTAAATGTAAAAGCAAGGAAGAAAAATACAGAACAAGACTTAATTACCATACAAATTCTATTTTATCTCAATTATTAGATAGGCTATTAATTTGTCAGCACTTAACAAATGTTGGCGTGGTACTAGCAGTGAGAAATGATAATTGTACTATAAATACGTACAACTTTTTACAAGTTAGTCTAGACAGAAAGAGAAACAAAAAAGAAGCGATAAGCGATAAGATGGGAATAATATTACTCTTGCACATTAGACTGGCAAACTATTGTTTTCCCTGCCAAAGTAGCCACATAACATTTCAATGGTTTCACAAAATCCATGCCGAAACCAGTCACAAATTTCTTCTCTGCTGACTAGTGTTGCTTTTGCAAAACAAACGATCCAAAGAAGCAACTTGAAATATCCAAATAGGGGTAGTATGATTATAGTAAGCAGAACAGCAACAAGAGCTCCCATTAGCACAGTAAATCGTTTAATGATTGAAAGGAAACAGTATTTGTGAACGTGGAATTTGAGTTCAGCTATTAACATCGCAGAATAAAGGGATAAGGCCACAGAAACTGCCCACATAATCTCGTAATGTTCTTCAAATGGAGACAGTTTCTTTGTTTGGTATTGAATTTGGAGGTAGCCACCTAATGTAGTTACCACAAATATTATAACACCGTTCAATGGGGATGGAAAACTCATCCCTAAAGAGGTTGTGCTGTCATCGAAACAAAACAAAACAGGTTCTGAGACGGTTTCAAATATTAAAGATGAAAAGAAAAATTCTAAAAAGTCCTCATAAGATAAAATTGACATTTATGGTGACATTGCAAAAAGATTTAGCTGAAGAGAGAGTGACTAAGGGACTAACCTTTCAAGTGATTCGAGGTTAGTTGAACGAATTTCAGGCATTATCTTCTTCTTCCTTTTCTATATTTGATTTTCTATAGTTTTATAATTTTATATGACCGAGTAATATTTATAGAGAAGAGGTGAGGGAATGATTTTATCTTATTTTAACCAATAAAATGGAACTTTTTGGCACGGGGGCTTCCTTAGTACTTAGTGGGAACAACCCCTTGTACACATTGGTGACAGGGCATAGTTCTATACATATTTTCATAGAGGAATAACACTATTTAACCAAAAGAACAAAAAAAGATGAGTAACCTTCAATTAAAAATAGTTGTTCTGTATTATAAAAAGGGACTTGGTAAAGAAGAAAAGAATTATTCTCCGCGCCTCACGCGTAAACCGGAAAACCGAAGCAAGCCTCCCAAAAATGCCAAAATCGGTGGACAAGAAATCGAAACGGAGCAGAGCCATAAAAGCTAAGCAATATGGCAAAATGGAATGAAGAGTGTCCCTTTGAAATTGCTTATCTTCTTCAAAGAAATTACCACGCAAATGAATGTTCTGTTTCAACTTGAGGAAGAGCGGCGCAGAATCTCATCAACTTGTGTAATACGGGTGAATATACAGCACTGTACGTAAATATGTTAATTTTTTTTAAGAAATTAATATATGGGTATATTAGAAATATACTAAGTAATATTTTTTTTATAGATTTCTTATACTTTGTTCATTTATTTTTCTTGATTTTTTTATTTTAAAATATATCTAATATTTATATTAATTTTCATCTTCATGGTATTGTTATTGATTTTTAATCTCTTGAAAAATTTATTAAAAAAGTATAATCATAATCAAATTTAAAGAAAAATATTATATTTAAATTAAGATACTAATTTGTTATAATTAAAAGAATATGTATAATAAAATATTTAAAAATATTGCAATAAAGTCTTAATGTCAGAGCAGATATATAATAGGCATGTCGAGTATCAGTTTGAATATGGTACAGGTTGCCAATTTTAAAATATCATTCTTCTTAGGTGTAATTTTACAATGAATTTTCTTTTCTTTCTTTTCTTCTTAGAAACATCTGCTCTGACCATAGTTATATGGACCTCTAATGTCTCCATTGGGCATGAGAATAACAAAGATGCAGGTGCAGCAGTAATTGTACTATTTGAATCAAAAGTTATTAAGTAGATTAAATTTACTGAATATCAAACAAATCAAAAATTAATTGATACTTAGTCAATGAATTTTTTTGAACGTATAATGTGACTGTAAATCTATTTTCTAAATTATTTGAAATAAAAACATATATAAGAAATATTGAGACATTTTTTATCCAAATTTACAAAAGTGTTTGTAGATTAAAAGAAAACCTAAACATGAATTATATTAAAAAAGATATCTGAAACAAGTAATATACAAAGTCTGCAAATAATTTATAGAAGATTTTATATAAAATAAAATTTTAGAATTTAGTTTCCAAATTGCTTTGAAGTGCACCTTTGACTTTCCTTACTTCTTCCGCTTTGCTACTATAAATCTCAAGTTATTTATTTCATTAATCTTCCTTCTTTTGTTCACACAATGATGAAAGAATCTATAATTAGAATCTCCTTTCTTGAGCCAATTCATTCTCGATTTTTGAAAAGTTATGCTTTCCTTCATAGAAAATTACTTTTCAATTTATGCTACACCCTTCTATTTTCAATTTCTTCAAGTGATAACCCATCAACTTCACTTCTCAACAAATTGTCATGGATAATTTTGATTTGGATCCTTCAATCTTCCTGCCAATGTTTTAAAAGAGATTTGTTCCTTTTCAAATTGTATTTGATGACATATGTAGCCTGTCCCTTTTATTTTAATTTCCTTCTAAGACTTCCTAGCAAACTCAAAATATCCATCATCCAATCTTGAACAATTTAGGATCTTGAATGGTTTTGGTCCCCCAATTGGTTACCCTTTTCTTCAGCACAAATGCATAATGATGAGACACTCTTCTATTTAGCCTCTACTGTGAAATATATCTCCATTCATTTATCCATCCTTCATATAACAGGAAACGATCTGTTTTTCCATGGACAATCCATCTTCCTTTTACCAAAGTGCACTTTCTGCCAATAAGTGGTAAGTTAATCGACAGGAAATCAAGAAAAAACTAAGAAAGAATCAAAATGAAGAAATCTTTATTTCAACGAGTGATTTTTTGTACAACAATACCCTAGAGCATTGCTCCTCGAAGATATCTCTCTGCCCAAAGAATTTACATAGTAATCCCTCCCAAAGAACTCCTAACAAACTATCTCCCTTACCTATTTATAACTATACAAGTATAATAACAGAAATAGACTCTCGAACTAACTAGGCTAACAGCGGTATTACTTCCTCTTAGAATAGACTAATCATGGTTTAGCCTTAGTAACCAAGTCAAAGTTAACAATTATATTGGGCCTTAGTCCAATCCTAACATTCCCTTCTTTTGGAACTGCAGCCTTGTCCTCCAAGCTGAATTTGAGAAATTAACTCTATAAAATGGTTTCATCCTCCCAAGTAATATCTTCAGCTGGATAATTCCTCTATTGAACTAACCACTGCTTTACTAACTCTCCATTTCGCATAATCTCCCTAGAAGCCATCACAGCCTCTGGTTTAACAAATTCTTCCAGCTTTACTTCAAAACTAGTAGGCAAATATGGAAATGCAATGTAGTTTCCAATAGCTCTCTTCAATTGAAAAACATGAAATATTGGATGAACCCAGGAAGCTTCAGATAACTGCAGCTTGTAGGATACAGGTCACACTTAGTGGAGGATTTTGTAAGGTCCAAAGAACCTGGCTCCTAACTTTGGATTGACCCTTCTTTGAACTGTTTACTGCCGGTGAGGACGTAGCTTAAGGAAAATATATTCTCCTACTTCAAAAGAGAAATCTTTGTGCTTTCTATGTGCATAGTTTTTCATCGTTTGTTGAGCTTTAGTAAGATTGAACATCAGTTGAAGAAGAGCTTAATCTCTATCAACGAGGTCTTTAGCTACAGCTTCTACCTTTGTTTCTCCTAGCAAAAAGCAAATGATTTTAGAAGGAGGCCTCCCATAGATAGTTTCAAATAAAGTAGTAGCAGTGGCACTGTGAAAAGACATATTATACCAAAATATGACCTAATGAACCAAAAAGGACCAGGTTCTAGTCTGCTCAAAAGCAAAGCACCTTAGATATGTTTCTAGACACATATTTAAGACCTTTATTTGATCATCAGTTTTAGGATGGTATAATGAACTCATTTGCAATTTTGTGCCTTTTAACTGGAAAAGTTCTTGCCAAAAAGAGTTGATAAACAGCAGGTACCTATCAATGATAATGGAACCCAGAACACCATATAACCTCACAATTTCCTTAGCGAAAACCTCAGCTATAGACCTGGTTATGTAAGGGTGTTTCAACAGAATAAAATGCGCATATTTAGACAATTTATTCACTACTACCAAGATTACTTCATAACCCTTAGACTTAGGAAGCCCAGTAATGAAATCTAATGACACATCCTCCAAAATCAAACTGGAGATGGGCAACGATTGCAGAAAACCTACGGGAATAGTAGTCGCGTACTTTTGTCTCTAACAGACATCACATTCCTTAATGAATTGAATTATTTTCTTCATACCCAACCAGTACAAATTTCTAGCAATTTTGCGGAAAGTCTTCAAAAATCCTGAATGACCTTCTTCCAATGATAAGTGAAACTCTCAAAGCAATTGAGGAATAAAGGAAGAGGAAGCAAGATTTATCAAGCTGCTTTTGTGCAATAACTTCTCATTTTGGATGGAGAATACAAGTCTACTACATGAATTTTGCAACAGATCAACTTTTACCTATTAAATAAAAGGATATTGTTCAATCTCTTTCTTAAGATCTTCACCCTATCCCAAACTAGAACTGAAATAAAAGTTCCAAATTCAGCTTCTTCATGAATTTTAGAGAGTGCATCAACAACCTTCTTTTCAGTCCCAAGGTTATAAATCACTTCGAATTGATAACTCGGGAGTTTAGGCACCAGTTTTGCTAGTCAGCAAAAATCACTTTTTGTCATAAAAGGTCCTTGAGGCTTCGTTGGTCAGAAAATATCGTGAACTTCCTTCCAATAAGGTAATGACGCCAATGATTAATAGCTAAAACCAAAGTCATACGTTATTTCTCATAAATAGATCTGGAGAGTTGACTATCAGAGAGAGCTTTGCTAAAACATGCTATTGGCTGCTACTTTTGCATCAAAACATCCCTTAAACCTCTTCCTGCATCACATTTCATTACAAATTATTTTGAAAAATTAGGCAGCCTCAAAACTAGAGCAGAGGTTACAACTTTCTTCAATATTTCAAAAGTTTTTGTAGCACTTGGTCCCCACAAAAATGCATCTTTCTTAGTGAGCTTAGTCAATGGCTTGACAATCTTTCCATAGTCAACAATAAACTTTTGTTAATATTCTATGAGACCAACAAAATCTCGTACTTCTTTCACATTTTTTGGAGCAGGCTAGTTCAACACACTCTTAATTTTTTCAAGGTCCATCTCAACCCCTCCAGGAGATAACATGGCCAAGATACTCAATTTGCTTTTGCCCAAAACAACATTTCTTAGCATTAGCAAAAAAAAACCTGTATTCTTGCAAAATTTCTAACACTTGAGAGAGATTAAGCAAATGCTGAGACATATAGTAAAAAAATACAACATAAAATGACAAAGAAATGGCCAAAAAACTTGGTTCATTGTAGACTGAAATGTAGCTGGAGCATTCATAAGACTAAATGACATAACTACTTACTCATAATGGCCCTCTTAAGTCTTAAAAGTGGTCTTACCAACTTCCTCCTCTCTAACATGAATTTGATGATATCCAGACCTTAAATCCAGCTTCAAAAAATACCTCATACCATGCAATTCATCTAGTAACTCGTCTACCACCGAAATTGGAAACTTATCCGGTACTATCTTCTTATTTAATTATTGGTAATCTACAGACATATGTCAGGAAAAATCTTTCTTTTTAACCAAAATAACAGGGCTTGAGTAAGCATTGGTAATGTGCCTAATCATTCCAAAATCCATAAACTCCTTAACCTTTTTTTCAATTTCGTTCTTATGGTGGTGAGGGTATGTATAAGGCCTCACGCTAACTAGTTTGGTACCTAGAATAAGCTCAATTGTATGCTCAATCTATCTTCTGGGAGACAAGCCCTTAACCTCATTAAAAACTACAAAAAAACTGTTGCAACAATCTCTGTAAGTCATACTACTGCTGAGGCTTCAATTTTCCAATAATAGGATTACTTTCAGTTGCTGCCTTCTGCCAAATCAACCCATCAACTTTGAACAGTCTCCTATTTAACAATCTATTAAAATTAGACAAATTATTTTTCTTGTCTTCCACTACTCCTTTAAGCTCCACCATTCCACCATTTTTTTCAAAACTTAGAGTTAGTGTAACACCCTAAAATTTAAATTTGTACCATGTACATCTTATTCTGAACAATTTGAAATAAAACATCAGTTCTTGGATATAATGAACTTATTATAGCAAATTAGTGAAATTTTCTTTTTAAATATACGTATATAGATAAGAATTTCACACTTTGCAATGCTAATAGAACAACAATAATAAATTAAGGAGAGAATAAATAAATTTCACAACTAAAATTTAGTAATCTCAGTGGGAAACCAAAACATACATTACATACATTAAATATAAAAAAATTTTACAAACTGTTTGTCAAAATATATGAGACCTAAAACAATATTTACATAACCAAAATAATTACATCATATATGTAAAATTAAGCCCAGAGCAGTCTCAAACATAACCCAACACTGAAGACCAGTCCTATTCATCAACCTCATGCCAGCTCTCTATCTCAGATAAATCCTCCGAATCCAGATCATCATCTGATTCAAGGTAACGATCGCCCAAGTTAGTTGTGACCTTTATGCCAGTAACACGCTCAAAGGTCCTTCTGGACAATTTTCTGAGGTGATCTTGGTCATGATAGGTAAATAGATAGGTGAGGGCTATCGAAGTCTTAACAATACCACTATACATATAGATACATAGGGCCTGATGTATTCTATTTCTAGGAAAATCAAAAGGAATACTACAAAAGAAATCCATCTCTAACATGACAAAAGTCCTAGGTTCATCTTCCACAAGAACAGCAAATTTAAAATAACATACTCTTTGATATTCATTAAATTATATTATTAAGCCTATTATGAACTGAGCTATCTATTATCCTAACTCTTTCCTGAGGCTCCGTCATCCTGTTTTCCTAAAAATATTAGTAAGGATGAACTTCTATTCTATCATTTATAAAACATTATATCACAGAATCATAACTTATAACATAAATACAATATATCTATTTCCACACTTATTCATATTGCAAACATATTCACATATACACAATTTTTATGGTACATTATCCATTCTCTCATTTCAATACGCACTTCTAGTGTACTGTGATCACAAGTATCGATGCCTCTAACATTTCTTGAGATTTTACTCAACAAGGTAAATAGTCGTCAATTAGCCCAAACACACGGATAAAACATGTACAATAATCGGGCCCTTTAGCAAAGACATAGTTAGGAGTCTAGTCAAGAAACGAGTGTGAAGCCATGTGACGCATTCGCTCTCAGAAAGAACGTGTACACATATGTGAATGTTGCTTATCACCCTACGTTTCCTCCAGATTTTCATCATCTCTGAACTTTATAACCCCAGTGTATCTTTGTAACTATTCACACTAGATCCAATCCATATTCGACACTTAAGGTCATTCTCAAAGTTATTCCTTTTTCCAACTCATAAGATCATACTTAGTAAAGCACTTCTAAACTAAATCCATTCCACTCAAACCTCTTTTTATCGTAGTTACAATTAATAAATCCTTCATATCAGTATTACATTTTATCATATCATTTCATCCAGACATATTCCTTAACATTACATAATAATCACTCAGCAAGTTTAATAATATTTCACATTAAATACTCATCATATAATGCATATAAGCATATGTAATGCCCCAGATTTTTGTAATAATATTTTGATATATTAATATAAATGTATATGTGGATTTTTATGTGTTTGTGTGTTTGATATATATATGATGTGGACTTGTATGAATGTGTGAATATGAGTATAAGCATATGTGTTGGTTTGTGGTTGAACTGAAATTGTTGAATATGACTGGACTGGCTTTAAAATAGGCTACGTGTGTGCTGCGGGATGTTCTCGCTGTAGCAAGAAGGCCCTGGGCAAAAAGCATGAAATTGTGCCATTCTCGTTATAGCTAGAAGGCATTGGGAGAGAAGAGGTGAAATTGTTAGGTTCTCGCTAAAGTGAGAGGGCGATAGTGGAGGATGCATTTCTGGGTGTAGTCTTACTATAACGAGATTCTGCAGAAATTAGAGTGTAGTTTTCTTTGAGATTTTTGGTCTCACTGTAGCAAGTGTGTCACGACTAGAGGGGTTTAGGGTTTATAAAAATCATTTTCCCACTTCTCCCTTCGAGCTTTCTCTATTCTCTTGATTCCTAAGTCATTCTTATTGATTAAACTATCTCCAAAGTTGTTTGTTAGCTAGTTGGAATCACGTTTGGAGCGTTTGGAGGTAAGTTTGTGAGTTAGGATTTTTGGATTTTCATCTTTTCTTTGATTTCTCAGTTTCTTATAGTGTTTTTCCTCTATATTAAGGACGAAAATTCGTGTGAGGAGCACTTTCATCGTAGATTTCGTGTTGGATCTTCAATCCGAGGTAAGGGGAACTCTACCCTATCTCATTTTACTTAGAATTTGTTTATGATGTTGGGTATTGTAATGTGATTAGAATAAAATGTGGGATGATGTGTATTTGATAAGAATGGTTTGGTTGTGACTGGATTTTGATGGAAATTTGATGTATGACATAACGTGAATGAATATTGGACGTGCGTGTGATGAAATGTTTGAGTGTAGTGTGATCGAATGTGGGCATACGTGCCATGTGTGAGGGTGAATACGATGTGATGAATCCACTTTTTATTATATTTTTACTTGCCTTTTTGGTGCTCCTTGATAGAAAAAATAGACTTAGATAGTGCAAATAATTTAGAAATCACATTTTGAGTAAATATCATAGGTTTATTAATTTTTGGTTAATTTGCATTTAATTACATAGATATAGATTGCAATTTTAATTATCTTGATAATTTTGCAGAGTTCCCAAGTTAATTTTGAGAAATCTTGGCCCTTGGATGAAAGTTGCCCCCAAAGTAGCCACTTTCAGGAGCAAAAGTAGCAACTACAGCAAGTTTGGGCATTAAAGGTTCCAAAGTAGCTACTTTCAACCTTCATAGTAGCAACTCCAGAAAGCTCTAGGGATGCCATTTGAGAAGCATTTTGCGCTTGGTCACTATTGTCTTTCATAGTGGCTACGTGCATCCAAAGTAGCCACTTTCAACCTTCATAGTAGCAACTCCAGAAAGCTCCAGGACGCCACTTTTGGAAGCAATTTGCGTGTAGTCACTATTGCCTTTCATAGTGGCTACGCGCATCCAAAGTAGCTACTTTCAGCATGAAAAGTGGCAACTCCAGAGAATTGGCAAGCTTACGTAAATGAGTGCGTGGACACTTTCAAGGGCCAAAGTGGACACTTTAAAAGTGGACACTTTGCTGACATGTCCTCTACTATAAATAGATTTTAGGAATTAGGGTACGGGGACTTGAACATTTATTTTTCCTTGATTCTCTTTGCCAAATTAGGACATTTTCTTGACAGAGCTTTGGAGTCTTGGGTGACAGCCATGGGTCTATTATAGGTTTTAATTTCCAATTTTCCCTTTGATTCTCATTAAGTTTACATTAATGTTACTTACGTTTCTGCATTTCTTTCTTTTATTTGTGAAGCCCATCCATATAGAAGGCTAAATTCTCTTGTAATTCCTAGTTAACTCATATGGTTCTTGAATTCTTGGGTTTAATGGCAATATTACTCATTCTTTCCTTGGATTTATTAACCCTAATCTCTGAATGAAATGAAATTTACATGAGGGAAACATTGCTTAATGAACCCTAAATTACCCAAACGAAATTCTAATTCAAAATTGCTTAATTTTGATTAATCTTTGAGATTGCTTAATCTTAGGGATAGAGATTGGAGCCCATTAAGATGCTTAATGTTAATTGGGATGCTAAAGTTAATTTACGCTTGATAGATTAACTTAATTCAAGGGAAAAATAGGGGATTATTGAATCATTTGAAAGAATAGGGATAAAACTCATTGATTGACTAGGGATTACTCTCCTTAATTGATTGAATTTCATTAGTTTAAATTTTGCTCTTGATTAAAATCTGGAAATTGACAAACTTCCCCCCAGTTTACTTGCTTTAAAATATATGTTTACACGTGTTCGATGTATGTTCCCAACCAAAAATTCCTTGGAGATGACCTAGGACAACACCCTAGTACTGCATTCATTTCTTTGCATATTTGATGAGGATTAACGACAATCTTTGTGCATAACGAGTAGTGAAATTCGTTCCATCACTATGATGTGATTGAAATGTGAGTGATTGAACGTGATTATATGCCATTTGGTAATGATGAACAATGTAGAATGGTTGAATATATGTGGAAATGGCATATCGATTATGATTGTGACTATGTTTGAATATGTGGAAAGCTATGAATGGTTAAGCGATACACTGAGGGTGTGGAATATGGGGGCGATAGATATACCTTGAGGAAGAGAGAATGGTGGTGACACCAACAGTGAGCGTGGGTGCACCACAGGCCATACACTCTCCTCTTGACTCAACCTCTTACTAATACCTTTGCCAAAAAGCCCGTGACCGCACATGTTGTATCCATGAGGCAAGGGTTATCCGACAACTATCCATGGTGTGAAACTGAGTAATTTCCTGAGTTTGAGGGCATCAAGAAATTGTGATCACAGTGCCACAGTGAGCGTGGCTAACATGCAATAAGCGCACGTGTGTGTGTGTGGATTGATTGGAGGTGCAGTGAGCGTACCTGTGTGTAAATTGATGTGAATTGCTTTCGTGTACAATGAGCGTACGGGTGTAAATGATTGATATGTGCCTTGATATACGTGTGATTGTAATAAGTAATTTAAATTAAATTATGAAATGTTTCGAACATGCAAGGTGAGTCTCTGTGATAGTGTAGAGTATTCACTCTTACATTTATTTTTCAAGTGATCAAGACGATCAGCACCGGGCTCAGCAAAGGGATGGATGACACCACTATAGGACTTAGAATATTCATTTTGAAACTGAATTGTATTAATTAAGTCCTGTAGCGATTATGTGGTTTAAATTATAATTCATCCTTATTTTGAAATACTTTGTTGAACCATGCATTGGGAATTATTAGAATGAAAAATTTTTATTACTTCCATTTTGTGAAATTTATTTATATTGAAAATTAAATTAAGGTGTTACAGCATATACCAATCATTTAGTCCAAACAATCAAACAAGCATCTTCTCATTCATTATTCACACAATAGATATCTTAATCACATATTCTCACAAAATGTTCATGTAACAATGCTTTAATGAGCACAAAATAAATACTGTAATGTAACGATAAAATAAAGCCCTCTTTACTTCAAAGATGAGTTTACAAAGAGATATTGAAGAAGATCAGAGATCAACTATGGAAGTTCTCTGGAATATCAAAAGATATCCATAAGAAACGAAAAATGCAAGAAATGATCAGAGAAAATGAAATTTAATTCGAAGAAACTTACTTGGAGTCGTTTAGATTCAACGTCCAAACTCAGATTTGAACAGTAATTGGAGTTTCTGAGACTTTTATATAGGGAAAATGAAGAGAGAGTTGAAAGAAAACTGAGAGGGACGTAAGTTTAGAATGAAATGAAATTTCCATGCTGAAAATCTCTTAAATACCTCTCAGCCCGGTGTGCTCTCACTTGAGAGAGGAACAGCTCGCTTGAGCGATGGATATCTCGCCTGAACAAGATATTCAGATAGTGATCTCGCCCAACATTTCCTGATATGCTCACTTGAGCAAGCTCCATCTCGCTTGAGCAAGATAGCATCTAGAGAGTACGATATTTCTCCTGTGAGTCCTTGCCTAAGCGAGATCCCAGCTCGCCTAAGCGAGATCCCAGCTCGCCTAAGCGAGATCACTCTCGCCTGAGTGAGATCACTCTCATCTGAGCGGGGTGACAATTGGGCTAAATTTATCCTATCTCGCTTGAGAGAGATAACCCTACAACACCATATTTTTAGGCGTTCAGTCTCGCTTGAGCGAGATTTACCTCGCTTGAGCGAGACCCCTTGCACCAGAACTCCTCTAAAAAAAAACCTCCATAATCTCTTCTAAATATATTCTAATACTACTTAACATTAAATAAAACATAAATTACTAAATATAAAAAAGAGGGTGTTACAGTTAGATCCTTCCAATCCACCACAATCTTTCCTAAAATACATAGCCAAGCAATGCCCAAGATCATATCCAACCCTCCTAAATCTAAAACATGAGCATCAAATTAATCCTTAGCCACTTCCAAGTCTAAAGATATATCAGAAAAAGTTCCAAGGGTCTTGACTCAATGGCCATCTCCCAATTTAACACCCATGTTGTCTTCAGTTTTTACATACAGGCCCAAGGCCTGAGCAATCTTTGGGGAAATAAAATTGTGGCTGGCACCACTATTGATTAACATAATGACTGAGACCCCCTGTAATTTACCTTCTAATTTTAGAGTTCTAATATTAGCTAAAGATCCTTTCACTACTCCAAGCATACCCATGGAATTGCATTCCAGACTCATACCCTCATAGTCTGTTCCTTCTGCCTCCATTCACACTATATCTCTTATTTTGTCAATTTCTTCATCCTTTCCAAGAACTATCAAACATAATTGCCACTCTCGGCAATCCGTGCATTGATGAAAAGAGTAATATTTTTTGCCACATCTGGAACATAACCCATTGGCCTTTTACTCAAAATTTCCTTATTAGAGAGATGGTTGACTCCTCTATCTCTTCTAGTAGCACTCTCAATCCTTCCCCTGTTAGAAGAAGTAGAAGATCTCACCAAAGCTTTAGGACCTTTGCTAGCTGAAGAAAAGACATTCCCAAGTGCAGAATTCGCCTTTGTCTTGAACCCTATTTGAGAAACAAGATTTTTTCTTTGAAATAATGACCCTTTGAAATAACGAGCTCCAATAACCTATTTCCTTTTTTGTGACAAAGTCAAATGCGAACTGCTAGCAATTTCTGCCCTGACACATTGAGTCATCCTTATTACATACAAACGATCTTTAGGGCGTAACGTTCTAATCCTCAATCTGATTTCATCTTTCAGTCCTTTTACAAAGAAACTGAGAAATTGGTTTTCTAGGAACTGCCTCACCTGTGCCAAAAGAAATTCAAACTCCTCAACGTAATCCTCTACTAACATTATTTGTCGAGATCTGCTACTTCCTCAAAAGGATCGTCCAAACAGCCAACCCTAAATCATTATCATTGTTGTGACTGCCCTCTGGCGACTTCTCCATCTATGTCAGAATCGAGTTGAGGGTATTGTTCATTGTCACCATGAGTTTTTCTATCAATCCCATTCGACCTTCAACCGCTTCCACCTGTTGGTCCGTACTCATTTTTCTCTAATGGGAAGAAACGGATATGGTAAGTCGGACCAATGATAGGGAATCAAGAAAGAACTAGAAAGAATTAGAAAGAAGAAGAAAGAAGAAATCTTTATTTAAACAAGTGATTTTGCGTACAACAGTACCCTAGAGCATTGCTCCTTAGAGATATCTCTCTACTTAAAGAATTTACGAAGTTATCCCTCCCAAAGAACCCCTAACAAACTATCTCCCTTGCCTATTTATAGCTATACAAGTATAGTAACAGAAATAGACCTCCCAAACTAATTGGGCTAACAACGATATTACTTCCTCCTAGAATCGACTAACTGTGGTGTGGCCTTAATAACCAAGTCAGAGTTAACAACTATATTAGGCTCTGACCTATTCCTAACATTAATCAACTTAGACCTTTGTATGAACTCTTCAAAATACTATATGTGTACATTTATTTCATTTTTACAAGAACCTCTTCTTTTTCTTGAAAATGTGGATGAGATGTCCTGCAATGCATAATTTATCACCTCTTTTTGCTAACATTAAATTGAATATCCTCATATGAATGAGATCCAATTTGCAAATCTTTAAAAAAAAAAAAAACTGCATGGCTTTCACAATATAATTAAGCCTAAAAAATTTCCTACTGAAGGTTCAAAATGCTAGTTGACTTGATTTGATCCCTAAATCGAAGTGCATAATTTTATGTCCATCAATTTTTTTTTAAATTTCTTGAAAAAGAATCATATATGTGTTTATGTTACACCAACAACTAAATATCCTTCTTTTTCACCCTTCCTCCAATACCTCTACTGTTGTATGAGATGATCTTTATCTTAATCTTCTTCTCTTTATACACCATTCCTTGCTTTAACATTTACTTTTACAAAAGCTCTCTATTTTTCCTATTTTCTATGATTACAAATCATCTCACTAATTTTGGTTACTAGTGAGTCCTACAAATTCTCCAAATTTTGAAATTTCATTTTTAAGCTCTTCATTTGATTTATTTGTGATGCTCTAATTATGACATTTAACATTACTATCTAAAATGACATTACCTGAATTCGTTGGACTTAGTTTTGGAGTAAATGATGTCAAGTGTTTCTGGTCTTCTATGACATATTTTGGCTATTGGGATTCGTATTGCTTTTGAGGTCATCTGTCTATGACTAACCCGCTTGATTCCCTTAACTTGTTTGTCTCAATTGTTTTCTGTATTGTTTTAACTTAACGCTTCCTTTTCTTGGTTTAGGGAATTAGCTTTTGCTACAATCTTTATATATACTAGTTTGATCCATCTAATAGGTTGATATCACTTAAGACTCTTAAAAAGAACATTTTATTAGGCTCTTAGTCCATGTCAACATTAATATTTTTATTTTGATTTCTTATCACATTTGGTTCATTTAACATACTTTCTTAGTTGCTCATTCCACCCGTGTCAACCCACAAAAGCCTTTCATTAAGTGAGCCTATATTACAACAAGGTTTGGTAAAGAAATGTTTCTTGTTCCTTAAAAGAAGTGCTTTCATAATTATGTTTTGGAAATCCTCAAACTCAAATGATTTAAAATCTTCTATTGAAATATTCTCACCAATATCTACTTTCTATTAACTTTCATCAATTTTTGCACTATAGGGATCATTTTTATACACCAATTTATTGCAAGGTTGACAAACTAAAAAATTTACAAAATTTTTCATCAATCTAACTAAAAAGAAGAGTCTATTGATCCAAATATTGATAATGATGAGTCTATTGATTACTTCTAATAAAGTCATTTTTTGCAAGAATTATAGTTACATCATACCTCTTCATTTTCTTAGTATTTGATTCCAGCATCACAAATTGTCCAAGGCAAGCCACAAATTCTTGAATATTTTAGGTTGCTATGCTTGAATAGGGACACCTTGACATCTAATTCATGTATATCTTTCTTTCACTATGTTGATGGGACTTCTATACCTAACACTCAATAAATAATTTTGATAAAAATATCCTCCATATCTTTTCTAGCTTTGAAAAGTCTTTACTCTCTTCAACTTTGATCAGAACCATTTTGCTACCCATAGGTGTTACCTTCAAAGAGAAAATGCCTTTTAGAATTAATTTCTCTTAAACAATAAATGCTTCCACACCTTCTTGCAATACTCCAATATAGCAATTTTTCAACCTTGTCGTTTGATCATCTTGTATTTTAAAGACCACTCTTTTCCATTCACAACATTTTTCCTTCAATTGATTAATTATCAGTCTTCAATTGCTAACTTTGTTTAATTACACCTTTTACTGCATCAATGTATTTCATTTCTTGAATTGTATTTGCACTTTGATTGTGCATCCTTTTATTCTCATTGCCTTTACAAGCATTTTTGCTTGTTGCCACTTTAACCTTTCTATTAATATCTTCTCTATTGCACCTTACTCTTAATTTTTAGGTCCTATCCAAATGAGCTCTAGTTCTTCTACAAACATAGGTTTTGAATTTTTTTTTAATCTAACAAATCCAAAGCAAATTCCTTACTTGTTCCTCTTGTTTGCAATAAATACTTCGATTATTTCCCTAACTTGAAAAAGTTAGTAAAGTAGTAATTTATCATCTCATGGTTCATACTCTTCATGTAGCTCTTTTTGGATCCCTTCCAGTTCTTAGTGTGATAGGAAAAACAACAACACAACAACTAAGTACCAAAGTCGTAGCAGAAATAATTTCCCCAACTTACAAAAACTAACGAGGAGCAACAACAACAATAAATGACAATAGCAATCACAGAGAGACACAAATATTTTTAATGTGGGAAAATCCTTTCTATGTGAGAAGTAAAAACTTATGGGCACAAGCCAATCAATCAAGCTCCACTATGATCAAATAACAGGTACAAGAGAATCTAATCAAATACATAAACAGGTGCTTACAACCAACCAATACATCAAGGCAATAAAGCTTTTAATTTGAAGAACAAAGAAGAAGAAACCTAAAAATAGAGCAATTATGTAAAATTGATTTCTCTAACCACAGACATTCAATCCATGATCCCTATAGTAAAAAAAGACAAACGTTATGTCACGAACCTGCCGTCCAATTTTTAGCCTAATCCAATGGTGAAGAAGAGGGAATCACAATTTTACTGAAGCTGATATGTTAATATGCGAACCAGTTTTTCAGCCCTATTTTTCTCTTTCTTCCCTCTCCAAAAACTGCAAAATTAACACACTCTATTAACCTAAAAGACCACTGTCTACTTGAGTTAAGTGATATAAAATGGGCTTGACAAGTTTAGACTTTTTGGATACATAGTTGGGAGCCCAACCCAGCATGATGTTTGTTAACTCAGTATTTTTCTTTGTCCCCTTTTTCCTATGCTAATATTCTTTTCTAGCCCCTGTCTTTACTTTTCTTTGATTTCACTAAAGTCCATTCTTGTTTATCATTCAAAGTCTCTCTCTTTCTCTTTTTTGTTCAATTTTTGAACTAAAAACTTTATTTGCTATTGGAATAAATACATGTATCCAATTTCAATATTATCAATTGTGGGGATAAGTACATGAAAATTGCTGTAACATTAACAAGTTATTGGTATAAATTATTTGGTTTCTTAACAATGCAATTGATTATAAAAAAAAATAGGTTTATCTCAATGACTTCAATTGTTCTTGTAAATAATTCAACTATTTGCCAACAACATCAATTGATTATTTATCAAAACAAATTAAATTCCAAAGACTTATTTTGTTAAGATAAGAAAATCTGCATATACACTAACAATTTTAAAAGTTGCTGTCAAAGGACATATATTTCAACTATCCAAGTTATTATTAAGAATAATATGTTAGTGTCTTTATTAATTGTTGGGATAAGTAGATGTATATGGACTTTTATATAGGTAAAGACATATGCTTATGATTAAGGTTCACCAAATGATTATTTAGGCCTAAAGTGAATTTTAAAGTGAGGCCTTTTAAAATTGAAATATATGTTGTTCAAATTATTAAAATTTTATTTTTAATTTATTTTTTTGAGATTTTGAGATGCAAATTTTTTTACTAAATTATCATAATTATTTTTTTATATTTCTTTTTCAATTAATAATAAAGCCAATCCATTTAATTTTTTTTTTAGACATATTTAATCTCAAACAAGTTATTGATAAAGTTTTGCTTCTTTATGCTAAAGCAACAATTACCAAAAATTGTTAACATTATTCTATGAGCATTATATTAAGTTGGTATATTACTTTCTAAGTGTGTAATTTTTTCAAAATTTTTAATTTTTAAAATAAATACAATTCATCAATGTATGAATAATCATTATCTTTCCCAGTTAAGACAAAAGTTTAAATATTTTCATTATCTAATGACTTTAATTTCTTATAATAAATAAAAAATGAAATAATTTTTTCCATTTTAAATTATCTAAATCTACTTTAAAGGGTAGTAATTGCTTGATCTGTTGTGGACAAGAAATAATCAATTATAAATGATTCTCAATATGTTATAATATCATTATCAAAAGTCTTGTTAACTTTTTTCTTACAAATAGTATATTTTTCATGGAATTTATGTTCTATGTCCATTTCAAAAATAATTTCTTCAAAAAATCAGTTTTTTCAAATTTATTTTCTCAATACTTTCTAAAGAATAAAAGAACATAGTGTATATATATATATATATATATATACACACACACACACACATTGTAGCATAAAAAAAAGTATCTTAGGACAAAAACTAGCTACACCACAAAGCACAAAATTTAGACTATGGCAAACAGAGAATGAATTGCTACGTAGAAACCTTTGTTTGCACATCAAATTCATTATTTTGTCCTTTTACATTAGTGTCGAAATCACTTTTAATATCGTTTAAATATGACATTTTATATTGGTTATACAATTAATGTAGATATAGTCGATATAATAAGTCAGGACATCTTACATTAGTTAACAATTTATGTAAAAAATACAACTTTTACATGATATAAAATAACCAATCTAGAAAGTATTCAAGATGATTCTTCATGTGCACAAAATGAGCATGTTTGTGTTACTCCAACAATTTAGCAAGTAGTTTGTCAATATTCGTTAATATTTGTTAGGTTTTTTTTTGGTTTTTTTTTTTTTTATCTTTGTTGACTCATTAAATGAATAACATGTAATATTCATCAATATCATGTGCTAAAACAAATGGGTTGATAAAAAAAATTTAGAATGAGGCGAGATTCATCATTGACGTATCTAAAATCTTAAACAAAATTAGTGTTCAACAATGACGTACAAAAAGCACTAATAAAAGTTTGAGAATATAGGTAAGTATTTGTGTTCGTCATCTTTAATTTATGTTGTTTTACAAGCTTGTTGATGAATTGGATTTATATATATATATATATATATATATATATATATATATATATATTCTTTCATATTTGATACATTAACTTTCTTTTGTGCTTAATTGAATTTGAACCAGTTATGCTTTTTAAGTCTTGGTTAAGTCTTAATTCAATTACTTCAGCATAACACATATTCTATTTTGACACTATTTAGTATTTATGTTATAACTTGGATTGTAGACCAAATTTTAATGTGATTCTTATTTCCTTAGAAAGTTAAAAGATGGGCCTACAATTCTCATAGGAAGTCAAAAGCTGAATCCTAATTTTTAGAGCCAAAATTGGAAGAAAAAGAGGAAAACATAGATTTTGTGTAACACCTTAATTTAATTTTTAAATAAATAAATTTCACAAGAATGGGAATAATAAAAATTTTCATTCAAATAGTTTCCAACACATATTTTCATTAAAGTATTTCAAAATAACAAGGTTACAAGTTCAAGACAAAACAAATGCTACAGGACCAGTTTGAATACAACACAATTTTCAAAAGAATAGTTTTTTAAGTCCTATAGCAGTTTCATCCCTCCCGTTCACTGAGCCTAGTGCTGATTATCTTCATCACCTGAAAAATAAATGTAAAGGTGAGTACTCTACACTATCACACATAAGCATAGAGACTCATCTTGCACATTTCACACGTTTACTGACAAAATTCATATCATTCATCAATAAACACAAGTAATCATTTTATCATTCCATTCTCATTCATACACCGGTGCGCTCACTACACCATCAAACAATTCACATAAAACACCCACATGCACTCACTGCATGTTAGCCACGCTCACTGTGGTACTGAGATCACAGATTCTTGACACCCTTATAGTACCCACTTAGCCTACACTCAAACATTTTCAATTCAATAATAAGTTCACATTCTCAATCAATCCACGCATATTTCTACACACGTATTCACATTATAACACAATCAAATGCACATATCCACATAATCATCATCATATAAATCAAACACACCAACATATAGAAATGCACATATCCCAGTACGGTGTGGTTCAAGGATGAACCAAGTGGAAGCTGGTAGGCATGTGACACCCAGGCGCTAGGCGAGGGCAGGGAGTGATCGCCAGTGCAATGTGGCACAGACAAGGAGCGGCTGCCTAACAGGCTTTCAGTGGTAAAGGGCACATAAATGAATCAAACTTACACCGGAATGAGAGGGATCCAGAGGCTGTGTAGGTAAGGGACTATACAATTGAAGATAGCTTAAAGGAATTGATTAGGACTACCTATACCAACAAAATGCATTTACTTTTCGGTGGCCTATCACTTAAAAACTCAAAAGTTAAGCATGCTTAACTTGGAGAAATTATGGGATGGGTGATCTTTTGGGAAGTTTCCGGGAAGTATGTGAGTGAGGACAAAGCACGTTGAAAAGTCTTGTGTTGATTTGTGAGGACAGTCATCAATCCTAAATAAGATGTCGGGCTGTTACATTTTGACTAGTGTGCAGTGTTTAAGCATATCTCGATTTACAAATATTCAAAAGCTAACATCCAGGGCTTAAATTAATCTTTAGACCCCAAAGCCAAACTGACACAAATTCTGGGCTAAAATAAACGAACAAATTATGAATTTATTTTAGAAGATTAGATTGTTAAGGATATCTCTTTCCTTAGATTATGATATCTTTCAAACTTTAAATTTAGGGGTACTTGATGTATATATGTATATATATTGATCCACTCTAGGGTTCTATGGTATCAGAGCCTGATGGGGAAGTAGAAATAGATTTGTTGATTATCAATGACTAGTTCTCGAGATCTGCCTTTATCTTTCATGTACAGTATCGAAATTCAAAAAATTTAATTTTCATTAAAGATCTTTGCTGGAAGTACAACAGTTTTTTAAGTTCTTTTGAGTAAAGCTGCAACAGTAAGACCCGTGTGTGAAAGGTAGTAAGGCTGATTCAATGATATTATATTCAAAAGAAATGAAAGAACATAAGAGGCTGGTGACTATGGTGAAAATGTTTCTATTTATGTAAATTCTGAAAAAAAAAAAAAAAGTCCACAAATAACTAGATCTGGTGGAAAAAGTTATTGATAATCTAACAGGTATATTTTTATAGAACCAAATAAGTGTGATGAACCAGAGGTTGTTTTAATCATGTCTCTACTTTTACATTCTTTTTCTCGTATCTCCCTTCGATGAAACTCTGGCTCATCTCTCTCTTCTCCTTCAAAAAATTTACTCCTTCATGACTAAGAGAAACAATCTCCTGAAATCACACCCAAACACAATCTCTTCAACGAAAAAGTTCGCTTTAAAGAGATCAACCAAAGTATGGATGACTGGATCATTTCAAAAATCCCTTAAGATACATTATATGTTCTTGATGACCAAACCAAAAGAAATAGTTCTGATTATATTATCAAGATTGTTGAAAATAATATTCCCCTAAGTTAAGACATAGGAGAAGAATTCCATCTCTTATCGAAACATTCGGTCAGTGAGCATATAAGAAAATAAAAATACCTCCATATAGGATATATTCAAGTAACCATTAAACCTTTAATAGACATGGAGATAGATGTCACTGTCTTAATGTGTCTGAGAGATATTAGACATAATAGGTTTGACGACTCCTTAATAAGTACAGTATAAACAAATCTAGGACAAGGTCCAGTATACTTCAACTATTACCCAAACAAAATAGTGAGTCTTATGGATAGAAATATTCTAGACTATCTATTTCTCAACATTCACTTTCATGGTTTAGACATGAAAGAGGAATATATTCTCGCAGCATTAATCTATAGAATTTAGTACAAAGTCATGAACTCTTGTGTGTCTAGAGTCCTCTTAAAACCATAGAAAGATGAAACTATTTTGTTTGTCACAAACATGACTAGAGCCAATGTTTTTCTTCCTAGAACAATCAAATGGGATGAAGTTACTCTTCTAGAGAAGTGGGTTATGGACAAGGCAACGCCTTCTGTTCCTAGACCTGATCCTCAAATTCAAGAAATTTCTCAAGATAATTCTAAGAAAGTTGAAATAACTTTCAACAGGAGAAACTCTTTTTCCTCCAAAATAGAAGCCTCTAGTAGGCAATCAAATTTTGCCTCTGTGAGAAAATCATTCTCTTCTAGATCCCAAACTTTTAGGTTTGAAATACCCAGATCGATATCTCATATTCCATCTCACATAAATCTACAAGGCTTAGACACGTCTTGTAGTATTCCTAGAACAACATATCAAACCTCTAAAAAGGAAGAAGAAAACCAGAGTATCCAATTTCCAACCTATTCCTCCCTTAATGAGTCTTATGATATTACCTCATAAGTTTATTATTGATAAGGAAACCTTTAGGAAAGAATTCTATTCCGAGGAATGAAAACCTTAGAGAGAGTGGTTTTTCCTGAATTATAAGGGTAGTAATAAGAAAGATATCCAAGGAAAATTTTACAAATTTTTCAGAAAAGTCGAACAAAATATTCCTTTCTTTGATTGGTTTCATGCGTATACCATCAAAAATAATTTAGATTATCCTTGGCAAGTAGATATTATTAGTAATTCTACTGCTAATGTCATCTACTGTCAAATCAAAGATGGACAAATAGTTCAGAGTGAACTACCTCCAACAACCCAATATTAATTACCTAAATTGAAAGACAATGGTGGCAATCCAGTAATGGCAACGCCATTCAAAACTAAAAATCCTGATGAGTCTATTACTCCTAGTGATATCCAAGGCCTCATGGAACAGGCCAATTACACTAACAAATACCTTCAAGTTTTAGGGGATAAGATTGGGAAAGATAAAGTCATTAGTAATAAACAAAAGGAAGAAGAAGAAGCATCTTCTTCTTAAACTCTTTTAGAAAAACTCCTGTTCAAACCTTAGATTAGTGTCAAAGCCAAACATAAAATCTTAGAGCTTAAGCAAACCAAGATCTCTAGAAGAATTAGATGATCCTAGTGAATTATTAAGCAAAATTACTAGTATGCTTAAAATTGTTCCTAAAACATCTCAATCTTCTAAAGAATCTAGTGCTAGATCAAAGACTAGATCTCTGTCAAAAACTCTCAACGTTATTAGTAAAACTAATTCAGAACAACCTTCTGAAACAGATTCAGTCTTTAATCTAGAAGTCAATCCAGTTATTAATACTGGTAAAAACTTGAAATCCCCTTCCAAGCTTTATTATAATAAGGCTACTACTCTTGATCTTCTTATAGAAGAAAACAATGAGTATAGTTTGCAAAGTTTTAGTGCTAATAGCATCTATGAATGGAACATAGATGATAAGTCAGAGTATAATATTATAATCACTCTGCATCATATGCCCATGGTAGCCACTATCTAACTTCTTATGATTGTACTGAAGATACAATTGTCAATATTCTTGTAGCTGATTTTTCTAGTCAACTCAAAGGATGGTGGGATAATTATCTCACTTAAACTGAGAATGAGAGAATTCTCTCTGTAGTTAAAACTGATACTAAGGGAAAAGCCATTATAGATAATGATGAGTAGATCCCTGATGCTGTCAATAGTCCAATCTTAAGTGTAGAATCCTAAGCGATTTTAGGTGGTATATAGATACATTCTTGTCTAGGGTTTTCACTAGAGAAGATAGTCATCAATCTTTCTGAAAAGAAAAATTCTTAGCTGGCCTCCCTAAGTCTTTTGGAGATTTGGTTAGAAACAAGCTCTGAAGTCATTATGTTAATGGGAAAATTCCCTATGATAGTCTTAGTTATGGTCAACTTATATCCTTTGTCTAGAATATAGCCTTAAAAATCTGTCAAGAAGACAAGATTCAAAGATAATTAGCCAAAGAGAAGACCCAGAACAAAAGAGAGTTAGGGTCTTTCTGTGAACAATTTGGTTTACCTCTGTATCCAACCCAAAAGAAAAAACACTATCCCAAGAAAGAAGTAGAAACCAAAAAGAAACCTTATAAGAGGAAATACAATAGAAAACCTTCTAGGAAACCTGATGAGGATACTATTCCCAAAAACATTCCTAGAAAACTCAGGACAGGTGTGACCTATTACAATTGCGAAAAACTTGGCCATATCAATAAATATTGTAGGCTTAAGAAAAATATTAGTAAACTCAACCTTGATCCTTTTATTGAAGACCAGATCAACAATCTCCGCATTGAATCCTCTAAAGAAGACTCTTTTAGAGAGTTTAGGGTTTAGGGTTTACCCTAGTGAGAATATTAATCAAATCCAACATGACGACCACTTTTCTTCTTCTGATAGTGATGAAACTGCAAAAGTCAATGTTTTAACAAAAGAACAAGATCTTCTTTTTGAAGCCATTAATTCTATTCCTGACCCTTAGGAAAAGAAAATTTTTCTCAATAAACTCAAAGATGTTTTAGAAACAAAACAGAAACCAAAAGAACTTTTTACAACAAACAAGTTTGATGTAAATAGCATTTTTAAAAAATTAGAAAATAGTTCTTGCACAAAGCCGACCACTATTTAGGATCTTCAGATTGATATTAACAATCTCAAAAAAGATATTCGTGAAATCAAAGGACAACAACAAATTCATTAAGTTATTCTTTTCCAACTTGAAGATGATAATGAATCTGAAGTTGCTAAAAAGCAACTTTTTGAGAAAAATGATTCTGAAAATGCAGAAGAAATTTTTATGAATTTGATCAACAAGGTCAAAATTCAAAAATTTTACATTAATATCAGAATCATTATTGATAATTTTGTTTTTGATACTTTGGCACTATTTGACACTGGTGCTGACTCAAATTGTATTTTAGAAGGATTAATTCTTACTAAATATTTTGAGAAAATTTCTGAAAAACGCAACACTGCAAATAGTTTTAAGCTTAAGATTAATTACAAATTATCTAAAACTATTATTAAAAATCAAGGTTTTAAAATAGAAACAAGTTTTCTTCTGGTAAAAAATCTGAAAAATGATGTCATTTTAGGAACACCTTTTATAAAAGCTCTTTTTCCGCTTCAAATTTGAAAAGAAGGAATTTTGACTTACCACTTAGGTAAGCAAATTGTTTTCAATTTTTCTAGTAAACCATTTACCAGAAATATTAATATTTTACAAAGAAAGATTAATCAAATCAAATTCATAAAAGAAGTTTCTTTTGCTAACATTGATAAATAACTGAAGAATCCATCACTTCAGAAAAAGATTCAATTTCTTTATATTCTATTCAATTCTCTATCTGTTCTAACATTCCCAATACATTTTGGAATAGGAAGAAACATATAGTTGATCTTTCTTATGAAACAGACTTTAAGGAAAGCCAAATCCCTACTAAAGCGAGACCCATTCAGATAAATGAGAAACTTCTCCAATATTGTCAAAAAGAGATTAAAGATCTCTTAGACAAAAACTTGATTAGAAAGAGTAAGAGTCCTTAGTCTTGTTCTACGTTTTATGTTAATAAACAAGTAGAATTAGAAAGAGGAACTTTCAGGCTAGTAATCAATTACAAGCCCCTTAATCAAGCTCTTCAGTGGATTAGGTATCCTATTTCTAATAAGAAAGACCTTCTTAACAGACCCAACTTTACCAAGATATTTTCTGAATTTGATATGAAATCAAGATTCTGGCAAATCCAAATCGATGAAATAGATAGGTACAAAACTGTCTTTACTGTTCCCATTAGGCAATACGAATGGAACGTAATGCCCTTTGGTCAGAAAAATGCTCCTTCTAAATTTCAGAAGATTATGAATGTCATTTTTAATCCTTACTCCAAATTTGTCATTATCTACATTGATGACGTTTTAATTTTTTTCTCAGTCTATTGATCAACATTTTAAGCATATAAATATTTTTATTAATGTTATCAAGCAAAACGGTCTAGTCGTGTCAAAATCAAAAATCAATCTTTTTCAAACAAATGTCATATTCCTTGGTCATAATATTCATCAAAGAAATATTATCCCAATCAGCAAATCCATTGAATTTGCTAACAAATTTCTTGATAGAATCATTGATAAAACTCAATTACAAAGGTTTTTAGGATGTCTCAATTATGTAGGTGAATTTATTCCTCACCTTAATAATATTATTAAGCCTCTGCATGATAGGCTTAAAAAGAATCTTCTTTCTTGGACAAACGTTCATACCAACATTGTCAAAGATATCAAAACTAAAGTTAGAGAGATAAAATGTCTTTATCTCCCTATTCTTCAAGCCTTCAAAATTGTCGAAATAGATGCCTCAGACATAGGTTATGGTGGTATTCTTAAACAAAGAATAGATTCTCATGAACATATTATTGCATATACTTCTAAGCATTAGAATTCTGCACAGCAGAATTACTCAAATGTTAAAAAGGAAGTTTTAGCAATTGTTTTATGTGTTTCAAAAATATAATCGAATTTACTAAGCCAAATGTTTTTTTATTAGAGTAGATTACAAAAAGATGTAAAAAATCTTGCCTCTAAACAAATATTTGCAAAATGAAAAGCAATTTTAAGTGTTTTTGATTTTGAAATTGAGTATTTCAAAGACACTTCAAATTTTCTTCCTGATTATCTTACTCATAAATATTTATACGATAAGTAAGATGCCTAGGAAGGCAACAATCTCTTCCAGAGGAGGAGCTACTAATAAAGGCAGAGTTAGATTTGTCCTGACTTTGAACAAATCAAAATCAAAATCTATTTCGGCAGATTGAAATTCAGCATCTTCAGGGTCATCCACTTCGGCTGGTTCATCAACTCGGTTGCTAAAAAAGATCTAGGATTCCTATAAAAGATTCATCTAACAAGGCTGGTTTTTCTTCAACCTAATCCAAAACAGCTAAACAGACCAAAGCAAACTATGTTTTACCTGTTAGTACCCTATTAGCCCTCCAACATGGAAGTCTAAACCTCTTACCAAAAAAATTATGGGCAGATATTACCTCTGAGGATAAAATAGATATAGACCTAACTAGCCTAAACACTATAATCTAGTCCTTCAATCAATCTCAAAAAACTATTAGTCTTCCAGGAGAAACTAGCAAAGCTATAAGTCTCCCAAAAGACAAACAGATAACCCAATCCTCTCAAAACATAACCCATTATATAGCCAAAGAAAAATTCTCCTCGGTCATTTAGATGGAACTTGAGTTCTTGGACAAAAATCCCTATAAGGCTGTATCTAAGGTATTTCCACTAGGATTTCATTTTAGGCCTTTAGCTTTAAATCAAACCAGGCAATTTTATAAATTCATCCTAGTGGATTCAGATTCTATTTCCATCAAACACTATAAGGATAAAAAAGATCCATCCATCATTACCCACTCAACAATACAAATTCTCAAAGTATTAAAAAAGAATTTAGAAAAATAAGCTCAACCGTCATTCCTGGTTAGTTTATTTCAAAAAGACCCAAAATTTTGGACAACATTACAATTTTTCAAATTGGTTCCTTCATGGTGGGACTTCTTTGGACCAACTGAAACTATCCTTCCATCACCAGTAAAAGAAGGATATGGTCATTTCAAGAAATGATATGCATCTGAATCAAGAATTGGAGCAGATCTTAAATATTTCTCTGTCTTTGCTGTAGCCTGGGTATTCTTATGGTAGTATAGATACAACAAACTAGAAAATCAAGAAATTCTTCCCATATTATAAAGATATTCTTTTGTTAAATGGTGGAATCAATTTAATGGTGATCATGCAAGACCCTTAGGATTTAATAACTTCTTTAGTATAAATCCTCAGTATCTCAAAATATCAGACCCAAACACTTCAAGATTTCTCAATAAAAAATCATGGATTGCAGCATTTTTAACAAGTTGTAATTCCAAAGAAGATTTAAAGAGTAATTTAAAAGATGTTCTTCTACTTCTTCAAAAAGATGAAGCAGAAACTTCTTCAAAGAAAGAATCTGATGATGCTTACCAAAATGAAGACGATTGTTTTGGTATTGCAGCAAATAGTTCCTGTTAATTAACCGAAACTGTTAAAATAGTAGATTTTAAATTTCTATATAAGGAGTCCTTGACCATGTTGTCAGGCACCCTTTCATTTGAGTAATTTTAGAGTTTTAGAGAGATTCTGTTGAGATACTTCTTTGTAAGATTTCTTTCAAAGTTTCAATAAAGATTTATTTTTCTGTATTTTTCTCTCTTTTCTCTCTTAGCTAGTTCTGTTCGAATTATTGTCGTCTAACTTTTTCTCCTTTCTCTCTACTAGTTCTATGCTGGTTCTACCGCTGTTCTAGTTTTTTATGTTTTAAATTTCTTTATATATATATATATATATATATATATATATCTTCATATTTGATATATTAACCTTCTTTTATGCATAAGTGAATTGATTTGGCTACTTTTGCTTTTTGAGTCTTGGTTAAGCCTTAATTCAATTAATTCAGCATATTGCATATTCTGACATTGTTTAGTATTTGAATTATCAATTAAGTTATATATCTCGTTTTAATGTGATTCTTATTTTGTAAGAAAGATAATATATATGGGCCTACAACTCTTATGAAGAAATCAAGGTTGAATCCTAATGTCCAGAACCAAAATTAGGCCTAAATCAAAAGAAAAAGGAGACAAACACATATCCTGACTAACATGCAATGTTTAAGCCATATCTTGATCCAAAAATATCCAACTGAATTTATTCTAGTGGCATTTGAAAGATAACATCTAGGCCTTTAATTCATATTCAGATCATGGCGATGCTAAATCAATTTCCAAAAACTACTAATTAATAAAACATAATTTGTATAAAAATATGCTAATAAATAAAATACTTGAAAGTTAATTGACTATAAAAGTGATTGTCCACAAAGAGTAAAACATAGGATGTTAGAGCTCAAAGGAATGATATCTAAATACTTCATTATGTTTATTGATAACTTCAATAGATATAAATTTGTATATCTAATATAACATAAATCAAAATCATTTAAAAATTTTAAACAAATAAAAAATGTATATCCATGTGAGAACATAATATATCATATTCATGATTCCTAAGACTTGTTCATCAGTCTATTTACACTTTAGTTTCAATGTATTATATTGTTCCAGTATTCATACTTAAATAAAAATATTTTTCTAATAATACTTAATAAGATCTCACAATTAAGTCATTTACTTAACATCATACAATGTTATATTTTTTAATCTAAATATATCATTATATTTTGATAAAAAAATCTAAAAATGTCTTATTTATTTGAATAAAAAATTATAAAATAAAGAAAATGAGATAAAAATAATACAACCTTTATTCAAAGTTTGAAGAGTATGCAATGACAGAGTTTATGCTGTGTACACATTTTGTGTTTGCGACACGTAACCCTTCTTGTGCATCCCATGTGTATGTCTTTTCTTTACATACTACATCCCACATCTCATGCATGTCAGGCCTCGCCAAATTGTTCCTCGCATTGTAATGTGACACAATATACCTTTTTATAAGATGAATTTTATTTTTACTGAATATTATTATTTTACTAAAAAATTAACTAATTCAAGTAGCAAAATTTTTAACAATAAACAAATTCAATTAAGCCCAATTGTATTATAAAAATGAAAATAAAATACATTACGTGCATTGTTTAATTTATAAAGAAAGTTAACGGTAAATAAAGAGGGACCGAACGAGTCAAGCCTGGAAGAAAAGTAAGAGAACCATCAATGAAATTAACCATGGCGACGGTGACGGAATCACCGGAATCTGAGACACCCCCATCGCCTCAGAACTACCCTGCACCCAGCGATCCTCAAATCTTAAATGAAACGACGCCGTTTATTGACTACGCTGTTGCGCAAGCCCAGCTTTACCAGAAGGGCTTCAACGATGCCGTCGAATCTGCAATCGACGCGGGAAAATCCCGTTTTTCCCAAATCCGTTCAACTTCTTCTTCTCATTTTCATCACACCTTGGTAGTATCTTGATTTTACCCCGCTTATCTTTTGCTTCCCGAGAAAATTTTCATCACTGGGAATGAACGGACCCTTTAGAAATTTGATTTTCCATAACCTAGTTTGGTTACATCACGCTTTCGTTGGTTTGTTCATTTGTTTCTTCAAACAGCTTTTATCATCTCATATGCATGATTTTGATTTCTGTTGAATGTAGCATTCTTTGGATGATCTCAAGTCTCAGTACAATGCTTACGAGAATCTTATTTTTGGAAAGATCAAAGGTTTGCGTTTTGTCGTTCATTTAGTGGAGATGGGTTGTTTTTTTGGTTTCCAATTTATGAAGTTTCTAATGTTTAGGATTTTTTGCTTGATTGGTCTTTCATTGCAGAGGGTGTACTTGTTGCAGCTTCACATCCAGTTATTACATGTGGGGCCACTGCTACCCTGGGCCTTCTTGTGCTTAAAAGTAAGATTCTATGTTTTTACTTTTAAATGTTGCATTTGATGTTTCATTCTTCATGTGACATGCAAAAGATAATATATATTAGATTTGTATTTTGGCAATGAATCTCATAACTGAATATAGTCTAGTTAAAACTCATGTAGATCATGGCTTTTGGGGTAAACCTTGAATTTGGTCTCCCAAAGATTAGGGTGTTGCAAACTTGCTACTTTAAATCTTTTTGTCACCGAATTTATCTGTGGAAAATTGAAGTGTTGACATATTAATTCTCCGTAGTTCTGTTCCCCAAATAGTTCCTTAAATATACAAATTGTCACCCAATTCATCCTTTTGTGTTACCGATTGAATCTTCCTTACAGATAAATTTGGTGATAATTTTGTATCTTTGAGAGATTAATTTCAAAAAGAAAATCTTTAGAAAAATAATATGCTGACTCTTCACTGTCTGAGCGACTAATTTAGTGACAAAAATCTTTAGGGGACTAATGTGGCAACACCTTAATCATGACTAAATTGAGGGTCTATTCTTAATTTTAATGCTGTGGCCTGCCCTTAAAATTTTATTTCTTTGTTAAATGCAGTAAATTGCTGGTAGTATGTGTATCATATGTATTGCTACATATGTTTTTTGAAGCAATGTTATTTACCTTATTCTATATGTGCAATACATTATTCAATTAGCACATTATTATTTTTTCTGAGAATTTGGTTACCTTGTAGGGCCTCGTCGGGTCTTGTACTACAACACTTTACGTCTTTTTGTCAGTGAAGAGGTGAGTAATAATCTCATTATGTCTGTTGACTTCACAAGGACAAAGATGCCTGATTTTGAGTTAATTCAATCATGAAATGCACATGTATCCAAAAGGAGCTAAACACATATTGAGTATCAATACAAAGCATTGTCTTTTGGATAAATGCTGGTGAATACTGAATATAAGTTTAACTAGAGATCCTTTGTTTGCATAAATACTAGAGAGCTTAGAACTTGGATTTGCAAATGTACAACCTGACATACTTTTACTATAAATATTAATCTCTTGATTGAAGACTGTGAGTTATGGCTTGTAATACAGATGAATATTGTTGAACTCATTATTCTCTTTGTATTTAGTTGTGACAAATGCTCACATTATGTCCACAATAAATCCAATGAGCATTTTTACGCTGGATGGGTGCAGTAGGCAAAACTGGTTAAACAGCATGAGTTTGATTCTAAGACAGCAGTGAATACATCAGGTATCCCGTTTTGAGCTGGAATGTATGTGACAATTAAACATTTGTTAAAATGACCTTCTTCCGAACAAGATGTCAACTTCCATATTTTTGGTGCAAGTTTGTAGGATTGGAAAATGTGAAAGGGACACTATAGTCAACTTGTCACTTTAGATCCTGGGTTGAAATAGGAATTTGGAGTTAAGTGAGGAGAGTATATCCCAATGAATTCAGTTGCAATGGACGTCAAACTTATGTATGCAGCCTCTGTTCTGGAATGAGCAACTAGTGAGTAGAGATTGCTTCATGGAGCACCAAGAAATTAAGTTTGGGCCCAAATACATGTGAACCAGAATCCAGAAGTAGAGTGACAGTCATCTGGGTCTAAATCCTGATCAGAATCATAAAAGGTCCAAAGGGAGAGTGGCTGACGGTGCTGTGGAGGCTAGAGAAGATCATGGGTTAGGGTTCCCTGAAATAATGCAATGTGTTTGACCACCTTCCAACATTCTACCAGCAGTTGAGACCTGATGACAAACATTATTTACCTTGTGGCTTATTTTTGGTTGTTTAATTATGACATATTGAAGAGTACCAATGCTGGGCCTTTACAAATATGGGTCCTCCTATAGGCATGGTTTACTGGCTGTACAGCCCCAGCATAGGCATAGATACACCCTTAGCATCACTTTTTTCAGCTTTGGCTAATAAGTCTCAAACATATTTGCCTTGAGAGGGCAATAGTGAACCTCTGCTTAGATGCTTAACTTCAATGCCAAGGAAATCCACCAATACCCAATGCTCATGGAATATTGAGTTTTTTTTTTTCTCTTAAATCTCTACTCAGTGATCATGTAAGATGTAGATTCAGGAAAGCATACAGCATCAATAGTTTGATTGAAAACCTAACATTTTAGATTGATCCTCTTGTTTACCCTATTAAGAGTAGTATGACCACTCACTTTCTCACAACCTATATTTTATGCATGCGACTTGATCCATTCATACATACAATGAGGCATAATAAGATAAACACAATTAAAAGATAGGAGTATATGATACAAATCAATTCCAAGAATGAAAATGAAACAGCAAAATGTAAAAGAAGCAGTATGTGTATTATTGAAATATTAAAGAAATTCAGTAGCAAGGAATATTGCTCAGAGTCAAGTTCCTACAGAGCTATTGCTTTACATCCATAAATAACAGAATGATTCTCCTAGATATGCCCCCTCTCACTACTCCAAACGACTATAAGGGCACGGACGCCCCACTAACTAACTACTCTCTCACTTCTAGACCTTTACCGATTCTTCCTTTATTCTTTGTCTAGGCCCTCCATACCATGGGCCCATGGCACAATTGTTGAGCCCATTCTTCCCGTTGACCCTTTAACCCATTTTGGATCCTATCATTGCCCTTGTCTTCATCTACAGCCTTGTCCTCAAGGCTGAAATTTGGAAATTAGCTCTTAATTTGTAGCTCATCCTCCCATCTAGCTTCATCAATTGATTTTCCTTTTCACTGTGTTAAATGTCCCACGTTGGTTAGGAATAGAATCAGAATACTCCTTATAAGAGCTTGTGTAGTCCTCCTCCTATAAACTAATTTTTGGGAATGAGTTAGGCCCAAGTTTCTTAACATACTAAAAGTTGAATCATGTTTTCCCACCTTTAACTATTGTTTGAGAAGCTAAAACAACAACTGGTTCCAACATGTCAAAGTATTCTCCATCTAGTCCAGGTGGCAAATCCTGTTCAGCCTTATAAATGTGGATGGCTTTCCTTAACAGTGATATGTGAAAGACTAGGTGTACTTTTCAGGGAGTTGCAACTTGTAAGCAACTACTCCTACACATTCCAGAACTTGGAAAGGGCCATAATAAACAGGCTGTCAACTTGGCATTGATTCTTGAAGTAATGGAATTTTGCTTGTGGGGGTGTAATTTTGGAAACACCCATTCTCCTATCTCAAAAATTCTCTTTTTCCTCTTTCAAATCAATCAGCATGTTTTTTCATCCTTCCCTGAGCTCTATGGAGATGAAACTTCAACTGTTGGAGAGCTTCATCACGATCAATCAGTTCACGCTGCACAAATTCAACTATGGTCTCACCAAGAAGGAGATGGATGAGCTTGGGGGGTTTCCTTCCATACACAGCTTCAAGGGGAGTGATGATAGGAATCAGCTCTATGGAAAGAATCAGTTTCATGGGAAGGTTCATACAAGGAGAGGTTCAAGGAAAACAGAAAATTAGTTGTAACTAACTTGGAGGATTCAAATGAATAAGAGATTTTAGGAGTAGATTAAATAATTTCTGTTATGGGAAATATTTTAGGAGTAGTTTTGGTATTTTCTGTTATGCTAGTATTTATTGAGTAATTGGTAGGAGTTTTAGGGTATGGAAGTTTTAGTTATTGGGCTTTGGAGTGTTTGAGCTACTTAGTGCTCTCTATTCCTACTCTTGTAATTTGCATTCAGTTATATCTAGTTTCATTCTCAGAAAATACTTAACTCGAATATTGCGACCTGCACTATTTCTGCTGTTTGTGTGTGTTCCTATCAAGTGACCCCTGTGGTCTTGTGAAAGGTAGTATTGTACCAAAATTCATCCAGTCTTTCATGTTTCACAGTTAAAGAAAGCTGTGGGAGACCAAAGTGTTGAACCTTCTTTGCCTTTGGGGTTGGAAGGGGACTTGGAGGAACTGGGGGAACCAGAGGACATGTTAGTGCTCCAATCAAAGTTGCAAAATGGTGTGCTAATACCTCAGCTGTTGGTCTAGTGGAAGTAAGGATGAGAGGAGGAAGCAACATGAGAGGAATAATTTGTCATCCGTAAACAATTTCCTTGGTTCAGTCTTGAGGACAAGACTATTTTTCAAGGAGTGGCAAGTGGTGAGACTCTTAGGCCTAAAATTTCAAAGGATGAAGAAGTTTTACTGGGTCAGCAAGTTATATGCATGGGAAAGGAGTTAAAAGTATATTCTAGGAGAGAGACAAGGGGGACAAGTGGCGAAGGATATGGGGGAAGTTAGTTACACCAAATAGGCAACATGCTGGAGCCCATGATGGGGTTTGGAAATTAGGAATTTGGTTACGAGGAGAAAGAGAGAGAGGGGAGAAGGGGAAACCGGAAGAAAAACTCATGAGTAATTCAGCCTCGGGCTTGGGTTCCTTGATTTCTATTTTCTTTTCTTCAGTATAATTGATACTTTCTTCATTTCATTTGATTTTTTTCTTTATCAGCATTGGGCTAGGTATTGTTTTAGAACTGGTACAGCAAGGAAAGAAAAAAATATTGAATTGTGTTACTGATAATGAGCAGTCTTGTACCCAATGTAAGTGCAGGCTGTTATCATACAATGCCAGAAATATTTGAGAGATCCTGACAACTCTCCTACACTTATTCACTTACATAAAGACACCTCAATTCTTGTAACTCTGACATTTATAACAACCATCCCTTGTAACTGCTTCCTAATTATGAGCTAACTGATTGTTTTCTAGGTTGGGCCTTAATATTAACTGGCCCACACATCCTTTTCCTATTATATACTCTTTTCTTTATGGGCTTATTGGTATCATATTGTCTCTGGGAAAGTCTCAAGCCTAGTTGATACTTCTGGTATAGTTGCCGGACCAAGCAAATCTTTTTGAGAAAGACACACTGCCAGTAAAGTTTCTAGGAAAGTTGTAAGGCCAAGTATTGTCCTCCGGTAATGCCATAGGGTTAGTTGATACTTTAGGTAAACTCACTGGTCTAGAGTGATTTCTCTAATTTCACAATGTACAGTTTGAAGTGGGTAGATCTACAAGAATGACATGATAGTGGAGAAACAATGACAGTAGCTGGACACTATTCGAAGCACACTATAAAAATGCACAATGGTAGCTAGGATAGAGAAAGGTGCAACTGGAATGAAAAGCACGACCAAAAGATGTTTGAACTCACTAGAAGGAATAAGAAGACATTAGCGTGTTGACACAGCAGGAGAAACAATTAATGAAAAAGAAAAATCATGAAAATAAAATAGAACTCCAAATTTTATAGAGATTGGCAGCGGAATAGTGACAAGATAGATCATGGAGGATGCTACTGCTCTTATACCATACTAAAATTACGGTATTTTAGGAATAAAGAGAAGGAGATAAAGGAGAATTGATATTTACTGAGATGTATGACAATGTGTTGGGATGTTACAAGATGTTCATAATACCTAGAGTGCTAACCCTATTTATACTAATCATTATCCTATCTAATTAAGAAAACAAATCAGGATAAGATATGGAAACATGGCAACTAATCCTAAGAGGTAGTGATAAATATAAGGTAACTAATCCTTCAAGATAGGATATGCTAGGGATAAATATTTTAGATATTTTTATTTATTCTGATAGCTTATACTCTGTAAACAAAATGTTCCAATAAAAGTGGACAATGCCAGACAATTACTAAAGCAATCCTTGGATGTTAAATTGCACATTGCATGTTTTTATTAAGTGTGTAACTGCTGTTGCAATTTATGCCATCTTTGTCCTCTTCTTTACATTTCTTTGGGCTAAAGTGTTATTAGGTGAACATTATCGATCATCATACAATGTCACTTTGGTGAAATTGTCTATGATGTTGATGTAGGTTCAGGCATATGTTCTTAATTGGTTTTTTGGATACTGATTTCTCTTTTGGAATGAGTTTGAGATCTTACGAAATGTTGTTTGACTTCTGCTGGATACTTGCTCAATATTTTGATATAGTGTATGCTTGAAGAGCATGCAAAGGTGCATAATAATTACCTGGATTATATCTTTGGGTGGCATTTGTTTTTGGATGCAGTCTATGATTTCTAGAGCCCATGTTGAGGTGAAAGAGTTGCGACAATCAATTGACCTTCTAAAGGCTAAAGGTGAAAAGTTGGAGGTAAAAGTACATATAATTTTCTGTTGAAATAGTTTTATATAATTCAATATGTTTAATTTTCAGGTATTTCACACATTGAGTTTCTTTGATATAGGTGAATAACCATAGAATAAAATCTTTTAGCACTTGAGATATTTTGGAGAAGAATGAATGATCAAAAGATATCTAAAAGACAAGAACACCATCGGTTGAAGGAAGATGTTTTGGTTGAACAACTTGGAAAAGCAAAAGAAAAACCTTTTCTATAACTGGTTGTTTAATCCTCAATCCCAAACCTACATTCTGATATGTCTGAATGAATAGGTGATGTGTAATTCAATATCACATATACATAAACAAACTAGGTGACAAATCTATATTTTATCATAAAGTACATAATATGGTAACATGATGTTTTTCTAAATTGGACCGGGGCTATAAAATATATTCAGGATCAATTTTTTTTGTCCTTGCTCACACATTTTATCCAATTTGAGTAGAATTGACATAGTATTTTCTTAGGTAATTGTTCAAAGAATAGTGAAAAGGTGACAAAAAGAATTAGGACTTTTACTAATGTTGTTAATGGTGATAAACCTGCAGAGGATGTGGAGGAGGTAGATCTTAGCATGTGGCATTTGTGGTGGGTGAAAAATAAACAACAATTGAAAGAATTGGTAAAGTAATAGAGAAATACACAAGTTGCAAAATTGGACCTCAAAAAACGGAATAAACTCAAAGAAATTAACATCAATCTGATAGGAACAGAATATATTTATAAATGTATGACAAACCGGTCAGGGGATATCCCTGAGATTACAAGTAGAAATAGCAAGAACAACAGGAAAACTGGATTAGGTAATGCAGCAACAATGACTGTCCCTATGACAGCCGCCCTCCCAAATGACCTCCCAGATAAATCCTACCTCCCTTCCTCTGATCAACACCCCTATATCCCTCCTACAGCCCCCTCCTCTCTCATTCATCCACGTCACCCATTCTGTTAGAATCTACCTTAACAACCTCTTTGCCCACAATTCCCATCCTACCCCTCCTTCTCTGGTATGTTTTGAGTGGAGGCCCAATTGGCCTGGACCCAACAATACTCCTCCCATTGAGAGGGACCTTGTCCTCAAGGTTGAATTGGGGGAAAATGGCTTGCAGCAGTTCATATTCTTCCCAAGTGCTATCTTCCTTAGGCAGATTCCTCCATTTCACCAACACCTCCCAACTACCATTTAACAATCTCCTAGCGTCCAGCACTTCTTCAGGCTCAACCTGAAGCTCTAACTCTTCTGTTAAAAATGGTGGTAATTCTTGACATGCTTGGCTCGTTGGGGGAGCCCTCTTGAGCTGAGAAACATGAAAAATCGGGTGCAGGCGTGATGATTCCGGCAACAGCAACTTATAAGCAACAGCTCCAATCCTTCCTTCCACTAGAAATGGGCCATAAAACCTTGGACTCAACTTCTCATTAACCTTCCTGGCCAAGGTTTTCAGTTTGTAAGGTCTGGCTTTCAGGTATACCATGTCCCCAGTTTGGAATTCCACCTCCCTACGCCCTTTGTCAGCCTGCTCCTTCATTCTCATGTGTGCTCTAATTAAATGTTGCTTGAGCTCCTCCAAAATACTATCCCGGAACTGTAGCAATTTGTCCACATCAGCCACTGCAGTACTGTCCTTGCAGTAGGGAATGACCATGGGAGGATCACGGCCATATAACGCCTTGAAGGGAGTCATTTGTATGGATGCATTAAAGGAGGAATTAAACCAAAACTCCCCCCATGGTAGCCATTTCACTCATTGACGAAGATGATCATTAACAAAACACCTCAAATATGCTTCAATGGTACGGTTAGTCACTTCGGTTTGACCATCCGTTTGAGGATGGTAAGCTGAACTGAATTTAAGCCGTGTGCCCGAGAGACGAAAAAGCTCTTTCCAAAATGAGCTAATGAATATTCTGTCCCGGTCGGAGACTATAGAATTGGGAAACCCATGCAAACGCACGATTTCCTTAACGAGCACTGCTGCTACCTCCGTAGCCGAGTATGGATGGAGCAATGGAATAAAGTGGGCGTATTTGCTCAGTCGGTCTACTACTACCATGATACTGTTTGCCCCTTTTGCCCGAGGTAATCCTCTAATAAAATCCATGGATATGTCTTCCCATACATGCTCGGGAATTGGTAGAGGTTGAAGAAGCCCAGCTGGTTTCAAGGTCTCATGTTTGTTCTGTTGGCACACCTGACAATTAGCCACAAACCTCTCCACATCTCGTCTCGTTCCAGTCCAATAAAAAATCATGGCCAGCCTCTTATATGTCCTAGTAACTCCAGAATGGCCACCCCAAGGTGATGCATGAAATTCCACCAACAACAATGGAATTCTGCCAGACTTCTTAGGTAATACCAACCTTTGCTTATACCATAAACAGCCCTGCGCTACTGCATAGTGTGGATGTGAGTTACGATCGGTTACCACCCTTTGTATAATTCCCTTCAACTGCTCATCCTCCATAACCTCCTCAGCCAACTCTACTAGGTCAGAGTGGGTGACCATGGATATTGCACTGCAAGTCATTATTCGGGATAATGCATCAGCTGCCTTGTTCTCCATTCCCGGCTTGTACTGAATTTCAAAGTCAAACCCCATCAGTTTGGTGATCCACTTCAGCTGTTCCCCCACCAATACGCGTTGCTCTAATAAAAATTTCAGACTTTTTTGATCAGTACGAATAGTAAAGCGGTGACCCAACAGATACTGTCGCCACTTCTGAACAGCGAACACAATTGCCATTAATTCTCATTCATACACTGATTTCACATTGTTTCTATCTGAAAGAGCTTGGCTAATAAAGGCCAAGGGTCGACCCTGCTGCATAAGGACAGCCCCTAACCCATAACCTGAAGCGTCTGTTTCGATCACAATCAAAGTTGGGCATGGCTAAAGTAGGCTGCGCCTCCATTTCTCCCTTGAGCTTCTCAAATGCCCCTTGTGCTGTTTTTGACCACTTGAAACTGTTCTTCTTGAGCAACTGTGTTAAGGGCTTAGCAATAATTCCATAATTTCGTACAAAACGGCGATAATAACACCTGTCAGGCCTAAGAACCCCCTCAGACTTCGAAGGTCTTTAGGCTGTGGCCAATGTCTCATAGCAGAGACCTTTGCAGGGTCAGCAGAGATCCCAACGGATGAAATGATATGCCCCAAGTATTCTAACTGTGATTCCCCAAAGCTGCACTTCTTGCCATTGAGCCACAGTTCATGTCTCTTCAAAAGCTGAAGGACTAATCGCAAATGGTCCACGTGTGAACTATGATCTGCACTATACACTAAAATATCATCAAAAAACACTAGTACAAATTTACGCAAGTAAGGTTTAAAAACCGAGTTCATCAGTGCTTGGAAGGTTGAAGGAGCGTTGGTTAGCCCGAATGGCATTACCACTCGTAATGCCCCTCATGTGTTTGGAATGCCGTTTTAGGAATGTTCCCTGGTCTCATTCGTATTTGGTGGTAGCCTGATTTTAGGTCAAGCTTAGAAAAAATTGTTGCCCCTCCTAATTCATCCAGCAGCTCCTCAATGACAGGAATTGGAAACTTGTTGGGGATGGTGATGCTATTCAAGGCCCGATAATCTACACAAAAACGCCAACTCCCGTCTTCTTTACGAGAATCAGTGGACTGGAATAAGGACTGGTGCTCGGCCTGATCATACCTGCTGCTAACATATCCTTCACAAATTTTTCAATCTCCTCTTTGTGACAGTGCGGATGTCGATAAGGCCTAATGTTGGGAATGGTGGCTCCCTCCTTTAAGACAATAGCGTGATCGCACTCCCTTTCCGGTGGAAGAGCAGTTCCCTCCTTGAATAGTTCCCCGAATTCCCATAACAACTCCTTCATCGTTTCAGATGTGGTGTTTAACACCTGAGTAGAAGTTTCAGAACAGCCCATATGTAGCATCCCCAATTCTACATAATATGCCTCTGCCTCTCTCCTCAGTTCCTTCCTTATTGCCTTTAACGAAGCCACAGTTCTGGACAGCCCCACATCTCCCTTTATCTCAATGGTCCTTCCCTCCTTCTGCACCTCAATCAAGTGCTGTCGTAGGTCCGCACTAAATTTTCCCAAACTTTTAAGCCACTCGTACCCCAGAATAACGTCCACGCCCACCAAATCGAAGAGAAAGAAATCCTGAACTACTTGTAGGTTGGGTAGTTCAAGTACTACACTCCTACAAACCCCTTGACTTCCCAACCGTTGACCATCCCCTACCTCCACAAAGTACCCTCTTGTAGCTTCAGTGGGTATTTTCAGCTCCTCCACCAGTTCCGGAGATAAAAAGTTGTGGGAGGCGCCGGAATCCACCATGACTATCACCTTCTTACCCGAGATAGTACCCCACAGCTTCAATGAATTTTTGGAGGTCATCCCCGCTATGCTACTCGCATTTAGCTGGAGGTTCATTTCCTCCTCATTGTCTTCTTCAATGGAAACCCCGCCCTGGTCCGCCTCCTCTTCTCCCATCAAAACCACATGTAATTGCTTGTTGCGGCACACATGGCCCGGGGTAAACCTTTCATCATAGCGAAAACAAAGGCCCCTCCTCCTTTTGTCGTTTTCCTCCTCTTCGGTTAGCCGTTTGAACCCTAGGTCTCTGCGATTTGAGCTCGAAGGTGTGAAGGACTCTCGTGAACTATTGCGGTTCGCTGGGCCTTCAACCCAATTGCCATTAGTGCGAGCAAGAAGCCTAAACCTCGACGACGAATTGGGCTCACCTCTCCCTATCCCATTTAATTTAGTCATTTCTTGGGCCCTTACCCTTAAGGCCCAATGTGGCTTTGGACCCATTGACCCGCTCCCCCTACCATAAGGAAAGCCCAATACCATATTCTTCTCCTCCACTTTCTGAGCAAAATCCATGATCGTGCTTAAGTCTCCGGAGTCCCGCAACCTCACCTCAGCCTTGACCTCCTCCTTCAAGCCATTGAGGAATGCCCCATTCATAAATTCCTCGTCAGCAAAACGTAGTGGAGCAGAGAACAACTCAAACTGTTCTCGGTATTCAATCACTGTTCCCCTCTGCCTTAGCCCCATTAGAGCTTCGTAAGGATTCTCTGAAGACGACGACCGAAAACGACCCAATAATGCTTGCCGGAAAATGGACCACGTGGTGGTCGGCACTCTCGGTTCCCACCACTGGTACCAATTGAGGGCTTTCCCCTCCAAGCACACTACTGCGGTATCCACTTTTTCCGGCTCAGGTATGCCATTAATCTCAAAATATCTTTCCGCTCTGTACACCCATCCATGGGGGTCCTCTCCTGCAAAATAGGGCACCTCTACTCTCCTTACTCGTTCCTCCTTTCGCCAGGCTTCACCGCCTCCGTTACCTCCTTCTTGATTACTATTTTCCCCTTCCCTCTCCTCTCGTACTACATGCAAAGCTGTCTCGAACCTCGCCGTCATCATCGTCAACATCTCATCCATTTGCCTCCGCAATTCCTCCTGAATGGAGGCTTGCATGCCCTCCAATCTCCGCTCGACATTCTCCATTCGATTCTCCATTCGTGTGGTTACCATCAGGCGCTCCCAGGATCGGGAGCTCTGATACCAACTTGATAGGAACAGAATATATTTATAAATGTATGACAAACCAATCAGGGGATATCCCTGAGATTACAAGTAGAAATAGCAAGAACAACGGGAAAACTGGATTAGGTAATGCAGCAACAATGACTGTCCCTATGACAGTCGCCCTCCCAAATGACCTCCCAGATAAATCCTACCTCCCTTCCTCTGATCAACACCCCTATATCCCTCCTACAGCCTCCTCCTCTCTCATTCATCCACGTCACCCATTCTGTTAGAATCTACCTTAACAACCTCTTTGCCCACAATTCCCATCCTACCCCTCCTTCTCTGGTATGTTTTGAGTGGAGGCCCAATTGGCCTGGACCCAACACAATCAAGATCAAATAACAGCAAAGTAGGGGAATAACATTTATAACTCACTTGTGAGTTGAGCCAAAAGATCCTGAAGAGACTGACATTTATAACCTAAGTCTTGAGTTCTTTAAGGCTATGAGACTGACATTTGGGACCAATCACACAACCGAGAGAATGAGTCAAATGACTGATTGACAATAAATTAAATGGTGACTTGGGAACATAAAGAACATTATGAACAAATAAAGAGGGCAAGGAATAAGACAAAGCTGCTTTCAATGATGTTGGCTTTCGCTTCTTGATCTGTTCTTGATAGTCTCTTATTAAGTGTTTAATCCCCTTTCTAAGGAACTGTAAAAGTGTTTATATATGTAGGGTTTAAAACTCCTTCGAGTTCATGAAGGAAAACATTAGAAAAATAGGTTAATTTGAAATCTGGGTGTGAGTGGTCACCACACCAGGGTGTGATTGCATTTGGATTCCTTTTCTTAGCAATTCTGCACTTGTATCATGGATGTGGTGGATACTGTCAGAAAATGTGTTCCTGATGATTTGATTAGAAGAGCAATTGCTCTTTCATCAAATACAACAAATCTAGTAAAGGAAATCCCTAAACTACTGCATATACAGTTAATTCCTAAAATTAAGGGATTCTAATACAATAAATACAAAATCAGACAGCTAATGTTATCTCCTAATTATAGTATTTGATTCTGTCTATCAAGGAAATATTTTATTTAGGTCAATCTTTAGAGATTCTGATACTCTCCCTTAAGTTGGTGAATGGATATCATCCCTTCCCAACTTGCTAACAAGAGACTGGAAAGTAGCACTACCCAATCCTTTTGTTAGTACATCTGCAAGTTGGTTTCCGAAGGATACAAATGGTGTACAAATTGTTCCACTATCCAGCTTCTCCTTTATGAATTGTCTGTCTACTTCAACATGCTTAGTTCTATCATGTTGCATTGGATTATGTGCAATATTTATTGCTGGCTTGTTATTGCAGTACAGTCTCATAGGCTTGTTCCACTCAATTTTCAGATCTTCTAGAATGATCCTTATCAATAGTAGTTCACAAATCCCCTATGCCATTACTCTGAACTCTTCCTCTGTACTTGACCTGGCAACAACAGTTTATTTCTTGCTCCTCCAAGTTACCAAATTCCCTCCAAGAAAAGGGCAATATGTGGAGGAAGACTTTCTGTCATCTATAGATCTAGCGTAGTCAGCATCTGTGTATGCTTCAAGAGTAATCTCCTTCCCTCTTGTGAACAGATTTATTTTTCTAGGAGTCCCTTTTAAGTACTGCAGAATGTGATACACTGCTCTAAGATGAGTTTCTTTAGGATTGTTCATGAACTGACTTACCACCCCTATTGCGTATGCAATGTCAAGTCTGATGGGGGACAAATAGATCAATTTCCAACCAGTCTTTGATAAGATTGTATATCCACTGTTGCATCTTCAATTGATTCACTTAATTTGTCATTCTGCTTAATAGGTGTCTCTACTGGTTTGCACCCCAATTTTCCAGTTTCAGCCAATAAATCCAGCATGTAAGGTTGAGAGATGAAAATACCATGATAAGAATGAACCACCTTAATGCCTAGAAAATACTTCAATCTGCCTAACTCCTTAAGCTCAAATTCTTTTAACAAGCATTTCTTCAATGCAGTAACTCCCCCTGAAGCTGAATATTTAATGAACAATGTATGATCCACCTTGGCTTTGCTTGTACCCCATTGCCTTCTTCACAGTAGTAAACCTACCAAATCTGGCCCTTGGGAACTGTTTCAGCCCATAAAGTGCCTTCTTCAGCTTACACACTTTTCCTTCCTCAGCTTTAAAATCAAGTGGGACTTCCATGTATATCTCTTCTTCAAGTTTTCCATGCAGAAAAGCATTCTTGACATCGAATTGCTGCTAACTCTATCCATGGTTAGCAGCTAGAGACAACTAAATTCTAACAATATTCATTTTTGCAAAAGGTGAAAAAGTTTCAAGATAATCTACCCCATATGTTTGAGTATATCCTTATCCACCAACTTTTCCTTATATCTTTCTAATGTCCCATTTGCCTTGTATTTAACAGTAAACCCCAATTACATTCAATAAGATTTTTTTTTCTTCTAGTGCATCCATTTCAACCTTCATAGAATCACTCCAGTTCTTACTGTTTAATGCTTCATAAACAGTTTTTGGAATAGTGACAGTGTTTAAATAAGTAAGGAAGCTTCTATGATTATTGGATTATTTGTTGTTGTGAAGTCTGCAAAAGATTTGGAGAATAGTTGAATTGGATTATTATTGTTTAATGTTTTTGAGGTGTAACCGATTGATCAAATAAGTAGCAGTAAGGATAGCTTCCCCCAATATTGTTTTGGAACATTCTTTTGGAGAAGCAAGGCTTGAGTAATAGTAACAAGATGCCCAATTTTCTGTTCTGCCACCCCATTTTGTTGTTGGGTGTTGACACAAGAGGATTCATGAATGATTCCTTGTTCATTGAAGATAGAAGACAGTGTTATCTCAAATTTGTTTTTCTATCATTTGGAAGAAGTGTTAATGACTTGGCTCACCTCACTTTTCTGTTTTAAAAGAAACACCCATGATATCTGATTACAATCATGAATGAATATGACAAACTAATGAGCCCTAGTTATATTTGGAATATTAGGTCCCCAAACATCACTGTGTATTAAGGAAAAAGGAACTGACATTCGTTTATTATTATTAATGGAAAAGTTGACACATTTGTGATTTGCATTCAGTCATTCACAAGTATCACAATGAAATACTCCAACACAGTTGTGGAAATAAACTAGGGAACATGACTTTTAGGGTAGAAAATGAAGGGTGACCTAAACGAAGTTGATATAGCCAAATATTTTCTTTATTTGAGAGAAGATTTTGACAACAAAGACAAAGGAATTTGATTCCTAGTGCTACCCATCCTGTTAGCTTCCTCAAGAAGGTAGAGTCCATTGTCCTCCCTAGCAAGCCCAATCATCTTCCCCATTCCCTGATCCTGAAATTTGCAAATTGTGGGAGAAAAAGTCACCAAGGGATGTAAATCTTTTGTAAGCTTGTGAATGGAAATCAAATTTGCTGATAATTTTGGCACATGCAAAACATCTTTCAAAATCAGATTCTGGTTTATGATAATATTTCCTTCTACAGTAACTGTAATGAAAGTTCCATCTTTGGTTGCAATTTTTTTATTGCTTGGACAGGGTCTATAGGAGATAAAACACTAGAGGACTGATTCATCTAGTCTGTAGCTCCAGAATCGATAACCCATACACCTTTTCAGGAATCTAAGATACTAAGTGCATAGGGCTTAGAGATATTTCCTGAGAATACCAAGGAGCAGTTACCTGGGTCTGTAGGTTTTGTTAATGTTCCCAATAACTCCTTTATTCTAATCTCCTCTGAGTCAAACTCTGTGGAGGGTTTGGAAGAGGTGCCCTCTACAGACCCTAGATTTGCCATATGAACATGAGGCTGCTCTCCTTGATTTCCTTTAGTTATCCAGTTTCGGGTTGGATTTGGAGGCTTACCATGAGGTCTCCAGCATTTGTCTTGAGTGTGCCAGAGCTTCTTGTGGTAGGTACACCATAGGGAATCCTTATTTTCCCCTTTAGGTATTGTTGTCTCTCCTGCTCCACTTACTTATTGATTTATTTTCTGAATTATTTCCCTTGGTCTGTGCAACCAAGGCAAAACTTTCATTTGCTTGAGATTCCAGCATCACTTCTCTACAAGCTTCTTTTGCCCAAAAGACAGCCATCGTTTCATAGAGTGAGGATGGGTCCTTTCCAAGCACTTGAATTCTAACCGGATCAAATTTACTGTTTAATCTAGCAAGGAACTTATAGATTTTGTCCTTCTCCTTGTAACTTTTGAGAAGATCAACAACTTCAGTGCATTTTGCTTTAAATTGCACATAATGGTCTAACTCTTGACACAAATTTTGTTGGATTTGGGCTTACACGCTGACCGAATGATCCCCCTATTTGGTAGCAGAAGTCCTCATTTTAATCTCATAGATTTGGGCAGTGTCACCCACCTTGGAATAGTTTGCTTTACAACTGTCCCATACCTCCTTGGCTGTCTTCATTAACATGCAGACATCGCTCACTCCAAATGTCAGAGTTCCATAACCAAGACATTACAAATGCGTTTGCCTCATCTCATGCTGCAACTTTGGGATCTGATGATTCTGGGGCTGTTTCAGTAAGATGACTCAATTTTCCCTTCCCCTTTAGAAAGTTTTGGACAAAATGAGACAATTTTAGGTAGTTTTTCCCATTGAGATGTAGACAGGTTGAATGTTCTGCAAGTCTTAACACACCTCTTTCACATTCAGGAATGGACATTTATGGGCAGTTTAACATGCGAACTGGACAAGGTCGTACACCATATTAGAAATCTAGGTTACTCAAGTCCAAACTCTCCCTTTCCAATATTGGATCAGATCCACATACTAAAATCTTAATATGGTATCAAAGATTAGACTAAAAATAAAATTAAAGGTCATAGAAAAAATAATTAGACTTGTAGCATTAAAATCAAGAAAAAGGAGCAACAGCCCAAGCAATTAAAAAAAGCAAGACCTGAAGTAGAAGTTGGAACACAAGCCTAGACTTAAAAAAATACAAGTCTCAACTAGACCAAAGTTAGTTGAACTTGAGGGAGATGGTTAAGACAATAAAGTCCCACATTGGTAGTTCAACAACAAATTTTATATATATAAGAGGACCTCAAGTCTAAATGGCCTAAGACGGTCACTTAAGCTTGTAAGTCTAATCACACTCCTCCCACAATATTGGATCAGATCCACATACTAAACTCTTAATAAGGATCAGATATCTTTACCAAACCCTTCAGAGGTACACATATTAGTTATATATTTGTCAAGCTTAGTGCTTATACTATACATGTTTTGACTTGAGAGTAAGACAGTAAGTGTAAATATATGTATAATATTGCAATAGAAAAATTTATCTTTGTAATTATAGTAATTAGGTAGCTTAATATTCTATAATTACTCTTGTATTTATGATTATTAATATAAATATATGCTCCATTGCGTAGTGGAACACACAGAATTCATCCAATGTCTTATGTTCTTTCTCTATTTCAACAATTTCTAACATCAATAATCACTGCATAAAATCCATTATGGCTCTAGCTATGGGAGTTATATATCTGTACGAAAATGAAAGCAAAATCCTAAACTAAAATCCATGGAAATTGAATTAAGAGGTAGAAACGTAAATCCTCCTTTTGAAATTGGATGGACTCATTCTTCTAAAGTCTCTTCTCGTCACTTCCATTAAATTTCTTTTCTACAATTGTGTCCCTAAACCTCATCTAGTGGAATAAGACTTAGTTGTTTATTGTTGATCTGCTTGTCTTTCGTTTACTTCATTTTCTAATATGGATAAGGATTGGTTGGTTTTCTGTGAATTATAGATTTAGCTAAGGTTTGGATAATATTATCTCAAAATTTGGTTGATACTTTCTAGCAAGTATATTTCTTTTTTTAATCTTTGTTAAAATATCTTAATATTTTTGGTACTTTTGTCAAATCTATTCAAAATCACTTAATGTCTTCAAGTCATAAGCCATTTTTCATTTAGACATGGCCATGTTTGTGGCATCGGCTGGCACACATAGCCATGTCTCTTTCAAAATTGGTTTATCTTTGCTGTTTCATCCGTTTCTTAATCCTAAAGAAAGATTGAAACCTTAATGTGTAAAATATTTTCCAAACCTAAATTTATTATAAATTTTCTGAATCAAGCATATAAACTGCAAGTATATCACTCGGCCACTTCAATCTGCAATCTGTGATTGATAATTGAAAATAGGCGACAAGGCATGTGTGTTCAATACAATGTCATGTGACTTATGAATTGTCTTGATATAAGCTAGGTAATTTTTTTTTTACTTTTTATTTTCAATAAATATGTAATTTCATATAAAGTTACTTTTGTGATTATGAATTGTAAATTTTAATTAAAAATTGAATTCAATAAATTTTGGATTATTTATAGTTTCATATAATTTGATTAGGGAGTCACTAGGGACCCATTGGTATTTTGGCTGAGTTGAATGGTCTTTTTATAACTTTATAAAAATGATATAGGAAGCTTGGTTTACACTAGTCAATTTAATTTTATTGGATTATTACACAATTTGAGATAACCCCTGCATTTCGATTGCTATTGCTATTCTAGTATTCATAGTAATTTGTTCTACGTACTGATTACAGAGGAGTGCATTACATGCGGAAGAGCAATTCTTGCATGGAAGGACAAAACTCAGGTTTGTAACTTTCGGATGTGGAACAGTAACATTGATTTTGTACATGTGCACTGATATCAGTTTTTATTAATGTATATAATTTATAACAGACAAGCAGGAAAGCAGATCAGGAATGTGATTCATTCAGCGTATAAAATAGAAAGACGAGCAGGAGGTTTGCAAATTATTATAATTTCTTTTATAACGAAAAGATACTGCCAGCCAATGAAATAAGCTGGTGATGGGACCTTGTGCTTTTGATGACGTGGCTTGTTTTGGTATACTAGGTTTAAAAGATATCCTCAGAGAACTCCCTAAAAGAGAAGCATCTCACTTCCGGTTACAGGTAATTATTCTGTTGACAGGATCCCATCTCTCATTGTTTAGGTTTAGATGAAAGTTATCAAGAGTTGACTCATGAAATGGCAATGTGAAAAGTGTAGTCTTTTTCTTTAACATTCATAACATGGAATAATGGGTAGCTATAATAAATAATAATTCAATACATGTTGACTAGACCAAGCCTGGGCATTAGGATAACTAGTGGATTGGGCATAAGTCATGACATAACTATTGTGATTGGCCGAACTTTCTTTATGTTGTTTTATTATTTATTAGAATTGATTAAGCACATTTTTAGATTGGAAAACTTGCTATAAATAAATAATCTAATCCCAAAATCCTTGATTTATGTAGATTGGGTCTTGCTAAATTTATTGTGAACAAAGGTGGGTGTGCATTAATAGCATCTTAATAAAACTTTTCTCTTTTTATTCCTTAAACAGTAGCTTAAGGGCATTGATCGGACCTATAAATCAATAATAAGAAACACTTTTCTTGTTGATTTTCTGGTACCTCTCCCGTTATTTGTATTTTGTAGTAATTGCTGTTGTATTTGAAATAACCAATTGTTAGGCAAAATGAAAGTTGGCTAAAAAATAATATATTTTTTAACTATAAACTTCAAAATTTTATTCATGATGAAATAACTGTTTTTAATAAAAATACTATTACAAAATGTTTTCTCCTTAAAAATGCTTCCCCCTCTCCTCCCCTCGAGAAAAAAATCTTACAAAAACAATCCTACACAAGCATGCTGAATATGAAGCACTTTCTTGTAGTGTATGATAGGATAATGATCTGCATAACTTTAAATCAGAAAGTTCATGGAAATTATTTGGTCTGTTAGTTTATCACTGCTTCATAATAGATATATTACATTTCTGGACAACATTTTGTACGATAAACATGGCATTGTCTCACGGTTGTATTTATCCTAGCTGTGTGCTACCGGTTTGGTCCAATTGAAATACTTGACAAGTGAGTAGTGACTGGATTACTGGTCGAACCTACCAGTTGAGTTTACAATGATAATTTGAAGTAATAACTGGTTAAAAAACGGAACTGCTATCTTCCTATAATGTTGATGACTTTTTACACTTCTAATAAATGTCAGAAATTTCATTCTAGAGCCTTGCCACTTTTAACAGCCATCAAGGAATTGAGAAAAGATGCCAATACTAACAGATTTTGCTTTTACAGATTTAATAATAATTTTGCAATGCAAACATTTTCTGTCTGCTTGACAGGTTTCTGAACTTACTTCTGAGGCAAAGAAAGAAAAGAATACCTTGACCAAGGAGATCTCTAAAATTAGCAACTATGGCATATCGGTTTGAGAAACTTTGTTTAAACATTCTCTAATTGGATGTGCATCCGAGTTTTCTGATCAGGACCATCATATGCGGTGATCTTTCCAGTTTTCTAATCAGGAATAACACAATACCCTACTATTATTATTACTATTATTCTTTTGAGATTGGTTTGGTTCATGAAGATTGCAATAGGGGGATGCATCATACCCAGAGTAGTTAGGGATTTATTATGAGAAAAATACATCGAGGCTACATAACTTAAACATTAAAATGATTTTTTTTTCCTTTCTTTTCTCAAGTTATAAAGCTCAATGGCAATAATGACGTTTTACTACAAAACAACCTGTGACTCAATGACATATACATTAGGAATTGAAGCATTTTGGAATTGTAACAAATCTGAGTATATGATTCCGTTCAAAGTCGTTGACTCCTGCTTTGATGAGTTGGGAAAAGTGATCGAATGGAATTTCTTTTTTGGTGCCCTCTTTTTCTAATTATATCGTCCTTTCCCTCTTTGCGTCTTTTAAAATTTTAATTTCGAAGTGTATTAAATACACTTTCATAACGGAATTAGGATTTTGAAAGTCACCTGGAATTAACATTGTGTAAAAGATGATCGAATGATGGTAGTAGCCAGAAGAAATAATAAATTATTACATCCAAGGCTGTAAAAATCAGACCGGATGGCCGGTTCAATCGAGAACCGGTCAGGTATCCGGTTCATTCAAACCAAAAACTGGACGAATTATAAATCAGTCATAAACCAAAAATCGGTAAAACCAGTAGTTCCTCGGTTTGAAACGGGTAAATACTAGAAGCTCAAAAACAACATTCTTTTGTGCGAATTTTTATTGAAAGTCGAAAAAATGACGTCCCAAGTTCTGAACCATCAGTTTTATGGGTTTCTCTTAACGTTCATTCTTTATGTCGATATCATAGACTCCATAGTCACACGACTCTTCAGCTGAAGCACCATTCTTATCTGCAAATTTTCTCCTAAACTACTAGTGTCACAGCTCATTGCTTGCTGTTCTTGCTTGTCTTATTACCAGCATGCTCGAGTCATTCCCTGAAGAACCACTTCCCACTAAAGCTCCAACATAAGATGTCTTACAACACCATTCATTTTATTTGCTCAGATCCATCCCTTTTAAGCCTTACATTTCAGAACTTGCACGTGATATGTTGCTGATCCACTGCTACTCACTCATTTTTCGATCAATTAAAATTAAAGTTGGTATTTTGTTTAATTTGTTTCTAATTTGTTAGAAATTGAAATAATCTTTAATTTAGTAGTGGTACCATGGGTAGAGCGGTGCAAATGTTGACGATAAATGTTATATATAAAATTGAAAATAATATTTAATTAATACCGGTTTAATCACGTTTTAATTATGGTTCAATAATTAAACCTTGAACCAGTGTCTTTACGATTCAATGACTGGTCTGATTTTAAAATCATTGATAAAAAAAAATAAAAATAGAAAATAGAAAGCAATTGGATAGTAACGTTTACTGTTATGTCTCACTTTTGAACTTGTTTTTTTGTTCAACTCTAACTTTTGAACCTAAGTTGTCTCTTTAAACTTGGCTTCTGACGTACGCGGCTTCATTGCCACTTGAAGCTCTGAAGTGCTTTTACGCAAGATGACAACTAATCAACGGTGAATGCAAGTGCCACCAGTTCTTTTGTTTTGGATCATTCCTAAAGCCATTATGGAACTGGAAAGCCATTTAGTATGATTGTTTTTGGATTAACTTTTTTAACAAGTACTTACAAAATATAAATAAGTAAGGGTTACTTTGAATAATTTTTTTTTGGATAAGTATAAGTAAAAATTTTAGTAAAATGAATTTAATTGAGTGAAAAGCAACTTATGATTTTATATATTATTCAAAAAATTATTTAATTTCTCTAAAACGAGAACATATGAGAAAAATTTTATTAATTTTTTTTAGAAGAATTCATTCACAAGTACATTCAAATTGGGCTTAATAAAATATTGACTTAGGTTTTACCCTTTTCCAAACTTTTTTTTCTTCCTTTATTTCTTTTTAAATCAAAGCATATAATTTAATTTTAATTTAAACGACAAGCTTTATTTATTATATCTCACTTTTTTTTTCCTTCAATAAGTGTATTCGAAAACTAATCTTGATTCCCTTTTAGAAATTAGATCAAAAGATGAGGATTACTCAAATTTTAAAAAGAGTATTTGGAACTATTATTACTCAATGTGGTACATCTTAACAAAGTGTTTATTTGAAAATTTATCTAAACTATGCATGTATCTTTAAATTGAAAGTAATTAATTTGACCTTGGATGAGAATGAAGAAAAAAAAAAAGAAAAATAAAAAAAGTTAAAGTAAAAATAATGTAGAAAAGATGTGTTTGAATGGATACAAATAAAAGAAAGAGTGAAAAAAAATACTCCATTTATATAGATGAGTAGAAAAGAGTGAAAAAGGTTTACATTGTAAAAGATATTTTTTAAAAATGATAATAATAATTCAATAAATTTTTTTTACTATAATAATATAACAACAATAACAACTAAGTTTTATCTTATTAAGTGAAGTCGGCTACATGAATCACACGACGCCATTAAGCTCAATCAAAAACAAATTTTTAAAAATTTAGTTAATCAAAAGATTTCTTTTGATAACTTTGTCTAAGATTCTTTTGAATCTCCCACAATCCCTTTTTACCATACCAAAAGTCATGTGATCCACTCTCCTTATTGACGCCTCCAAAGGTCTTCTTTGCAAATGACCAAAACTAGCTTAGATGATTTTCAGTCATCTTTTAAATTATAGATACTACTTCAATATTTATTCGTATACTATCATTTTTTATTATGTCCTTTTTCATATGTTCACTTATCTACCTTAACATTTTCATATATGTCACTTTCACTATTTTTTTTGTGTTGTTCCTTTAAGCCCTAACGTTGACTACCATACAGGATAGTTAGTTGTATTGTAATATGGTAAAACTTTTGTTTTAGTTTAATAGGTACTTTACGATCACAAATAACTCTTGATGTCTTTCTTCACTTTAACCACCTAGCTTGTATTTTGTAAGTAACATCTTTATTAATTTCTCTATCATTTTGCATGATTTATCCTAAGTACCTGCAACTAAAAATTTACGGTATAAAATTATCTCTAAATTTAACTTTCCATGCATGATCCTTATCTTATTTTTTGCTAAAGCTACAATGCATACACTCTTTCTTACTTCTACTCAAGTGAAAATCCTTAGATTCTAAAGTCCCCCTCCACAACTTCATTAGCCTTTTCTTTCGAATTCTTGCCTAACACTATATCATTTGCAAATAACATGCAGGGAAAGATAATATTTTATATGTCATTTGTATGCACATCTAGAACTAGATTAAATAAGGGCTCAAAGTGGAGCCTTGATGTAACCTATTATTAGGAAGTCCTTAGATACGCCTACAAAAGTTCTCACACATGTAATTACCCCCTCATACATGTCTTATATAGCCAGAATATATGTTATACAAACCATTTCTTTTCTAAAGCTTCACTTTTTACTATAATAATATTTTTATACATAATATATTATCAAGTATTAAAATTTATTTAAAAAATAAAGACTCTTCCTTCCTATTTCTTCCCACTTAGAAGGATAGTTTTTTTACCAAATAAAGAATACCTCATATTTTCTTCCCTTCCCCTCTCCTTAAGAGTTCTCTAAACTGCTCCCAGGCCTCATATAGAGATTTAGAGGCATATTGTTTGTAGTTGGATATTTCTGCGATGAAATTAGCACAAGAAGATGGGAAAAAGTATTTCCTCAAAAATTGGTTAGTCAAATCATCCCATGTCATGATGGAATTAGTTGGTAGTGTTGAAAACTATGCATTCACCTTTTCTATGACAGAGAATGATAAAAGGCAAAGTCTAATGGCATTAGTAGTGACCTCATTCCTCATTACATTTTATAGTGTTTGTGAGCCAAACGAACTTCTTTAGATGGAGGTTGGGGTCTTCATTGAATGAACTTCCAAACTGCATAGATTTCTGAATTACACTAATAAGAGCCAACTTCAATTAGAAGTTATTGGCCTTCATATTAGGGGCCACAATACTTCTAGCTACACCTCAGCAGTGAGTGTAAGAATATTCTTGCTAAGTTCTTCTTTGTATCATTCTTTACTCTTTCAACTCTTTTCTTTGTATATGTACAATCTTTACAATATTTGGATTAAAATATGTAAGCTATAAGACACTTAGAACGAGTGAGAATATAACAAAGGAAATTCCCAAAAGAAAATGATATAAAACAAAACAAATATTTAAAAATAGAATTAACTAAATAAATAAATAAAAATGTTCAAATCAATTCAATGGTGAATATTCTCAATATTACGAAAACAATCCCTAACAACAACACAAAAAACTTATTCGTAGGCAAGTGTACCTGTCAAAAAGAAGTAAAAAAAGTTTTTAAATTGAGTTCCCAGAATATTATCACATAGAGATTATTTTCAATCATCAAACTATTGTGATTTAATTGTATGAACTTAAATAGTGCATAATAAAATAAAACATAATCGAGAAAGATTCAAACTAAATAGTAATTAAGAAAAGAAGAGGATAACTCAAATTTCTGAGAACTATTTGAGGTAAACCTCAGGCTTTTGGTTTCATCTTTACTCCACTTAATGTTGACTTTTAGTTTAACTCCAATCTCGGTTTCCCTACAATCATCAATCACTCATACTTAAACTACTAACATCCAATGATCATGTAATGTTAGCAGTTTTTTCTCTAGCTATTACCCCCAATTGTCATTGATAAGTCTGTATTTTGATATATTTTTAAATCTATATTTACATGCTTGATCCTTGTTTGATTAGGATTTTACACTAATTTATATATTAATTATGCAATTTAGCATTAGATAAGCATAATTGTATTTTGGATACATTTTGGGCTTAAATTGGATGAAAAATAGGGTTTGTCACAGCCAATACGTCCACACCCTAGCATTTAGCATTAGAATTCTTTGACCATATGCATGGCTTACATGCAAGAAGTCCAAGTTTAAAAAAATATTAAGATTTTGAAACCCTATTAAAGGAACCTTATGAGCGACGACTTGGGCATTTTTTCACTTTTTTTTTACACCTCCATCTTCGTTTTGACTAGCCACTAACAACTATTGGAGCTTTGGAATTGTGTCTTGGAATGAATAGCTCTTTTCATCTCTTCTCTGTTGGAGACTCCTTTAATTTGCATTTACTTTCTGAATAACTATGAATTATTTTATTATTGTTTTGGTTTTCCATTATATTATGTCTAGGTAAATCCATAACTAGAACTGTGGTGACTCATTTTCATAAGTTTATGTGATTTTTATGATTAATAATAATTTCATGTTTTCACTTTAATTGATTTTTATCCTATTATGCTATATTTGTATGTTTAAAATTGACAACTCTTAAATATACCATAATTAATTATATTATAGGCGACCATACTGCATATAGTTAATAAATCTATAGGATAAAACGAGATAAAGATTGGATGTATCAAACTTTGTTCTTTTTTTTTTAATCGTTATAAAATTGATAGCTCATAAACTCCTTATACTTTCTCTTCCTTTTGCCTTGCACGATCATTGAGGATATTAGCTTAGTAAAAAGATTGTTAACATTGTATGACCATTAAGTGTTAATAGATTAGTATGAGTGGTTGTCATAAAAGCATATGAATAAAACTGAAAGTTGTATAATATTGAATGATTTGATCTATTGAATGATGTGTACAAGAGGCTTTATATAGGAAAGCCTAAACAGAAAAACAGACCAGCAGAATACATGACAGAAAAACAGTTAATGATTAGTTGCCAAGTTCCTAATTTTCTTTATTAACCAATACGATCCCGCAAGCTGAGGAGTAAATGTTAATAATCCCCAACTTGGAAACTAAATGAGAAAAAGGAGATGGCTTGAGAGCTTTGATAAGAATATCAGTTGTTTGTTCTGAACTGGTGATAGGCAAAAGGTGAAATAATTTTTCTTGAAGCTTATCCCTTACAATATGACAGTTAACCTCAATATATTTTGTTCGTTCATAAAAAAATGCGTTAAAAGCAATGTGTTGTGCAGGTTGACTGTCACAATATAACAAGGCTGGACTAATAAAGGGAATTTTTAAATTCTGTGAAATATATGTTAGCCATTGCAATTCAATCACAGTGGAGGCAAGTGCCTTATATTTAGCTTCTATAAAGGACTTAGATGTGGTTGATTGCTTCTTTGATTTCCAGGAAACAAGGCTGTCTCCTAATAAGATGCACTAGCCAATAAAAGATTTACAAGTTTAGGGACAAGTTGCCCAATCTAAATCACTAAAAGCCTTAAATTGTAAGGGAAAAGAGGTAGAATAAAACAAGCCTTATCTTGGAGCTCCTTTGATATATCTGAGGATTCTCAATGATGCTTATTGATGAAGGTTTATAGGAGATGACATAAATTGGCTAAGCTGTTGAACAACAAAAGAGATGTTAGGCCTAGTTGTAGTTAGGTAAAGTAATTTTTCGATGAGTCCCCTATATTCCACTACATCTGAATAAAGCTCTTCATCAGTTGGTTTGACTTTATGCGGCTTGGCCATAGGACTTGGAGCAGGTTGCAACCTCTAAACCAAAAAAATATGTAAGAGGACCTAAATCTTTAATTTTAAACTGATTGTCTAGTTTCTTCTTAACAAATTGATAGTTTTCATGGGATCGCATGAGCATTTTATTGAACACACACATGAAGGAAGGGGCCTTAAAACTTCCAATACTTCCTATAACGTTTTTAGGTCAGTGTAGTATGTAGAGATATTTCGCTCACCTTGCTTGATAGAATAAGCATCTTGGAGTAGATTGGAGATCCTAAAATGATCCCTTTTTGAAAATTGGTCATTCAAATATTGCCATAATTCTTAAGCATCATCTATGTATATAAGACTTTGTGCAATCTCAGGAGAAAGTGTCTTCATGATCCAAGATACAACAATATTGTTGCATCTTTCCCAAGCATCTCAAACTAAGTCACTTTCATCAGGTTTCTTGATAGATCCATCAAGAAATTTGTATTTGTTCTTGGACAACATTTCTCTCTTGAAGTTCTTGCCCAAAGAATGGTAATTGACCCCATTTAGTTATGGGTCAGAAATAATGGTGGCTTGGTTGTCTCCTAGATGGAGATAATATGCACTTGACAGGTTTTATAATTGATCCTCATTTTTGAATGAGCCTTTTTCTTTGGTTGATTTTTCTTCTCCAGCCATGAATGAATATAGGAAAAAAAGCTAGTAGAAGATCATGAAAGAGCGGAAGAAATAAGCTTGGCAGAACCCTTCCAAAGAGTTCTCTAGTAATATAAAAGAATATAAATAAAACTAAAAGTTGTACAGTATTGAATGATTGTATCTATCGAATAATGTGTACAAGAGGTTTTATTTAGGAAAGCCTATTGAATGATTGTATCCATCGAATGATGTGTACAAGAGGCTTTATATAGGAAAGCCTAAATAGAAAAATAGACTGACATAATACATGATAGAAAAACAGCTAACGATTAGTTGTCAAGCTCCTAATTTTCTTTATTAACCAATATGTCAATCATAAGAAAACCGAATTGGAATTAATCTAAAAGTGAATATAAAGAAGTGTAAAGGTGAAATCATATGCCTTAGGTTCTTATCGATTAGTTTATTGTCAGAGGTTGCATTATTTTAATTATTTTTAATTAGTTTTAAATTTAAACCATTATTTTATTTAATATTCATATCCTTTAATTTTGAATAATTGAATTAAGAAATTCTTAGTAATTAAAAATAATTCTTATGTAATATAATATTTTAGGAACATATTTAAAAACCTTTTATTACATTTTGACAAGTACACTTATCCATGAACAAGTTTTTTATGCAAAACAAAAAGAAAGAGAAAGTATAAAGAGCCCATGAGTTTTTTAATTTAATAACCAATTGAAAAAGGAAAAATAAACTTGGTTTACTTAATTTTTTGTCTCATTTTGTCTTATAGATTCATTATCTATATGTGATACGGACTCCTACAATGCAATCAATTATAAGATGTTAAGAGTCATCAATTCTTAACATACAAATATATAAACAATAGGACAAAAATCAATTAACAAAGGAAACTGCAATTGTCATTTAAATAGAAAGATCACATAATGAGATAAACAAAGTAAGCAATTGTAAAACAAAATTCATATTCAATCAAAATTCATATTCAAGGAGAAAGAGATGAGAAGAGTTAATGTCTCTAAAAAGCACTTCTGATCACCCGTTCAAACTCTAGAGAGATATCTTATATCTTTACCAATAATTTTCACTCTTAAACAGCTCCAAGAGTTCTCAAAAGTCGGCTAGACAAAAGCTTTCCTTCGCGGGCACCTTAAAAACCCTAAAAAATCTCCAAATTTGATTCACCAGGTAAGTAGCACAATCATGCATACTATTAAATGCACGATCGTGCTTAACCTCAAACCACTCTCATGGTGAATTTTAAGCAAGGTTATGCTTCATACTAAGTGTGGCCCTACTTTCCATTACATTTTCTTCGATTACAACCAAAATAATTTTTCAATTTGTTGGTGACTAATTCATGATAAACTACAACAATTAATGAATAAATCAATACAAAATTTTCATCAACTAAGGGCCAAACATATAAAAAATAAGCTATAAAAATATTCCAAAATATAAACTTATCACCCGTCGTTGACTCAATACGTAAGCGTCTTAATTTTGTACTGCTTGATTGAATATTGATTGTTTTTAATGTTTCTTGACCTGGATTATTTACATTGCTAACATGAATTAGAACTATCCTATTCTCTGTAGAATAAGCTTTCCAATGTAGTTTTTAAAGTGCAAATCGGAGTCCAGTTAATGTTTTGTTCCAATTTCATAATTTACACCAATTAATAGAAATTTCTATTGTGTGAGAATGCTATTTTAATTTTAGTTCTTGAATTTTACCACTTTTAATTGAGTAATATTGGTCAAAATTAGTTTTAATACATTTTGTACTTTTATTTTTGAAAAGGGAACACAACGACACTACATAAATGTTAAGTGGATCATAAACGAGCAAAATACAAGTATGACAAGTCTGTATTTTGATATAATCTTACAACCTATATTTACATGCTCGACTCTTATTTGATTAAGATTTTACACTAATCCACGTTACAAAAAGCATGATTCAAGCGATATGCACGGTCATGCTTATGAGCTTACATGATTATGCTCTTTACTAGAATAATGAAATTAAAAGAACTCTTAAGATTTTGAAACCCTATTTAAGGAACATTGAGAGCTGTGACTAGGACATTTGGGATTTTTTGCCAATTGTTGATGACTTTTGGAGTTTTTGGAGCGCATTTTTAGGATCAAGAATTTTTTTCATCTCTTCTTCATTGGAAACTTCTTTAGTTATGTTTACTTCTCAAATGACTATGAATTGATTTATTATTATTTTAGTATACTAATGTTATTGAGTTTAGCCACACTTGCTTGCCTTGAAATTTGAATTCATAACTCAACCTTAATAACTAACTCAATGGAAAGAAGTATTTGCAAAATCTTGCATTCTTTGGTAATGAGTAGTAACAATTTTCAGTGGATAATATTTGGAATTCAAAGGAAAAAACAAGGTTAGTATGCTAATGACACTTAGTGGATGTGCTTAAAAGCACTAGTATCGGTACATGTAACTTTCTGATGAAAATTTTTGAGTAGTAAGTATAAGATGTGAATCCTAGATTGAGTCAGCACTTGAGTGCGTGGTGTGGAATGGAAGGGAATGTAATCCCACATTAGGTTGATGCTTGAGTGCATGGTATGAAGAATGAAATCAAAAGATATTATAACTATTTAGAAAGTAAATGGTGTAATACGTTCGGTCTCTTGTGAAAGAAAGTGACATCGTTCTTGTTATAATGATAGATGAAGGATAAGGATGACCTCGAAATTTGAGAGATTTATTAAAGTTAGATGACATACTAATATCTTATAAGTGTGCCTAAGACAAAGAATATATCATGCAAGTATAGGACATGCTTCTCTCGAGCACGCCTTTAATGGTGATCTTGTAATTCTAGCACGGGACATCTTTACGTGGAGCACAAAGCATGCTCACTAGAGTTTAGTACAAAGTATGTTGAAATTTATTATTTTGTTAATTCTATTAATTCTTTACTATTTTCTATAACTTTTCTTAGTAACTTAGCATGTTTTGTCCAAATTATACTTTTATTACTTTCTATGATAAATTCAAAAGATATTAACTAATTCAAAAAATAAAATAGGTTAAAATACTTAAAAAATTGTAAAATGATAATTTATCACTGGTACCATTATTTATTTTTATATATATTTACCATCCGTTGGATAAATTTATCATCACACATTTAATAATATAATAAAACAGTAATTTATCAAAAATTAATTCAATATTTATTAATCAGGACACATCTATTGATATTTTTGACAAATTTCTAATAGTGATAACTAAAAAATTAATTTTTACATTAATGTCAATTATTTCTATTTTGATTTTGTAAATAATTTAAAAAGTATTATTTTAATACAGTGCAATAGATTTTTTAAATATTTGGCTATTATATAGATATTTTGAAGAATTTATTATTACTATGTTTATTTTTAATTTTTTTCTTATTAAACAAGTCTTTTCATCATCACTTTAATTTGCTATAAAAATTAATTTGACAAAATTTAGTCTGTCAAAATTTAATTTATTATTAAGTTAAACTCTTAACATTTTACTATTTAATCCATTTTAAATATTAATATAGTGATATTATAAATCTTTTAAAAACTAATTTAATGCTAATTTGTTTAGAAGAACAATATAGTAATGATATAATATTTAAAGAATTAATTTAGTGTTTCAAAATTTTGAAAGATCTATCCAATAAAACTATATTCTTTAGATGATAATTTTTTTAAAAAGGTAAATTCAACATTTTCTTTATAATATTTTTATTCTTTTAATAATAAATAAATTTTTACTTAAAATTATAATATTTAACTTTTTAATTTATTAAATTTTACTCTTTTTATTTTTTAATACGTGACATTTAAGGTTTGCATATAAATACCAAGAAAAGTAGTAATTTTTATGATTTAGAATGAATTTATTAATCTTTTTTTAATCATATCCCTGTCATTTTCATTCTCCCTCCACTGAAAATTACTCACAATAACTTATTTTCTCGCTATAATAAAGTGTCTACTTTTTTTTTTGGACCAAAGAGAAGCATATGAAACATCTAAAGCATTTTTTATTTATTAAATGAAAATAAGTTTCCTTCTTTAATTTTTAGTCTTACAAATTTGACCATTGAAAATTTTGATTTGAAAAATTATGGGAAGATTTTTGCTTTCTACCAAAAAAATTTAATATTACTTATAGTTTCACTTTAGATATTTTAATTCTTAACTTCGAAAAATTTACAACTCCACAGACATGACTAAGAAGGATAGATTTTTATTATCTGAAATATATTTAAATACTGAAATTACAAATCTAGAAATTAAAAATGAAGGTGCTCAACTTATTTCTACAAAAGAATTTCAAATTCATTTGCTAGACTTGAATATTGGCGTAGAAGGAAATTTTGCTCTCAATCTCAATGTTATTCTAGATTCTCCAAAACCATTTCAAAGTTATCTTCCATTTTATTTTAACAAAGAGCCACATGACAATGATGAAGAGATCAGTAATGATATTGGTATAACTAAGTTTTATGTGCTATATCTATTTTAAATATTTATTGGTATGAAGATGGGTGGAGGCGGAGGATATAATGCTCTAGGTGTGAAAGAGAGTGCGGAAGGAGAGAGAGAGAATGAGCTCTAAGCTTGGTTGAGGTGTGAGGGACTCAATTGGTTGAATGGTGATGATCCAACCGTGAGTGATGTAAAAGCAATTCTGAAATTTAAAGTTTCTTTCTTTGTGAGTTTTCTATTTCAAACGAAAATTAATTTAGTATTATGTTCAAAACTTCTTCATTTTTATCACAAATCAAAATTAAAACTTGTTGAGTTTGTACGTTATATTAACCAAACAATTCACATCTCCAACATTATTAAGCAAAGAAAAGAAAAGAAATTAGTGGAATGGTTCACAGTTAATAGAGAAAAAAAAGAAAGAAAGAGATAATAGAGAGAACAATAAGAAAAGTAGCACCAAATGTGGAAGAGATAAACTTTATTAATGCAAAGAAGACAAAGAGAACCTACAGTGAAAGAGATAAAGAGAACAACTTTGTTAGCTCATAAAAGACAAAGAAGATGAAGAGAACTTACAAATGTAACAGCGACCAACTTTGTCAGCAAGACAAAGAGATTTAAGAGCGTTCTTTATTTATAAGATAAAAAAAAAAAGACTTTAGAGAATTGTTATCTACTAATCATTCTTAGTTAGAGAGCGGTTGACAAACTGCTCTCAGAAGTATATATTAAAAAGCAGTTTTCTATGAACTGCTCTATAAAGTGTGTGACTTTAGAGAGTAGTTAACAGATAACCGCTCTCAAAAGTATAGATTAGAGAGCAGTTCATAGTGAACCACTCTCAAAAGTATATATTAGAAAGCGGTTCTCTACTAACCTCTCTCAGAAGTATATATTAAAGAGTGTTTCAATATTAACCGCTCTTAGAGGTATACCTTAGAGAGCGGTTCAACGATAATTGCTCTCTAAATATATTATTATAAGGTGGTTCGTACTAACCGCTGTCTAAGTTAGTGCTCCAAAAGTTTGTTTATGTCTTAGTAAAAATAATAACTTCAATAAAGAGAGAAGTTATAAGATCATTTTTTTCATTGAGAAAGTCCTTCTAACTATAAAGGAAAAGTGGTCAAGAGAGAACTTAAGATCTCCAATATTTATCCAACAAGATAATGAAAGAACTCCTATTAATCCTAATGATGAGTTCCTTCTTGCAACTACAAAAGATGAGTTTGGCATACGTTTGATGTGTCAATCAAAAAATTCTCCAAATTTAAATTTTTTAGATCTTGAATTTTTTTAGTGCTATACAGTCATTATAATATAAGGAATTACCTAAAACTGTTGATGAGCTTGTTGGTGTAGTGGTAAAATCATTTGAAAACTTTTCCTTAGTGAAGTTCAATCGCATACTTTTAACATTGGAGCTATGCATGAAAACCAAATGTTTCAATAATATAAAATATCATATGTTAATAAAGAGAGGATAGAAAGGGAAGGACAATTACCCAATAAAATGAAGTGCCATCCAATATTAGTGTAAGAAGTTTTAAATTATTTAAATACTGTCTGATTTATTTTAAGCTATTGTTATTTTACCTTACCTATTCCTTACAGTCACATTCTTATATATATTTTTTGTCTTAACCATTGATTCCCTCAAAAAAGGAGTAGATACTATAACATGTCACATTCATTCTTTTGATAAGTTAAAAATATCTAAAATACCATGAGACATATAACTATTGCAGCTAACCTTTTGTTTTAAGCTAGTTATAAAATTAGCAAAAAGAAATCAGTGAGAGATGAAGAAAAAATAAAATTGAATAGTTTGGTAGAGCCTTAGAAATATATTTGACAAAATTATATATATCACTAATAAAATTCAAAGTTCACGTAAAGTAAAATGCTAAATTTGTAAACATCTAAAAGAAAATTTACAAAATTTAGATAATGATATCTAGTAGGAGTACTTCATAAAATTAAACTATAATATTTTCAAAAAACTTAGGAAGATAATTTTTTAACATCTTTCTAACCACGGGTTGAAATTTCTTTTCCTAGAAAGCTGTTAGGATCAAATATCTTGATCAACTTCGAGAAAATCTCTAACTTTTTATTAATTTTTGTCTTCTTGTAAGCATGTATCAGTATTATCTTGTGTTATCTGTCTATGATGCAAGTGTTAACATCTTTTTTTTTTTTTAGACACTATCGCCATTTTTTAATTAAACTTTTACAAAGTTGTTACCTTTTTTTCCTTTTTTTTTCTTTATAATTTCACTCAAGTATCTTCCTCTTTAAAATTAGATTCATTGTAGTCCATGAAGAATAAAAAAATTTAAACTAATATTTTGTGCACATAAAAAGAAAAAGATATTTCAATATGTTTTATTCACCAATTAACCAATTAACTGGTGGATACAAACTGGAGTCTATTTACAATATGTATTTTGATTTTAAAATATTTATTTATTTTTAACTTTTCAAAAATTTATTATATGATTTTATAAAAAAAGGTGCAAAATAATTAATTAAAAATTAAGTGAAAATCGGAGTATAATTAGTAAAAGGATAATTAATATAGTCTTGAACTTTAAAAACGAAAAATAAATAGTAATACTTTTTTTTTTGAAAAACTAACACTTAAGTATAACATATTATAATATTTAATTAAAATTTATGATAACTATAATTGTATTGTATATCTTAAAAATGTGGTAGAAGTATTAATTTCAACTTTACAAATTTTTTTTTCTCATCCAAACTTATCCCTAACGTGATGCTAAAAAACATTAGATTTATAGGTCTTGGAAAAAGTGTAAAATTAAAATAATGTTTACAAAATAATTGGTTCACTCACTCACTACCTAGGTGTGTGCAGAGTATACATAGGGACATGCAAATGCACGTATATATAGAAAATGGAAATGATAAAATCAAGACATTGACCACCGTATGTAGTAAAATTTATACGTAAATTGTTATGAACATCAATGTCCCAACCCATAACACTGTTAAGCACAACAGTATACAAATTTAAAATAAAAATGACAAATTTTCCCGGTATGATAATAATGCTTCGTGATCATCTTTTAGAAATCCGAGGAACAAACAGATAATAATAAAATGTATGTGTCGTGGTCGTTTAGTTCCAATATCATCATATCAACTTCCATCATAGAGTAAATTAATAACAAAGGTTACAAGTGCTTAGAGTTGACATTTTCTATAATAATGCTATCCATTTGTCACAATTACAGCCCATCTACGTGTTTATTTGTATTAATTTTAAATTTAAAAATTAGTGCCCACAAATTTGGTTTGTTGTCATGGACGCTTTGTACTTGAATTTTTCTCATTAAATATAATAGCATTATGTAGGAAAATCTGACTTTAACGTGGTAACTGGGATTGTAAATCATCCAAGATCCTCCATATGTAAAATGGGAAAAATCAAGTGGAATGAATTTCTTTCTCCATCTACTCGAAAGTTAGCTGTAATTGATGGAGAAATATCAGAGGTGAAATATAGATTTTCTTCGACAATTTAATAAAAGAAATGCTTAATAGTATGAATTAATATAATACGAAAACTAAACATAAACCAACCGTCTTTGATTGCTGTCACAATTTTTATTTCTTTAAGTTAATATCTATTTTTTTAAGTCAGAAATCACAAATGTTTTATTAAATAATACAATGAGACCTTACAGTGCTTTACTAACATTTCGAATTTAAGTTAATATATTGATTTACAGTGCTGTACTAAACCTTCGAATTTAAGTTTGTATATTTTTTTAATAACCGATAAAAACGTAGTTTCGTACTTCATTCATAGAAAAACAAATCCGTGCTACGTAGCGTTGTGACTGATAAAATTATGATTTTCTTTTGAGTGCCATAATCGAAATTGATCAGTTTGCAGTAATCAAATCTTCATCTTTCACTGAATTAATCTTTATATCTTAATTTCCACATGAAAAAAATTCTGGCTTTGCATTATGATACATTATGTAAAATATTTATGCAGATAACTAAACGTTGATTTGTTTATTCTTTTACTAATTTGACGCGATTGTACAAAACTAGTTAGCTACTTAAGGTTCGTTTTGTGAGGTCCAGCACATTTTCAATTTCGGTGCCCCCTTTTTTGACTTCATAAACAATTAATAATATTTTATTAAATGAATAGTAACTTTATTTGGCTATAAATAGCCGTGAAATGAAATTGAAGGAAGCACAAGCAGCAACACACACAAGATTTCATCAAGCATTGTGAGTGTTTGTGAGAGAAAAAAAAAAATAGAGTGTTGAGTAAATCCTAAGAGTGTGAGAAAAATACACTGGGGTGGGTATCATCTCTATTTCTTCTTGGTATTACAAAATTTGTAATATTTGAATAGGAGTGGGTCTCACTGTGTACACTATATTTTACACTTCTTGTGTGATAGAGTGTTGAAAGGATATTGTAAATATCCTGAGATATAGTGGAATATTTTTCGGAGTTTGTCCCGTGGTTTTTCCTCCACATTGGAGGTTTTTTCCACGTTAAATAGTGGTGTTCTTTATCTGCTTATTTTATTCAGTTAAAAATAATTCTTAGTATGCTCTGTGGTTGCAGTTTAGTCTGATCTTCCACATCAGAAAAGAATTATTTTTGTTATCCTTCCGTGGCTGATTGTTGGATTGCTGGAGAAGTGTGTATTTGTATTAGTGTTGTAACTGGAAAGATTCTGGCTAAGGAAAGACCTGGTATTTAAGTGATCCGTTGTGATCCACCTCTCTTTCCTGGGAAGTATTTCAGTACACACTTTACAAGTTACACCGCTGCGCTGCTAGATCTATTTATTAGGTCTGAATTATTGCTCGCCAGTTTACGTCAGAATTTTAATTTACACGTCCAAGTTATTCCGCATTTGAGCTCAACAAGTGGTATCAGAGCTTAAGTTGGGCTCTGTATCACCGAGTGTAAATTAAATGGAAGAGAACGTAGGTACCATGGTGAAGCTAACAGCAACAAACTACTCTATTTGGAAGCCGAAAATGGAGGACATACTTTTCTACAAGGACCTGTATGATCCTGTGGAAAAGGGAGATCAAAAGCCAGAAGACGTGAAGGATGAGGATTGGAAAAAGATACACCGGAAGGCCGTCAGTTTAATTAGGCAGTGGGTGGATATCAGCATATTCCACCATGTTGCCACAGAGACGAATGCCCAGACTCTGTGGAACAAAATTGAACAAATGTATCAGAGGAAGACTGCACAAAACAAAGCTTTTGTTATTCGGAAGCTGGTGAATTTAAAATATCAAGATGGAAGATCAGTTGCAGAACACTTGAATGATTTCCAACACATGGTAAACCAGCTAGTTACCATGGAGATAAAACTTGATGAAGAATTGCAGGCGCTGTTACTTTTGAGTTCTTTACCAGACAGCTGGGAGACTCTGGTGGTGTCATTAAGCAACTCTGCTCCTGAAGGAAAACTGACTTTGTCTCAAGTCAAAGACAGCATGTTTAATGAAGAAACAAGGAGAAAAGACTCTGGGGCAAGCAGTTCTCATGCCCTTGTCACAGAGAACAGGGGGAGAAGTAAGAGCAGAGGACGAAGTAACAAATCAAGAGATAAGTCACAGTCTCAGCCCAGAAGAAAATTCAAGTGTTACCACTGCGGTGAAGAAGGGCACATAAAAAGAAACTGTAAAGCCTGGAAGAACAGAGAGAAGAAAGACCGACGAAACTCTAGATCGGATGACGATGAAAATACTGCATCCCCTGTGACAACTGGGGATGTGGTAGTACTCTCTGTTGAAGAAGAAGAAGAGTGTCAAGTTACAGACTCATGTGATGAATGGGTCATTGACTCAGCAGCATCTTATCATGCAACTTCTCACAAGGAATTCTTTACTGTGTACAAAGCAAGAGACTTTGGTAAAGTAAAGATGGGCAATAGCAGTATCGCAGATATTGTGGGAATTGGTGATGTGTGCATTCAAACCAATACAGGATGCACAATAACACTAAAAGATGTGCGTCATGTGCCAGATCTACGTCTGAATTTGATCTCTGTGCATGCTTTGGATCTAGCTGATTACGACAGCCATTTTGGTAACGGCAAGTGGAGGCTTACCAAAGGATCGTTGTTGGTTGCTAGAGGCACAGTAAATTCAACGTTGTATAAAACTCAAGTAAAGCTGATCAAGGGAGGATTGAATGCAGTCGAGGATGATGCTTCGCCAAATTTGTGGCACAAAAGATTGGCTCATATAAGTGAAAAAGGATTGCAGATTTTGGCAAGAAAGTCCCTTATCCCGTTTGCCAAAAATACAAAGTTGAATCTTTGTGATCACTGTTTATTCGGCAAGCATCATAGAGTGTCTTTCAGCAAAACGTCAAAGCTGAAAGAGAATATTTTGGAGATGGTTCATTCTGATGTATGTGGACCCATGGAAGTGGAGAGTCTTGGTGGTAGCAGATATTACGTGACGTTTATCGATGATGCTTCACGAAAATTGTGGGTGTACTTCTTAAGAACGAAGGACCAAGTTTTTCAATGCTTTAAAAGGTTTCATGCAATGGTAGAGAAACAGGCTGGTAAACCTTTGAAGTGTCTTCGTACGGATAATGGGGGTGAATATACTTCCCATGAATTCAAGAATTATTGTGCTGAGCATGGCATCAGGCATGAGAAGACGGTACCTGGAACCCCACAACATAATGGTGTGGCCGAACGAATCAACAGAACCATTATGGAGAAAGTAAGATGCATGTTAAGAATGGCAAAACTGCCTAAGCCATTCTGGGGTGAAGCTGTTCTAACGGCAAGCTACCTGATTAATCGATCTCCATCTGTTCCTTTGGGCTTTGATATCCCTGAGAGAGTATGGTCCGGACATGATGTTAAATACTCTCATTTGAAAGTGTTTGGATGCAAAGCTTTTGCTCATGTGAATAAGGAACAGAGACAAAAACTTGATGATAGAGCCATTCCTTGCATATTTCTGGGCTATGGAGATGAGGAATTTGGCTACAGGTTATGGGATCCAGAAAATAGGAAAGTTATTAGAAGCAGAGATGTAGTGTTCCATGAGCAAGAAACTATGTCGGATTCTGCTTCACCAAAAATCAGAGAACCAGGTGGTAAGGTTGATCTTACACCAGTTGTTCCTCCTAAAAATGCCACAGTAGGGGGAGAGTGTGATGAAGAACTTAGGGTTGATAATGAGCCAGCAATAGAAGATGGTGATGATGAAGGTGTTGAGCAAGAAAACCCAGAAGCTCCACCTCAGCCTCGGAAATCAAGAAGACCACACCAGCCATCTACAAAGTACCCTAGTTCGACGTATATTACCATCACTGAAGAGGGGGAGCCAGAAAACTTTGAAGAAGTTCAGACTCATAAGGATAAATCCCAGTGGATGAAAGCCATGCAAGAAGAAATGGATTCTCTGGTGAAGAATGATACTTATGAGTTGGTCAAGCTCCCTAAAGGCAGAAAAGCCTTGAAAAATAAGTGGGTGTTCAAGCTTAAGAAAGATGGTGACAAGCTGTTGAAGTACAAGGCTCGCTTAGTTGTAAAAGGTTTTGGACAAAAGCGAGGAATAGATTTTGATGAAATTTTCTCTCCAGTTGTGAAGATGAGCTCTATTCGAGTTATACTCGGATTGGTGGCTAGCTTGGATCTGGAGCTTGAACAACTAGATGTGAAGACTGCGTTTCTTCATGGAGACCTTGATGAAGAAATCTACATGGAGCAACCAGAAGGTTTTGAGGAAACTGGAAAGAAACACATGGTTTGCAGATTGAAGAAGAGCTTGTATGGATTGAAACAGGCTCCAAGACAGTGGTATAAGAAATTTGACTCGTTCATGACGAGTCATGGATATGCCAAGACTGATGCAGATCATTGTGTATTTGTCAAGACATGTCCAGGTGATAAATTCATTATCCTTCTGTTGTATGTAGATGATATGTTGATAGTGGGACAGGATGTGAAGCTGATTGGTGATTTGAAGAAAGAATTGTCAAAGTTTTTTGATATGAAAGATCTGGGCCCTGCAAAACAAATTTTGGGCATGCAGATCATGCGAGACCGAAAATCCAGAAGGTTGTGGTTATCGCAGGAACGGTATGTGAATCGGATTCTGGACAGATTCAACATGAAGACGGCTAAACCAGTTAGTACACCGTTGGCAAATCACTTCAAACTCAGCAAAAGAAGTTGTCCCACAAGTCAAGAAGAAAAAGAAGCTATGGCGGGTATTCCATACTCCTCAGCAGTCGGGAGTTTGATGTATGCCATGGTTTGTACGAGGCCGGATATAGCTCATGCGGTCGGAGTTGTTAGCAGGTATCTTTCCAATCCTGGAAAAGAGCATTGGGAAGCACTGAAGTGGATCTTGAGATATCTGAAAGGTAGTTCTAATATGTGCTTGAGCTTTGGAATACCTAACCCAGTTCTTGAAGGATACACAGATGCAGATATGGCAGGTGACCTGGATAGTAGAAAATCTACTTCAGGACTTGTGTTTACCTTTGCAAGGGGAGCTATATCTTGGCAATCCAAATTGCAAAAATGTGTGGCCTTGTCAACTACTGAAGCTGAGTATGTTGCCATGACTGAAGCAGGAAAGGAAATGCTTTGGTTGAAGAGGTTTCTTCAACAACTGGGAATTGAGCAGAAAAAGTACGTTATCCATTGTGATAGCCAAAGCGCATTGGATTTAAGTAAGAATGCGATGTATCACTCTCGTACGAAGCACATTGATATCAGATATCATTGGCTGCGTCAGGCAGTGGAAGAACAAGAATTCAAGCTAGATAAGATTCATACGGATAAAAATCCTGCTGATATGATGACGAAAGTTGTTGCACAAGAAAAACATCAACAGTGTGCCAAGCTGATTGGCATAGATCGCATGTGAAGATTCCAAGAGTGCACCTTTGTGCTGGAGGGGGAGAATTGTGAGGTCCAGCACATTTTCAATTTCGGTGCCCCCTTTTTTGACTTCATAAACAATTAATAATATTTTATTAAATGAATAGTAACTTTATTTGGCTATAAATAGCCGTGAAATGAAATTGAAGGAAGCACAAGCAGCAACACACACAAGATTTCATCAAGCATTGTGAGTGTTTGTGAGAGAAAAAAAAAATAGAGTGTTGAGTAAATCCTAAGAGTGTGAGAAAAATACACTAGGGTGGGTATCATCTCTATTTCTTCTTGGTATTACAAAATTTGTAATATTTGAATAGGAGTGGGTCTCACTGTGTACACTATATTTTACACTTCTTGTGTGATAGAGTGTTGAAAGGATATTGTAAATATCCTGAGATATAGTGGAATATTTTTCGGAGTTTGTCCCGTGGTTTTTCCTCCACACTGGAGGTTTTTTCCACGTTAAATAGTGGTGTTCTTTATCTGCTTATTTTATTCAGTTAAAAATAATTCTTAGTATGCTCTGTGGTTGCAGTTTAGTCTGATCTTCCACATCAGAAAAGAATTATTTTTGTTATCCTTCCGTGGCTGATTGTTGGATTGCTGGAGAAGTGTGTATTTGTATTAGTGTTGTAACTGGAAAGATTCTGGCTAAGGAAAGACCTGGTATTTAAGTGATCCGTTGTGATCCACCTCTCTTTCCTGGGAAGTATTTCAGTACACACTTTACAAGTTACACCGCTGCGCTGCTAGATCTATTTATTAGGTCTGAATTATTTCTCGCCAGTTTACGTCAGAATTTTAATTTACACGTCCAAGTTATTCCGCATTTGAGCTCAACACGTTTTACATCCTAATAATCCCGAGTCTGATCAATTCTGCAGGAAAGTAAAATCTGTTACACCCTTTATATCTTCTTTCACACGTAGAATAATCATCTTTAATTTTATGTAAATAAATAATAGGGTTAATATTTTAGTTAAAAAAACATTAATACCATTTAATCTTTAAAATATTAAAGAAATTATAATCATTAATTTAAAAAAAAGTATAAAATACTCTCTCAAAATCTGAACTTGAAAATTTTCATACAGACTTCAATCATTCGGTAATGAGTATTAATCTTTAACCTTTACGATCGTAACTGGAATAAAATGTTATATTTTTGTTTCTTTCACCGTCAACATTATGAACCGAGTTATCTGGTGGCTAATTCCATCGTTAATTTAAAAAACTTAGCGATCAATTAGGTTTTAGTCACTAAATTTTTTGCGACCAATTTTTAGCTATCACTTCATTTCAGTTGATCATTTGTTCGCTAATTAATTTAGTGATCGAATTTTAGTTTTTAGTGACTAATTTTATTGTTTTTTCTAGTTATCATAAGACATAGAATTAATAAAAAAAAATTCTTAAAAATTATAGTAGTAATATATTAAAATTTATAATAACAATAAATTAATAACACATTTTAATAAAAAAATTACTTTGACACTTGAAATAAAAATATTTAAGATATTAGTTTTATTTGTCTTTGCATAATTTGATAAAATTCAAAATGCATGTGTGCTCCTGCGTCTTTCTGCAAGGCTTGTATTATACAAGAGTGTGAAAAATGAAAATGTAATATTAATAAATCATTTATGATTATTTTGATGAAAGTTATTTATTTTCACCTTATATGCACCTAGTACAAGTAATTTGTAAGCCATGCAACTTAAAAATCATATGCTTTGTAGTGTTACACTCAATAAATAGTAAATGAGAAGGACTAATAAAACGAGTGTCTAAATAAATAAGTCACGTTATTTGATCTCAGGGCAAGTAATGTCACCATCGAGTGGGTGAGCTCTATCGTAACAACAATAAGATAATTTACAATCAGATATTAATGTGTCTATTGCGTACCGCTGGTACTTAGTCATCAACAAAAATTTTCTCTTATAAAATTAAAACCAATAAATAAGCTAATGTACAATGCAATCAGGCTACCTACTTGCATCTTATGTTCATGAGTTTAAAATATAAGTATTATCATCAGCTAAAACAATACTAACAGCTTTGACAAGACCATGCCACATGCTTTTTTGTTTAAGAAAAAGGTTAAAAGCATTAAAAATATTATATGTGGGAAGCAGCTAGCTAGCTTTAGTAGTTTGCAATCAAAATGTGCGGTTGGTATTGATTTAAATGATTGCATTGAAGAATGAGAATTGACTCAGAACTTGCATGTGGAATCGGCATTATTGCATGTGTTAATATGTGTTAGATCCTACATTTGGAAAGTTGCTTGTAAGTTGGACAAGGAAAGGTGGAGGGGATGAAGGGAAGCCAAGCAAGCACGTGACTCATCTTGACGATGGATTAGAAAGGAAGTAAAGTGTGGATGGATGGAGGAGACCGCTACGGGGGTCATCATGTGTTTACTGAATTTACTTAACCCCCAAATTAGGATCACATTAAAGTTTGACAAGAATATGCAAGAATGAAAAGAGACGACGATGCTGATCATAATATGAGAGAGAGATGCTAATACAGAGAATCGCTGAACTAAACAGTAGTGTACTGAAACTTATGCTTATGCAATCTAAAAAGGATAAGACAGATTTGGGTGATCTCTATTTCTCTATCTCTCTCTTTTTCCATTTGTTTCCTAAGCACTGTAGCAGATTTGGCCTTTGTATATATGTTTTCTGATGCATAAAGTTTATCCCTTTGTTGTCCCTTCAGAAGGTCCCCAACCGTATGGGAACTTACATGAGGGCCAGACAAAGATATGGAATAGAGAGAGAGAGAGAGAGAGAGAGAAGGGGGGAGGGGGGTAAGAGTGAATTTTGCTAGGTGAAACTGTGGAGAAGAGAAAAGGGAAAAAGAGGGAATTGGTTGCAAGGGAACGATGAATTTATTGCCTGTTCGAAAGCCCAATGAGAAAGTATTTGTTGGTTTCTAATAAATGGGCAGAACAGGCACAGCGAGGGAGGCCTTATCAGCATGTGTACTTTGGAGCTATTTCACAAACTACGGGTCAACACTGTACAAACTTTTGTTAGAAAAATATCAACACATTTTCACGACATAAATGTATGGCCTAGAAACAAACACCACAACTGGAAACTCTAGTTCTCTATTCTGTGAACACTTCACCACACACTTTTCCTTTTCCATGCAGAAATTAATTATTAATTAATAATAATAAAAGAAAAGATCTCAAGGAAAATTCTCGCGTAGACTTTGATCTATAATAAAGATGGTCATAGAGATTGCAGAGCGCCGAGGGTATATTTTATACGTACAAGAAAATATAACAGAAAGAGAAAAAAAAAAAGGGACCTAGCTATTTCTATATGGTGAAAATCTTCCACTTCTAATAAATCAAGAAGCTTCATTTTCTTTGACGTGGACAATAATAGAGAGGGCCTAGCAATTAAAGGCCTTCAATGAATCTGAAAAAGTTATGGCAGGCTTTCTGGTACTATGAAATCTTCGCCCGAAAGGAAACCAATGCATTCAATTCACCTCAAAAGATCAAGTTCACGAAGGAAACCATGAAAAGAAAGAACAGAATTAAAAGCTGAAATTAACTAGTGTAATATTTCTTATGGACTAAAACCTTGCATCGGCGGACATACAATAGTGTTAAACAACTTTACACATGTGTCAATTGAATTTACCTTTGCGTCTTGAAGTTGTATTCCAATAAAATATTATATTCCAATCACTTCGGTTAACCAATCTCATGCACGAAACCTACTTCATGTGTACCATGCATTACCCTCTTAAGAGAAGAAACGTATGAAAACTCAGCTAGGCTGAGTTTGCTGATCCTATTTGTGATTGTGAATATATTTTATATGCTTAATTCTAAATTATATATATAGTTGAAAACACAATTATATAATTGGATAAATATGTAACTAGCTAGTGGAGAGAAGAGTCTTAATTGTGCCATAGATTACGGGAGTAGTAGCTATTAAAGATGCATAGTTTTATTCACAACTTGATGAAAAGCCACTCGAAACAAGAGCTCAAAGTAGAGAAGAACACTCAAAGAAACACACACTCTTTGCAAAGCTACTTCACTCTACTAACTCAAAACATGTTTTAGACACAAAAGTCACCTTAACTATAACATTGGTATTTTCTTGCTCCTGGTTTTGTTGAGACGCTAGCTTGGTTTCTTTCCCTCTCTTTAACACATTACATCCTTCAGAAGCTTGTACCTGCGTGTGCCGGGTCGCGGTGACGGCGTGGGGCTCTTCCCCTTCTCCGAACCACTCTCATCACGATGATCATGCTGCTTCATCAATTTCTCGCCGGAATATTCCGAACGGTTGGCGGTTCCGGCCTCAATTCCGGCCACCGGTTTCTTCGAATTGGAGCCAATATGTCTCAAGTTCTTCTCCTCGCTCTGGCACCAATCGCACAGTTCTATCTCCGGTAACTCTCCATAGTAGTTGCTACAATACCTGAAAATTATTAATCAAACTTCAAGCTTAGCTCACATCTAAACAATAACAATAAAAAGAATCATATATATTATGTACGAAACTATATATAAACATAAAAAAGTTAGCACAAATATCTAGCCATATACGATCGTAATTATAAACACGACCCTCATGTTCTATATGATTGCTGTTGAAAACAACAGCGCTATTATTACTTGTATCTGCCAAATTAATGGTGGTTTCGTTACGATACAGAAAGATTGGACTAGATGTATGTGCTTGTGTTGTTTATGTGTGAGAAAGCGAATAATAGTGATGATTGAGAAGGAGAAAGAGAGCATACGAGTGCTGGAAGCGATTGCGGCATTTGTTACAGCGGAAAAGCTTGTCAGGGAAACCAACGTCACCGCACATGCAGCAAACGGTTTGAAGATCTACCATTGTTTTCGGCGTGCACGGACTCAGAGAGTAGCGAGGAGAAGAAGAGGAAGAATAAAAGAGGTGAGAGAGAGAGAGAGAGAGAGAGAGCAGAAAGCGAAGGAACCCACACGAGCACGGAGAGAAAGAAAGAAAAGAAAGTACGATGATGGCTGAGAAGGAAAGAGAGAGGAAAAAAGAGACAGTGAGAGTTTATATAGAGAAAGGTGAGTAGTGGGCGTTTGAGTCGGTGTATGAATCCGATGTATATTAATTTTATATATAAAATAAAAATAAATACAATAGCGGATGTATTCACAGGTAGACCACAGGTTGCTTGCAGTCACTTTCAGTTAGGGCGGGCAGGCAGTGAACAGAGAGAGGGAAAAGACAGTTATGACCCATGGCTGAGGTTGCTTCATTATCATTTCTTACCTATTCTTTTATGTTTTTCTTTCTTTCCTTTTCAACAGCTTTTGTCCTGTTTGTGGATTTTGGAATTGCCATATAAAATTGGAAAGTTAGCCATAAGAGGTTGTAGCCATGACCAATTCACCACCACGTACGCTCCACCACAGTGTGAGACACGCATATCACCGTTTCACTCCCTCCCTCGGCCGACCATCACTATTAATAATCACCAAACACATCACTTTTCACGTTTTCAGCTTTTCAAAAGCTCTTTCGCTGCAATAATATTTTACCCATACTTACTAACATCTATATGCCCTCATCCCCCTTTAGTCAACCAATTATTAACCAATTCAACTTTCTACCTACACTTTTGTTCGGAATTTATTGAAATAACTTATAGTTTGTATAAGTTAATTTTAAATTATTTTGATAAATTATATTAATTTATTTTTAATTTATTTAACAACAACAACAAATAATAATAATAATAGATAAGGAAATTGTATAAGATGAGTCGGTAAAAGTTGAACTATAAGAACATATAGAATATTGATAAATAAATAGTATGATCTCAATTTGCCCCGTCCTTTTGGCAATGTGGCTGTTTATCTTTACTTCAACCTATCTTCTCTCCATATCAGTCGACACACTTCCTTTGCAACCAAAAATAAATTTCTAGATATAGAAATAATAACAAGTAAATTATTTTGCTGAAAGAGTTGGTTTTTTCTTCAATTTTTATTTTGTTGTTTACTATTTCATTTCATTTATAATTTTCTAATGCTGTTTGTTCATATATGTGTCCGTCTCTAGTTAAATCAATCCATTATATTTTCATAGAAGCTAAAACAACAACTTAATCCTAATATATTTGTTCTCGTTGATTAAAATTCAATAAATTTAAAAAATATAATATATAGCTAATAATAATTGAACAAATGGACTGTTAAAATCGTTGTTTGAATAAAGGCAGTCAAGTATACAAAGTCATACTAATTAGGAAAGGTTTTTTAAAGCAATATACTGTAAAAACTGCTTCAATGAGTTGCTAAATTAATAATTAATTTCAAAATAAATTGAATAAAAATAATATGCTAAAATATTTATCACAATTGAACAAAGGCAATAAAATTAGAGTTTTATTTTAATACAATGTTAATAATATAAAATCTTTTACATTGTCAACTACGAAAAATTTACCAGAGATATGAATTTTAAGCAACTTTTTATAAAAATAAACTATTCTTAACTCAGTCAAATGTCAAATTGCATTCAAGTTGTATATAAGTAATAAGTTAAACTTTTTCTTAAAATTATTAGCATTCATTTATTTATTCATTAAAATTACAACATGTTATTTTAATTTTGGAAATTATAAAATAATAATTACTCAAGTGTCTAAAATTATATTTATAAAAATTAAAATAACTCATAATTACATGTAATAATTTGAAGAGTTTAAGTAATGCATGTCTTTATTATTTAAAATTTAAATAGACTAACGCTAATAATTTAAAAACTAAACCTAGTACATTTTTGGATTCCTTATCGCACGTAGAAGATAGGAAGGAAACTATAGGAATCTCTAACTACTTGGATGGCAAAGGCGACAGGAAAGTCAGCACATCGCCAACAACTGACAACTATCTGGAACCCTGTGAGCAGATGTTATATCAGTGTAGTTCCAACCCGTCATGATAAATGATTTGTAACACCAACCACTTACAACACTTTCATTAACATCGCTTATGAATATCAAATAACTTCAAATTAACCCCACGATTATATAGATTTCGTGCGTTGGTGATTAAGGAATGCCAAGAGCCAAATTAACCCATAAACATTATCAAATCATTTGATTCTGACGCTCTGACATGCATGAAGATCAACTTCAAGGAGCTGAAAACGATTACTTACTGGTTACACGTATGATCCACTATTTTAAGAAAAAGTTAAGCCTAAATTCATGGTAAATTGAAACTATAATTTTGTAATCATTATTGACAACATGTAAACGAAGGTGAAATGTTGATTAATATTTTATATTTTGCAGCGTTTTTAGAGTACAGTTGATATAATAAAAGAAACTGTCATCATACCCTAGTACGTAACGCTAAAATTCTCATACATGTATTCAGAATCCACGTCAGAAAAATGGATGTTCCCATTTTCCACCCATTTTCTAGTATCAAAAGAGAGAGAGATAACTCTTGTAATCTAAGGCAGCATACTGGCCATAGAGTGTGGCCATATCATTTGCAGGTATCTACCACCCGCTCTGCAAAGGAGCATTGCATCGTGGCAAGACGAGGATACACTGATCTAAATTTTCCAGATAAGTTTTATGTTAAAATATTTTAATTTTATTATTCATTTTAGGATAAAACTATTCAATTAAAAATATTAAATAATATAATTTGTACTAATGTATTTTGATTTCTTTTCTTTTTTCTCTCTCTCATTATAGAGAGGAACACTTGTTAAAAGATATATTTAAACTACTTTAAATTTAAACAAAAATTACACATTATGCATTAATTTATTTTTAGGTAAATACACCCACAACAAGAAAAATGAAAAATTATTACAGCTTGATAAAGAAACCACCGTCAAAGATATATTCTACCTAGCATCTTTAAGGTATTACTTCAAGAATATATTAATAATAAAAAATTATTTAAAATTGTAATAATATACTCTCTTTATGATTTGAAATTTATTTTAACATTTTTAATTTATTAATTTCTTAATAAGTACTTTTAATTAGTAAAGTTTTTTATTATCAAATTGTAAACAAATTTATTGTCTTTATTATAATACAATAAATTCTTAACTTTTTACCTATTTATACATCTAATATTTCAAGCATCTTTCCTTTCTCTTGACTTTTCTTCTTGCCCAAAACTTTCTTCCACCTGTATCTATATTGTTAATCTCCACGAATTTCCTTTATATTTCAGTCTACAATTTTCATTTTCAATTCTTAAATGCATAGAAAGTCAACCTTTTCCTTCTGCACCAACTTTTCTACAATGTTTTCTCCCTTCCTACCATATAGATCCTTATGTTGTAAAAGCAAATCTTCATCTTTTATTTTCACTTCTCCCTCTTCTATTTCCTAATTTTCAATTTCATTCTTTGTCATTCATGTCTTTCTTTTATTACTATAATACTGTGAATCATTTCTATTCATTAACTTTGTCCACCCGTACCTAATGATTTACCTTAATGGTCCCATATTTCATTTGCTTCTTTTGCTTCATTTCTTCTTAGAAAAATAATGTAATTCCTAAGTCAAATAAGTTGCTAGATGAAAATGACTATTCACATAATGTCATTCTCAAGGTTCTCTGTGATTTTTTTTCCTGCTTATAATTCTGTATTTTTCTTTCTTCCTTTTCAAATCATTGTTGGTCATGATCAACATCCAAGATTTCTTTAGAGAATCTTTGTTGTCTCTTTCTCCCTCGAATTTAATTTATGGATTTTAGATTCTTTAGATAGCATTTTTAGAAGAATTAGATGCATCCCAAATAGATGAATGAGTGAATCCTGCATTGTATAAAAAATTATTAAGTAATGTAAATATTTAAGTTTAATAATTAATGTTAACAAATTCAACTGTATAGATGGAGAGAGGGGAAAAGGAGAAAGAGAGAGGAAGAATGTGAATATATGTGTGCACTCTGAATAAAAAAAATAATTATTAGTGTATGGACTAAGAATCTTTGTTATAACCATACTTTTTTTCTACCACTATTATTTATTTTAATAAGTGAGACATTTTAAATTTTTTTCTTTCTATAGCAATGTAATAGTATCTTTAGAATAATAAATATAATTTTGTATGATATCAAATAAAAAACTTGATTATGAAATCTTGTTTAATATTATTTTGAAAATTTCTCTAATCAAATATTAATATAATAATATGACATTATAATACAATGGGAGTAGTATGTATGTAAACTAACGATCTGTCTCATGGATCATAAATATAAAATGTCAAATAGACACATATACACATTAGCAATCATGTATTGGACTAATAATGCTATATTTACCATAACAAAGTAACTCTAAAATCAAAATTGAACATGTTTATACATGCTTTGAAATGTGGATATTGCATAGATATTTAAGGATCATTATATTCTGTTATCGTTACCATGTGCATGATTTTTAATAATAATATGAAAATTAAGTCATATATACACATATAAAGTAAAAAAGTAATAATTAATCACATATTTGAACTTAACATCACAACTCTCTCAATTATTTGTAATGCATTACAATGCTCGGGCCTTATTTATTCACTAGTGGAAAAAATATTTTTAAAATCAGTTATTTTTTATTTTTAAAATCGGTTGTTTAATCGATTTTGAAACGACCGATTTTAAATAGTAAACTTTTTAAAATCGGTTAACAACCGATTTTAAAACTGAACTTTTAAAATCGAATATGACACAACCGATTTTAAAGAATCAAATACTTTTAATCTGCGATCGTCATCTTCCATATTTGCGACTAATCTCCATAGCCTCTTTATCGGAGGTAGATTTCTTGAAAGAGTAACCACAACCTTCTCCTTATCCTTTGGTGGGGCAACAACATCCTATTCAACAACGTACAATTTTGATATTATACTACATTAGAAGAAAATAACACTAAGTTAAAATTAAATATTACTTAAATAACATACCTATGAAGATATCATCTTCACCAAACTCTGAGGCCACTGAAGGAAGGTGTTTAGGGCTTGTCCCATCATTTGAACCTCCTCTGTCGACACAGGAACTCTTGCCTCTGGATGTCCAACATCCATTACTAAAACCCTAACCATATCATCTCCTATGGTCTGATAGTGCACAGTAGACCCAAACATGTGAATCCTCCTTATGCATCAATAGGATCGGGTGATCATCTCTATTATTCAACCTTGAATTTCCTATTAAAAATAAGCAACGGTCATTCAGGAAACCAAAAAAGATGACATTGTGAATGATGCATTCACGAACGTTACTAACCAAGTACAGATAAAGAAAAAGCATCCAAAACAGCGAAAGAAATAAATACATTACCTAAAATGCGTGCACTTGCCTTTGACCTAAAGATTGCAGCTTTGAATCCTGCCCCACCTTTCAACCTTCTCCAAATCCTGAGTTTTTTTTTTTTTGAGAAAACCTCCTTCTTTAGTAGATAGGCCGAGACGCTCCACCGCTAGACCTTGCTTTGTTCTTCTGGAAGGAAGCCTGAGGAGCAATTGCTGGACCGGAGCAAATCTATTATATTAACGGATGGGAACCCCAGAGCAAATCTCCAACTTGCCTAGGTTTTTGCTGAGCGCTGGAACAGGAAGGGGCTCCTCTGCTGCGAGAATGACTCAATAAAGGGAGATATTTGTATAAAAAATCATACAAGATCGATTAATAGGAAAATCGATCTTATATATATCTTTTAAAATCGGTTAATAAAAAAACTGATTTTATATATATCTTTTAAAATCGGTTAATAAGAAAATTGATTTTATATATATCTTTTAAAATCGGACATACACAACTGATTTTAAAATGCTAGCAATTATTTACAAAATTGCCACCACGTCATTTTTAAAATTGACTACTTAATAACCGATTTTAAAAGTGTGATTTTAAATTTATTTTTTCCACTAGTGATTAATTCTTGTATACAAAATTCTTTACCTTTCTTTTTCAAATCAACAATTAGAGGTTTTGTGTTGATATTCTAGGATGACTATGGTGTCATCTATCTCATTTATTTTACATATATAATGTGCAAATTACTCTACTAGTACAAAATGTCATCAATCCTAGTAACAGTAAGGTCAATTATGATGGTTTCGTGTTATCCACCACCCATGACATAAGGTAACCAGCTAGTCCAAGTCATTTTCAAGATTTGTGCATGTCACTATCCCTTATGGTCATATCTTGAACTCACTCGCCTATCTTGTGCCTACATCCAACATAGCTCGATACTTCAATTCATCATTTGTTCTTTCTCAATACATATGAATGAATAATTTATCAAAAGCAATTAATCACTTTATAACCACAATTCATATTAAAATATCCATTTTATCAACTTGTTCGTTTACATTCTTTTATTCATATGTGTTAAGGTAATCTTTTTCACTAACTTATTGAAATCACTTTGTTGAGATTTGACGTCATCTATAAATGTGATTAAATTAAACCTTATTAATGTTAAGTTAATCATCAACTGAGGAGATAACTTATAGAATTGAATCATGCAATTTTTTTAGTGTAATTACTTTGGTCTTGCGAAATTTTTTGTGCAACTTAGTTAGTCTTGTTGTGACCAAAGTAAATCTTATAAAGGTTAAGATAATCTTAACATTAGGAAGTTGCTTTTAGAGTTAATTTAGGAAAAATCCAAATTCAAAATTTATTTCTTTTATTTATAATTTATTCACCAAAAATCAAAATAAAAAACAATAATTAGAATTTTTCCATTTCTTGATTAAAGTAATTTATTTCGTGAAGGTATTTTTATTAAAATTTAGCTTTTAGGTTGTGCAAGAAAAAGACAACGGAAGGAGTAATTGTGTCATTTTTAATACTCTTCGGGATATTTTAGTCATTTCACATGTATAATTTAGAAAAATTATTAAAAATTACAGAAAATAAATGTTAAACGTTCTAACATTTATTATAATTCAACACTTAATTTTTCATAAATTTAAAAATTTATATCAATTAAAACAACTTATATGTTTTTTATTGCAAAACCAAGAATGTTTTTGGTAAATCCGTACTCACTGTACTTAATTTTTTTTAACCACAGAAAAATAATACTCACTACTTTACGGATATTTGTGCCTTCCTGATTATAATCTGATTCTAATTAAAATTATTTTACAAACTATAATATTTTAAGTCAGGATTAGAAATTATCTAAATAGACTAAAAACATAGATGTTACAATCACTATAAGTGAATTAACATGATATTTTCATTAGTTGCTTCTTCAGAAAATTGATAGGATAAATTTTTAAATTTTAAAAATATAAAACCTTTATTAACAGAATTAAAGAGTTTAATTTAAATACACTCACAATGTAAAATAAAATTTACACAGTCATTTAATTAAGAACTGTCATATCTAAAATAATCATTAATTTATGCAATAATTGATGTTAAAATTATGTACTTTTAATTGATTGATATTACAGTAGAAACTTATTAAATTAATAATGTCAGGACTGGAGAAATTTATTAATTTAGAAAGTTATTAATTTATCGATAAATTAATAATTATTAATTTAAAAAGTTTTTAAGTAATTATACTGTAAATATCAAACAAAAAGAAAAATTAATTTATGTCTCTTAGAATTACGTTGCAGCGAACCTTGGGACTCAACGTACAGTAAATTAGTAACTACACTACATATGCATTGGAAATCAATAATGACTTTTGAAGTACAGTAAATGTAAAGAAGAGGAACAAATGTGTTCAATGTATTCTTAAGCAAGTTTGGCATATATAAATTACATGAATGTGTTAGAGTATTCAAACCATATCTCACAAGATGGCTTCTCATCTAAAAGGTGTTGCAAAATCAACTATGTCAGATCAAATACGTAAGGAGTTGTGTGAGTATAAGAGAGATAATCCTGCAAGCACATAAAAAGACTTGCAGAGATTGCTTGAGGGAAAATTTCAGCTGAAAGTTAGTCAAGGAACAATATCAAACACACTTAAGCGGTCATATGACTATCTCTATGCTAAAATAGAGAAGGGAAGAGCAGAGATCAAAAGACACAAACCAGCAAAATATCCTTACATGGAGAAGGTTGTTTATGAGTGGTTTCTCCAGCATTAAGAACGTGTGAATATCACAAGAGAATTAATTTTGCAGAAAGCAAGAGATACAATGAAACTCGTGTACCCTCATGATGATTCAGATTTTAACTTCTCTATAGGATGGCTTGGGAAATTCAAGCACCGACATGGCATAAAGTCATTTCGTCGTTTTGGCGAGAGTGGGTCTGTTGATATAGAGGACATGGAGCATAAATTGGTATCGATTCGGGAGAAAATTGATCAGTTCCCTATGAAAGATGTTTTCAATATGGATGAAACTGGGTTGTTTTATAGGCTACAAGCTGATCATTCACTGGTAACAAAACAACTTGAAGGAAGAAAACAAGATAAAGAAAGGCTGACGGTAGTTATTTGTTGCAATGAAGATGACTCTGAAAAAATCCCTCTATGGATTATTGGGAAATATGCAAAGCCTCATTGCTTCAAGAATGTCAACATGAATAGCTTGAATTGTCAGTATCGAGCTAACAAAAAAGCATGGATGACTAATGTGCTTTTTGATGAATATGTTCGTTCATTTGACCAAATGATGCATAGTAGAAGAGTTCTACTTGTGGTGGATAATTGTCCAGCATATCCAAGAAATATTGAAGGGCTAAGAAACGTTGAGTTGTTCTTCTTGCCACCCAACATGACATCAAAGATTCAACCTTGTGATGCTGGGATAATAAGAGCTTTCAAGATGCATTACCGTAGAAGGTTTTACCGCAAAATATTGGAAGGTTATGAGGTGGGACAATCTGATCCAGGGAAGATAAATGTCCTTGATGCTATCAATTTGGCAATCCCAGCTTGGATGATAGATGTTCAAAAAGAAACAATAGCGAATTGTTTCTGACACTGTAAAATTCGTTCAGATAGTGACGTTGCAAGAAATTTGGATGAATCCACTTTTGATGAAGAAACTCAAGACCTCGAGACTATGATCAATCAATGTGGCTATCGTAATAAGATGGATATCGACAATCTAATGAACTACACAGGTGAAAATGAAGCATGTTCAGAGGTTCAGAGTTTAGAAGATATTGTGGGTACTATCATTGAGAACAATGCAGAGGATGACGACGAAGATGATACAGTGTCTTTGGAGCCTGTTTCGCGAAAGAAAGCACTTATGGCGTCGAACACTCTTCACAATTTTATGATACAATACAAAAATACAACACCTGAGCTATTGGATGCAATAAGAAAAGTTAGAGATGAGCTCCAAATAGACTTAAACTTTAAAGGAAAACAGACAAATATTGAATCATATTTCAATAGAGTGTAATATATTTTTTTTCAGTTTCTATGAATTTTTAATTTATAATTTTCTTGAGACCGAAAATTATAAAGGGATCTCCCGAAAAATTATTATCTTATTATTTTATCGAGTTTTTTAATTTTTTATATTGGCCCAAGTCAAGACCGGATAAATTTATTATTTTAGAGAGTTTATTAATTTATCGAGTATTAATTTAAAGAGTTTTTACTGTATAAAACTCTTTACATCAATAATATACTAAAGTTAAACTAAATATAAATTGTCAATAAAGGATAACCAACTTTAACGCCCGGTTATATAAGGAACCGTTAATGTAGGTAATTTATAATCAAAATACTCAACCCTTACTCCCGAAAAGTAAAACAAAGGGTTTTTCCTTGTTGCATATAAGTTGTTCAGAGGCCACATCTCCGAACTTGAACGCATTTGAATTAGTATATTAAAGTTGTTCTGCACCATTGTTAATAACAAAAGCTCGACTGCATGTGCTATACTGATAGTTGATTGACAGCAGTTGCAATTTCATTCACGTTATCTCGCCAACATTGTTCCTCCACTTTGTACAAATGAAATTCAAAGAAGAAAGAAAGAAAATTAAAGAAACGAACGGTAGCAAAAATAGGCAGAGACAAACCAACCTTCGCATTGACTGAGGTAGGGACTGTGTCATCAAGTGGTAGCATTAAGGTGCATAAATGGATCATCTAGCCTAGGGAATCAAATGACTTCGCAAAGGATGGATGTAGACATCCGCGTTGCCATGTAGCTGTGTCTTTTCAGTGCAACTAGCCTTAGGTCTTTAAACCACGTTGATTTATTACATAATAACGTTCATTTATTAGATATGGATAGTTTATTATTATAATCCTCATCTTGTAAAGGCTTTTCAACTTAACACCTCCAATCCTTTTGGAATTGTTAATAAAGGTTATCATTTTTTTTCTAAATTTAAATTACATAGCGGTAATTTTACAAGAAACTTATAACTAAGGATTTGGTTTATTTAGCAAACGAAACTTTCGTAGTAGTTACTTTTCAGCCTTTTTTAAAGGCCTGTCCATTTGAAGCAGTTCAAATTCATGCTAATAAAGACTCATGTTTCCTAACTTTGTAGTTATAGAAATAATCGCTATAATATGCATGTATGCTATAAAAAATTAAATTTGACATAATAGTTGTTCTCATGAATATATTTTTTAACTAATATATTTTGTGATTTTGGAAAAAGGTTGATTCAATATTTTTAACAATTAATTGGTAAAGTCTTAATTTCCATAGAAGTATATATAATTTTAAAATAAATCACTTATATATAGAATAACATTTCTAACTTCTATATGTATATAGGATTGAATAAGAGTAAATACAATTCATCGCGGAACTACAATTCCAATTTGCTTGCCATATTCATTACATATACATTTTTACCTTAAATATTTTTTAGTCCTCACATTTTAAGTAAATTTTTAGTTTTAGTCCCTTAAATTTTTTTATTTTAATTCTTACATTTTATAAATCTTTGTTTATAATTAAAAATAAACTCATTCATGAACTAGATAGAGGTGCATAAGTAAACATAATAATTAATTTAAATAATTTATTTATTTGGACTTAAATATTTAAAATTGGTTAGCGTAAATCTATCCCAAAAGTCCATGTTGAGAGGAAATTAGGGTTAATACTTTATGTATTGTTCTATGTGTCTTTTGTTGTCATTAAAAATTGTATAATCACATGAGTTGTCTTACAATTTGTCCCATCAAAAGTTGTGATTTGAAAGAGTGGATTACAATGAAAGTTTAGACCTTTTAGTTTTCATAGAATTCAAAGGGTAAGCACTAAGCTCTGATGACAAATGTTATATCTTCAATAAGTAAGTCTAAAACATTATTATAATAATTATTAATATTTTTAATTATCTTTGATGTTCTAATTTTACATAATCTTATATGTATAATTTTTACTTATATTTGACATTAGAGCATAAATTCTATGATTTAAAACTCATCTATTTTGTTAATTATTAATTATAAATTATTAAAATTTGAGTTTGAATAAGGTTATGTGATTTTGATATGAGCAAATGAACTTGATTTGTGCATTTTACCCAGAGGAAAATGTACCATTTTATTAACCTTACTTTGATAGCTTATTTCTTTCTTGAGCTATATCTTGTCTTGTGAAATGTTCTGATGCATTCTTGTTATGTCTTGATAGTAAATTTTTTTATGAACAACTATTTTGCATCCATTGAGATCTTGACTAGATCAAACAAAACTAAATAGAAGTATGATTAAGAATTCTCTTTGTAAATTATTGATCTTTATTTAATTTTGCATGAGGATAAGCCTATAATGAATTAGTAAAGTGCATTGGAACAAAAAGAACTTTTAAATCAGTGGGAGAGGTTTGTTGTAACATTCTTGTTTTTATATTCATTATTATGGCTATTTGGCTGTAGCGAGAAAGAGCGTTCAAAATCAGGCTATTTGGAACTCTCTCGCTATAACAAAAAATCCTCGCTGTAGCAAGAAGTAGATAAGGATGACCAATCAGCATTTTTGCTATAACTAAGATTCTCGCTGTAGCAAGAAGCTCTCACTATAGCTAGAATAACAGACATCAAAATGAAAGATACTCTTTAATTTTTTTGCTGTAGTGAGAGAATGACTCGTTGTAGCGAGAATATCATAAGTTATGAGGTATTTAAGGGTTTTCAACCTAGAAAACTTGGATTACAATCCAAGTTTATTCTCTCTTATCTCTCCCTCTCTTTTCTAAAAAAAAAACTCCCTAAACTTCAATCTTCCTGGCTTACAGTTCAACCAATCAACTCCAAGTAAGATCTTGGAGCTTACTTCTCTCATTTTTGTTTGTTTTCTCTATTTCTTACTTCTTAAAATGCTCTCTTTTGTGATATCTAGGAAAAGCTTGGTTCTTTTACCAAAATCCCTTATAACTCTCCTTTCAAAAATTCATTTCGAGGTAAGGAAAGTTTTATTTTGTCATTTTAAGCATAGTGAATATTTTGTATTCATTGAAGTACTTTTATATGTTTTCTTGTATGTAAATATATGATTGAATGATATATAGGTATTTTAAAAGTTATAATGATGTATATTTGGTTGATTTGGGATGATTGCACTGTATATATGTTGTATATGAAGGACTTAATTCGAAAATGTCTTAAGTAAGTATGATTCTTTAGTTGAATGATATTGGATTATGGTGAAAGTTTAATGAAGTATGTTTGACTAATCATGAGTGTTAGTACTATATTCTTGTAGTATAAATGTTTTGAATTTAGTCCGGAAGTGCTTTACTAACCATGATCTTTTATCTGAGTAAAGAGTTTGACATGAAAGAGAGTATAAAATAAGTTCAAAGTGATGAAAGGAACTAGTGTGAATAGTTACAAAGATCCACTGGGGGTATAGTGTAACACCCTACATTTCTCTATTTTAAATATATTTATTTTAATAAAATTTTAGAAAGAATAATCAACATATCTATCTAACCATTAATCAAATATACAAAAACAAAACCTTCAATAATAGTAAATTTATATACAAAACAAATTTAAGAAGATAATTGCATGAAATTATTACAATTTAATATTTACATATCATTATCTATAACATATTAAAATTTTAGCAATTCATACTCATTCTCATATACAAAGGACTTAAAACTAATCATCTATGTCATGCTAGCTCTCAATTTCTGCCAAGTCCTCAGAGGTTAATTCACCATACTCTCCAAGCTAGGCGTCACCAAAGTCTGCCACTAATTCTATACTAAGGAATCTTTCAAATGTATAGCTATTAGGTCTTCCTAGCAAATCATGATCATGATAAGTAAATACATTATTCATGATCCTAGAAGACCTTTCTATTCACTGATATAGATAAAAACTAAGAGATTAAAGGAACTACATAATTATAGACTACTTTTAATGTGTACTCTTGATTCTCCTCAAAATGTACCCTAAAATACAATTGTACTACACATCTATATTCGCTAAAAACATAATTTAATCAATTACTAGTAAAGACATCTACTATATCAATCCGCACAGGATGTGTTGTCATCTTTACTACCTAGAGGATGGTGTAAGGGTGAGCAAATATTCTACCTTTCAAACATAACACAATTGCATCATATCACTTATTACAAAAATCATAAATATACAATAATTATCACTTTATGTCACAATTCAATTATTTTCTTCCTAGCATACAAATTCACATAATTTCATCATATTCTTATCATTCCATTTTCAAATACACACTTTCAGTGCACTGTAATTACAGTCATTTAATGCCTCCAGTAGTTCTCAAGATCTTACTTAATCATGTAAATATTTTCCGGTTAACTCATGCAATACAGATACAAGGTATGCAATTACGAGCCCCTTAGCAAAGGCATAGTCAGGAGTCTAATTGAGAAACGAGTGTGAGGCCTTATGGCATATTCGCACTCAACAATAATATACGTACAATTGCAAATGTCGCTCACCATCCTACATTTTCCTGAGATTTCCTTACCATCTCTGGACTCTATAATCCAGTGCATCTTTGTAACTATTTACACTAATCCATTTCGCTCTCATATTCATTCCATCATCCAATTATAAAATTGTGCTTATTAGCATTCCAAACTATTTTCATATTACTCATCACTTACTCATGATTTCAATAATCACATTATTCAACAAATCATTAATGACACATTCATCATTTTCAGACATATCTCAATAATAAGGTTATATTATATCCAGTACATTCATTAAACTTATTCGATGATAATAATATGCTTTCTCATTATACATTTCATATTTACACAGTAAAATAAGTCAACCAAAACATCAAACATATTCACATCAGTAATATTTCTGCATTATTACATATTATTCATGCATATATGATAAAAATGCTATGTAAACATACTCTCCTAGGCTCAACATATGACCTATAACAACATAATGATGAAATAGAGCACGCCTTACCTTAAAATAAAGATCTAAACGAATGTTGATGATGAAGAAAGTCCTAAATAGTACTTCTACCTAGGAAATACGAATTTGTTTTTTAAGAACAAGATTCAAAGAAAATGAACGATAAAAACACCATTAAACTTAAGGAAACTTACTTAGAATTGCTTAGAATGAACATATTCAGAAAATAATTAGGATTTAGAGAGGTTTTATCTAAGAAAATGTAGAGAGAGTTCAAAGAAAATGAAGGTTGGGACGTGAAATGGATTGAGAAATGAGTTTTTTACATATGAAAACTCTTAAATACCCTCATAATCACGATACTCTCACTATAACGAGTCATTTTTCACTATAGCAAGAGATTGTCGCTAGAGTGAAACTCTTTCTTGCTACAGCAAAAATATCAGACAAAATTACATTCTGTTTTCTGCACTTTTCACTATAGCGAGAGAACTCTTGCTACAACAAGACTATTCTCGCTGCAGCAAGAACGCTCCAGAATGTTTCATTTTCACCACCTCATTCTCGCTACAGCGAGAGATTTACAATTCTAACACTTCAAAATTCTCTTAACATACTCTTACATGCATATTTATCATAACCATATAATTTTAATTAATATAGAAACAAAGATGTTACATATAGAGTCCAGAGACAATGAAAAATCTGAGAGAAACGTAGAGTAGTGAACGACATTCGTGTGTGTGTACACACTCTTTCTGGGAGTGAATGCGTCACATGGCCTTACACTCGTTTTCTAACTAGACTCTTGACTATACTTTTGTTAAGGAGTCCGTCACTGTATAGGTTGTATTTGTGGGTATGGGCTAACTGGTGACTATTTACCTAGCTGTGTAAGAACTCAAGAAGTGCTGAAGGCATTTGTGATCACAATGCGAGTGCATATTTGAAAGAGATAAATGTAATGACTTGTGATAGAATATAGGCATGTGTGATTAGGCGAGAGTAATTGATACACTCTGTCATTAGTTGATAATTTTTTATATATTGCTTGTGGGATTGATATTACTTTATTTTCTTATATTCCATGACTATGATTATGTTGTGATATTGGTCTTTGAAATGACGTTATGTTTATAAATGGTAAGATAGATGCTCATCCTTACTAAACTTTTCAGGAAACAAGGATGACGACACCCACAGGGAAAATTAGATTAATAGATAGTTATATAAATTGTAGAATAAATTATGTATTTAATGAGTATAAGAGGTTTTGTTACTTTAAGTTTGCCTTAGATTGTGACAACGTACCCAGCTATATGTATACCTTGGAGATGGACCTATATTATAGTATTCGTCTAGATTTTCCTGTAAATGATAGGATCCATCATATTCTTTGTATATATATTTATAGAGCAACTATTAGGACTTTATCTACTATGAGCTATCTGTGCTCCTATTTTGACCATGATCATCTCAGAAGACTGACCCAAGTGACTTTTGAGTGGGTTATTGACGTTGAGGTCACGGCTGACTCTGGCAATCTTTATCTTAGAGAAGATGATGATTTAGACTCCGAGGAGCTAGTTGAGATAGAGAGATGGCATGGTGACAATTAGTGTTAGGCCCTCAATATGTTGGATATGGTTGTGACTGCTTTAGGACTTAGTTTATTTTGTTATGTAATTACTTATCTTAAGTCCTATATCTTTTGATCAAATATTTGTAAATTATTATACTATATATATGTAATTGATGTTAGTATAATGTAATTATTCAGGTATGATTTACTTTTCTTATTTCATTACTTCAATTTAATTTATGAATGGAGTTCTTTATATAAAAAAAAGTTTAATTTTCTCTCATTTATGTATTACACGTACAAAACAAAAGAGAAAATTTATTTCTTTTCATTGTTTTCAAATAAACTATTAAATATGCTGAATTAAAATTTAAGGACGTCACATTTGCTAGGTTAAGCTTGATTGCTATCAAGAGGATTGTTTCTAAACATCTTTTGAGTGGTCTTTTAGAGAATGGACAACTACGGAGTTTCTTGCCGTTCTAAAAAAGAGGTATCAGATATCTAATAATATTGGATCTAAATGTCTAATGAAACAGTTAACAAACATGAAAATTATGATATGTGCTTATAGATAGGAGAGTTGACAATTTGTAGATCGTGGGATACACAAATTCATATCTTAGAGATGCCTTAGTGATAGGAATTGACTTTAGGATACATCTTTAATATGATCAAAGGTTCCTTATCTGAGAAGAGTAAAAAATTAACTTTTGCTAACTCTACTGTATAAGCAAAAATTATTGTTTATTATGTTGTTAACCTTTATATTATTTGGTTAAGAAACGTGGTGTCAAAACTTTCTATTATGATTTTTATTGCTAGACTGTTAAAGATTTATTGTGATAATAATATTGTGTTCTATGTAAAAAAAATAAAATTATTAATGATTCTAAACACTTAAAAAATGGAAGCACTCGACTATTAGAGATCTTGTGAAGAAAAATAACACAATTATTGAGTATATTAATATATAATCTAATTTATAACATTTAAAAAGTATATTGAGAATATAAACATTATGAGTTCTTTTAATATACTTAGTTAGAGTTATTTTTTATGTCATTTTCTTATCATGTTGGATATATTATTTTAAATACTTTTTGTATTTAGTTGACATGTATTCCTTATTTTGATCAGTTGATAATACATCTTTTTTCATATATCTTTATATATACATGTGTATTTGTTATATAAATTGTCAAATTAAAATCTTACTTTTGTTAGAGTCTTGTAATTAACACTATATGGAAGTTTAGGCATAATTGTGATTTTGAGCTCGGTATTGTTGAACCACTGTGTCAATGGTCGATCCCATTTGGAGCTAAAGTATCATGATAAAATTATGAGCTCAACGTAATTGGAACCACTATGTCAATAGTTGATGCCATTTGGAGTTGAGGTATCATGATCAAATTTTGAGTTCAGCATTGTTAGAACCACTATTCGTAGTTAATGCCATTTTGAGTAGTGGGATGGTGATTTTTTAAAAGACCATGTAATTTCTCTAACTCTAGGCATTTAGGAAAAATTGTAAGGATTAACAAAAAAAAAGAATGATGGTTTAACTTTTGAATCACACTGACATGTCATTTTTTTTGTTGTACTCTACATTAATTCCTGGTTAATGGAATTGGTAACATATGTAACCATAGAAAGTCCTATATTAATAAAAGATATAACAACAATCACTCATAATATTATAGTAAGTGAGTTCTTCTGCAACAATTCAATTTTCTTATTCCTACTCAAAGACATGTATGATATATGGTTGGTTAATGGAATTGGTAACATATGTAACCATAGAAAGTCTTATATTAATACAAGATATAACAACAATCACTCAATATTATAGTAAGTGAGTTCTTCCGCAACAATTCAATATTCTTATTCCTACTCAAAGACGTGTATGATATATGGTTGGTTAATGGAATTGGTAACATATGTAACCATGGAAAGACTTATATTAATAAAAGATATAACAACAATCACTCATAATATTACAGTAAGTGAGTTCTTCCGCAACAATTCAATTTTCTTATTCCTACTCAAAGACGTGTATGATATATGATTGGTTAATAGAATTGGTAACATATGTAACCATAGAAAGTCTTATATTAATAAAAGATATAACAATAATCACTCATAATATTATAGTAAGTGAGTTCTTTCGCAACAATTCAATTTTCTTATTCCTACTCAAAGACATGTATGATATATGGTTAGTGAGTCTACTATTAGAGACTTTTTGCATATACAAATATTCGAATTCGAGACATTGCTTAAACGATACCGAGCCGCTTATTACTCGGACTAACTTTCGTTAGTCAAGTCATCACTCTTTAGCTGCTTCTTGAGATAAATATGTAATTCTTTTGGTGCTAATGTCGAAACCCTTACATTGGCTAGTGCATATATGCGTAATTTATATATGTTTGGGGCTCTGTCAATTTTTTATATTTTTGCTGCCAGTAATTCTACTTTAAAAGTAAGCAACTCTACAAATGTTTAGATGTATCATTCTATTGTACTTAATTTACAAGAGGTTGTAGATCATGAGGATACTGATTCAAATGCTTATATTGTGATCCTCAGACAGAATGAGACGTCATATGTAATCTTATACGTAATAGACAACTTTCACATTGTGGAACAAGTCATTGACCAATAAATATAATAAATTTGTTGTAGTTTTCTACTTTTGAAGTAACCCAAAAAAAAAAACTTTTCTTTTTTAAATTTTATGAAATATATTTATTATTCTAAATTTGTTAAAAATTTTAAACTAAAATCCTTTAAATATTACAAAAAAAATCTAAAGAAAATTACGTTGAGAAGTCCGTTTGTGAAAACCATCTTCTCAATTTATCTCTCTTCTCTCTCTCTCTCTCTCTCTCTCTCTCTCTTTTTATTTTTCATATTTTGGAAATTAAAGTCACAGAAATGATGTTTTTAGTAATAAAATTTTGAAGTACAATAATTCAATATAAAAAAGCTCAATAAAAAGGTTTCAATTTACTATGTAATAAAAAATTTTAAAAAATCATCAAACAATAATCTAATACGAAACGTAGCATTTTTCAAAAGATAAATTTCAAAAACAATAATAATAAAATAATTTTGATTGGATAAAAAAAGAAATTTGAACATTTGATTATAAGCCTTAGATTAACATTAAACCAGACTTGAAACATAGGAGGAACATAGCAAATAAAAAAGTAGGGTAGTGTGTTGAAAAATAAGGATAGTCCAGTGGCGTTGAAGCGAGAAAGGGAGTTGAATTGGAGAGGGGAGATAGATGAGGGACCATTTGGCCTTTGGCATGGAGCAGCAAAGGCCAAGCCAACATGTGCATCAGTGAGCTATATTAATCCCATGTGCTTTAACTAACTTGTTAGAATAATAATAGGTTGTTGTCACCAACCTTATTCCTTTTAAGCAAGCACAGTATCATTCAGAGTCTCGGTCAACTTTAACGTGCTTCTAACTTGTAATGTTGAGATTCTCACAAACTTACACTCTACAAATCGTTTACTTGTTGACTACGTTAGATTCTCTTGTGCTCTTCCTTAGACAATTTAACCCATTGTTTTATTTTCATTTTTAAATAATTACAAAACTCAAACACGTGCTGAATAATTTCTTTATTGTTATAGAATTCTTATTTTTCATTTTATTATTATTTTTTATTTGAGACAACATTATTATTTTGATTTTTTAATCTATATTTAATTAATTGTCTAATTTTATTTTCCGTTTTGCTTGATTTTACTTAGGTTCTATATGTCAATTGTGGTTTAGGGTTTACACTTCTCTCCGTGTATCATTATGTATTTAAATCAAAATAATTATTACAAAATTTAGCAAGTAGTATAAGAGGAAAAATAAGTACATGCTATATCTATTCTTTTATTTATTAATCAAATTTAATTAGAATAAATTAAAAGGTTTGAATCCCCACAAGTCTATATTCTTGTTAGATTCAACCTTGATCTTATTGATTAAAAAATATTAGAGCTTTGTTATAATAGGATTCTAGAGACAATATATATATATATATATACATCCTTTATTGAACAAAATCTTAAAAAAATTTAATTAATATTAAGATTTTTTTAACTACAAGCGAGGAATGTTAATTTTTTATTAGATTGATTCTTTTAAAAATAAATTATAATTGATTCAGAGCTTTTATTCGTTATGGTTTGATCAACATACTAATGCTTCATGTGATTTTGTTGAACAAAATGATAGAATAGATTTTTTTTCCTCTCATGAGCTAAAACGATCTGAATTTTGATTTGTTTTATCTATTAAATAAATCATATAATCAGTCTAGGGTACTTTTTTGTTGCATATAATGAGCAAAACTACAATTTTTTAATGGCAATATAAGTGAGATTTGAGACTATATTTTTCACACTTTTGTAGTTCCACATATTTTATCTACCACATTTTTTTATGACAATGTATGTAAGAATTGAAAGAAACATTTTGTTTTTGACTTAACTTTAGTTAATTTTTACTGGAGGCAATTTTTTTCAAGTTGGGTAAGATACTATTTTGAACGACAAAATTCTTTATCTAAATATTTAATACAATTAAATTTACTAAGATTTGAACTTGAAATGATAAGTTAAGTTGAAATAATCTTTTTATCTACATATTCAATTATCTATCACACTTAAGTCAATCTAAAAATAAATTATATTTTTTAAAATCATACTCAGGATTTATATCTGATTTTTTTTATGAATATTCCATTATTTAGTGGATCCATTGGTGTACTATACTCTCTCTAGGAATGGATTCTAGAGAACTTGAAATTTGTAAATACTATAATTAAATATTTTATTTTGATAGATATGAGAATAAAATGACTATTTAAATACTTTTTTTGCTATTGACTATTTTACTCTTGATGTTTTAGCCAAAAAAATATTTTGTAATAATTCCTTGTTGTATCAATATATTTTTTTACCTATAATATTTCTTTTGGTAAATTTTTTTTTTGTTAAGAAATTTATTTTAGGCTCTTTTATGTCATCAAATATTGCACATTTTATGCTTTCAGGTGTAATGTAATTTTATTATTTCTTAGATTTGACTAATGTTGTTTTTCATAGTGAGCTTACCTAATGTGGATACAGTGTTGCAAAATTTTGTGCAAAACAACTTAATTTGAGTTGTTTATACTCGATATATGGTTTTAGTTCCTATCGTTGTCATAGTTTAATAAATTGGTCAATCTTTTTTATTGGATCAAATAGTAATAAATACTTCAAATAAAAATTCATAAAAATATAAAAGTTAAAATAAAAAATTTACTGAAATATAAGAACATTTATGATTAATATTGCATTATTGATAACTATACTCGATCTATTGCATTAATGATTAATACAATCTAATTTTTTTTGTTGCCTGTGTCAATTTTATTTTTGGTACCTAATCAATATTGGTATTTTTTTCTGATATTTGTTTTGTACGTTGTATTTGTTTTATTGTATTTCTTATTTATTATAGTTAAGACTTTAAGAGAAATCACGATGAGCAATTAATTTCATATGTTAGACATATTTTGTTCTTTGTGTGAAAATCTTCTGTGCATATTAAATATTTTATTTTGTTACGTTATTTTTCCAGTAGTTTCTTTGCCTATTTTTGTCAAATTTTTAAATGTTATCAATTTCAATGACATACTTTTTCCTTAAAATAATATTTTTGCTTATGTACTATTAGGATAAGTTTTTTATTTTGATTTTAGATTTGGGAAGTTTTAGTTTTTGTTATTCTTGGTAATGAAAAATTTGCTATTGATTTTAATTTTAGTTTTGTTGATTCAATGGTTTTGTGATGTGCTATACATAATCTCTCTCTCTCTTTGAGACACTTTACTTACTATATGTAATTTTGGTATCTAGATTTTTTTATTGGATGCCCCTAAATGTTTGAAGGGAGTTGTTGAATTCAAGACGAACCAAAAGATTAAGAGCATGTTTATTTTCTATTTTGAAAAGAGTTTTTAGATTTTAAAAATAAAATGTATCTAAAAATTCTTTTCAAAATAGAAAACAAGCATACTATAAATATACGAAGTATAACACCTAAGATGTTTTTCTTTATGATCTAACTGATGCTTCTAAGCAGAGCAATGTCATAAAAGGACAAACTAAACACTTCTATACATGGTGAGATGTATACATTCTTTATTAACAACTTTTCTGTTAAGATGCTTTAAAGCTCATTATACAATGTTGACCAATCTAATAAGCCAGTACCAAGAACTCTGATCTTATGTTTGGAAATGTAAGAACTCTAAGTTTGGGAAAGGCAGAAAATACAGAGAAAGAGAAGGAATAAAAAGACTTCTTATTTACTGTGAATAGACTGGTCCTTATATATCAGTGAATGAATAGGTAATTAGTTTACAACAGGAAAGTTGTTCTTGCGACATTCCTATATATGTAATTATAAGATGCATATAATTAAGATTTTATGATCCTCAACTAAGAAAGCTTGTTCCGAAAATCATCAATAACTCCTTTATTATATACTACGTGAGTGCTAAAGGTAATAAACTTCATTATTCTCATTGTACTTGAGTTAATAAAAATTGAAAATGACTTGGATGATGAGATCATGAGTGATGTCTAATCACTCTAAAAGAAGATTATGTTGCAATTCCTACATGCAAGGTGCACTACATCGAAAGTTATTCTTTGCGGCAGTTATTAGTTAAAGCGATGGCAATTAAAACGTAGCAAAAATTTCTGTTGCGGTTCATAAACTGCTGCAATATGGAGCATCGGGATGCCCTTTGGAGTGGAGTGGTTATCCAAATCGTCACCACTTTGCTATTAATGAAAAATGAAACGCATCCTAATAAATTACTGTCGTTTATAAAGGTTGCAAAGTTAATATATTAAACAAATTAAAATTATGTTGGTTACAAATACCCACCATTATGTAAAGAATTGTTATGAAATCAACATAAAAACTATAATAAACAAATAAAAAAAATTAAAGAGAACAAAGTTAAAAAAAAAAAAAAACAGAATCTCAATATCATTTAACATATTTTTAATATAAATAAAATATCTTATTTATAAGTATAAATCTACAACTTAAGAGTCTCTTTTTAAGTGTTAATTAAATAAATGATTAGAATCTTTTAAGTTTTAAAAAATATGAACAGGTAAGAAAATAACATCCACGGATAATAATTTATAACACTCTTCTTTGAAATTTTATTATTTAAAAATGTACTTCACAAAATCTTATTTAAAAAAAATCTTATGAGATCAAAATTTAGTGAAAGAAAAAAGGTACATCATCTTTTAATTTGCTATTAAATGCTGACTTATTAAAAATTTTGTCAGAAAAATTTAATTGGAGAAAATCATGGCTAAAGAAAATTCAATCATTTATAAGACGATGAAATTTAATCTTGTAAATTAGTTGTTCAAAAATTTTAAATGAATAATCAGGTGTATTTGTATAATAATTAGGTAAAACTTAAAAATATTACCGTCTTACTTGTTAGAAATTGAAATGTTATTTTTCATAATATTGCTCACAAAAATGTATAAAAAAATTAATTCTTCTTTCATTAATAGATGACAAAATCTGTGTGGCATTATTTGAGGTTGAATTGGAAGTAGATTGGACAAGAATTAAAGCCAAATTGGAATTAGAATATTGGTAATTGATTATAACTCGCGGAGGAATGATACTTATCTTTCATTTGCGGTTAGTTTTCAATTAAAATTTGTAGCACCTAAAACTTTTTTCTATACCTCAAGTGATAACCATTTTGGTTAAACTCACTCTAGTTAATATTTAAATTTAAATAAATGTTTATATAATATTTTGTAAATTTTATAGAAATTTATCTCTATTTTTTTTTTTCACTTTGAGACTAATATAAATAGTCTTTTCAAAAAAGTTGTATCACTAAGTTGAGATAATAATGGTGAGATACTTACACCTTTTGCATTACAATGTTATAAAATTGAACTCTGTAAGAGCATGGTGTAACATCTAAATTTTTTTAATCATAATATATCATTGATTATTAATTTTTAATAATATTGATAATAATTCTAAGATAGAACATAGAATAGATTAGAAAATTAAAAATGATTAAGTAATTACAAAAGAACAACATTCATGACCGATGAAAATTTAGCTTAGAAACCTAATTGAATAAGAATTAGAGAATAAATTAAACCTAAACCAAAGAAGGACTTAGACAATTATAATAAAAAGTCAGGACCAAAACTACCATGAGAAAAATTTTAGATAAATCTTATACATGCCAAATTGCAGGTAAAAGCTACTTGAAAGAAGTTAACTCAATTAGAACTTTAGTACTAAACCAAAATTTACACCAAATTACATATAAAACATAAGAAAAATAGATTGATAAAACCTTAATTAAATAGACAAAACTTTAAGGAAAAGAGCCAATTATAAATTAGACTATTCCATAAAAAAAGTGAAAGATTATTAAATAAAATTTTGCCATATTTTTACACAATTTGAGGAGCACAAAAGGGGCGATTGGCCACACATGAGAAAGTCCCTCGAAATGACTTATTTCATGCCTATAGATTGGCCACATGAAAGAAAATATTAGAATTAAGTCATGAATTTACCCAAATCATTAGAGCCTCAAAATCATGGTTATTATGGTTAAAACCTAACTAAGTTGGTTAACTTTTTAGTTTAGGAAATGCTAACTAAGGGAATCAAATGATTAGAAACAAACCATTTGGAGGCTACCTCAAACTTTTTTCTTCATTAATAATGCATATTTTTACCTTATGAAATAGATTATGAATGATTTATAGTCACCCTTTATGTATTTATACTTTTTTTTTATCTAATATTATGGATTCAGAATGAATTTTAGAGGGTACCTCAAGAACATTTGGTCTTCTTTATAGGGGCTGGGCAGTGGGATTAAAACACTAAACAAAACAAATCATATTTACAGCAAATGTTATTTATATTATAAGTTCTATTAATTTCCTCTTGTAATTGTGTCTAATGTGGTCATAGTTGAAATTCCATCTTCTATATTTTGTGCTATGACATACCTTGGCATTCAGAATGACTCTCTTCCAGGTTGAGAGTCATAGAGGCCAAGATACTTATGGATTGGATTAGGATAGATGTTGTTGCTTTTATGCTTTTCTTTCATGTTATGTATATATGAGTCTGAAGTTATTATTTTGACCAATTTATTTTCTCTTCTAATGTATTATAGCTAAATAATTAGAAGAAAATGAGGATAGTTATGTAACTTAATTATACACTGTGTTATGTTGAGATTATTTTAGTTTATGATATTAGTATTATCATACAAAAGGACTTTAAATTTTTTAACTATAAATATGATTAATAGTTATATATACTAATTGAGTTAATTCAACTATTATAGAATGATCACCAATTAGTTTTAATTAAAAAAATAAAATAATTGTATTATTGATGGTAATAGGAACACTTTAATATTTTTCATCACATAATATTCACTCTCTCAGCTTCCCTTATATTTGTGTAACTAAAAATAAATAAAAAAATTTCAAGATGTTACGTACTTCTAACGCCTTATTTTTGTTAGTCACCGGTGTGTATTTAGGTTTCATTCGTAAATATTTACAAAATGTTGAAAATTCTAATTTTGAATATGGAGTAAAATATCTTAACTATTTTTATTAATTTGATTTTAAAACAAGTAATTAATTATAATTAATATATTAAATTTTTACGGACATTCAAAATGATAGCATATGAATCTTATGACACGACGCACAACTCATTTTAATATTTGACATTAATATGTTAATGTTAAACATCATATAGTATTTTTTTTTTTACTTATTATAATGTTATATTATTTGAAGTTTTTTTATTTAATACTTTATATTATATTTATCATAAAAAAAATATAATTTATATTTTAGTTAACTAAACTGTAGGTAATAAGATTGGGTGTAAGAATTTAGGTACCAAGCAAGTATAGAATATAAATGAAAATTAAAATTATTACTCAATAAATTTGAAAACAAATGTACATAATTTTTTAAAACATAGTTATAAAAATAAATATTATAATATTTTAGCCAAATCCTATCCATTGTCATTCCAAGACTATATAGGAGCGGTTGGGTTTAAGAAAAAAAAATTACCTGATCAGATAAAATGTGATAAGGTTGGATTGGGTTAAAGTATGCTAACCACTTATTAAATCAAAGTATCTTCTTCCATACAAGCTTTGTTATCATGAGACAATTGTTACAATATTACATGTAAACTGGGGATTCATTTAATTCAAACTTTACTAGATTCTAAACACCGTCTATCTCTTATATGCTTTCGAATGATCTCACAAGAAATAAATTAATTTTCAAGTAATTCAATATGATCTGACTGACTCAAGTAATCAGGACTTGCATGCACACATTTAATTTTTTATATATATAAAATGAAAATGAAAAAACTGAAAATGTAAAGTTTCAATTTATACATTTATATATTTTTAATAGAGTGTAATAGCTCTTTTTCTTTTCCTTTTACAATTATTTTTTTATCTACTTTTGATTGGTTCTGTTTGAGAAAAGCTTTCTTGAACTTGGAGAATAGCAACTGTTGTTGGAGCAAAGAATGAAACACGTTACATCATAAAAGCTTACGGCTTGGTCTGGTTTAGATTTGACTTAATTTTTTTAATAAATAAATAAAGTTTAGACTCTTTTTAAAGTTTATTTAAGTAAACAAGTCAAATTTTAATTATTTATAAAGTTTGTTAAGCTTGACAAATCGCTTATATATATAATTTAAAAATAGAGCTGTCAAAATATGTTTAAATAATAAATTTATTTAATAATATATTTTTATATTCATAATTTTATTATTATTAAATTAATATATTATGCTATAATTCTTTTTATTTAAAATTGTAATAAATAAAAATTATATTCTATTCAAAATTAAAAATATTTATACATAATTACACTTTTTAAATAATAAATTATCATATTTGTTACATTTAAATTGCTTAAATATGAATTATATTTTACTCAAAACTAAAATTTTATAAAAAATAATAGAAAATAAAATAAAAAATTCAATATACAATATATATATATATATATATATATATATATAAAGGACAATGTAGCAAATAATATAAATAATATAATCTTAAATAAATTATATATATTTTTGTAACTTGCCACCATAAAAAAATTTTAGGATACTACAGTACACACCTAAATATAGATACATAAAATTTTAAATAATTACTTTTAACAAATTTGACATAGATGTAGACAGATTTTTTATTAAAAAAATATAGTTGTGAGGCCTGTAATTTATTATTAAGTAATCTATAATACTTTGTATTTGTTAAATATTAATTGAAGGATTATTTGGTATTGAAATAGATTTAGATAGAGATTGAAATTAAAAAAAAAAAAAAACAAAGTGAACAGTGTCAGTCAACAGTGCAAAATGCATTAATAATAACTCTAGCATGAACAGTAAAGCAGTTTAAACAGTAATTTCGCGTGAACAGTGCCAAATTATTTTTTTTTTCTATATATAGGGGTCATTGCACGAAATTTTCACTTCTTCACACTTCTCAAAGGTTCCAAGGCCATATATCACCATTTTCTATTATACTAAACTTTCTTAAACTTAAATTTCTCTCCAGATTTTGCGTCCGTTTTAAGAGATTTGAAGAAAGTTTCTCTAAGTTTGAAGTTAGATTCATCGTTCGTTTCTCTTTTTCTTCTCTTTCTCATAGAAGTTCATGGTATTCCTAGGAGAGACTCCGTTCTAAAGCCAAATTTTCGGTGAATCTTGCGTTAAAACATGTAATATTCGATAGATCTAGTATGAATAATCGTTCTAAGGTAAAGGGAGCTTACTTTAGCCTATAATCTATGTTTTGAATGGTTTGATATGTTATTAAAGAAAGGTTTGAGTTAGTTTTGTTAGATCTCTTTGATAAAGGATGAAATATAAAAGATTTAATACTTGAAAGTTATTTTTCTATGCTGTAACTGATGATAACTGATTTAATAACTTTGAGATTTGACTAATTTATTATAAACTTGTCTTAGCTGAAATGATTTTTAGCCGTGCTGCATCATGTTAAGATATATGTCTTGCATCATTATAGAGTTGAGTCATATGTTTAAGTGGGTAGACGTGTAACGATAGAGCATGCTGAGTTGTGCTATGCTGTCTAGATCCAAATACCAGAATGAGTCGCTCCCGGGCCGGCTCAGATCCTTCTGGATTACTTAGGCTGTGAAACCAGTTGGAAACTATTTTCATGTTCACTACTAAAAAGTCTGTTTATACAGACGGATTTACAGACGGATTTTTAGAGCATTACAGACAGTTTTTTCAATTACAGACGGATATAAACCGTCTGTAATATCCTCGTCGGTAAATAATTACAGATGGATTTTCAAATCTGTCTGTAAGTTACAGACGGAAAAATCCGTCTGTAAGTTAAGAAGGTAGAATCCGTCTGTAAGTTACAGACGGTAGAATCCGTCTATAAGTTATAGAAGGTAAAATCCGTCTGTAAATCACAGACAGGAAAATCCGTCTGTAAGTCACAGACGGAAAAATTCATCTATAAATTACAGACAGAAAAATCCGTCTGTAATCCGTCGGTGATATATTTTACTATAATTGATATTTTTTTATTTGTATAGATAGTTATTTCCTGCTGTTCTTGATTATCACAATTTATAAAAAAAATAGAAACTATAGATTCGACATCTAAACATTCCAAAATGATTTATAAAATATAAAATTTAAATGTTGTTACACAGGTAGAAAAAAAAGCATCTAAATAAATACATTTAAAAATAAAATACAAGTCTTCATCAGGAATAATCTATATGGTCAGAATCCGAAGGAGCATCATCATCAGTAGAAGAGGAGTCAGTAGAGAAATGATGCATGGAGGTGAAAACCGGTGGTGCTGGAGCTGGTGGAGGAGGAGGAAGAGGTGTGGAGCTGCTTGCTCTCATGAGCTCAAAATAAGCATGCATCTGCTGCATTTGCATATGCTGCTGCGTCATCTGCTGCTGGACCTCCCTTTGCATTCTCGACGCCACCTTCTTCTCTATCTTCTTCTCCATTTTCTTTGCCCACTTCTTCTTCCATGCACTTTCTTTGCTCTTCCACATCTCCTCATTCTACTTCTGGAGTTCTTCATTGAGGGCATGGACCTGAGTGCGAACCATGTCCTCCACATCCTAAGGTGCAAGAGAAGGGGCATCTCCAGTGACAGATGCAGGGGACATGGAGTCTGCAAAGCGGCCCCCCATGCCATAAATGCGACCTTTATAAAGGCCACCCACTGTCTGTGACCACATAGCATCCTCATCTACTGACTCTGGATTCTGAGAAGATGCTTCCTCAAGCCTTTGAATATAGTCATCCTACAGTTCAGTTCAGATAATTAGATATTAGTTTGGAGAACTATTTAATAAGTCGCTAATAATAACATATATTATCAATAACTATGACTTACATATGTGGCCTGAGATCATGTATCAACCCACAGGTTTTTGTCCTGCCTGCGAGTGTGTGTCTCTTTAAACAACTCTCCAGTAGTAGGTGGCCTCTTCAACGACTTCTCCTGCAATTAGAAATAAATCACAATCTCAAATATGAAATTATAGATAGAGTAAACTGAATTTTAAAATCACATACCAAGTTTGCCTTACTGCCAGCCAAAGTCGTAAACCCACCAGTATGCAGTGACCCCCTTTATTAGATGCCTTGTTTGTCTTGTTCTTTACAGAGAGATTTTTAAACTCATCTGTACCCCAATACTCCTACAAGGCATGAAGAAAGTTGTGTGCTATCCAATCAGCAGTAGAAGGGTCCTGGCGAGCCTCAGTGTACATCTGTCTTAGTCGCTTTGCAGTGCGACTCTTCCAGGCCTTAAAAGTCATCTTTTTGTCCTGGGGGGAATGGAGAAGTTGCTCTACAGAAACACAATTTCATTAGAAGAGGTACAAACAGTCATATGTAATTACACTTAGTTAAAATTAATACACTATTATTACCTTCCAATCTTTGAACCATTCTATCTTTGTATCATTTGGCACCTTTGCAAAACTTCTGTAAGGCGCATCAAACATCTTCTTAATCGTATCTGTGACCTGATGGAGACCTTTCTGTGGTGGTATCCAACTGATAACACAATAAAATAAAACATAACTACTAACATTCACATAAAATACGCAATGTTAGGCATATTTGATTGAATTACTTACCAAGTGGACCCATCCCATCTCAAAGTTTCTAACGATCTCGATGATGCCTGGGTCTGTGATGACTGCTGCCCGCTTACAGATGGGACAGCAGTGGATCCATCTCCTGTGCCCTGTGTAGCAGGTGACTGTGTGGCCTATGTAGTAGGGGGTGCAGAGTGTGAAACTCGTTGTACTGGAGGGGGAGGAGCAATATACCCAGGATTCGGCACCATGATAAATTGCTCCTGTCCCCTAACCTGGGAGGTCTGCACTGTTGCTGGTGTGGACGTCGAAGTCGGAGCGGTAGGTGAAGAAGTGTTGCCACGATCAGTTTGCTGAGTAATACCCTTCTTACCTTTACCCTTACCTGCCATATCTGAATCAAACCATATATATGTTTAGAGACAAATACTATAATTTGTTTAAAATATGAATAATATTGGTGATAACTCAAATTAAATAATCATGGCAACATAGTAAATTGACAAACCTACTTACTTTACCTTATTTACTCTGATAGTTCAAGACTACCTTCATCATCATTCGATGAAAGTTCATCCATAATTCCTTCATCCTCGTCTTCTATGATGTCATCCATTTCATTATATCTCATAACTTGGGTAGGAGAGTCAATTATTTCAATTTCATTCAAAGGAGAAGATAAAATTGGAGGGACAACAGTGTCTATTACTACACGTGAAGGAATTGAGTCATCAATTTGATATGCATCTTCATCATCTACTTCATCACTTTCAATTCGACCCCTTGGTTTAGTTTTAATTACAATCCTCCAACTTTTATTACATTTTCCAGGGTAAGATAAGAAATATACTTGTCTCGCATTTTGTGCAATGATGAAAGGGTCAAAGCCTCTATATCTTTTGGTATGGTTAATCTCAATTATATTGTAATGGTTATGTTTACGTGTACCTGTTGGACGCGTTGGATCAAACCATTCACACTTGAATAAGACAATCATTTTTATGGTTTCACCAGCATATTCAAGCTCAACAATTTCATGAAGTTTTCCATACCAATCACAGTCACCATCACTTGAATTTCCTCTTACACTAACTCCACTATTATCTGTTTTTCTCCCTTGACATGATTCAATAGTTTAAAATTTATACCCATTAACAAAGTAAATTGGCCAACAATATGCTTTATTTTTTGGACCTCTGGACAAGTTATATAGGTCAGGATCTGTGATACCATTAATAGGATCACGCACCTACACATACCATAAATCGATGTCAATTGATTGAATACAGAATAATATTAAAAAGTCGATTAACTAACATGTTAGGGAAATGTCATGACTTATATAACTTTTGAACCATGATGGAAATTGATTAAGGGATTCGTGACCATATAATTGTTCAAAATATCTGTAAACATTGCAACATCATTAACTAGATTTGAATGACCATGATCAGAAAAAATCATTAAAGCAATCATAAGTCACTTACGTTCTGAATGGTTGAACTTCATCACAATTTAATAAGATGTGCAAGTGGGCGGCCTCTGATTCATCACCTAAGATCCATCGTTCTTCGCATTTTCCAGATACACGACCTGGTTGGTTGAATATAGATAGACTTGGCTCATTACTACTTTCTCCCCCATCATCATTTCGACCAACCTGAGTTCTCCTAGATTGAACATGAGGTTCAAAATAGTATGTGCAAAAATTTGATGTCTCCTTTGATATATATGTCTGGCATATGGATCCTTCCACTTGAGCTCTATTTTTCACAGTCCTTTTGAACCATCCAATTTCTCGTTCAAACGGATACATCCACCTGTATTGTACTGGTCCACAAACACGTGCTTCATACGCTAAGTGTATAGGCAAGTGCTCCATGGAGTCAAAGAAACCAGGGGGGAAGTATTCTCTCTAATTTGCACAAAATGACAGGAATATTTTTCTCCATAACTAATAGATATTCAACCCTTAGAGTAGGTGAACACAGGTCCCTAAAGTACTCACTTAACTCAGTCAATGGCTTCCAAACATGGTCTGGTAGTTCCCTAAATGCAGCAGGTAGAAGACACTCCATGAATATGTGGCAATCATGACTTTTCATCCCAAAAAATCTTCCTTGTTCAACATTCACACAACGACTGAGGTTTGATGCGTAACTGTCAGGCATTTTTAACTCCTTCACCCACTTACACACATCTTGTCTTTGTGGTAAAGTCAGAGTGTAACTTGCCTTTGGCTTTGACCATCGACCATCTGCAAGTTGTTGTAACCTTAATTCATGACGCCTACAATATTCTTCTAAATCTTGCCTTGCCTTGACATTATCTTTAGTTCGATCAGTGTCCATTACAGTATTCATGATATTGTCAAATACATTTTTTTCCACATGCATCACATCTAAACAATGACGAACTAAGTTATCCTTCCAATATGGGAGCTCCCAGAATATACTTTGTTTGGTCCAATTATGTGTCATCCCATAACCAGGAAACCTAATGGATTTTCCTACTTCTGTTATTTTTGGCAAGTGTTTAACTCTATCCCATACTTGATGACCATTTAAACGGGCAGGAGGGTCCTCATTCTCAACAGTTGCTTTCTTAAATTTGTATGCTTGACGCCTATAAGGATGTTCCATATCTAAAAATCTCCTATGGCAATCAAACCATGAATTTTTTCCTCCATGTTTTAAAGTAAATGCCTTTGTATCCTCCATACAAATTGGACATGCTAATTTTCCTTGAGTCATCCATCCAGACAACATTCCATAAGCAGGAAAATCATTTATCGTCTACATCAATGCTGCCTTCATGATAAAATTTTGCTTCCTTGATACGTCATAAGTTACTACACCTTCACACCATAACTCTTTCAACTCATCAATCAAAGGTTGAAGGTATACATCAATTTTAGCCTTTGGATTTTTTGGACCAAGAATTATTACAGTCAAGAATAAATATGGATTTTTTATGCTCATTTCAGGAGGAAGATTAAAAGGTGTAACCACAATAGGCCAACAAGAATATGGTTTATTAAATTGATTGTTTGGAGCGAACCCATCAGCACATAACCCTAACCTTACATTTCTAGGATCGGATGCAAACTCAGGATACACTTGATCAAAATGTTGCCAAGCCTGACCATGAGAGGGATGGGTCATTATCCCATCACTCCTTTTATTTTCAGCATGCCACGTCATGTAAGGAGCTGAACTCATAGACGCATACAACCTTTTTAGCATAGGAATCAAAGGCAAATAATGCATTCTACTTTGCGGTACATCTTTATGTTTACCACTTCTACCACCTCTTCTTGGTTTAAACCTAGGCTCTCCACAGAATTTGCAATTGGTCAAAACAGCATCATCTTTGTAATACAGCATGCAGCTTTCAAACAACAATCAATTTTGACTTCTTTTAATCCAAGTTTGGAAACTAATTTTTTGGCTTGGGTAAAGTCCATTGGGATGGAGTCAGGTTCGGAACTAAGCTCACTAATTAATGTAGTCCATTGATCAAATGAACTCTGACTTTGATTGCCTTCTGAATTTATGCTTAACATTCTTATTGCTAAAGATAACTCTGAATGCACACACCCATCCCATAAAGGCTTGTTTGCTGCTTCTAAAACATTATAAAACTTTGCAGCCTCTCCATTAGGTTCTTGTTCAGCTTCAAAATCATGAAAAATTCCAAATTCAGGACCAACAGCATCATAAACCATTTCTTGATAACGACTATTGCTTTCTTCCCAACTTACATTACCTACATGACCACTTGATTGTAATATATTTGAATTACCTACTTGATTTTCTAAATTAACTTCTTCCCCATGCTCAGTCCATATCCAATAATCATGTTTAAATCCAAACTTATACAAATCATATCCAATTGAATCAATATCCAAAAACTTTCTACACTTGCACTTAGAACATGGACACCTAACGACCTGATTGGTGATGAATTGCTGCGAATTACAACAGACGCGTATAAATTCCTCTACACCTTCAAAGAATTCAGGTTTTATTCCCCCCCGACTTGAGTGCAACCTATCATACATCCACTGAAGATTTCTGAGAAACATCTTCCTCAAGAACTATATAAACCTAATACAAATATACAATGTGGTATCAACCTTCTAAAATACATTACAGAAAATTTTAATATAAATTTTGGCAGAATCTCTCCTAATACATGTTAATTTCCTTACATTTGTTTACTATTTTTTTACAAAAATGAAAATTTCACCTAAAATCAACTAATAAATTATATAACAATAAATTATTCGATACATCAAACACAAACACATCACAATCCTAAACCGTTCTAGAGCACATCCTCTTGTAACTCCACAACATGCATATTCTACAAACTCCACAAATACAAATAATCCCACAGCACACAATAATCAGGTTCGGAGAAGGACCTCTATGCCCTTCCCCCCAGTCATACAATCTTCAATCCTACAACTCTATCTTAGAAATTTTAAGTCTCTAAAAAACATAAAAAATTAAAAAACTAAACCGATTAAAAGTTAGAGTATCGTACCAGGAATACAATGATGCAAAAAAACTTTCAAATGGTTGCTCCAATAACTCGCAATGGCCAAAACACTAAGCTCTTAGAGAGAGAGAGGGGGGAGCGAGAGAGAGAGAGGGTTCTGATAATGGGGGAGGGGAAGAGGAGACGCGGTTTTAATGGGTTTCAGTCATTACAGACGGGAAAATCCGTCTGTAATGGGTTTAATGAAACGGTGCGTTTCAGGAGGCACATTACAGACGGATTTTTTCGTCTGTAAATGCGTCAATCCCATTTACAGACTGAAAAATCTGTCTGTAATGTGCCACCTGAAAGGTCGGCTAAAACTGCCATATTTACAGACGGGAAAATCCGTCTGTAATTTTTCGCTATAATATTTCGTCCTATTTTCAAATTACAGACGAAAAAATCCTTCTGTAATTGCTGTCTATAACGTTTAGCGCCAAAAGGCGGGCTAAATACAGACGAATTTTACAGACGGATTAAATTACAGACGGATTTTTCAGAAAATAAAAAAAAATTATTTCACAAATCCGTCTGTAAAGCTGTCTGTAATACAGATGAATTTTACCCCGTCTGTAAAATCCGTCTATATTAAGCGCTTTTCTAGTAGTGGTTATGCATTAAATAGATTGGAAATGCATGGGGCTGTTGCTGTCAATAATATTTCTCTCTCTCTCTCTCTCTCTCTCTCTCTCTCTATATATATATATATATATATATATATATATATATAATTTTATTTTATTTTGTAAGCTCACCCTTGCATTTCTCTCTATGCTGTTGTGTGCGTGTGTACTGCGATGATCGTACGGTGGTATGTGAGCAAATGTAGCAGGTGTTGCATATACTTCACCGGCTGAGGGGCTAGTGGAGGTGTGTTAGATATTTGGAGTCGAGTGGTTTTATATTAAAGTCCTTTTTCCTTATATTTTGAGACCTCATATAGAGGGAGTGATGCAGTAAAAACTTTGTGTATTTTTTAGTATTATGAACTAAATGTAATATTATGTTGTTCTGTTGGATATTTGTCATAAGGAATTCTGTTTTTTTTTAATTGAAAAGTGAATTTTATACTTATATTCTTTGTTATTTATTTATCTCAAATAAGTAAGTGGTATAGAAATAATGTTCTCGGTTCCTTACAAAAAAGGATCGTGACAATAGTTATTAACATACATTTGAAATTTAATAATTTGTAAATATTTATATAAATAAAAAAATAAATTATTAGTTAATTTATCAATTTATATATAATATATAAGTATATATTTTCATTTATTATATCAGTAATATTTTTTAATATTACAATAATATTATAGTGTAGTTAATTTTACATGTATTTGTTAATTTAAAATAATAAATTTATGAAACAAATAAAACTAAATATTTTGTAATTATTTTATTTTTCTTTTAATAGTTATTATTATTGTCATTATCTATCTATCTATATATATATATATATATATATATATATATATATATTGCATTGAGTTTAAATTTATTTATTTTTTAAAATATAATAATTTTCTTTTAGCTAATTCAATAAATTGTGTGAATGTTATTTTTTGTGATCAATTTTATGTGTTTATTATGACTTTATTTGTTGAATATAAGATGTCTTTAAATAAATAAAATATGATTATAAAAAAATAAAACTAAAATCTTTAATACTTTAATAATTTTTTAAAACTAAATCAAGAAAAATAAAAATAATTTTTTTTAATATGAAACATTTATAATTAATGTTCCAATAATATTTTAGAAATTATTTATAAAATTATATAAAAATTATTACAATTATTTAATAATTATCAATAAAACAAATGAAAAATAAAAAAAATATATAAACTAATTTGATAATAAAATATTTATATTTTCATTAATATTAAGATATTTTTTTTACCAGACTTTATTAACAAACTTCAGGCTAGATCAGGCTGAAAATAAAGCCTTTAACAAGTAATAGGACAGGTTTAGGCCTATTAATTATATCACAGATTGAGCTTATTTAAAGTAAAATTTGGTCTGTCCTATCCTATTTCTATCTCTAATTGAAGCAGTGAAAAGCAATCAACCTTCGTACATTGACTATACTTATATCATAATAGCTGTCAGGCTAGAGATTTATTATTGAGTAATCCATAATATTTTATACTTGTTCAATGTTAATTGAAGGATTATTTGGTATTGGAATAGATTTAGATGGAGTTTGAAATTAATTTTAAAAAAAAAAGTGAACAGTACCGTATGAACAGTGTTAGATGAACAGTAAAACCGCCTATGAACAGTGCAAACCGCGTATGAACAGTGAAAACCGCGTATGTACAGTGACTGCTGACGTCATCAGTGACATCATCATGACGTCATGGCTGAGGTCACATACGTGTACAGTGCGTGTACAGTACGCGTGCACAGTATTTTCCGGCATGAATAGTGCCCTGAACAGTGTTTCCGGTGTGAACAGTAAGGCGGTGAACAGTGTTTCTGGCGGTGAATAGTAAATTTTGAAAATTTTCTATAAAAAGGGGGCTTCACACGAAATTTTCATTTCTTCACCCCTATCCAAGGTTCTTAAAGGTTCTAAGGCCAAAAACTACCATTTCTCTCATACTAAACCTTCCTAAACTTAGATTTCTCGCCAGATCTGAGATACTACGTCTATTCTGAAGGATTTGAAGTAAGTTTCTTTAAGTTTGAAGCTAGATTTACCGTTCGTTTCTCTTCTCCTTCTCTTTCTCATAGAAGTTCATGGTGTTCTTAGGAGAAACTCCGTTCTAAAGACGAATCTTCGGTGAATCTTGCATTAAAACACGTAATATTCGGTAGATCTAGTGTGAATCATCTTTCTGAGGTAAGGGGAGTTTACTTTAACCTATGAACTACGTTTTGAACGGTTTAATATGCTATTTTAAGATGTTTTGATATGATTTTGTTAGATCTATTGAATAAAAGCTATTTTCTAAGTTGTAACTGCTGTTAATTGATTTAAAATGCTGAGATTTTGGCTGATCTATCTAAAAATTGCCTTAGCTGAGCTATTAAAATAATTTTGGCGGTGTGCATCATGCTGAGATATATGTTTTGCATCATTATAGAGCCAAGTTACATGTTTAGGTGGGTAGACGTGTAACGGTAAGTTCATGCTGAGCTGCTGTGCTGTGCTGTCTGGATCCAGATACCGGAATGGGTCGCTCCCGGACCGGCTCGGTTCCTTCTGGATTACTTAGGCTGTGAAACCAGTTGGAAACCGTTTTCATGCTGTGCATTAGATGGGTTGGAAATGCATGGGATTATTGCTGTGAGAAATATTTTGCTCTATATATATATATATATGATTTTATTTTAAGTTTGGTAAGCTCACCCTTGCATTTCTTTCTACGTCGTTGTGTGCGTGTGTACTGCAATGATCGTACGGTGGTACGTGAGCAGATGTAGCAGGTGTTGCATCTACTTCATAGGCTGCGGGGCCAGTGGAGAAATGATAGAAGCTGAAGTCGAGTAATATTGCATCTAAGTCCTTTTTCCTTATATTTTAAGACCTCATGTAGAGGGAGCTACGTAGTATAATTTTGGGTATTTTTGAATATTATGAACTAAATGTAATATTATGTTGTTCTGTTGGATATTTGTTGTAAGAAACTCTGTTTTATTTTGAATGAGAAGAGTATTTCATAATTATATTTTCTATACTTTATTTCAAATAAGAATTGTGATGTAGAAACAATGTTCTCGGTTCCTTATAAAAGGGGTTGTGACAATAGCCAATATGTGAAACTTTAGAGTACAAAAGAAAAAGAAAAAAAAGGAATAAGGGCAGAAAACATAGAGAAAAAAAATAATAGAGTAAATACTTAATTTTGAAAAACTTAAAATTATGTTATATAAAGTTTTAAAAAGGTTTATGATTTTATATTTAAAACTTTTTCAATAAGTTATTATTAATTTTTTTAAAATAAACTTTTAAAGTATAATAAATATTATTTTAGAGAACTACCATCAAGCAATTATAATTTGTCACTCAATAAAATAAAGAACATTTAGTAAAATAAGCTGAGGTTGTAACTTCATGTTATAAAACTAACTAATCCATAACTTTATAGCTATATATTTATGAAACTAAATTATTTGATAAATTAGCTGTGCAGTTAACTGATTTATATTTAATGACTTAAAAAATAAATATTATATTTATATAATATTAAAATTAAATATAACTTATTTTAATATATTTTATAAATGAAAATAATATTATTGATTTAAACAATAACTTGATTTTATTTTTAAAATTATTAATTTTAACATATGATATCAATAAAAATTATATGAATTAATTTAAATAATTAATTTTTAAATTTTTTAAATTATATATTTATTTTTGTATAACAAAATATCCCATTAACTAATAATAATAAAAAGATAAAAAAGAAAAAAATTACCATAAGAATGATGAGAACAAAATAACAATAAGATTAACATATTGAATTTTAATTGTGTGAATAATAAGTTATATTTTTCAAAAAATGAAGAATAAGAATGTAAGAGAAATATTGATAACTAGTTTTTAAAAGTTAAATGTTTCTTTAAACAACTTTTAAAAATTATAAACTCTTTTTATTTTATATTTATTAAACAACTTTATTAGTTTATTAACAAACTTGTAAATAAGTTACGAATTATCATTATAAACATAGCTTCAGTATGTTTTTAGTCATATTAATTAAATTTAATTTTTATCCTTTAATTTTTAAAATTTTTAAAAATAATTCCTCATATTATCGCTGTTGAGCAGGAACATGCATGACATATAACATTAATAAATTTTAAATGAAATTTGTTCAGTCGTGTTACATTATTTAGTACGAAATCTATATATAAACACACTACACGTTAATAATTATACTACTTTTAAAATATTAAATTTTATAAGAATAAAGACAAAGAAAAATTAAAATTTTAAAATGAATTAATCTTATTTAGAACAACAAAACAATATTTTAATTTTTTTTAATATATTTTTTACGTTTTTAAATTAATTTTATTGATCATAACTATATTTTCAAGAATTTTAAGATATGTTTGTTTATAAAAATAAAAGGATAAGATGCGATAACTTATCCTTTTATATTTTAGTTTTATCGTAGGTTAAACAGAAAAATATAACAATTGCCCCTTCTCGGGGACATCCAAGAAAAATATAACAATTTGAGCAATTAAAATTATCTTATTTAATTTTAATGATAAATTTTTTTATTATAAAGGGATGATAAATTATTATTTATCAACGTTTAATAATAATTTTTTTCATCTAACTCATATCTCATACTATTTTAAATATTTTATAAAAAGGATAATAATATAAAATATAAATTAATATTTTTATTAAAAATATTATAAAAATTAAATATTAATTTTAATAGAAATTAAAAATATATATTTTTTAGAAATTATTTTACTCATTTCACAAAATACAATTTTAATTAATTACAATTTATTTTTTAATTATATTTTATTATAAAAATATAATTTTTTGAATATTGTATATATGTATTTGTGCTTAACTTTTGTTGGTTAAATGTATTAAAATTACGAGTCGTTTACATATGTACATTACAGGTAAAATAATTCAGTTTTATTTTTATGATATGATGCGGAGAGAAGTCTTTTAAAACTCTTATAATAATGACAAGTACTTATTGCTGTATAAAAACTATATTAAGCTCATTAAACTTCTTAGAAAACTAACAAAGAAAATATAAAATTTATCAAAAAGAGTATTTCGGTAAAAATAATGTTAAATAAATGTTTCATAGTTCTTTAAAACAACTTAAACTTGATTAAATTATGATACATTTTAATATTTTAAGAAAAGGGAGTTATAATATTTCAAAATCAAAAGAAGGATAACATAATATATTTACCACTTGTTACATGAATAGTTAGAATTTTAATTAATTTTTAACTCTCGTTGCTTCCACATTTAAATAAAAAAAATCAGTCTAATTTATTCTTTCTATATGTATAATGACAAAAGGACTTGATAGAATTGTAGTTAATGACTCTTGGAGAATGATATTTCAGAATAGCTTTGTAATTCACATTCACATTTTAAAATCTGATCATGTTATCTTATAGTTGAAAATTAGAGGTAGGGGTAGTAGTAATAGGCTAAGTCATAGACCTTTTAGGTTCTTAGCTCTTTGGGTAGCTCATGCTGATTTCAAAAACTAAGTCAAGAACTCTTGGATCAGCTGTAAATCTTGGACTGAAAATGTTAATAACTTTAGAAATAATATTTTTGATTGGAACTTAAATATTTTTTATAATATTTTTGAAAGAAAAAGAAGGTTATAAAATAGAATTAGAAGCATTTCTAGTAAGTTAGCTGTCTAGGATAATCCTTTTTTTAAGAACCTTATGAAATCCCTGTGGCTGGAGTACCAAAAATGTTAGATTTTGGGTCATCACTACAAATCTAGTTGGATTCAATTAGGGGATAGGAACAACAAGTTTGTTCATAAGGTTATGGTGATTCGCAGACAAAACAATCATATTGAGACTCTTAGAAATGATGAAGGTGAATGGGAATTTGATTCCTTTAAACTTCAAGATCTTGTAGTTGGATATTTCAATAATTTATATTTTGATCAGTGCCCTATTAGTTCTTCTTTCCTGATCATTTCCAGTTTTCCTGCCCTTAGGGAAGCAGACCTTTCCTTGATGGATTCTGATCCCAGTTTAGCAGAAATCAAGACTGCTTTATTCAATATAGGCAACTTCAAATCTCCTTGCCTAGATGGGTTCTGTGTTGTCTTTTTCAAAACTCAATAGGGTGTCTTAACTCCTTTTTTGCTTCAGTTTGTTTATGATATTTTCAATAACCCTGTTAATATTTCTTATGTTAATAATACTGACATCTCCCTAATTTCCAAAGTTGATACCACTGAACATATTAAACAATGTAGGCCTATCTCTTTTTATAATATTAGTTATAAGATTATAACCAAAATCCTTGCCAATAGAATTAGGGGGACGCTTCCTTATATTATCTCTACCAACCAAACTAGCTTTATTCCTAGTAGACAGGGTATTGATAATACCCTGATCTTTCAAGAACTGGTTCACTCATTTCATAAGCTTAAGAATAGGAATAATTATATGATTATTAAAATTGATTTAGAATAGACTTATGATAGACCTAGGTGGAGTTTCATTAATGAAACTATGCAAGTGATTGGCCTTAGCCCTAACTTTTATGCCCTTGTAAGCCAATGTATCTTTACCTCTTCCATGTCTATTAATTAGAATAATTATAGAACTAAATCTTTTAAACCTCACAAGGGAATTAAACAAGGGATCTCATTTCTCCTTATCTATTTGTTATGTGCATTGAGAGGTTGGCTCATTTTATTTAAGATAGGGTTAATGATGGTAGTTGGGTGCCTTTTCCTTTCAAGACTAGGGGTCTTTATCTTTCTCATCTCTTGTTTGCTGATGATATCATTTTGATTGCTAAAGCTGATTCTGATCACGCTAAAATTGTCTCTGTAAGTGATTTTTGTTCTGCCTTAGGACTTTCTATTAATTAGGATAAATCTTCTGTTTATTTTTCTAAATGTTGTGATTCTGCCCTAGAAAGGATTTGAGAAAGAGATTAGGAATTAGGAGCGCTCTGCTCAGTTTGGTAAGTATCTTGGTATTCCTATTAGCCCCCTTCTCCCTACTAGAGAGGATTTTAAGTTCATTATAGATAGAATCAGAAAGAAACTCTCTATTTAGAAAATGAACTCCTTGCCTATGGCTAGCAAAATTACCCTTGCTTAGTCCTATTTAATGAGTATTCCTAGTTATTTCATGTAAGTTGTCACTATTCCAAAAACTGTTTGAAAAGAATTTGATAAATTTGTAAAAGCTTTATCTAGAGTTCTTTCAGTGGAAGGAAAGGTCATTTAATTAATTGGAAGACTCTCTATAAACCTAAGAGTGAGGGGGGTTTGGGATTTAGAGACATTCATTTAGTTAATAAAACCATCATAATAAAATTCTATTGGAGGTTTATAACTTCTCCCAATGATCTTTGGTCGTAGGTTCTCTGTAACAAATATAATTTTATTTTAGATAACCCCTTAGAGTTGACAATAGCCAGCATGCTTCGCCTTTGTGGAAGGGTATGATGGCTGTTTGGGATTGTTTTTCCCTTGGGCTTGGTTGGATTTTAGGGAATGGTATGATTGTTAAGTTCTGGCAGGATTGCTGGATTCCTGAGCTTCCTAAGCTTTCCATTTTTTTCTCTTTTTCCCATTTTTGAGAAAGATTTGGAGGATTCTGTGGCTTTTTATTCCCTTCAGGGTAGCTAGGATTGGTTGAAAATTAGACAATTTCTTCCTAGCTCTATTTGTGATTCTATTGCCCTTATTGATTCGCCTGTGTTATCTAATAATCAGGATCAGGTTTTTTGGAAACTCACTAGTAATGGTCTGTTCTTAGTTCACTCTGCATATGATCTTGTCTCTAGAGTCAATCAGAATACAAATAGTAGTAATAGTAAGGTTTTTGGTTTAATTTGGGGTTGGAAGGGCCTTTGCAGTATTTGTGTTTTCTTTTGGAAAGTTGCACACGGTAGACTTTTAACTAATGAGGAAAGATTTGATCGTAAAATGACTAACTCTTCCCTGTGTGCTAGGTGTAATGTAGCCCTTAAATATGTGATTTATGTCCTGAGGGATTGCTGGTAGGCCTCTCAAATTTGGCTTAAGTTTCTTCCCCTTGATAAATGGTCTTCATTTTTTAGCATGGGTTTATCTAATTGGCTTCTTTTTAATTTGATTGCCCAGAACTTTGCCTTGCATCCTTTTTGGCATTCAATGTTTGTTGTTATAACTTGTAATCTTTAGAAGAATAGGAATTGTTTTATATTTCAAAATTCTCCTTTAAGTAATGATAGGCTATTGAATAAAATTGTTTGAGTTTGATTATCTGCATTATTGTGGCAGGGATTCTTTGTCTGTTGATGGTGGTATGTTGCAGACATAGGGTCAAGTCAGCTAGTACCCCTCTTTAGATAAGCAGTTCAAGCTTAATAATGATGGTTCTATCCTCCAGGCTTTTGGAGCAGCTAGCTGTGAGGGACTTAGCTAGAATCACAAAGGTGAATTCATGGTTGGTTACTACAAGTCTCTTTATCTTTACTCTTCTCTTGAGGCTGAACTATGGAGCCTTAAGTTGGCTATATCTAGAAATGTTCATGTTCTTTGGATTAAGCGTGATTGTAAGGGTGCACTATCTTTAGTTGTTAATTTTTAGTCTAGATATCATCCTTTATATTATGTTATTAAGGAAATTAGGGACCTCCTTAGAAACATCCAATTTGTTAGATTTAACCATGTTTTTAGGAAAGCAAAGCAATGTGCTGATTGGATGGCTAAATTAGGTGATGAAGTTAATGTGCCTTTTTACTGTTTTGATAAAACTCTCATTTCTTTAGAGTCTTTTTTAAGGCTTGATTCTTTTAAGGTCTCTTGGCCTAGAATATTAGTCTAATTGTGTTGTGCTTTTGGACTTTGTAAGCCCTGTTGAATAGCCCCAAAAAAAAAAGTTCTACATTTGTTTTTGTACTTAAAAATATGTTATATATTTTAATTTTAATCTTTGTTAAAATACTTGTTTTTTTTTAGTTTTTATATTTTTGATACCTAACTAATTTTATGTTATTTACAACTTTTTAGAGAGCCATGTCAATAATAGAGATCAAATCTATTTTAAAAGAAATTAAAAAACTAAAATAAAATAGTTTTATTAAAACTAAATCGAAATACAATATATTTTGACAAAAATCATATTAATCCCCTATTAAAAGTTGCTATTGATTGATTAAAATATCAATTCTTTTCCCTTAGCATTAAGTGAGGTGATGACATTAATAATTTATGTTTGATAAAGAATTTCATTATGAATGGTTTTTATCATATTTGTAACATTCTTATTTCCTTATTCAATATAGATATTGATTTATATCGAGAAACAGAAAAAAAAGTGAATTTCTTATATATTTATAGTTTAAAGAATTGAAGAAAAGTAAAACTTGTATTCATATTATTCAATTTATAAAAATTCAACGATATTCAAAAATTTAAAAGAAAATAGTTTCAAAATTTTCAATTTATTGATAGACTAAATACTAAGATTTTTATCTTAATAAATTATTTGATTAAATATTATATATTTTTTGAGTAAAGTGCCAATGCCATTTTTTGATGATAATTTGAAAATTTTTCCCTCATAGAACCCAATTTTTCCAAAGAGAAGAAGCATGTTAAGTGATTATTATTGACATTATATTTTCATTTAGAAACTAATAATTAGCTAAATTTTTTACTTTTATACTTTACATTAAACTTTAACCCATAAATGTGAGTTTTGAGCCTTAAAGAGAATTTTTATCTTAATTTAATTAATTATACCTCTTTCTTCATTGTTTTGTGTGATTATTTTCTTAAGATTTGTGCTCTAGAACTTGACTTGTTGCCGACTTGAGACTACTCATTTTAATTGCATGTTTAATGTGATTGAAGTATAATAAGATTTTTATTCTTGACCTACAATAAGTTTGAGATACAACTAGTTGCCCACTTTGAGCTTTATTGATTTTTCTTGGTTCCCTATATTAAATTTATAAAGTATTTTGATGACCTTGAGTTTATGAACGTAGCAATTGAGTTGCTAAGTTGTTTGATAAAAATTTTCTCTATATCTCTCATGTGCAAAAAGAAAGAAAGTATGAAAAATAAAATGAAAAATAGAAAAAAAGGGTCAGATAGGAATGAAAAGGAAGAGTAGTAAAGATATTGATTATAAAAATTACTCCAAGAACTTCATATGTAAACTTTGGGATGTTATAATTTTTATAATTTATTACCCTTTTGTATATACTTTTCTTGCATTTATCTCACCTCAGTTATTATAACTCTTTGGCTACATTATAACCTGAAAAAAGTCTCATGATTTTTACTTGCATTTGATTTATTTGGTACAGAGTCTATTTATAATCAAATCTATAGTAGTACACTTTTCTTTAAGAGAACTGAGTGATATCTCATTTTGTCCCTTAATGAGAGAGGAAAGTAGAGTACCTTAGTTTGATGTTGGAGAAAAAAGTATGGAAATATAAGATTCTAATTAAGAATCCTTTTGATTGTTTATGCTCAGTGATATTACTCTTGTTGTTCTTTTTATTTCCTTTATCTTAGGTTCCTTTTTGTGGTATTGTGTTTCAAGTTATTCTCTTATTCTCATAGCAAGCACTTTGCTTGAGGACAAGCAAAGAGATACGTAAGGGGAGTTGATAAGTCTGTATTTAAACCTTCTTTTATAGCTCATATATTCATGTTTGATCTTTATTTTATTTGGGCTTTACACTAATTTATATATTAATTATGTAGTTTAGTATGAAGAGGCCACAAGTGGATTTTGGGTGCGTTTTAAGCCCAAATTGATGGAAGATCAAAGCTTTACAGCAGTCAGCACGCCCAGACCCTTTCAACAAGCACGGTGGTGCTTTGAGCCCATGCATGGTCATGCTTAAGGCCTTGTACGACCATGCTCATATATGGGAAGCCCAATTATAAAGAGTTTTTTGAATTTTCAAACCCTATAAAAGAGAGACCTCAGGCATCCTATGGTGACGTTTTTTTGACATCTTGTGTTTTGCTTTTTGATACACCTTTCATCTCGACTCTCTTGCATGGGATTGTTGGCATAATCTTGGCAGGACTTGGAGCTTCGAGCAATCGTACTTGAAGATCGGGAACTTATCTCATTCTGGTTTGCTTTTCTTTATAACTTTGTTTATGATTGTTTTAGTTCTTTCCTTTAGTATGACTAAGTTCATAGCTAAGGCTATGGGAACTCTTGTTCTTGAATTTATGAGATTTTGATGTTTGAATCTAAATTTGATTTTCATTCGTGATTAAATTTTATTCTATTGTGCTTTTTTGTTAATCCTAAATAATTATATTGTCAGGCGACCGTACCTCAGTTAGTTAATGGATCTATAGGATAAAACAAGACAAAAGATTAGGTAGACCAAACCAATCTTTGTCTTCTAATCATTATTATATTAACAAGTTCATAGGTGCTTTATGCTTTCTTAATTTGATGTCTACATGACAATTGGAGATGCTAATTTAGAGAAAAGAATATTAATATTGCATGACCATTGGGTATTAAAAGTATTTGTATGAATGATTGGTAATCATAAGGAAATCGAATTTAGAGTTAAACAGAAGAATAACATAAAGGACTGAATGAATAAACCCATATGCACTAGGTTCCTCTCCAATAAGTTCAACCAAGACATACATTGTATTCTTTATTCTAGTTTTTAGAATTCATTTTATAAATTCTTTTTTTAATTAATCTCATATCTTTGAAGCTCAAACAATTGAATTAAGAAATTCATAGTAATTTAAAATCAATCCTTGTGAGACAATATTTTGAGAACATAATTTAAGAACCCTTTATTACTTTTCGACGGGTACACTTGCCCACTGAACAGCCATTATGTACATAAGCACTAAAATCTTATAAGACATTCTTCTATGGTGCATCTTGTATTGTGTATGTGACATCCTAAAGTCACAAACTAAGTACAATGATTGTATATCTAAAGATATGGTATCTATTCATAATGTCGCATATGCCTATGGACATATATATTAGTTAACGTGCATAATCAAATATAATACAATTATTTATATATACATATATAAAATATTCGTCATTGGTGTGGTGAAGAAATAATTCTCACTTAATAAGTTCAACTACAACTGTTTACGGTGAAAAATGTCAATTTGTAAACAAATAATCCAAGAGCAATCTGGGGACTGGATTAGGTCCTCTTTGGGTTCTTTTAAGTGTGTTGTTAACGTAATAGTAGGATTGATGTTATAAAGTAAAGGATTAAACGGGAATAGCAACTAATAGTGAAACAGAATTTAATTAGAAGTAGATGTTTTTACAGAAATGACTAAATAGGAACTAAATTAAAGAAAGGAAATAAGCAACAAACTGGAATTAAAATGCAGAAAGGTAAATGTGCAGGAATGTAAATATGCAGGAATGTAAACGTACGACTCCTCACAACAGTGAACAGCGGCCACCGTGAGTCTCCTGGTAGCTGGTGTCTGGCGTGGTGCAAGGTTTCAGCATTTCAGAGAAGTTAGGTACGGTGTCTGGGTGCAAAAGGTCGTCCTTTGTAAAATGGCGCTTTGGAGTATTTATAGGTAGGAAGATCACCACTGTTCTCCTCCTTTTGCGGGCACTTCTTAGTAACTACCTTCAACGGTTGATGCCTATTATCCACGATTGCTTGTGATCGTGCTATTGGTTGGGGCTTCTTTCATAACTGCTATCTCTCACGATCTCCTTTGCGTAGTGGTGAATGTTCATGACTGCTGGTAACCGCTTTTGAATTTTGCAATGACTTGACCTATCAAGACTTCTATTTTTCTATCTTTTGAGTATTTCTAGGAGAATTCTAAGAGACTCATTTTAGTATTATGACCTTAGAATAATTTCTCCTTGACTTCTCTTTTCTACTAATTCTGGAGTTTTGAGAGCTTGTCTTGGTCTAATGGACTTGGAATATTTTTTTTGCTTATTTCTATTTTTCGAGCAATTTTGGAGTTTTGAGAGCTTGTCTTGTGGACTTAGAATATTTTCTGACCACTTTCTATTTTTTGAGCAATTCTGGAGGAAACTGGAGCTCAACCAGGTTTGTGGACTTAGAATATTTCCTGATCACTTCCTGTTTTTCGAGCAGTTTTGGGTGTCAGGAATTTGGAAACTCCTCAAAACTCCTCAAAAAGCCATCAGTTTTGTGGACTTGGAATATTTTCTTTTCAGTCTTGTTTTTTGAGTAGTTTTGGGTGTCAATGACTTGGAAACTCTTCAAAACTCTTGGAAAAAACCTTCACTTTTGTGGACTTAGAATATTTTCTTGTCTTTTAAGCAGTTTTAGAGAAAAATCCATATTGTGACAAAATCTCCTAAAATAGCTCGAAATGTGTCCCTTTTTAATAAAAACTAAAGGCCTTGGATGATCTTCCAATATTCTCTTATGTTCAGGCCTATTTTTTATCTCCTTCTTGACCCTCAAAATTTTTGTCGAAATGTAACTTCCTTCAACATGATTTTTAATTTAGAAAATTTTCCTTACCCCAAACAACAACATAATACTAAACGAGTTTTTGTGTGACATTGGGAACGAGCTAATTCATAATATATAGTTGAATACATAAATTTTTCAAAAGATTAAGGAAAATATAAGCGAGTCTCAAGCATTTGTTACGTTCAAGGGAGAACATCGGCCTACAACTTTTAAAGGAAGCAAAAGGTAACTACCACATCTTATACTAATTATCCTAAGTAGTTCCACTATACAAAAAGAAGACACACAAAGGAGTGTATAATGTAGCATTAATCCAAAGGAGTGTATTCCTCTGAAGGATCAGAGTCTAGTGAAGTGGATAATGTAGCATTTGGGTCAAAAGGCAGACTGGGTAGGTCTTCATTTACGTCTTCCAACTAGCCAGGAGTAAGTGGGGGCATATGGGAAAGTGGAGAGGACAAAGGTGGAGAGGAGCTATAGTGTGAAGGCCAACCTCATCAATGGGAGAAAGTCTTCTATAAGGTGGAGTAGGTGGACAGGGTTGGACAGTGGACTCAATGACTTGGATATCTATGTATTCAGGCTTCACAGGAGGAGGAGAGGAAGGTCGAGGTACGTGGGCACCAGGGGTCACATCTGGGATAGGGGCGGGAGTGGGAGCATAGTGTCCATAGGGGCAGGTACAATCCTAGGGGTGATGAGGAGGAAAGGTATAGCAGTAGCATATAGTGGTAGGGGGAAAAACAATCTCAACAGGCAGATCCGTGATACAATGAGGTTCCTAACTCACCTTGAATATCGAACCAAGAGTCATGCTGGCGAACCCTTAGTAATTAGTCCGCTGGGTGGCATGATCATATATCCATAGGTCATCTACTGTCAGGAGGACCGTATAGTTCAGTCTACACACGACATACAAAATACACCAAACAGGTGAAACACACCAAACAAGGAAAAAAGGAACAGAAAAAAGAAAAATGATGAGTCCATATAGTTCAATCAAATCATACAATAATTATATAGGTAGGCCTTATACATTATATATATATATATATATATATATATATATATATATATCTGTATGTATGTATATATATAACATTTAAGATAAAGATGATAAGATTGTTTATAATGTAAATGAAATGATGCATGATGCAAGTTAGTTATGGAATTTCTCTTCATTTAATAGTCTTTATGCGATGCATGGGGATCCTCCATTTTTCCATCCAATTCACGTTACTTTTCAACCTCAAGGCGATCAGAGGACTTCATTCCCTACTATCACATCTAGCACATCTCAAATTGTAACTATTTATATGTTACATGCCTCAAGGTCACCATTCAGGAATAGGCCTACTGCGATCTTGGCAACGGGTATACACGTCAAGTTTGGCAAAGATTTGCTAGTGACGTGACCTGGTCACAGTGAACTACTCTAGGCCATTGGGTCATCCCCCCTTCACCACCCTCAAAGTTTGTCATTGAGCTTAACATAAGTGTCCCACAGTTTTGCTAATTGTAGCCTTAATTCTCCCTTTTTCCTTATGTGCATGATACATGATTCTATCATGTACATATTTTCTTAATCCTTTAGTGTTTATTCTATAAATTAAATTCAATTAATACAACAAATACACCCCATACTTTAGTCTTTTTGGGAGGCATTTTTGGTTAGTCTCATCTCATTACTTCCCTATTGTAGTTTCTTAATTATATGGAATTCAATTTCTAAGGTTTTAGATGCCAAGAAAACTTATTAGTTGTAGTCCCATTATTCAATTTCTATTCATTCTTAGCTATCAATGTTTGTTACTCTAAAGGTTATTTATGCTGGACTCATTTACTAATAGGTTATTTTCCTAAAAAAAAAAATTCCCTAGAATTATATTTATCTTTTAATGTCCTATTGAATGCTCTGTTGTCCCTATTATTAGTAAAATTTAGTTAAGTAATGAAATGAAGTATAATTATTCTGGTCTCAAACCTTATATTCCTATCCTCAATTCACTTTTTTCTTTGTTATTCATTCACTTTACAGGTTCATATTTGTTCCGTACTTTTATTGGACATCTTGATTCAATTCACTAGTGTATATATGATTTATTCACCGTTCAAGTGGTTTACAATTACATTTTGGTAGAAGTTCTGCACCTTTATCCCTATGGTTTGATTAAATTATTATAGATTAATGTTAAGTTCTCTAAAACTAAGTTAAGGTGGGTTGTTAAGGGGTATCTAGGCTGTACGGGTCATAACTACTCCTTTTATTGTAGTAGTCCTAAATATTTATTCATTATACAGTAGTATGGGTCTATTACCCTTTTACTCTTTACTATGATAATTAATCTTATGTATTATGTGTAGGTAGAACGTGAATAAGAGGGTATATTTGGTTCACGATTTTTATGTTAACTCTACTACTTGACTCATTCATATGCAAAATAATTTAATATTTCTCTCTAAATGGTTTTCCATGAAAGGGAAAAACATATATATTCTCATGGGTATCAACATCTTGTCGTATGCATACAGTTTAAAATCAAAAGACTACTAATGTGCAGTATCACAATAATTCCTAGTGCAACAGTAAACTTATATGTCACAATTTATTTAGAGTTAAAAGGCTATCAACGTGCAGTAAATATATATGTATGTTTTTATGGATATTCACACCATTTGTTCCTATATATATATATTAATCGAATATTACATTGTAAATTATTTTGAATCAAAATCACAATGATTTATAGTATAGCAACAGTAAACTTAGAATTGAATTATATATTATGTAGACTAAGATACACTTGTTTATCTTATTTTTATCTTTCTCAGTCCCATTTTCTTTGCATGCATACTTTTTACTCAAATCACTTATCACTAACACAGTCATACTTAACTTGAAAACAAAACTTCTCAAGCAAACACGCATGACACTTCACACACTGAACCAATATCCACCATCTACAACACAAAATAACATCATCTCATACCTTCATCAAAATTGTGTTTAGTTATTTGACAGGCATGTTCTCCACTTAAGGTGTCCACATTATAACCTCTACATGCAAGAGTTGAAGAGAAATTTATCTAATGTTTTTAAGGTCTAAATTCAAGTCTCTTATGTTAAATGATTTTTATCACTCATCATTCACGGCAGTAAGCAAATTTCAATCACATACAACAGAGTATTTACACTACATTAAGCAACATGGACTCCCCTATACTTGTTAATAAGAATCTTGTGGCAGGGAAGGAGATATTGGGCATGGAGAGTCTCGATTTAGCTCAATGTAGGCCTTGATGAAATTTTCTGAAGTGATAAAACAAGAAAGACGAGGTGTGGGAAGATAAGGGAGTGTGAGAAGAGTAAAGAAGGTTGAGAGGAGGCTCTGGTTCTGTTGTAGATGATGCAAGTCTAACAATTAGCAGAGGTAGGAGCACAAAAAAAGGATATAATTGTAGGAGTCATTCACACTCTAAATAGCATGAAAAGAAGCTGAAATGCTATTACTGTAAAGAAAAAGGGCATATTAAGAGAAGACAGCAAAGGTAAAGTCAGTGCAATTGTTGCACGAACTAATGTAAATGTTTTTGGTTATAGTTCAAATGAAGGGGATGACGAAGATGTTGTGACAGTTAGTACTACTGGTTCTGCTGATATCTGAGCAATGGACATTGATACTTCTTATCATATGACTTTCAAGAGAGCATTGTTCACTTCATTTAAAGAATGGAATGATAGTGTGAAGTTTGGAGACGATGAGGAGCTTAGTGTGAAAGGGAGTGGTTCAGTGCAGATAAATATAAGGGTACAGTTTTTTGGGAAAAGATGGACATATTGCAATTTCTAAAGGTGCTTTAGTTGTGATGAAAGAAAGATTGCAACATGGTATTTATACTATATTGGGCAGTTTTGTTGAAGGAACGGTTCAGTATCTCATTCCTTAGAACAACAAACTGATAATACATAATTATGACATCGTATGTAACAACTATTTTTTATTTTTTTTATAAAATTGATAAATTGTTCAGTATGGTATAGTGTTAGAGTGTATTAGAATGATTTATGGGTGTTTTATGAAGAAATTTGGTGCAGGGGATCTCGCTTAGGTGAGACAGATCTCGCTTAGGCGAAAGTGAGCGTATAAAATCACATGTTTTCAAATCAATCTCACTTAGGGGAGATCATTCTTACTTAAGTAAGATAGGGTAAATTCAGCCCAACTATCACCTTTCCCAGGCGACCTGAGTTGCTCAAGCAAGGACTCATAAGAAAAATGTCCAACTCTCTAGAAGTTATCTCGCTCAAGCAATATTGACCTTACTCAAGCGAATGTATTAGAAAATGCTTGACGAGGACACTGTTTGGTGTTCTCACTCAGGCGAGTTGCACCTTGCTCAGGCAAGAATTTTGTCGCTAAGCTCATCCTTGCTCAAGCGAGAGCGCGCAAGGTTGAGGGGTATTTAAAAGATTTTCAGTATGAAAATTTCATTTCATTCCAAAGCTCACATTCCTTTCTCATTTTCTATGAACTCTCACTTCCTTCTCTCAGATAAAACTCCTTTAAACTCTTATTACTCTTCGAATCCAAGCTTGGATGTTAAATCCAAACGACTCCAAGTAAGTTTCTCTAGATTTAACTTTGTTTTCTCCATTTGTTGTTCTCGTTTTTCATCTCTGAAGGATATTTATTGATGCTTAGGAGAACTTCAATTGTTGGGCCTTAAATCTTTGTCAATCTCTCTGAATACTCACCTCGAGGTAAAAAGAGCTCTATTTTATTATTTTATTAAAGTGTTTATTTTATGCTAATTAGAGCACTATTATATAGATATTTTGTGAAAATATGTGTTTGAAGTATAATATGTATGAATAATAGTTGAGAATATGCATGTTTAGTTGTTTGGTTGGAATGGCTATGTTGTGTTCAAACGAAATATATGAAATATGTCTATATGAGATGTTATGATGAAGTATGATATTATATTTGTGAGTTGAAATGCATAGACTTTATGTCGAGATATGTATATAGAAGTACTTTACTAAGCACGGTCTTATGAGTGGAGAATGAAGGGATTCTTGAGATAAGTATAAGTGTTAGATATGGAATAGATCTAGTGTGAATAGTTATAGAGATATATTACGGATATAGAGTCTGGAGACGATAAGAAATTTGGAGAAAACGTAGGGTGGTGAGCGATATTTGCATAAGTGTACACACTCTTTCTAAGGGCGAATGCGTCACATGGCCTTACACTCATTTCCTGACTAGCCTTTTGACTATACCTTTGCTAAAAGGCTCATTATTGTATACGTTGTGTACATGGGCTAACCGTCGACTATTTACCTAGTTGAGTAATACCTCAAGAAATATTGGAGGCATTGTTGTCTATGATCACAGTACACTAGGAGTACGTATTTAAAGGAGAGAATTGAATAAGTTATAATAAATTGTTGTGTTGTGAATATTGGATTTTGGTTATTCTTTGGATTAGTTGCTGAAATGATCATGTTTCTTTATAACATAAAGAAACATGATCATAAACTGAAATGATCAAGGAGTTCATCAAAAGGTTGTGATTGAAATTGGTTACAAACAAGAAAAATTTGAATCTTGTAAACTAGTCCAATGAAATACATGATGAGTGACAAAGTATAGCAGCAAGGAGAATAAGGAGAGAAATAAAAAAACCTATGTGGTATGCAAATGTGGTTAATGTTGTTGATACTAACTCTATTGCATATGCGTAAACAGTGAGTGAAAATCTTAATTCTGATGAGCTTAGATCCTATAAGGAGGCAATTCAGAGTAAAGAAACATCAGATTAGTTAGTTGCCATGAATGAGGAGATGCAATCACTTGAGAAAAATCATACATGGGACTTAGTACCATTACCAAGGGGTGTAAAGCCAGTGGGGTACAAATAAGTGTTTAAGAAGAAAGAAGGGATTCCTAGTGTTGAACCATCAAGGTTTAAGGCAAGACTTATGGCAAAAAGGTTGTTCATAGGAAAAGGGGAATGACTACCATGAAGTGTTCTCACCAGTGGTAAAGCATTAGGCTATTCGTATTCTCTTAGCAATGGTGAGCACTTTAAATTAAGAGTTAGAGCAGCTTAATGCAAAAATTATTTTCTTCCATGGAAATCTAAATGAACAGATTTATATGTCACAACTTGAGGGGTTTCTTAAGGCTGGAAAGGAGAATGATGTATATTTGCTTAAAAAATCATTGTATAGTTTAAAGCAGAACCCAAGGTAGCAATGTAAGAGGTTTGATACTTTTATAATTTCTCATAATTTTATTTGCAATCAATTTGATAACTATGTCTATAGTAAAAAGTTATCAGATGGTTCGTATATTTATTTGTTGCTATACACAGATTATATGTTAATTGCAGCCAAGAGCATGGTTGAAATTAATAATCTCAAATTAGTGTTGAACAATGCATTTGAAATGAAAGACTTGGGTGTAGGCAAAAAGATTTTGCGCATGGGAATTTTAAGAGACATGAGTGCAGGTCTACTTTATGTATCTTAAAAGAAATACATTGAAAAGTTGTTAGAGTATTTTCAAATGGAGAATTCTAAGCTGGTGAGTACTCCCTTGGTAGTACATTTTAAACTTGATGGTTGCACATTTCCTAATACTATTGAAGAGAAAGAATATGAGTAACATTATTTATTCTAGTGTTGTTAGAAGCCTAAGTATGCCATGGTATGCACTAGACCAGATTTGGCACATGCCATTAGTGTGGTTAGCAAATTTATGAGTAATCCAAGAAAATCTCATTGGGAGGCAGTAAAGTGGATTATGTGATATCTAAAAGGTACTAGTGATATTCGTCTGGTTTATGGTTCTAATGGAATTGGTAGTGGTCTTGTTGGCTATGCAAATTCTGACAATGGAGCAGATCTTGTGAAAAAGAGATCATTGATGTGTTCTATTTTTACTCTTTATGGATGTGCTATTAGCTAGAAAGAAATACTTTATCCTACCGTTGCTTTGTCTACTACAGAAGTGGAGTACATGTCATTAATAGAAGGGGTTAAAAAAGGTATATGGTTGCAAGGTCTTATTGATAGTTTGGGTTTGGAAGTGCAAAGACCTGTTCTCTATTGTGATAGTCAAAGCGCATCAAATTTGGCTAAAAATCTAGTATATCTTGAAAAATCAAAGCATATTGATATTAGATTGAATTTCATTCGAGATATGATTAAAGACAAATTGTTCTCCATAGAGAAGATAGCCACTACAAAAAATTCAGCAGATATGTTGACTAAGTCTTTGCCTGCAAAGAAGTTCAAGTATAGCATGAACTTGGTGAATGTTCACATTGCTTGAGACCCTTCAAGGTGGGTTGGTAGAAAAGTTGTTCTTGGTTGCTGATGTTTTAGGAGACTTCAAGTCAAGGTGAAGAATTGTTTTGATGCCTTGAATCTGTGTAACTCTTGTGTCTCTTGAGTTTTAACTGTTATTTTCCTTACTAAGTTGTAATGGAGAATTATGAGTTGTTATGGTAAGTTATGAGTCATTATGTACATGAGCTCTAAAAGCTTAGAAGACATTCTTCTATGGTGTATCTTGTATTGTGTACTCTAAAATTACAGCAATAGAAATCTCTCAATCTGCCCATGCAGGTCACATTGACTGAACCATATTAAATACTTGTGTGTTCTTCTCATTGTTTTTTTTTTTTTATCATAACAACTTGAAACAATGCAAGAAACATTTCCCTCAATCAGACTCCTTAAATTCTTTTAAAGGCTTTCATGTAAATGTCATATAATATGCATTTAATCTCTTTAAAAGCAACCACACACTTGGTAATAGAATAATTAGACGTAATAAGTGAAAAAGTGGTCTCAATACTCCTAGCCTTATCCTTCTTAACGTTTGCCTTGAATGTTTCAATCCATGCTATAAGTGTCTCTCCCATTTATAATGTTTTAGACTCTTCTCTAAACTTGCGCTCATTTACTTGAATTGTGGTTTTTCACTACATGTGATGTGCTCCACTTCTACTATGTCATCATTTGAACTATCATTATCAACATTTACATAACTCCCATAATTGATGTATTGATTTTCAAGCTTATTTTCTTCATCTATATTTGGTGGATCTTAGGTAGATGAATAATGAAATACTCTAGTTCTAGGGCTTTTATTTAATATCATTCCCCTAATAACTTGTAATAGTCACATCCTTTCTTTTGTAATGAAGCACCTTTATCATGTATCTAAAATAATATAAGAAATAGACAATACACTATTAATTATTTATCACTAAGTTAAAAAAAAAAATTAACTACTAGATTAAATCATACTTGTAGATAATTTTGTCATACTTCTTCACTTATAGTGAAAGTGTTGGAAATCTAGTTTGTTGCAAAAGTAAAGAAAATTCATGCTAAATAGCTCACAGCCTGTGCATCTTTGCCTTTAATTGTTCTATTTTATATGAATGATTTGTTATGGAATTTTATTTCATAGTCATCAAATTCCATGTTCTAGGGTGAAACACACTATTTGGCATGTTTCCTTTTGTGACTTCATCAACCATAAATTATGAAAGCTTTAACAACGAAGTTAGGTCAAAGCTTTAACTCATTGTTATCAGTATTAGTTGTCCTCTACCATTAAAGAACATAAAAAAAATAAAATAAGTAAACATTAATATGTAGAGAACCAAAGAAAAAGCATATAGAAGGGGGATTACCAAACATTAGATACAAAGAAAAACTTTGTATTGTAAAATAATGAGTATTTGGTTTTACATTGTAAAGTAATAAGAAATATTTATATATGAAAGAAATAATTATACTTTTATAACTTCATATTATTTTCCTTCTATATTGTTCACTTTCTATTTTTCAATGCATTTAATTATTGCAAACTCATTTGTAGGTTCACTGACTTAGATACACCACTTCTGCTCAGAAGATTAGTATGCCCTACTTTGTTCATTCAAAGTGTCCCCACTAATAATATAAGTTATTTTCTTTCCAACCTTCTTGTGCCAGATTTATTTATTTACTACTTTTGTCTCCAATTTTTCTTTAATTCTTGCTTATATTTTAAAGAATGAAAATATGACAAATAAAAAGACATCTTAATGTCACTTTGTGGTAAACTGTGTAACTTTCTAGTGACATATGTACATACTACAATTCATATGAAAATTTCCTATTGTAATTGATTTAGTAAATATCTAGATCATGCAAGTGAATTTAGATTTAGCAATTTGATAAATCCATATTTTACCATAATTTTTAGTATGATTTTTTTAATAAATAAGTAGTAAAGTGCTAAGTAAACTTGAAAATATCATAAAAATTGCATTAATATTAATAATTGTATAAATAGTTTAGAATTTTATATTTTAGTCCAATTCTGAACAATTTAACTCAAAAGTGACTTAATCCTTGTGTAGAAGCTTGAGCTAAGAATTTGAGTTGAAGATTGAAGTAAAGAAAGTAGAGGAATTGAGCTTAAAAGATGAAGAATCAAGTGTTATATGAAGGCTAATCACTTTGAGTACATAGAGTGAACACTTTGAAGAAGAAAATTCATGAAGATCATCAGAGTAGCTACTTCAAGTGTTCAGAGCGTAGCTACTGCAAGTGCCCAAAGTAGCTACGCACAGCGCGTAACCACTTCAAACGTTCAGAGTAGCTACGCCCAAGGCTAATTCAAAACTGTACAGTATGTGTAGCTACTTCAAGTGATCAAAGTAGCTACGCAGTGCGCGTAGCCACTTTAAGCGTCCAGAGTAGCTATGCAGTCAGCGCGTAGCTACTTTAAGTACCTAGAGTAGCTACGCAAAATTAACAAAATTTTAAATATCACTTCTAAGTGTCAACTTTGGACGATTTGAGTTCTTAAATTAGTTTTAGAAGCTTCTAGAAGACCTTTGATGCTAGAATTCTAGAATAACATGAAGAAAAGCAAAAGGCGGGAAAAACCATATAAATAGAAGTTAGAAGTTCAGAAAAAAGGGACTTTTTGGTTCATTTTGTTATTTTTCACTTTGTAACTGTTTTAACTTCCAAGGGAAGTCAGTGAGAGAGATTGGGAGCGACTTTCAAGCTTCATTTCTAGAGGAATCAGAGTGAAGATTGGGTCTTGAAATATGTTCTTCTGCTTCTTGTCTTCTTCTTCTCTTACTTCTTCTTTCTCCATTGTAATGTTGTTCTAAACCTTTTTGGTTAGGGATCTATGGATCCAGTTTTGATGTTGTGATGTAATTGTGGATTGAATCTTGAGATTTTAATTGAATTGAGTATGTGATTATGTTCTTAATGCAGTTGTGAAATAATCCTTCATTCAATTGAATTTAGAGGAATTTTCATCAATGGAAATTGAGTTTATTTCTCAAATCTGAATCATATGCCTAGGTTATTGAGATCTTAGGAATAAGTATCATGATCTAGTAATCCTATAATTTTCAAAACTTAATGCAATATTTGATTGAATTTCACCTAAGGAATTAGGGAGGTTTAATTAGATATTAGGATCAATGAGGCAAGGAATTGTCCTTTGGTTAAAGAAGTAAAATTGATTATCAATCAATTAAAATTCTCAAGAATTCAGAACATGATTACATTGCAATTGAAAATCTAGTGAAGTGATTCCTAACTATTTTTCACATAGTATTCTTAATACAAATTTCGTATTTTATTTTTACAGCAATTCCATTACCTTTTATTGTCTTTATTTCTTACTTTCACATGTTACAAACCTCTCAATGAATTGTTTTGTTAAACTAATTGTTGAATTGTGAAGTGGTAATTGAAATAAGATCCTTGTGAATGATACTTGGGACTCATATTGAATTCCAAATTTTATTACTTGCTATAACTATCTAGTACACTTACTAGTTAGTTCTCAAAATTAGTAACACAATTCATATACTTGAGACAAAATTGAGATAAATATATTATATATACATAAATATTCATAAAGTGACACTATAAGTATTATTCAAATGTGGTATTAAATTGAGTTTGTAACTACACATGCTAGAATTTGCATATTTATATGGAATCAGAGATAACAATCTAATTGTTAAATCATACCCGCCACACATTTCCTACGAATTTGTACACACAAAATTTATTGTTCCTAAAATAAACACATAATATGTAAATTATATTCATAATGTACGTACATAATGATCTATTTGTGTACAACGACATTTTGAGAACTTCAAAAAAATATTGCATGCCTAATCTTCTACATGTAAATAGCTTAACTTCAATAATAATTTTGTTCAAAAAATATAAAAAAAACACATAACTTCATCAGAAAAATATTTTTTAAAAAAGAAAATTCATGATAAATTAATTTGTTATAGCACTGTAAATCATAGATGAGTTCCTTTAAAAATAGATGCTTCCTAAACAATCATGTTCAATAAATTAACTAAATTGATGCAAACATTAGATACAAAGAAAAATTTTGTTTTGTAAAGCAATAAGAAAATTTTATATATGCGAAAAAATAGCTAATAATAAAAGGCAAGACCGATAAATAGAGTAAAAAGAATTTTGTGATTTTGTTGTTCAAGAGATATGCTGATAAACATTAAGCTTATTGTTAAATAGATGTGTTTTGCATCAAACAACAATAGCTTACTCAAATTTCAAGACACCTAACTTTAACATTATAAGACAACTTTAAAGATTTATAGACTAACATTATTTATTATAGAAGCTCAACAGAAGGTACTAATGATTAAATACTTCAACATGAAAGGAATAGTTTGGCTAAACACCACATATTCTCTTAATAGTCTTGTCGATGCTACATTTCCCAAATTAACTCCTAACATTTAATACCTTCATAGAAAAATACAAAATCTTATTCTATTTTTATGTAACAAAAATGGTAAAACAAAACTAAGGCACATAACTATCTAACATTCATGAAGCATTATTCTAAAGCATTTATTGGTAAGATAAGGTTTTGTCAAGTCACAATGTGCAGGTATTAAAGAAACAATATTATTCTGTATAAACCTCTTTTAATATTTACTATGACTTAAAATCATTAGGAGGAAGATGAAAACAAAGAGCAGGTTTTGCAAAAAAAAAATAGAAAGAAAACCAAAAATAACGAACATAATGCTAGTTTTACTAAAAAGAAAGCAATATGAAGAAGCTGTAAAATAATTTGTACGTTTTATCGCAGATACAAATTCAAAAATCTACCAAGAGAGTGAGATAATTTAGCATAGATGTTACCTCTTTATTCTAGAATCAAATAATGCGCAAATACATTATACATTTGAGATTTGATTCTTAGCAATAATGATCCAAAGGCACAAGCTTGTGAAGCTAAAATTTCTTACTAATCAACTATTATCTCAATTCTTTTGTTTAGAATGGAGAAAATGATGTTTTAAATTTTTGGACATGCTTGATATTCACAAAAATTATTCCTTATTCAAATGAATCAAATTAAATGTTTGTTTGTCACCTTATAGCAAAATGAATAGTAATATTTTCATAATAATTTTTACAACAAGTAGATTAAGGCATTATCTCAATTTTTTAGTTTTTTTTACTTTGATGTACCACTTAATACTATCTATGAGCAAATTTCAATATATTTACTGGTTAGTCTTAGAAATCTTACAATCTTATGTATGACAAACAACTTAGAAGAGCTTATACTAACAAAAATAATAATCTTAAATATATATAAAAAAAAAACTACAAGTTGGATACGGCTAACTATAACAAAAATTCTAGCTAATATTATTTTTTTGATCTTTTTTCAACAATTAAATAGGAATTATTCTTAAAGATTTTGGACCTGCCTTTCTAATGACGTGGCCTTTGCCAACAATAACTTTTATAAAATGCTCCTATTAAGAATTTGTAGTGGAGGGAATCTTATCTACTTGACTGCTAATATTTATAATCTAATCGGTCCAATCTCAAAAAGTCTTAGAAATTGCAGTTGACTAATCCGAGCCCTGCTTGAAAACAGTCATCTCACTAGAGACATTGCCAATGCATTTGGCATATACCCTGATCTTGACTTCATTGATTTAGGATACATTTATCTCTATGGTTTATTATCAAAACTAAATGAAACATATACCCAAATTTATGACATAATTAGCTCTACATTTGCCATTAAAAATAGCTAAATAGCCTAACAAAGCAAAGAAAAAAAATTATTATACTTATATTATTTTCTTATCCAAAATTTAAATTAACTACACAAGTCAGAAAAATTCATCATCATACAAACACCCACCACAACATAACTTGTATCCCATCATCTTTAAACACTTCAAACACAGAGTTTACTATAACATGTTGAAAAAGAGGAAAAATAAAACAAAAGTAAGAATATGAATTTTTACCAAATGAGTTGGTGCTTGTTCATGATTGAGAATTTAAATTCAAATCTAAATCCAAATCCAAATCAACAAAGATGAGAAATAAATGCAAGATGAGAAAGAGAAATAAACATGAGTACGTGAAGTGAGAACGTTTAGTAAACATTTAAGTACAGTCAATGAGTTGAAATTAAGATATGAATGGTAAAGAATTGAATTTCATCCAGCATTTTATTTTATGCATCACGGTATCTCCAACTCAATTCCATAATGAATTTGCATAATTCAATTCTGTCACTACTCCTTTTTATAAAGAATCAATGACATTTCGCATTATCATTTCTAATTTATTTATACATTTATGAAATTTTATATATATATATATATATATATATATATATATATAAGAGTATAAATTTCCAAAACTTTGAAACTTCCACATCCAAGTGAACAAAGTAACAAAGTAACAGTCTCAAGGGCAAATTTTTTATACAATACCAAAATTTACATAAATTTATACATTTACATCAGCTAGGTATGCGAGAAAGTCAAATACAATTGTTCAAAATATGAATTACATTCCTTAGAAGAATTATTACCCAACAGTTTAGAACTAATATCAAAACCTAGACTAATAACTTGATTAATACTACAATCTCTTAACACGCCAACTCTGATGTCTCTCAGCCAGACCTTCCAGCTTGAGAAGTAGACTCATTACCTATACCCTCTGCTTACGTACCACCGTACGATCATCGCAACACAAATACCAACACAACAAAAATACAAAAGTGAGCTTATAAAATTAACAATCTTAATAGTGAAGTATGCATGAATATAGATACAATTATTTAAACAACTTATATCATTCATAACAATCAGCACACAGCTTACACAACTTCAATCAAATAATGCAGCATATTCAGCCTATTCCCAGCCCATCTAATGCAAATGCATCGATTCAGTTTCCATCTATGTTCATAGCCTAAGTAATCCAGAGGAACTATTTTCTGGTCTGCGAGCAACCCATCCTGGTATCTGGATCCGACACAGCACAACTCAGCATCCTAATCAGCTATAAAATGATGATAATGAATATGATACATTATAGCGAGATCCATATAATACGACACAATTAAATTTATGTTCAATTTCAGCAATTGAGGGATGCATATAATTTTAGCTAACTTTAACATCACAGCCATATATATTTATTCACAGCTTCAGCAACACAGCTTTGTGCATTTATGCAATAAAATCAAACAACTCACAACATTAATTAAGCACTTCCAACTAATTAAACAGCTCACAACTTTAATATTCTCAGCACATATATCACCATATTCCAACATATTACTTTTCTTTACAGCATTCAAAGTACTCACTAAGCAGCGGAGAAATCTACTCAGCTATACTATTCTGGGTTTTAATCTAGAATTTAATCATTCAACAACTTGTCTATCGGCTATAACAGAATTAAGTTCATAAATAGCTCCATATTTACTATACGAATAAACTAGTTCGAATAAGCTCCCCTTACCTGAAATAAGTTCCAAGATACTGCTCCTAGTGAGTTCTACAGAGGTAGATCAACCGTTTGGATACAAAATATAGCTTGAACGGCTCAGATCTACTTAGAAGAACACGGTATAAATCTCTTGAGAAAAAGAGAGAAGAAACAAAGCAAAGACTGAAAACTAAGCTCTGAGAACTCACCTAGATCTTAATGAGACTAACGATCTCACTTTGTTTGGGAAGAAATTCAGCTTCGAAAAGGTTCTCTCTAACAAGGAGAAGTGAGAGAACAAAGAGAAAATGAGAGAGAGAGGGAGAGAGAAACTGTCTAGTGAGAAATGAAGTTTCTGGGCGTTGAGGCCTCCTTAAATACCCCTCCAGCCCGCGCGCTCTCTCTTAAGTGAGCTAATCCTCGCTTGAGTGAGGAACACCTCGCTTGAGCGAGCTGCATCTCGCCTGGGCAGACAACATTCTTTCCTGGGCGAGATCGGATCCAAAGAGTTACCCATAAATCCTGCGACTCCTCACTTGAGCGAGGTCGCCGATCGCCTGGGCAAGGGGACAACTAGGATAATCCTATCTGCTCTCACTTAAGTGAGATTGATCTCGCTTGAGCGAGAACACTCAAGAATGCCTAATTCTGCCTGACAACTTTTCGCTTAAGCTAGAACTCCCTCGCTTGAGCAAGACACCCTGCACCCAAAACTCTCAATCTCTTTTTCATATGAGACTATATAGGTTCTCAGTCATACTCCCTAGCTTGTCTCATATACAACTTGCTTAACAACCAATCTCTAACCCCCTCTGCACATCACACTGCTTTTTATCTGACAATCACACAACTTTTACATTCACATTCCAATATATGAATAATTCATACTGTAACACCTTAAATTAACTTCCAAGTAATAATTTCACAAAATAGGAGTAATAAAATTTTCATTTGAATAAAAAGATCTCATCATAGAATTTCATAAAACAATTCAAAACAATAGAGAATTACAAATTTATATCAAAGACTGTTACAGGACAAATTCAATTACATCATAATTTCAAAAATACAATCTAAGTCCTGTAGCAGTTCATCATTCCTTCACTGAGTTCAGTGCTGATCGTCTTGATCACCTGAAAAATAAATATAAGGGTGAGTACTCTACACTACACAAGATACACCAACATGCATAGAGTCTCACCTTACATATCTATAGGTGTTCTAATATATTCTACTCAAGTCTAGGTAATCACAAGCAACATTTCAAACATTTCATTCTAGTTCATAATCGATGCACTCATGACACCAAACAATTTCCACACGTGCACTCACTGCATCTAGCCACGTTTACTGTGGCATTATGATCACAGTTTTACACCATAAATGGTTGTTGGTTACTCCCACCTCACGGATACCGCATGGACAGTCATGCGTTGCTCAGCAAAGGTAGTGGTTAGAGGTCTAGTCAGGAGGAGAGTGCGTGGCCCGTGGTGCACCCATGCTCACTGTTGGTGTCACCACCACTCTCTCTTCCCCAAGGTATTTCTACCGTCCTCATCTTTTACACTTCTAGTGTATCGCTGAATCATTCACAGCATCATTATAACGGCATTCAGTATGCCCCATTCACACACATATTTCAACCACACACATTACTCATTCACAGTACAAGGCACAAGTACCCATATTCATTTACAGTATGCGGCCCAATGGTCCACATTCATCTACCACACACGACACACATGTTCATTTCATACACACAACATTTCAACATGCCATCTATACTTATTTCCAACCATTTACATTATTCAAGAACACGCAAACGTAGCTATTCACCCATATTAGACTCAATTATTTCACTCATCACATTCAATATCAATTGCTCAACATGTTCATACATATTTCAATCAAGGGTATGTCAACCCCACAATCAATTTACATTTCACTCCAAACACAATAATTTCCATCACATCACACATTTCCTATTCTCTATCTCAGCTATATTGTAACATTTAATGAAATAAACGGTAAATTAAACATAATGAGATAGGGTAGAGTCTCCCCATACCTCAAATAAAAACCTACACACCAAATCAACAAGGCAGGTGTTCTCCCACACGAACTTTGACCTAAATATATAGAAGAACCCTATGAAAACCTAAGAAAATTGAGAAATAAGAGGATAGGGATGAGAAACCGAAACCCTAACCATTAAAACTCACCTCTAAGCATTTCCTACATAAATCCAACCTTTAATCTTGCTCTCAAGCGGCTTGGAGGCAATTTAATTGGTGAAATAGGATTTGAGAGTGAGAGAATTGAAGAAATCTCAAAGGAAAAATGAGAAATAACCCTTCTCCAAACCCTAACCCCTTTAAATCCTCTTTTGGTCGCGACACTCTTGCTGCAGCGATACCCTTTCTCGCTACAGCGAAAATATCAGAGAAAATTGCACCTTGTTTTCTGCAGAATCTCGCTACAACGAGACTGTACCCAGAAATGCACCCCAAACTGTTACTTTGTCACTACAGCGACAAGATGACAGTTTCACGCCTTCCTCCCAGGACCCTCTCGCTGCAGCGACAATACCCTGTACTAGAACACTTAGCCAAATTTCAGTCTGATTCCAGCATACACATGTATTCTCATCACCCTATATATATATATATATATATATATATATATATATATATATATACATAATAATTAATAATAACACATGAAAGTCTACGTAAACACTTATATTAATAATTAAACTATATTACAAAATTTGGAGTGTTACACATACCTTTTAATCATACACAACACTATTCAAATGTAATAATAGGTACACATAAATATACAAATCTAACAAATTCTCTAGTGTAGTCTTGTTCAATTTCTTGATACAAAACACTAATTTTTAGTTAAAAGTCTTAATTTCTTAGATAAATTCAACTTAAGAACAACATTTAATCATATGAATTGTTAACAATCACATAGTTTTGATTCCTAGTTATGTTTAGGTAACCAGAAATTGGTGAAACCTACTTCAAAATTTAAGCACACAACCAATGCTTTCATTGCACAACATGCTTCAAAGTTCATACATTCGATTGGCCAAATTGACGAAACATTAAAAACAAAAGTAAAGTAATACAATTGATTATAAAAAACTAAATTAAATAAAGTTCACTTTAGAATTCATCTTATCCTAACCTACAAAATTAGAAAGTCATTGTAGAAAATAATGAGTATGGAAGGAATATCCACAAAGATAAACTCCATTGAAAGTAAATATTTATGTCCAAAATATTTCACTTCAATCTCATACAAATTTAAAATAGAAAAAACAATGAAATCATATTTACAAAATTAGAAAAATATAGAAAACCAAATTTTCAAAAAAAAAATTAAAAGCACGTTTGATTCCCTTTTTAAATATATTTTTTTATTTTTAAAAATTAAACAAAAAACCTTGTTTGTCAAACTAAGTTTTTATAAACTAATTTTAAACTCTAAACCCTAAACTAATTTTAAAAATAATTTTTCAGTTTTAGTTTTTAAAACCAAAAAACAACAATAGCCTCTAAGGTGTTTTGATTTTTGTTTTCTCATTTCTCTTTTCATATATATATATATATTAATAATAAAAAAACTACTATTTATTTAGTTTATATATCCATTACCATGGGTCAAAAAACCGTTATTATATTTTTTTACACATAAAACTTGCGGAATAATGTTTTTAAAATTAATTATTATTTTGAAGTTTAATATTAATTCATATTTTATAATTTTCATAATATATTAAACTCTGTATAAATTGCAAGTACAACATCATAAATAAGAATAGTTTTTAGTTCAATATTAATTAGATTTTAGTGTTTTAATAATTTTTTTCTTTAATATTTTATTTTAAATATCAAAAATATATTTAAGTAAATAAAAAATACAAAAATTAAATATCAAATATAGATACATATATTTATATATTTGTTTAATTTAAAAATTATTTTTAAAAATAAATTTATTAAACAAGCCCTAGCAAGCTTTATTAATTTGTTGCACATTGAGCTATATATACTCAAAAGCCAATAACTCAATTGTGTAGTCATACTACATACACGCTAGTTTTTGAAAAGTTAGGGTTTAGGACATTCAAATTGGATGTCTGGACTCACGTTCGTTCTGATGTGTGGTTTCTTCTCAACATGATGTATAATCGTGGGCTTGAGAATATTTAAATCTACGACTTTCTCCCCTTATTTCACACTAATTTCTTATTTTATTTTCCCATAAAATCTTCATGTAAGAATATTAAAAAATCAATCAATTCAATTAACTAACTATAATTGAACAAATCTTCTTTTAGTTCACTCTTTATACATAATTTCATCATTTTCGTATTATTTTTGTGCAATTCTGTTCATTTATTTCAATTTGTTGCATTATTAATCTCATAAGTATAGATGTTCTTGTTATATATTACACTTTGGATGGTACTAATTATGCATAAGTATGTTATTAAGACATTTGTCATTATCAAAAACATATTCACCTTATCGTTTTTTCATTTTATCCGATGATCTTTGAATTTATTTTTACTTCATATATGCGCATCTTTATATATTTTATTATTATGCTGTTTTTGAATTATCGTCATTTAAATTATATGAATTTTTTGTTAGAATATTTATCTTTAACCATTATTTTCTTGCCTATGTGATATGTCAATGAATTTGATTTAGATGGCAGCGAGGGAGGAGTTGAGGAGAGTCTCTTAGAGAGAATGGTTCTTTAATATCTTGAACAGTGAAAAAAACAAAGTAGGTGAAATTGATATTTGATTTGATACAATGAAGTGTGACATTAAAGCGTAGACATATTATATTTTGAGGATTCAAAGATGTGTGTATGATGAAATTTAATGTCTATAAAATTTTAGTTTAGTGAAATTTTTCTGCTCAGTTTAAGGAACCATTTTAAATTAAAGAAAAACTCTCGCATGATAAATGAAATTTTCTATTCGATTTAAATTTGAAAATGACATTTAGCCGTCACACATATATACAACTCCAATTGAAAAATCGACTGGTCAGTTGCCAAATTAATTGTGAAAGCTTGTTGACAAGGAAATTTTTGTCATAATTGCTTCTTTTTGTTGTTGAAAAGAGTGAAACTGAAATGGCCTACGAAATGGGATTAGCAATTTTAATATAGTTGTTCTTCAAAGGATGCGTAACAAATTAGCCCTGCACAATAATGTCTTTTCAGTCACCTAGAAAAATTTTTAGGTGCTGGAAAATCACGTGAGCTTTCTTATTCTTTTATTAATTTAGAGAGAAAAACAACAAATTTAGGGAAATATTTTAAAAAGATAATTTCTAGAAATATTTGGAATATATTCAATGCCGAAATATTTTCTCTCTATTTTTTTTCTCCTCAAATCTACATGTCCATATAATTTGTGAAAAATAAATTTCTCTTTATAATATTTTTCCACTAATATTGTTGACAAAGTTAACGTATAATATTAGAGAAGAATTCCGTATCTAAAATAATAATATTAATACTTTTACATATTATTTTAAATGTCGTTGGATTTTTACTATGATATGTGGGATGTGAATGAACTTTTATGTTAATATAAAAAATTTTAAAAAATTGAGAGTGAATTAAATTCTTTCTCAAATTGAGTATGATAACAGAGAGAAAAACGTTTGCTCTCTTATACTAGAAAAAAAAAAAACTATCTAATAAAAAAGGAAAATAGATAGCATCTCAAATCGATGAGGGTAATAAATTTTCTCGAAAAAATAAATCATCCTCGATAAGAGATGAGAATAATCACTCTAATTAAATAGAATTAAAATTCTACTTTGTTGAGCTAAGAAATTTTGTTCCCTCTATAATTAGCAATGACATCATTACAAGTTGTTTTGTTACGGGAGGGAGAGAGATTTTAAATATTATGTGATGTATTTATATTTTCTTCTCTTAATATTTAGTGACCTTTATATTAACAATTTTTTTTATATATTAAAAAAATATCTCTTAAACATATGTATGAAGTTCTAAATTTTATAATTTTCTATTATTTTAATATATATTTATAAACTTTTTTAAATTATTTACAATCTTTACATATTTCAATTAAATTTGTTAAAAATTATTTATAAGATAAAGTTAAATAGTTAATTAATTAAGAGCATCACACAATGAGCTTTTTCTAGATTACTCATAAATATGCTTATCACACTAAAAATATGAAACAAATCTAGCCTAGTGTAAACCATGACATCCATCAGTTTCTAACAATAACAAAATAAAGAATAACGCTTATATACTCTTTCTCTTTATTAATACTAGGAATAGTGCTATTATAAAGTTAAAAATGTGTTGTAAAGTTATTATCTCTAATAGTTATGTAAAATAAAAAAAAAAGTATAAAGAATTTATGACCTAGGATGATTCAGCACACACACGAAGTACTCCAACACTAAATCACAAGCCTAAGTCACCTAAGCCCTACACTCAACTGCACTTCCAAGACTACAAGGCACAAGTTGACTTCTAATAATTTCTCGTGGCTCTAAACCAAGTGATCATCCCAATTACCCTTGTATGACTCGATTAGTGATGCATGATTCTAAATGAGAAATTATGTTTTCTTCATCAACCATAAAGCCCTCTTGGCTATCTACAAGAATACCAACCCTTATCGAAATTTTGACCGAATTTTCTCTAAAAACGAGGCTTTTCAAATTTTTCAATGCACCCTAAAACTAAACAAAGGTTTCCCAAAATAGTTTGAACACATCATATCCAACTCAAGTTCTATTTTTGAATAATTTAAATCTTTACAAAGGATGTAATAAAAGAAAATCAAATAAATATCCTTTCTTACACTCTGTTGAAATAAACAATTAAAACTTAATTTGAATAAACATATAAAATCACCAAATTCTAGAAAAGTAATATAATGTAATTTAAGTAAATAAATTATTTAACAAATCAAGCTTCAAAACTAAAGCATTAAAATAAACATGCATGGTCAAAGATATAAACTCTTGAAACATTTTGATGAGTAAAATTTTTAAAAATAATAACTTTCAAAACTCACAATATAAGTGAAAAGATTCAAATCATCGACAAACTATTCTTAAGGTATAAAATTCATTAATTGTTTCTCTTTGAAAATACTAACAATCTTTTCATATACATCCTTATAATAACTCAATTCCAACAAGGGTTACATTCCTTAATTTTCAATAATGCACAACTAAACACATATGCTTTATACCAACAACATTCAGTCACAACAATTTTAAAAGTAACATTTTTATTAACAACAATTCTTTAAATCACTCTAACAACAATTCCAATAATAATTCTAAACTTCTTTGTTTTACTAAAAACTCTAAAAATTCTTTTTCACCACGTAAATAAATATATTTCTTAAAAAATATTTTGAAATATCGTTCATTGAGCATATTTATTTAAAATGGGGCAAATGAATTATAATAAAATAAATAAAACATGACTGCTTTCATTATTTATAATTATATCTATCTCATCTCTCTTACCAAATGAGGAAGAGTTAGTATAATGCTTAGACTCACGTGGCACATCGAAACTTGTCATTAACTCCTTGTTTGTATCTCAAACGCCTTGCACAACTAATTTTGGCCACAACACAACAACAAAGAATATGTCAAAAAAGTTCAAAAGTACTCATGAGCTCTAAAATTAGAAATTGCATGGTTCAATGATTCAAAACTTCCATGGAAATTTTGGATATATTCATGCAATGGTCACTTGGAACTAAACAATGCATGTAAGAGGTTAAAATATTAATGAAATCAAGCTTTTTATTTTTGAATGAACAATAACTGAGTTTTGTGAACAATGCTGGAGAAGAAAATTTCAAATTTATGATGCTTCAAAGTGGTGAAAATCAAGTGTTTCTGGGGTGCCAAAGAACTCCTAAAACATGGGTTCATGCATGGGTTAGTCAAATGGAGTCAAACAAGATGCAAAATGACTCAATAAGGAAAAGTTTTGACACTTTTACTAAAGTTCAATAAATGATTACAATGTGAAACATCTTCAAAAATGCTCCAAAATAGAGCTTTTAAAGGCGAGGAAGAAGAAAGGGTCTTACCCAAGCATTTGTAGACATGAGAAACATCTTATCTATAAAAAAATTGCTTGATCTTTGGTGAAGAAAAATCAAATACGGATGAGGGAGTGAGGAAGAAGGAAGGAGCACAATTAAAATAATGCATCTGAGAATTTTTTTATCATGAATGAAATTTAAGAATAATTAATAATAAGCTTCTATGATTAATATATAATTTATAGGTAAAATTAGTTATACTTAGAGAAGTGCGACAGAGGTATCTACTTAATTCTAGAATATAGAAAAATAAAAATAAAATTTATTTTTAAAATATAAAAATAGTTAAATAATTATTTTTAAATTATTTGCATCACCTAAATATTATTTTAAGTAATATAATAACTTAATATGTTTATATGTCATCTCTAGTCTAAAATAATTACTAGTTACAATTAAATTTTATTTTGTCCTAAACTCTAAACTCTAGATCTTCAATCTCACAAAATTAATAATGTTAAAAAAGAAAAGAGCATAATTCTTTTACCCGGTCACCTAATCATGAATATTTATATTAAAAAGAATATTTAATTTTAATATAAAAAATATATTTATAGTGTATTATCATTAGTTGATAATGTAAGAAATTTTTTTATTAAGAATGCACCAAATTTAAATTCTTGTTAAATACACATAATGTTAACGAAATAACTTGATTTTGTTAAAATTAATGTAATATCATATTATATTGTAACAAGTTTCAATTAGATCAATTCAAGTTCAACTAGAAAGTTCAAATAAAATGCTGAGTATGATAAAGAAAATCATATTAAACTAATTTCAGTGTCTATTTGTATTTTATTCAATAACAATTTTTGGGTCAAACAAAAAATTCTGCGATTTAAAACATATGCATAAGAATTCCGCTACTTGTGCTTCAAGGCTCTACAAACTCTGGACATCGCAAAACCACTGGTTATTTGCACGCGCCTGTGCGAAAGTGAGAGTCACTTTGAAAGAGATTGCATGGGTAAGAACTCAAGTGTGAGAGAGGAGTTAGTGGAAAGCGCAAAAAAGACGAAACAGACTTAATGCCCCTTACTTTACGCAGTTGCACTCGTACTTTCACTCCTAATCATCTTCTGTCGCATGCATTAAATAGGGACACATTCGTCATTCAACAAATTCCCACAAACATTTTGGGAATAAAAAACAAACCCAAGTACAATCCTGTTCGGCTAACTTTTATCAAAGTCTAAGACGCCATAACAAGGACTAGAAAGTGATCTCATGAGGGTGTCCCATGCGTTGTGCACCTCCATAGACCCTCCAACATGTTGCTAATCAACGGATGATTATTTGCTACGGCTAAGGGATCGATAAAGATGATCTAGCATATGAAATCAAACCCTTTTGACCAGAGGATGCAAAGTGTGGATTGATGTGTGATGTCGTACATAATGGGAATTAAAAACACCATGTAGGACCAGATCTTCTTTTAGTCCTCCTTTTGCTTCAAAAATTCTCATGTGAGATTGGGAAGAAAGGATTGATGATTGGATAGCCATTTATGGCCTCCAATAATATATTCACTCAACAATACATTCTTATTTTTATTAAATAATTTTTGAAAAAAAAAAAGGTTAAAATGTCTCTTTGAGTAATATTTTAATAATTTTCTTCTCTCCTTGGTCAATTTTGTTTACCTTCAATACCGATATATTGGATACATGGAGATAGAATACGATGAAATCGGTACCTACACGACAAAATCTAAATACTACGTTTTGTTGCGACAATGGCTCGGTTCTGTTTTAGCTAATAATGGCACAGATTCGATGGTCATATACAAATAGTTGTGGTGCTGACCCGCACCTAGCGAGACTCCAGCTTTAGCTTGGCATGTTATGCTGGATCGTTTGACCACAATGAGTGAAGGACCAATCTTGCAAGAAGAAAAAGCATGCGTCCTCCCTCCTCTCCGGCATGACCTCTTTGCCACAATTTTCTAGGATCTCCTTCATTCTTTTTTTTGCTGTCCTTTTGCTTCCCATGTTTGGACTATAGCCACAAGTGGCTGCACGGGTTTCAATATCATTCCTTTCATAGGCATCAAATCACACTTCATAGCACATGTTGAACTCATTAAAGGAAAGCGATGTAGGACGGCTTTTATGATGACTAACAGTAATCTCGTCTATATGGTTTCCTCGAAATGAAATTAAAAAAAAAAATCCCGTTGAGAGATAAAACCACTAAATATAACTAGAAAGCCCTATAAAAAAGAAAAGAACCCATTTAGAAGAAGGAAGAAAAACATCCAACAGCAAGAGGAGAGAGACCTTCAAAGGGTAAAGGGAGCCTCCTAAGTAGTTGTTTCTGTGGGGAAAGAAAAGGGATGAGTATTCTTCATTTTCTGTCTATAAAAGAGTGCAGTCATGAAAAAAGGAAAAATAAAAGGAGAAAAAGTAGGGTATTTTAGCACATTTTGGCATTTTCACAGCCTCTTACTATAATTTTATTATTTTATAATTTTTTTATCAGATAAAATTATAAAAATCGAACAAAACTGTAAACTCTCATGTCCAAGTTTTTAATATAGCCAAAGGACTTAATAATATTGAAATAAGTAAACACAAAATAAAACTTCTATGTTTATAATGTTTTTTTGTCTTTTCTTTTATCAAATTTATTCATGTGAGACAGATGAATAAATTACTTTAGCTTAATAGGTGCAACAATGAAAAAGGGGGCTTTTTACCCTTTTAGGGTTAATTTGAAAAGAAAATGCCAGAATAAGCATGCATGTAAAGAAATTCCGTGTCTGGGGTTGTGTGGGTACGTGGCAGTGAAGTCGTCCATGAGACGGACGACACCAAAAAATAGAAACGTCCAATTACCAGACGACATTAATTTGAATGGACGGCTGAGGATGAACTAAGCCACGTGTATAAATCCTACAGTGTCGTCTGAGTCAGAGGCGACATTAATGTTGGTCGTGTCAGGAACGATTCAGTAGTGTCGTCTTGGTCAGGGACGACACTAATTTAATTGGTCCACGTGGCAGAGAATTTTGACCGTTTGGGCGCGGGCCTCTCCCTTCTCCTCCATCTTCTCCGTTTTGCTTGCAAAATATGGTTGCCGGAAAAAAAAATAACACAGCGTTTCTTGCGTTTCTGAACCATTTTGTTAAATTCTGGTATTAAGGTTTTATAGCAAAAGATTATTAAAAAGGTATTGAGATTAATATTTTGAATAGATTTTGCTTTTTAACAATAAAATTGCAAATGTATGTAATATTGAATCTGTGATGCAGGTGAAGGTGGATGCTCGTGAGTGAAGGGTACTGGTGAAGAAGAAGGTTCCTTCAAACTTGTTTACAAAGCTACGGAGGTGCACAAGTTTTTTATTTTAATATTTAAAGAATTTATTAATTAATTTTTTTATTCTGTCACAAATAATATATTAGATAAATTATATTAGAAAATATATAATATATATGTTATTATTTATTATAATTAGTAGTTCAGAAATGTAAAAAAAAAATTATAGTAATCCATAAAATATATTAATTATAAAATTTGAAATAAAATAATATTTTAGTAACTTGATAAATTAAGAGGAAAGAATAATATATATAAATAAATTGTTTAGAAAAAAAATAAAAAACATGAACATGAAAAAATATATACAGAATGCAATGAAAAGATTAAATAAATAATGTAGAAGAAATAATAATTGTAAATTATTTGATAGTAGATTGATATATAAAGAAATTAGTGAAATAAAAATTATTAGATATAGTAAATTTAATATAATTATTAAGAAATAAGATAATGATTGAATAATTATAATAAATAAAGATAATAATAATTTGATGAAAATGAACATAACAGAAGTTTTATTATTAGTAAGAATGTAGTATTTAATTTGGTAAAAAATAATACATTATTATCTTTTACAAATTTTATAATTGATGTGATTTACTTGAAAAGATTTTATAAATAAGGTATAAAATTAGTTTTAAAATGCATTTTATTCTTAAACAAAGAATAATTTAGATAGGAATGAAATTAAAAATTATATAATGTATGTGTTATTATTTATAATCATTTGTTAAAAAATGTAATAAATAAAAATTATAGTCATCCATAATATGTATTAATTATTAAATTAAAAAAATTCTGCAGATAATAACTTGATAAATACATAATATGTATTAATTATTAAATTAAAAAAATTCTGCACATAATAACTTGATAAATTAAGAAGAAAGAATATTATATATTAATATATAGTTTTGTAAAAAATAAAAAACATGAACATGAAAAAATATATATAGAATGCACTGAAAATATTAAATAATTAATGTAGAAGAAATAATATATTTTAATTATTTGATAGTAGATTGATATATAAAAAAATTAGTGAAATTAAAAATATTAGATATAGTAAATACAATGTAATTATTGAATAATTATAATAAATGAAGATAATTATAATTTTATGAAAATTAACATAACAGAAGTTTTATTATTACAAATTACATAATATACGTGTTATTATTTATAATTAGTTGTTTAAAAATGTAATCAATAATATGTATTAATTATGATATTAAATAATTTCTATTTTAATTAATTGATAAATTAAGAGGAAAAAATACTATATATTACTTGATAATTTGTGAGAACTATTGTCAAAACTAATATTCCTTATAATCCAAAAAATAAAACATCTTTAAATTTTTTTTTTGCCAACCCTTAACATAAAAAATTGTACAAAATTTTAGAAACAATGTTTTTTTTTTATTTCTTGTCCAGCATAATTATTGAATCGTTTAAAATTAGGAAAAATTAATATAAAAATTAAATTAAACTTTAAATAGGAATAAACTTTAAGTATTGTGAGGGAACACTTTAATGAAATTAAGAAAATAATAATTTTGTGGTTGAATTACAGAAAGAAAAAAGTATATTAAAAATTATATATAATATTTAAAATAATGTATTTGTTTATTTGTTGTAATTGTAAATTTTGATATTTAAAAGAGTGCATGTAATTATATTTATTGCTACATATTATAATTGTAAAATAAAATGTAAAAGTTTTTAAAATGTTAATAAAATTTAACAATATAATAATTAAATGAAATAAATTTTAGAGTTATTTTTAAATTTTGAAATTGTAATAAAACCCATGTACTAATTGAATAGAGTTTTTGATATTATTAATTTTAACATACATAATTGAAGTTTAAGTTGACAAATTTTATTTCAGATGACATCATCTTCATCGCGGAGTAGGGTTTTAAATCCTGGGCCAGAGGATGGTTCATTATTGAGGTTTCAGTCTGTTCACGTATCAGAGCATATTTGGGATGGACGTGAGCACCCAATTCTGAAGGTGAGAAGGAGTCATTTCATACCGGCTGGCATGGAAGGGGTTCCAATGGAGATTCTTCCTCATCTGACCTTAGCTGGATTTGTTGGGGTAGCTCAGTTGGCATGCTTTCCTATTGACCGACATCTTCAACATGGTATTTTTGAATCGTCGATTGAAATTGCTTGCAATGTGACGAATGCAATAAACATGATAAGCATTTGGAGGTTGCCAACCTAGATGTGGGTTAGAGACTGCACCTTTTATACTTTGATGTCGATCTGAGATCAAACATAGCCCTGCCTTATTTGTCACATGTATACGAATCATGGCTAAAAACCATTCCCATGCAGATAAGGTTTCTCCTTCAACAATGGAAAACGCAATAGGAAGCACACAGTTGTTTCCATCTTAAGTCGTAGCAATTAGCAAAGTTTGTCGGTACTTACCGTACAAAAATGTTCCATCTACCTGTATTATAGGCTTACAAAAGTTAAAAGCTTCATGACATTGCTTGAACGACCAATACAACCGATGAAAAACTCGATATCTATTATCCACGATGTGACCTTCAACATAATCAGTTGTTTCAATTTTGTATACAGATCCAGGAGCATGTAATTGCATGTACTCTAGCCACCTTGGCAATGCAGCATAAGATTTGTCCCAATCACCAAATACAGTAACAATTGCTTTTTGTTTTGCTTTCCATGCCTTCTTATATGAAATTGAATATCCAAATTGACCACTAATTCTCTCTTGAATTAACGAAATAGGCACTGATGGTTCTTCTTTTACCATACCTGCATGTCATATATTAAGAGCTAATTATTAAATTTGTTGGGATGTAATACGATGAAAATTAGTAAATTTTTCCTATTTCAAATTTCTCTAATTTAATATTAAATTTAACATACCAAGAATGCATGAGCAAATAAATTTGGAATCCAACTTTTGGTGGTCTTGAGAGATTGAAGCATTTACGCACGTATGGGCACCACCCCACTTTATAATTTTCCACTTGTCTGCATTTTTTGGCAATGATGCTCGAACTCTCCAGGGACATCCACTATTGTGATTGACACACTTCACAACATATGTTGTTGTTTTTGACTCCACCACAAAAAAAGTTTGATGCTTCCTCATGGCATAATGTTTTATAGCCATTCTTACATCTTCTTTAGTATCAAATAGTTGTCCAGCATATAATGCATCTCTTTCCTTCCATGATTGCGCTTCATTCATTCCAAAAAAATCTAATTCTTCATCAGGGTGTTCCCAATTAATATGACTGTAATGTGGGGTTATATTCCAAAATGGCAATGTAGTTTCTGCATTACAACAATTCATTCGTCAATTTTATACCATGAATAACAATTTATACAACTATAAGTTCTACAAAAAACATACCTCCATGTTGTTGTTGCGATAAACTAACTCTTGCAATACCCTCCATATTGATCATTGAATCTCAATCATCATCATCTGTCTCAGTATCAGAAAAATCATTTAATGAAATATTTTCTTCATTTTCATATTCATCATCTTCATCTGTACATTGTAAACTTATATTATTAATAGCATTTGCAGCATCAATTTTTCAAATTTAAAAATTATTAAATTCATATTACCTTCTTTTTGTGCATAATCATCATCATCATCACTTTCATGAAGTTATGAGACTGATAAATTCACTTCTAATGGACGTGCCACAACAGAAGATGTTTCACCCACCGCAACATCCACATATATCTCAACTACATTCATATGATGTGGTTGTTGACACGCACTTATCATGCAATCTGTGTCTTCATCATCACATACATCTAAAGTTGTATGATATCAACCATTTGTCCCAACTAAAATTCGAGAAATTAATCTAGAAATTACGTGACAACTTGACAATTTCAGCTTTGTGTGGATCTTCTGTTTAAACATCTCAAATGTGATCCCACGTTCTATCTTAATCATCTTTTTTTGCCCTTCAAAAATTATACCTTAATCTCCTTCATATATTCTACCATTTGAATATAATATAACAACAATTTCATTCATCCTGCATTTAAAATAAACCAAGCTTATTTATAAATTAATTTATAATATAACAAAATATATTTTTAAATTTATTTATAATTACAAATATTTAAATATTTAATTTTTTACATTATATGTTATCTGCCTTATTTCCAAACATAACAACAAAAATTAAATTACAACATTAATATTTAAAAGCCATTAAAAATATAAATTAAATATTATTATTCAAATTAAAATTTCTACATAACTATTAAAAATAAATTATATATTTATAATACTTAAAATCTAACCTGATTGCTCAATAGTTATTATTTCTTGTCCAGCTTCACACTGTTATTCCTGCCCAGCTCCACACTTTCTTCTCGCTACTTGCATTTTCTTTTGAGCTTCATCCTACTATATATATACACATTTTAACTTGGACAAAGACGAAATTTTTTACACGAGGTACCATTAAAATCGCCTCTGTTGTGGACGACATTAAAATCGTCCAATATATAACGACACAAGCTGTGTCGGCTCAACCAGGGACGACACTATCATAGGTCGTCACGTCAGATGTGTGTCGTCCCTCTTTTGGACGACTTCACCTGTGTCGTCTAATAAGTGGACGCTTTTTATTTGAGTATCGCCCTTACGCTGGACGACTTCAGTGCCACCTGCCACTCCAACCCCAGACAGGGAATATCTTTGAATGCAGCCTTATTTTGGCATTTTCTTTTCAAATTAACCCTACAAGGGCAAAAAAGCCTGAAAAGGGAGAACTCCTAGGATTAAGGGAGAGAGTTTGAAGTTTTTGGAAAGCTAAATTGTATTAAGATATAAGTATATGCACTTTTATTTTTTTAATGTATTTACTCTGCACTACTGTAATTTTTTTTATTTATTTAAGCCTCCTCTATTATAAATGGTATTGGACATTTTATCTTATTAGCTTTTGAAAAAAAAAAAAGTAATTTTGAAAGGAAAGAGACCATAGCTGGATCGGGTGCGTAATCTAACTAGGGATCTATTCCCGCAGCCTTGATCTATAGGATTCAGTATAAGGTCATGAATTCTTGTGCTTCTAGAGTCTTTCTCAAGCCTCAAAAGGGAGAAACTACTTTGTTTATCTTCTGATATGACAAAGGCTAATGTTTCTCTACCTAGAATTATTAAATGGGATGAGGTTACTCTCCCAGAAAAATGGGTGATGGATAAAGCCTCACCCAGTGTTCCTCGTCCTGCTCCTCAAATATAGGACATCTCACAGGACAATTCTGGAAAGGTTGAAATAACCTTTGATAGGAGAAACTCTTTCTCCTCAAGGATCGATGCTTATAGCAATCAATCTGATTTTGTCTCTGCTAGAAGATCTTTCTTTTCTAGACCTTATATTAGACCTGACATTCCTAGGTCTGTTAATCATGACCCCTCTCTAAATCTTCAAGGTTTAGACACTTCTTCTAGGATTCCTAGAAATGTTTATCAGACATCTGAAAAAGAAGATGAAAATCAGAGTATCCAATCTCCAACCTACTCTTCCCTTAATGAGTCTTATGATGTTATCTCATAAATTCATTATAGATAAGGAAACCCTTAGGAAAGATTTCTACTCTGAGGAATGGAAACCTCAAAGAGAGTGGTTCTTTCAAAATTATAGGGGAAAGATAGGTCTGCCATCCAAGAGAAATTCTATCAATTTCTCGAAAAAGTCAAACAAAATATTCCATTCTTTGATTGGTATCATGCTTATACCATTCGTAATAATATTGATTATCCTTGGCAAGATGATGTTATTAGTACCTCTTCTGCTAATGTTATATCCTGGCAAATCAAAGACGGACAAATTGTCCAAAGTGATTTACCACCCACATCTCAATACCAATTACCCAATTTGAAAGACAAAGGCGGTAACCCTGTTACTGCTACTCCTTTTAAGTCTAAAAATCCTGATGAGTCTATCACTCCTCATGATATCCAAGGCCTTATGGAACAGGCCAATTATACTAATAAATACCTTCAGGTTTTGGGAGAAAAAATCTCTGTTAGTCCTATCAAACCCAAACTTGAAGAAGTATCTTCTTCATCCTCCCAACTACAATTAGAAAAACCTCTGTTTAAACCTTTTAAGATTAGTGCCAAAGCTAAGCAGAAAATCTTAAAACTCAGGCAAAGAGAAAAAGTCAAGGTGAATGAGGAAAACCAGAATGAGTTGCTTAGTAAAATTACTAGCCTCCTTACCACTATTCCCGACACTCCTCAACCCTCTGAAGAATCTAGTGCTAAACCCAGGACTAGGTCTCTTGCCAAGACTATCAATGCCATTTCCAAGACTGATTCAGAACATTGTTCTGAAACAGATTCTATCTTAGCTATCAATCCAATCAATAATTGGAAAAATTCCTCTAAGCTTTATTATAATAGAGCTACTGCTCCTGATCTTATTTTAGAAGAAAAACATGATTTTATTCAAAGTTTTAATTCTAATGATATTTATATTTGGAATATCGATGGATTATCTGAATATAATATCATTGCCAAATTTCAAAACATGTCGGTTGTCGCTATGTGCTATTTTACTAATCAAAATATGCCTGAAGACACCATTGTCTATATTCTTGTTGCCGGTTTTACTGGCCAACTCAAAGGTTGGTGGGATAATTATCTCACTGAAGCTGATAAAGATAATATCCTCTCTGCAGTTAAAATTGATGATAAGGGGAAAACCATTGTTAATGACAATGAGCGTCTCCCTGATGCTGTGTATACATTATTATACACAATATCTCAACATTTCCTAGGTGATCCTTCTCTTTGGAGGGAAAGATCAGGTGAGTTACTTTCAAAACTCAAATGTGATTCCTTGGAACATTTCAAGTGGTATAAAGATACCTTTATGTCTAGGGTCCTTACTAGGGAAGATTGTAACCAAGCTTATTGGAAAGAAAAATATCTTGATGGTCTTCCTAAAGCATTCGGAGATCTTATTAGAAGTAAACTCCGAAGTCGTTCTCCTACTGGAGAGATTAATTATGATAAATATGATTATGGTAAGTTTACTGCTATTATTGTCCATAGTGGTATTAAAGCCTGCCAGAAAGATAAACTCCATAAACAACTTGCTAAAGAAAAAGCTTTGAGCAAGAAAGAATTAGGTTCATTCTGCGAACAGTTTGGTCTTCCATCCTGCTCTCCTAAAAAGAAACATGCCCCTAAGAAAGAGGCTGTAGAACCTTACAAAAAGCCCTACAAACGCAGGTACAATAGAAAACCCAGTCCTAAGAAACAAGGGGATAATGTCATCCCCACCAATATTCCCAAAAAACCCAGAACAGGCATAACCTGTTACAATTGTGGTAAACCTGGCCATATTAGTAAATACTGCAGGTTAAAAAAGAAAATTAGTAGTCTTAATTTGGATCCTTCTTTAGAAGACCAGATTAACCATCTTTTGGCTAATTCCTCTAGTGAAGACGCTGATAAAGAATCTGAAGAGGATGTTAACCAAATTCAGAATGATGACCAAGCCTCTTCTTCTGACAGTGACGAAACTCCAGAAATTAATATTTTGACAAAAGAACAAGATCTTCTTTTTGAAGCTATAAGCTCTATTTCGGATCATCAAGATAGAAAAGAATTTTTAAATAAATTCAAAGAGGTTTTAGAAAATAAACCTAAACCTAAAGAATATTTTACTTCAAACAAATTTGACATTACAAATATTTTCAAAAGATTAGAAAAGAATTTTAGGATTAAACCAACCACTATACAAGATCTCCAGATTGAGATAAATAATCTTAAAAAAGAGATCAGAGAAATCAAAGATCAACAACAAATTCATCAAGTTATTCTTTCTCAGTTAGATGATGATTCTGACATTGAGAAAGTAGAACTTCCTGAAGATAATGATTCTGTAAAGGTTGATTCTGATAATCCAGAAGAAACTTTTATGTGTTTGATCAATAAGGTCAAAATACAAAAATTTTATATTAATATCAGAATCGTTATTGATGATTTTGTTCTTGATACTTTGGCCCTCTTTGATACAGGTGCTGATTCAAACTGTATTTTAGAAGGATTAATTCCTACAAAATATTTCGAAAAAACCTCTGAAAAACTCAGCACTGCTAGTGGTTCAAAGCTGAAAATTAACTACAAACTTTCTAAAGCCGTGATTGAAAATCAAGGGCTTAAGATTGAGACAAATTTTCTTCTTGTAAAAAATTTAAAAAATGAAGTTATTTTGGAAACACCTTTTATAAAAGTTCTTTTCCCTCTACAAATTTCGAAAGATGGTATTTCCACTCGTCATTTAGGAAAACAGGTAATATATATATATTATGCATTCACTACGATTTTTGAATCGCTTTAAGCATTCACCTCTCTAATTATCAACTATTGTTAAGTATTGCTTACCATCATGTATGGGTTAATGACAAGGGGCCCATTCATTGCAATGTATTGAATAAAAATTGTTAGAAGAAAAATAATTATAAATATAAATTATAATCTTTACATTTTTTATAAAGGAAAAAGTTCAATTTATTAAGAATCACGAGAATTTTGTCTAATACAAGTCCTAATCTAGCGTGCCATAATGAGACTTTATTCAAAGAAATATTTGCATTAATTCTGTATGCTATTTACGGAAGGGGATAGACTTACATGGTAAATAAACAATTATTTTTGTACACATATAGGCAACTATAAGGCTACCCTTGCCAATCATCTTCAGGTGCTACTTCTCCAAGATGAAAAAAATAGTTAGCATAGAAAAGAAACACGAATGTTGACTGTCGAAGTAAAAACTAATTGAAATTACATTTACATGAAAAGATGGAATACACAGTACCAAATGCAAAACAAAATTATTATTCAAATGAACAGTACCAATCGTAGATACCCCAACTTTAGATCGGTTGAGCAAGTAACAAATTCATTATAAAATATTTTATAAAGTGAAAGAGGAAAGGAAGTAAATAACATTGTAATGTGGCACCTGAGTCTAATGTCCAAGTGTAAAAAAAAAGGAGATGAAGAAATTGCATTAATAGAGAAATCCTCAGCAACGAGAGGTTTTGTTGATATGAGAATAGAATCGAACAATTGAGACTAAATTAATTGGAACACTTGTTGATATTGATAATCAGACAAGCCTGGGCCGTTTACCTTATTAACTAGGGATGGAAACAGGTTAGGTCAAGCTTTACTCTAAATAAGCTTAGCCTGTAATATAATTATTAGATCTGAATCTGTCCTGTTACTTGTTAAAGGTTTTATTTTAAGCTTAACCTGACCTGTTTAAGTGGTCTAACCTGACCTGAAGCTTGTTAAAAAATATTAATATTAATAAAAATATAAATATTTTATTATTAAATTAGTTTATACATTTTTCTAATTTTTATCTATGTTCTTAATAATTATTAAATAATTATAATAATATTTATATAATTTTATAAATAATTTTTAAAATATTATTTAAGTATTAATTATAAATATTTTATATTAATAAAATTTATATTTATATTTTTTTATTTTTTAAAATTATATAAATAATAAATATTTTAGTTTTATTTTAGAAACATATTTTGTTTATTTAAAGACATCTTATATTCAATAAATAAAGTTATAGTAAATACATAAAATTGATAAAAAGAAATAATATTCACACAGTTTATTGAATCAATTAAAAAATATATATATTTTAAAAAAAATAAATTTAAACTTACTGCTATATATATATATATATAGATAATGACAATAATAATAACTATTAAATTAAAAAAATAACACTTATAAAATTTATTGAATCAGCTAAAAAAATTATTATATTTTAAAAAGTAAATAAATATCGTTATTATAAAAATTGTAGATGATAAATACTTATATTATAAAATTCATAGATGCAGAAAAATAACATATGAGCATAGGAAGAATTATTAAAATTTATATTTAAATTAAAATAATTTACATTTCTAAATTTTTATCTTAATTAAAAAATATGTGATAAAACTTAATATAAAAATTTAAACTTAATGTACTATATATATATATAAAATGAAAACAATAATAACTATTAAATTAAAAAATAATTACAAAATATTTAATTTTATTTGTCTCATTAATTTGTTATTTTAAATTAACAAATAAATGTAAAATTAATTACACTATAATATTAATGTAATATAAAAAATATTACTGATACAATAAATTAAAACACATATTTATAAATTACATATAAATTGATAAATTGACTAATAATTTAATTAAAACATGTGCAAGTTATAAAAATATATATTATTATATAATTTATTTATAATTATATTATTTATATTATTTGCTACATGGTCTGATTATATATATATATATATATATATTTATTAATATATATTATAATAAGTTTTTTATTTTATTTTGTTATCATTTTTTTATAAATTTTTACTTTCAAATAAAATATAATTTAGATTTAAGCAATCTTTATTTATTATAAATAAAAAAATTATAACATAATATATTATTATAATAATTAAATAATTAAATTAATAATAATAAAATTAAGAGTATAAAAAATATGTTAATATAATTTTATTATTTTATTTTTAAATTTTATTTCGTTTAATTTTGATTACGTCTTATTTATGTTCAAAGACTTAACTATTTTTTAAATTGTTTAAATATAATAATTTATTATTAAATAAATTTATTATTTAGAAAATGTAATCATGTATAAATATTTTTAATTTTTAATATAATATAATTTCTGTTTATTATAATTATAAATAAATAAAATTATAACATAATATATTAATTTAATAATAACAGAATTAAGAATATAAAAATATATTATTAAATAAATTTATTATTTAAATATATTTTGATAGCTCTATTTTTAAATTATATAATATATATATATATATATATATATATATATATATATATTTATACAAGCTGGCCTGTCAGGCTTAACAGACTTTATAAGCCTAACTTATTTACTTAAACAAGCCTTAAAAAAAGCCTGAGTTTAGTTTGTTTATTAAAAAGGTTAGGTCAGGCCACAGGTTCCTGTCAGGCGGCCTGACCTGTTTCTATCTTTATTATTAATAGAGTGGTGTTGAATGGACTTTGACCTTTTATGAGTAAGTAGATAACCATGCAATTTGTGTATTTAGATTCTTTCTTAAAGGTTTAGTTTTATTCAACAACATATATGCTAATTGTGCATGATTAATTAGTAGAGGTCATGGCACTAGTTTTATTCACTCTTGTACCACTAACGAAATCACCCGATTAACGGCGGAAAAAGATTTTGGGGAAATATTGACATGATTTGACTACACATGTGGGGAAAAAGATTCATTAATCCTCATAAGTAATATCTTGACATTATTTTGTTGAATATAAAAGCTAGAGTCGTCCACGTGTACAAGAGTGATATAGACAAAAATCAACTTCTTGTCAAAGAGCTTTTAATCTGGTGAAATATTGACTCAGTGTCTTGAGTGCAACAAAGTAATCAAAATTGAAATTTTACTTCAAATCAAATCATTAAAGGATTAAAAATCATACATCATAAAATTTCATAAACCCAATTGTAAGATTTTACAAAAATTATATATATATATAAGAAAAAGTTCATTTTATTTTATAATGTTTATTTTTATCTTACATTTATAACTATTTATTTGTAAGTAAGATAAAAATAGGTTCTTCTAAGAATCTTAGTTTATCTATTTACAATTATGTACATTATTCAGAAAAATTTACTGTTTATTAGGATTTTTTCCATTTTTGTTGATGTCTAGCAAGGTCAAGTTGTTACAGAGTTTAGTGAGAATGGAGTTTTAACTCTAATAATGCTTGTTCGTCACTAAGATGGAAGCAACGAGGGATTATCAATTTCTACTATGATATTGTACATGTTTAGTGACAAATAAGCATCAGAGTTAAATGAGATTGTAATCTCATAAAGCATTGCTAAACGAAAATACTGTACATTTAGTGATAGGACCAACATTTATTCTATTCATAATAATACCATAATAAAATGGGTGAGTACGTTTAATACAAGAGTTATTTTATAAGAAATAAACAGAACTAAATAATTAAAGAAAGTATAGACATATAATAAAAATTAATTCATACTTTTTAAGTTTTTTTTTTCTATTGAGTAATTATTTTTTTCTATTTTCATGGTCGAATGATTAGGAGTTTTTCAATTTTGTAGTCCACTTGATACATCAATTCCCTTGAAATTTTATATAATGCAAAATTCTTCATGTGTAATCACTCTTAACTTATAGTTTAGCATGGTTTAGATTTTAAAATTTTTAAGTAGACCAAACCTATTTAATCAAAGCCTAACTTAACTAAGTCTAGCCTAACCAAGCACGTAATAAAGAATAATTAGATAAATGCACCGAGTATTATCACATAATAAAATATTATTAGATAACTTTTACATTTCTTATAAAATCTTTAGTGATAAATAAATAGAATTGGATAGATGATTCAGTAACTTCGACTCATTGACAGAATTTAACCACACTCTATAGATAACATTAGAAAATTTCTTTTAGTAGCCATAATTTTTCTTTTTACATTCTTAAGCCTACTTTTTCCTTTCAAAAACAAATTCTAAAAGTAATTAAAAATTATTTCGAAAATAATTCGATTTTTAAAAGAAGTATTTTCTATCCTTTTCGAAATTAAATTTCAAGACAAGAAGGTACCCGAAAGGAACCATTCTTATCATTATTCATTTGTAAAATAAGACAGTAATATCTGTGTCAGGCACGGATTTTATTTAAAGGCATAAGATCTATATTTTCAATTGGAAGCATATGTATGTTTTTCTAATTATTTTATCATTTTAAAGAATGACAGCATCACATTCATTATTGATTAGAATTTTTAAAATTATAAAATTTATAAGTAATTTTGTAATTTTAATAAATTTTGACTAATAATAAAAGATTAATTAAAAAATGATAAGGAAAAGGGTAATAGCATTGAACTTCTCAGTATTTATTACTAAAAATGTTAGTAATAAATATGGATGTTAAAATGAATGAAAAATTCCAAAAAATATGGGAAGCATAGTAAAGGGTCATAGCGAGTAATCTCCTAAAGTAGAAGCAACAACCTTGTCCGGATCCAAAGTAGGCGACATAGCTTGGCGTCATAACATAAGGAAAGTGCCAAACCACACACAAAGTAACAACCCCACCCCTTCTTTCTTGAAGGTGGAACTGTGAGGACATCACTTTCTGTCACCTTGAAAATTTGCAAACCTCTTTAAAAATGGGTCCATAAATGAAAGGCTGTGAAGGAATGCAACCCCACAAGAAATCATTCAGAGACTTGCATGGCCCGTGAAAGTCCCTACAAAAGGGTACCTTTCCATTCTGGCCTCATCCCTTCCCACACAACTTACTTTCACAGTGTCCACAATGTGCCCACAACCCCAGCAGCCTACAATTCTGCCTGCACCTTAAAAGGGTACACCATTTGCAAATTCATGGGCTAGAGGATGGGTGGTGGAACCCGAATCAGTACAACTTTTTTTCCTTCATAAATCTGATCTCCAGATTTGACTTTTAGCAAATTTGTTCGGTAAACAAAAATATATCTTGGAAACTTTAATCTAACTTCTAAAAATATTATTTTAGCATTTAAATTTATAAATATAGTCTATTTAATAATTATGCTTTTGTTAATATATATATATATATATATATCTATATCTAGTCTTTAATATTTTTTTACGAATTAATTTATATACATAAATTTTATATTTTTATCCTTATTTAAGTATTTTTGTTATATTTTAATTATTGCTATTATAATATCATTTATAATAAAATATTTATATAAAAACTAAAATATAATTCTTTTAAATATATAGATTAATTTATAAATAAATTTCTATTATGAAGATGAGACTAAATATGTATTTCAATTAACTATAATTTTACAAGAATATCAAATTTTATTTATAAAAGACTTATATTATTATATCTTTAAAATATACTTAATTAATTAAGTGACAATATTATATTTTTACCTTTTATTTTACTTTAAATAAATAAATAAAATATTAACATTAATACTTTTGTTATAATTTATATATGTAACTATTTCGATACATATATATGAGATATTTCAAGTAAGAAGAGTTTGTTATTATGAGAGGTGAGAGGTATTAATAATGACCAGTTTTTTTCTTTCTTGTCAATTAATTCTTTTCTCTCTCTTGTCAATTATTTGATTTAATCGTCATTATTAATACCTCTCATCTCTCATAATACAAATTCTTCTCACTTGAAATACCTCCTATATATATATTGCTATTTATAGAATATAAAATTATATTATTGCTTAAAACTTTAGAAGATGAATTTTATTATATAAGTGAATTTAAACTTTTTTAAGGATGATATAAGTAAGTTGTTTTTATTGTATTGATTCAAAACTTTGTTAATTAGTTCTTATTATGCTTTTTTTATTAATTATATTTTTTATCTATAAAAAAATTTAGGCATATTTAACTATTTTCCAACCATAATAAAAAGTTTCTGTTGTATATAAACTTTTATGGTATTTTATTCTTTCATAATATTTTTTTATGAGTTCTCACTATACCATTTTACATTTTTTGAAATGACTACTTGCAGAGAAAAATAATATTACCGCTTATTAAAGATGACTTTATAGTACAGTTAATAATTAACTATTTTCACAAGTTAAAATTTTGAGAAATTTTAACAATTTTTAACTTATAAACACATGTAAGAATGAATTGTTACTCAATTCACGTCAACATCATAAATCTCTTCTTCATTTCTTCTTTGTTTTCTCTATGCTTACAAAGTTATTCTAATTCAAAACTATAAGTATCTTTCTCATGTTTCTCTCTTCATTCTCTATTTCTTTCTATTTTTCTTTGTTAAAATTGAAACCTCCTCTTACTTTGATCTCATTCTCTTATTTATGTAGACTATTTACCTAACACAACATACAAATTTTAGTTTTAGTAAGACAAAAAGTTAGTTTTAGTTTATGATAAAAAAAAAACTCACAAAAAAATAAATTTTAAATTTCAGACATACAAAATTGAATTTAAATGTACTAATAAAAATAATTTTGATTTGTAATAGACAACTTATGAAGGAAAAAAAATTAAATTTTAAATTTGTGATTCATACTTTAGAGAGTAATTGTTATAAAAATTATTTTTAAATTGATACTTGAAGAATGATTATAAATCACTTTCTAAGTACATCCACTTTAGATAGCAATATTTGTTAAAATAATTTAAACCACTTTCTAAAATGATATAAAATTGCTCTTTAGTGTTTTTTTTTTTTTGTAGTGTTTATATATTAAAGTGTGATCTTAGATTATAAATAATTTTCTTTAACTTAAATATTTATCTTTTTTATCTCTTAAAAAATTATGGTTTTTTCATTTGGTATCTCACTTTTAATTTTTTTTAACAAGTCTATCAATTATTTTTTAGTTAAAATATACATATGATCTTTTTAGGTGATACTTATTTACGAATTAGTATATATACTTAAAAAAAATTATATTTTAATCCTCATAGTATTTTATTACATTTTAATTCGTGTTGCTAATGGTGTTGTAACAACAAGAATTAAAAATATAAAAATATTTCTATGAAGATTAAAATATAAAAAATATTTGTAAGGAATAAAATATGAGTATATAACTAATTTATAAACGAATGTTAATTAAATGAATCAAAATTATATTAAAATATTTTTTTTTAGAAATTAAGTTGGATCAAACAATTTTTTATGAATTAAATTAACTATTTATTTTAAAATTAATTTGAAAAATATTTATTAAAATAAATATTTATAAAATAAATAAATTTTAAAAATAATTTATATCTAAAATTAATATTTCGATCTCTAAATTAGTTATGTTCACAATTATTTTAATTTTAAAGGTCCAAACAAAATATTTTACATTAGAATTTGATTTTAATTTTAAGAATGCCCATTTCTCATTATTTCCTTTTATATTTTCTTCTAAAATACAATAAAATGATTAATGATATGAATGAGACAAGGAAAAATAATTTAATTGTTTTGAAAGTGTAAACTAGTCAGAGTTGGATTAGTTTTCACCATACTGATATTCATGTTAACCCAACAAGAATCATCTGTTTCCAACCTTGTAATTTGATTATCAGACCTGGGCCCATGTCATGTGAAACTCAAGCAGTGGCAGTGGGTAGGGCCCACAGGATTTTGGGGAGATAGGAGAAGGAAAGTGGAAAATGGGGTCATTATCAATCTGACCCAGATTTCATGCACAGCATTGAAATATCAGTTGTTGCATTGTTAGAATAAGTTCCCCATAAACTAGTGCTCAACAAGAATCCACTGAATCACTGTATATATGCAGTGCCTCAGCCAGCGAAGGAGGAACAGCAATAATTATCATAGAGAAAGCTCAGGGTACTGACGGGACAAGTGAAGCTACTGCAGGGATTTTGGTTATTGATGCGTCATAGAATATCTATAACATAGATTCTACCAAATTTGCAAAAGTAATGTACAAATTATAAGCAATGTTACACTCTATTGACCTTTCGCCAACCTTAATAAAAAAATGAACCCAACGTAGCTAAATTATGCTTGACATTAAATCCACTTTGTTATGATTTATCTATTCAGATAATGATATATAATACTGGCATGCATATTTAATCATATTTGTTTGAAAGGAGATTTCAGAGGAAACATCATCAGAAGCCACCAAACCCCCACAAGTCAAAAATGTACAATGCAGAAAAGAAGAGCAAATTTCATAATTTATTGGAGGATATATTATTTGATAGGCTCATAATTTAATGTATAACAATTACATAAATAATATAACTAAGTATTTAATTTAAACTGCAAGAGAAAAATACCAAGTTATACCAACTGTTTTGATATTTTTATCTAAGTAATCACTCCAAATCTATAACAATAAGTTGAAAATATTTTAAAATTAGTTACATTTTATCACTTCAATTTGAAATAATTATTAGGAAAACTATTATGGTCAAAATAAATAATATATGGACTTAGGAAAGAGATTACATTAAATAAATACAAGTTCATTTAGACGTAACAAGTCACAGTAACGAGGATCCCACATGATGATTAGAAAAAATCAAAAAAGAAAAAGGAGAGCTTTAGAAAGTATCCATAATAATGGACAAAAAGTCTGCTCATACAATATAAAATGGCGAAGGGGACACACACGTGATGGTCCCAGCCATTGGGTCTAGTAGTTGCACGCTCACTTAGTGCATAATCACAACATAATCCAAAGCCAATTTGGTGTGCTAATCTTTACTCACAGCTCCACTTTTCTTCGCTTGCTGATGCAGTTGTGTTCCCCTTATCTTCCATGTGTGGGGGACAGAATGAGACTCCAAACGTCACCCTGACCCTAAATCCAGTTAGTCAACTACCGCAATTTTGTCCATAATCAGCCACTAAAATCAAATCAAACATTAATATGAGAAAGAAAAAAGTCATTATGCAAGATTTTATGCCACATGCAAAGAAAAATATCTTCAAATGCAACAGAAGAGCCTTATCCCAAAAAAAAGTTAAACCATGCATCAGAAGGGAGCATATGCGACTTAATAAATGTGTCTTCACCACAATCTCCCCCCTTTTGAATAAATAAATAACAATGATGCCACTTTGGTATTTTGTTGCTATTTAATGAATATAAAATACAATTATTTACCATGCAATGTTAACTTAGATCTCAAGATTCATATTACCTTATAATTTTTTTTTGTTACAATATTAGCTTAAAATTTAATTACCCTTGTTTAAAAAAAATGAGAATGAGGAGAATTAAGAGGTGGAAAAACATATTTGCTTAAATTTAATTACTTTATAATTTAATGCACCTTACAAATCTTTTGCCGTTTTGGCATTAACATGATCTTGTGATTCTCTTTTGTTTAAATGAAATAAGCATAAAAAATAATTTTCACTTAACCTAAAATTTTTTGTTTAATCTAAAATTGTCTAGAAAGTCAGAACCTACGATCCATTTTTGTTTAAATGAATTAATTTTACTCACATAAAATAAAAAATAAGTAATTTTTTATTAAGTTAAAAAAATTTCTTAAAGCTAAAATTTTGTAAAAAGTCACAATTTTTAACATTTTGGACAAATTGAAAATTTATTGAACTGAATCCAATAATTCATATTTTCTATCTATCTTTAAAGATTGCTTGGATGTCACATTAATAATTTATTGAACTGAATCCAAAAATCACTTTTTTCACTTATTTTGCTTAAACAAAATTAATTCGTTATGAAAAAATTATAGAGAATCCGGATACCGAATTTAAATAGGTAAATAATAGTATACACGCCTTACATAAGACAACTACAGTCCAAACTGTTTTAACGCAATGTTTGCTCTTTTGAAAAGATAGTGATACTATATTGCAGATTAAATAACTACATATTGGCCACAAAAAGAAAAAGATTGGCATACCATATATTAACATTAACATTACTTGTGCTTTTCAACGATTTGAATTAAATGGACTGGGTTATGACATCCAAGCAATCTTCAAAGATGGATAGAAAATACGAATTATTGGATTCAGTTCAATAAATTCTCAGTGTGCCCAAAATGTTCAATGCTTCCACTACAGCATGCAGTTTACGCACTTAAGCAGGCATGAGACACAAGCTGTGGAAAAATTAAACAAAAACGATAGTCATTCTTGTACACTTACACTTTACGGGTGTAAAGGTGGAAGGAAAACAGAGATAAAAAAAGAGGGGGAGAGAGAAAATTGAGAGAGGTAATAAGTTATGTAATTACTAATTTAATAGGAAAAAAAAATACTAAGATGAAAAAAGGATAAAAATTCTATACAAAAATAAGAATTTCATTATTATAGCAAGGCCCAACTTGCACGAGTGTATTGGAGCAAATGACGACTTAGTACAGCGTATTACAAGGCCCAACTTGCAAAACATGAAAAACGCCAGAAGATAAAATAATCATGAAGAGAAAAACAATAGAAAAATAATAATTTCAACAGGAAAATCAAGTATTCAAGAACAGAAAAAATAGGAAATTGAAGTGCTGTTAACAAAATTAAAATGCGATCCAAGGAAAAAACTCGAAACCAGAACAAACATAACCGAGGATGACTGACGAGGTGGAATACATTTTGTAGAGTTTCTCTTTTCAAAAACTTCCTTATTAATTGTAAAATTAATTAACCTTAAAAACAAGCCAGGTCAAATACAGTTATACCCACCATGTTGATTACATAACTTTTTCCAAATAGAAAACAGAAAAATTTTACCCTCAGTTTTTATACAAAATTTAAGCAACTAATAATTTTATTAAAAAATATTTATTATGCTTTTGGATCTTTAATATAAGTAAACATCTTTTAATAAAAGTTTATTAGTTGAAATTAACAAAACTCAAATAAATATAACCTGCAATACATCAATTAAATGATGCGCTTGTTTGTTGTTGTGAAGTGTCGGGTTTAAAGACAACATTTGAATTACATCAATTTGTTTGGGGCTAAAACCCTGTACCACAGGAGTTACTTTCGCTATGGTTGAAATCTTGGAGAGAAGCGCTACTGATAACACTTAATTTTATATAAAACAACATTAAATACAATTTTTTTATTAAAATAAAACTCTAATTTTAATGTTAAAGGGCACTAAAGAACATTGTATAAGTTTTGTCTAATTAATATAGCACAAAGTTGAACTAAAACTATACATGCAATTGAGTTAGAAGTTTTCATTAATGAAGACGCACCAGCAAATACATAATAAAGATTCCATTCATTCTTTCCAGCAAAAGGAAGCTCGGTCAACAACCAAATAATCTCCCCTGATGTCCTTTACAACTCGAAGTTCATCATCGAGGTAGACAGTATCAAACCTGCACAAAAGTAAAACTTCAGAAGTTTCATTACCACATTGTTCATACCTTACCATGACAAACAATATTTTTCTTCCAAGTGTCATTACTCAACACGGACATATTGCATGCAGGTCAGAACAAAGCATACCACACTAGAAAAATAGTATAAATTGAAAAATAAAATAAAATTGGTAAAATTGTAAAAATTTCACACAGAGGGTAATCATCCTGCAAAATTTCAGCTAAAAACTACAACTCATAAAGGGTTAAAAATGGCATGCAATCTTCTGAACACAGTAGAAAAGCCAACATGCAAAGTTCAAAAACGTTTTTGTGAGCTTCAAAAATCCAAGTGTAATTTAACTAAAACCACATACTCAACAGAATATCAATCCACAGATAAAAAATTAGAACCCAAAGGGCTTACACAGCCCTTAGGAAGTCCAAACAATCATTCATGCAAACATGTAATCAAACGCATTCAACCATGGATTAAGGGCTATCCTACACCATTCCACCAACTAACAACCTAAAATCTTCTCCCTCTTACTCGGTTTGAAAAGTGCTTAAAGGTGGGTAAAGAGAGCACCAACTGGTCCTCCTCCAAGATCTAAGATTATCATAAAACATATCAAAACAAACACATGCACACATCATAAACGAGATTTGTCTCACCACTCTGGACAACAAAAATGCAGTTCTCCCCTTTCCTATGGAGCTCAATTTTGAAGCTTAAAACGAGAAGAGGGCAAAAATGGAGGATCAAAGGGGTGGACTATGCAGAAGAGATGATGAGCGATGCAAAGGTGCTCTTGAATGCAAGAAAAGAAGAAGAAAAATGGAGGTTGTAAGATAGAGACAGTGACTCGATTTTGGTAGAAAGAAGATGAGATGATTGTGTTGAGAGGGGCGAAAAAATGAAAGTGAGGTGGGTGAGGGGTTGATTAGCCGTGTATTTTGAGAGGGGCATGGAAGAGTGGGATTTTGTTCATTTTAAAATTGATCCTAGGGCGGGTTTAGTGAACTGATCTCATGTTCATATTTTTTAGTACAAAATGCAGCCAAAAATATTAATAGATATCTCCCTAAAAAATTTAAAAGTTAATAATCACTAATCAAGATAAAATGGATAAGTGAGCAAGACCCAATTACATTAAATTTTCTTTGATTGGGCTTGACGAATTAAAATTTGATGGCTTCCTTCACGGTCTAGTTCATACTGTGTCATGTGTGTTCATTCACAAACCTTTCCAGAAAGAAACATATCAAAATCATCTAAAATAAAATAATAGCTTCGTGTTTTCAGGTAAGGCAAAATCTTAGGACATAAAAACTTAGTTTGTAAACAATTTAACTTAGTTCAAGTTTGACACATGATGTCAACGGATTTTGACTCTCTCTCTTGTAAACAATCAAGTACACACATGCAAGATCAAAATGAAGACGATCAATGTATTACTAATTTACAAAAATTTGGAGTGTTACATAAGGCATGCTTGCTAAGGAAAGGAAGAAAATGAGGTGTATAATGGAAACATGAAAGGAAATATAAATGTCCAGAAATTTAGGATTTATTTATTTTGAGAATGTTTATTTTAATTTTTCATTTATGTTTACTAATAATTAAAAATGTCATACTAGTTTTACTTTGTTACGTGTTTTCAAATATTTCTAGAGAAAATGGTAAAGTGTAATAAAACAAATATTCACTTTAATTTTATTGTTTTCATCGCTTACCATACAAATCTTTGAATAAAAGAAACAAAGTGACATTTTTGTAATTATTACTAAAAAGAAAAAAAATGAAAATGAAATGTTTTCTCCAACTAAACGAGGCTCTATGGATTTTTTATTTTCATTTTCAGTAGTTTGTACTAAAAAAAAATGTGAATAAAAAAATTGCTACGTTTAGTATTAGTGACTCTGATAGGGACCATGACTTTCTTTGGTTAGAGGAGGGACCAACAGCTTGGCTTGAAGTTGGGATCGAGGCTTCAATATATGCAGTTTCCGTTTGATGTCTTGCTGTTAACCTCCTACATAAAACTTAAGCATTGTTCCTGTGGCAATTTCCTTACTTAGGAAGACAAGAATTCAAAGACTTCTACTTAATCATATTCGGTCTCTGTTTGCTTCAACTCTCTCTTCATTAGGATTTTCAACCATTCTCTTGCCAAACCATGCAACCAAGGCTTATATAATTTTTTCTTAGTTAAAAGAGACTACTGTAACTCTGCCAATGGCTCCATAGCCGGTCCCATACCCGGAAAAAGGAGAAAGGTAGTGTTAGGTCTCGACAGCCAACGTAAAACTAGTCAAAATCTTTTTATATTGGTTACACATGATGATATTGTGCTAGAACTACGTCATTATCCGGAAGTAACATGCTATATGGCTCAAGTATAGTGCTAGAACTACGTCATTATCCGGAAGTAACATGCTATATGGCTCAAGTATAGTGTCAAATGAGATAGTCACTACTTCGGTGATCAAAAATTTAAATAAGCAAAGGTCCTCACATTTGACCGAATGAATGTAGGTAAAGTTAATACAGGAATGCATATTTTTGTTTGATTCATAGAATATCGGTACTTTGATAAGAAAGCCATTGAAAGTAGTGAACACTATGATTCGCAAAAAGATTAACATCATGTACCTTTAAGAAACAAAATGGGCTAGAAATAAGACTAAGAAGTTTGATGCTACAAGTTTCAAACTTTTTTAATATACAAAAAAGGTAAATGGAAGAACAAAATAAGCATTATTGTGGATAATACTTAAAAAAAAAGTGTGATAGATTAAAAAGATTGAAGATAGGATCTTGTCCTTGAAGTTATTAATTGCACAAGATACTATTAATATCATTAGTGCTTATGCTCCACAAGTTAACTGAGAAGTTCTTTTGAAAACAAAGTTTTAGAAGGATTAGAGGAGTTCATCATCTAAGAAATTCCACAAACCAAAATGATTTTCATGAGTAGAGACTTTAATAGTCACATTGGTTGTGAAGCAAAACAATTTACTAGGATTCATGGTGGTTTTGGTTTTGGAAAGTCAAATGTGAAAGGACAATCTATTCTTAATTTTTTAATGACCTACGACTTTAAGATTATGAACACTTGTTTTAAAACGAGAGAAGAACATCTTATCACTTTCAAGAGCAGAGTTGCAAGGTCACAAATTGATTTTTTCTTGGTAAGAAACCTGGACAAAGTAATTTGCAAGGATTATAAAGTAATTCTAAGAAAGAGTCTTACTACTATACAACATAGGGTCTTGATCCTTGATGTTCATCTCAAGACTTGTAAACAGAAAATTCTACAAGTTATTGTTTGTTCCAAAAATCAAATGGTGGCTACTTAAAGATGAAAACCAGTTAGTAAAAAAGGGTAGTTGGGTTGCACAAGGTAATCCTAACATCATTTGAGACAAAATAGCTACAAAGGTTAGAAAATTTGCCAAAAAAAATTTAGGTGAATCTAGAGGTTTTGGATCAAAGACAATTATGATGGTGGAATGAAAGTGTGCAAGAGTATATTAAAGAGAAGATGATGTGTTTTAAAACTTTTCATATATGTAACAATGCTGAAAATTGGACAATGTATCGGAATGCAAAATATGAGACAAAAAAAATAGTGAATGAAGCGTGTTTTAATGCTTTTAAAGTTTTATCAAGATCTTGAAACAAAGTATGATGAAACAAAAATTATAAGCTAAACAAAAATAAAGAAAAAAAAATAGTGATTTAGATCAAGTTAAATGTATTAAGGAAGAAGGAAAAATTCTAGTTTTGGATCAAGATTTCAAAGATAGATAGGAGATATATTTCTATAAACTTTTTAATGATAGATAAGGAGCAAATAAAAATATAGCATCATTAAAAATGAAAATTTATATCTAAATTTGACATATTACCAGAGGATTGAAATTGGAAGTAAAATAAGCTTTTAAGAGGATAGAAAATGGTAAAACGGCTAGCTCTAATAATATCCCTATTAAAGTTGAAAAAACAAAGACTTGAGTGACTCACTAAACATTTTAATGAGATTTTAAGATTTAAAAATATCAGGTAAATGGAAGAAGAGCACTTTAGTTCCTATATACAAGAACAAGAGTGATATTCAAAATTGTACAAATTATAGATGGATTTAACTTATGAGTCATACTATGAAGTTGAGGAAAAAAGTGATTGAACATAAATTAAAGTAAGAAATTGAGATTGCAAAAAATCAAATTTAATTTTGTGATAGAAAAGTTGATAACAGAAGTTATATATTCTTTACGAAAGATGATAAAAAAGTATAGCTACAAAGAAAAGGACTTACAAATAATTTTTATTGACTTGAAAAAAACATATGATTGGGTAATAAGAGTGATGTTAAGATCATAGTAGTCAACATTGGATAGCAGCATAGAGCGACCGACCCCAAAAATACTATAGCGAGATAGCAAATTGACTGTTATTATGAAAATTTAAATATACTTAATATATATTAAACTACAATCATTGGAAGTGAACATTTTTCTAAGGTGTTTTTTTTTGTTTTTTTGTTTTTGTTTTGTTTTTTTTTTTTTTTTTTTTTGTTATGCAACCTTAGCAATGTGAGAAATGTTGTGACAAATCTTATCACTACATATTCAACCAATTCAGATTTATTTGTGAACATCCTAATAATGTTCAAAGTCAATGAATGATTATGAATAAAGCTCATAAGACTAACTCCACTTTGTATTATACTCTTGACTCTCGCTATTTTTTTAATGTCTTCCAACATTAATTCAATATAGTGTGCAGCGCATGGAGTTTAAAACAAACAGTTAAATAGTCTTTTAGCTTAGAACAACTTGGCTAAAATTAAATTGCATAGTCTAAAATTAAAACTAATAAAATAAGAATACAAATTGTTAAAATGAAATTATTTAAAAGTTAAGAACAATTCTTACCAGCTAACACATAATTACTTCCATTATTAGTGACTACTTGCGCAACATTTTTCTTTTCAATCTCCTCAACAAAATTATCCAAGAGGTCAAACAACTTTTCTCCAATTTTCATATAAACAGATGTATCAATGCTTTTCACATATTAAGAACCAGTTGGACAATTTATTAAGAAATTGATCAATATTCTTTTTTTTTTAATCTGTTCATGCATTTGACATAATTGATCATCCACACTTTCTCTTTCTTCTTCACAACTTTTCAACATTTCTTTTGTATACTCTTACTTCTTTTAAAGAAGACAAACTCTACACTCATAATAACTAGGATACTTTAGGTGTGGTACATAATTTACAATAACTTTAACCATTAATTTGAAGCTTTTTGAACGCACAATATTGAAAGCATATCCATTCCTACAAAGAAATTGCTCTATGTATTGACACAAGCATCATTTATACTTGTTTGTCTTTTTGCCTTTGCTAATTTGATGCTTGTTTTTGAACTCTTCAACTACAATAAATCCAAGGGGCCTTGACATTTTTTCCTTTTTTGGTGATAGTACCACCACTAACACAAGTTGATGTAGCACTTGATGTAGCAATTTTTTATTTTTCACTACAAATATTTTGAATTTCTTGCACTTCTTCCTCATCATTATCTTCATCAAAATGAACTAAATATACCTATATCTCAACTTTCTTCTTCTTCTGAGTTATTATTAGTGTTTCTTTTATCTTTTTTGAAAATCATTAGGCAACTATCAACATCTCTCTTCACTCTCATTCAATGTCTTTATGCTCGGGTAATACTGCCGGGTGGTAGTTTTTCCACAAAAGTCACAAGTAATAGATATTTTATTATTGATGTCTTTCAAACTATTCCATTGCCAACCTATACCAAATTATTACCTGTTAGCTTCACTAATGCAAAAGAAGAAATTGAAATAGAGGTAGTTCCATATGACTGATTGTCAAGGGCAGTCATTGCTTCTATTATATGGATTCAAATTTTAAACAAATTAAAGCAAGAAAATCAAAACATAGAAGGAAAATAAAAAATAGAGAATAGTCGGTCACCAAAAAATATTTAGGCTCATTGGATGTTTAGCCGAAGATGAAGATGATGACAAGAAAATATTTAGGTCATGTTGGAAGCTTCGCCAGAGATGAAGATGACTAGAAAACGTTTGGATCAGAAGATTCACTAAAAATGAAGAAGATGACTAGAGATTGACTTTATCACGTTGGAAGCTTCGCCGGAGATGAAGGACACTGAAAGCAAAAGAAGGAGAGAAGTGGAGTACGAGAGGAGAACTGAGAGATGAGAACGAGATAGGGGCTTAGGGGTAGCTTGCGAGGGAGAAGAAGATATTAGAAATGCAAAAGTAGGGAGAAATCTCAAGATTGCCCCCTTAAAAGTCACCCAACGTTCAAAAAGGGAGGATAAATTAGGAATTTGACCTAGGATGAAATAGCGGCCACGATGGCTGCAATTTGCAATGCGATGGCTGCTATAGTAAAATCTGATGCGACGACGATGAGATTGCAGCACCTTGTCACTTTGCTTCGCACCTCCACGATAGTGACCACTATTGACTACTATGGTGAACATGTCTCACATTAACTAGAAATAGAGTTTAAATACTCTTTATAAAGGCTAACAGGGTAGTCCTCTTCCTATGAACTAGCTTTTGGGAGTGAGTTAGACCTAAGTTTCTTAACAAGTGTTATGGAAGACTTTAAAAAAAGAGTTCGGGTAGAATATATTCAAGTTATACAAGACATGTATGAGAGGGTTACTATGTGTATAAGAACTTCTAAAGATGCATCTAAGGACTTTCCAATAGGGATAGATTTACATCAAGGCTCCACTTTGAGCTCTTACTTGTTTAATCTAGTCTTAGATATACTTATAAGTAGCATACAAAATATTATCCCCAAGTGCATGCTCTTTGCAAATGATATAGTATTGCTTGAGGATTCGAACGAAGAGGTTAATGCTAAACTTGAATTATGGAGGAAAACTTTAGAATCTAAAGATTTTTGCTTAAATAAAAGTAAGAGAGAATACATGTATTTTAAGTTTAGCAAAAAACAAGATGAAGATTATGCGTTAGAAAGTTAAAATTAGGGATAATACTATACCACAAATTCCAAGTTTCAAGTACTTGGGATCGATTATATAAAATGATGAGAAATTAATGAAAATATTACTTATAATACAAGCTTGTTGCATATTATTTATATGCTCTAGCTTGAAAGAGAATATTGAGATTAATATATGTAAAAAAGGTAACTGCATAGATAGTGTGATTGTGGATAACATGATTTTAAATAATATAATATCATGTAGATATTACATAATCATTATGCACATCTCTACAACCATTAAATTTTAAAAGAAAAAAGAGAGGGAATGAACACTGATATTGTTGGTCAATAGGCAATGCTGTAATATTAGAATATAGATCAGAAATATTCCTAAATCATTCAACTAAAATTTTCAACAACATAGTAAGAGTACTTACCAACCCTGACCAAACGGTGGCAATGGCATTTCCCAGTTCTTCCCACGCAATACTGCACTAGTAAATCTAAAAACAACCAATATCAATCATCATAGATAATATGAATATTTCTGTGAAAACAATATACATTTAATTTTCAAGTTTACACTTTTAATTAAAGTATGAAACAATGCCATCCATATAAAATCTTGTCTAAAACTTCAGAGTAAGTATACAATTTGGTCCTTGAAAGTAGCACCTTGTTTATTTTTTATCCCTGAAAGAGTCATTTTATAAAATTCAGTCCCCAAATGTATCAACTTTGTTCACAGTTTTGTCCTCCCATTAATGGTTATTAATAAAATGTAACAGATTTACTAATATGGGACATGAATTAGACATGTGTAGTTAAGTGCTCTTGGTCCCTGAAAGTATTTGTATGTACAAATTAATCCTCACGCGTATTAGCTTCTTTACACCTCTATCTATCTATCTATTATCTATGACTACTAATTAGTGTAATACAATTGTATGCCTTATATTGTATATGAAATAAATCCAAACAATTTTGTTTTTCAATGAAATGGGATGAAATGCTAAAATAAACTGAAATATTACCCAAGGACTATATATTAAATGACTCTTAGATGAATAAATAAATAATTTAGTCTTTAAAAGTGTACTTTAACTTTGCTATTTAAAAGTATAAGAGTACAATTCTATTATATAAATATCAGTGTACAACTTAACACATAAGGTTACTCTTCAAACTCACACCAATAACAAGTTAGATATGCTTGCAACCTGATACAAACAAATAGAAATGGTCGTTAACTTTAAGCTCAAGATTAAGATATGATGCAATGGTTCTGTGTGTGATGGACAGGATCTAGGTGGGCGTGAACAAGTGTTCGTGCAAAAGTTGCCAAATCGTGAATAAGTCTCCAAAATAAATTAAACCAAACACGCATTCATATTAATAATTAGTTGGTGTATTAGTGTAGTATTGCTAACACAAACTCAATAATTCAATAAGACAATTTGTCTAATTAAATTTGAAAACAACCCAAGAAATGCAATGAAATTTTGAAACAACTCAGTGCTCTTGCTTGAATATATGGAAAATATCCAATAGTATATTATATTTAAATCTTAGAATAATTATCTTAGATAATCTCTAAGGATTAGTTTTTATATTTTCTTACTATTTCATGATTTGTTTCCTTATTTAACTAGGATTACAAACTAATATCATCATATGATATCAAGTTTATATCAATTCAGTCTCATGATGTCCTTTCCCTCCCTCTGTACCTAAAAGCTAGGTACCAAAGCAATAGCATCCTCTATGACCGATCCCATCACTACTCCCAAATTGAGTTCCAAAAAAATATGGAGCTCCATCTTATTTCCATGATTCTTTCTCTATTTCTCTGTCTATTGCTAATCCACCACTAGGCTTAATTGTAACTTTGTTTTTTTATCAAAGATCACCAAATCAAAATCCCCCATTCTACTGTGTGCAAGTCTAGTCTCAGTGTTTTTCACCTTCATTGCCACACTCTGATCTCAATCCAATATACAATCTGGCCCTGCCAGTCTCCAGTCACAAACACTTTGACCCTGCTAATTTCTAAAGAGATAACATAGAATGACACCTAGAATGACTATTAGCTTCAAATTTGAAAATTGGTTGTATTAGAGTTTGACAAGTGAGAAAATGATAGTAAAGGAAAGAAAATGAGGGGAAATTGTGACAGGGAAATTTCTGATAAATCTGATGCTGTTGAGGAAAAATATTGAATACAACTGGTGATTCTCGCTTTTCAGACACTATATTTATAGAGTTGTCAAACACAGAGCTATCTACCATTTGATCACAATGAAAACTAACAGTTGGCAATGCTAGCATACAGCAGGTTCTATGACAAGAATGTGTATACAGTCACCAGTTACAGTTATGTAATAACATACTCTAACAGGTTGGAATATTGCATGACCTCCTGAGTAAAAAATTTCACTCAAAAAGTAATTAACAAAAATTTCCTGGCAATCAATTATTGAATTTTCACATATGTAAAACTTATGCAAGATGCAACACTTCATTTGAAAATTTCAGACAACTAGAAATCTTATGAGATCTAAACAACAAGCCTTATCTCACTAGGTGAGGTGGTTACATGGATCACACAAACAGAATACCATTGAGCTTAGTTAGAAACCAAATTTTCATAAATCTGGTTAATCAAAAGGTATCTTTAAATAACTTCATCTAAGATTCTTTTGAGTCTCTCTCAACCCCTTTTTACTAGACTAAAAGTCATGCAATTCATTCTCCTTACCAGTGCCTCCAAAGGTCTTCTCTACACATAACCAAACAACCTTAGATGATTTCCAGTCATCTTTTCTACTACAGGTGCTACTCCAATATTCTCTCGTTTACTATCATTTTGTATCACGTTCTTTCTTGTGTGTCCACTCATCTACTTTAGTATTTTCATTTCTATCACTCACTTTCTTCTCGTGTTGTTCCTTTAAAGCCAACATTCACTACAATATAAGATAGTTAGTCGTATTGCAATACGGTAAAACTTTACTTTTAACTTGATAAGTACTTTATGGTCACAAATCACTCCTGATTTTTTTCTCCACTTTAACTATCCAACTTTTATTTTGTGAGTAACTTTTTCATTAATTTCTCCATCATTTTGTATAATTGATCCCAAGTACGCAAAACTGGAAACTTGTGGTAAGATATCATCATCAAGTTTAACTTTCAACCAAAGTTGTTAAATGTCGGTTATGGCGGCGCCATGGCGGAATGGCGTGGCGGAAATGACGGAGGCCATTACGAAGATGGCGGTGCGTGGCGGAATGACATGGCGGCCGTTACGAGCATGGCGGTAACGGCCGGCCATGGCGAAAATCGTTAGAAATGGCGTTTTTTGTTTAAAAATATGGATTTTCTGCACTTTTTGGCCAGATCCGACCCGACCTAGTTCAGAACCCAACCCTAAATCAGGTTTTTTCCCTCTCTTCTCCTTACGATCTCCTTCTCCCTCTCTTTGCGATTGCACTATCTCTTTCTACGATCTCACTCTCCTCTCTGCTCATCTCTTTTCTCTTTGCCCTCCATCAAGATTTCAGTCTCTCTCTCTTTCTCTCTCTACGAGAGCCCTCCATCTCTTTTCTGAGATCTCTCTGCTGAGATCTGTTTTTGTATTGGGCTCCTTCGGTTTTTATTTTGGTGCATTTCGGTCTCTACTTCCGGCGACTGCAACTGCATCTCTGGCGACTGCACCATCTTCGGCGACTCCAACCTCCATTTTCGGCGACTCCACCTCCATCTTTGGCAACTCCATTTTTTCTGGTAGCTATTTTTTTTATTTTTCCTCTCAATTTTTTTTTATTTCCCTCATTTAAATTTTACCCTTTCCATCTTTCAATTTCTACCTCTCCCACATCTCTATTTTTCTCTGATTTTCCTCAAAAAAAAATTCTATTTATTTCAGCTACTCTTAACATGGCTCAACATGAGTCTTCATCAAATTGTTCAAGAACTTCTAATCATCTGACCCAGGATGGAAATATGCTCATTCAGTTAAAGATGAAGATACAAACAACATTATATGTAACTTTTGTGGAAAAGTTATGAGTGCTGGAATCACCAGAGTGAAACAACATTTAATTGGAAAGAAGGGTAATGTGAAAGCTTGTCCCAAGTGTCCAGAAGAAGTTAGAAAAGAGATTGAGACATATCAAAAGGAAAAAAAGAGTCAAAATAATTTTGAGATGCCAAATGTGAGAAGCTTTGAAGGTATAAGTTATGATGTAAGTGAGGATGAAGAGGATACCCAAACCCGTAGCATTGTCATTGGAAATCAGAAAGGGCCAGTGGACTTGTTTTGTAGAAAGTCAGAAAGTGCCATTGAGAAAAGAAAAAAAAGGAAAATTGAGACAAACAAATATAAGAGAACGATGTGACAAAGAAGCCAAGGCAAGGGTCCATCAATACATAGCTCGATTTTGGTATCAAGCTGGCCTTTCCTTTAACCTTGTTAAATTGAAAAACTTTCAAGAAATGCTCACAGCTGTTGGTGCCCTTGGTCCAAATTTACCGACTCCAAGTTATCATAATATTCGAGTTCCACTTCTTAAGAAAGAGTTAGAATATACTGATTCTTTGATGAAAGATCATAAAGAGCAATGGAGCAAATATGGTTGTTCTATCATGTCAGATGCATGGATAGATCGAAAGCAAAGATGTTTTATTAATTTCTTGGTCAATTCTCCTGCTGAAACTATGTTTATGAGGTCCATTGATGGATTTAATTTTGTGAAGACTGGTGAAAAATTATTTGAGATGCTTGATGCTCTTGTGGAGGAGATTGGAGAAGATAAAGTTGTGCAAGTGATAACAGATAATGAGAGCAATTATGTCTTGGTCGGTAAGATGTTGGAAGCAAAAAGGCAACATCTTTATTGGACTCCTTGTGCAGCTCATTGCATAGATCTTATGCTTAAAAATATTGGAAAGCTTCCCTTGATAAAGAAGACAATTCAAAGGGAAATATCTGTTGTTGGCTTTATCTACAGTCATTCAAATACCTTGAGTTTGTTGAGAAATTTTACAAACAAGAGGGAATTAGTGAGGCATGCAGTTACTAGATTTGCAACTTCTTTTCTATCATTAGAAAGGCTTCATCAAGAAAAAACAAATCTTAGAAAAATATTTACTTTTGAGGAGTGGTGTAAAAACAAATTGTCAAAGGAAGTTAAAGGGAAGAAAGCAACCAAAATTCTATTAAATCTTGTATTTTGGAATAATGTGGTATCTACTTTGAAAATCATGGCTCCTCTTGTTCGGGTGTTACGTTTGGTTGATGGGGAAAGAAGACCAGCCATGGGATATATTTATAAAGCAATGGAGAAAGCTAAAAAAACTATTATGAAGTCATTCAAAAATAATGGAAGCAAATACAAAGATGTGTTTGAAATCATTGATAATAGATGGACTTGTCAGTTTTATCGTCCATTACATGCAGCTGGTAACATTTTAAACCCGGAGTTCTTTTATGGCAACCCTCAAATAGAATTTGATTTGGAGGTTATAAATGGGTTGTATGATTGTATCAAGAGGTTAGGGCCAAGTCGGGATGTGCAACAAAGCATACTATTTGAATTACCAATTTATAAGAGTGGTGGTGGTCTCTTTGGGTCCGACTTTGCAAAATCACAAAGAAAAAGCATTGCTCCTGGTAATTCATCAAAGTCTTCAACTTTTTAATTTTAAGGTTATAATTCATCTTTAGAGTTATAATTTATCTTTCATTTTATAGCTCAATGGTGGAGAATGTATGGATATTCAACTCCACATTTGCAGCAACTAGCTATCAAAATTTTGAGCTTGACATGTAGTGCATCCGAATGTGAACGCAACTGGAGTGTTTTTGAGCAAGTAATTTCTCATCTTTCAAACCTACTACTTTCTTCTAAAAATTAGAAAGAGACTAATTAATATTCTTTTAGTTAAACTCATGTTGCAGATTCATTGAAAAAAGAGGAATAGGCTTGATCACAAAAAATTACATGACTTGGTTTATGTGAAATATAATCAACAATTCAAAGAACGTTACAATCTTAAAGATGTAATTGATCCAATTACACTCAATGACATTGATGAGTGTAACGAGTGGTTGGTTGGAGAAATGGATGATGATGCTCATGATGAGGATACTGGAAATGACTTAGTTTTTTATGGTGATAACACTTTAAATTGGGCAACTATTTATGAAGTTTTTGGAATTGGAGAGCCTACAATATATACTAGGCGTCATTCTAAGAAAAGAAAGAGTCCATCAAGTGGTATCACTATCAAAACTGCAAAAGTTTCCACAATCTAAGGGAGAAGAGGAGGAGAGATATGCCTTGGTAGATGAGAAAGAAGATGATTATGTTGGAGTTGAAAAAGAGGATTAAATTGCTCATCTTTGTTTTTATTGTTAACTTGACATTTGATAATTGCATATTTTGTATTGAATTATATTTTGAATTGTAGGTTGTGCTGCATATATTTTGAGTTAATTATTTTCTATCATTTCTTGTGACCTATAGTATTTTTTTATATATTTTATTATATCTGCCATAACCCGCCATGGCGGCCGCCATAACTTTATGGCAGTTTTTTTGGTTTTTGCTATGAGCCGTCATCCACCATTGATAACATTACTTTTAACACATGATCTTCATCTTATTTTTTGCTAAACCTACAATACATATACTTTGTCTTACTTCTACTCAAGCAAAAATCCTTAGATTCTAAAATCTCCCTCCATAACTCAAGTTTAACATCAACCTTTTCTTTCAAATCATCGACCAAACGCTTAAGAGGTCTAATAAGCTTGGAAATTTGTCCAAGGTAGTGTAAGTCATAGCTCCTATCAAAATGATTGTTGATGGGAACAAGTCACCACTAGTATGTTTTGCAATTTTTCCAGTGAGAAAGAAGCCACAATCCAGATATAACAACCATAGAATGGAAATAAATAATCTGAGCCAATTGAAAACAACTGAGGGTTGGAATAGCACACCAAATTTGAGCATTGTACACACCAAATGAACATGACTCCGGTTGAAAGAAAGTGTACGATTTTGGTGGAAGCATACCCAACAAATGCCAAAAGACCATCATTGAAAATTAAGGATGGGCTAAAAAGAGTATAACAAACGAGCTCTAAAATTTAGGAATTCAACAGCATGGACTGAAAAAGGTCACGCAAAATGGCACAACTCTAATACTACGTCAAAAACAAAAAATAGGAATAGTTGAAAATAAAGTGGCAATTTTATAATTAAAAGTAAAATAAAAAATGAAAACAAAAAATATTAGTGAAACCAAACAGACCCTAACTCTCCCAAATGTGTAAGCTATTATTTGAAGGCACATAAATGATTTCATACTCCATATCTAACAACTTTAAAATTGAGTAACGCTACACAGCTTAGAAAAATAAAATAAAAAAAACACACACACAGAGGTAAATGCTAAAGCTAAACTATGTTTCAAAACTACAATTACACAAAAGGAACATTATTATTAGTAGTAGTATTCACCTGAAATTCACTCTCTGCGGCGACGCAATCTCAATACCAGAACGAACAAAGAAAACGCCATCAGGAGGAAAAGTGATGACGTTGTTGAGGGTCCTTTTCCGAACATCTATAACCTGCAATACGTCGCCGGCTCGGGTTCCGAACAAGGGAGCCTTCTCGATGATGAAGAGTTGCTCCTTCTCCGTCGTCCACAGAAGCCGCCACGTCCCCGACAGCGAATCGCCGGTGGTGACGGAGCCGGAGCCGACGACGGCCATGGTATCGATGGCTTCGACGATTGCGGCTCGCTGCGTAGGGTCTTTCTGGGTGCGGAGGCCGCGCTCCTGGTCAGCGATGAGAGTTAGGAGGTGCTCCCTGGCGGATCGGGATTGGGCGGTGACGGAAGAACAGGTGGACCTCCGGTGAGAATAGCGTGGGCTGGGAAGCTTAGTTTTGAAGGTGGTGGGAATAAAGATGGTGGCCATGGGCATGGGTGGGAATGATGATTGAGTTCCATGGCGCTTGGGGAGGGTGTGGTCTTGAAAGAATTGGCGGTTGAGAACTGGAATCTCAAACACAGAAAGATATTGTTGAAACCACGTGGAAGGCACGTGTATATTAATTAATTTGTAATGTCAGTTTTTCTCCTTTTTATATGTGAATTTTGACTGGGTCTCCAAGATTTCAGGTAAATTTTTTTATTAAAAATATCTCATAAGAGAAATAAATCAATAATATTTTATAATAAACAACTATTTTATTTACAAATTATTAGTTAGTATTTATTTTATATAAATTTAAAATTTATCATTAAAATATAATAATTAATATATAAAATAAAATTCAGAACATCATGTATCACAGAGGAAAAATAAGTAATATTATTTATTTAATATTTAATAACTTTCCGCAAGCATTGGTTTCTTAAATTTATGTTATACTTCCTTTACCACAAAGAGAGAATTATAATTATTGGTTCCAACGCTTTTTTTTTTTTTCTCGAGATCTTTTAGTTGAGGCATGTATAAAATCTATTTATTTTATTTAAAAATTAATATATTCATTATAAGTGAACTTTTTGGAAGAGTTAAAAAAAAAGTATGGATAGTTTTTAGTATATAAGATTTATTGATTTTTATGTCTTTCAAACAAAGCAAACTTCTCTATTCGTTGAGATGGAGAAGATCCTACAAAACAAAATATACTAATTAAAAAAAATTTAAATATTACAAATACTAATTTCAAGTAAAGCACATTAACTATGAGCACCTAAATCATTATAGACACTAACTTTTTACAACTAAAAGACACATTGCATATTAATTTTTTCTTTTCTCTACATCAACAAATATTCAAATAAATGAATTTTATTAAATTCTTTGAATAAAATTAAGGAATGATAGGTTCATGCTCAAGAAAAAGATTAAGATCATATAAGTTATTATTTTTTTTAGTTTTTTTTCCATCATTGTAAGTACAAGGATATAGGATGTCTAAAAAAGTTGTATCTTCAACAATTGACATTAATTTATTAATATATTCTTTTATCCAAGAATTGATCAACTAAGTAGCATTACAAGAAAAGTTTGAATGACATGTTCACAAATTTATTTTAAATATTTAGCCAACTAAGTCATCAAGTGTTGATTAACCTATTCACGGGTTTCTATAGATATTTTTTTTTTCATAAAAGACCATTTAAGGATTAACTTGTCTATGAATGATAAAAATAGACTTATCTTAAAGATCTCTCTTTCTAGAAGTTCTCTATTTTAAACACCTTTTATTACATTGTCTAACTCTATTGAGTAAAAAAAACTATTACAATAAAGTTCAAAAGGAATAATATGTTAAGTATTGGTCTCTAAAAGAACAAAATAGTATATATTGATACACTATATATCAAAGAATTAGGAGTTGAATCAATTATTCTTTTCAAAAATAGGATCAAGATTGAAGAAAAGAAACAAAATATGAAGTCTTTCAAGGTGTTCACTTAATATTTTATGTAAAAAATAAAGAGGACATTTTTTATGTATTCTTTTGAACTCTTGAGAGAAAATTTATGATCAACTTCAAGTGGGAAATCTTTTTCAATAAATACATAGTTTTGAAGAGATTTGACCATAAAAAATAAAGGAAAAATATTGACATTCATATTGACTACATGAACTTGAGGAGTCTTGAGAGTAAGTTTAGAATTAAATTTTGGTTTTCTTTGATGTTTGATAATAAAAGCTTATCTACAAAGACAAAATTAGTATTTCAAGGCTGATTTTTATCCTAATACGTGTATGTTTTATGTTAGAAATTAGTCACTCTTAATATTTAATAGTTTATTACATAATAAATGACTAAACCATATATAGTTAATGAATCTATATGGTAAAACAGAATAAGAAATTAAGTATACTAAATTTAGTGTATGTCTGATTTCTATTTTTAAAATAATTTCCTGTTTTTAAAATTAATTCTAATACAAATTTGTATTATAATTAATTTTTAAAAATAGAAATTTGTTTTAAAAATAAAAATCAAACATACTCATAGTTTTTATTTTTCAATTGGTTATTGAATTAACAAGCTCATATGTTTTTTATGCTTTTCTTTTCTTTTTATCTTTTATGATCATTATAGGTGATAGCTCAGAAAAAAAAAATATTAACATTACATGATCATTAAGTGTTAATAGGTTTAGTATAAGTGGTTAACAATTAAAAAAAATTTGAAATTGAGGTTAAAATAAAAGTGAACATAAAAATGTGTAAAAATAAAAATTTGTCAAAAGTTACATTGTGTTCTTTATTATTTTAATTACTCTTTTTAATTTAAATCTTTCATCAAATTTTTTTATTTTATTACACACTATCTTAGTTCAAGTAATAAAATTATGATATATTTTTTTATTATTAAATTTTTTTTTGTAAAAAAATATTCTAAAAACTCAATTTAAAAATATCTTTTATTATTTTTCAATTAATACACTTACCACAAAAACTAACACATGCACATGCTTATTCTAAAAATTAATACATTTATTAACATAAATCTTAATTTAGTCTATCATTCTTAACAAAGAACTTAAGTCATTTATATATATATATATATTATCTTTATCTTATCAAAATAAAAAATTATAAGGATTTAATTTATTTTTGCCAACAATTAATTAATATTGTTTGCAAATAATCATACTAATTGAAGCGATAATCAAGATCACAAGAATAAATAATCTTATACAAATGGCTTATAAATGTTGCAACAATATTTATGTATTTATTTACCAACAATTAATAAAGTTATTCTTTTATACATATATAATAATAATAATAATAATAATAATAATAATAATAATTTTTGCAACAACCGTTAAATTTTTGTTTTAATGTCAACAAAATAAAATGTTGTGATCTGATTTAGTATACTTTTTTCAATAATTATAATATATTGTTAGCAAATAATTGTATTATTCTTAGTGACAATTAAAGTCGTTAAGACAAGTTTACTTTTTCCATCACTTAGTGTGTTAATGAGAGAACAAACATCATGTAACAATTATAAATATTACTGCAATATAAATATTTGTACTAACAATTTATATTTTATTGAGAAAAAGTCACTACCAGTTATCTTAATTCTTCTAAGGGCTAACACTATAAGAATAATAGTATATTTAGTATATTTAAAACACTTTTTGGAATGGTATAAAATATTTTTTGAAAATGTTTCTTTTTAAAAATTGATAATTTCTTTTATATAGTTGACTAAGTTTACAATTATTAAAATTATGAAACCAATATTAATAGCTAGGGTTTCTTGCAAAAGCTTCAAGAACCACACTTTTCCTTTCAAGAAAAGAGAGGGCTAAGGAGGCGCTGCTAGGGTTCTTGCTCTAGCACTCCTACGACAATTGCGAACGGTTTTTGAATGCTGGAGGAAGGTGGAATCTTTCCAAGGAGGGGATCGAGGCTCCCTATCTACTATCCAGTGGGTTTGGAGGACATGGAGAAACATGAAGCTGAGAAGCGGTCCACAGAAGAGATGGATCTCATGGATTAAAGCACCAAAAAGGTCAAAACGAATGAAGGAGTCCTACATGAGGTGCTAATTTTATGCATGCAAGAAGAGGAGAACTTTGTTGATCCAGCAACATACCAGGTGCTTTCTATACCTTATTTTTCTAGTCTTTTTCATATAAAGATAAGGTTTTAGAGTCAAGCAAGGTGGATTTAGTTTTAAATGATAAAGAAATTATTAAAATTGTATTGGATGATTTGAACATTATTTTTGAGGTTGTTGATGATACTGAAAATAATAATATAATTCAAAATTTGTACCTCAACTTAAAGATTCTTTTAGAAGACTATGAGGAGTGGTGTGCTACTTGGAAATTTACTCTTATAGTAAATTGTTAGGAAAATCAATTAATTTCAATTTTTTGACAAAAAAAAAAGTAATATTTGGGGTAAGCATGGATCCATCAAAATTCTTGATTTGAATAGCGATTTTTTCCTTACCAAATTTGAGAGTTTGGAAGATTATAAACACGCCTTCTTTGAAAGGCCCTGGTTGATTCTAGATCACTATCTGCTAATACAGAGATAGAGACCCCTCTTTAAACCTCAAGACTACAACCTTAGAAAGATAGCAGTTTGGGTAAGAATTCATAATCTTCCTCTTAAGCTTTATAATAACAAATTTTTGTGGCAAGTTAAGAACTGTTTGGGGTCAATGCTAAAGATTGATACCCACACCTCCTTATTAGCTAGGGGTAAATTTGCTAGGATCTATATAAAGATAGACTTAAAGAAGAAACTGATTCCAGCTTTTATGTTGCTAGGACAAGAATTCAAAGTAGAATATGAAGGGCTGCATCTCATTTCTTTTAACTGTGGTAAGTATGGCATAGAGAGGAGTAATGTAGTGAAATCCTTAGATCTACTAAGACTAATTTAGAGGTAGAAGGAAATAAAACTAGCTTTTCAGGGGAAAGTGAAGGTCACATAGTTAGTAGTCCTAAAGCTGGTAATGATATGATAATGTTAGATAATGATAACATAATTGATAAAGAAAAGGATCAGTTTGGTCCTTGGATGCTTGTAAAGAAACCTTTTAGGAAAAAATTAAGTTCCTCTTCTCTTGTTGGGTCCTCTATGAACCAGGCTAAGAAAAAAGAGACTCACCCAGGATCTAGATTTGAGATTCTTGATAATTTAGAGCAAAATATGAATGAAAACTTAGGAAATGCCAATCCTAGAAAGACTGAGTCTCTAAATAAGAATGTTGTTTATCCTAAGAACTCTGTCACTTATAAACCAAGCTCTAAAATATCTATTGGTTCCAAGATGAGTGAGCCTGTTAAAAAATCTACCAAAACTCGTTCTACACCTAAAATTAGTAAACGGGGCAGTGAGAAAGAAAGTCTTATTTTCTAGAATAATGCAGTAGTGTCATACTCTGAACAAATACACACTAAAATTCTTGACAATCATGAAATGCAGGACACTTTTTGTTAATGAAACACTTTGAGTACATTATTCACAGTGACCTTACTATAGGTCACTCTATTGAGGATCTGATAGGCCTTAATTCTAGAATTTTAAGGAGAAATCAAGGCTTTTTAGAACACAGACCTACTTATAAACCTCCTAATAGGCTTTCTTTAATGGAGCTTGATAATTCAAAAAATTCTAACCAGAAGGATACTGATATTGTTATGGTAACAAATGAAGGTGTAAGTTTAAACCAGCATCTTAAGGATGCTAATAATAATAATAATAATCAATAATGATATGAACTACCTTTTTTGGAATTGTAAGGGAGCTGAGAATAAGACCTTCCATAGAATGATAAATGACCTTATTAAAATTTATAATCTTGACTTTATTGCTATATTTGAACCAAGAATAAATTCAATTAAAGCAGACAAAGTCATTAAAAAAAATTAATAGGGTTTGAAAACCCTAAAGACTCTTCATAATTAGGCTTCTCGTATATAAGCACGGTCGTGAAAGGTCTTAAGCACAACCGTGCATGGGCTCGAAGAAATCTCGTGCTTGTTGAAAGGGTCTGGGCGTGCTAACTACTGTGAAGCTCTAATTTTACATTAATTTGGGCCCAAAACGCACCCAAAGTCCACTTGCGGCATCTTTGTACCAAACTGCATAAATAATATATAAATTAGTGTAAACCTCAAACAAAATAAAGGTCAAATATGAATATATGAGCTATAAAATAGGGCCTAATTACTGACTTATCAACCCCTCTATACTTATCTGTTTGTTTGTCTTCAAGCAAAGTGCTGGTTAAGAAAATATCAGAATAACTTGAAACATAATACCACATAAGGAACCTGAGACAATGGAGATAAAGAGAGCAACAAGAGTAATATAACTGAGTATAAGCAACTAAAGAATTTCCAATTAGAATCTTATATTTCCATACTTTTCACTCAAACATCAAACTAAGGTACTTTACTTTCCTCTCTCACTGAGCGATAAAATGAGATATCACTCAATTCTCCTAAACAAAAGTGTACTACCATAGGCTTGACTATAAACCGACTCTCCACTAAATAAATAAATGCAAGTAAAAATCATGAGGTCTTTTTCAGGTTATAATGTGACCAAGGGTTTATAATAATTGAGGTAAGATAAATGAAAGGAAGGGGATATATAAAGGGGTAATAAATTATAAAATTTATGAACATCCCCTAAGTTTACAAATGAAGTTCTTGGAGTAATTTTTATATTTATATATAATCAATATCTTTACTCCTCTCTCCTTTCATTCGTATATAACTCTTTTTCTTTTCTTTTTGCTATTTTTTTTCATACCTATTTTTTTTTCTCTTTTTGCACATGAGAGATATAGAGGAGAATTTATCAAACAGTATAACAACTCAATTGCTCCATTCATAAAATTAAGGTCATCAAAACATTCTATAAATTTAATGCAAGGGACCAAGAAAATCAATAAAGCTCAAAGTGGACAACTAGTTGTATCTCAAACATGCGAAAAGCCAAGAATAAAAATCCTATTATGCCTCAATCACATTAAAACATGCAATTAAAATGAGAAATCTTAAGTCGTTCCAAGTCAAGTTCTAGAGCACAAATCCTAAGGAGATAATAACACAAAACAATAAGGAAAAGGGTACAATTAATTAAATTAAGATAGAAATCCTCTTTAAGACTCAAAACTCACATCTGTGGGTTAAAGTTTAATGTGGAGCATAAAAGTGAGGAAGTTAGCTAATTATTAGCTTCCAAATGAAAGCATAATGCCAATAATAATCACTCAACATGCTCTTCTACCTAGAAAATTTGGGTTCCATGAGGGAAAAAGTTTTAAATTATCATAAAAAATAGCATAGACACTTTACTCAAGAACTGCAATAACAATCATATAATTAGGAACTACTCCCCATACTTAAAGCGAAACATTGTTCTCAATGTTTGAAAGCAATCAAATTAAAAGCATGCAAAGAGGGCAATTAAATAATAAAAAAAAAGAGGTTCCTTGATAATTCATGGTACAACGGCTTCGGGTGAGGGAGCACGGCCATGCTGAAATCTTAAGCAAGTCTATGCTTATGATGTAAAACTTTCTCTCACAACTGCGACTGAATGCACGGCCGTGTATGGGATAAGCACGGGTGTGCTTTCAGATCAGAGCTCAAAAGTGTGTGTGGAAACAATCAACTTTGCAATCTTTCAATATGCTTACTCTTTATTCTAAAAATAAAATAACAATAGCAAGATTAAAATAAACAATCAACTCAGTTCCCGTTAAATTATGGTAGGAAGAAGGCATGAGTCTCAGAGGTGACTCCCTTGATATGTAATCGTCTCCCTAACAGCTTTGCCTCCCCAACGCCTATTACATAAAAAAAAGTATTTATAAGATGGGGATTATAATAAAGAGAAAAAAATTTAAGCTCTAAATTTGGAGGCTTATTAATGGATGGTTTAATCTTTTGTCTTTTGTTCTTCTTATATTGCTTCCTCCTTGGCCTTCTTCTTATGGTTCCATGCTTCACATAAATTGGAGGAGGAGAACCAACATTCACAGTGCTCACAAAGTGACAGGACTCTTGGCTGGAAGGGTACTTGAAAGAATGGAAAACTTGAAATACAACTTCCTCATCATCTAGCCTCAGTGTGAGCTTCCTTTCTTGTATGTCTATAATGGCCCTTGTAGTGGCCAAAAACGGTCTCCTTAGTATAATGAGGACATCATCATCTTCGTCCATGTCAAGTACCATAAAGTCAGCATGAAATATAAATTCCCTAACTTTTGCAAGTACATTCTCCATTATGCCTTTGGGGTATGTGATTGACCTATCTATCAGTTAAAATGACATGGAGGTCGGCTTAAGTTTATGCATTCCAAGTTTCCTGAAAACAGAATAAGGCATAAGATTAATACTTGCTCCTAAGTCATATAAAGCCTTATCAATATAAGTTTTTCCAATTATGAAAGGAATAGTAAAACTCCCTAGGTCCTTCTTAGGTGGAAGCTTTTTAAGGACTATAGTTGAACACTTTTGGGTGAGCTTCACAATTTCATGTGCTCTTAACTTCCTCTTATTGGTCAAAATCTCCTTTAAAAATTTATCATATTTCAGCCTTTTAGAGATAGCATCAATGAAAGGCATATTGATGTACACTTTGCCTAATAAGTCTAAGAACTTATGGAACTCTTCATCATAAGGAAGGTGACCTTGCAGCCACTATGGGAAAGGTATCTTAGGCTCATAGGGCCTTAGTTGAATAAGGGTCTCTTCCTTCTTCACTTGAAGCACGGTCTTGCTCATAGTGATGCACGGCCATGCTTTGATCATTGTCATAGGCGTGCTTATATAAGCACGATTGTGCTTTTATTGTAGCAGGGGCATGCTCATCAGTTAGCATGGGTGTGCCTGTAGAATCAGTATAGGCGTGCTTCTCAACAAGCATGGATGTGCATGTGACTCTGTTCTGCAATTCTTCTAATTTCTTTCCACTTCTAAGGGTGATGGCATTGCATTGCTCCCTTGGATTATATTCAGGCTGAGATGGCAGTGTTCCCATCACTCTTTGACTCAGAAGGTTCGTAATTTGCTCCAATTATGCGCTCATCTTAGACGAGTTGGCTTGTATTTCATATTTGATCTCTGCAAACTTTTTATCAGTTCTCTCAACATGTTGGTCCAATTTGGATTCAAGCTCTGTCATCTTCTTATTAGAGTAATGCACATATTGCATTATTTGTTCTTGAAAGTTGGACTGAGATCTAGGAGCTTCTTTCCCTTCTGGTCTTGCTCCTTGATTTTGCATATGGGGAGGGTGATAGACACTTGAATTTTGACTTCCAAAGCCATTCCCCCAAGAGTTAGGAGGATTACTCCTCCACCTTGAATTGTGATTGCCCATGAAATTTGCCTCTTCTTGCTTAAATTCTGGGCTTGCTGGAGTTCTTACAGGTTGGTCTTGAGTCTTCATTAAGGATTCTAGTTACTTTGTAAGGGCTATCATTTGATTCATTAGTGGGTTATTGCTCTCTGCTTGGTAGACTGGAGCGTTCTCTTTCCTCTTGATGTTGTAAGAGTCAGCAATTTGCCACTGAAAGCTAGAAGATGCCATTTTATCTATTAGCTTATATGCATCATCTGGATCTTTTCTTATGAGAGACCCTCTTGCTACGACATCAAATGTAGCCCTGGTGGTGATTGATAGGCCACTATAAAAGATTTGCACCTGTCTCCATGTTGAGAAATCCTGATGAGGACATCTCCTTAAAAGCTCTCCAAATTGTTCCCATGCCTTGAACAAAGATTCTGCTTCATATTATTGGAAGAAACATATCAACATCATGAGTTTTGAAGATCTTGATGGAGGAAAGTATTTTCCCAAGATTTGTTGAGTGAGGTCCTCCCAAGCTGTGATAGAGTTAGCTGGGAGTGAGGCGAATCAAGCATTCACCTTTTCAGATGCTGAGAACGGGAAAAGACAGAGTTGAGTAACATCGTTAGAGACTCCATTGTATTTGATAGTATTTGTCAATCGGAGGAACTTTGTCAGATGAAGATTGGGGTCTTCGTTAGGCATGCTCCAAACTGTATGGAGTTTTGGACCATGGTTATGAGTGCTGGTTTAAGTTCAAAATTGTTGGCCCCTACATTTAGGGTCACGATGCTTCCAGGGGTGCCTCTAGCAGTAGGTGTCATGTAATCTTTAATTGATCTTCTTCCCTCTGTCATTCTTTGCTCTCTCACTTCTTTTCTTTGTCTACACGCTATTCTCTCAATCTCTGGATCAAATAAACAAGATGTATAGCACTTAGAACGAGTGAACATACATTAAAAGAAATTATAAAATAAATAAAATAAAAAATGAAAATTATGAAAAATAAAAAATAATTTTCTTAGCAATAAACAAAATAGAATTAAAATAAAGCAAAATACAAATTTTTCAAATCAATTAAATTTAAGATTTTCTTAATATTGAAAAAGCAATCCCCGACAACGGTGCTAGAAACTTGTTTGGAGGGCAAGTGTAACCATCGAGAAGTAATAAAGGGTTCTTAAATTAAGTTCCCGAAATATCGTGCCACAAGGATTGTTTTTCAATTACTAAGAGTTTCCTAATTCAATTATTTGAGCTTCAAATATACAAGATTAATCAAAACAAGAATATATAAAATCAATTATAAAACTAATAGCAAGGAATACAATGCACATCTTAATTAAACTTATGGGAGAGGAACCTAGGGCGTATGGGTTTTCTCATTCAATCCTTTATGTAATTTTTCTGTTTAACTCTAAATTTGATTTCCTTGTGATTACCAATCATTCATACGAATACTATTAATACCCAATGGTCATGCAATATTAATATTCTTTTCTCTAAATTAACATCCCCAATAGTCATGCAAGACATCAATTTAAGAAAGCTTAAGGAGCTTATGAACTTATTAATTTAATAACGATTAGAAGAGAAATATTGGTTTGGTCCACCTAATCCTTTGTCTCGTTTTACTCTATAGATCTATTAATTAACAGAGGTACAGTCGCCTAAAGATATAATTAATTAGGATTAAGAGAGAAGTGCAATAGGATAAAATCTAATCACAGAATGGAAATCAAATTTAGATTCAAACATCAAAATTTCATAAATTCATGAATGATAATTCCCATAGCCCTAGCTATGCACTTAATTACTCATACTAAAGAAAAAAACTAAAACAATCATAAATAAAGCCATAGAGAAAAGCAAACTAGAATGAGATAAGTTTCTAGTCTTCAAGTACGATCGCTCGAAGCTCCAAGTCTCGCCAAGAATATGTCAAAGATCTCCTATAAGAGAGATGAGGTGAAATGGTGTATTAAAGAGCAAAAGCCAAGATGTAAAAACAGTGTCCCCTATGATGCCTTAGGTCTCCCTTTTAATAGGGTTTGAAAACCCTAAAGACTCTTCATAATTGGGCTTCCTGCAGATGAGCATGGCTGTGCAAGGCATTAAGCACGACCGTGCATGGGCTTGAAGCACCCCTGTGCTTGTTGAAAGGGTCTGGGCATGCTAACTGCTGCAAAAGTCTAATTTTACATCAATTTGGGCCCAAAATGCACCCAAAGTCCATTTGTGGCATCTTTGTACTAAACTGCATAATTAATATATAAATTAATGTAAATTCTAAATAAAATAAAAGTCAAATATCAATGTATGGGCTATAAAATAGAGCCTAATTACAGACTTATCAAATAAAATTTGGCAACCTAAGGACAATGGAGGTCTGTGATTTAGGAATATCTATGTGGTGAACTAAGCTTTCTTTATAAAGCTTTGGTGGAGACTTTTCAACTCTCCTAATGAGTTATAGGCTCAG